>NC_137799.1:47979136-49301636 GCF_963383645.1 Muscardinus avellanarius
AGCTGCCCGGCTTTGCTCAAAGGGAATAAAGTTCTCTGCCTAATGGTCTTTCGGGGACTTGTATCCTTGGTGATTTTGCTTTCTAGATCCTAGGTGGTTCTGTAAAGTTCATTAGAGAACAGAATTTATTGGTATTAATTTAGTTCTGCTCAAAGGAAAAAGGAAGTTATAAATATGGAAGGATTTAAAACTAAAGATAGTACAGAGAAGAAACTGGCTAAGGCCTATTTGGTGTGTAGCTTGCTGGTTTGGAAATTCTACAATTCCAAGGGAAAAAGAAGCAAAGGCTTTGGAATGAGAAAAATATCTCTCTCCATTTTGTGTCATTTCAATTCAATAATTTCCTCTAATTCAGTCCAATTAATATTATTGTGTGCTTTGTAAAGAGCAGGCACTGTCCTAGGTGCTGAAATAACCCAGCTGTCCTTAAGGATTTTTGTGGCCAAGCGAAACTGGATGAAATCATAAGGATAGGTTTGAGAAAGTCACTCCACCTTTCTGGGCCTTTGTTTCTTCATCTGTTAAAAGAGTATTTTTCCAACCTCTCACATTTGGTGACAGTTCTGATGAGAAGACAGTATGCTGTAATTTAAAGAGCACTTGCTTTAATATTGGTTATATATATTTTAGTCCTGGTTATGCTATTTGAATTGAGTAAGTCACTCAGTTTTTCTGAGTTTTATATGCAAGGTTAAAGACACTGATTTGGAAACTTATCTTGTTAGTTTACATTTTAAGAGTATATGAATATATTCTTTCTTGACTCCATGCCTTGCATAGAGTAATGGTCAATTCATACTGTTTTGCTTTTTTGGTAAACCTAATTGTTGTCCTTTGCTCAAAAGTAATATACTGATATGATATTCTTAGATTTTTTAAACTGTTAACAAATACCTATGCTTCTGATGTCTATGGCAGAAACATGGTCCTATGGCCAGAAGAATAGTGATTATAAAAATTAATGTCTCTGAATATCAGAGAAGTCTCTGACAAGATTTTAACTGGAATATGATATATGCTTGTCAGCCTGCAGGAAAGAATGATTTCATCAAATTATTTGTTGAGGTTTGTTTATATATATATATATATATATATACACATATATATGTGTGTGTTATATGTGTATATACACACATATGTATACACCTACATATGTGTAATATGTAATATTATAATATATAGCATTATTTATATGATTATATATTTGTGTTTACTAACTTTTTAAATTTTTCTTTCTGTGCCCCTTTTTTTGAATACTTTTATTGGTGCATTGTAATTATACATCATAGTGAGATTCAAGGTCATACAACATGGACACAGGTGTTGGTGTTTTTCCCTTATGTGCACCTTTCCTACATGAGATTTCCCCATTCGACTGACATTATGATTTTCCCTGTGACTAGCGTTAGCCAATAAAATGTGAATAAAAATTAGGCATTCTACTTCAGAATGGGTGGAGGCTTCAGAAGATTCAGTGACCCATGGATATCCTAAAGTATGGTAATTACATGGTAATGGATTCAGTGCCATTACCATGTTCCTTTTCTCCATACCATGGGGTCAGCAATGTTCCAGAGATTGGAGGGAGGGGTGGGTATCACTCTGGCATAAAAACATGTTGGAGCTCTTTTAGGGTAAATATATATATAAAGGGTGAGCAAGGACTAATGACTTGTCTTTATAAACCCTCAGGATTTCTTTTGTAGTTGCATTATAACCCAGTTCACTCTGTCTCTACTGTGCTTACTATTGAGAAAATATGGTGCTGTGTAAGTCAAATCTAATCTCAGGTCCTTAAGGGATATCTAAGTAAATCAAAACGTTATAATGATATATGACACATGTTATGGTAGAGGAAGGCTACAATTCATGCCTATACTGAAGGAGGCAAACCCAACCTTGGGGTCAGAGAAAGCCTTCTCAACATTCTGCATATAAACTGACAGTTCATAAATTAATAGGAGTGAGGCTGGCCAAGGGCCAAGAAGAGGAAGAGAGTATTGCAAACAACAACAAAAAAAAAAAACATCATAGACCAATGTATAGAGGTAAAAAAGATCATAGGAGAGTTTAGGACACATTGTTGGGAGTGTCTAAAAGACAAGTAAACGGGAAAGTGGTGAGAAAACGTCAATAATAATAATATTGAGTGTTTCTTAGCTCTGTGCTAAGTGCTTTACCTACATTTTCCTTGTGATGATTATCATCACTTTATAGATGAGGAAATTGAACCATAGAGAGACTTAATAACTTGCCTGTAGCCAAACAGCAGGAATGAGATTTTATCTGAAGGGCAATGGAAGTCACTGAATAGTGTTACACGGAAGAGCCTTATCATCAGATTTGCATTTTGGAAAGCTCAGTCTGGCTCTGATTCCCAGCTCAGAATCTGGTCCTGGTTTGTGAGAGTATGAGCCTCAATTTCTACTGCTCAGTCACCTAACTCCACTGACCAAGGCAGTGGCAGGAAGGGAGATGACAGATGGAGAACTGTAGGAGTGGGGAGGTTTAGAAGAGGAATGGGCTGTATGAGAAAAGTATATTGTAGGACTTACAATCATTAAGATTTGGGTAATAGTTTCAATAACAATATAAGTCTAATAAAAGGATCCCCCAATGAGCTATTCTACCTAATTCAAATAATGGAAATGATATTACATCAATATTTTGAGCATTTCAATTTACTTTTGACTATAATATAGATAATATAGTGGGTAAATTAAAGGCAAAGCCAAAAATCCTTGAGGCAGATTTAGTTAGCAGTCCATGTATTCTTCTCTCCTTGTTTCCTGAGGCTGAATAATAGTGATTGGAACTTTGTTTTTCTTTGTCATAGAGAGAAAGATAAACCCTGAGAGGAAAGAGGTCTCCCTAACTGACAATGACATCTCTGAGAGTTGTTCTTTGTGAGTTGTCTGGTTTCATCAGAGGACTCCGGAGACCTGAATCTGACTAAAAAGGTCTCCAAATCAAGATGCAGGGACTGTGATTAATGTGAATGCCATTGAGATCTTTGTGGGACCCTTTGTTTCAACACAATTCAAAGAATTGTCGCAAATTTTGACATTTGTAGCTTACTTCCTATAACCTCTTTCACGCACTCTCTGCAGAATCCGAGCCCCTTTTCTTTCCCCCTTCCCTTTTCCATTTCTGTCTTTCCTTGATTTTCTTTCTACTTTCCCTTTCTCGCTTGTTCCCTTGACTAGTCTATTTTTCCTCCTTTAAAACAGCCAGAGTCTGCAGAAAATAACATGCTAGAAATGAGCCGACTGCCATTATGCATAAGAAGATTTATTACAACAGAAAAAGGATGTTATGAGACATTGCACATATTAATCTTTCCGTTTTGGTCTATAAAGGCCCAGCTTGGGCTACTTTCATTTTTATGCTTTTAAAGAAAAGCAGTTAGGTCAGAACAGGAGATTTGCGGGAAGATAGACAGAGATTTACAGCTTAAAGTCCAGAAATACAGGTTGCCTCAGCAATTGTGGCTTCTCTGTAAGAGCCACGGACAGACCGCATCCTTTGAGGTACTGCCCTGAGAGGCTGGTGTGGCAGAGAGTTTCAGTACCACTCTTCCCAAACAAACTGCCTGGCCAGGGAAGTTGTCAGAAAAGATCAGTATAGGTTTAGGATTTTTTTAAAGTTTTCCTGAAATAAGCAATAATGAGTTGCCAGCTTTAGATAGCTCTTTTTATAGATCTTGCAGCAGCTGGATCAAAATCTAATGAAGATGTTTGCATCTGACAATGGCAGGCCTGCACATTTCTATCCTCTTTCTTGAGTGCGCAAATGCATTTCATTTGGGAACATGAAAGGCATATTTAGTGACAACTGATGGTTCTTTGTTTTTTAATTCCCAATAATGTCTTCAGTAAGTGCCTTTGTTAACATTTTTGCATTATACAATAGGTGACACAGGAAGATAATCGGTGTGCTGAAAGCAATTAAAGAGTTTATATCCAACTTGTTCTGCCTATTAAATGGATCCATTCGGCATAGAAGCACATTAGCATCTTTACAGTGGAATGATTGTGGAAATAGGTTATTCACGGGGCTTGTGCATCGCGCTCCTGCTGAAATAAGACATATCTTTAAGATTGGAGAAAAGGAATGAGCCGTTTTTCTCCCCTCGGAACTGTAAACAGAAGTAAAACTATTAATAGATGCTGTAGCTAATCCCAGGAAGCTGCAACGGGGAGATTAAATAATGTCGCAAAAGAGAGAAAGCTGGAATGAAGGGAGGTGTGGGAGGGAGGGAAGCGAGTTCCCTGATCATTGAGCTGCATTAGACAAGGACAAACTGAAGGACTCCGGCTGATCATAGGACTGACAATCTTGTAACAGGAGATTCCTGTTTTCAAGCAAAGTAAATATCACTTCATCTATTTCCTGAGTACTGTTCTAAGGGGAAGATTTGTGTTTTATCTTTAAAATGGTAATGAAGCAGATTTTAAATGGTATATGGATGGTGTGGAGATACAGCTGAGTGCAAAGGGGACAAATGGTCTTTGTAAATAAAAATTATGTTTTCTGATAAAAGAAACAGAGAACTAGGAAGCCTTTGAGTAAGTGTACAATATGAGGATGGGGGCCTATTTTTACTGCCATATAGAGTAGATTATAACAGATGGATTGAGACATAATTAAATCCGATATCTGGCATATTAGAAATGATTCAATGTCCCCAGGTATTATTCTCACTAATACTTTTGGAGTTTGGTTGATCCTCTATTCAGCATTGACTGTGAAGCATGGTGACCCAGCAGCTCTGCTAAGGATTATCACGTCTCTTCACATCTCTACAGAAACTGTGAGAATTTTATTATTGATACTCTTTGGCACTACTCAGAATGTGGCTTACGAACACCATCATCATCCTTATCACTTGGAAACTTAGAAATATAAATTCTCTCTTTATGTCAAACCTAATATAAACCAGGATCTCCAAGGGTAGCACCCAGGAAGATATTTTAATGTGCAGTAAAACTATAGGTAAATGTTATGCCCACTAAAGTTTGAGAAGCAATGTTTTTATAGTTGAGAAGCCTGAGGCTCAGAGTGTTTGAGTAATATGTTGAGATCACACAACTTCAGAGAAAAAGCTCAATTTGACATAAGATTTCTCACTGTGTCCCAAGCTTGGTTATTTTACAGGATTCTTGAAATATCTGATTCTCATAAAATTGGGTATATAGTTTCTAAAAATGGTCTTTTATTAGAGATTATGTTTGGTGACATTTGGAATTTGTAACTAATTCAAGCTGATATTTCTCTCCCAGAACATATGTTATATTGTGTCAGTCAGGGTGTTGGAGGGTAGAATGGGCTTTCTGGTGCAAAGAGATGAGGAAGACCCAAGCAATGCTTAACAGGCAAGGCAGTGAAACATGTGACACACATCTATTTCATCTTCTGAAATACTATGGACAAGATTGAATGTTGATCATCTCTCAATATTTCTATCCCTATTAAGTTCTGGAAAAAAGAAAAGACACTGGCATGTTGTGGAAGTAAATCACATTAATTTGTGATTGCAGATCACTAAAATTAGTGGTGCATGGAGCTAAGTCAAAGAAAGCATTGGGTGCATGAGAGTATAGACCGGCACCTGGGGAAACAGGTTTATTGATGTCTGGCCCTACTGACTGTTATTCTCTATGCTTAAATAAATATTCGCTCAGGCCTTGATCTTCAGGCTGCACGGAGCATTCAGAAAGACCTAGATGCTCATTAGGATAAAACTGTCTTTACTGGAATCATTTAGCTTTCACTTCACCCCCACTTTCATTGATAGCATTTGCAAGTCTTGATCCAGAGTTTGAATATGATACTCACTCAATACAGGTAGGCTTTCAAGCCACACTATCATTTGATAGTCGATATCTTAAATAAAGGGTTTGGAGGAGGGAGTATGTTGGGGAGAGAACTTTTGACATCTTACATGGTCTGCCATTTGCTAGTTTGTAAGTCCTTGGACTTATTACTTGTAGCCTCTCTGAACTACAGTTTCCTTCTACAAAATAGGAAGTGTCATGTGTCTCACAGATTAAATGCATGGCTTAAACATAAGGCCCATATATTGAGTTTGTCAAGGACCATCTAGATCTTACCAGTTGTCCTGATATAATTATTTATAGAATATTTTTATGTCAAACGCATTCTGTTTGGGATAATAAAGTATATAATCACCAATTAAATAAAATAATATATGGAATTTATATTATGTCCTTGGTACTTATTGAGAACTATTATTTGAAATATTACACCTGGTAGCCAGTTATACATCTTTACCAAACCAGATTTGCTTTTTATCCATGGAAAATAATTATCCAAATATTCAGAGCTGTAGCTGCTTCTGCTAGAGGGTTTGACAAGCCTGGCTTGTGTCACCTCTTCTCATATCAGTAATGGCAAAAGCCCACGGCAAAACTCACTGATCCCCTCTGAAGAATGGAGTGATATTGTTTTATAGGAAGAACTGGACTATTTTTATAGTCTTTGGAGTTTTTATTTTATTTTTTTGTTTATTTATTTTATTTTTTATTTTTATTTATTTTTTTTTTTTTGGTGGTACTGGGGGTGGAACCCAGAGGCTTTCTACCTCCGGGCTATAATCCCAGACCTATTTTATATTTTATTTGGAAACAGGGTCTCACTAAGTTGCTGAGAGCCTCACTAAGTATCTGAGGCTGGCTTTGAACCTGTGCGATCCTCCTGTCTCAGCCTCCCAAGCACGGGGATTACAAGCGTGCGCCACCACGCCCAATGTTTGGAGTTTTTAAAAGAAAATTTAAGATACAGTGAGGAATTATTTCATTTGCTAGGTGCTCATTTGGTGGATCTCTGAACTCAAGACGGGCATTCTTAGCCCCATCTCACAAATGAGGAACTCCAGACTTGAAAACGTTAAATATTTTTAGGATTATATATTTGATTTTTAGTAAAAAACAGGAGTGAAACTTGTATGTGTTCTTTCTATAATAATGCTCAAATGCTACCAGTGATGAACGATTCTAATACCACTTGACAAGTGAGCAAAGGTAATCAGTTTAGCATCATTCTTGGCCTCCTATTTTTGACATGTGGAGAAGAAATACACTGTCTTAAGGAAGTAGGCAATTTCTAAAGCCAACCTGACTCTTCTTTACTCTTACTGTTTCTCTTCCACATGCCTTAATACTTATTACTCTCAATGTTCCTCTTCCACAAGCCAGAGACATAGATTTTACATAGTTCACTGAACATCTCTGGTATTCATTGCTGTTCTTCTGCAGCTTCTGTCAAGTATCTCAAAATCAGGATTATTTAAAAGCAGAATGTGTGATTTAGGACTGATATGAATGAAATGAGGAAGAAGAGAGAGAGAGACGGAGAGAGTGAGGGAGGGAGGAGGAGAGGAGAGGAGAGGAGAGGAGAGGAGAGGAGAGAGAGAGAGAGAGAGAGAGAGAGAGAGAGAGAGAGAGATGGAGGAATGACTGTCACATCCCTTTCTACTTAAGAGAAGAGTACCTTTTGGGGGAAACCTATTTCTTTCTACTTCCTCAACAATTTTTTGTTAATTCTGACCTGCATTAGGTAGATAAAGCTAAATATGAATTTTAAATTATATTTAATCTTCATTAAAGTAATTATCTCTCTTAATGAAGAATTTGCTGGGTTGTGGTTGTGCAATGGAGTATAAAATCCTAAGTGAATAAAATCAATTTCATTTTCAGGCTAGCGTTTCTGTCCATTAATAAACAAGACACAGAAAATATATTTGCTCAGAGTCATGCAGCCTGCTCATAGCTCACAAAAAGCCAATACCACTTACAAAAGCAGGACAGTTGGCTCTCCATTTCTCACCCCTCATTTTTCAACGTAAAGGAGAGCTTTCACCCTAAGGAAGTTCCATGGGTTTGCATACTGGGGTTGTCTTATGAAGCCCAGCGGTTAGACAACTGTGGGTGATATCTCATACCCAAATGTCTGTTCTAATGGAATGGTATTTGTGCTGTGTGGTGTATTTCATCTAAGTGCTCTGCTTTATTAATCACATAAGTATGAATTAGACTCTGGCATGCTTTTGTTTCCTAATGTATGAAAATTGCTTATTTATTTCTGTGCTGGTTACAATGGGAAGAAACAGACTGGTTCTAAATAGCAGTGTACTGTAGTGTGAAGCAATTAAGTGAGTTATGCATGCCCTTCAGGAGGAGGATAATGGGAAATTGGTGCCAGCTAGTCCTCATTGCTGCTGATGAAAATAGAAAAGAACATGTCACAAAAGAACATGGACTTGTCCCGATTTCAGTGAAAACATGGGAGTCTATTACTGTAGCTAAGCCTTAAGATGTAGCTCCCATGAACTTGCTGATTTGCTTGGTTAAAACTTTTGTCAAAAACACAAAAGGGCTAAAAAGAGTGACATCCATGCGAAAGTAAGAATTAATGAGGTTGTTGACAAACCTTACTTCTTTTCTTTTATACCTCTGGAACTTAACAATAACATATAAACCACCTTCAGACCAAAATGTCTGCATTCTGCCATCCTTGCTGGTTGAGGGAGTTGTAGGAGTAGCTATACATTTCTTTCTGTGGTATGTGAACATTTGTGTATTGAGTTAGTGACTTGTATGTTACTTGTTATTATATTCATAGTGTGAAGTCTTATTCCAAATGCTTTTTTTATTTAGTAACAACTATATGAGGTAGTTTTCTAACTATTTTCATTAGTGTCAATCTCTGTGCGTGTGTAAGTGTGTGTGTGTGTGTGTGTGTGTGTGTGTGTGTGTGTGTGTATGGTGCTGGGGATTGCACCTGGTGGGGGATTCTACCTCTAAGCTAAACCCCCAGCCATTAAAAAAATGTGTTTTAGCTGGGTGTGGTTGCACACGCTTGTAATCCCAGCATTCAGGAGGCTGAGACTGGAGGATTGCAGTTCAAGGACAGCCTCAGCTACTTAGTGAGACCCGGTTTCAAAATAAAGAATAACAAATAGGGCTGGGGGTGTAGCTCGGAGATTGAATGCCCCTGGGTTCCATCCCCAGTACTGCAAAAAAAAAAAAAAAGAATGTGTTTTATTTTTTTTAATTTTATTTATTTATTTATTTATTTGGTGGTACTGGGGTTCCTGGAAGCCCGTCTATCTCTGGACTACACTCCCAGACCTATTTTATTTTTGGAAACAGGGTCTCCTAAGCCAGCACGGCTGGCTTCGAACCTGCGCGATCCTCCTGTCTCTGCCTCCCAAGCACGGGGATTACAAGCGTGCGCCACCACACCCGGCCAGAATGTGTTTTATTTTGATACAGAGTCTTGCTAAGTTACTGTGTACTGGCCTCAAACCTGCAATGATCCTCTGCTTCAGTCTCCATGTGCTCAGATTACAGATATGCATTACTATTATCATTTTGTTTATAAGGAAACCAAGGCGCAGAGAGATGACATAATGTGTCCAAGTTTACAGAGCCAGTAAAGTCAGAGCTGGTATTTAAACCTGGGCAGGCTGGCTATAGGGACCATGAACTTAGCTGTCAGACCTTCTTGACAGGGTCCCATCAATGGACGCCTCAGACCTTTAGCTCCTTTGTCTGTAAAATGGAGAAGGTAATTTACTGAAATTGTACTCAGGTACCATATTAGATATGCCATTCATCCCTCTGTGTGATGGTTAATCTGGATCGCCAACTTGATTGGATTGAGAGATGTACTGGATTAAGTGTCTTTGGGGCATGTTTAATGAGGTGACTGGCATGTGGAACAGTGAGTTGAAAATCCCACCTGTAATGTGGGTGACACTGCCAAACAGGCTGAAAGCCCTGATGGAACTAAGGATGGAAGAAGGAACAAGCAGTGTGAAGGCAAGCTTGATTCTTCCTGAGCAGATGCACCTGCTGTTGCTGTTTCCCTGAGGATGTCAGACTGCAGCTCTGCCTTCACTCTTCCACCTAGACTCTGCCCAGTGAGTCTCTAGGGAGCTTTCAGGCCTTCAACATCGGGTTGGGGCTGTGCCACTGACCATCCTGTTCTGAGGCTCCAGCTTCTTGGACTGAGCTGCTGCTGGTTCTTCCAGCTCTCCTGTGTGCAGGTGGCCACCTTGGTACTACACAGCCTCTGAGTGCGTAAGCCAATTTGATAAATCCCCTTTTATAGTAAATACATTCTGTGAGTTCTGTTTCTCTAGAGAACCTTGGCTAATAAAATATGTAAGGTAATCCAGTCCTCTTAGAGACATCTTGTATTTCTAAGGTTACAAGGAGTATAAGATGGAACAAAGTTCCAAACTTATATTTGGCTATGCTCAATATTCTCCTATTGTCTTATGTCAGAAGGCTCTGAGGGAGATGTGTAAGACAATATGAAATACTTCATACTTTCTGGTACATATACATTTCATGTAAATAAACTCTGCAAAGGAAAATTGCATGGAAATGTCTATTGTTATCCTCAGTGCCTTGGCCTGATGGCAGCAGAGCAAAGAGTTCTTAATGAGAGAACATTATCTTCAGGACGCTCATCTATCAATAGTCAGTAGTGATGTTTACTGCACATATCACCAAGGGGCTTCAGTTCAGGGATTTCTGGAATAGAAAAGACTGTTGAAAATAGCTTAATTGCAAAATGATAGGTAATGTTTCCCCTAAACTCCATCCTAAAGATATGGTTTCTGTGGCCATTTAGCTCAGTAGATAAATTGGTTTTTGAAATCTATGTTTTAGGTTAAGAAAATAGACATAGAACTATACAAAGTATATTGTAAATAAACAGCATGCATGGGAAATATTTGTTTTAGATAGATTCTTTTTATTAATAATTCGCGGTACTGTGAATTGAACCTAGAGACTTGTACATATTAGGTAAGTGCTTCACCACTGTGCTATATTCCCAACCCTTTTTATTTTTTAATTTTGAGACAGAGATTGGCCTTAATTTGGTGATACTCCTGCCCCAATCTTCAGAGTAATTATCTTTCAGGTAATTTTAAAAATACCATATTACACTATATATACTATAAATGCATTATAGCCTCACAGCATAATATAGTTCATAGGGAGAGGTACATACATACACATAGAACTTGGTGAGTTTTCAGGTTATTTTAAAAGAAATATACCACTAGAGACACATCAGAGTCTCCTATATTGATCATATTACCTTCTCTTTCTCCTTCCTTCTTTGTCTCTATTTAATCACCATTAGGAATTCTGTGAATATATAATCCACATTTTTACTATTATATTTAATATTAAAAATATTAAAATATATTTAATATTTTATTAATATACATGTGATCACAAACAATGAATGGCATTGTTTTTGTATAGATATTAATTTATTAAACCTATTTAAATATTTGCATAAATACTAATGTATTAAGCTTATTATTTTCCTAATTAATCTCATGTTAGTGTCATTTAAACACAATAATCCACATATCTCTTAGTTTATTTTTATATTTTAACTCATTCTCTGAATATATAGAAATTTACTGAAAACCATATTTTTGGATTTTTTTTACATTTTTTGTCACGCAACATTGAGTATTAATTTTTAGCTTACATCATCAGGATTATGTAAGTATCACACACAGTTGACCCACTAGAATCCCTTTCTTTTCCTTATTATCTTTTCTTGATTCCCAGCCCTTCACTCCGATCTGTGCTATGCCTGCTGCTTTGTTGCCCACTTAGATTTCTCTTCACCATCACCCTTCCCTTCCCTCTAATTGTCTCATTTTCAGAGTAAAACAATAACAACATAACATAATGAGTTAAATAAAATTATTTGTAGCAGTTATAAAATATGGTAAGACTGTTTGAGGGATTTTGTGGCTCAACTCTGGGTACAATAAGGAAAAGTGGTGGTCTATAACCAAGAAGCAGGGTGGAGGTCAGCGGATGGGAAATTACTAAGAAACATCTGGGTAAGAAAGCTTCTAGCTAAGTCAACTTCATAGGACTCTTGCTGAAAGCAGGACAAAGTGATCACACATGATCCCAGGTATGGCAGAGGAGGAAGAACCTGATCAGATACTAAGAATCATCAAAACTAAGGACAGGGAAGCCTCAACAAACTGACTTGGCAGAATTCTTTCTAGAATTGGATAATAGGGAAACAAATGAATGAGCTCAAAAGTTAGGGCTCAGTTGAGAAGATAGTTTAGAAGAGCTGGACAAGAGTTTGGCCACGGAGAGGGTTCTTATCAATGTCTTCTTTGTATGTGGCACCACTACAAACCTTTTTAACCTTTTCCTTTACATCCCATGGCAGGAGTTTGACATGCCATTTTCAGTGTCTCTTACAGTTTTGCGTTTGCATCATTACTCTCCAGTGGTAGTTACATGCAGGTTACCTTTCATCTACTTCATCTCCCCAGCATTTCCCTGGTTGTGCAATCCTCCTGTTTTCTTCGTTAGGACCCTCTGTGTTTGAATCATCCACAGCAGTATTTGGTTTATTACTCTATTGTGTTCAAATACATTTTCCAAAAGTTAACTTGACACATAAGATCAGAAATGCTTTTCCTTCAAATCCTGTAAGGTATCCACATACTGTCATTTTGTATTCTCTGTTGTTTATTGTTGTTGTTAAGAGGCATGCTATTCTGATCTTGATTCTTTTTTATATACTTTATTGATGCATTGTATTTATGCCTCACAATGAGGTTCAGAGTGGTGAAAACATATGCCCACAGCACTCAGTTGTGCTTCCGTCCAGATCCCATATGCTCCCTCCCCTTCCTCATACGTGTAATTTGATTAGAATCAAACATCAGATAACTTCATATACATACATAGCTTTATTTGAAATGTTTCTTTCAGCAAGTATCTCTTTTTGCCTCCCCACCTCTCTCCCCAAATCCTCTTTGTCTGTCTGCTAGTATCTTTCCTTGTTTATCCCTTTTGTTTTCCAATTTATCTCTAGTTTCCATATACAAGAGAAAATATAGAACCCATCATTTTCTGAGATGGGCTGATCTAACTTAGCACAATAGTCTCTAGTTCCATCCATTTTCCTGCAAATGACATAGTTTTGTTCTTTGTGGCTGAATGAAATTCCATTGTATGTATGTACCAAAGTTTTGTAATCCATCCATTTATTGACAGACATCTAGGCTGGCTTCATAATTTGGTTATTGTGAATTGTGCTGCTATCAACATGGATATACATATATCACCGTAATATTGATCTTGATTCTCCACATGTGATATCTGACCCCGCTCCTCACCAGAAGTTTATGAAATTTCTTTTAATTCTTTGGTCTCTATAACATCATGATGCTTTCTTATGAGCCTCTCAAGTATTATGCTGGGAAATAAATGAAGCTAATCTTTCTGTAAACTTTTCTTTCAGTTCTGGCAAATTTGCCACTTTATTTTTGATAATTCTTCAAAGACTTTCCTTTTTCTGTTATCTCTGTTAGTTTGATGTTAGAGGTTAGTTCTTTAAATTTATTCATGTATCTATGTTAAAGTATTTGTTTTATATTTTGAGAGTCATTAATTTAAAAAAAATAGGTTTATTTTTAATTCCATTTTTTTGTGTATGTGGCACAGGGGATTGAACTCACAGCTCACAGATACTCTACATCCAAGCTGTACCCCCCAAGCCCTGTTTATTTTCCCTTTAGTTTTTTTTTTTTGTGTGTGTGGTATTGGGGGTGGAATCCAGGGGGTTTTCTACCTCCAGGTTATACTCCAAAAACTATTTTATACTTTATTTGGAAACAGGGTCTCACTAAGTTGCTAAGAGCCTCACTAAGTAGCTGAGGCTGGCTTTGAACCTGTGTGATCCTCATGTCTCAGCCTCCCAAACGCTGGGATTACAAGTGCCACTATGCCCTGCCTTTTATTTGTTTCAAAATAAGGTCTCATTAGGTTGCTGAGAGTCTTGATAAGGTGCTGTGGCTGGTCTTGAACCTCCAATCCTCCTGTCTCAACCTCCCAAGCACTGGGATTACAGAATCACACCATCATGCTTAGCTTTTAATTGTTTTTAATTCCCCAAATCTCATTCTTGTTTTCTGAAGTGCCCTCATCTTCTCCTTCTCTGCTTTCCTCCCTCCCCTCCTTGCCAAAAACTCATTCTTTCTTCCTAAAATTTTCTCTAATTTTTTTTCTTGCTCCATCCTTTCCTCCTCCTTCTTATTCTGAATGTGAATGTACCATGCTATATTAAAATTGATTTTAATTTTTAATTGGCAAATGAAACATGTAGATATTTATACTGTACAACATGCTATTTTGAAGTTTGTCTATGTTATTGAATAGCTAAATCAAGAAATTAGCCCAGCGTGGTGGCACACGCTTGTAATCCCCGCGCTTGGGAGGCGGAGACAGGAGGATCTCGCAGGTTCGAAGCCAGCTGTGCTGGTTTAAGAGACCCTGTTTCCAAATAAAACCTATAAAATAGGTCTGGGAGTGTAGCCCGGAGGTAGACGGGCTTCCAGGAGCCCCAGTACCACCAAAAAAAAAAAAAGAAATTAACATGTATATTATTTACACACATCATGTATTTGTGGTGAAAATACTTAAGATGGACTATTTTTTCCCCAGCAGTTTTTCAGCACACAGTACATTGTCACTAACTACAGACATCATAATGAACCATAGATCACTTAGCCAACCTCTCTACCATAACTCTCCAAGCTTCCTCTGATAATTACCTTTTTATTTTCTATTTCTCTGAGTCATATTTTTAGATTTATTTATAAGTGAGATCATGAGATATATGTCTCTTTGTCCCTAACTCGTTTTACTTATGTAATATCTCCTAGGTTCATTCATGTTGTAAGTATCAGGTTCCTTTCTTTTCAAAGGCATTGTGTATATATACAGTGGACTACTGTTTATCCAGCCACTCCTTCATTGATGGATATAGGTTGATTCTATATCTCGGTTATTGTGAAATGCTTTAATGAACATAGGAGTACAAATAGCTTCTCTAGCCAGGTGTGGTGACACACGTCTATAATCCCAGTACTTTGTAGACTGAGAGAAGGATTGCAGGTTCGAGGACAACTTCAGTAGCAAAACTTTTAGCAACTGGTGTGACTTTGTCTCAAATTAAAATATAAATGGGGCTGAGAATATAGTTCAGAGGTGGAGTGCCCCTGAGTAAAGTCTCCATTACTACAAAAAAATGCAAAGAACAAAACAAAACAAAAATCTCTTTTAAGTACTCATTTCATTTCCTTTAGATATATGTCCAATAATGGAATTGTTGGATTATATAGTAGTTGTATTTTTTAAAAATTTAAGCAACTTTCATGCTGTTTTCTATAGTGTTTGTACTAATCTACATGCCACATCAACAATGAACAAGGGTTTCTTTTTATTCATATTGTCACCAGCACTTGTTACCTGTAGCCTTTTTGATAATAGCAATTCATGTGAGACAATACCTCACTCTGGTTTTAATTTGCATTTTATTAGATGATTAGTGATGGTAAACATTTTTTCATATACTTGTTGAGCATTTATGTCTTCTCTTAAGAAATGTCTATTAGGATTCTTTGCTCATTTTAATCAATTAATTTTTTTTCTATTTTATTTTTTATTGGTGCACTGAATTCATACATCGTAATGGGGTAAAAAACTTCTGTAGACATACGTGCACACATTGCCCAGTTACCCCCTAGCCAATCCCCACCCTATTCCCTCCCCATCCATCCTTCCCATGCTTGGCTTAGTGGTTGACATCTAATATCATAGCAATTTATCCAAAATTAACAATGATAATCTTACATAACAGATTCATTTGACTGATATCAAGCTTTTGATCACTTAGATATAATATTTCAATATTTCTTTTTGGTTGCTTTCTTACCAGAGGATATTTTTTATTTTTTTTAAGGTGAAACTATCATACATTTATTTATTTATTTTTCAGAAAAAATCTATCCTTACCTGAAATATGAACTCTAAATACCCAAAACAATCTCGAAAAGGAACAAAGCTAGAAGATGTACATTTTCTGATTTCAAACTTTATAAAGCTACAATAATTGAAAAAGTGTAGTACTGCTATAAAGGCAGATATATAAACCAGTGGAGTAAAATAAAAAGCCTAGAAATAAATTCTTCCATATATGGTCAAGTTATTTTTGACAAGGTTTCCAAGAACATTTGGTGAAGGAAATAATAATCTTTTCACTAAATATTGTTGAAAAATAATAATTACATGAAATAGAATAAAATTGGACCCTTACCTAACACCATATACAAATATTAACTCAAACTAGATAAAAGACCTAAATGTAAATTTTAAGACTATAAACTTTTAGAAGAAAATCTGGGTCATAAAACTTCACAACATTGAAATTGATTTCTTGGATATGATTGCAAAGGCACAGGCAACAAAAGAATAAACAAAGTTCCTAAAAATAAAAAAAATTGTACATTCAAAGACAATGTAAACAGAGTTAAAAGTTACTTATAGAATGGGATAAAATATTTCCAAATGCTATATCTGAAGGTATATTAATATTCCAAGTAGAAATCCTAATAATTAGCAATAATAAAAGCAAACAATAAAATTTAGAAAAAGGTAAAAGACTAAAATAAATAATGAATCTCCAAAGATAACCAATCTTATTTGTCTGCTGGATGGAAAATCTTTTTTCTCTGGTTCTGGTGTGTGTTACCTATTTCTTCTTTGTAGTTAATCTCTTTGAGTATTTTCTCTAGCGCTGGTTTTGAAGACATAAATTTCTTCAGTTTCTGTTTGTCATGGAAGCTTCTTTTTCCCCATCTAATTTGATAGAAATTTTTGCTGGGTAGGAAATATTTGGCTGGAAGTTGTTTTCTTTAAGAGTTTGGAAAATGTTACTCCAAGCCCTTCTGGCTTTCATGACTTGGTTTGGGAAGTCTGGATTGATTCTAATTGGTTTGCCTCTGAATGTCACTTGGCCTTTCATTTTTGTTGCCTTTAAGATTCTCTGTTTGCCTTCCACATTGGTCATTTTGACAATTATGGTGTGGGGAATCTCTTCTCCGATCCTGTCTAAAGGGAGTTCTATAAGTTTCCTGGACCTGTGTATTGACCTCTTGCTCTATGTTTGGAAAATTTTCTGCTATTACTTCCTTGAAGAGATTATTGATCCCTTTGGTTTCACCTTCTTTTCCCTCCTCTATTCCGATTATTCTTAGGTTAGCTCTCTTAAAATGGGCCCATATTTCTTCAATGTCAGATTCCTGCTGTCGGTATTTTTTCTAAGTTATAAATTATGCGTTCATTTTTAGAGTAATCATCTTGTAGGAGCAGAATTCTATTCTCCATGTGGTCTAATCAATTGTTTATACTTTGAATTGAGGCCTTTACCTCAATGATCACATCCTTTATTTCTTTTAGACTCTCTCTAAATTCTTTTCGAAGGTCCTGTATTATTTCTACAGTTATATTCCTGATTTGATCTTCTGGAGATCTCTGAATTTTATCTGCTTCTGATGATATGGGCTTGTGGGCATTCATTGCTCTATTGTTCCTCTTTCCCATGATTTTGGAATTTTGTGCCTTCCCTGGGTCACTACGACTTCACTTAGGGTGCTCTGTATCTCGACTCTCTCTTTGCTCATTTTAAATGAGTTAATTTTTTCTTGTTGTTAAATAGATTTTTTATATGTTTTGATATTAACTCTCTTTAATTTTTGTCACTTTATACATAGTATACTTATTTTAATATACTTCTTGGTGGCATATAAATTGGTCATATATTTCTGTTGAATTTGCCAATATTTATGTGGGAGATTTTAGATCATTTACAATTCATGTAAATAATTAAAGTAGTGGAATTTTAATCTGCCATTCAATATTTAACTTTTATCTAGTTTTTGTTTCCCTTTTTCCCTTTCCTGCCTTTTTGAATTAATTAAATATAATTATTTATTATATATATCTTTTGGGCTTGTTATATAATTCTTTGTTTTTATAGAATTTTATTACAGAATAATAAAGAATTCTTTATCCTTTTATTACAGAATTTTACTATAAAATATATAATTCTTTATTATTTTATTATAGAATTGGGGTTTAAAGCAAATATCTTAATGTTTTTGCAGCATACCTAGAAGTTATATACCACTTTGTATGTAGTATAAATATCTAAAATTTATTTTCTTCATTAAGTTACTAAAAATCCATTATAGTACTAGATTTTTTTTTTTAATCTTCACATTTTTATTTACTCCTCCGCCATTAATAAATGAACATATTATCCAAAATGCGGTGGTCAAGATCTTCTTGATGCCAAGAATGAAGAGTGATCTTGGATAAAGTCGGCCTCCTATTTCTTCTTTGTAGTTAATCCCTTTGGGTATTTTCTCTAGCGCTGGTTTTGAAGACATAAATTCCTTCAGTTTCTGTTTGTCATGGAAGCTTCTTATTTCTCCATCTAATTTGATAGAAAGTTTTGCTGGATAGGAAATTTTTGGCTGGAAGTTGTTTTCTTTCAGAGTTTGGAATATGTTACTCCAAGCCCTTCTGGCTCTCATAACTTGGTTTGGGAAGTCTGGAGTGATTCTAATTGGTTTGCCTCTGAATGTCACTTGGCCCTTTGTTTTTGTTGCCTTTAAGATTCTCTGCTTGGCTTCCACATTGGTCATTTTGACAATTATATGGCGTGGGGATCCTCTTCTCCGATCCTGTCTAAAGGGAGTTCTATAGGTTTCCTGGATCTGTGTATCAACCTCTTGCTCTATATTTGGAAAATTTTCTGCTATTACTTCCTTGAAGAGATTGTTGATCCCTTTGGTATCACTTTCTTTTCCCTCCTCTATTCCAATTATTCTTAGGTTAGCTCTCTTAAAATGGGCCCATATTTCTTCAATGTCAGATTCCTGCTGTTGGATATCTTTTTCTAGATTAGAAACTATGCATTCATTTTTGGATTGCTCATCTTCTAAGAGCGAGATTCTGTTCTCCATGTGGTCTAATCGGTTGTTTGTGCTTTGAATTGAGGCCTTTACTTCATTAATTGCATCCTTTATCTCTTTTTGGCTCTCTCTGAGTTCTTTTCGAAGCACCTCTATTATTTCTACAGTTATTTTCCTGATTTGATCTTCTAGAAATCTCTGAATTTCTGTTTTATCAGGTTCTGATGTTGTGGGGTTGTGCACATTCATTACTTCAGTGTTATTCCTCTTTCCCATGATTTCGGAGGTTTGTGCCTTCTCTGGGTTCTTCCCTTGGGTCACTATGGCTTCACTTAAGGTGCTCTGGATCTCGAGTCTATATTATCTCAGACCCTACTACTCCTTTACTGGGTTGTATCACAGAGTCTCCGACCCAGGGAGTCGATAGAGGCTGCTTTAAACTATGGGGGGTGCCAGGTTGCACGTTTTCCTATGGTGTGATATCTCTGCCACCACCACTCCCTCACTGGGTCAAGTCCCAGGAGGCACAATACTGGGATTTCTCCTCTGTGGCCCGCAATTTGACTCACTGTTCTTGAGTACGTAGATGTAGCTGTACTGGACTCGGTGAATTCACTGCTGCTGCCGCCGCCGTTGGCAATATGGCACCTCTGCCACGCCCTCGGCCATGAGGCTGGCGTATTTTTTCTTCTCTGGTTTTGATTTCCACTCTGAATCCCTGCAGCGTGTGCTGAGCTCAGCCACTGGGAGCTTTAAATGCTGTCTGCGCCGAAAGATCCCGCCTGGCTGTTCCGCATCGGCTCACCTCGGCTTGCTGTAGCCGTCCGCTGAGTTCGCCGCTGCCGCCGGCAGTATGGCACTGCTGCCGCGTCCTCGGGCGCGTGTGTCTCCTCTGTGGCCCTGAGCTCTGTTCTCAGTCCGCTTTCTCTCTGGAGCCTGGTGGTTTTTTTGTTTTTCTGGTGATGGTGTTTTCTGGCTATGAAAGGCGCTCTTTTTGTGGTAATGGAGATTGGTTGTTAGCGGGACTCTTAAGCCCCGCTTTTCTCGGTCGCCATCTTCCTGGAAGTCAGTACTAGAATTTTTAATGGTTTAATTTTCATCTTTTTTATTCATAGTTTATAGCCTCCATTTCAGTTTATAAGTTTTATATTTTTTATGTATTGTATTCTTTCATTTACTTGAAGACCTTAAGCATAATTTATGTTAAACATACCCTGAGATCTCACCATTATTTCCATTTTATTTGGGTTGAATTTACCTTCCTTTTTGTTAGATTTGTGGCTGTCTTTCTAATGTGAACATGTCCTGTTTTGCATTCTTAATTCTTTATCCTTCATTTGTCTAGTAGGGGTTATTTGCATCCACCTGGATTTTCAGTACTACAGTGTCACTTGATAGCTTCTATTTTGTTTTGATTTTGTTCTTAACAAAGATGCAGCTTCTGGATCAGAAGGCAGTTTGGCTTTTGCATCTGCTTCGTGTGTGTGTGTGTGTGTGTGTGTGTGTGTGTGTGCGCGCGTGCGCGCGTCGCGCGTACATTTATGTTTAGCAGAGTGGTTTTCAACCACCTTCAGTCCTGAAAGCACTCCTTTAGCCCTGAATGTGGTTGGTGATTCTTTCTTCTTTGTATTGAAAAGTGTTCTGTGGTTCCTGGTTCCTGTCACTTGGTAGGTAGGAATCACGAGTGCTGTTACTTTTGGCTGCTTGCAGACTTAGAGCCCAGCAGGCCCCTGGCTTCAGCCTGGCTCTTCACTGTGTATTTATTCCATTTCTCATGCAATTTACTATACATCTTATTTGGGGGCCTAGGTTTAGCTTTTCTTTAAATTGAATTTTGAATATGATGTTTTTCAGTTTTTATTTTGAAGCCATACAAGAAGCTCGAAACACAGACTATTTGTAGTCTACTCTTCTTTTCTTCCTCAGACCTTGATGCTAAATGGCTTTACTCTCATTACACAGCAGAAAAAAGCAGAAAAGAAAAGGCATCAAAAAGCTGGTGGAACCCTCTTGACTTTGTTCTCAAAGGCTCTCATTTGTGTTATAGATATGCTTAGTCTTTTCCTCAACTCTATATAAGTTTGCCTTTGGTATAAGAGTTGGAGAAGCAGAAAATTGATTATTGGTTTGGAGTGACCTGCTCTGTTGGATGATTAGTAGTGGTTTGCTTTTTAATAGGTGTATTTTAAGTTTAAAGCTGAACTGGAAAAATAATTAAATCACTGAGACTTGCCATTCTCTGTGTAAGCTAAGCTGTTCAGCAGAGTGAAAAACAAATCTAAGCCTTCTTGGATGTGCCAGTCCTCTCTTTAGAAGCAGAATTTCACATCCTATGGTCTCTATAGCAGTGTCTGCTTCCCTCTGTCAATGGGGCTCTCACAATTAAAGGAAATTTCCTTTTCAACTTAGAAGAAACAGTTCATAGTCTACTTCCATCATGTGGATGTCTTGCGCTCTCTCTCTTTTTTCCTCTTGAATAATCTGGAGATGGTGGAAAAGAAACACCTGATTTTTATTATCTTCTTTCCCAGAAAACTCTTACATCCTCATTAAAGCTCTACAAACATGACAACACCTGCATCAGGACACCTGCTTCTGTTTGCCTGAAACAAGTAAATCCCTCTCGGAGGTGACATTGCCGTTACTACAAAGCACTAGAAGTTACCAGGCTTTCTTGATCTGGTTTACTCTGGAAAGACACTTGTTTCTGCTGACAGTATTTAGGCCCTGTTATTTGAATTTCTAACAATTTTAAGGCCAAAGCTTAAATAAAAGGGACTACTAACACAATATTCATTAAAGTTCAGAATTTAATGATTAGTAAGTGATTTTTCTAAGATGATCTGAATACGTTCTTGAAAATTTCCAGGAGCCTAGATTCTGGAGCCAGTCTACCTGAGATCAGATAGCTCTTCCATTTATTATTTGTGTGGCTTTGAATAATTTGATTCACTCTCAGCGCCTTGCTTTTCTTATCTGTAAAATGGGGTTGGGGATTATAGCTACTGCATAGAGGTGTGGTGCATATTTATTTATTTATTTATTTATTTATTTATTTTTTGCGAGTCTGGGGATGGAACCCAGGGGTATTCAACCTCCGAGATACACCCCCTGCCCTATTATTTTATATTTTTTATTTTGAAACCAGGTTTCACTGAGCTGCAGAGGGCCTCACTAAGTAGCTGAGGCTGTCCGCGAACCGCAATCCTCTGGTCTCAGCCTCCTAAATGCTGGGATTACAAGTGTGTGCCACCACGCCCGGCTTGTGGTGCATATTTAATACATTAATGTGTGCAAAACATTCTTAATATTGCCTCAAACAAGGTTAACACTGTAAATGATTTAAAAAAATTTTATTGGTGCATCATAGTTGTACATCTTAAAGGAGTACAAGATGGTAGAGGCATACATGCACACATCACTCAATAATTTTTACAAATACTTTATAATTGCCTACTGTGTGCTGAGTTTTGCTTTATCCATTAAAGATACATTAGTCTTAATTTTAGAAACATTCTTTGCTACCAAAGGGCTTCCGTTATAGTGAGGAAAAAACAACCAATAAGTAAAACAAATAATTAAGGTAATCTCAAGGAGCAATAAGGGCCGTGAAAAAAATGTTCATAATTCTGGAACTGAAATTGCCTAAATTAATGTTTAAATTATGCTTGAACAAAATTTATAAGCCTTTTCCTTAGACTGTATCATAAATTCTCAGAACTGTACATAGTTTGAAATGGGCTCATATGAAAATATGGATAATGGCTACAGAACTGGAAACTAATCCTATGTGTACCACATGCTCAGGCTGGAGGATGTGTCTTTATCTTTGTCAGTCTTCTTCTGTTGCTAAGTGCCACATTCCCTGTAAGCATTTCTTCTTTGACTATTGGCTCTGTTCATTTTTAAAGTGATATAAGCTGGGTATGGTGGCTCACGCTTGTAATCCCCGCACTTGGGAGGCAGAGACAGGAGGATCGCCCTGGTTTGGAGCCAGCCTCGCTGGCTTAAGAGACCCTGTTTCCAAATAAATTATAAAATAGATCTGGGAGTGTAGCCCGGAGGTAGACGGGCTTCCAGGAACACCAATACCAAATAAAAAAGTAATAACTATATGTATATTTATAACTATATATATATTATAATAACTATATATATTATATATATAAATTTACATATATATGTAAATTATATATATATATATGGGATTATTTGCTTTCAAATTCACCATTACAATGGGCTACAGCCTAAATGGCTAACTCAATAGGAACTATATCTTATACTTCATCTTGTATTATTCTTGAATTCAACATAATGCACAAACACACACACACATCTCATAACTGGTCCTCATATGGGAATAATAGAAGTAAGGTTACTTAAGGAATCTATTAAGCATATAAAATTTCTAACTAGAGAATTATGGTACAATTTATTGTGCCTCTTATATACTAGGCTGTACTGGTTAGATTTCATTAGGTCTACTCAGAAGACTTCAAATGACAATATTTCTTCTTCTTTTTTTTTTTTTTTTGCAGTACTGGGGTTAGAGCCCCAGTCATTTTATTTTTGAAACAGTGTCTCAATGAGTTGTGAGGCTCTTTCTGAACCCACAGTTGCCATAAAAGGGCACATAATGGTAACAATATATGGTATTAGAACTGCAGTGAGCCTGAAGGATGATCATCCCAGCCAGAGGCTGCCTCACAGCAAAGAGCCTGGATAGGCCAGTAGTAGACTTTGATTGTCCTCTCTTCTAGGGTCATATTGGACACTCTTTCCCTATCAGATTAGCAGTGAGCAAGTGCATTAAACACTTTAGAACCAGAAAGCCCCAAGCAGAGTCTCAAATGGGGCTTGTGGACCCTGCTGGAGATGTAGGTACTTTACTGCTTTGTGTTCAGATTCAATGTCAGAGCCCTCTAGGGGGTCTCAATGAAACTTGGTGCAAACCATCAATCATGCTGATAGCTCTGCACAAACAACCTCCAAACAAAACCATCAAAAACTACATATCTTGACTGAATGTCAGTACCATGCAGGTAAGTCTATGATTCCAGGAAAACAACAACAACAACAACAACAACAACAACGACGACAAAAACAGGATAAGCCACTTTTAGGCCTGTTAGAAATAAACCTCTCAGCACACCTATTTTAATGATGAGCCATATCTAATCCCTTCAAGGTCTTCACAGCTGCATCTATATTTAGTATAGAAACAATTGTTACAGATTTCTGAATAAGGACATTGTATAGAATATTAATGTAACTTTACTCTGAGGAATGTGGATAATAGAAATGCAGAGTATTGGGCTTTAACTGATCTCTAATAAACTTCTCAAGGAGAATATTAAGAGAGTCGGGAAGACTTTCAAAAAGCACTGATCTCTAGGTATCATTCATTAGAGCAAGTCATACATATAAGTTGGTTTCATTTTCTGATGTATAAATAAGACAAAAATTTTCTGCCTTTTTAATTGGAAAACACTTTGCAAAAAATTCACAGCAATTGTGTGAACAAGATGGAGGAACATGGTATAGACAAATGGAACTTATTCCTAGTGGAGAAATTGAACCCTGGTTTTTCTTGTTGATGGATTGGTACTATCTTGGAGGAAGATCTCTAGGGGCATGCTACATGATGATATCTAACAAGGCATAAATCTGGAAGAGATAGCTAATGTGAACCCAAGATGCAAAGAAATAATGATAAGCTATAAAGTTGGCCCAAAATGATTAAAATTGACTTTAATTGATGCTCATCTCTCATTTAACAATAGCTAGCATTTATCAAGTGCTTACTAGGTAAGTTAGACATTCTATTAGACCTTTAAAGTGTCATCTCACTGCACCATCACAACTCAAAGAGGTAAGTGTTCTTACTGCCTCCAGCACTTTCATGTGCTCATGCAGGTTAAGGGAGTTTATTTATTTATTTTTACTTTTTATTTTTTGGTGGTACTGGGGTTCCTGGGAGCCCTTCTACCTCCGGGCTACACTCTCAGACCTATTTTATACTTTTTATTTGGAAACAGGGTCCCTTAAGCCAGCGCAGCTGACTTTGAACCTGGGCGATTCTCCTGTCTCCGCCTCCCAAGTGCGGGGATTACAAGCGTGTGCCACCCCGCCCCATGAGGTTCAGGGAGTTTAAATAGCTTGCTCAAGGTTACACAGCTTGTAAGTAGTGAAGACAGGTTTCAAACTCAGGCAATTTGATTATGAATCTTATGTGTCTTAATTAGATTCAAGAAAAGGATTGTGGAAACTTGTGTGATTATTGTAGCAAAATATTTGAAATATACAACATGTTCAACCTAAGTCAGTTGAAAGATTAGAAGCTAGAAGAACAGATGAGAGTAATGCCTCCCTCTCTCCCCTCCCCCAATTCTTTCAACACTGTTTTAAGTGAAGGTAATAAAGTCTGGCTCTGATAATGTTACTCCTCTGCTGAAAATCTTTTGCTAATTTTCTACTGCCTACTTACATTCTTTTTCTCAACTTAAATTTTCAGCATTATTTTTCACTAGCCTTTTCACATTATAGTCACTTTAGGCCAGTTTTTCTTGTGCAGACTCATCCTGGTTGTCCCTGTTTCTTTGCAAATTAAGCTATTGAGACCTTGTCTTTCTTTAAAGGCCCAGGTCAAATACTACTTTCTCCAGGGGTAGCTAAAAGGCCAGGATAACTATATAACAAGAGTAAAAATTATTGTCATGATTATTGTATATTAATTATTCATGTGCCAAAGGATACCACACACTGAGTTTTCAGTTCAGCCACCCACTGCGTCTCAGTCTTGCTTTCTCTTGAGGGAAATTGGACTCACATATGCTAGCCTTTTATATAAAACTGGATAAAGTGCTAGCATAGGCTGCTAAGGCTACTTCAAGGAAGCCACTCATGAATAATTATTTGTGTGTTGATAAAGCTCTCCTGAAGTACTGTAGTGATGGGATGGACCATGCTACATAGTCCCATATGATTTTCTCAGGGATTTAGAAGGGCAGTCGATTGAGCTTCTTAAAAGCCAGTCAGAGTTGTTACTCACCTATTCATGGAAACGCTTCATGGCACTTTTCCTCAAGAAGTGTCTTAATCTTGCATCTTCTACCCCAGTTCATATAACTTACTTTTGTCTTCTGACTCATATGTGTTCCAAAACATGTGATAGTTATCAATAAAATAAAATTGATATTTTAAAAATCATTTGAACAAAGATTCTATCTCAATTCCAAAGATAGATGTGACACTTGTTCTTCCTGAAGCTTCCACAAGAAGATCTTCTTAGATTTAACTCAATATTTGGATTCTCCAGACTCCCACAAGCTACATTTGGCATCTACCTACTCAGAAAATGTAGGACAGAGCCCAGAGCTGGTCAGAAGGAACACTACAGATACTCCTCATAGCTGAAGTCTTTGTAGTAGTGTAGGCAGCCACTATACGACTACTCTCAAGGAAATGGCCAATTCCTTCCCAAGGAAATGGAATTCATATTCATATTGAATAGGTGCAGGGGCTGCCATGACTTGACAGCCTCATGCCTGACAGGAGCCAGCATTTGTAGTGACAATTCTATAGATAAAACATTCAGAGTCTGCACAGAGGCCAAGCTAGTCACCACATTCTGAGAAGTCTAAGGTTTAGACTCATATCAGGGATTCATCATTCTCCCAGGTTTTATGATCTTAACAGGGCTCACTTCCTTTTGCCTTAATCAATGTTGCTAAATAACATAATTGACATATACCTTCTTTGCTTAATTCTAAGAAAACAGCCTTTAAGGGAACCAAGGTCCAGACTTACACAGATGGGAGAAGAGATTTGCTACCCTTTGCCAAACTTTGGAGCATTGTGAATGTTATGACTGCTTTTATTTATTTGGGTTGGTTGCTAGGAATTTTGAAGAATTTTTAATAGATGCATGGGGTCACTCACAATGTGAAGGATTTATGATCATCTGATATTGACTTGTTCAGATGACATTTAATCATTGTTATCACAGCTTTTTGGAATGGAGTAAAAGCAGTAACATTACAATGATCAGGAACTTTAAAAAGGATGAAGGTGGTACCTTCTCTAACTAAACAGGTTTGTTGAGCAATTACTATACCCAACACACTTTTATTGTGTTTCATGGAATCTTCAAAATGATATGAAATACCCTCACTTTATTAATAAAATATCAGGACTCAAAAAACACTAATCCATTTCTCTGACAAAGTCAAGTTCATACATGTTATCAATTGACTTACATAAAGTATTGCCTCTAAATATTTTTGGTATTTCTAATGAAACATTTTTTCCTATTTTGTTTTTTCTGTTGTTTCAATGCTTAATGCTTAAGTACAGCTGTTTTGTGTAATTATCTTATATTTGAACATTTATTTAGTTCTTATCTCAAAAAATTTAGCAGTATTAGAGTCATTTTTAAAAACACAATAATTAGGGCAACAATTATGGGGATCAGTATGGAGATGCCTCAGAAAATTAGAAATGGATCCACTATGTGATCCAGCTATACCACTTCTGGGTATCTTTCCAAAGGGACTGAAATCAGAATATTATAATATGTGCATATCACTGTTTATAGCAGCACAATTCACAATAGCCAAATTATGGAATCAACCTAGGTGTCCATCAACAGATGACTGGATTACAACATTATGGAATATATACACAATGAAATTCTACTCAGCAATAAAGAACAAAATTATGTCATTTGTAGGAAAATGGATGGACCTGGTGAATATCATGTTGAGATTAGCCAGTAACAGAAAAGGAAAGGTCATATGTTTTCCCTCATATGTGGAATCTAGGGAGCAACTGGGATACTAAAAGTGCTTCAGACAATGGAGGAGACACTCCAGTGGAGTGGGCAGGTGATCTAGTGGAGGTGGGAGGGAGAAGGAGGATCAATGAAGGAATCATTTCCATTGACATTATGTACATATGTTAGAATACCAATGCCAATCTCAATACTCTTTATTGAGAGGAATGGGAGTGAGGAGGGAGCCGCAGGAAGGATGGCCAAATGCTGTGTGCATGTACGTCACCATCATTATGATATAGTTGTGGCATTTTTTTTACTTAAGCAAAACTTGACTAATACATATACCTAATGTTTTTTAAGTATTATGCTGGGTGCTTTATTTTTATTATTCCAACAAAAATTTATTATAGGAAATTAATATCTTAGAATAATATTGTAATTATTAAAGTGATATTAGTATCTCAATGTTATAAACAGAGACAGACTCAGAATGATTGAAAGTTTTAACCTATACTATGAAGACGGTAAGTGGCTTCACTGACATTGGAATATGAATTTTATGTCTGAATCCAACAACAGTGTTCTTTCTATCACCTCCCACAAATTAAGAAAGGGACTGCTAATGACTTTTCTGTGTGCCCATTTATGAGCCATGATCAAATGCTTCATGTTGAGAGGGCCAGAATATATTTTCAAAAAGATATCTTTAGCTTTTTGAATCAAGCAATACTTTTTAAAATATATGTGTGGATATAAAGGTATGTGTAAATGCATAAATTTTGGCTCTTGATGAATTATAAAATAAAAATGTACACTGAAGTTACTTTGAAAATGCAATCCACGTTATTGAATAAAATGTGGCAACCATATGCAGTAAGTAGAGATGAGATGAGAACATCATTCTGTTACACTTACATTAACTCTAATCACATTTTGTAGCTGGTGCTCTTATGAGGGCTGCCAACTAACATTTTAGGTAAATGAAGAGCTAGGATATATAGCTTTCAGAAAGCAGGCACCTCTCCTGTCAAATAGGTAATTACAGAGGCTATGACTCCATTAGGAAAATGGTGGCCAATCAATGCAAACTGTAAGAGCTCAGATCCTTTGTAATTGATTGAGAGATTCAGTGACTTCAATGCAATTGAGTTTCAAATGTAAGAAGCCAATATTTGGCCAGATGGCTGCCATGAATTCCAGAGGGAGTTTATGAATTTAATGAGAGCAATGGCTGCACAATTTAAGTCACATGTGCTAATACTGAATGAAATATGCAGCTCAATATTGAAATTGCAACCTGGGGCACCCAAGCTTTCATTTGCTGTATCCTAATACTGATATATATTTATGCAGGTATGCCATTGCTTATTCTACAAAGTCTGGAGAAATTTGTTAATGCAAATTACAATTGATGTTTGTAACTATAGTCCATTTCTTGTTCTTTTTTTTTTTTTTTGAGACAGCCCGTAGTTTAAGATAATTTGGAGGTTCTATTTCAGAAGTGTCCAGTTGGCTCAACAGGAGACATTTAGGTTTACTTATTCACATAATAGTTTCTGCAGGGTTAATATAAATGAAATATAGAAAGTGGGAATAACTCGTGGGCAAATCAGAAATGGTTATGAATTATATAATTGAAGGGCTTGAGATTCCAATAAGGAGATAAATATTTTTATATTTATTTATTTATTTATTACTCAGGATTGAACCCAGGGGAATTCTATCTCTGACCTATACTTCCAGATCTTTTAAATTTTTTTTTTTAAATTTTGAAGCTGGGTCTTGCAAAGTTGCTTAGATTCCTGCTAAGTTTTTGAGGCTGGCCTCAAATTTATGATACTTTAGTCTCATAAATTTCCTATAATCCCTAGTACTGGATTATAGGAAAGCACTACTGTGCCCAGCAAGAGAAATATTTTTTCATACAAGGTTGAAAGTTATAAGCATCAAAAGAAGCACAGGTAAAACAATTCTGTTCAGCATCTAGATTACTTGTTATAGATAATTAGATACACACTAATAAATGTAGAGGCTCACTTTTAGTAATAGGTGATTCCTACCAAGATTGTGAACAAAGATAAGAACAGTTGTGAATTAAAGAAAGCACATACATCCATGTGTCATTTAATGATGGAATGATTTTGAGAATTGCATTGTTCAGCAATTTTGTTATTCTAGAAACATCATAGAATATATGTACACAAATCTAGATGGTTTACAATTAGTCTACTATACACCTAGGCTATGTAGCATACCCCAGTATATATGTGACTTCTGATTTACTGAAAGGCTGTTATATGGCACTTGATGGTACTGAAGGTATAAAAGAGTCCTCCCCAAATACTGAAGAATTACAGAACCAAGATCTAGACAAAGATCTTATCAGGAAAGGTGAACTAAGCATTCAGGTTGTTTGTATGTGCTGATTATTGATCAAAAGACTGAATGTTATTTTTGACAGTCTTGTAGAGAAATGGAACAAATGTTTGGGTTTGGATCCTGAAAGGTCACACTTCAAGATAACTAGAAAGTCTGTCAGCCCAGCCTTGGGTCATATAAAAAAATTCAATCTCTACAAATAGAGGAAGGTGATTGTTGTGCCTTAGAGTACTTGGCTTAAGCAACAAAAAAGTATTTTCTGAAGGAAGATAATATCTTTGGAGGTTTAAAATTATTTTTCCTTTTTTTTTTTTAGTTCTTGGCACTGGGGATGGAATCTATGGCCTCATACATGCTTGGCAAATGTTCTACCACTGAGCCATGTCCTTGGCTTCTAAAATTATTTCTAAAAATGCCAGCCCCATCATATCATAAAAATCAACTTGGCACACTTAGAGAGAAGCTGATAAAAATGAGTCTAAGCAAAATTATCAAAAGCTTTAAAATAACTAAGATTAGTATATTCAAGAACATCAAAGACATGCTTGAAAAAATTCACTAAAAATAGTGCATGACTTTGAAAAAGACAGTCATTCTAACAAGAAGTAAAAAATTATAAAATTAAAAGATTCTTAATAAATTGGAATGGTGATATAGCCGGGTGTGGTGGTGCACGCTTGTAATTCCCGCGCTTGGGAGGCTGAGACAGGAAGATCACACAGGTTCGAAGCAAGCCTCAGCTACTTAGTGAGGCTCTCAGCAACCTAGTGAGAACCTGTTTCCAAATAAAATATAAAAAAGGTCCGGGAGTATAGCCTGGAGATAGAAAGCCCCTGGGTTCCACCCCCAGTACCACCAAAATAAATAAATAAATAAATAAATAAATAAATAAATAAATAAATAAATAAATATAAAATAACCAGAAACTTTGCAATTACAAGAAGAGGGCATAGAACCAATGCTCCAATATACAATCACTGGCAGAAACTTCCTTAATAAGATCTTGAAAGCTCAGGAAACTCAAATGATAATTAATAAATGGGATATTGAATTGAAAAGCTTCTGAGTGGTAAAGGAAACCATAGTGTCTAAAGAGAGAGCTTATAGAATGTGAGAAGATGTTTGGCAGTTACTCCTTTGGTAGAGAACTAATATCTATAATATACAAATAACTTAAAAAAAACCTTTCACATTGAAAAACAAATAATCTGATAAAAACAGGCAACTGGACAGAATAGATACTTCTCAAAAAGATAAACACAAATGGCCAATAAAAATATAAAAAATGTTCAACATCATTAACTATCAGGGAAATGCAAATGAAAATTATCCTGAGATTCCATCTAATTCCAGTTAGAATGGCAGGCATGAAGAATCCAAACAATAATAAATGCTGGCAAGGATGTGGAAAAATAGGAACCCTTATACACTGTTGTTAGGATTGCAAATTAGTATAGTCACTGTGGAGATCAGTTTGGAGTTTTCTCAGAAGACTGGGAATGAAGTCACCATATGACCTAGCTACACCACTCTTGGGTATCTTCCAAAAGAACCGAAGTTATAGTACCACACATACATACAAAAGAATATTATAGCAATACACACATACCTATGTTTCTAGAATCACAATTCACAGTAGCCAATTTATAGAACCAGTTTAGGTATCTATCAATAGACAAGTGGATTACAAAACTGTGGTATATACACACAATGGAAGTTTACTCAGCTGTAAAGAACAAAATTATTTCATTCACAGAACAATGAATGGAACAAGAGAATTTTATGATACTTTCATTTGTGGAAGCTAGAGAAAAATTGGGTAGCAAAAGGGACTTCAGATAAAGAATGATAGATTCCAGTATAAAAATGGAGTAGGTTTAGGGGAGGGGGAGACTTGATAAGGGAAACAGCTCAAATAATACTGTGTACATATATAAAATTATCAATACCAATCTTAATAAACATGTATGGGTAGGAGAAGTGGGGTGAGATCCAAGGCACTCCAAGTACTGTGTGTATATATATTTGTATCACTCTGAACAAAATTATAATGTATAATTATAATGTACTGATAAAAGTATATTAAAATAAGATTATTTAGCTGTGCATTTCTATTTAATGTACTTTTCTATAAAGGTGTTATACTTCACAATAAAAAGAATAGCTGGGTGTGGTGATGCATGCTTGTAAACCCAGCATTTAGGAGGATGAGACAGGAAGATCATAGTTCAAGAACAGCTTAAACTACTACTTAGTGAGGCCCTTTCCAACTCAGTGAGACCCTGTTTCAAAATAAAGAACAAAAAAACAGAGCTGAGGGGTGTAGCTCAAAGGAAGAATGCTCCTGGCTTTCATCCCCAGTACCACAAAAAATTAATAAATAAAAATAAAAAGAACAAATGATATATAAGAGCAAATGTATTTTAATCATATTCCAAACAATATGTTAAATCTTTGAATTTTATTTAAACTTTATATTTTATTTAAACTTTCATAGCAATCTTATAAGATAGATTATATTTCATCATATAGGTGAGAAAACAAGACAGATAAAAGATGTTAAGGGTTATACATCTGGGAAACAATAGAGCCAGGCTACAAATCTAGATCTGTGTGAACTCATCTTGAGCGTTATCTACGCTGGGGAAGGCCTGAGAGATCCTTGCACAGAGGAATTTCTTCCAAGGGTCATGCTCAAAGTGACAGTTCTATCACGGAACCTTCTGCATCAGCCCTTGATGCTCATGTTTCTCGAGGAGATGCTGATGCTGTCAGTGTTATGCTCAGACAAGAGGCTCCCACGATGCATCAACTGGTGTTTCTAAAATGACAGTTACTTAAATTTACCCAAGAGCTCCCTCTTTAGGTCCTGTTCCTGGGGTGGCATAGGGAGTGCTTGGTCCCAATAAATGAAAAGTTCTATTTCTCTTTGTGTTCTTTGATTCTAAGAAGAAACCAACTCTTTTTGTGCTGTGACTTTTCAACCCCATGATGTTTATTTCAGGAACTTGGCTTTTTTATTTTTTTCCTTTACCATTAGGTCCATTGTAGCCTAGGTCTTCGGTAGTATTATTTCATTTCCTTCCAGAAAGTTTTTCATGCAAATTGCTCACATCCTACCTCCCACTGTAGTTTGGAACTCTTAGGGATGTTGGGAGAAACAGACTTGGCCAAAAACCAAAATATTATTTTATACTTATCTTCAGTGTGATGGGCCCCTATTTCCTTACAATTTTGTAGTTAATACTATCCAAATGATTTCTTTTCCCCAGAAAATAAAGATTTATTCAGAGGTCATTTGCTGGGTTCATTTCCAGAAACAGAAGTGGATGATATATTTAGTCCTCACCTTTTCTGGCAAAAAAAAAAAAAAAAAGTTTCCCTCATTAGGCACAGTGCCACACGTCATAAACGATGGGACTCTTTTCTAACCCAAATAAGTTCCATCAACAGCTGTTTGTGTCTTTCAGTGACTTAGTATTCAGTGAAACAAATAAAACCACCCTGTCCAGGCCATGGGCAATCAGCTACCTACTGTGCTAGGCTCTCATGTCTGAACCTCTCCAGCTGTGCACATCACTTTCCACAAATGGCATTAAAAATGAAATGGAGCATATTCAAGAGGATAGGGGCTGGAATCCACATTAGGAGAAATAATGCAATGAACTGGGCAACCATTGGCAGTGGAAAATAAAGGACAAAAGAATCTGAATTGCTCCCTGGGCCATGATAGGGGGGACTGCCAGGTGGTAGGTAGAGGCAGATTGTGGCTCAGTGTAAATAGGTTTTAGCTAATGTAGAAAAAGAGTTGTCCAACAAAAGAAATGGGCTGCTTTAGAAGTCATGAGTTCTGTCAGGAATGGTGTTTGAACACTAGGGGTTAGCCACCTCACAGGGAGATCAGAGAAAGAATTTTGTTTGTTTTTTAAATATACTTTTATTGGCACATTGTAACCATTTGTCATATTGAGGTTTAATGTGATGGAAATATACAGGCCCAAAGCACCCAGTGAATTTCCTTCCGGATGAATCAGGGTTCTTGTGATTTGGATGTAACCATTGTGTACTTGACTTTTCATGTACTTGTCTCAGAAGTCAGCAGCTACTATTTCCAAGGGAAATGCCTTCTGAATTTTAATCAAGGAGGGTACAATTTTTAGACCTTGCTGCACTTATATATGGGAGCTGTTTACATACATGTTTATGTTTTTTTATTATTAACAATAAAATGAGAACAATAATAAAACTTTTAGAACCAATAATATATAATGCTACCTCCCTGACTCAGGAAGGAAATCTAAGACTGAACTGGTATTCTAAGTTTATAGGCATCATAAAACCCAAGGTTCAGGAAAGAACATGGAGTTTTTATTGTTTATTTCATTGTCCTTGTTAGACATGTGTCTCCATTTTTTTGTTTTTCATTCTCGTGTTAACTGGTAGTCACCACGATATACCACATGGAATTTGTAAAGAGTCATTTTGCAGTTGGGTCAATAATAGGAGTAGCCCAGTTTAATCCAAAATTTGATCAACAATCTGTGCTTTGAGTGTTGGTGGGGAAAGAAAACGGTGCTTCAAGGCATTGTTTTCTGAAAACTGCTATTGAGTAAAAAAGGCTTTCACTTACTGGAGTGAGTCTTTTAATAACATAAAAGCAGAAAGAGCTCCAAGCCCTCTGAGTTCTGCTTTTCTGACCTATTTGGTGTTAGCAGTTTGAGGCTTGGCTTTTCTAATCAGTTTTATCTCAATAATCTCTGACTTCAGAGACAATAGTAACAGAACTAACTGGGCAAAAAAAAATTCCCCCGAGAGCCATTTCAATTTGTAAACCTTTGGTAAGCAGTTTAGCATGAGGATCTTCAACCCTGGAGGAATCATATCAGGGTTTAATAAACCTAAGCCAAAAAGAGAGACTCTTAGATCTGCAAGATTTTATTTGAAGGCAAAAGCAAAAACAGTAGGGAAAAGGAGACCTCTGGTTTCAATTGTAGAACAGAAGCCATGGATGGTTTTATTGTTGGCTTAATCAGATCTTGAAAGAATGATAATTTATTTTAAACATTTAAAATAACATATGCATACCCATGTTCATAGCAGCATAGTTTGTAATAGCCAAAATATGGAACCAACCTAGATCTCCATCAACAGATGAATGGATTGCAAAATTATGGGAAATACACACAATAGAATTCTATTCAGCTATAAAGAAGAAAAAAATAATAGCATTTGCAAGAAGATGGAAGGAACTGGAGAACATTATGTTAAGTGAGATTAGTCAAGCACAGAAAGAGAAGGGACATATGTTTTCTCTAATATGCCCAAGCTAGGGAGTAGTGATAATACGAGAGGGACTCCAGATGATGGAGGGGAAATCTCAGCAAAGCTAGAATGGAAGGATAGGAGAGAAAGAAAGCTGAGGTTGTTCAATGGAGTAGCTACATTCGAATATGTGTAATAGCATAAATATAACATGGTTAACCTGGACACTCTTTATTAGGAGGGGGGAAGGGAAATTGGGGGGAGAGGGCACGAAGCACAATCTAAATGTACACCATTTTCAATATGTTCCACTTATAAATAAAATAAAATATGGAAAAAGAGAAATGCATATTGAATTAAAAAAATAACACATTTTTGTGCCTAAAGACCTGAGCTTCCTCCAATCTTGTTTTGTTTTGCTACTAGAGATGTAACCTACAGGCATTCAACCTCTGAGCTATACTCTCAGCCTCCACTTCCTAAAATTTTGAAACAGGATCTAATTTGCTGATGATGGTATCAAACCTGCAATTCTCCTGTCTCAACCACAAGTACTTGGATTATGAACGTACACTGTACCCGGCTCCTACCATCCATATTATATACCTAAGCGGGTGAATTTATACAACAGAGTACTAATTATTTTTCCAAGACAGAAAAAATATACCTAGATATAGAAATGTGAGTTTCTTTAACTATCTCATCCCAAACTTGTGCTTATCCTGAATGAAAGATCCATATTTTACATGCAAAAACATAAAGGTTGGCCAGTCATGGTGTTTTATGCCTGTGATCCCAGCACTTGGGAGCCCGAGACCTGTCTCAGAATTGTAGGTTTGAATATAGCATCAGTAACTTAAAAAAATTAGCAAGACTTTCAGCAACCTCTTCAACAAGAGTGTGTTTCCAAATAAAAAATAAATAGGACTGATGATGTAGCTCAGAGGTAGAATGTCCCTGGGTTCAATCCCCAGCACCACAAAACAAACAAGCAAATAAAGCCAACCCCCAAAACTCTACAAAGTTTTAAGTAAGTTTCTGATGCTTTAAAATGTTTCTTGAGTCCGGGCGTGGAGCATGTTTATAATCCCCGCGCTTGGGAGGCGGAGACAGGAGGATCAGGATTGCGCGGGTTCGAAGCCAGCCGCGCGCTGGTTTAGGAGACCCTGTTTCTAAATTAAAATATAAAATATAAAATAGGTCTGGGAGTGTAGCCCGGAGGTAGAAGGGCTTCCAGGAACCCCAGTACCCCCCCCCCACACACAAGTGTTTCTTGAATCGGATCACTAGGTTTTTCTGTTTTCTCTTTGAAATTCTCACCATTTATAATTCTGCTCCAAATACATTATAAGTTCTGATAAAACTGCGTTTACACTCAGGTTTTAGAAATGTCCTTCTTTAAAAAATGTGTATGAGAGAGGAGAGAAGAGAGACAGAGACAGAGACAGAGACAGAGACAGAGATAGAGACAGATGATGGCTAGGTCTACGGGAAAAGATAGATGGTTTAAAAAATAAATTGCCACTGTGTTGCATTTTGGGGATTAATCAGTAATGCTAAGTTCTTTTTGGTCATGGCCATTTACCCAGTCTGTGGCTATATCAATGCTTAGAGCATTATAATGTTTAGCATTGCTAAACATTAGATGTTTAGCAATTCTGTAGGCTGGGATCCTATATTTTATAAACAATTTATTAGTTTGCTGGCTTCAGGAGTGATTAGATCGAGGGGTATTTTTTTAAGGTTCATTTATATAGATGAGGCGAGTCAAAGTGACAGGAATATATGGAGAACAATATGACAAATGGCTCTCTGTTTTAAGCAATGGATGGTCCTTTACAAAAGAAGTTTATTATGCCAGTGAATTTATAGGTGGCATCAAAAAGACGAGCCGGCTCCATCTAATCATTTTAATGCGTTCAGAATGTCTCCTTCCTCTATTTTGCAATCATTTCTGGCATCAGTGGAATTATTCTGTGGCTACCGAGGTCTCATGACATACCAGCAAACACGCTAACCACTTTCAGTGAGCTACATCATTGAATCCTCATAACAATTACACATGGTGGGTTCTATTATTTTTAGTTTATAGATGGAGTCACTGGGGTTTGGAGAGGCCAAATTGTGTACAATTATAGGGAAATGCTCATTCAGCTGGGGTCGGTGGAGGAGGTAACACTGAATGCCGGGTGGGCGGTCTAACCTCAGAGCTTGTGCATTTAATCACTCTGCTCTACTGCTTCCTGGTCAATCATTTCATCGACTCATTAACTGATTATTGAGAAGATTAAGTTACATATGTGAACATACATATATGGTATATATTCACATGTAAATAACATATTCAGTTGTTTTAATGGTATTTCCTGTCAATGTCTCTGAATTCATTTGAGGGATCTTTGTCTTTTGTAGTAATTGGCTGTGTGCACTTTTTAATGAAATTATACAAATAGATGTTGTCTTGATCTAGATATCCCTTTTGATGAGTGCATTTTAGAAGCTTAGCTCAGGATCAAAATGAGGAGTCAGTTATTTTATCATTTCTGTGTTTTATTTCCCTCATCAGCTTATTGCTGCCTCTGATAGAACCAAGAAGGAAGGTTGCATCAGAGGCAAACAAGCAAACAAAAATTTAAAAAAAACCCAAATTCAACTTTTAACTTGGAGATTACTTATGATTATGAAGCAGGATTAAACTGTGCATTGGCACATGGTTTTGTTTTGTTTTGCTCTTTGGAACTAAGGATTGAAATAAGGGCATTCTACCTCTGAGCTTCCGTCAGCCCTCTTATTTATATTTTTAAATTTTGAAACAGGGTCTTTCTTATTTGCTGAAAATCTCACTAAGTTGCTGAGGCTGGTCTGGAACCTGCTATCTTCCTGTCTCAGCCTCCCAAGTACGGGATTACAGGTGTACGCCACCATGCTGGCCTTGCCATGTGGTTTTGTGTTGGTGTGTTTATGCATATGTGTATGTGGGTGTATGTATCTTTCACACAGCAAACATTTTGACTACTTTTTTGGTTCTAGGCACATTCATGAAGTATGTAATGAGCTGCATTCTTTTATTCAAGAAGATCGTGGATAGCTATGCAATCTGTTCATGTTCTGTAATTTCGTGGCACAACATAAACGAAAAGAAAAAATCAGTTTTCTTATATCTAAATACTTCCCCGTTAGAGGCTTTTGTCTCTCGACTGTGACTCCACCTTTCCCGCCTCTGGCCTCCTAAAATATCTAGTGCTTTTGGCTTGGATTTCTGTCTTCTTTATGTATATATTTCTCCTATTCCCCATCTTGCCTCATGCTTTTGCACCGCTCTTCAGATCTTTTTTTGTCTTTTTATGAATAACTCCTATCTATTCTTTAAGGCTCAGCTTGGGCATTCCCTTTGAGGAAGGGCCTTCTACTGCCTTGTTCCTGCCAGGATAGTTTGGTGGGTGCCCTGTGTGGGTCCTACACTATCCTGGACAAAGTATCCTAGGCACATCTCTGACATGGCTATTTCTATGCCATCTGAGTTATCTGGCAACATGTCTGGTTTCCCTTCTGGACACTGAGCTTCATGAGTATACTCTATTTTTTTAAGCTTCAAAACATCAGTTTATAAAAAAGTATCTGACACATGATAGGTGTTGTTAAATGTTTGTCAAATTACTAAAAGACTCAACTCTCATGCCTTCTCCACATCTTCTCCTCAGAAATTCTTCTTTTTCTGGCCTCCTACGGCAGGCACAAATTGTACCAGGTACTTGGGAAATAATCATGTGTTACTCTGAGAATCTCCCTCATATTTCTGCTATTTATGTCTTTTCATGCCATTTATTACTTTATCTATATTCTCAGAGTTTGAACTCCTTAGAGGTAGGAGAAAGATTTTATAATTTTGAGTGTCCTCAGGGTTTCTCAAATACTGCTTCATATGTATTACCTCCTTGATGATGCTGCTTCATGAATTGTTAAAGCACTTGGAGAGCAGTGAACACGAGCTCCCCCAAAAGCAGATTTCACTGCTGCTGCCGTTTTCACTCTCCATTTCCTCAAACATTAAGAACATTGTGTAATAGAAAGACTTCAGAGAAGTCCTTTTCTTTCGCAGAGAAATCACAAGAAACTTGCAGGGAGAGAAGATACCAGTTGTGTTTTTCTTGTAGAAGAATAAAATACAATGCCTGTGGAAACTCTTCTTTATTTTGGAGCTTTAATTTTCTTCTCTGTAAATGTGGGTGTGTTAGTTTTCTGTTGCTGTGACAAAATACCTGAGGAAAAATAAGCTCTTAAGGTGAAGAGATTTATTTTGGCTCCTAGTTTCAGTGGTTTCTGTTTATGGTTGCTTAGCCCCATCACTTTGGGTATATGTTCAGACAGACAGACAGACAGATAGACAGAGAGAGAGAGAGAGAGGATGAGTTCCCAATATCCCTTTCAAGGGCACACCTCCAGTGACCTAACTTCCTCCCACTTGGCTCTTCCTCTTAAAGGTTTCACCACCTCCCAATAGTCCCATAGTCTGAAAACCAAGTTTTCAACCCAGAGGCCTTTGAGGGACAATCCAAATTGAAACCATAGCAATGGGTTTTTAGATAAATGTATTTTCTTGATTGGCATTTGGTGAATGGTCTATGGAATCTTATACAAGCATACAACAGTGTCTGATTCATATTGTTCTCATGAATACTGGCTATGACACTATCTTTTGAAAAAGCTCCAGAGAAAAAAGCCACTTGGAGCTTATTTGACTGGTTGATTCATTCCCTTAGGAGTAAAAAAGAAAATCCTTTAATTGTGCTCTTTTTACTCCTATGTTCAGATACTGTTCTAGGTGCTTTATTTCAACTCATTTGAGCCTTTAAGTAACTCAATTAAGTATATTCTATGGTTATCATTATTTTAGAGATGAAGCCAGTAAGGCATATAAATTGGTCAGTCACACAGCTAATAAGAGGCATTTTTGAAGTTTGAACCCATGATCTTTGGTTACAGAGTATAAGCACTTAACCCTGGTAAAAACAGTGGGCCTCTTTTAGGAACATCTACTCTATTTCTAATATTTGCTGGATCCTGAGGTTAGAGAGATGAGGAAGTACGGTCTCTGCCTTAATGGCTTTCACAGTTTAGTGTGGGAGATCAACGCGCTGGTATATGATTACTGATTAATATGATAGGGGCTGTCATTAGGGTCATCTTAAATTCCGATTGCTTGAGATAGCCCTACACAATGCCTGTTACTCAGCAAAGTTACTATTATTGTTTTGTTTGACATTTAATGGTGTGTTGGTTTGGATGATAAATTATGTGGTCTTTGGTAGCTCTATTGAGTGAATATATGAGGTGTTCTGGGCTCCTAATAGGTTCACCTGACTTCCTGGGGTAGAGCTTCATCCAACTGTCTTAAAGGACAAGAAGGAGTTTTCCAGGTGGGATAAGGGCATTTGAAGCAACAGGAAAAATTTTAGGAGTGTGACAGGACTTGATATGTTCGGAAAAGAGCAAGTGAATCAGGAATGCTAAGGTGGACCATTGATTCTCAAACCTGCCTGCACATTGCAGTCACCTGAGGATTGTTAAGGAAATCTATGTTCCCAGGTTGCACTAATTGAGACTTTCTAGAACCAACTTCTAAAGCTCTCCAGGTAATTTCAGTATGTTTTGAGCTACTCAGAGAAGTAAGGCCCAAGAGGCAGAAGGAGGTGATGAGAAGTTGGGAGAGGGGGAACAAGCAAGGAACAGCTCATGGAGGGATATGGCTGCAACAAAAGGTGCTGCTGTATGTCCCTGAAGATTCCACCTTTCTGCAAAGACACAACCTGGTTGGAGTAAGTTTTGTGAAACTTTTTCACTACTGGTTCTTTCCAGTAAGGGCAGCAATAAGAGTTAATGACAAGTTGTGGGTAGTAGCTTGCACCTTTTTTCCACATCCCTCTAAAACTGAATTTCGTGGTTTTAATTCAGCTTGGAAAAGCTCTCTCCGTGACCCAGAAAATCTTTCACTGGGGCTAAGGTTGCCAAGGACTATTAGACATGTGAAGCAGGTTCTGCCCTTTTACAATAAACATGGACACAAAAATACTCTTGAACAATTTTTTGTATGAAAAAGAAATCCCTTGCAGTAATATATATGTCTCTAAAGATTTCTGTGAAGGTAATTAAACTTTATGTAGCTTTCCTGTCTCTTGACTGTTCCACAGTCTGACCAGTTTTTAGAAGGTGGGGCTTGCTAATTCATGACTGATTAAATGTTTAGGGTGAAATTAGAAGGATTACCAGTGATACCCATACTCCCCATTGCAGAAGAATCCTGCAGTCCCTATGTGGACAGAATTGAGCTCTCCTGCAATGAGAACATTGGCACTTGGCTCCTTGGGATGCCATCTGGGATGGCAAGGAGACAAATGAACTTAACTGAGTAAGTAAGTTGTACTAGTCTACAGGAAGAGAAACCTCACTTTCGGTTCTGTGTGTTGAGGGCTTAGATCTGGTTCTCTGCCTCTGCCCTTTTCCATGGTATGGCATGCCTCGGGGCCAGAGGACTCCTCCCCCATTTTTACACAATGCTTTCAGTACTGGACACCGTGGAATTTCCAACCTAAACAGTCTTGAGACTGTTTACAAAGCTCATATAAGCCTCTTCCTTAGGATCTACCTCTTGGGGGAAGAACAACTATGATGTCTGTAAGTACATCAATGAGCTTGATACATTGTCTTGTTGTAGCTAGTTACAGGAATGGGAGTGGGAATAGCATTTGGATGTAAGTAATCCAAATTAGTGGGTCAATAATTTGGGGGGAGCACACTGTATGTACAAGGACTCTCATAGTGTCAAATAGAGCTGGAGTGGGAATAGAAGGAAGAACCGGCCCTTCCCATTCTGCAATATAAAGGCTCAGAACTTCAAAGGGTCCCAGAATTATACATTTGAATCTTGCCTTTCAGGTCATTATGAAGTTACATTTTGTCTAGAGGATAGACTATTTTACTTAAATTTTATTAGCTGTTCTATAATTTTTTAGGCCTATGGGGTTCTCCTTAGACTATTGCTCCAGGCCTTTCAAAAGTTAGATATAATAAGCCCAGAACCACCTCTTGTGAAGAGTATATAGAGAAACTTGAGTCACCTGAGAGAAGGGTGAAAGATTCTATACATATTTGTTTCTAATTAGCTGAACCTCACTTGCCTAATATTCTATATTACCCTAAGTTAAACTGCTTTATTAACTTTTTTTTTTTTTGGTGGTACTGGGGATGGAACCCTTCTACCTCCAGGCTACACTACCAGACTTATATTTTATTTGGAAACAAGGTCTCTTAAGCCAGCGAGGCTGGCTTCGAACCCGCGCAATCCTCCTGTCTCTGCCGCCCAAGCACAGGGATTACAAGCGTTTGCCACCACGCCCGGCCTCTATTAGCTCTTGTCCCAGCATTGGATGCAGGTGCAAAAAGCACTGTGTCAAAGTATATGACAAGATCAGATCCTGCAATTGCAGACCCGGGGAGAGGGACCCACATTTATACCTTAGTGCTTTCAGGTGAGTTCACTAACAGGTGAAATCAGTAGTAATTGAGTACTTCCAGCATGTCAGGCACTCTGTTAACCACTTTTCTTTTTATCCTTTAATTCCTTGTGAATAAAGTGTTATAACTTCACTGTTGAAGATGTAGAAAACTTTGGGAAATTAAACAACTTTCTCAGGGTCTTGTAGCAACAGGATGTACTTACTGGTCCCTTCTAATTCTGATTTTCTCCCTAAGTGTAAAAGATATCCTTTGAGGCAAAATTATAAGCAAAGATATTATAGCAAGAAGTTGAGTTTGGCTTTTTTTTTGACATAACTTTTATTTTTTCCCTCCCATTTCAACCCCCCACTCAGCTGTCTCCCTTTCTTTTCTCTCCTCCCCTACCTTTTGAGCAAATCACTCTAATTATTAACTTTGTAAATGAACCTCTAAATAAGCTATTTAAGCTTATTCCTATTAGATGGGACAACAGATTAGAAATCCAGTGCCACCTGGGGTGGGAACGTGTTAGATTTCCATGCTAATGCCTCATGCATGTTTTATGCCTTAGATTAGCAGCTAATGTGGTCATTGATCATCTCATGTCATATGAGCTACAAACCTGCTGCTTCGAGCTAATTCTTTAAAAAAGAAAAAGAAACTCGTTTCCAAATCAGTATTCAAAGTCCAGTTCAGGGTTCCTTGCTTGGAAAAGAGGTCATATTTGCTTTGTGGTAGGGGGGTCAAAAACATTTTTCTAACTATTTGTCTTCTTTGTAGATAATAAACAGGGTGTAATATATCACTGGAATTAGTTAGGCTTGAAAAATTACCAAAGCAAAAATACTTCTGAAAATGTAGGCCTTGTAGCGCTTTTACATCCTGTGCTACTAGTAAGAAAAAAAGTTTAAAGTTATCACGTGAAAACGTATTTAATTCGTATTTGAATTACATAGGCATTTATCTAATTAAGTAGGAAATTGGTGACATTTTTGCTTCAAGTTATAGAGCTCAATCATAAATGAAGTCTAGTTCAAATTCCATTCCATTCTACTTAGTAACTGTGACCTTAAACAAAATTCTTGTAATTTCTGAGTTTCAGATTTTTATTGGAAACATGTGGCTCATGATATTGCTTATTAACATTTCTATCATTTAATGTTTATATAAACAGTTGTGATTATTTGATTCCTCTTCCATGTAGACAATCATCTTGGCTAAAATATGATGAATAAAAATATTACTGATGACAGGAGATGGAAGAAGCTCATCTCTTTCCTGGTTAGGAGTAGAAAATGGCCACAGTTAAGTTGGAAATTTAGTGGTTTGACAAGGAATTATGTTTATTCCCTAAAGACATTTTAGTCTCTTTAGTATCTGAGCTATGACCTCCAGCTAAGTCAGAGGTGGAGCAGAGGAAAAGAACAAGCCCCAGCCCCTAAAGGGGCTATATCAATACCAGTCAGGGCTCCAACCCCTGCAGTCTTGAAGAGGGAAAGTTCAAACTGTGATCACACAGTTGGTCAACAAGAGGTACAGTTTCTGTTTTTATTTTATTACCACATTTAATGGAAATAGCTGGAGGTTGATTGGTGCCTACCTTTTCTTCCTCAATGTCCATCCCGACATGTATCTTTGTCTATCCTAGTCATACATTTCAGAAAATCTCCATCCTAATGCAATCATAAGGAAAATAAGGTTTAGCACTATTTTCTCCTTTATTTCTGAGGAGTATTTGTAGGAGCCATCCTGGGGAGCCAGGGCTTTTTAGCTACTGGCAGTGTGCAAGGCATGCTGGGCTCTGGGCCTGACTTGCAGCTTTCTCCCTCTTGTAGCAACATCACAAGGGCCTAGGGAGCACTAGGCAGCCATGTGAGGCCCTGAATGATTCTCTGGCTGCCAGTAACCTCATGAGTTTCAGGCTGAAGAACAGAAGTTTAGGTGATCAGGGAATATTTTCTTCAACATGAAAGTCCTCAACATACATATAGTGGAACCAGTAATGACTAGTGAAATAGTTGGGTAGTTTGTGTTAGATGAGTATGTCTGAAAGTGTTTGCTGGGCAAAGTTTCTTATATAACTAACTCACCTTTCTTTCTTTCTTTCTTTCTTTCTTTCTTTCTTTCCTTCTTTCTTTCTTTCCCCCCTCCCTCTCCCTCCTCTTCCCTCCTCTCTCTCTCTTCTCTCTCTTCCTCTCTCTCCCTCTTTCCTCTCTCTCTCCCTCTCCCTCCCTCCCTCCCTTCTTCCCTCCCTCCTTCCCTCCCTCCTTCTCTCTCTCTCTCTCTTCTCTTCTTTCTCTCTCTCACTCTCACTCTCTCCTCTTCTCTCCTCTTCTCTCCTCTTCCCATCATGGTTGAGGGGATTAGGTTGAAGCTCTGCCAAACCTATTGCAATATTTAGTTTTGCTCTTTTTATAAACCTGGTAATGTATTTTAAATATAATAGAATGTTTTATTTTATTTTTTATTTTGATGGTACTGGGGTTCCTGGAAGCCCTTCTATATCCAGGTTACACTCCCAGACCTATTTTTTTATTTGGAAACAGGGTCTTTTAAGCCAGCGCAGCTGGCTTTGAACCTGCGAGATCCTCCTGTCTCCATCTCCCAAGCGCGGGGATTACAAGCTTGCACCACCACGCCTGGCTAAATATAATAGAATGTTTTAAAGGGCTCTTTTCTTACAGGAAATCTATCTATGGTATTCCTGATCCATTTTGATTCTATACACAAAGTAATTTTAAACATATAAAGGTATGTAGGCTTGTGAGTTAGGCTCTTCTAAGTAGAGAGATCAGATATATAATTTTATAACTAATCAAGACTTTATTTTGATATTTTTCTTCATTGAATGTATAACTAGGACCTTTTAAAATAAAGCTAAACACCTTTTACATTTAGAAATGCCACTCAAACTCTTAGATAATACTGAGAATGTGGTGTATGCTTGGCATATTTACGAACAAACAAGGTTGGAGTTGAATAAAGACAATCATAGGGTATTAAGCCTATAAAAGAAGACATATTTAAAGACAAAAGATGATAATTGGTCCACCAAGTCATCCATTTAAAAAAATTCTCTAGAAATGTTAGAGTGGGGGTAGAAGTAGAGACAATTATGTTAAGTGAAATAATCCAGGCACAGAAAGCTAAGTACCTTATAATCTCACTCTGATGTGGATTCTTCAGGAGGAGACTTCAGAGAAGGTGGGAATAGAATGATGGTTACCAAAGCCTGGGGAGATTAGGAGATAGGGAGGGATGAGGGGAAATATTGATCAATGGATACTAAACAATGGTAGGAAAAAGAAGTGCTGGTGTGGTATTGCACAGTGGAATGACTATCAGTAATAATGCACTGTTTATCTCAAAAAGCTAGGAGAAGGATTGCAAATGTTTTCACCATAAGAAAATAATAAATGTTTGGGGAGGTAGATATATTAACCCAATTTAAATATTAACCATATATTGAAACATCACATGGTACCCCATTATGTCTACAATTTTTGTGGTTTTAATGTATTAGTTAAAAGTTAAGAATAAATTAGAATAAAACTATGGCTGTAATAATTATTAGGTAAAAATACAGGTAGAAATTGTGTCTTATATTAAAGGATGGAAGAGTAGCCTGGAAGAATGTTATAGAATACAGACAGTGAGAAATCTGAATTCTGAGATGGCTCTTTCTGTCTAAGGGCCTGGCTCAGAGTAAACACTGAATAGCATGAGATGTTATTATTACCATTAGTCAGGAATACAATAATTGTTCACTAGAACATCTGGATGAGACTTGAATGTTGAAATGTGGTGCCGAAGAGAGAATATGTTGTCTTGGAGTGGTAGAGTGTGTAGTGACCTACGGTGGCATGCTCCATATCCAGGCAGTCTCCAGATCCTAGACTCACGCTTTCTCATTTCCTTTACTGTGCTCTTTCACACCACAGGGATTTCTCTGTCTAGATACTGCTTTAGTGGCATGGCCAGGACTGTGAGATTGGTTCTCCTCTCTTATCAAGTCTTGACAATGATAATAGTGGCAGGCTTGTCAAATCTGAGTGTATGCTGCTCTGAGAGGGAGCATCCAGGACTTTCGCCTGGATGACAAGCAAGTACTCAGAGGTCACAACTAAACTAAAAGGTACAATTCACTAAAGGTAAATACACAGTCTGTAATTTACATCAAAATAAAAAAGGTATCCAAACACAGTCTTGGGAAGAGTTGACTCAACAATCTAGAGAATTTTTTTGACTTTAAGGTCAGGCTGAGGCACTGATATGACCTGATGCCTGCTGTGTTCTATAATATACTTGTCTGTACTTCTTGGGCCTCAGATTTAAAATGACATTCAAACACATGAAAAAACTAAGCAGCCAGGTAGATTCACTCATTAGGAAAGTGCCTTACAAATAAACTCTTATCTCGAAGTGCTCAGGCTGGAAATTGAGCCTCCTATTTCATCTTCATTACATCATTTAATTAAAGCAGCCTCAAATGCACATATCCATATCCCCGTTATAGTATGCGTATCATGGACTTGATGGTTGCTTAGAAAACGTCAGAAGAAATGCTAAGTTTCTCTGGCCTAATGGAGACAGGGACAGGGTAAGTTAGATTTCCAGTACAATGTAGTGGTCAGCTGCTATCTGAAATATTGTTTTCCAGTTTGGCTGCACACCTCGAAATGATTATTGACAGATGTTTTCAGGAGAGAACCATCAGAATTTGAGAAGGCTAGGAACTATGTCTTAAGGAAGAATGTTGAGAGAACTAGAAAGTGTTTAGTTTGAAAAAGGTGATTTGGAGGAAATGTGGTCTTTTCATATACTTGAAGTATGTCATGGACAGAGGCATTTGATTTATTCTGTGTTGCTCCAAGGGATTGATTCAGGACCAAGAGGTATAATTTCAGTTGTACAGATTCAGTCAGAGGAAAGAGTTACTGAACTGGAGATGTCCAAAGATATCACGGGTGGTCCAGAGAGAAAATGAGCACTCCTTCTTTTGAACTGCTTAAGCAGAAACTGCCTAACCATGGCTATGGAAAGGCTGTCAAGTGTCATGACCAAGCACGAGAAATCTGCCACTAGAGGGTCTGGATGCTCTTTGGGGTTCCGTCTCTGCCACTCACTAGGTGGGAAATCATGGAAAAGTTCAGGTCTGTGTCTCAGCACCTACTTCATAAACCCCCACAAACGTTTGTGAGTATAAAGTGAATAGTGAAAACTCAGCAAGGGTTCTTATGATTGTTAAGTGAGAGTGCAGTAGACAGAATCTCTGTAGAGTAAAAGATTTTGTTAGAGCTTCTTCCCATTCTAAGACTATTGCTATAATTACTTATAATAATAGAATCAAACCATTAATTTTATGAATAGGACTTTGAGCCTATAAATCACTGTATATCTCTATCAAGTATCAATATGACATATATTACTTTACCACTATAAAAATAACCCAGGTGAAAAGGGAGACATACAAATACAAGAAAGAGATGGACATATATTTGGTAAGGCTAATGTAGTGATAGGTATTCTGCAGAGACTGGCTTAAGTGTTAATTTTGGCAATTTCTATTGCCCATTCTGCCTATGAGTTATAGCATACATAAACAGCATAAGGTGTTTTATGTTAATTCTTGAGGGTGATTTTTTTAAATTTCATGTGAGTAAACCAGGCATATTGTTAACAATATAATTTGAGTTAAATTGAGCTCCTTGTAAATTGTAAATGGTTTATTATTCACTGGAATACATTTACCCTGCTAATGCAATATTGTAGCTTTTTATTATATGTTAATAGTTTAAGAGTCAAAGTTAAGTGCTATTAATAAAATGGTACAACTAGTGAATCTCATTTGTAGTATTCTATGATTTTCTTCAACATTTTATTAGTAAAGATGAAAAATGTGATTTGACAAAAAATACAAAACAAAAACAATATAAAGGATGAAAACCAGAATTCTGTGTTTTCAGCCAAAGCAAAGCAAGATGTGGCACAGTGCCCAGTACATTATTCTATACTTGTTAAACATGTACTGGTTGGTCAAGACAGAATTTTATTGATAACTTTATCTCTTTAAATTAGATTTCTTGATTAAGAGTTGCCTCTATAGGTAAAACTAAGCAAAAAATTTATGTATTTTTGGTAAACTAAGAAATTAAAGATAAAATAAAAACAAAGTATTCCCTCATTTTCTCCTATAGTGGATGATTTCTCTCTGATAGATAAGTACTACTAGTTTTCTACTTTACTTTCTCCATGTGAAAGTAGACGGCTTTGTCATATGGAAATGTGAGAGCTTTCACACCTTTTTCAACATGAGTTGGGTATTCTCCAGTGGTGAGCACATCACTAGATGAACAAATAAGGAGCCCAACTGAAGTGGATGAAAGGGGGAAAGAGGGAAATTTCCTAATGTACATGATGTACATTCACAAACATATCAATCACTAAGCCAAATGTGAGAAGGAGGGAGGGAATGGGGTGGGAATTGAGGAAGGGCTAAATGAATGATGTGTGCATGTATGCCTCTACCATCTTGTACCCCATTAAGAGGTATGACTAAAATGCACCAATAAAAATTTAAAAAATTAAAATAAATACACATTTTAACAGCAAAATAAATAAATAAAATAGAGAAGTCTAGAGTCCTCTTTTTAGGTCTAAAAACATAGTAATATAATTATAGAGTAGAAGTATAATTTATGAGAATCCATAAAAGATGCTAGGGAATTTCCTCCACAGTCCACTTCCCTGTGAGTCAGCGAAAAGATTAAACATCTGATAATACAAACACATCTTCCCACTGCCCTGGTACCGAGGGGGAACATTAAGAATCTTGCCTGACTCAGCACTAGTCAGAGAATGGTTGAGAGTACCAGGTCATATTGTGGAACAAACACATTATGAAAGATGTAGACAAATGAAAATACTTGACCAGAACAGTAAGAAAATTTACAACTATTATTAATGGGAAAAAAATTGACAATGGAGATCCAACCAGGGGACAAGAGCTCTGTTTTGACATTTCAAGGGCTATTATTAAGAAGATGAGATAAATTAATTTTGTATGACTTTTTCAAGGATAGCTAACGAGAAAGGCATTTATGTAAAAACCACAAAAGCTACTATAATGAGAAAAATGCATTAGTATCATAATATGTGCTATCCTACTAACAAATTCTACTCTTGTTCTTTTTTTATCAAAACATGACTCCATCCATTTTGTGGATTTTTGCTTGTTCATCTTATTGCCTATTGAAAGAATTTTTTTAAAGTCTGAGACTTTTAAAGTCTGAGATTTGTTTGTTTTCAAAGGTTTTGACAGTTTTAAACATGTATTTTTAAATGTTACACATACGGATTTAGACTGCTGCTTTTCTTGTGATCAATTCATTTGTCCTTAAAAAGAAATCTCTAGTAATGCTTTTTGCTATAATATCGTATAGCTACTGGTATAGTTAATATTTTATGACATATTTTCTATACTTTCAAACTTTGTGTCTTTGTATTGAAGCTCTATGTCTTTTAAATAGAATATTTAAAAAAAAAAGTTATAGGAAGCCAGGCATGGTGGCACATACCTGTAATTCCAATACTTGGAAGGCTGAGATAGGAGGATCGTAGGCTTGAAGTCAACCTCAACTAAGTGAGGCCATTTCAAAATAAAAAAATAGGGATTTGGGTATAGCTCAGAGATAGAATGCTTTTCAGGTTCAGTCCCTAGTAACACACACACACATTCTATCTCTCTCTCATATGATGATCTTAGTTTTATTTTGAGTATGTAATTTAGTTTGTTTACTGTAATTACCAATATAGTTGTTTTAAAGTAGTTACTCTAGGACGGGCGTGGTGGCGCACGCTTATAATCCTTGCCTTTGGGAGGCAGAGACAGGAGGATCGCGCTGGTTGGGAGCCAGCCTCTCTGGCTTAAGAGACCCTGTTTCCAAATTAAAAAAATATATAAAAAATAGGTCTGGGAGTATAGCCTGGAGGTAGAAGGGCTTCCAGGAACCCCAGTACCGCACACACACACACAAAATAAAGTAGTTACTCTATAGATTACTGAAAGAATTCTTGATATATTATAGTATAAACATGTTATTACTTACTCAGTGCTCTGATAATACTGGAACCTTAAAACCCTTTCATCCCATTGATTTTTCTACTTTTTAAATGCATTTTAATCCCATTTACATTTTATTTATTTATTTATTTTAAAATTTTTGTTTTTTATTGGTGCAATGTATTCATACATCATAATGGTATAAAGAAAATACTTTTGTAGACCTACATGCACATATCGCCCAGTTAGCCCCTACCCGATCCCCACCCCGTTCCTTCCACATCCCTCCTTCCCATGCTTGGCTTAGTGGTTGACATCTAGTTTTATAGTGATTTATCCAATATTAACGATGATAATCTCACAAAACAGTTTTATTTGTCTGATACCAAGCTTTTGATGACTAAAAGATAACAGTTCAATATTTCTTTTTGCTTTCTTTCTTACCAGAGAATAAATTTTAAATTAAACAAATTATCACCAATGTTATTTTACATGTTGAATATTAATTTGTGTTGATGTAGGTATTTAAACTTTCTTTCTCTTAGTTCCTTTTTACTTTAATGTTTCTCTTTGGAATCATTTTCGTCCACCTGAGAAATTCCTTTTAGTATTTCTTGTATTTCAGGTGTACTAGTGATGAATTCTCTATTTTTGTGTCTTTGATAGTATAATTTTTAACATCAAGTTTTAAAGATAATTTTTTTCTGGGCTCAGTATAATTTTCTTTCTGTATTATGTAAAGGTTGATTTCCCTTTGGCTTACCTAATTTCTTTTGAGAAGTTAGTCTGTAGAGTCATTGTTGCTGCTTTGAGGGTCACAGTTCTTTAAAATTTTCTTTCCTTGGCTGTTTTAAATCTCTCTCCTCCTAATACTCCTGTGATACCATTTGTATTAGCTTTTATTTTTTGACACTGTGACCAAAATACCTGGTAAGAACAACTTAAAGAATAAAAGGTTTATTTGCACTCATTGTTTCATAGGTTCAGTCCATGGTTTCAGAGGTTGAATGACTCCAAGGCAGAAACATCATGGTGGCAGGGCATGCTAGAAAATGTCTGCCAAGCTCATGGTGGCTAGAAGCAGAGAAGACAAGAAGTGTTTAGGGACAAGTCAAGTCCTCAAGGTCATGCCCAAGTGACCCATCTTCTCCAACCATCCTCTACCTCTGGACGGTGCTCCACTGCCAACACATGAGCTCTTCTGGGGACATTGTATATCCAAACCATAGCACCATCTCTATTTTGTGATTTTTTTTTATTCTTGCTTCTGAGATTCAGCAACATATTTTCTATTAATCCTTCAGTTCATACTTCTTGTCTTGAGTTTTGTCCAATATGCTATTAAAATAGTCATTTAATTCTTTTTTTTTTTTTTTGGTGGTACTGGGGTTCCTGGAAGCCCTTCTACCTCTGGGCTACACTCCCAGACCTATTTTACACTTCTTTTTTTAAAATTTGGACGCAGGGTCTCTTAGGCCAGTGCGGCTGGCTTTGAACCTGCGTGATCTTCCTGTCTCTGCCTCCCAAGTGTGGGGATTACAAGCGTGCCCACCACACCCGGCGTATCAAATTCTTAATTGTAAGAATTATATCTCTGTTTTTGAATATCCATGTTGTACACTGCAAAAAATCCTCAGAGACTTCAACCCCAGAGATGATTTATACTTTCATTTGCTTGCTACGCAAGGAGTAGATGGAAGGAGGCACTGGTCTCCTTAATCCAGTCAGTGGGTAAGCTCTGTTGAAGGTGGGCTGTGATTTTACAGGACTCATCCTACCTTGGATTATCTCTGGTTTCATGTATATTGATTAAAAATCTGGTAACTTTTTGCTCTCTCAGCACCAACCACCACAGAAATTTCCACCTTAGCTCTTTAGCCTCGAATTATATGTAGCTTTATAATATGACCAATGTGTTAAAGGAGGGGACTGAAAGTGTATTGGAGATACTTCAAGTCTCCAATTTTGCCATTCTAGACTTTCAATCATCAACTCTCTGCTGGTTTCTTTGTTCACCTGCAGTGTCTCTTGCCAGGGTAACATCTGGATTCTATGCCTCTAGGCCATGACCAGAGTTAACACATACTGTCAAGGAAAAGGCAGCCTCAGTGTCAGCCCTTTTTTTGTGTGTGAGGTACTGGGGATTGAACCCAGGGGCATTCTACCTCCAAGCTGTACCCCCAGCCCTATTTTATTCTTTATTTTGAAACCTATCAACCCAGTTTTGCAGGTTCTCTAATCTTGGAAATTTTATTTCCCCCATTATTGTTTTCACATTTTGTGGTCTCAAGTCATGATTGTTGTAAATCATCTGGCTTTTGTTCTTGTTCTCATTGGGGCATTTGCCTGTGACAAATTACTTCATCATACCTAACAGCAGAAATATGCATTATTGTCTCACAATAATAAGATAGGGACATAGTTTCATCTATTCCACATATCCAAGATAATAGATTGAGTTTAGAGGTTTTGCTTAAGTCAAGTTAAATTTAGGCATAACTACAACCTTAGCTTTGATATGTTAATATTATTTTTCATCATATTAATTTTATACTTTTCTTGCTATTTTATAACATTCTAAATCTAAGTGCTAAAGAGTTTCTCTTTTAGGATCTCCGCTGTTTGTCTTTGTAGATGTACTAGGATTTCTTTTACTTTTCTTCCATTCATATCAAAACTTATGTGTTAGGTTTTTTGTCACTGACAAAAAAGTACCTGAAAAGAACAGCTTAGAGGAAAAAAATTGACTTGACTCGTGGTTTCTAATGCTTTATTTCATGGTCAGCCAGTTCCATTGCTCTGGGTTGAGGTGAGGCAGAACATCATGAGGAAGGGCAGAGTGGAGGAAAGTTGCTCAGATCATGGTAGCCAGGAGGGACAAAGTGGGAGAGAGGGACAAAAGAGAGAAGAAGAGGGAAAGAGGCAGAGTCAAGAAATGTTCTTCCAGGGTCTGCCTCCAGTGACCCACTTATTCCGACAGTTCCCACTGCTTCCCAGCAGTCCATTCAACTATCAAGGGATTAATCTTTTGATGATGTCAGAGCCCTCATGATATAATAATTTCCTCAGAGCCCTACCTCTGAACATTGATTTTTTAGGGACCAAATCCTCAACATAAGAGTCTTTGGAGAATACTTTATATCTAAAACATGGCTACTTACCTGACTTATTTTTATTTTGGGGGTATCCTCTTAGGAATTTTACTAGTAACTTAGATAAATTATATCGAAAGAGTTGCTGTCATAACTTGTTTTATTAAAATCACTTCTATTTTAATAGTATCTACTCACAAGTATTTGTAATTTGGTTGGGATTTTATACATTAGAGGACCAATGGATGTTAGCTACTGGGAAACATCTTCCTTCCCACCATTCATATAAACACTAGGAAGTTTACATTATTTTATTTATTAATCTATTTATTCAATCCACAAGCATTTATTAAGCTTTCATATTTGCAAGCCATTCTTTAAAACCTTTAGAGGGAATATAGAGATGAATAAGACATATCACTCCTATTAAGTATTACACTTAGTAAAAGACATAAAACAAGTACATGATATGATGTTTCAGTCAGTATTATTATGACTGTGACCCCAAAAAACCTGACCATACAATGTAGTGGAAGATTTATTTACTCACAGTTCTGGAGATTTCAGGGATTCAGTCCATTTGAGCTGCATGAAATCTGTGGTACAGAGAGAGAGAGAGAGACAGACAGACAGACAGACAGACAGAATGTAATCTGCTCTCATACCATGGAAGCATCAAGAAAGAGAACTAGCAAAGGGATCCAAAGAAACATGCACAGTCCCCAAGGCCACACCCCCCAGTGACCTATCTCCTCCAGCCACACCCCTTGCCTAGGTTACCACCCAATAAATTCATTACAGTGGTTTTATCTACTGATGAGACTACAGCTCTCACAATTTAATTACATCAACTTTGAATACCTATATATTTTTTTCAGGGGATATTCTATATATAACCATAATAACTGGTAACAGTATATTGTTAAAAGGAATTAGGACCATAGAGGAACAAGAAAAAAAAATCAAGTAGCATGTGCTTATAGAAACAAGGATCTCATTTTCTTTCTTTTTTATTTAGAGGACAAAACATTCAGTTTTATTTGAATCAAATCACAACACTTTTTCCAGCCGCCGTAAAGTGTATCTACAATTTTCTATTACAGATCCACTTTATAAAGGTTTTTCCTGTGACATTACAGTAAGCTCCTAATTTTTCAAACAGAATAACCCCAAGTTCTTCCTCAAAATTAAAACTCAATTCCAATAAATGGTAAATACATGAAATTACAGTAAACGAGACACTTAAAAGGACAGCCAAGACGTCTTCCAACAGTTTATTAGAAAGAATGTAGACATTTAAAAAAATCCCCACTGTCATGAACATAAATTGAGGTTTTTCAGCTGGGTATAAGCTGAATCAAAAAAAGAAATTAAAAAATCCAATAGTGTATTAACATTTTTTCACTCATTTGCCATACTGACAGTGCAAATACAAAAATCTGGCCTAAATGTACAGACTTTCAAGCAACAATGTACAGCTTTCTTCGTCCTCCATGCTAAGAGATGTAAAAGCTTAAGGGCCAAACAATACCAAATGTATAGGCTTCAAAAACCATCTAAGTTAAGGGCATTCACTAGTTTTAGCTAAGATACACCTGGAACACTGAGAAGTAAGTGATCACTTACATACAGTAATATGAAGTAAATTTTTTGAAAAATAAAACTTTAGTGGAATAATCCTGAAGGGAACGCCAGAGGAATGGCAGGTAATCAGTCTAAGGTGTCAGACAATTTGTTTCAGCCACTCTGAGTCCATTTTTAATTATCTTTCCCTAAGCTGAGAGCTTCCTATCATGTCAGTAACTATGTTATAAAGGAAAGGAGACTTAGGTGAAATGTTTTTTATTTATCACAACTACTGTTGTGATATTGTCTAGGACCTCAACAGCTCCAATGAAATCTGGGAAATGTTCATGCATAAGGATATTGCCTTATCTGACTTTAAATTGCCCGTACAATGGTTATCAACCCTTAGTGAAGCCTTTAAAAAAAAAAAGGTTGAAAAATGGGTTAAAGGAGGCAAATACAGCATCTGCCTTTAGAGCTATCAACTCGGGAATTCTCTGAATTATTAAATCTTGCAGAGGTTATTTTCTCTCGTAAAATCCAGGTGACAACAATATTCTTTACTCCAGATCTGGTATTTTTTCATCATCACTGTCTTGTGAATCATCATCTGCTCCATCTACTTCTGGTAAATCTACATCTTCATCACCACCCATGTTGTTCATCATCTCAGAGAAACGATCAAAATTAGACATGTCTTCATCGGAATCATCTCCCCAGTCTTTCCAATTATTGAAGTCCACACTAAGCCAATTAAGCTTTGCCCGTTCTTTTGTTAACCTAGGCCAAGACTGGCCAGATTCTCCTTTTCGTAAACAACATAAAATTGATCTGTCCGTTCTTTTATGCTTGGAGTCATTTGGATCAATACAGTGAAAAAGATCAATTTCATTTAAATGTTTAAAATTATCACTTCCGCCAAGACAACTGAAAGTAAGTTTGGATTTTTCAAAATTTACATTAACATCTTTACTGTCTTCAACACAAAATTCAATGAAGACATAGTCCCTTCGATCGTACCACTTTGCAGAAGCAGGCTGCATGGTGAACGGGGCAGGGGACGGGCGAGCGGTGGGCAGGCCTCGCTGGCGGCGGCGGGGAGCCGACTGCTCTCAGATGGCGGCTCCGGCGTTCTCAAGGATCTCATTTTCAATCAAAGATTTTAGAAACTTCTTTATGGACAATTTTTAGCTAGGTTTTGAAAGGTGGGTATGATTTCTAGGGAGATGCATGTGGGGAATTAGAAGAGTTTTTTAGATAAAACATTGCAAAAATGTAGAAAATGTGGAAAATATAGAGAAGTTCTGTCATGGCATATAGTTTGCATTGAACAAATGGGGAAGAATAGCCGCGGGTGGTGATGCACACTTTTAATCCCATCATTTGGGAGGCTGAGACAGGAGGATCATAGTTTGTGGCTAGCCTAAGCTACTGAGTGAGGCTCTTTGCAACTCAGTGAGATACTGTTTTAAAATAAATAATGAAAAATAGGGCTGAGGGTGTAGCTTGGAGGTAGAATATCCCTGGGTTCCAACCCAGTACCGCAAAATAAATAAATAAATAAATAAATAAATAAATAAATAAGGAAGAGCAGGGAGCAGGGACTATTAAGTGTCTTCTCAGGAGCATTGGGATTGAATCATTGGTTTTCTGTGGTGAATAGCTTAACCTTGACTGCAACTGAATGTCAATAGGCACTATGCTATGAGCTGAAGGTACATTGGTACTTGGTATTTTGAGCTCACTTTTTATTATGAATCTGTCATTTTATTTACTCTAAGGTGAAGAGAGAAAAGTGTTAACGGAAATGTCAACAAAGTGTTATTTCACCAAGGAGGTCCTCTTGCCCATGGGCATTCCCTCCTATTTCAAGATCATAGAGATCATTATGCAAGTATTTGTAGCATCTGTCAGATTTCATCAATGCTCCCAGTCAAAATGAATAATTTAGATGAAAATATTCTTTCAGCATATCTCAACTTTCATTGATTTCCCCATTACTTATGTATTTTCTCTCTTCCTCTTTCCCTCCCTTCCTTAATTTTCCCCTTTCTCCTCTCTCCTTCTCTTTCTCCCTCTCTCTCCACTCACTCCCCACTCATATTTACTGAGTGATCCTGTGTACTAGGTACTGGGGTAGAGGCCAAGGTTTCAGCTATGTGTAAGACTTATTTAAATGTGTAGCCACCTGACATTCCCTCTGGTCTGAACTCCACTTCTCATGTCTACTTACAGTGCAAGTATAACAGAAACCCAGGTTTCTTCATAGATGTTGTCTCGGTGAACATTCTGAGTACTATAATCCAAAGCAACTAACCACACAACTTGGAGGAAAGGGGTTATTTTCTTACAGTGTTTGGATATCTTGAGGTTCAATCCATGTGAGGCTGCTGTCTGTGGAGCTCAGAGCATGGCAGCAATAATCAAATAGAGGGAGAGAGCAAGGCTCTGCTTTTGCATCATGAAAGCTAGAAGCAGAAAGAGCAATCAAGGCGATTCAAAGACAAAAGCAAAGTTCTTAAAATCACACCCCCAGGGACCCACCCTCTCCAGCCACAACTCACCTGTCTAGGTTTAAACACACCTAGAAAATCCATTACAATTGATTTATCTACTGATGAGATTACAACCCTTGTGACTTAATTATATCAACTCTGAATTTTAATACATGAGCTCTTTAGGAAATGACCTATATCTAACCACAACACATAATTTATTTTTAGTAACCTCAAACTGAAAGCCCGAATTTTCATGTAGGCAAATAAAAATACAAGTTGTAATGTGTTCATACCATGGAATACTACTCAGCAATAAAATGAACTATTTATTGGTATATATAACATGAATGAATCTTAAAATAATTGTGCTGAGTGGAAGAAGCCATACAAATAAGAATTAATACTGTATGAATTTGTTTATATAAGACTTTGATAAAATGCAAACTAACCTGTAGTGACAGAGTAGATCAATGGTTCGTTGGCATGCAGGGAGGTTGAGAGGAGACTTTCAAAGGGTCATGAGAAAACTTTTGGGTATAATGACTATGTTTACTATCTTGAGTGTGGTAATTATTCCAATGGTATATACATATGTCAAAACTAATCTAATTGTATAATTTGTGTATATATATATATATATATATATATATATATTCTCTCTGTATATATATATATATGTACATATACATATATATGCATATACATAGCTCAAGAAACTGCTAAAATAAAACATAGTCTTCCATGTAATTGATTATTCTCTATTTTCTCTAATTGACTCTAAGTGACTTTATGAGAGAGACCCAGAACTTTCCCACTCAATGATGTCTCTCCAGTGGTGCGGAATTTGCTGGGTATTCAGTAAATACTTGTCAAATGAGTAAAGAAATGGATAAGATACACTGACAATGGATGATGTCACATTTTGGCCCTGTTTGGATTTTATTAAAATGCTGATCAGGTCATAATTTTTATTAACCATATTTTTTTTTCTTGTTGTAAGGGCAATCATAGTATGAATGTCTTTAAAGAATGCTTTTTTAAAGGCATCTCTATTTCCAACCTAAAATAAATCCAAATTGAACTACCAATTTTAATAGGAATTTATGTTAGATATGAAAGCCATGAAAGGTTAGTAAACATCAAGAGACAGCTAAACATCTTGCCTGCAATATTCAGAAATAAGTTAGCTTCTAAAGGAATCCCACAGTGCGTAATCCCATCTGGATGTGTGAATTAATGTTATAGGGAAATTACTAACTTCTGTTTTGCCAAATGTTTATGGCTACAAATTATGTCCATCACATCAGAGAGGAGACTGCTTTCACTCTCTTAGGTTTATGATATTAGTCTTCTTAGGTTTATGAGAATATTTTCTGAACATTAATGGGGAAATTCAGAACAGAATCTGCATGCATCTCTTCCAATTGCTTCTAGCGTCATCATTTTTAAATTCTGATTTTTTTTTTTTTTGGTTTAGAGGTCATTAGTCATTCAGAAGTTCCATCTACAAAACTTTCAACTCTGAGCCACTTGAGAAATTATGAGGGACTTAAACCTAGTGTCTGTCTTGGAAACAGTCTGTGATTTTCTTGCTGGTACCCTCAGTGGCAACACTATCGCTCATTAAAATGGTAAAAACATATATTACGACAATCCCATAAATGGCTTTCCATCTAAATGTAAACACAGAAGCCGAATTGCCTCAAATGCAGCAGCTCTCACTCTGTTTAACAGTGTTTTATATTCTCTATCTTTATTCATTTCGCTGAGTCCCTACTGCAGCCCTCTGCCTGCCAGCTTCTCTTGCCTTAAAATAGTTGTTCGAGCAGCTGCAAATGTTCTCTATGACAATTGCTTTTGTGATTTACTCAAAATCCTGACAATTTTTAGCTCTGGAAGAATAAAAAGCCTAAGATCTCTGGGGATATCACTGTTCAAGATCATATTTAATCTTCCTGTACTATCTTCCCTTAGTACTTTGCTGTTTCGGTACACTGCCACAGAAGTTGTCGAAGATACCCTCTGCCGTCTCCCCCCTTCTGACAGGTTTTATCTTGAAGCTCTGTTCTTTGATTTCATTTGGTGCCCAATAATGTCTCGAAATTTTCTTTGGCTGTATTCACTAAGAATAATAGATATTCACTCAGCTTGCAGAGGATAATTTATTCTCTTGCCTTAGTGTTCTAAATTGCCATTAAGTGATCTGTTGAATATATGATGACTTAAAAATAAATCATTATTAATACTGGGCCATTTTTTGGTTGATAGCACGATACCGAGTAAATTAAGAAGGAATAGTTGGTCTTCAATCTTGGGAGTCTAAGTTTATTATAAATATTGTAGGACTCTTAATTCATAGCACTTGTCACTGTGGTCTTGTAATATCTGACAAGAAAGAATTCCATTGTCTAACTGCAGAAAGTTACCACTTTTCTAAAGGAAAATTAGTGGAAAAAAAGGTCTGTTATAATTTGGTGGAAAGCCCACTAATGTATATAGATTTAAGATATTTGACATTAGCATAAAGATGAAAGAAATGCGTTCAAACAAGTCAAGCATGTATTTTCTGATTTACATGATAATAAACATTCCTTATGTTTTTAAAATGGTTTGTATAGATTTCTTAGGACTTATGAGAGTTCTGCAAACCTCTTCAAATATTTCTCAGTTAACTTCTATAAAAACATAATTGACACTAGGTATAGTCATTCTAACAAAGCTAGAAGAAATATTATCTGCAATTTTTTCTAAATGATTTACATATTTCATTTTGTTACAACTCCCTTCCACCAAACCTATTGAGTTTGTTCTATAGGTGACCCTAATTTTATAGATGAGAATGTTAGAAAAATGAAGCTTAGAGAGTTATAAAACCTTTTATAAGGCCCTAGTCTCATAACTGGAAAACCAGGCTAAACTCAGATCTGTAAGCACAAAAGCTCATATCCATTCTAGCCACAATGACCCTGAGATTTCTGGTCTGCCCAAAGGATGCTGTGGGAGGAGGAAATGGTAGGGGTCTCTTCTTCTAGTCAGTTGTCTGCAACAAAATAAGCCATGGAATATTAGAACTTAGCTACTAAATATTAGGTGTGGCATTGCATGGAGGAGGTATTGTTGAATTATTGTTGTTTCCAAGTCTAATTTTGAGCAAAAGTAAGTTGGGCAGTATCTTAGGCCTTCAAGGCTGCTATAACAAAAAGTCATTAAGTGGTCACTGATAAACAACAGAAATTTATTTCTCATGCCTGTGGAGGCTGAGGGTAAAGATCCAGCAGATTCAGTATCTGGTGAGAGCCTGCTTTCTGGATCAGAGATGACTATCTTTTTGTCATATCATCATGACAGAGGTGTAAAGGAACTCTCTGGGGTCTCTTTTATAAGAGGACTAAACTCATTTATAAGAACTTCGCTCTTGTCCTCATGATATAATCACCTCCCAAAGACCCCACCTTTCATTACCATCACCTTGGGAATTTGAATTTCAGCATATGAATGGGGGCATAAATATTTAGTATGTAAGAGACATTTTTTAGAACATTTTATTCAGCATCATGTTTGAAGATAATGATTCACTATGCCAAAGGGAGAGGACCAAATTAATATTTGCCCCAGGTGATTCTCATGGGAGTTATTGTATTAGGTGTCTTCTATAGGATCTCTTAAATTGGTGATTTCATTAGTATAACTTGAAAGACTCCCGAAGTCCCCCTCATTACCTTATTTGGTCCCTCAAAACCATTTTCTAACGTCAGAAAAAGCATTCTTTTTTTGAAAGTTCCTTTCTCTTATCCAGATGCAAAAGCCCCTGGGAAGGTGACACATTGAGTCTTATCAGTCTGCTTTAAGTTGGAGAGGTAATATGTTGTCCAAAAGATAACACTAAGTTAAGAGTCATAAAAGTCTTGACCACCACAAAATGACTTTATTTTATTCCTGCTTTTATATTCAGCAATTCTAATTATCCAAAGAATAAAAGGTACTCAACATTGTCTTTCTATGAAATTGGCATAGTAAAGTCTATTGTTTGTTTTTTTCTGATGTAAGTAGCATGATCCCTGTTAACCTTATTTTCCATTTTCATGGATAATCCTTTTCCATCCTTTTTCTTTCAGTTTCTGTGTGTCTTTGGTAAATTTATTTAAGGTAATATAATATTGAGCCTTATTTTAATAACAAGTCAGTCTGTATTTTTTTAGTTTTTTTTTTTTTTTTACAGTATTGGGGGTAGAGCCCAAGGTCTGTCTACCTCTGAAGTACACTCAAGCCCTTTTTATTTTATTTTGAGACAGGATGCTAAGTTTACCACGTGGGTTTTGAACTTGTGATCCTCCTGCCTCAGTCTCCCAAGTGCTGGAATTATAGGTGTGAACCACCACACCCAGATGTATTTACCTTTTAATTAGGTTCCAAATGCAAAAAAATGATAGGGAGATAGAAATGTTAATTACACTGATTTTATCAGTAGATATTGTATGCATGCATGGAAATGTCATGTTGAACCCCATAAACCTGTTTAATGATTATAAGTTTTTTAGGTCTGTAAGATTCTTTTTTTAAAAAGACATATTATTGGGACATTGTAATCACACATCATAGTGAAGATCAGATTAATAGGGGCATACATGCACACAATACTCGATGACCTTTCCCATGGCTCCCACCCTGCTCCTTCCCTTTCCCCATTAATGATATTGAGATTAGCATTGATAATTTTATATTTGTACATTGCAACTGAAGTGACTTCTTCATCTAGTCTCCCTCTTAACCTCTCTCTCTTGCCCATACCCCTTCCATTGCTCTACTGGGGTTTTTCTTCCTTTACCTGGAGTTCCTCTTGTATCTTAATTTTTCCCTAGTTTCCACATAAAACAAATCTTTAAGGAGGTAGAAAAGCTGACTTCTCTGATGTAATCATTATGCATAATATACCTGTATTGAATTATCATGCTACAGTCAATAAGCATGCATGTACAATTAAAATAATAAGCTAAACATATTATTATCAACACCCATTCATACTTCCATCAACATTTATTCAGTGAGTATTTCTTTTTGGCTGTTACCTGTATTGAACATTAAACACTGTGCTCGAAGCAGCAAGTACCTTGGTGAGAAAACCAGATTTTGCTCTTGTTTTGACAGTGTATATAATCTGATGAAGCAATGGACCGATCAAATAATCCAAGAATATAGATTTGCAATCCATGAAGTTTGCTATCAAATGTTGGGCTTGTAGGAGAGACTGTTAATTGTCCTCTAATGTTTTTCTCATTGCCCAAGTAAAAATATTTTTTAGCTGTTATAGAGTAAATATTTGCTAGCCATTTTTTCAGTGAAGTGTGGCCATATCATGAAGTTCCAATGAATAGAATAAATGTGAAATTATGTGGCAGTTTTCAGCAACTTTCCCTAGGAATGCCTGTTGGGGATCCTTTATGCTGTGTTTTGCCTTTTTCTTGTTTCCCGATGATTGGAACGTTAATGTGGCCACAGCTGCATCTTAGATTATGAGGGTGAGGGAGATGCCCTAGGCATGGTGACATGAAGGACAGGAAGAGGTCTGAGTCCCTGAGCAATCTGTGAAACATGGCCACCCTATTGTTCCTGGATTGCCTTTCTTGGGGGTTTTACATAGTATTCTGAGAATAAATTATGGGATGATGGGGATCTGATTTAGTCTGAGAGTCAGAGCAGGCTTTATCAAAAGTGACATTTCAGCATATATCTGAAGGTTAGGTACATGATGTGCTGAGGATGAGATGAAGCAGGGAACTGAAGTGGAAAGGGAGGATTCCAATCTATAGAAAGATCACTTTGAAGAAATGATGCATGTGAAAATGATTTGCAAAGTAACATTGCTCTGGCAGAAAGAGATTCTTATTATAAAGTCTGCTCCTACACACATGCTCCAAGACCTGCTAGCAATTAATTATCTGCACTAGCCTCACCACTTTCATCTCTCATTACTCCCTGCCAGAGATTCAGACTAGGCTCATCAATTTGTGTCTTCCTTCATGCATTCTTTGCCATGCCATGATGTTCTCAAAGGATCCTTTAAGCTCCACCTCCTTCTCAGTGAATGTTCTGAATAACCCTGGGCATCCTTAGAGTTTCTCCACTCACTTCCATTTGAATTTATTTTCATGCTGTATGACTTTCTCTGAATTTTTTCACCTGCTTTCTCCACTTCCCATATGGGTTACCCAAGACTGAAGATGATGAACTCTATTTTCTTTTCCATCCTGGGGTGCCTAACTTACACCTCTGGCTCAGTATATTTTGTTGATTGAATGGCTTGAGCCAGGTCAAAGTCCCTTCTAGCGCTGTTTTACCCACAGACACCGCCTGTTGGGTAACAAAATTCTTTGAGGATCAATCAAACATAATTGTTTCTCATCTTGAAAACTCCTACATGAAGGGAATCTCTGAAAAGTTTATCAAGGGAATAAAGTTTTGCTCATCATTCTGCTACTCTGAAGGCCTCTGAGTCAGTGGTAGCAGATGGATTGGTGCTATGAGGGCCAAACACAATATTAAATCTACTTTCTGCTTTTCTTTGATCTGCCCAGCAAACTTTGATGTAGTTATATTTAGGAACCAATTTCCCTTTGATAAATTCACGCCTCAGGCTGTACATGATGGGCCATTGTGTTAAGGACATTTGGAGAGTGTGCCATTTGTGACGTGGATGGCGTCTCCTGGAGTCATTGCAGAGCTTTTGACTCTTCTTCAATGTTGGCATTGCTGGCTATGAAAATACTTGCAGAAAGTTTGCCATTTCTAGGGACTTCCTGCCTCATCTCCATTGAACTATTGCACTGGAGTCCTTCCATAAAAATGCAATCCTGACACTGATAAGCACAACTTCAGATATGCAGAGCCAGGAGGAGAATGAATTTCTGAACACGGGCAGCTCTCATATTAATGGAGAGAGATGACCTAGTTCACATAATATGTGTAGTTTCTAATCTAAGCATTTGAAGATACTTTCTCTTATTTTTTAATTTGCTTTTCTGCTTTTTACCTAGAGAGCATGCAATATCTTTCTATTTTTATTATTTTTTATTTTTTTGGGGGGTGGTACTGAGGGTAGAAACCAGAGGCTTTCTATTTTATTTGGAAACAGGATCTCAGTAAGTTGCTGAGAGCCTCACTAAGTAGCTGAGGCTGGCTTCGAACTTGTGCCATCCTCCTGTCTCAGCCTCCCAAGTGTGGGGATTACAAGCGTGTGCCAGCACGCCTGGCTCTCTTTTTATTTTTTGATTCAACTAACATTTGCTAACATCACATGCTAAATACTAAGAATAAAAGTATAGAAACTCAGTGGTCTCTGACCTCAAAGAGCTTACAGTCTGGAAAGGAACTGGCAAGTTTTTTCTCTAAAAGGGCAGAGCAGTAAATATTTTTTACTTGGCAGGCCATATGCTCTCTGTCATAACCACTCCACCTTTGAGTGCAAATGCAGCTATAAACCTAAACTCCATTTTATCTGTCTGTCAAACACCATCTTATCATTAAGGGTCCCAGAGTGTTCAAAGGAAACACCATATGACACCTTGCCTAGGCATGACAAATGGAAAAAGCCACTCCCTCTTCTGTGTCCAGCTATATTCTACAGAGCCTTCTCAAGGCACCTCGAACACCTGCCCACTTGCCATTTGTGAAAGGTAGTTCAGGCAGGGGAAAGGAAAACAGAGACAGCAAAAGGAAAAACTCACAGGCTTTTCTGGAATAAACTGTCTGCTAAACTGGCTGGCTGGATCAGAAACTGAGAGGAAAGGACTGAAAGCAGGGGACACAGGAGAGAAAAGTGCTGAGCAGGAATATGACGAGTAGGGCCAGCAGTTGGCCAGCCCATTTGGACTCAATTCAATATAGAATACAGTCTATCCAAGGGCTTTTCAGAGGGGAACGCCATGAATTACATGCAGGAATACCACTCCAGCAGCCTGGTGTGGTGAGTTAAAGCTGAGGATGAGGACAGCAGAGAGGTGGCTGTCAGCTTGCTGGGATGATGCTCAAGGAAGAGAGCTGTGATTTTGGTCTCGGTTGTCACTCTCATGGAAGATTAAATCACATAATCATACAACTGTGGCTTCAGTGGGCCCTGAAGTTGTTCTAGAATCCACCTTCATCCATTCTTACATGGATGACTCTGGAAAAGCCATTCGCCTTCTTTTATTATTATTTATTTATTTTAAATAATTTATCAGTGCATCACAGTCTCAAATCATAATGTAGTTCATAATGATGGTGACAAGTAGGCCCACAACACTAGGTGGGTTTTCTCCCAGCTCTCTCCTTATTTATTCCCTTTCCCCATACAGAGTATCAAGATTGACATTGGTATTTTCACATGTATATAATCTCAATGGAGTGATTCTTTCACTGATTTTCCCTCCCCCTCCTTTATCCCCTAGACTACCTCTCTTGCTCCACTGAAGTTTCTCCTCCGTTATCTGAAGTACTTCTGCAATCCCAATTACTCCTTTGCTTCTGCATATGCGAGAAAACATACGGTCTTCACTTTCTGTGACTGGCTAATCTCACATAACATAATGTCATCTAGGTCCATTTATTTTCCTGAAAATTACATTATTTTGTGCTCTGTTGCTGAGTAGAATTCCACTGTGTGTATATCTCATAATTTTTAATCAATTCATCTGTTGATGGACGCCTAAGTTGGTTACATAATTTAGCTATTAAGCCATTGGCCCTCTTTTGATTTTATATCCTCAGTTGCAATATGGGAAAGGAAATGCAAATAAACTTTTAAGCTACTTAATAGTTTTACAAGCCGAGCATGGTGGCGCACACTTGTAATCCCCACGCTTGGGAGGTGGAGACAGGGGGATCGCGCAGGTTTGAAGCCAGCCTTGCTGGCTTAAGAGACCCTGTTTCCAAATAAAAACATAAAAATAGGTCTGGGAGTATATCCCAGAGGTAGAAGGGTTTCCAGGAACCCCAGTACCACCAAAAATAAAAAATAAAAATAAAATAGTTTTACATAGCTATAAATTAATTGCTTGAGTCCCAGGAATCATTTTACATATAAGAATCTGTCTCTATTCTCCTGCTCTTCTTTTGTCCAATTTAGTCAATTGTAAGCTAGTTTTAATATTTTTAGAGAGCATGGTTTAGTGCTTACTGTTATGAAAGTTATATTGAAAAAAATTTAAGCCTCTTTAGATTATTTTTGTTCTCCTACATTCCCATACCCTGATGACTTTTCCTGTGAAATACTTCATACAACCAATTTCGTTTCCATCTTATGAGTCATTAGTTTATTACCCTGGCTTTTGTGGCCTTTACTCAGATCTTAATTTATCTTTCCAAACGTGTCCTCCTATTATGCATTGATGTAATTCTTGCTTACATTTTAGTTACTATATAGATTCTTCTTTCCTGTACAAAGCAGAAACAGCTGTGAATCTATATCTTAATTTGCTTTTGCTGATGCCTTTATCCCAATACTTATTAGTTAATATATGCTCAATTAAGAGATGGATCGGTTAAAGAAGGAATCAAACTTTCTGCAACAAAGACAACAGTTGGCATTCACTTTTTTACCAAACAACCATAACTTTTTGGTAGAAATGAACATCATCAGCCATTCTTTTCCACTGTGGTCTGATTTTGAAAACCTGAGAATAATTGAAAACAGACTTCCTAAGGAAAAGAAAAGAAAAAAGAGCCCACAATCTCACCATTCTAAAAGATGGAAGGAATTTACCTGTGGGGTCTTCCAGCAACGATTTGCATCTTGGTTTATGGGATAGATGGAGAGCCGAAGCATTGGAGTGGAGCTGCTGACACAGCGGGGACTCAAGAAACAGTGATGGGAGCCAGAATAGGAGCTTAGGGCCAGGATGAAGAAATTAATAATCCACTTATTATTCAGAACAGGGAATGGCTGCAGGCTATTGGCAAGAGGTTTCGCAATTATCTGATTAACTGCTAATCTTACACCAAGAAACCTCTTCAAGACTGCTTATTTTTTTGTTAAGTGACACAGAATGGTAAGGAGCTGCAATTTTGTGCAAAAAGCTGAGAGCTGCAGGTAGGTGGGCTGTACGGAGACCCTGGTGGGCAGTCACTCTTTCCAAGTTGGAAGCAAATGGCCCTTTTTGCTGCTGTTATAACTCTTCCTGGAAATAACAGCTTCTCTATAGCATCATAACTCAAATTTAATATGAGAGCTGAAGTTGTTTGCCTTTTCATGTTGAGCTCTTGCTTAGAACTGGAGGACCGCAGATCTATCTTTTCGGTGGGAACTTAGAAAACAGCTTTGCACCCCTCTCCTGGTGACAACCAAGCCAAGCAGAGCCAGAAGCTTTGTGCTTTGTGTTTTCGGTATGAAATTCACCAGCCTCTCTGATCTATTTACTCTAGAAACTTAAAGCCAAATATCATCATGGTGGCATACAAGTCTTAAAAAAAATTCTTGGTTTTCTTTAGGACAATGATCTCTTTTGAGTAGTCACCAAAAGATTTGTAAAATCCATGCTGTCTTGACAGGAGAATTGATAGAGATTCATCAAGAATGGATTGTGTGGGATGATATAAGCTACCTTTTCAGACATTTAAAACTAAACTCAGCTCTCAATTGTATAAAAATAAATGTGAAAGTACTTAATTCTAACTGTCAATATTAACTAGAATCATTATCAAATGGACTCAACCCGAGCCGGGCATGGTGGCACATGCTTGTAATCCCAGCTTTTGGGAGGCTGAGACAGGAGGATCGCACAGGTTCGAAGCCAGCCTCAGCTATTTAGTGAGGCTCTTCAGCAAGTGAGTGAGACCCTGTTTCCAAATACAGTATAAAATAGGTCTGGGAGTAAAGCACAGAGGTATAAAAGCCCCTGGGCTCCACCCCCAGTACTACAAAAAATAAGTAAAATTAACTCACCCTTAGTTTTTATTCTTTCCTGATGATTCAGGAATCTTTACAATGTCTCTGGAATAACAATGAAAAGAAATCTCCTATTTCTGCTGATAATATCCTAGACTATTCTCAGCCAAACCTACCCTACACTTCAATTTCCAGCTGTAAATTCCTTTCATTTTCTCCTCCAATATGTGTGTGTGGGCAGAATTGACTTCTCAGATGCAAACATTTAGTGTAATTTTTCAGTGGGATAATCATTGAAGCTGGTATTAGGCAAAGGTTAACCAAGAGAATGTTCACATAAAAACCTTTCACTTTGTTACAGTTCATGAAACAGAGGTGTTCTGAAAGCAAAGGCATTTTGCAGCTCAAAAGGCATTTAAATGAGAAATCAAGTCCTGTATAGAAGTTTTACAGTAGCTTTATTTCCAAAATTGGTTAATGGAAAGTCTTTTATGAGGATATCAATTACACCACAGCTAAAAAGTCAATTATATAGTAATTGGAGGATAAAATAATGGATTTACCTTAGGTAAATTCAAAGTCATGTTTGAAATGTAGCTCTTCATTATTGTATCCTTGATATATGAAATTAATTTTATCTATATAATAGTATTCATTAAATGTAAAAGTTTAATGATAAATGTCTTATACAAATGTGAAAACTCTAGTAGGAAAACAGAGGGGGGTGGATTTTTAACTAATTTCATGTTTTATTTTTAACTGCCAGCCCCACTTGCTGAATCACTTCTCTTGATCTTTATTTTTTTTAATGAATATGAATATTAAGGTTTCTTTTGGTACTGGGGATTGAACTCAGAGGAGCTTTCCCTCTGAGCCATACCTCCAGCTCCATTTTTTATTTTTTATTTTGAAACATGGTTTCATTAGGTTTGTGAAAGTCTCATTAAGTTGTCAAGGCTGTCCTCCAATCTGCAATCCTCCTGTCTCAGCCTCCCAAATATTAAGTTTTGAATGTATATTTTCTTAACAAAACCCATTACAGATAAAAACTGACTTTTTTCTTACTTTACTAACTTTGCCATTACTCAAGGCTGTTTAAGTCTTAGTGAGTCTTTATTGAGAACAACAATGGCTGTTAGCAAGTGTTAGCTGAGAACCTGGACTGTTCTGTGCACATCAATCTGACATTCCATTTCCTTTCTCTGTATAACAGTATGCTTGTTATATTGACAGCAGTGATCTTGTCAAAGACAGAAGCTCAGGAAATTTGTGTTCTAAAACCATTCAGAGAGCAGAGAGCCCCACTGGTCTGACAACTAAAAGGTATTTCCAGGTGATCAGAAAGTAGTAGAAAGGTCTGGTTCTAGGGCTTGCAGAGACTGACCAAGTAACAGGGGAATACTCTCTGTCCAAAAAATAATCATCTCACAGTCTATCACCAGTACCTCCTTTCTATTAATCTCTGAAACTTTGAACCTAGAACTTAGTAAAAATATTCATCCTTGAAGTTAAAAATCAGCTCCCAGCCAGACGTGGTGGTGCATGCTTGTAATCCCAGTGCTTGGGAGGCTGAGATAGGAGGATCACACAGGTTCAAAGCCAGCCTCAGCTACTTAGTGAGGATCTCTGCAACTTAGTGAGACCCTGTTTCCAAATAAAGTATAAAATATGTCTGGGGGTGTAGCCCAGAGGTATGAAAGCGTCTGGGTTCTACCCTCAGTACCACCAAAAAAAAAAAAAAATTCAGCTCCCAGTTTTTGGAGTTATGATCCCGAGTGCTCTATCACTTTCAATTATCCATTCCTTAAACAAATAATGATTGAATATCTGCCTAATATCTTTCAGAAACTTATCTTTGGAAAAATTAATTCCTTTATGCAGATGATCACAATACCCTCCACCAGTGTCAGCCTCACAAGGGCATGCCTGTGTTATCACTAGGCCTATTGCAGTACCTGGCACCCAGCAGATACTCAATGAACAGTCCTAGGACCTGTGCATCAATGAGTAGATGGACTGGCTGCTGGCTGCTGTTCTTTTGTGTTCAGCAGAGTTAACTAGGAAGATTCACTTCCTGTTAGTCACTCCTGCTATGCATTACCCTTTTCTGAAATTGGCTAAACCTAAGGTATAAATCCTGATGCCTTTAGGAGGTGCAAAATGCTAAATTTACCAGCTGCTGTGACCTTTGCATAACTGACCATGAAATGAAATGGCTGTGGATGTTTGAGGATTTTGACATGTTTTACTTTTGCACTGAGTATGTAACTATTATTCTATGGACAGTGTTTGGAGTTGTTGCAACATAAAAATCAATTATGTGTTTGTATACATGCTTCTGAATATTAATAATTTTATGATATTTGATTGTTGTCATCAAGTGGTTTAAACCTTGTTATTTTTGCGGCACAATCCACTCTTTTCATACTCTGAGCTCATAAATGGATGCTTAATGAGAGGTCTTCGAAGAGAAAATCACAGTTCACTCAAATTCATTTAAACAAACTTCTATAGATGATTACCTAACAATGAAAATACTGAAAATATCTTAAAATATAAGTTGAAATCATTATAAATGTTGCATTTATTTGTTTAAAAAAGACTGTTTAAGCCTTGAGTGAAAACTTCAATTCTCGTTTCTACTGATGAATGAATTTTATCCAGTCTCTTATGTGAAATATATATTTACCAATGGCTGAGGTATAGATCATTTTTAAAGTATGATTTTATTTTAAATATCTAGAGGAAACATTGATCCCACATTTTTCATTTTCTGCTCACGCGGCTGATTGATTTCTAAATTACTTTGCTACGATGATCCAATTTAAGGTTTAAAGTCCCACAATGGCAAGATTTTCAGGTTATGAGGAAATTTTAATGCTCAGTGCCCAAGTCACTTTTTATTATTAAACTAGACACTTGGGGAGACCATCAGCTTTTTTCACTGCCAGAAAACCATTGGTGCATTGCAGCTGCACTCAATCTAACTCTGATCCGACCTCGCATGAAATTTCAGGAATCCTGGCTTTTGATAGGGAAGCAATATGTTTGTTTATGACTCTGTGAGCAGGCAGAGGCCCAGAGGCCCTGTTCACTCCTATTTTGAACTGTTCAAGGCTTCACCAGCATTAACACCTGTAAAAAGCTGACATACAAGAAAAATACCCCAATTCCACTGAGCAAGCAGGTTTTTTTTTTAAAAAAATACTTCACTGAGGTTTAATTTACATATCATAGATTCAATCATTTTAAGTGTACAATTCAGTGGTTCTTCTAAATTTACTGAAATGTTCTATAATTTAGTTTTAGAACATTTTCATCACATCTACAAGATCTCTTATGTCCCTTTACAGTTAATCCTCTTCCTTCCAGCCTAGGCAACTACAAAATTACTTTCTATAAGTGTAGTATTTCTAGATGCTTAATATAAATGGAATCATACAACAGATCATCTTTTGTGTCTAGGTTCTTTCTAGTAGTATATTTGACCTTTATTTGTATGGTAGCTTGTATCAGTCCTTCTTTTCTTTAAATCTCTGAACTGCATTCCATTGCATAGATGCCATGTTTTGTTTGTTCACTCCATGCTGATGAACATTTGGGTGATTTTCCATTTGGGGATATTATGAATAATGTTGCTGTGAACATTCATGTGTAATTGGGTGGGTGTATATCTTCTTTTCACTTGGGTATATGCCTAGGAGTTGATTTGTTGGACCTTCTGGTAGGCCCTATGGAAGTAAAACTTTTTAGAAACATTAACAAAAATAGTTATGAGTATAGGAATGCATGGCTTAGTGAGTTTCAGGATTTAAAATATAGTATTAAATGTGAAAAAACAGCTTTGCAAGAAGCTTATAATCCATAAAAAGGGAAAATAATCAAACAAATCATTAGACTCCTAGAAATCAGTAGACCGCAAGGGAGAATGTGAATATCTTAAGAAAGGTATAAAAGTTTCTAAAAATGATTTTCAACTTGTGGGTGGGGAGAGTGTGTTCTGAGCTGTGTTTAGAAATGGTTGAAAAGGAGTGGTGATAGTGGGCATCCTTGTCTTGTTTCTGATTTTATTTTTATTATTTTCCAGCTAAATTTTTATTGTGGGCTAATCTTTGGGGGTTTTTTTTGTTTTCTTTGAATTTAATTTTTTTTTATTGGTGCATTGTATTTATGCATCATAAGGGGGTAAAAAACTTGTGTAGGCATAAATGTACATATCACCCAGCCAGCCCCCACCCAGTCTCCACCTAACTCCCTCCCCATCCCTCACTCCCATGCTTGGTTTAGTGGTTGACTTTGATATGAATAAGTACATCATACGCTTTAAAGGGTTTCCCTCTTCCCACCTCCCATCCCCACAGTTAGGTTGTCTTATTTGCTCCTCTATAGGATCTCTTTTTTCACCTGAAGTTTCTCCTATGACCCCATTCACCCTAGCTTTCACATATTAGGGAAAGCATCGGATTCCTTACCTTTTGTGATTGACTAATCTTGCTTAGCATAATGTCCTCAAGATCCATCCATTTCCTTGAAAATACCACAATTGTATTTTTTTTATGGCTGAGAAAAATTCCATTGTGTACGTATCCCACAGTTTTGTAATCTATTCATCTGTTGATGGACATCTTGGCTGGTTCCACAGTTTGGCTATGGTGAATTGTGCAACTATGAACATAGATACACATGAATTAGTTTAGTAGTTTGGTTTCCTTTCTTTTGGGTAGATACCCAGAAGTGGTATTGCTGGATCAAATGGAAGATTATTCCCATTCTTCTGAGGATTCTCCATACTGTTTTCCAAAGTGGTTGCACTAAATTTCAATCCCACCAACAATATTTTAGAGTTATCTCTTCTCCACATCCTCACCAGCATTTGTTGTTTGTGTTTTGAATGATTGCCATTCTAGTTGGAGTTAGGTGAAATCTCAGGGTAGTTTTGATTTGCATCTCTCTGATTGCCAGTGATGTTGAGCATTTTTTCATGCATTTATTGGCCATTTGATTTTCTTCTTTTTGTGAAGTGTCTATTTAGTTCACTTGCCCCTTTTGTTATTGGATGCTTTGTTTTCTTAGTGTTGAGTTTCTTGAGTTCTCTGTATATTCCAGATATTTGTTCTCTATCGGAGGAGTAGGTGGCGAAAATCTTCTCCCATTCTCTTGGTTCTCGGTTGAGGTTCTTGACAGTTTCCTTTGCTGAGCAGAAGCTCTTCAGTTTCATGTAATCCCATGTATTGATTCACCTTTTAATTTGTTGTGCCTTTGGGGTCTTGTTGAGAAAGTGTTTATTTGTGCTTATGTGTTGCAGTATTGGACCTATGCCCTCTTCAGGGTCTCTGGTTTGATTTCCAAGTCTTTGATCCATCTTGATTTGACTCTTGTGCAGGGTGAGAAAGTGGGATTAATTTCCAATTCTCTGCATATGGTTTTTTGTGAACACCATTTGATGAACAGGCTATCTTTTTTCCAGTGTATATTTTTGGCCCCTTTGTCAAAAATCAATTGGCTGAAAGTATGTGAACTTGTTTCTAGGTCTTCTATTCTGCTCCATTGGTCTATGTATCTGTTTTTATGCCAGTACCATGCTGTTTTTATTACAATGGCTTTGTAGTATAGTTTATTTTTAAATTTTTTTTTAGAGAAAGGTTTATTTGTTCAGTTTTTCTGGAGATCTCAGAGTTTAGGCTATATCAGGCAAGGTGTTTAGAGCTCAGAGTATGGAAATGAGAAGAAGAGAGACAGAGAGCAAGGCTCTGCTCTCATATCAGAGAGGCTGACCATAGAGAAAGCAAGTAAGAGGTGGAGAAACCATATATAAGACCCAAGACCACACCCCAGATACCCACCCTCTCCCTCCATACCCTAACTAGATTACATTTCAGATAAATTCATTAGCAATTACAATTCTCATGACCTAACTATATCAATCCTGAGCCCTGAATGTCAAGGGACATTCTATATATAACCATAATACACAGTTTATTATACAAATATGAGTTTAAGTGTAAAGTGAACAAGTGTGTTTGGTTTATCTATTAAGGTAAATTTTAATAAATGTATACTATAAGGTTACTGTATTCTTCCATTTCCAACAAATTTTGTCATATCTGTATCCAAAAATATAGTACAGATAGTAGAAATAGAATTTTCTATGCTAGTGCACAATACTCACCTTAGGATTTCACTGAATCAAAGCATAATTTTTTATGTTCTATTCTGCAGGTATTTATTTATGGGACATTTAAGGCAGAGAGGGATTTTTTATTTTTTCCATATTTTATTTTATTTATAAGTGGAACATATTGAAAACGGTGTACATTTAGATTGTGCTTTGTGCCTTCTACCCACCATTTACCTTCTTCCCTCCCAATAAAGAGTGTCCATGTTAACCATGTTACATTTATACTATTACACATATTCGAATGTAGCTCCTCCATTGAACAACCTCAGCTTTCTCCCTCTCCTATCCTTCCATTCTAGCTTTGCTGAGATTTCCCCTCCATCATCTGGAGTCCCTCTGGTATTACCACTACTCCCTAGCTTGGGCATATTAGAGAAAACATATGTCCCTACTTTTTCTGTGCTTGACTAATCTCACTTAACATAATGTGTATGTTTTGACCCCTTTGTCAAAAATCAATTGGATGTAAGTATGTGGACTTGTTTCTGGGTTTTCTGTTCTGCTCCATTTGTCTATGTATCTGTTTCTGTGCCACTACCATGCTGTTTTCATTACAATGGCTTTGTAGTATAGTTTAAAGTCAGGTATTGTGATTCATCCTGCATGGTTTTGTTGCTGAGAACTACTTTGGCTATTCTGGGCCTTTTGTTATTCCAAATAAATTTAAGGAATGCCTTTTCTATGTCTGTGATTAATGATCTTGGTAGTTTAATGGGCATTGTGTTGAATCTGTAGATCACTTTTGGAAGTATGGCCATTTGATAATATTTGTTCTGCCTATCCATGAACATTAAAGAGGTTTCCATCTTCTAAGATCTTTGATTTCTTTTTTCAATGTTTTATAATTTTTTTGTAGATATCTTTTGCCTCCTTAGCTATGTTTATTCCTAAGTATTTTAGTTTTTTGTGGGTGATCTTGAATGGAAGTGTTTTCTGAATTTCTTTTTCAGTGGATTTATGGTTGGTGTACAGAAAAGCTTCTGATTTTTTAAGATTGATTTTGTATCTAGACACTTTGCTCAATTTGTTGATCAGTTCTGTAAGCCTTTTGGTTGAGTTTATTGGGTTTTCTAAATATAGTATCATGTCTTCTGCAAATAGTGAAAGTTTGAGTTCTTCTTTTCCTATTTGTACTCCTTTGATTTCCTTCTCTTGCCTTATTGCTTGGCTAGAGTCTCAAGTACTATATTGAAGAGAAGTGGTGATAATGGACATTCTTATTTTATTTCTGTTTTTAGGGGGAATTCTTGAAGTTTTTCCCCATTTAGTATGATGTTGGCTGTAGGCTTATTGTAGATTGCCTTTATGATGTTGAGATATGTTCCTTTTATTCTGATTCTCTGCAGTGCTTTTATCATAAATGGATGTTGGATTTTATTAAATGCTTTTTCAGCATCTATTGAAATAATCATGTGATTTTTGTCTTTGATTCTATTTATATGATGAATTACATGGATTGCTTTTCATATGTTGAAACAGCCTTGCATCCCTAGGATGAACCCTACCTGGTCGTAATGTATGATTTTCTTGATGTGTTTCTGAATGCGTGTTGCTAGTATTTTGTTTAGCAGTTTTGCATCCAAATTCATCAAACATATATGCCTGTAGTTCTCCTTCCTTGAACTGCCTTTGTTTGGTTTTGGTATTAACGTGATGTTGGCTTCATAGAATGTATTTGGAAGAATTCCGTTTTTTCTATTTCATGAAATAGATTGAGGAGTATTGGTATTAGCTCTCCTATAAATGTTTTATAGAATTCACTTGGGAAATCATCTGTTCCTGGGCTTTTCTTTGGTTGTAGGCTCTTTCTTGCTGTTTCAATCTCCTTGATTGCTATTGGTTGGTTTAAGTGTTCTATATCTTCTTGACTCAGTTTAGGAAGGTTGTATTTATCTAGAAAGTTGTCAATTTCTTCCAGATTTTCCATTTTGCTGGAGTATAGTTTTTCAAAATAGTTTCTGAAAATGCTCTGGATTTCTGCACTGTTAGTAGTAAGATCTCCTTTTTCATCTCTTATCTTCATAATTTGGGTTGATTCTCTTTATTTTAGTTAGGCTGGCTAGTGGTTTGTTGATCTTGTTAATTTTTCAAGAAACCAGCTATTGGTTTTGTTGATTTTCTGTATTTTTTTATTCTCTACTTCATTATTTTCTGCTCTGATTTTAATAATTTCCTGTCTTTTACTGGTTTTGTGATTAGATTGCTCCTGTTTTTCAAGGGCTTTGAAGTGTGTCATTAGGTTATTTATTTGATGATTTTTCTGTTTTTCTTATGTGAGCACTCAATGCTATAAATTTTCCTCTTAATACTGCCTGCAAAGTGTCCCAGAGGTTTTGGTATGTTGTGTCTTTATTTTCATTTGTTTCTAGAAATTTCTTGATTTCACCTTTTATGTCTTCTATGAACCATTATTCATTCAGAAGTGTGGTGTTCAGCCTCCACATGTCATTGTGGTTTCTTTGGGTCTTTTTATAGTTGATTTCTAACTTCATTCCATTATGGTCTGAAAAGACACAGGAAAGTATGTCACATTTTTTGAATTTGCTAGGGCTCATTTTGTGTCCCAGAATGTGATCAATTTTGGAGAAGGTTCCATGAGCAGCTGAGAAAAATGTGTACTCTACTGTAGTTGGTTGAATTATTCTGTATGTGTCCAACAGGTCCATTTGATTAAAGGTGTTCTTTAGGTATGAGGCATCTTTACTGAACTTTTGTCTAGGTGATCAGTCTAATGTTGTGAGAGGGGTGTTAAAGTCTCCCAGTATTATTGTATTAGGATTTATGTGTAGTTTAATGTCACAGAGTATTTGTTTTATGAAAGTAGCTGTACCTATATTGGGGGCATAAATGTTGATTATTGTTATTTCTTCTTTTTGGATTGTTCCTTTTACTAGTAAAAAATGAACTTCTTTGTCTCTTCTAATTAGCTTGGGCTTTAAGTCTAACTTGTCTGATACTATAGTTGCTACTCCTGCTTGCCTTTAAGTTCTGTTGGCATGGATTACCTTGCTCCATCCCTTTACCTTAAGTTTGTTTTTATCTTTACTTGTAAAGTATGTTTATTGTAAGCATCAGATAGATGGGTTTTGTTTTTTAATCCATTTTGCCACTCTATGTCTTTTTATTGGAGAGTTGAGGCCATTTACATTCAGTGTGATTATTGAGATGATTTTTTAATCCCTAACATGTTAAGATTTTATTTCTGTTTGAAAGACTGTTGTTTTTTGCTTAGTTGTCTGCTGGATGAAAGTTCTTGTTTCTCTGGTTCTGGCATGTATTACTTAGTTCTTCTTTGGAGTTAATCTCTTTGAGTATTTTCTCTAGTGCTGGTTTTGAAGGCATAAATTCCTTCAGCTTCTGTTTGTCATGAAAACTTCTTATTTCCCCATCTGGTTTTAAAGATAGTTTTGACGGGTAGGAAATTTTTCGCTGGAAATTTTTTTTTTTTTTCAGAGTTTGGATGTGTTACTCCAGGCCATTTTGGCTTTTATGACTTGGTTTGGGAAGTCTGGAGTGATTCTAATTCATTTGACTCTGAATGTCACTTGGCCTTTTTTTTTGTTGTTGCCTTTAAGATTTTCTCTTTGGCTTCTACATTGGTCATTTTGACTATTCTGTGGCATGGGGAACCTTTTCTTGGATCATGTCTAAAGGGAGTTCTATATGTTTCCTGAACCTGTGTATCAACCTCATGCTCTATGTTTGGAAAATTTTCTACTATTATTTCTTTAAAGAGATTGTTGATTCCTCTGGTTTCACCTTTTTTCCCTCCTCTATGCCGATAATTCTGAGATTAGCTGTCTTAAGATAGGCCCATATTTCTTCAATGTCCAATTCCTGTTGACAAATTGTTTTTTCTATGTTATGAACTATGTGTTCATTCTTGGAGTGATCATCTTCTAGCAGCGAGATTCTATTCTCCGTGTGGTTTAATCGATTGTTTATAGTTTGAATTGGTGAATTTACTTAAATGATTGCATCCTTTATTTCTTTCAGACTCTCTCTAAATTCTTTTCTAAAATCCTGAATTATTTCTACAGTTGCATTCCTGATTTGATCTTCTGGAAATCTCTGCATTTCTGTGTTATCAGTTTCTGTTATTGTGGAGTTTTGGGAGCTCAGTGCTCTGTTGTTGTTCCTCTTTCCCATGATTTCAGAAGTTTGTACCTGTTGCTTTTGGTTAATTTCTTTCAGTCTCTGGGTGTCAGCTGGTATATTCAAGGGCAAGTTGTGATCAACAGTGAAGGGAATAAAGGGAGTAAATAGAAGAATAGGATAAGGTCAGATAGGGTCGAATAGTATGAGTATATGAGCTTGTTAAAGTAGTATACACTAGAGATTAGAGATAGTACCAATGTAGTAGAATTCTAGTAACCAATGTATAGTTTCTGGTATTGATACAAATTGCATTCAATACAGGACTAGGGAGTGATAAGAAGAACAAAGATAGACGAGAGAGTAGGTTTGTACAAGGGAAAAAGCTTGGGAGAGGATTTGGTATGAGGGTTAAAAAACAACAAAAACAAACAAAGCAAAACAAAAATCATAAAAACAAAACAAAAGACCCACAAACCCCAAACCCCTTCCAAAACAAAAAACAAAAAACAAAAAAGCAATCAGGTATACACACACACACACACACACACACACACACACACACACCACACACAATGAAAAAAACTCAAGCAATCCCACCAATGAATTGATGCAACACTACAAACTAATTCAGCAGTCTTTCTCTATGTAGACACCGATTGCTATGGTGACCTTTCCCTTTGTGAGTCTGGTTCTCTGAGTCTTTACAGTCTATGCAGATGGATGACATCAATGGGTTTGGAATTAATATTGAGTGAAGGTCACCCTCCATACTTTCCACAGACTTGGAGCCTAGGTCTTTCCCTGCCTCCGTTGGCAGCGTATGCCTCTGAAACCAAACTCATTGTAGGGGTCTCAGTTCTACACAGCTTGGGGTGGGCTATTCTGACCTCTCCCTGTTCCCCACAATTGGAATGTCTGTGTTGTTCCTGGCAATCCTGCGTGTTTGGTTTAGAGTTAAGCATAAGGTTCCCCTACACTTTCCACTGGTCTGAGCCTGAGTCAATCTGGGCTTCTAATATGATCAATAGCAGATCCCACTCCCACCTTCTCTGAGTTCTTCTCCAATTTACCAGGACTTCACTTATTGTACTCTGGATCTCTGAGAAATGTGGTTATGTCCGCTGCCACTGCTCCTTCCCTGAGTTGTAACACAAGGTCTCAGACCAAGAGAGTTTGTTGCAGCTGCACCAGACTCTGAGGTCACTGGGCTGGGGGCTTTCCTTCAGGAAACAACGATTAGGGTGTAGCAATTTCTGCCACCCCTATTCCTGCACTGTCTTGAACCACAAGAACTCAGACCCAGAGAGTTTATCAAAGCTGGTTGAGTCCCTGCAGATGCAATGCTGAGATTTCTCCTGTACAGGGCACCATTTCACTTTTGCTTGTAGTGGTGCTGGGATGGTGTTTTCCCTGGAGCCTTCCTGGGTGTGGTTAACTCACCAACTTGCTGGCAATATGGTGTCTCTGCCACACCCTCTGCACTAAGGCTGGGGTATCTATCTCCCTTCTGGTTTGAGCTCTGCTCTGAATCCCTGGAGATGGTGATAGGCTTAGCCGCTGAAACTTTTAGCTCATCTTTGCGCTGAAAGGACTGCTGAATTACATCTGCCTGAACTGCATCTGGTCTCTTCAGCTCCTTATTTTCTCTAGAGTCTGATTCTGTGAGTCATGGTGGCCGTGGTGGGGTAGCTCCCACCACGGCGGGCTACTTTCTTTTCTGCTTCTCAAATTATTCTAGTCTTCCTTTTTTCTGTCTCTTGTATTTATAGCTTTTATTTCTCTATTGATAGTAGTTTCTGACTCTGTAAGGCATTATTTTTTGCCACTATGAAGATAGAGTGTCAGTAGAGTTCTTCCATCAACCCCTCCTTGTTCCTGGTTTTAAAGGCAATTCTTGCAGTTTTTTTCTATTCAATATGATGTTGGCTTTGGGTTTATTGTATATTGCCTTAATGATGTTGCAAAATGTTCCTTCTATTCCAATTTTTTGCAGTGTTCTTAACATAAATGGGTGTTGGATTTTTCAAATGCTTTTTCAGCTTCTATTGATATGATCATGTGGTTTTTGTTCTCAGTTCTATTTATGTAGTGAATAATGTGTACTGATTTGTGTATGTTGAACCAGACTTGCTTTTCTGGAATGAAACCAATTTGGTCATGGTGTACAATTCTCTTCAAATGGTCTTGAATGAATATAGCTAGTATTTTGTTTAGGATCTTTGCGTCTATGTTCATTAAGGATATTGGTCTATAATTTTCATTTCTTGAGTTATCTTTATTTGGTTTGGGGATTAATGTGATACTGGCCTCATAGAAGGAATTTGGGAGAATTTCATCTCTTTCAATTTCCCAGAAGAAATTTTGAAGTATTGGTATTAGTTCTTCACTGAAGGTTTTGTGGAATTTAGCTGGAAACCCATCAGGGCCTGGGCTTTTCTTTGATGGAAGATTTTTTATTGCTGTTTCTATTTCTTTGCTTTCTATTGGTTGGTTTAGGCTTGCTATGTCCTCTTGATTCAGTTTAGGTAGATTATATGTGCTTAGAAATCTATTGATTTCCAGTCTACTGGAGTATAAAGTCTGTTTTCCAGTCTATTGGAGTATAAATTCTCAAAATAGTTTCTGATAATCCTTTGAATTTCCCCACTATCTGTGGTGATGTCTCCTTTTTCATTTCTGACTTTAATAATTTTAATTTATTCTCTTTCTTTTGGTTAAGTTGGCCAGGGGTTTGTCAATCCTATTAATCTTTTCAAAGAACCAGCTTTTTGTTATGTTGATCCTTTGAATTATTTTGTTCTCTATTTCATTTATTTCTGCTCTGATTTTAATGATTTTCTGCCTTCTGCTGGCTTTGGGATTAGACTATTGCAGTCTTTATATGTCCTTGACTTGTGCCATTAGGTTGTTTACTTGGTGACTCTCTGTCCTCCTTATGTGGGCACTTAATGGTATGAACTTTCCTCTTAACACTGCCTTCAAAGTGTCTCATAGATTTTGGTAAGTTATTTCTCTATTTTCATTTATTTCCAGAAATTTCTTTATTTCTCCACTAATTTCCAATCTTTCCCACTCATCATTCAATAGTGTATCATTCAATCTCCATGTATTTAAATAATTTCTTTTGGGTTTTCTGTTGTTGTTTTCTAATTTCATTCCATTATGATCTGAAAAGATGCAGAAAATTATATTACATCTTTTGAATTTGCTGGTGCTTGCTTTATGGCCCAAGATGTGATCTATTTTGGAGAAGGTTCCATGGGCTGCTGGGAAGAATGTGTATTCTTTTGTTCCTGGTTGAAATATCCTGCATATATTTATTAGGTCCAGTTTGTTTATAGTTTTCATTAGTTTTGAAGAGTCTTTACTTGTCTTTTGCCTTGAAGATCGATCCAGTGGTGTGAGAGGTGTGTTGAAGTCTTCCAATATTAAGAACTGACTATTCATTTGTAGAAAGATGGAACTAAATCCTTACCTCTCACTGAGCACAGGAATTAACTCAAGATGGATCAAAGACTTAGACCAGAGACTGTGATGTTATTAAGGAGGGCATAGGATCAGCACTCCAACATAACAGCACAGTCATTAACTTTCTCAACAAGACCTCCAAAGCGCAGGAAATTAAAGCAAGAAGAATTAACAAGTGGAATGGCATCAAAATAAAAAGTTTCTTATCAAAGGAAACCACCAAGAACCTAAATAAAAATCCTACAGAATGGGAGAAGATCTTTACCAGTCACCACTTAGATACAGAGCTAATATCTAGAATATACAAAGAGCTCAAATGACTCTACACTAGCAAAACAAATAACCCAATCAAGAAATGGACAACTGAACTGAATAGACACTTCACAAAAGAAGAGATGCAGAAGATTCAAATGGCCAATAGATACATGGAAAGATGTTCAACAGCATTAGCCATTAGGGAGATGCAAATAAAAACTACACTGAGATTCCATCTAACCCCAATCAGAGTGGAAAGCATAAAGAAATCAAGTAACAACAAATGCTGGTGAGGATGTGGGGAAAGAGGAACTCTTTTACACTGTTGGTGGGAATGCAAACTAGTTCAGCCACTATGGAGATCATGTGGAGATTCCTTAGAAAACTGGGAATAGATCCACCATATGATCCGGCTATACCAATCCTGCTTATCTTTCTAAAGGAGTAGAAATCAGAACTACAGTAATATAAGCATACCCATCTTCAAAGCAGCACAATTTGTAATAGCCAAAATATGGAACCAATCTAGGTCTCCATGAACAGATGAACAGATTGCAAAATTATGGGGAATACACACAATGGAATTCTACTCAGCTTTAAATAGAAACAAAATCATCGCATTCCCAAGAAGATGGAAAGATATGGAGAACATTATGTTAAGTGAGATCAGCCAAGCACAGAAAGAGGAAGGACATATGTTTTCTCTAATATGTCTAAACTAGGGAGTAGTGGGTATAAACAGAGGGACTCCAGATAATTGAGGGGAAATTTCAGCAAAGCTAGAATGGAAGGATAGGAAGGAAGAAGGCTGAGGTTGATTAATGGAGGAGCTATATCAGAATATGTGTAAAAGTATGAATATAGCATGGCTAACCTGAACACTCATTGTTGGGAGGGAGGAATAGGAAACGGGGAGAGGGCACCAAGTACAGTCTAAATAAAATAAAATATGAAAAAAGAAATGGTTAAAAAGTTTGGGAGGAATCAGAAAAAAAAGTAAGGAGAAAGAAAAACATAAAAAGCACTATGCCACCTGCAAGCAGCCTAGTATAGCAAAATGGGAGGTAGTTTATTCACTGAGTTCTTACAGGGCTGTGAGTAAACTAAGTATGAATTTATAAATACATGAGAGATCAGTACATATTACCTCACTGCCAAAATTTTAAGCCAAACATCTCATATTCCTGTACATTGCTCCTCTGAAAACCAAGAGAAAATGAGAAAGTTTAGACTGTAAATACCAGTGAACTGATGTTATTGAGTTAGTAGAAAAATATATTTGCAACCCCTAAATGCAGTTCAGCAGAGCTTCAGGAAGAGGATGGAATTTTCTAATAGAAATTTTGATTTGCAATCAGTGTGCTGAGGCTATTGTTAGAATAGATTGATATGCTGAGTGTGTGGGAGAGGGATAGCCCAGATTCCCAGTACGACACTTTTTTCACCTTGGCTATTTAAGGAATATTCAGGTCTCTCTGGTACTTATTCCACTTTCTGTAGGGATGCTTGGGTGCTTTGTATGACCTAATTTGTATGTCTCTGTTCTTCAGGATCTTAATTTCAAAAGCCAGCACATCTTGAACACAGCTATCTCTTCTCTCATTTATAACCCCTTTATTTTATTTGAAAAATTAAGTCCTTATAGTTCAAACATGAAGCCAATAGTAGCAGCTGTTTATTGACTACATGAACAAACTTGACACACATTATCTGATTTAATTCTGGTAGAATTTAGCAAGATGTTTTATGGGTAAGAAAACAGATTCTGAAAGATATGCTAAGACTTTCCTAAGGGGACAGATGATGGATTGGGATTTAAAAATGGAGGTCTTACTCCAAAGTGTAATTGGTCTGAGTCACTAACACAAACAGTGGAGGAACTTCATGGACCCAGAAGTGATATCCACTGCTGGAGTTAGCCATTGCCACTGTATGAGGATATACAGAGGCTATGTGTGGCAGACAAAGATCCCTTCTTTTTGTACAAACTATTTAATAGACATTTTCATTAAATGGTCTACATGTTATCTATTTGCATCCTATTTCTAAGTATTTTCAAGAATACATATTAATCTGTCAATTTTACTCATTTATTTTTCTAAAATGCTGTCCTTGACTTCTAAAGAATTACTTTGTTCCACCAGAAATTTCCATGAAAAGTTAATTTACTGCCTCTGTGTTTTTATTTTTAGATATGTTTACTTATGCATATGAACGTTTAATTTCCCCCTTTTTGTTCCCTCATTTACAAATCATTTTCTATCACTTTTACCTCTAGTCCTCTATTTCTGTTTCTTATGGGTTTTCGTCATTCCCTCCTGTACTGGATTTGTCAAAGTCTTTTCCTTTGTTCTTCATCTACTTCAGTGTCATAAGATAATTTATCCTACCTTCATTATTTTTCTTCTGGATTCAGCTAATCTTTCTTTCTCTGAAAGGAGTTGATCTTATTTTTTCCTTCTTGTTATTTTTTGCTGCTCTGATTTTTAGAATCTATAAGGTCTGAAACTATTTTTTATTGCTAAAATAAAATTTATGCTAAATATGGAGCATTGAACATGCTAACATCTATAAACAGTTATATTTTCCTTTTAAAAATATTTACTTCATAATGGCATCGAGAATAATAAAATATATAATGCATGTAATGTTTCTGGGTTATAGTAATTTTAATCTTCTTCATTATGATGTATTTTTCTTCACCTTTATTTTACAGTCTTGAACTACTCTTAACTTTTTTTCTGCAGTACTGGGGATTGAGTCCCGGGGCATTCTAACTCCAAGCTACATCCCCAGACTTACTTTTGATTTTTTATTTTGAAATGGTCTCCCTAAATTGCAGAAGACCTCACTAAGTAGCTGAAGCTGGCTGCAAATCCATGATCCTTCTGTTTCAGTCTCCCAAGTACTGGGATTAAAAGCATCAGTCACCATGCCTGGTTTAATAATTTTAACTTCTGTCTTTTTCTGCAGTATAGTTGATCTTTACCATGGCTGAAGAAATGGTACTGTTTTGCATTGCTGATTTGAGCCTGGCCTTTTGATTATATCTTGTTACTGTTTTTTTGTAATTTAAAGATCAGTAAGTAATTAAAGATAATTACTAATTTTTAAATATATGTCAGTCTCCAGGTATAATACTGACCCCAAATTGGAAACCTCCCACTCTCTTGAAACTTATATTATATTGAGGTAGGATGAGAAAAAATGAACAATATAAAATAGTTTTTAAAAATATAGAATGAACCCGGGCATGATGGCACATGCTTGTAATCCCCACACTTGGGAGGCAGAGACAGGAGGATTGTGCAGGTTCGAAGCCAGCCTAGCTGGCTTAAGAGACCCTGTTTCCAAATACAAATATAAAATAGATCTGGGAGTGGAGCTCGGAGGTAGAAGGGTTCCATCCCCAGTACCACCAAGAAAAAAAGAAAAAAAAAGACAAAAAAAGACTGAATACTATAGTGATACATGCATATTTATGTTTATAGAAGTACAATTCACAATAGCCAAATTATGGAACCAACCTAAGTGTTTGTCAACAGGTAGAAGGATAATGAAAATGTGATGCATACATACAGCAGTGCAGAGGATTTCTTTTTGGTAGGAAAACGGTTCTATTTGATACTATAATGACAGACATATTTTATATTCATTTGTTAGAACTCATAGAATGTACACCACCAAGAGTGAACCCTAATGAAAGGTTTGGACGTTAGGAATTGATGATATATCAAGGTAGGCTCCTCGATTATCACAAATTTATCACTTTGGTATGAGGCACTGACAGGAGGGGAAGTTGTGATGGGAGCATAGGAAGTGAGTAGGAACTCTATACTTCCTGATCAAGTTTGCTGTGAAAAAAGTATTAAGAATGTATAACGTATATTTTCTACATGTCTTCTAAACTCATCTATTTTTGACCCATTGACATGAGTAGCTATAGTGTCCACACTGTACCATATTAGTTGCAAGAGTGATGGCCAAATGCTTTTCTTCTTGGCAAAATTGAACTCTGTGGCCAGACCCCTGGAGAAACCGGGCCTGGTCATCAGACCCTGGGTCCCGGGCAGGGGTCGGGCGGGGCACGCCAGACTCCTGGAAGAGCCGGGGCCCAGGGCGCAGGACTCTGGGCCCCAGGCGGAGTAGTCCAGAGCACGCTGGACCCATGGGGAAACCGGGCCGGGTCACAGTGCGACTGAGTGCCTGATCCCACTACCTCCTCAAACCACACGTACTGTCTTCTCTTATTAAAAAAAAAAAAAAGGAAAAGAAAAAGAAAAAAGAAAAAAAAAAGAAAAATATCAGAGAGGGGTCAAGAAGGCTCAGGCGGGTGCCAGGATACTGAAGATGCAGATAAAACTTATCCAAATGAACTGGAACTTTTGGAAAAATTCCCCATGAAGGAGGACTGCTTCTTCTCTACATTGTTAAGAATCTTGGACATTACCTGTAAGGAGAGAGGTTAGCGGAGACCAAGGAGAAAGGCAGTGTTGAAAGTGGTCTCTGAGATAGCGGTGGAGACTTGTATTCAGGAGAAGCAGAAATTGGATCCTACCAACCTTATTTTTTGGGAGAAATTACACCAAATGTCGAATGCTACCGTCGTGCATGCTTAGGAACACTGGACAACATGCAGTGTGGGAAAATAGCTTGGGAAAGATTTGAAATGGTTGAGGTAGCGCTAATGGCAGCAGCCAGTACTCAGGGGAGGCAGAGTTCTGGTGCAATACACCTGGAACTTTTGAAGAAATAATCCCAGAGGCAGAATGCTACCACCACGCACCCTCGAGAATGGGGGACAAATGGCTGGGCAAAGAGGATGGTTGGATTGGAGCCTGCCGAGGGGTGAGGCTGGTGCCAGGGCCAGCAAAACCGGGATTGGAGCCTGCCATGAGTCAAGGCCGGTGCTGGAGCTTCTGAAGCCAGGATTGGAGCCTGCCGAGGGGTTAGGCCAGTGCTGGGGCCAATGGCCGACATTGGAGCCTGCCGTGAGGCATGGCCAGTGCTGGAGCCTCTGAGGCCGGAATCGGAGCCTGTCAAGGGGTTAGGCCGGTGCCAGGGCCAATGGCCAGCATCGGAGCCTACCATGAGGCAAGGCCACTACTGGGGCCTCTGAGGCCGGGATCGGAGCCTGCCGAGGGGTTAGGCCGATGCCGGGGCCAGCGTGGCTGGGATCCGAGCCTACCATAAGGCAAGGCTGTTGATGGGAACTCCGAGGCAGGGATCGGAGCCTACCGAGGGTTTAGGCCGATGCCGGGGCCAATGGCTGGCATCGGAGCCTGCCAGGAGGCAAGGCAGCTACTGGGGCCTCCGAGGCTGGGATCGGAGCCTGCCGAGGGGTTAGGCTGGTGCTGGGGCCTCCGAGGCCAGGATTGGAACCTGCCGAGCAATTAGACCGGTGCCGGGGCCAGCGTGGCCAGGATTGGAATTTGCCATGAGGCAAGGCTGGTGCTGGGGCCTCTGAGGCCGGGATCAGAGCCTGCCAAGGGGTTAGGCCAATGCCAGGGCCAACAGTCAGCATCGGAGCCTGCTGTGAGGCAAGGTTGTTACTGGGGACTCCGAGGCCGGGATTGGAGTCTGCCAAGGGGTTAGGCTGATGCCAGGGCCAGCAGCCGGTATCAGAGCCTGCCATGAGGCAAGGCTGGTACTGGGGCCTCCAAGGCCAGGATCAGAGCCTGCCGAGGGGTTAGGCCAGTGCTGGGGCCAGCGAGGTCCGCATCCAAGCCTGCCATGAGGCAAGGCCGGTGCTGTGGCCTCCGAGGCCAAGAACAGAGCCTGTGGAGGGGTTAGGCTGGTGCCGGGGCCAGCAAGACTGGGATTGGAGCCTTCCATGAGGCAAGGCCAATACTGGGGCCTCCGAAGCTGGGATCAGAACCTGCCAAAGGGTTAGGCCAGTGCCAGGACCAGTGGCTGGCATCGGAGCCTTCCATAAGGCAAGGTCACTACTGAGGGCTCCGAGGCCGGGATTCGAGCCTGCCGAGGGGTTAGGCCGATGCTGAGGCTAGCGAGGCTGGGATCCGAGCCTGCCGTGAGGCAAGTCCAGTGCTGGGGCCTCCAAGGCTGGAATCAGAACCTGCCGAAGGGTTAGGGCGGTGCCGGGGCCAGCGAGACTGGGATCAGAGCCTGCCTTTAGGCTAGGCCAGTGCTGGGGCCACCAAGGCCAGGAACGGAGCCAGCTGAGGGGTTAGGCCAGTGCCAGGCCAGTGGCCGATATTGGATCCTGCCGTGAGGCAAGGCCGCTACTAAGGCCTCCGAGGCTGGGATCAGAGCCTGCCTTTAGGCTAGGCCAGTGCTGGGGCCACCAAGGCCAGGAACAGAGCCAGCTGAGGGGTTAGGCCAGTGTCTGGGCCAGCGAGACCAGAATCGGGGCCTCCCATGAGGCAAGGCTCTGCTTGAGCAAGCGAGGTCTGGATCAGTCCACTGGGTAGCCAGGCCACTACTGGGGCCGTCAAGAGTGGGATCGGTACTTGCAACACGGCATGCACAGAGAAATATGGCAGAAAAAAAAAAACAGATGCTTCCCCTAATCAGCAATAACTAGGAGGAAAGGGGCAACAGGAAGAAGTTGAGCTATAGAAAGGGAATTTTGCCTTACCTATAGTGAGGCAATTAAGGTGACCAATCAGAGGGTATGGAATAGGGGAGGATGGAGCCTCTTTAAAACACAGGAGGTACATAAACAAATGTATCAAAGTTAATCACCAAACAAGCATGGGATGGAGGGAGGGGGAGGAATGGGATGGGGACTGGATGAGGGCTAATTCGATGATGTGTGCTTGTATATACTCTCAAGACTTGTATTCCAATGTGATATATGATTACAATGCACCAATAAAAATAAATTTTAAAAAATTGAACTCTGTTAGCTTAGCAAGCAATTTTGTAAAAATATATTTAGGTTTCACAACAACTGTACAAGTTAGGTAGAATATCTGGCATTTCTCCGTTTGATAAAGGAGGAAACTGGTATGCAAAATAGACAAATGACTTTTGCAGGTCATAAAGATTATGAGACACAGAGTTGAATTAGGCCTTTGTTTCTTGCATTTCTACCTTAGACTCTTCCTTTAAGATTATATAATAAGAATACTTTTATTAAATTAGTTGTTTCCTTAAACTTTTATAGAACATGGCATAATTTATAGATATGATTTTTGCTACATAACAGTGAGTTGTATTGTTTGAACTGTGTTCAGAGGGACTGATTGAGAGTACTTTAAGATTTACTTGCATTGACCCTGTACTTCTATGCAAAAGGTGAGCTTATTTTTTTAGATCACATCCAATCTGCATAGTGCTTTTATTTCAAAACTATTAACATTTTCTGTTCCTGAACACAGAGTACTGAAAACAGAGAAAACACAGTGAGGATATATAAATAAAGAGAGGATATGTCCATATAGTTCTCCATAATGTCACAGATAATGATTCGATTTTGAGCAATTGCTGATAAAGGAAGATGATTTTATGTAATTCTCAAGTGGTGAAATATTGGGAAGTAACTTTTAATTTAAAACTTGCAATCCAGTAGGAAAATAGGATATTAAATAGATCAAACCAGGTACAATTTCCTTATCAGTACTTGCTAAGGATTTTCATCTGTGTGTGTGGGTGTATGTGTATATGACAGAATTGACAGCTGTAGCAGAACGCCCATTCTGTAATAGAGCTTAAGGTAGGCACTTGGCTGCTCAATTATGTCTAAATTTATCAGCCCTCTTTGAAGGTATATGTGACCATATGACTAATGTCTGGCTAGTGAGGTATTATTGAAAGTGAAATGTCCAAGTTTTCTGTTTGAAAAAGAAAGACATTGACTTCCCTTTTGAGAATAGAATGAACGTGGTATAACAGAAGCTGGATCTTCCATCATGGGTTATAAAATGAAGCCAATATTCAGGTTAGTAGAGCAATAAATAGGATAGATGCCTACATACCTACCTTTTACATATAAAAGAAACAAACTGTTTTCTTTAAACTAGTGTCACTTTTGTTTTCTCTTATAGCTGCAGAGCTGGTTCCTAACAAATATAGAAAATGATGTCAAAATTGAATTATATGCAGCTTATATTTGTTACATATGATGGCAAACTAACAAAGGTAACCATGCAAAATGTTCTTTCTTCAGAGTCTAGTTTCACACATTCTTAATTTTTGATGTCTTTATAAACATTATAGTTATATTATAAATATTATAGTATTTATAAATATTCTAGCTATGTAGTTATATAGAGATGTGTATTGTTATTCTAGATTGTTGTTTTGATCAAAATGGTTCCAATGTGGGGGGAGAGGTAGAGAGAGAGAGACAAAGAGAGAAAGAGACAGAGAGAGAGACAGAGAGAAAGGAAATGAGAAAATTAGAGAAAATAGATAGGAGTGGGGAAGAGGGGGACATTAATTGACAGGAGTGAAAATCTGGTTCCTCAAGTGATATCACATTCCAGTGCTCCACACTGCCTGAAGTGATACAAAGGCCTATTTTATCTAAGTGATACAAATGCAACACCTCCATGAACTTCCTCATTTAATTAATTTTTTTTGCTCCAATTTGCCCATAGCAGTTTAAATAACATGTCTAAGATTTTATCTCCTTACCTTTAACATGGAGAGAAATACCTTTCCAAGTTCCTTCAAACACTGCTTGGACTATATTTGATGCTATAATAATGTTAGTGTCTTGTCATGAGCATACAGAAATCTAGCTTTTAGTGATAATATAAAAAATGTAAAAGGGTAGCAAAGTTTTTTTTTCTATTAAAGAATAGAATAAGTGTACAGAGGAAAATTCCAGGGAGGAGGAAAAAAGGCTTGGCTGCTAATGCATAAATGCAATCACTTTGACATTTTGGTGCTAGAACTTTGAGCCAGGCATCCTGACTACAATAGACCTTAATTTGGGCTGCCAGTTCTATGAAAGGAAAGTAGGCACATTATGAAAAAACCTTTCCATTTAACCTGCATCTATTTTGAATGTGTTAGATCCAAAGGGAGTGAGTACTTGGGCTGAAAACCTATTGATTTAAGTAGTACCATCCTCATATGTTCTTTCCTTCCTACCGCTTCCTCATTACTCTCCCCTTTTTATTTGCTCTTCAGACCTCTCTTACTTAATGAGTTCACATCTGCATCAAATTATCCACCAGGTTGCTTATTTCCTGACCCAGGAAGATCATTAACATGTACAAATAATAAAGACTAGGGTTAGAAATATCTAAAACAATAGATTAGCTTGTCTTTTTTGTCTTCTGACCTATGTATTATTTTTGTCTTTAGAGAAAGTATTCTAGAAAAGGCAGGAAAGTGCTAGAGGGAATGGTGTAAATATGTCAGATCCCTTTGAATTGAATTTAAGAGTAGAATTAAGTTGCAGCTTGAAAAACTTGATGTGTATAAGGTTTTGGTTTATTTAAGTGCACTTCTCGTGCTTTGCAATTTTACACGTCAAGAAAATTTAAGAAGAAATTCAAGGATTGGTTAGTTGATACTCATCAACCCTTTTCTTTCCATTGAATAAGTACTGAGCTAAGGATGCAGAATAAAAAGAGTATATGAGAGCATTACTTAATATGTCTATTGTCACTGTCCAAAACAATAAAAGACATAATCCTATCATAAAAGGATAGTTCTTTAAGTCAAATAAATTTCTATGTACTCTAAATAAATTTATCATACTCCATATGTGGGAATCCATATATTTAAAGATACTCCATGTACTTCTTATGTGGGACTCCATATATATAAAGTATAATAAGTTCATAATGTTCCATATATTTAAGGATATTATTATTGTTAAAATTTTAGTCAAGATCTGGCAAAATGCCCCCAGATTATGAGCAAATATTATTGTTTGCCAGTGAAAACCACTTCTTCTATTGTGAGTTAGCAGTGCCTGTTCTTTGATTGTACTCCTTGACCTACTTACCCTGACATGCATTCTTCCTGAGACCACACACCTCTTGGTCTAGATCCAATCTGCAATATTTGGCACATTTTGCTTTCTCACTTTCCAGGCTCCTTCCCTGTCCTTGGGATGTTAATCATGATATTGAACATCACTGTGCTTCCGTTCAAGTGATCCATCAGCTTAACCTTACATCTCCCAAGAACCTTTCCTGAGATACAGCCCCTCTGAGCCAGGGTTTAAAGTCAGTTTTTACAAATCACTGTGATTGGCTACTTGCTCAGGTAGGGGACCCTTGACAGCTGTGACAGAATGCTTCTGTGGATAAAATGCAGTGGGGGAAATGGCCGCAATCATCCTTTAAATAGAATCAATGTTTGTCAGCTGCCTCGCCATCTTGTATCAACATTACTTTGGTGGCTAGGACTAAGTTAGCTTATAATAAATACCTCTCCTAGGACCTCTCTCCTTCAACAAATATCTTGAAAGTAACATAAGAACAGGAAGCCCCAAGAATTATGTTAACTGACACACCAGAAATATTATTTGGAGACTTGTTTTCTGTTTATCCTCAGGGAATATTTAACTGAAATTCCTTGTTGGCAAGTGATAATAAACAGAATATAGAAAAATATTTGTCAAAATTCTGTTATTCAATAAGATGAATATAAGCTTATAGCTACTAAGTGACAAATAAGTTTTTTATATTACATGCCTTAAAAATTCTAAATCAGCATATGGCATTGCACTATATTCCCTTCTCATACTGTTCATCTTTTGAGATTAACTGTTTGTAGTCCATGAAAATAGAAAATTAAGCCTTTGTTAATTTCCATTATGAAAATTCTAATATTGCTGAAGAACCATTGTGATCATGGCAGACAAACACATTAAGACAAATCTCAAGATCCATTCCAGAAACACTAGGGAACAGTTGTATTGTCACACCTGGAAAATTCAGAGAAAAATTAATACAGAAATTAGTTATCCTTCAATATTTTTCCATAAAGGGAAAAAGGGAGTAAAACTTGGGAAATCTCAAGCAAAATTTTCCTCATATGCCCAACTTGGAGATTTGTCACGTTCTTGCTTGCTGTTTCATGCTTAAGGACAAGAAAATAATTAACAATTTTGATTTCAAAGAAAGCACTTCAATTATTGTTTATACCTAACTGTTGTTTTATAAAATCAAAATAGTAATGGTAAACCAGGTAAAGATGAGATAGAAGCTAGAAGGTTTTATACTAATTTAATTAGTAATTATTTATTGAGGAACTCATATCCTACTTATTTTTGTGGCTAATGGAGAAACAAATATGTCTCAATACACTACCTCCTCTCCATAGAACAATGAATTTTAGAGTTATAATATTTTGCTTTATTATTCAATTAACACATAATTTATTATACAGAGTACTTATATTCTTCTAGATTTTCATAGGAGTGACTTAGCCTGGATTTCTTTGGAAGCAGAGCCTGAAATAAAGGCTTTTCTGCAGGTATTTCATTTGGAAGTGATGTCAAAGAGCAAGAGTGCCTGGAATACAGGTGGGGAAACAACACAATGTAAGGAGGACCACTGCTACCACATACTTGTATCCAATACAAGGGATGTAGAGAAAAGAGGTGTGGCATTTATAATAGAGAGCCTTGTAATCTAATTACGTGAAGACAGAAATGATTACTCTAAAACTACAGTGAAAAAAATTTTTAATTTGTAACCAATTAATTAATAATGTTATTAATTTAAAATGTCTTTAATTTAATATACATATGTATATATATATATTTATTTATTTATTTATTTATTTATTTATTTATTTATTTTGGTGGTACTGGAAGCCCTTCTACCTCCGGGCTACACTCCCAGACCTATTCTATATATTTTTTTTTATTTGGAAACAGGGTCTATTAAGCCAACAAGGCTGGCTCTGAACCTGCTCAATCCTCCTGTCTCTGCCTCCCAAGCGTGGGGATTACAAGCATGTGCCACCACGCCTGGTGCTATTTTTTATATTTTTAATTTTTAAAAAATTTTGTTATTGGTGCATTGTATTCATATATCATAATGAGATTAAAAAAAAAACTTGTATAGCCGGCCGTGGTGGCACATACTTGTAATCCCTGCACTTGGGAGGCAGAGACAGGAGGATCCCACAGGTTTGAAGCCAGCCTCGCTGGCTTGAGACCCTCTTTCCAAATAAAAATATAAAATAGGTCTGGGAGTGTAGCCTGGAGGTAGAAGGGTTTCCAGGAATCCCAGTACCACCAAACAAACCAATAAACAAAAACCAAAAAAACTTGTATAGACATACATGCACACATTGCCCAGTTAGCCCCTACCGATTCCCCACCCTATTTCCTCCCCATCCCTCCTTCCCATGCTTGGCTTAGTGGTTGACATCAATATGTTTGTTTAAGTACATCCTGTGCTTTAGAGAGTTTCCTTCTTCCTCGCTTAGGCTGCCTTATTTGCTCCTCTATAGGATCTCCTTTTTCATCTAGAGTTCCTTGTATGACCCATTTCTCCTTAGCTTTCACATATTAGGGAAAGCATCTGATTTCTTATTTTTTGTGACTAATCTCACTTAGCATAATGTCCTCCAGTTCCATCCATTTCCCTGACAATGATGTAATTTTTTTTATGGCTGAGTAAAATTCCATTGTGTACATATCACACAAGTTTGTAATCCATTCATCTGTTGATGAGCATTTTGACTGGTTCCATAGTTTGGCAAAGGTGAATTGTGCAGCTTTGAACATAGATACACATGCATTGGTTTGGTAGTTTGGTTTCCTTTTTCTTTGGGGTAGATACCCAAAAGTGGTATTGCTGGGTCAAATGGTAGCTTTGTTCCTATTCTTCTGAGGATTCTTCATACTGTTTTCCAAAGTGGTTGCACTAATTTTCAATCCTACCAACAATGTTTTAGAGTTCCCACTTCTCCACATCCTCACTAACATTTGTTGTTATTTGTTTTGAAAGATTGCCATTCTAGTTGGAGTTAGGTGAAATCTCAGGGTAGTTTTGATTTGCATCACTCTGATTGCCAATGATTTTGAGTATGCTTTTCATGCATTTATTGGACATTTGAATTTCTTCTTTTGTGAAGTGTCTGTTTAGTCCACTTGCTCGTTTTGATTGGATTATTATTTTTTTTAGTGTTGAGTTTCTTGAGTTCTCTGTATAGTCTAGATATTAGTTCTCTATCTGAGGAGTAAGTGGCAAAAATCTTCTCCCATTCTTTTGGCTTTCGATTGAAGTTCTTGACAGTTTCCTTTGCGGAACAGAAGCTTTTCGGTTCCATGCAATTCCATGTATTGATTCACCTTTTAGTTTCTTGTGCCTTTGGGGTCTTGTTGAGAAAGTATTTATCTGTGCCTATGTGTTGCAGTGTTGGACCTATACACTCTTCGAGGAGCCTCAAGGTCTCTGGTCTAATTTCCAACTCTTTGATCCATCTTGAATTGACTCTTGTGCAGGGTGAGAAAGTGGGATTTATTTCCATTTTTCTGTATGTGGTTTACCAGTTTTCTTAACACCACTTGTTGAAGAGACTATCTTTCTTCCAGTGTATGTTTTTTGGCCCTTTTGTCAAATATCAATTGGCTGTAAGTGTGTGGATTTGTTTCTGAGTCTTCTATTCTGCTTCATTGGTCAATGTATGTGTTTTTGTGCCAGTAGGATGCTGTTTTTATTACAATGGCTTTGTAGTATAAAGTCAAGTATTATGAGTCTACCTGCATGGTTTTTGTTGCTGAGAATTACTTTGGCTATTCTAGGTTTTTTGTTGTTCCAAATAAGTTTAAGGACTGATTTTTCTATGTCTGTGAGAAATTATCTTGGTAATTTAATGGGTATTGTGTTGAATCTGTAGATCACTTTGGAAGTATGGCCATTTTGATGATATTTATTCTGCCTTTTTCTGAACATGGAAGGTCTTTCCATCTTCTAAAATATTCTTCAATTTCTTTTTTCACTGTTTTTAAATTTTCTTTGTAGAGGTCTTTTACCTCCTTCATTAAGTTTATTCCTAAGTATTTGATTTTTTTGTGGGAAATCCTGAGGGAAGTGTTTTCTAAATTTGTTTTTCAGTGAATATATGGTTGGTGTACAGAAAAGCTTCTGATTTTTAAGATTGAATTTGTATCCAGGCACTTTGCTGAATTTGTTGATCCATTCTATAAGTCTTTTGCTTGAGTTTGTTGGGTCATTTTTAGTATCATGTTATCTGCGAATAGAGTTTGAATTATTTTTTTTCCTATATGTACTCCTTTGATTTCCTTTTCTTTCTTGTTGCTCTGGCTAGGGTCTTAAGTACTATATTGAAAAGAAGTGGTAATAATGGACATTCTTTTCTTGTTCCTGTTTCTAGGAAGAATTTTTGAAGTTTTTCCCCATTTAATATGATGTTGGCTGTGGGCTTATTGTAGATTTCCTTTATGATGTTGAGATATGTTCCTTCTATTTCGATTTTATGCAGTGCTTTTATTATAAATGGATGTTGGATTTTATCAAATGCGTTTTCAGCATCTGTTGAAATGATCATGTGATTTTTGTCTTTGGTTCTATTTATATGATGAATTACATGGATTGATTTTTATATGTTGAACCAGCCTTGCATCCCTGGGATGAGCCCTATGTGGTAATGGTGTATGATTTTCTTGATGTGTTTTTGAATGTGTGTTCCTATTATTTTGTTTAGCAGTTTTGCATCCAAGTTCATCAAAGATATATGCCTGTAGTTTTTCTCCTTTGAACTGTCATTATTTGTTATGTATTAATGTGATATTGGCTTCATAGGTGTATTTGGAGAGGTCTCATTTCTCTCTATTTCATGAAATAGATTGAGGTGTATTGGGATTAGTTGTTCTATAAAGGTTTTTATAAAATTCACTTGGGAAGCCATCTGGTCCTGGGCTTCTCTTTGATGATAAGCTCTTTATTCCTCTTTTAATCTCTTTGATTGCTATTGGTTGGTTTAAATTTTCTACCTCTTCTTGTGAGAGGTATGTTGAAGTCTCCCAGTATTATTGTACTTGGATTTATATGTGACTTAATGTCACAAAGAGTTTGTTTTATAAAAGTAGCTGGACCTATGTTTGGGGCATAAATGTTGATTATTGTTATTTCTTCATAATGGATTGTTACTTTACCAGTAAAATATGACCTTCTTTGTCTCTTCTAATAATCTTGGACTTGAAGTCTAACTTATCTGATATTATAGTTACAATTCCTGCTTGTCTTCAAGTTCCATTGTCATGGATTATCTTGGTCCAGCCCTTTATCTTAAGTTCTTTGCTATCTTTACTTGTAAGGTGTGTTTCTTGCAAGCAGCATATAGATGGGTTCTGGTTTTAATCCATTTTGCCACTTTGTCTTTTTATTGGGAATTTGAGGCCATTTACATTCAGTGTGATTATTGAGAGATGATCTTTAGTTTCTAACATGTTGAGATTTTACTTCTGTTTAAAATACTGTTTATTCTTCTTTGCTTAGTTGTCTTCTTGTTTCTCTGGTTCTGCTGTGTATTACTTGTTTCTTCTTTGTAGTTAATCTCTGAGTATTTTCTCTAGAGCTGGTTTTGATGACATAAACTCCTTCAGCTTCTGTTTGACATGGAAGATTTTTATTTCCCTATCTAATTTGTGGGATAGTTTTGCTGGAAATTTTTGGCTGCAGTTGTTTTCTTTCAGAGTTTGGAAAATGTTACACCAGGCCCTTCTGGCTTTCATAACTTGGTTCGGGAAGTCTGAAGTGATTCTAATTGGTTTGTCTCTGAATGTGACTTTCTTTTGTTTTTGTTGCCTTTAAGATTCTTTTCTTGGCTTCTACATTGATCATTTTGACTATTATTTGGCGTGGGGAACCTTTTCTTTGATCTTGTCTAATGGGGTTCTATAAGTTTCCTGTATCTGTGTGTCCATCTCTTGCTCTATGTTTAGAAAATTTTCTGCTTTTACTTGAGAATATTGTTGAGTCCCTTAGTTACACCTTCTTTTCCCTCCTCTATGCCAGTTATTCTTAGTTAGCTCTTTTAAAATGGGCCCATATTCTTCAGTGTCCAATTCCTACAATTGAATAATTTTTTCTATGTTATATACTATGTGTTCATTTTTGGAGTGATCATCTTCAAGGAGTGAGAGTCTACTCTCCATGTGGTCTAAGCAATTCTTTATAGTTTGGATTCATGCCTTTATTTCAATGATTGCATCCTTTATTCTTTTCAGACTCTCTTAAATTCCTTTTGGAATTCCTGTATTATTTCTACAGTTACATTCCTGATTTGGCCTTCTGGAGATCTCTGCAATTCTGTGTTAGCAGGTTTGGTAATTATGTAGTTGTGGGAACTCATTGCTCCCTTGTTTTTTCTTTTCATGATTTCAGAAGTTTTCCTCTGTTGCTTTTGATAGATTTTTCTCAATCTTTAGGTGACAGCTGGTATATCCAAGGGCATTTTGTATTGTATTAAACAGTGAAGGTTGAGGAAGGAGCGAAGTGAAGAAGTAAGTGAAAGAATAGGGTAAAGTCTCAGATAGGGTCGAATAGAATGAGAGTGTGAGTTTGATAACATAGTATATACTAGAGATTAGAGATAGTAATAATGTAGTAGTATTCTAGTAACCAATGTAGAATTTCTGGTATACTTACATGAGGTGAATTTGATACAAGACAAGGGAGATATAAAAAGCAGAAAAAAGATAGGAGAGGGATAATGAGAAGAGAGTTGGCATGTACAAAGGAAGAGGCTTAAAAGAGAGTTTGGGAAGAGGGAAAAAACAAACAAGCAAACAAACAAACAAAAAACCCAACCAGGCATACACACTCACATGCACAAAAAAGAATAAAAAATAAAACAACCCCAACAACGAATTAATGCAACTCTACAAATAAATGACTATTCAGCAGATAGGTCTGCTAGTCTCTCTCTGTGCAGGTACTGAGTGCCACCGGCACCCTTCCTGTTGCAAGTTTGGTTCTCTGAGATTTTTCTCAGTCTATGCAGATGGTCAGTATCATTGGGGCTGGATTTAATATTAAGCATAGGTCACTCTCCATGCTTTCTACAGATTTGGAGTCTCGGTCTCTCCCTGCCACCGTTGGTGGCATATGCTTCTGAGACGAAACTCAATGTAGAAGTCTCTGTTCTCCACAGCTAGGTTTGGTCTGGTCTGACTTATCCCAGTTTGCCATGACTGGGAGGTCTGTGGTGATCCTGGAGCATCTATTAACTGGGTCTAGTGTAAGTTACACCTTCATCCCACACTTTCTGCAGATCAAAGCCTGAATCTGACTGAGGTTCTGTTGTGTCCAACAGCAGCCCCCACTCCCATTTTCTCCAGGCTGTGTCAGATAGTCTCAGACCCGGGTATTTATTCGGGCTACGCAAGTACCTAGGGGCACCCAGCTGGGCATTTTGCCACAGGGAACATGACCTCACTTACAGTGTTATTGAGCTCCACTCTGAGTCTTGGAGGGTGTGGTAATTTCTATCACCACTACTCCTTCACTGAGTTGAACCATAAGAACTCAGACCCAGGGAGTTTATCCTTAGGGGCATAACACTGGAAGTTCTCCTGTGGGGACTGCAGTTTCACTTATGATTTTTGTGTGTGCTGGTCTGGAGCTCTAAGGGGTATGGTGCACTCAGCTGCTGCTGGCAAGATGGCACTGCCATGACACCCTTGGCAGTGAGACTTGTGGATTTCTATTCTGGTGTTGAGATCCACTCTGGATACCTGGAGGGCATGGTATACTCCTAGAAGCTGCAGCAGGTCTTTGTGTGGGAATAAATGATGACTTACAACCCATGGATCTGCAGCTGCTCACTTCAAATCCTTGTTTTCTTTTTCATCTGTGGTGTGTGGAGCTGTGAGGGAAGACTGCTCAGGTGCTGGCACTGTTTTTATTTTTTCTCTCTCTGGTCAGTCTTCTAATCTTCTTTTTCTCTGTCCCTTGTGTTTATCATTTTTATTTCTCTACTGAGAGTATTTTCTGGCATTGTAGAGCACTGTTTTTGAGGCAATGGAGATCAAGTTTCAGTAGGACTCAGGAGCGCTGTTTCTCTTGATCACCATCTTCCCCCTCCCTGCTACAGTGAAGAATTTTGAAAGTATGAGTGAAGACAAAATGGTTCAGTATGGACCAGGAGTTCTTACCTGAAGCTGATTTGCACCATTTGTGGGTGATGTCTGGCAGTGTCTGGAGACTTTTTTTGTTTTGTTGGATGACTTGGAAATCTTGTTAAAATTAAGATTTGAGTCAGTTTTTATCAGATAAGAATTTAGTAAAATGTGCTTTTTGTATGTGATGGTGTTTTGTAAAACTACTACTTAGAGATAGCATTTGTTCATCTCTTCCCGTGTGCCCCATCCCAAGTGATTTACATGTTTTCCAGACATTTTAAAGTCTGGAAATATATCAAAATCAATCACTAAGCCAAGCATGGGAGGAGGGAGTGGGGTGGGGGTTGGGTAAGAGCTAATTGGGTGATGTGTGCATGTATGTCTCCATCATCTTTTATCCCATTAAGATGTATGACTACAAGGCACCAATAAAAATTTTTAAAAAGAATCCAAGAGAGACACTGTTTTTAACCAAAACACGGCTGGGTGTATTAAACTCAGAGGTATTTTATGAGAGAGAGAGAGAGAGAGAGAGAGAGAGAGAGAGAGAGAGAGAGAGAGGGGGGGGGGGGAGGCAGGCAAGCAGAGAGAAAGAGGAGAAGAGTCAGGAATCTGTTATGACATATTTTAAATGAGTCCCTGTAACTGGGCAAAATGAAAATGGGAGAACAGACAGAAACACATCAGCCCCACCAGTTTCTTTATTCCTGTTGCCTTTGTCTCTTCTGCTGAGTTGAAATGCTCCTCCTGTGGAACCTCTGATGCTCAACTGGTGGAAGGTTTCTGGCACTCCAAAGCAAACACCCTCCACCAGCCTCTTATTCTGAAATAAGAGGCAATTACAACCCCCTTTGCTAGGAGGTGTCAGTCAGAGAGGTAGAGGAGCCTTTGAAGATGGGTTGGAGTATGTCAGTTCAAGAGTAAACTCTGGCATTGAAGAAATGGTGTGTTCCTGCTTGCAGCGCCAGCAGGCAGCTTCTGGCTACAAACTCTTTTGCAGGGATAAAAGCCTTCCTAGTGGAGTTCTAGAAATTCTAAATATTTCATGCCTGTGTGTGAACAAAAAGTTGCCATGGGAAGGCTGGCTTGAAGATGTATTATCAGCTTGGTAGTTTACAATCTAAGTTTCTCAATTGTTCCTCCTTATAAGCCCCATTCCCACCCAAGTAAAAAAAAAACTCCAGTCTGCAAGCATTCTTTAGAAATTTTAATGTCTATCTTAGGCATCTTTTCTTTTAAAATATACCAGATCTGCCTCATGAGCTCTGATAAAGTTATCTCACTTGCTAATAGGAAAGAGAGCAGGAGCTATTTAATCTTATGATATAATTTAGAAGTATTTATGGAAATCAAGTTGTAGTAGTGAGCGGCTGTTGTATTCAACTATTGAAAACTAAGTAGCTTGGAAAATAATGCATATTTATTATCTAATAGTTTCTGAAGACAGGGATTCAGGCAGGGTGTAGTGAGGAAATCTTTGTTCCCTGGTGCCTGATCTCAGATGGGCTAATCGAAGATGGGTTAGCTTCTTCTAAAGCCTTTTTTTCTCATATGTCTAGAAGTTGAGTCTGACTTTGGCTGGGAGCCTAGCTTGGTGGAACATGTGACTTTGGCTTCTTCGCAACAGAATGGCTAAACTCCAAAGGCAAATGTACTGAGAGAAATAGATTCTTATAAACTATGAGAAGTCAGGCAAGATTGCTTTCTTCCATTCTGTTGGTTAATGCAGTTATGAAGGACTGCTCAAGGAGACCTCTCTGAGAAGGCTTGTCAACTGCACATTGTAAGGAGAGCATGTAGGATGGGAAATACACTGGCATGGTTTTTGAAGAATGTAATGTTTCTCAAATCTGGTTTAAAAAAGTTTAGAATAGCTAGAGTATCAGAAGTAGTGTCTATGCTTTATAGTTGTAACCTATGAGCCAATGGAAACTGTTTGGTTATTATGATCTGTCATATCTATGTGGTACTTTGTAATATTTCAGTTGCTTTTATATTTTATATTTAAAAATATCACTAGAGGTTTCAGGAATTCTCAGCCCCATATTATGAATAAAGATGTTGATGCTCAGAGAAGTATAGATATCTTTTATGGTGTATAATTACAATGTACCAATACAAATATAAAAAAGGAGTATAGATATCTTAAATCTGTTGGGTATTTAATGGCAGATTTTAATTATTGGGTATAGGACTATGTATATCAATTAGATTGAGCCTTGGTGCTCTTAAAATATTATTTACCCTTCATTGTTTTGACTGCTTATTTATTTATTTAAATTATTATTTAATTATATAAATTATTATTTAATTATATTAAATTTCTGTAAATGACTTTTGATTTGTCAATTTCTCTCTCTAATATGGATATTTATCGATAAATGTAGAGGCTATGTTGCTAATTATATACAAATTGAAAAGTTTTGTGTCAATCTGATGAAATTTTTCTTATTTTTAACCTGCCATTCCCCAACTTATTTAGTAGCAACTTCATGTTTCTGGTAAACACTAGAATATGACTCCCTGAACACAGACATTTTTGTGTGTGGGTTTGGGGATGGAACCCAGGGGCATTTGACCTCTGAGCTACACCCCGTATCCTATTTTTTATTCTTTATTTGAGACAGGGTCTCACTGAGTTGCAGAGGGTCTCACTAAGTAGCTGAGGCTGTCTGCGAACTGTGACCCTCTGGTCTCAGCCTCCTGAATGCTGGGATTACGAGCGTGGACCACCATGCCTGGCTGAACCCAAACTTTTGCCAAGACTTATTTTGAATATGTTGAGATGCTGACCACCTAGTACCATGTTCACTGTTACTGTTCCTATCCCAATCACCAGCATCTCTCACCTGGATCATTTTAATAGACTCTACTAACCCCCTCTACGTCCACCTCTGCACCACTGGAGACTCTCTGCCAGATGTGTCAGGCCTGAGTCAGATGTGATGTGTGGCCCCTCTAGCTCAGGGTCAGGGATAACTTCTCCTCTGGGCTTATACTGTGGTCTTGGTTTCTGCCTAGAACAGTCCTTCCCCAGATAGATGACTCACTCCCTGCCTTCCTTTCTTCAAGTGATATCTTTTCAGGGATCTTTCCTGACTACTATATTTAAAGTAGAAACTACCGTACCTGACTCTCCCTGTCCTTAGCTCTGTTTTACTGTTTGCTGAAGTAGTTATTGTTGGCTAATAGCCCATTAACTTATTGTTTTGGTTAGTATCTTTTTATACTTAGTGGAACATAATTATAAAGGCAAAGAGTACTTTATAAAAAGTACATAATCTGGTTCATAGCATATATATTCATATTAAATATGTGATTAATGAAATAACCATTTTTATCATCACCAGAAATGCTTTTGGCTTCAGAGATTGACTACTTTGTTGTGTTGCATTTGCCTAGAGTGGTTTTTCCATATACTTTTTTTCAGAATTTCTGTGTTGATATGCTTTAGGAATGATCCTTTTAAGAAACATTGCTGGATTTTTGTTATTATCCAAACTGAAAGTCACTGCCTTTTAATCAGTGAGTTTACTTTTATTGTACTTATTGATATGTTTACATTTATTTCTTGTTTTTTATTATATAAATTATCTTGGTCTTTCTTTTTGTTTTTATTTTATTTTAAATATACTCTTATCAGTAGCTTGTATGTGTGTGTGTGTGTGTGTGTGTGTGTGTGTGTGTGTGTGTGTGTTGAACCCAGGATATACCTTTTTTTATACCTTTTTGGTGCATTATAGCCTCATACAATAATGCACTTCATAGGAATAGTGACTTACATGCATATAGCACTTGGTGGGCTTTCCTAGGCTCCCTCCTCATTCCCTCTTACCTTCCCCATACATGACATTGAGATTGTCATTGGTATCCTCACATATGCACATAATATCAATGGGGATGATTCCTTCATTGATTCTCCCTCTTCCTCTCTTCCTTCTCACTGGGGTTTCTCTTCTATTATCTGAAGTTCCTCCGGCACCCCAACTACTCCCTACCTTCCATATGAGAGAAAAGATATGGTGTGCATGTTCTGTGACTGGCTAATCTCACTTAACACAATGCTCTCCAGGTCTTTCCATTTTCCTGCAAATAACATTATTTTGTTATTTTTTTATTGTTGAGTAGAATTCTATTGTGTGTATATCTCATAATTTTGGAGACCATTCATTTGTTGATATATTCCTAAGTTGGTTTCATAATTTGGCTATTGATGATTGTGCTGCTACAAATATAGATATGCATATATTACTATAATCTGATTTCAGTCCTTTTGGACAGATACACAGGAGTAATATAGCTCAATCATATGATAGATCCATTTCCAATTTAGTCATTTTGATTATTATGTGGCATGGAGAAGTTCTTCTTTGATCTTGTCTTATTGATGTTCTGAATGTCTCCTGTATATGGCTGTTCAAGTCTGTTTCTATGTTAGAGAAATTCTGTAATATTATTTTTCTGAAGAGATTACTTATGCTCTTGGTTTGTGCTTCTAGACCTTCTATTATTAAGTTGTTTCATATTATCCCATATTTCTTTAGTGTTCCAGTTGTGTTGTATTCTCTATTTTGTTGACTATGTGGTGTTTTTTTTTTTGTACTGGGAATGAAACCCCCCTTCTACCTCTGGGCTATACTCCCAGCCCTATTTTATATTTTATTTGGAAACAGGGTCTCTTAAGCCAGCAAGACTGGCTTTGAACCTACATGATTCTCTTGTCTCTGCCTCCCAAGCACGGGGATTTCAAGCATGTGCCACCATGCCTGGTGACTATGTGGTGGGTTTTGAGTGAGGTATCTTCTAAGAGTAAGACTCTACTTTCCGTATGGTCTAGGTTGACAGAAGTGATTTTATTGAGGTCTTTAATTCATTTATTGTCTACTTCATTTTGCTCAAAGCCTCTTTTTGGTTCTTACTTAGGGCCTCAATTGTTCTATTCATATATTCTTTCATTTCTGTAAAGTTTCTCAGATTTTATTTCTGAGACCTTTGATCATGTTGAAAATAAAAATTATAACTTTTTCTGTCATTTTCTACAGTTCAATATTGGTGATTTCCCTTCTTACTGAGTTGTGGGAGTTTATAGTTTCCTTTTTCATGTTCATTCTCATGTTTTCAGAATTATCGGGCTTGTATTTCTGTTTTGGAATAATCTTCCTCTTTGTGAGAGACCTATGACTATTGGTTGTCCCTTTATAATAAGGCCTCTGCTGGGGATACATATTTGCCTCAATAAATCTGTCTCGTATAATCAGACTTTTGTGTTTGTCCTTCAGAACACCTTTAAAAAATATGGATCTTAGTCCATGAAGGAAAACAAGCATCTTTGATTAGCTGCAGGCTACTATACTCTCCAGGCCCAAACTAAGCAGAGCCAAAGACCCTGAGCTCTATTCAGAGGCTGAGGCCTGATGGTTGGGATTTAATCCTTCACAGATACCACTGCTCTTCTGCTGGTTGTGAACCCAGGAAATTGCAGAACATTGACCTCTGTCCTTTGTGATCACTGGGCATAGACTCACAAGGGCCAGAAATTATTATCTTTTAAGCTTGTGGCCTGACTGATTTTTGATTACCCAGGGACACTACCACTGACCTGGTTGTGATCATGTGGATTCCTATTAGTCACTGGAATGTGTGATCCTCAGACACAAACTGCTGGTGGAGAGAGTGTTGCATTTCCAGACTGTAGCTGCAATCATGTAGTACCCTGTTGAATTTTTGCCTTTCTACTTTTAGGGCCCAAGCTCTGGCAGGAAGAGATTGTATCATTCTGAGCCTGGGGCTTGAGTGACTCAGTTATTTAGCCCAGGGACACCACTGTTGCTCTGGAAAGCTGCAATTATGTGAGACATAGTTGGCCTTTGGTTTTGGTGGTTGTGGCACCCTAACATGCTGTATGTGAATTTATAATCTTCTGAGAATACAGCATGGTTATTTTATGCCACAGACATCACTGTTGGTGTTCCTCTGGTGATTGCCAGATACCATGCACAGGTATGGCAAGCTGCTAATGCTAGGTTCTGACCACTGGAATGTCCTTTGGAACTGTTTGATAAATTATGTTTCTTTTGTGTCCAACTGTAGCCCCTGCCCCCACCTCAATAGTGATTATTTGCCAACTCAGAGACCTCCCACTGGGTCTGTTTGTTGCCACACAAGTTCCTGAGCTGCAGAGGCTCCTGCTGGGATGGTTTGTAAATGATGGTCTTGAGGAGTACTATATGGTCTTGAGAAAGGGATGTGTTAAACTGAAGCCATAGGAGTTCACTGGGTAATTTATCTGGTTGGTTTGTAGATTTATAGTGGTCTTGATGAGGTGGGTTGTAGCTATTGGATTTCCTAGAGGAAAGTCCTGTCATTTCTTGTTCTGAGTTTAGCTGCAGCTGCAGAAGTTCTCTGGGTAGTTTGACTGGGTGGTTTGGAGAGTCATAGTCTTGAGGTATTCAAGTGTGGAGAGAAGATTGTGATTACTTTTCCTGGTGGTTTTTTGCAATCACTGGATCTACAAGTTTCTGCTTCTTCTTTTCTGGAGTTGGTCTCTGAGAGCTGTAGAGTCCTGGCAGTCCCCAGCCCTGGTGCAGGCTCACCAAGATGGCACCCACCTCCTCTTACCAGATGAGACTCATGGAGCTCATTTCATTCCTCTGCCTTCTGTGCTGCACCATGTTTCAAAAGTCTTTCTTCTGTTGAGTTCTGACTGCTTTTCTCTTCATGCCAAGAAAGTCTTCCCTTTGGTTGAATTCTGTGTCTTGAAGCAATTGAAACATACTTTCTTCTTCTGTTCTGCTTTCTTTTCTCTTGATCTTTTATGTTTATTTTAGATCCCCATTCCTGCATTTAGTAAAAATTATTTTGATTAAATTCTTTTTCTTTTATTGTTTGGAATGTTATGAAACATATTTATTTCTGTATTTTAATATTATTTATTTCAGTCTTTAATTTTAACAACCATATTTGAATTACACGTTATGAATTTTATTCCTTTTCACTTAATAGTGTCATTTGAAATGCACCCTATGATTTTTTAATTTTAATATTAGCATATTGTTGTCTAGGTAGGAAAATTTTTATAATCTATTAATCTTTTATATCCTTATACCTTAAACACTGCCTTTATCATTTTAACTTTATAATAAGTCTTAAAAGTAGGTAGTGTGTTTATTATTATTCTCAAGATTGCTTTACCTTATCTAGGTTCTTTACACTTCTATTTAAAGTTTGGGATATTTTTGATAATTTCTACAAAGTATCTGCTGTGATTTTGGAGTGGAATTAGGTTGATTGTATAGATCAATTTGAGGTAACTGGTCAAACATATCTGGATATTGCTACTAAGGTACACATTAACATTTAAATCACATTGAGTGTACATATTAGAGGTGGCTCTTCATAATGTGAGTGGTCCTCATGAAATTAGGTCTTAAGAGCAAGATTACTCTTTTCTGGAGAAGAAGTGATTCTGCCAGCAGACCACATTCTGATTCTGGCTGTTACATTTACTCTTTCCTGGGTCTCCAGCCTTCCAGCCCATTCTCCAGATTTGAACTTGCCATTTTCCATAATCATGTGAACCAATTCCTTAAAATTAGTCAACCAATCAATCAATTTCTCTATCAACCTTTCTCTGGTGAACTTTGACTAATATACTTGGTGATAATGTAATAACATCTTTTCTCAACTGCATTTGAGAAATAGACTATTTTCTACAAAGAATACCACACTAATATATATCCCATTCTACATGCTCTTTTTTCCATAGTGCTGGATATAATTTATTAATATTTGGGTTATAATTTTTATGTCAGAATTTTCTTAGTCACTAAGAGGAGGAGCTTCAAGATCTGTAACTATGATTATGAATCTCTCTGTTTTTCTCTTTGATTCTGTCAGTTTTCCTAATATAATTTCTCTGTTAGTGTTCTGCCAGTGGGTAATAAAGGTTGCTGTTTGTTTTGCCTCTGAATTTTATTTCTATCACTACCCTATTGTTAACCAATGTTGCATAATCTGAGTTTTGTTTTGAAATTACTCCATGAAAAATTGCCAAATTTTCAAGTATATTAAATGCTTTGCAGTATAAAAATTGGGTGATTTAAGGTTTATTTCAGGATCATGTCACAGAACACTGTATGCTGCTAATAAGAGGACTGTCTGTCATGTTAATTTAGTATGTCAGCACCTTTTTTTGAATTTGGCTAGCTATCCCTTATGACTCCCAAGTGGCCAATGGATTCCTTGAATTTGATTGTCAAAGAAGGGGACAGAAGAGAAAGAGAGAGAGAGAGAGAGAGAGAGAGAGACAGACAGACAGACAGACAGACAGAGACTGACTTTCATACAGGTCTTCTAGAGTATCTCCCTTTTGCTCCTATTCAATTGGTATTAACTTAGTTAAAACCTAGTTTAAGGAGAAATCTGGGAAATGTAGACTAACTGTGTATCAGGAGAAGAAAATGTATATTTCAAAAATAAATTTTAGCTCAGAGGATTGCATAATATATTGAATTCCTGCTCATATAATATGCATGTCTTCTATTACCTTAGAGGGAGTTAATTATTCTTGCCTTTGTCTCTTTATGACTTCTAAGCCTTGGTTAAAATATTTGCCACAGTCTTTCTTACATTAGACATTAGAGATTCACTTCTCTTTCTCTCTAGATGGTGAACACTGGAGGCAAGGTAATCATGTGTTACTGATCTTTGTATCCCTATAGGTACCTTGTATGGGGCTTTATGTTAGGTTCAGAGGCAATCAAACTACATCTGTTGTTCTAAGTTGAGGGAGGACTATAATTCAGATTTGTCAAGGATGTTTTCAACTTTGTTTTCATCATTTGATTTTCCTATTTAGAGAAATTAAATGCTACATTTGTATATATCTAGTTGTTTGAGCTGGAATTTGAATACAGGTATTCTGACTGGTAGTAGGAGAAGCTTTATGATAGATATTTTCAGCATGAGTGTTGTTTTTCATTAGAAGTAAAACAGTGAAAGTGACATTTTTAGATAATTAAAATTTTCATTAAAGACTTCTGTCAGAAGCTACTCCAGCATTTGTAGGCTAATGTTCATTAATGTCAACTGTATGTCTCCAAAGTATGTTTCACTGCAGCTTTCTGAAGGTCATCTTCATTTCAGCACATTGGCAAATAGCAACAATAAATGCAGAAAAGGAGTGGAATAGTGTCACCCTGGCAGCAAAAAAGCATTTAGTGTGCGTATATGATATAAATGGATTCTTCCATCTTTATGCTTGAGAAAAACATTATCTGCAGGTAATTATTAAAATTACTTCCTTATATGGTTATCGAATTTTGAACTAAGTCTCATATTATTTTTAAGGCAATAGGCAGGGAGGCAAGTTGCTGAAATAATTCAGCCACTTCATATTCACTTGACAGGATGGTCAACTTTATGTGTCAATCTGGCTGTGCCATGAGATGCAGATATTTGGTCAAAATCCTGGATATGTCTGTGATAGTGTTTCTAGATAAAATAAGTCTTCTAATCATAGATTAAGGCAGATTTCTCTTTCTCATGTGCCTGAGCCCATTCAATCAGTTAAGACTTATATAGAGCCGGGTGTGGTGGCGCATGCTTGTAATGTCCGCGCTTGGGAGGTGGAGACAGGAGGATTGCGCAGGTTCGAAGCCAGCCTCATTGGCTTAAGAGACCATGTTTCCAAATAAAAATATAAAAATTAGGTGTCTGGGAGTGTAGCCAGGAGGTAAAGGGTTTCCAGGAACTCCAGTACCACCAAAAAAAAGAAGACTTATATAGAATAAAAATGCCAACCTTCCCATAGGTAAGAGGCCACACTTTCTGCCTAACTGTCTTGATCTGAGATACTGTTTATACTTTTGTGTATTGCAATTAAACATCACAGTGAAGGTCAAGGTGATACAAACATGCATGTATACAGCTTCTGGTGTACTTTCTTCTGTATCCCACCCAGGTCCCTCCTCCCCTCTCCCAGTACACTAGAGCAAAACTGGTAGTAAGACCTTTATATAATTCCAAAGCATTATTTGAACTGTTTTATTCATATTTCTTTCTTTGGACTCAAACTATCATATTAGTTTTTTTGGTTCTTAAGTTTTTGGACTTGGGCTTGAACTCTGTTAACTCTCACGGATTTATAACTTCTTGACTTAAGAGACTGGGACTTGTCAAACTCCATGTCCTAATGATACAATTATATATAATTTTATAATAAAATTTTTGTTAAAGATTTTGCTGAAGATATCTCTGGCAAGAGATGTCTGTAATCCTATAGTCTTGCTGGTTGTGGTGGCACACGCTTGTAATCCCAGCATTTAGGAGGCAAAGCCCAGATAATCGTAGTTCACAGACAGCTGCAGCTACTTAGCGAGGCTCTTTGCAACTCAGTGGGACTGTTTCAAAAATAATAAGACTAAAAAAATATTGCTTTCCACACTGTGTTCTAAAACAGTTCTACCCATCAAATGGTGTCACAAGGGGAATAATAAATCTAAGTTTGCTTAGGTAAGAAAGAGTTAACTGAACCTCTTTCAATAAATACATGAGGATAAATTATGATTGGGGTGCTTCCCAAAATAGAAATGCACACTTAAAATTCTAAATAAAAATATAATTAGTAAGTAATTCCTCTTGATTAGCACCTCTGTTCTCAGGATGAGCTAGGATTCTGTGATAATGTTAGAAGAATGACACTTAGTCAAAAGTTCAAGTGACATGCCACGAGTTTAAATCATACAGTCCGGAACTCTCCAATTAAGTATGTTTAGCAGCAGGTGGGACGTTATTTTTCTCCACAGAAGTACAATAAAGCTTTTCCTATGCTAAAAGAAATTGTTTTCCTAACAACCCATCCAAGATAAAAACTATAAGGCCCTAATATCTAATGTATTATTCTTCCGTGTATCATATGCAGGAAGTTATTGATGAATAACTCCTCTATAATAAGATTTTTGGATTGTTCTTGTGTATTAAGCCAAGGAGTTACACGGGCACTCCTGGGTAATAAATCCCTGCTCTCCACTGAGAGGAAATGAGCATGTTCCAGCTGAGCTTCTGTGTAGATTTTTTTGTTCTGTTTTCCCCCTAACTTCAAATGATAGTGACTTGTATTAACACTGACATTATTTTCTTGGCATAAGTAGATCTTGCCTTAATGGATAACCTATTGATTTGTACCCTGAGGATGTGGCTGGAGTTTTTGTCAGAGGCTTGTTCAGCCTCAGGCTTATTGTATTATGAACAGAACGTGGAGAGTTTAGGGTAGTGTTTTGAAGGTCAAAGTTCATCTGATTTTGATATATTTCTACTACTGACAGATAATATGAGCTTAATTGAAGAAAATTCTCCCAAATAACCATTGCTTAGGAATCTATTCTCTAGGAAATATTTTTCTATGAAACATTTGCTTCTCAAGTAACTATCTACTTTCTGAGAACCACATTCTGTCTATGTTCTTGAGCTGTCCTGGGGCTCAACCAAAGGACTATTTCTCTTTTCAGTCTTCTTGGAAATTTTATTCATGTCAAACAAAGCAGATGTAATTATTTATATATAGCTTATTACACATCTGAACAAATAAATATAAACCAAAATGTCCAAATGAGATATTCAACCCAATTAGCACAGTCAGTACGTAGATATATTGCAGATATGTCATTGCCCTGAAAGTGCCACAAGACCTTTGGTACCATATTTAAGTAATTTACAAATTGTTGGGTTGGAATAACCCTCTGCAGATAAGAATGACAAAATAAAAAATCAATGTATCTATATGTATATGTATATCTATAACATTTCTTCTCACCGAACAATTTGAAGATGACAGATGATGACCAAAACCAGGCAAAAACTGCAGGGGATGCTACCCTTGAAAGATGAGGTATAACAGGCAAGATTTGCGGGTTTTTTTTGGGGGGGTGCTGGGGTTCCTGGAAACCATTTTACCTCCGGGTAACACTCCCAGACACCTATTTTTTATATTTTTATTTGGAAACAGGGTCTCTTAAACCAGCGAGGAGGGCTTCAAATGCCGATCCTCCTATCTCCGCCTCCCAAGCGCGGGGATTACAAGCGTGTGCCACCATGCCTGGCCCAAGATTTGCTATTTTGAAGTTCTTTGCTTGAAGTCATGTCCAAACTTACTTGAGGCTCCAGAGGCATAAAGCCACTGTTTTTCTTCCTGGAGACATGGGAAAACAGAGTTTATAGCTGAAAAACACAGCCATAAAATTAGAAGAAAATGCTGGAAAGAAGATGAGCAGATCGGTTCCTAAATCTGTATATAAAATCAACTAAACGCCGGGCGTGGTGGCGCACGCTTGTAATCCCCGCGCTTGGGAGGCGGAGACAGGAGGATCGCGCAGGTTCGAAGCCAGCCGCGCTGGCGTAAGAGACCCTGTTTCAAAAATATAAAATAGGTCTGGGAGTGTAGCCCGGAGGTAGAAGGGCTTCCAGGAACCCCAGTACCACCAAAATAAATAAATAAATAAATAAATAAATAAATAAATAAATAAAAATATAAAATCAACTAAAATCCTTAGCCATGTGCTAAAGTGGTTAACCTGACATGCCTGGAGGCAAATGCTGTAGGGCCCAGAAAAACAAATTAAGCAAAAACCAGCATCTAGAAGTGGAATATTCATGCAGAGCTTTAAAATGATGTTCACTTCTAGAAGCAAGTTTGGAGTTTAAATTCTGTTTAATTATTTGGTCTTAGAAGGAAAAAAAATCACTCATCACAGTAATATAGCTGTATCCAGTTTCTGTAGCTTCATACTTATAATATTAAGTATATAAAATAAATGAAAGAAACAAATAATGTGACTTACACCCAAGCACAAAATAACTAACATAAATTGATTTTACAATGACCCAGATATTACAGTTAGCAGAATAACTTTAAACCAGCCATTATAAATATTTTAGGGCATTAAAGAATATATATGTAGAATTAATAAAATGATGAAGAACATCAGCAAAGAAATAGAAATTAAATAAAAAGAGAATATGGATCTTAAGTATACAATAACTACAGAGAAAACTCACTGTCACATTGAAGGTGGTAGAAAAGAGTAGGTATTCTTTTTTTAATTTTAGTTTTTGGAGATTGAACCCAGGGGCATTCTATTTCTGAGCTATACCTCCAGTGCTCCCACTCCCCCTTTTTGTTTTCTAATTTGAAGCAGGATCTCAATAGGTTGCTGAGAGTTTTACTAAATTGCTGAGGCTGTCCTTGAACCTGTGATCCTCCTGTCTCATCCTCTTACGTTCTCCAAGTATTGGGGTTATAATCACACATCACCATGCCTGGCTAAGTACTCTTAAAGATAGATTAATAAAATGTATTAATGTAAAGAATAGTTTCCTCAAAGACAGAAAAATTAGTCTTTAAATTCATTTGGAACAACAAAAAACCCAGAATAGGGTTTTTTTGCAAAACAAAAACCATGAAGGAGGAATCACAATACCTGACTTTAAAGTATACAACAAAGCCATAGTAATAAAATCAGCATGGTACTGGCATAAAAACAGATACATAGACCAATAGAACAGAATAGAAGACTCAGAAACAAGTCTGCCCACTTACAATCAAGTGATTTTTGACAGAGGGACAAAAACATACAGTGGAAAAAGATAACCTGTTCAACAAATGGTGTTGGCAAAACTGGTTAACCATATGCAGAAAAATGGAAATAAATCTCACTTTCTCATCCTACACAAGAGTCACTTCAAGATAGATCAAACACTTGGAAATTAGACCAGAGACTTTGAGGCTCCTTGAAGAGGGCATAGGTCCAACACTGCAACACATAGGCACAGATAAAAACTTTCTCAACAAGACCCCAAAGGCACAATAAACTAAAAGGCCAATCGATACATGTGATTACATTAAGCTGAAAAGCTTCTGTACAGCAAGGGAAACTATCAAGAACCTCAACTGAGAGCCAACAGAATGGGAGAAGATTTTTGTCAACTACTCCTCTGATATAGGACTAATATCTAGAATATACAGAGAACTCAAGAAACTCAGCACTAAGAAAACAACCCAATAAAAAAATGGGCAAGAGAACTAAATAGACACTTCATGAAAGAAGAAATTCAAATAGCTAATACATGCATGAAAAAATGCTCCACATCATTAGCAATCAGAGAGATGCAAATAAAAACTACCCTGAGATTTCACCTGACTCCAACTAGAATGGCAATCATTCAAAACACAACAACAAATGTTGGTAAGGATGTGAAGTGGGAACTCTAATATATTGTTGGTGCAACTGCAAATTAGTGCAACTTCTTTGGAAAACTGTATGGAGGATCCTCAGAAGAGTGGAAATGAATTTACCATATGATCTAGCAATACCAACTTCTGAGTATCTACCCAATAGAATGAAAACCAAACTACCAAACTAATGCATACATATCTATATTCATAGAATGCACAATTCACCATTGCCAAACTAAGAAACAGCCAAGATATCCATCAACAGATGAATGGATTACAAAACTATGGGAAATGTACACAATGAAATTTTACTCAGCCATAAAAAAGTCACAATTACATCATTTACAGGGAAATGGATGGAACTGGAGGACATTATGCTAAATGAGATTAGTCAGTAACAAAAAATAAGAAATCAGACACTCTCCCTAATATGCCAAAACTAGGGAGAAAATGGGTCATAGGAGGAACTCTAGATGAAGAAGGTGAAACTATAGATGAGCAAATAAGGTGACATAACTGAGGGGAAGGGAGAGGGGAGAGAGGGAAGTTCTCTAATGCACTTGATGTTCTTTTAACAAGCATATCAATGTCAATCACTAAGCCAAACATGATAAGGAGGGAGGGGGAGGGAATGGGGTGGGAATTGGGTAAGGGCTAATTGGGTGATGTGTGCATGTATGCCTCCACCATCTTATACCTCATTAAGATGTATGACTACAATGCACCAATAAAAAATTTAAAAAGAACATAGAAAATAGGATTGAAGAAAAATGCACAGTGCCTTAGAAATATTTGAGCAGTATTAAATAATTTAACATACATGTGGTTGATTTCTCAGATACAAAGAAGGAAGAATAGGGCAGAAAATTTTAAAGTTGTGCAATAGAAATTTGAAGTCTTATTCACAGTTATAACCTTCCTTAACCAGTGTAAATATTGTGGAATATATATTTGATAATTACTAGCATTTTAATAAATAGATAAGCAAATATATAACCTGAGCTTTTGTGTAGATACAGTATGAAATTTATGAACTTTGTGAAATGATGGGGAATAATTGTTTGAGCAGTGATGCTGACAAATCGAGGGGGTGAGTGGCATCTATTTACATCTGACTAGCTTGCTAGAGTATGAAATAGAAAATACTGAGTGGTATGAGTTCCTTTAGTTAATTTCATGCATTCAAATAATTGAGTCTTCTACTTTTTTATGATTTTCCACTGACCAGTTTGTTTTCCTCTTATATTCTATTGCTGAGGTCTGAGCTGGATGCCAAAATAGAAGCATACTATCAATTATTGAGTAGCTTATGCTATCTGGCCAATAGATTGACATTCAAATTGCATAGTCTTGACATACTCGGGTCAAGGACTTAAATGAGTTAAATATAGAGAAGGGACACTGTATCAAGATAGAGACTGATAGAAAAAGGGACAAAATATGAAGTCTCACTGTTCCTATAAAGAAGTTCTGGGATCATTACAGTTGTTCCTCAGATTGGTTCCAGGTCACCCACAGATACCAAGTCTACAGAAAATTGTTCAAATGTCTTATGTAAAATTTCCTTATATTTGCAAATAATTTATGAATTTACACCTTAAATAATCTCTAGATTACTTATAATAACTGATAAAATATAAATGCTATATAATTATTATACTGTAAATATTCAGTAAAGACCCAATTTTGCTCTAATATTTTCTATCCCTAAATGATTGAATCTTCAGAAGGAGAACTCACAGATATGGAGGGATGGCTGTCATTAGGCTGATCTCAAGAGTAACTGTTTTGAGCTCTGAATATTTTACAGTATATGCATGTTAGGCCCCATGTTGGGTACTGTAAATATAGTAGAAATTCTTTCCCTGGTAACACTTGTAGTTTGGGATGTATTTCCTTTTGTTTAATATCATTAACTGAGACACATTCCTTTAAGAGATAAATTCCAATGTTGATGCAACAGTGCTGCACTAAGAAATATCCTAACTAAATTGAAAAAAAGAGAAATATTCTGCCCAGGAAATAAAAATGGCAGAATATAGACTTGCCTATGAGGAACCTCAGGGGATAGAATTGTACAAGCATCAAACCTCATTTTGTGCCTTTAGGTAAAAAACCAACACATTCAAAGCCGAATCCATCCAAAGTCACCCATTTTTCTATGAAGCCATCTCACACAGACACAACTGTCATATGTTATGACGTTCCCTGCCAAAAAAACTAATTGGCTCAGGCCAACTTTGACTCTATCCCAGATTTTCAAAAACCTTCCTGAAAGGTTTGTCTACCTCAAGAAAATTTTTATGGACCCAGTTCCAAAGAAAGCTTTTCTTAGTTTCCTGTTTGGTGTGAAGGTACCATAAGCTCTAATTATGAAGGCTCCAGGGACCACAAGGAAGGCAGATACACATACCAAAAAATCTTTGAAACTGGGAATTAAGCAGAAAAAACACATCAATAAAATATATAAAAACAAAAGGCTCCATTTAAAATTGCAAAATTATTAATAATGTATTTGAACTGAAAATATTTATATTGCATAAAGCATTTCCCAAAAGTATATAACCCAGGTATACATTTCTGGGTCTATTTTACTACTAAAAGTTAGTAATTTTCAAAATGATGCAAAGTCCAATGAGAGAATGAGCCATAAATAGAAAACACAAACCAGAGCCGTTTCTTTTCTGCTCTCTACCCTGAAAATTTTTATATCATTTTTTCTTGTGTTTACTGACATTCAAAGATGAGTTAGCAAAAAATGGAAAAGCAATTCAATTGGAAATGGAATTTGAGTCATATATAGGGCATAACACACAGCTGAAATTTGAATGATCAAATTAATTTGCCTTTGGGTGATTTAATCAACAAAACCAGTCTCAATATTTGAGTTTAGTCTTTTTTTTGTTCAAAATCTTGCCAGATAATCAAATTGTATTATTGTATTTTTGTCACTTAGGTTTAGTTTTAGGTAAAAATCTAGCAAGAGAGTTGACTCAGATTACTTTTGTTCTTCTTTCTGACTTTGTAAGATTTTTAAATTTCAAGGCGATTGAATTGTTTTTGGAAGAAGCTTATTATTTTTAAGAGGAGCTATCTCCTAAAAGTGTCCCTTTAAATTCAAGCTCCTTTGGGCTTTTCTTTGAAAGAGAAAATCTGTGGGTATGCTATTATTTTACTAATGGAGTAGGTTTTAAGCACTTGCTATATGCCCAATCTTAGGCGATATATAAGCTCAAAGATTTATTCACTTAACATAAGATACAAGCAATGCAAGATGCCAAATTACATTGAGAATATACATGGTTTAAGAAAAAATAAGAGCAGGAAAGAAGGGATATTACAACTGAGGAAGGTAGCAATTCATTTGGATGGTTTAAGATACTTAAGGCTTAGAAGGAGGTGGTAAAAATGCCAAATCTCACCTTTCCTTCAAAGCACCTGGCATGATTTAAAAGAAGGATGGCAATATTGGAGAGACAAGCAGAGGAATGGGAGGTTATAGCAGAGGTATGGGGAAAGAAACAGACAAAACAATGTAATGTGCATATATGAATTATCACTATGAATCTTAGTTATGTGCAATTATAATGTACCAATAAAAATTTTTTTTGGTGGTACTGGAGATGGAACCCAGGGGCCTTTTATCTCTGGGCTTCGCTCCCAGACCTATTTTATATTTTATTTGGAAACAGGGTCTCTTAAGCCAGCTCAGGCTGGCTTCGAACCTGCATGATCCCCCTGTCTCAGCCTCCCAAGTGCAGGGATTACAAGCCTGCACCACCACGCCCGGCTTACCAATAAAAATTTTTTAAATGAACACAATCTTCCAAAATTCTTTTTGTCTGCTGATAAACTATCTGAATCGGCCAATAGAGTACACCAGAGCATCTTTAGCCAGTATACATCATCTAAAATAGGAGAAGCCATCAAAGGATTGTTAGCAAAGTGTAAAATGTTAGTGCTTGGTTGATTTGTCTTTATTTTATCCATCTTTTCTTTCTTTTTTTTTTTTTTTTGGTGGTACTTGGGTTCCTGGAAACCCTTCTACCTCCAGGCTACACTCCCAGTACCTATTTTTATACTTTTTAATTTGGAAACAGGGTCTCTTAAGCCATCGCAGCTGGCTTCGAACCTGCGCGATCCTCCTGTCTCTGCCTCCCAAGAGCGGGGATTACAAGTATGCGCCACCATGCCCAGTTTTATTTTATCCATCTTTTAAAATCACTCATCACTTTTTTTTAAATTTGGAAAAAGGGTCACACTAAGTTGTTGAGAGCCTCATTGGGGATGCTAAGGCTGGCTTCAAACTTATGATTCTCATGTGTCAGCCTCCCAAGTACTGGAATTACAGGTGTGTGCCACCTTGCTCAGCTCACTTACCACTTTTGATGATTTATATCAATTGATTATGATCAGAGGACTGCAGGATAAGGAAAACTGTGTGAAAGTAAAAAGTAAGTGGCAATAAAGGGCCCAAACTCTGAAGTTACACTGCCTCTAAGCTGCTTCTCGCAATTAATAACCGTATGGCTTTAGCTAGTATACACATGATGGGTAAACCTCAGTGTTTTTAAAAAAAAATACTTTTATTGGTATATTCTAATTATACACAATCGTGAGATTCAAAGTGATAGTCATACATGCTCTGGGTTCAATCCCCAGCACTGGACCAAAAAATCAACTAAAATTGAGCCACTAAATTTGGCTCATACAAGATGGCACTCAAAAGTCAGGTTATTATTATTATCATTATTATCATTATTATTATTATTATTAACATATCAACAGGAAAGACTAAGTGGCTTGAAAAGAATATTTGATATTTATATTTTCTAGCATCCAGGATGGTATTTTTAATTTTGTTTATTATTTTGCCTGAAAGTAACTTTCTTTAATATAATTAGTTAGGATATATGACATATAATTAGGATATATGACATATAATTAGGATATATGACATGATAGCCTGTAGCTTCTCATTAGTTTGTGGATTGAGAACCTGAGCATTCGAGGCAGAGATGGACAGTGGAGTAAGGAATTATCTCAGCTTAAGTTGAATATAAATTAAAGAATGAAGCCAGGTGTGGTGGCACATGTTTGTAATTCCAGTACTTGGAAGGCTGAGTCAGTAAGATCATAGGTTTGTGGCCAGCCTCAGCTACTTAGTGAGGCCCTCCGCAACTTTGTGAGACCCTGTTTCAAAATAAGGAATAAAAAATAGGGCTGAGGATGTAGCTTCGTGGTAGAATGCCCCTGGGTTCCATCCTCAGTACCACACACACACACACACAAAAGAATAAAAGAATGGAGCGCACTGGAGAAAAACAACTAGTTTTCTAAAAGAAACTGGCCTTCCCTTCCCTTCCCTTCTCTTCTCGAGACCAGTAGTTTGTTCCCTTTCTTCATGTATGTAGAAGTAGAAGCTAGATGTGATGTGAAGGAGGTATAAAAGGTTTCTGAGTGAATTTCAGAATTCACCTTTTGATATTGTCCATTTATACATATAGAATATAGTAGGTCTTTAGGCATCATGGACAAAGACTATGTCTTACTCAAATTGTTTAGTATGAAATAAACACTTTAATGTTAGAATGCATTAAAAAGGTACATTCATATAATTAATGATATAGCAATGGTCAAAGTCAAATCATAGTTCCTAGGTTTTTTTTGCTTCACAACTAACTTATTATTTATCAGACCTTTATAACATAACATAGCATATTTATCCTGGGCCCATGATGCGAAGTTCAGTGCTTGTTAAATATAAGCCTACATTAGCAAATACAAACTTATTTGCATACATTTATGTAACAAATGACAAATAGTCTGGATTATAAAACTGGAAAGTACTCAATTCATCCATTTGGTTTTTTGCCCCATCTGGGCATTAGGTAGAATATTTTTAAAGATACATATAAAGCAGGCATGGTGGTACATGCCCGTAATCCCAGTATTTGTGAGGCCAAGAGAGAAGGATTGGAGAATTGCAAGTTTGAGGCCAACCTCAGATATTTAGTGAAACCCTCAGGAACCTGGTAAGATTGTAATTCAAAATAAAAAAGGAATGGGGGTATAACTTGGAGTTAGAATGTCCCTGGGTTCAATCCCTAGTACTCTAGTACCGAAAAAAAAATCCCACAAAAGACATATATCTTATATTTATACTACTCAAATTAAATGAATGTGTTTAATATATATAAATAAGTATTTTAAAAATTCATATGTATGCTATTTTAAGACAATGACTTAAGGAAGTTATTGAGTAAAAGGTAATATAATAGAGTCTGGTTTTTAAAAATTTTAATGCATAGCATTTATAATCATAGAAACATGGACTTGGAGTTTGAGTCTATAACTTATTGGCTCTGTGATTTTGGATGTTATTAAAACTGTTTTATCCTAAATTTCCATCACATGAAATGTGGGACCAGTGATATGCATCTTGCAAATTTCTGATTAGAATTGAATCTGATATTATAAGTGACTAACATAATTCCTGCCATCTAGCAAATTTTCTGTAAATGGTGGTCTTGTTTAGTGCTAATTATCATAGCATAAGAAGTTTCATAATTTTATTTTCTTTACCCACTTCAGTTTTTATCAGATGATAATCGTACTCTTTGTCTCAGTGTTGTTTGTGAAGTTCAAATAAGATGTCACTGCAGATACACTGTAAATTGTAAAAGTTTATTACATAAAATAAATATTTATCTCTCTTTTGTTATAAAGAGGTACAGTGGTGGTTAGAGACAAAAGTACTCTAAAAATATCACTAAGCTGTATTTCTGCAACTTATAGAACATCCTCTCTAAATTCCCTGCCTCATTTTATTTTCATTTTCTAATATTTTTTTTTTACCAAGACTCCTTCAGTTCCCTTCATTACTCACTGTGTGGGAGACCTAATCAGTGCTGAAGCAGCTTCCACCAATTAATTGGAGGAAGCACTTGTCTCTTTTTCTGATTGTGCATCAAACAGTAAGCTTTGTTTTATCAGTTCAAACAGGTTTGCTACATGACAGCACCTTCAGAAATGCCAATAAGTGCATTTAGACTTTCCTTTTGAATTTATGGTCAAGTGAAGGTTTATTTCTTCCAGTTAAACATCCTTTCCAAGTCCGCACTTGTCATTTTTTGTTGTATTTATAATGTTTCAGTCAAACTTGGTTTAGTCCTTTAAACCCTTCTTCAATTCATTCTTCTTTTTGGTATTGATATTTATATAGTCAGACTAGCCTGAGCATTTCAACTTGACCAAATTCCTAAGAAACCATAGCCCTAGTTATTTTCAAGAGCTGAGATTTTTTTCTTTCAGAATTTACAAGTGCAATTTAGTATCCTTTAAAGACCCATTAAATATTTATTGCACAGCAAAAAAAGCCAACAAGTGTTGTATTTTTACTTGTTTCTAAGCAAGAAAATTCCTGGAAATTGCAAAGTATTTTTAAAGTCATTGACTGTTGTTTCTTAGGAATGCTCTTCTGGTAGTCTTAGATACCATAACATAGTTTAAATTTGTATCTTTTAAATTAATGCATAATTATAGCCGGGCGTGGTGGTGCACGCTTGTAATCCCTGCACTTGGGAGGCTGAGACAGGAGGATCACACGGGTTTGAAGCCAGCCTCAGCTACTTAGTGAGGCTCTCAGCAACTTAGTGAGACCCTTTTTCCAAATAAATATAAACAAGGTCTGGGAGTATAGCCTGGAGGTAGAAAGCCTCTGAGTTCCACCCCCAGTACCACCAAAATAAATAAATAAATAAGTTAATTAATTAATGCATAATTATACATAAGTATGAGATAGAGTATGATGTTTTGATACATACATATATAATATATATTTATATGTAACATATAAATGTAATATACAATATCACATATATTATATATACTTATATATATATGGCATAGTGTTCAAACCAGAGTAAGAATATTTATTTTCACATACATTTAGCATTTCTTTGTGGTAAGAGCATATCATTATTTGTAGTCACTCTACTGTGTAATAGTACACTCGAATTTATTTCTTTTAAATCTTAGTGGCTATTGACTATCATTTTTATGCTTCCTTTTCCCAGCCATAGTTTTTATTATTCAGTTTCAAATGCGTCCCCTTTTTATATGTTTGTAAATGGGGCAAAAATTTGGTAAGACCTCAACCTGAATTCTTTGTTATAAACCACTCCTCTTGGGATTACCAGGCTGAATCCTTGAGCCCTCACCATTAAATAGGAGGTCCTCTACTGGCCAAAATTTCCTATCTTTCAATGACAGTACAAATAAGTAGATCATAGGGACTCCTAAAAGTGAATTTCAAGTTGTGCAGAAAAAAAATCAGGTAAAGACATTTTACTCTTGTGGAGGTCATAGTTAAGAGCCTGGACTTCATCGTGAAATAAAAATGAGTTTAAAATTTAGTTTTATATTGGAGAAGTGGGAAGGTGTTAGACAAATGATTTCACTTCTTTGGGTTTCAGTTTTATATTTTATGAAATAAGAATGGTACTGCCCATTTTATGAGGCATCATTATGAAGTTAAATAAGACAATGTTAATCTAATACTATGATCATTGTTTGCTCAGTGAAAAGGACAAAACAAAAAAAAGACAGTGAAGTGGGATTCTGGTGCATTCTGGAACAGTTCTAAAATTCAGGATTGTAAAAGTGGCATTTTGAATCAGGTTAGAAATGGCTTTGTCCTCAAGTGAGAGAAATCCCAACTCTTCCGGCTTGAATAAATAGAGGTTCATTTACTAATGTTTTTCACAAAACAGTCCAGAGGTAGACAGTTGTTGGTATTAATGATAATATCATAGTTAATATCATGGAAAAACCTCTTGTACATTTTTTCATGATTGCAAGAAAATTGCTGCGGTGCCAACTATCACATAGATGTAAAAAATCCTTCACATAAATGTTCATAAGGTGAATCCAGTAACATATAAAAATAAAATATGATTAAATACTATTTTATAGCAATATTTTATATGGTTTACATATACAAGTAAGAACTTGTACAATGACAATCAATGTAAGTAACAAAATTAAAACATTAACCAATATATAGGGTCATCTTAGTATTTATACAAATATATTTGGCAAAATTAAATACTAAGCTAACCAGGATATGAGAGTGAATTTTATCAATCATATAAAGGACATCTATACAAAACCCAATGGCAAAATTATACTGAATGGTAAAACATTAAATACTTTTCTAACATTAAGAATAAAGTAAACATATTCCTTCTTACAATTTTCATTCAAATATCATCGGAGGCCTTAGCTGATACATTAATGGAAGAAAAATAAGACAGAGATTGGGAAGGAAGAAATAAACTGTCCATCTTTACAGGTGATATAGTTGTTTATAAAGTACTAAAAAAAATCAAAAGAATGACTAAACTAAGAAGTGAATTACCCAGTTCTCAAAATAGGTAGACATAGAAGATCAATTTTATTTCTATATATTAGAAACGAAAAACTGGAAAACAGTACCACTTACAATAGCATTAAGACATGAAATGCTCAGAGAGAAATTTAGCAAAATATGGTTTTATCCAAGAGAAACTGAAATGCATGTCTATACATCGATGGTCCTGTGCACATTCCTAGCTGCTTTATTCACAATAATCCCAAACTAGAAAGAACCTGCAGGTGAACAGGGAAACAAATTGTGATGCGTCTAAATGATGGCATGCTTTCTGGCAATAAAAATAGAATAAACTGCTAACATTTAACAACACAGATGAATCTCACAGACATTATGCTAAGAGAAATCATATGCCACAGAGCTCTCCACATACACTGTATGGAGAACTATGTTTACATGAAGCAGATCAGTCATTATTTGGGAGGAGGTACATGAGGGGGGTTGACTGCAACTGGTACAGGAGAATTTGGGGGGAATGATGGAAATGATCTAAATTATTTTTGATTGTTATTATATTTGTAAAAATTCTTTGAAGGGTTGACTGAAGATGGGCAAGGTTTTCTATGTATAAATTATACTTTGGTAAGATTTATCCATGATAAAGAAATGTTAACCTTTCTGGTATAGTTATTTAAAGAAAATGTTCTGGGTATGGAGTGCTGGGGCACTGGTACATCACTGACTAAAAGTGGCCCAATTATCCTCAGAAGCCTGGGTGTTAATGCTGGTACCTACAGGCTAATCAGGACCTGTTGAGTCTCTTAAGAGAACAAAACCTCAAGAGGCAAAATTCTAAAATGAATGAAAATATGTCCAATTGACAATCAAATAAAAATGCTGTGGGCATAAAGCCAAAGAATATTCTCAGGTTGGACTTTGTTTAGCATTCTAAATTTAAGCAGCTGGAATCCTTTAAGTACATTCTTATTCAACATTTTGAAGTGATGTATTTTCTGTTTATTTAAACTGTATTTCCTCTGAAAGACATAAAAAATAACAATTTTCTTTGCAACAGAGACTATGATGGTTTATTATAGGTTTAATACATAGTAAGCACAGATTATAAACCATCCCTCCTGGCTTTGGAGCAGATTTGTGGCAAGGCTGATAAAAAGAGAATATAAGCTGTAATCATGGAGGTGATCTTGCTATTTCCACCTCATTGCAACAGAAGACCAAAAAGAGTTTTGTGATAGCTGATGCCATATTTTAATTGTTGATAGCAAAGAAGTATGCATAATATTGGAAGAATTCTAACAGAACAGCATTCTATAGTACATCTTTTATAATTTTTTTACCTATCTTTAAAAATTGAGTATTTCCCCCTAAAAATTCTATATTAATGAAACATGAACACCCCTTTTACAGATTCAACAATGATTCTGTTGTGTTCATTTTTTTAGATTATCTGTGCCAATGAAAATTCTTTCCATACTAATACTTGACACAACAGCTAAAGCAGAATATCAAACTAGTTTATACAAATCTGGGGGAAGCCATTCATTTCCTTTATCAAGAGATACTCTTCTCTTTAGAGAACTGAAAATCATGTCCAAGATACTAATTTCCTCATAAAGAGATTTGGAGGGATTCTTTTTCCCATAGAGCCAATAGTCCAATTAATTCATCCAAGGAAAGAGATTTCTCATGTTGAGCCAAACATGAAGCACCAGAGTATGATGTCATGAATTTTAAAAAGGAAACCATTCTGCCAAATACTTGAGGCTCCAGTGCACACATTCAGTGCTTCACAGTTAGGTTGATTGACTACATGATTTCTCAAATAGTTTTCTAATAAGTAAACATGTTGTAAGGCTGAAACATTATTATTTTTTCTCTTCAAAAGCTTTTAGGCAGCATTAAATGAAATATTTCTATTCTTTAAAACATCTTACCTCCCTGCAAAGGCTCTTAAGTATGCATCAAAGAAATGTTGAGAGAAAAAAAAGGCAAGATGAAAGCTAAAACAAGGCTTACCCGATTTTTATGCATTTAAACACCATTACTACCATGAATCCAGTGTTTGGTTCTGTTGCTCAAATCAACTCAGCCAGGCTAATTATTGATTTGGGTATGGCCCTGTCATGTAGGAGCATCTTCAAGGAGAACTATGAAGCATCCAAGAATCATATCTCACTGGTTGAAGGGGAGTTAGAAGCTACACATAGCAGTCAATTATAGCAGAAAAATGAGGGCAAAAGTATTTTATGTTGAGTAATTCCCCACTTTGTTTCTTAGACAGTGGGTGAAATATGAAGATATCTACTTAGAATTTGGCACCTGTGGACACAAAGTAACATGGTGCCTAGTGCAAAGTTAATATACAAGTTAAGTAATGTTGAACAGAAGGAAAAAAATTATTTACCTCTAAAATAAGAGTGCACAGTATTAATATAGAACTTGTGAGGTGAATCGGAGAGTCATGTCACAAAACAAATGCGTAATCTGCGGGTTCAGGAATTCTCAGAAATTTCAGATTTTCTGTATCAGACTGTAACAAAGTGAGAAATTCATGTTGCTATTATAGATTGATCTCAAAATACATTTCTGTGAAAAATTGTAAAGCATCCAACTAAGAAAGTCTCTTGTCTAAAAGCAGGTTTGTGTGGCCACATTTAACTTTCTGAAATATTACTATGGTTTTGGGTAGTGTGTATTGGTTTGTTTTGAAGTTGCTGATTAATATACCACAGGGTTGACAGAGGCATACTGTTAGTGATATATACAAATTTTAAGTTCATATACTGACTTTTCAAGAAATGTTATAGGATTAAGAAACTCTTGGTAGGCATTCAGTATGTGCAATGACTGGTCTGGGCATATTATTTTGTTGATCTCATTTAACTGACTAACAAGATGATGTGCAGATATTTAATGTAGTCATTTTGTGCCAACTGTACATGTTAAAGAATTATTTCACCTAAATTTGGTGATCATTATGGAAATATTTGGTTTGGATAACAAGTATAAGTCTGTGATATAACAGCTATTGTTTTTGTATATTGATTTTATATTCTACTTCATTGAGTTTATCAATTCTAGAAGTTTTCTAGTAGAACCTTTTAGGATCTTCTACATATAGAATAATATCATTTGCAAAAAGGATACTTTCACTTCTTGTATCCCCTTTATTTCTTTCTCTTGTGTTATTGCTCTGATAAAAATTTTAAGTACTGTGTTGAATAGGAGTGGTAAAAGTAGATATCCAAGCCGGGCGTGGTGGTGCACGCTTGTAATCCCAGCATTTCTGAGGCTGAGACCGGAGAATCACGGTTCAAGAACAGCCTAAACTACTTAGTAAGGCCCTTTGCAACTCAGTGAGACCCTGTTTCAAAATAAAGAATAAGAAATTGGGCAGGGGGTGTAGCTCAGAGGTCAAATGCCTCTTGGTTCCAGCCCCAGACCCGCTTAAAAAAAAAAAAAAGTAGGCATCCTTTTCTTGTTTCTGATTATAGAGGAAATGCTCTCAGTTTTTCCTCATTCAGTATGTTGTTGGCTTTTGAGTTGTCATATATAGCTTATGGTAAGTAGAGGTTAAAATGTAGCTGATGCTTCTTTATTATGAAGAGGTATTGAATTTTTGTCAAGGGCATTTTCAGTATCTCTGGAGATGATCATGTTGTTTTTGACCTTGTTTCAATTTGTGTTGTGTATTACATTTATTAATTTGTCTAAGTTGAACCATCCTTGTATACCTGGGATGAAACTAACTTGATCGTGATATATCACCTTTTAAAATGTGTTCTTGAATTTGATTTACTAATGTTTTATTGAGGACTTTTTCATTGCATTTTCTGGCATTCAGAGCACCTAAAATTATCCCTATGGATCTTCCAGAACCTCTAGGTCATGGGGGACAGATCAAGCAAAAGAGTGAACCTAGATCCTTATAGTTTTCATTTCTGTGAGTTTAACTCATACTTGTAATTCCAGTACTTGGGAGGCTGAGACAGGAGAATTGTAGGTTTGTGGCCAGCCTTAGCAACTTAGTGAGGCTCTCTGCAACTTTTTGAGACCCTGTTTCAAAATATAAAACATAAAATAGGGTTGGCGGTTATATCTTAGAGGTAGTATGCTCCTGTGTTCAATCCTCAATCTCTAATACTAAAATAATAAAAAATAAAGATATTGATGTTTCATTGTTTTTTGGCTTCAGTAGTTTCAGATGAGAAGGCAGCTATTATTCTATTTGTTGCTGCCTACATAATGTGTCTCTCTCTCCCCCTATTTTAAATTAATATTTTTGATTTTTAATAGGTGCAGCTTAGCCTAAATGCTATGTGTTTATTTTTAGCTTTGTTTTTCTTCTTGGGATTAACAGCATTTTCATATATGGGTTATTTATTTTATTGGTGCAATGTTGTCATACATCTTGATGGGGTACAAGATGGTAGGAACATAAATGCACACATCACTCATTTAGATCTTCTCACCCCATTCGCTTCCCCTCCCTGCTTCTCATGTTTGGCTTAGTGTTTGGTATGTTTATAAATATAAGTCATGCACATTAGAAAATTTCCCTCTTTCCCCTCCCATCCCCCTTAGTTATGTCACCTTATTTGCTTATGTATGGTTTCTTCTTCATCTAGAGTTCCTCCCATGACCCTTTTTCTCCCTAGCTTCCTCATATTAGGGAAAACACCCAATTTTTTACATTTTGTGACTGACTAATCTCACTTAGAATTCTCAGTTATCTGTTCAAATATTTTTATACTTCACTATTTTTCATTTTTTCAGAAACTAAAAACTATTTGTATATTTGCATGATTAGAGCTGATCTTCCTACTTTCAAAGGTGGTGTTTCTTTTAAAATAACTTTCTCACTTCATTTTTCAATTTGCAAAACTTTTGTTGAAATACTTTCAAATTCACTATTTCTCCTAAAATTTTCTGTCTTCTCTGAAGCCCACTAAGTGAATATTTCATTATCATGTAATATTTTTCATTTGTAGCATTTTTACCTGATTTTTATCTTAAGGCCTGTTTTCTTATCTGTAAAATTAAATGGGACTAGATCATTGTTCTTAACTTTCTTAGCTCTTAGTATACAATGACTTAAACTCAACTTTTATTGCAGGCATTTTTTTGTGGGGTCACAGTGGCACAGTTCTAGCTAATCAAAGCTTGGATAACTAAAAAGAGCTTCTCTGGGTAAGCTGACAGAAAAGAGGCTCTGAATTTAAATTGCTTACTTTTCCATTTACTTTTTGAATGCAAATTGCAGATGGAATTAGTTAGCCAAGGAAAGGAAGAAGTGAAGAGAAAATTTGAAGCATAGCAAAAGGTTGACAAGTTTACTTGTAGACACTCTGGGAAACAGGTAATTGAACCTTAGAAAGTAGCTTATGAATAGACAGCTGTCTGGATGTCAAAGACCAGCAAAAAATATCATGTGTAACTTTTCAAAACTTTAATTGCTTAACACACAGTGTTTATGTATAGATATAACAACTGAATAAATTATGTATCCAAACCCAGTATGAATCATGGGCAGAACCTAAATAGTCCTGTTTGGTTTTCTTTACATCTGCCTCTTTATTGAATTGAAAAGGTTTAGTCAACTATCTTCAGTTTTTGAGAAGATTTTTAGTTAAGTGGCCTCTAAAATGGCCCTTAATGAGCCCTTCCTCCTTGTACTACACCCTGGTGTAATCTACTTTTGAGTGTGGGCTGAATTTAATGGCTTACTTCTAACATGTAGTATAAAACCTAAGTGACTGGCTGTCACTTCTGACATTAGGTGGTAAAAAGATTGTGGCTTTTTCTTGGGTCCTCTTTCCTGCTCTTTTTGGATATCGGGAGAAGCCAATCTGTCTGTGGCAATTAGCACTGTATACAGACTCCTGTGGATGAACTCAGGAACAAACTCCCACCAGTAGCCACAAAAGTAAGATCTGAAGTGAATCTTCTATTATGCTCTGAAAATCCCACACAAGAAGGCTTAGGAGCAGATCTCCTCCTTGAGTTTGGAGATAACTGTCACTGCAGCCAGCGCCTGGACCACAGCCTCTATTGCAGACTCTGACTCAGGATCCTTTGGCTGTGCCACAGCCAGATTCCTGACCTCTGGGAAGTGGGAGACAGCAGGGGCCTGTGGTTTCCAGCTATTCAATTTTAGAATATTTTATCACATAGCAGTAGATGATTAACTCAGTTTTTAATGAAGATTCTGTTTATTTTTCATAGCTTACATATGCCTAGCATCACGTTGTCTACACAATGATTGAGTGTGATTGTCACACCTTACAGTAAAAGAAATAAGGTTTGCAGTCTTGTCTAAAGCTATAGTAAATGAATCATGATGTGAATTTATACCTTCTGATTATAAAATAGTGTCTATATAACTCTGACCCCGTTTCCCTTCACTAAATACTGTCAAGAAAAGGTGACAGCAGTGAAACTACTTAACAACTCTGCTGAATGTGTTAGCAGGCTGTGATTTTCTGTTCTCAGAGGCCAGTGGTGATTGTGTTATAAGATCAAATAGTGGGCAGTCCATAATACTAAGCAGGAAGAGTCTGAGTTAAGAGGCTTTTGTCATATATGATAATACAGTCTAGAGTTAAATTCCTAAGTTGCTTGGGAAATAGATAAGCCTCTTGATTTTGCTAAATTAGCCCTTTTTTTTCCTTTTAAAAACATGATATGGTCCCACTTTAAAGGGCTTAAGTTTGTCTTAGCAGTACTAATCTAGCCATCTGCATGCAGGTGACATTAGGTGCTGTCTCTGTGGGTTTTCCTGGCCATGGACTCCCAACAGAATGTCCCCAGTGCTTTTCATCTCCTCATTCTAATTGCCGCGCTTTGGGATGCTGGCCCTGATTGAGACAGGCAGTTGAAATGGCTTGTACTGGGTGATTGACACTGCCTGTATAAATACCTATTCTCTTAAGCCCACATCATGTCACAGGCTGTCAGAGCTGGTCTAACGCCAGGGCCTTTTTATAATCATAATTAAAATATGATGCTCACTCATCAATTATAAGTTCATAAATTAGTTTTTTTTTTAAGCTACTCTTAGGACTCTACATACTAGACCTGAACATTCTTTTCCTGTTCTGTTTTTGAATAGTTGCATTTGGGTTCATGGTTTCCAAATAAAATTAGCATTTGAATTAATCATATTTGAGTAACTGTAATACCAACCAGAATGCCAAATATTCTGCCCTGTTCTCAGTAAAGATTGTTGATGGATGAACAGTTGTTTGATACAGAGAGGAGAAGGCTTAGGAAGCTGTTAAGAGAGTTTTACTGGGTGCAGGTGATGAATAAGATAATTAAGTGTGGCAAGGAAGTTCACGAATAATTCTGAAATAATTCTTAGGATGTATTACGATTACTGGAATCCAAGAAGTCAGTTGTAGAAAAGGGAAGGGTCAATTTCTAAATGTAAAATGGTCATAACACAAGTTAAATTCATTGCAAGAGGGCTTAATTTTAATTATCTGTAATTAAATATAAAATTCTCCAAAGCTCTTTGGTTGCATTTTGATTTTTTTCTCTCCCTGTTCTTTTATCCACTCATTCTCTTCTTACTCTGTGGCCTTAATTAACTTGTATGTCAGTTTTCTTCTTGGTAGTATTAGTACTGTTACTGCTTCAGTGTTGTGAAAATAGTCATATTTACAATGCCATAGAATCATAGAAAAAGGCTTAGCAAATAAAAGTTATTATTGATTACATTTGAGAATACTAATCTTGTTTTAGAACCTCTATTCTGGCTATGGTTTCTGTCTTATGAAACTATAAAAAGATTCTATGGTAGAATTCAATGGATTCCTCAAAAGTTAAAAACAAAACTACCACATGATTGAACTATCTCACTTCTGTGTATATATCAAAAAGAATTAAAATAAGAATTTGAAGAGATATTAGCATTTTCATATTCATTGCAGCATTACTAATCATGGCATAATTATTTACAAAATCTAGATGCTTCTTGATGGGTGAATGAATAAAGAAAACAAGGTATATACATATAATGGAATATTACTCAGCCTTAAAGTAGGGAATGCGGTCATCCCTGAACACACCTGTAAGACATTGTGCTAATTGAAATTAGCCAGTCACAGAATAACAAATACTACATGGTTCCACATATGTGAAATATTTGAAATAATCAAACTTAGAGTAGAATGGTGGATATCAGGAGCTAGTGGTGAAGGGGACATGAAAATATTCTGTTCCACAAATATAAACTCAGTACTCTGGGGAAGAAAAGAGATAAAAAATGTTATGTGCATATATGAATGTATCACTATGAATCTCATTGTCCGGTGTAGTTATAATGAACCAATAAAATTTATTTAAAATAGTTTCAGTTACACAAAATATGAAAGATCTAGAAATCTGCTGTACAACATTGTGCCTACGGTTAACAGTATTATATTTTTCATTTAATTTTGTTAAGTTGGAAATCATGTATTTTTAAACAATAAAATAGATACTATACTATTATAAAATTATTATTATTTCAGTATTTACCTTTGAAATTGGCCTTTTCTCATTATGCCCCAAATATGTGATTATTCTGAAAAGCATGATATATTCTAAAATATGAAGACTGACTTTTATAAAATCAAATGTCTGAATTAATGGAATCTTGATCAGATTAGATTTTTCCTATAGTTTGGTGAAATTTTTAAAAAATTCCATTCATATCTCAAAAGCATATTCTACTACCCACTTTTTAAAGAAATAGAATATCAATTCAGGCATGGTGGTGCATGCTTGTAATCCCAGCATTTAGGAAGCTGAGACAGGAGGATCATGGTTCATGGAAAACCTCAGCTACTACTTAGTGAAGCCCTCTACAACTCAGTGAGACCCTGTTTCAAACAAAAGAGTACAAAAATAGAGCTGAGGATATAGTTTGGATGTAGAATACCCTGGGTTCCATCCCCAGTACAACAAAAATAAATAAATAAATAAATAAATAAATAAATAATCATTAGAACACCCAGAAGCCCCACTCATATGTTTCTCTTGATCACTATTCATTCCTTTTTCCTCAAAGTTAATAGTATACTAACTCCTAGAATTAGAGATTAATTTGCCTTGCTTTTTGAGTTTCTTTCAAAACACAGTGAACATTTAATTAATTAATTTATTTGTGTGTGTGTGTGTGTGTGTGTGTGTGTGTGTGTGTGTGTGTGCTGTTGCTGGTGTATTGTAATTATACATCACAGTGACTTTCATTTAAGTGGAAACATATGTTGCATAGTCTTTGAGGTTTGATTTCTTTCATTCCATATTATGCTTATGAGTTTCAACCACGGAGTTTCCTGGAACAGTCCCTTGTACATTTTCTTCACTAGAGTGTCCATTATTTATCCACACCAATGTTGATGAACATTAGGGTTATTTCTTGTATTTGCCTGTTAAAATTTATACTTCTCTGAGAAAAGAAAAGAAATAAAGAAAAAATTCTAGTGAATTTTTTGGTAAATTACTTTTAATTATAACAATATATCTATCTAGCATTTATAAGTTAACTCAACTAATGATGTATTCAGTCATCATTCAACTGGACAATTACTTTTAGATCAATCATGAAGATTTTTACAAAAGACAATATGTGCCAAGCACTGACTACATACCCACAATGTGATTTATTTTAATATAAAACCATGTAAGACAGATGCTATTGTCATCATTTAACAGGTGAAAAAACAAAGATTTTTTTTTTTCCAGAGAGAATTTTAAAAGAGGATTTGCCTCAAGTCACATATCTTTCCAGGAAAAAAAATTTGCATGTCAACCTGGGTGATTGTTACTGCTAAATCCACATGTTTTCCAATCTCTTGATCTTGAAGATTATTTCCTAGTACTGAAACATTTTTATCTTGAGAAGAATAGAGCTCTTGAGACAAGGGTTTGGAAATGCATGAGTCACAGAAAAAGTCCTCTAAGAAGCAAGAAGATGAGAGAAGTAGGATAAGGCAAAGGAGAAGCTAACTAATAATAGCATCTGAGCTGAAGTTAGAGGCAGCAATTGTATCATCTGTTACGTTGTACTCTGAGGTGACCTTTGTATCAGTTAGTTATAGGTGAGAAGGGTAGGAAAGACCAATCATTCCAGTTTGCAGGGACTGAGAGGTTTTCCCTAATGCAGAACTAACTTTCAGTGCTAAAAGTGGGATAGATTCAGGCAAACCAAGATGGTTATCCCTACACATGGTTGTTTATTAACTGCTAAGGGAGAAAGAGGTGCCTCCAATACTCAAGAGCAATTGGAGAAGTTCATGGTCTGGTACAGGGGAACTATCCATGGCATCACCAAGAACCATGGCACTTCCCTTCCTTAAGTCACCTGATAGAGTAATTGGTCATGCCAGGAGGCTGAAGAGAGGGATACGGTAAGAGTCTACATGCTGTTTGGATCCAATTCATGAACTTCAGGTAACTGGATCTTTGAGGCAAGAGAATAAGAATTGGTTCAGACAGATTTCTAACCTTGAAGCATACAACAACTAACAGTTAAGTTATAGAAAAGAGTTCTTTTCCCTGAAGAAAGATCAAATGATACAGTGTGGAATGGCCATGGTTGTACTGAAAGTGCTCTCTCTGCCTTTTCCATCAGCAACATTCCTATTCATTCCTTGAGGTAGGTTCTGCAGCTTTGAGGAAGATGCTGTTTGGGAACTGGGAGATGGAATCAGGAAGAAACTCCTTAAAGCTTATGAGTTTTGATACAAATAAAATGGCTTGCTATTTTGTCTTATATGATTCACCAACACACCTGTTTATAACATTTATTTGGGGATATATTTATAAAAAGCAACCCTGCTGGGCAGAGGTATTCTATTGTATATCTTGATGTAATAAGCATTGAGTAATCCTCATTATTATAATAAAATTGCAGTTATTAGAAGTTTTAATACAGAATGGTAAGTCTAAAGGTCTGTGTGTTGAAATGATGCAGGTAAAAATTCCCAATTGTTTTGCACTGAAACAAGTATTAAATCTCTGTGAATCACAGTCCAAAAAGGTATAAGCACAAAGTATTTTTTTTCCTAAAAATTTCAAAGAAAATTATATTTGATTGAAAATTATTCTCTAGGCTCACATTACTGTAGTTATTCTACTGGATACTAAAGGCTTAAATTACGGTTTGAGTGTATGAGTGGGAAAAACAGCAGCATGCATCCGAGGGGGGCTTCCCACTTCTCTTTCATGCTTATCCTGCCCTATAGTTAATGAGTTTGCTTCCACAGAGATACTTCAGGGCCACAGCTCTCCTACCTTTCCTAAAACTTCCTCTTTGAAGCCTTTTGCCTTCACTGTTGCCAGTTTCCTGGGGTCACATGGGTGGAGGTGACTCTCTAGTAGATGGAGGGGCTATTGCTAAGAGGTCTGTCGTCATTCTCATATGATCTTGCTTTGAGAGACCTATCTCTTCAAGTGTATGGAGGGGGACAAAATATGATAGAAGCCTCACTTTGCAGACCCCCTCAGCAAATCCGTTCTTTCATATTTCTGATTCTATTCATGTTTGGAACAATAGATACCTGTTGGAGAAATGTTAGAATATTTTGCCAAACTGTGCTGTATAGGCAGTCATCCTTGGGTTCCTGGACAAAACTATTTGGGTACCATTATTTGATCCTCAAAACACATTGAAATGCATAGAAGATATTAGACCTTTATATAATTCTGGGTTATATTAATATACTTAGAAACCAATTTCATTTTACCTTGAAACTCTAATTAATCCATGATGGAACACAAGCATCCCATAGAAAAATGTTATCAGAAATACTGGGCAAAAGAATCTTCACAAAAAGGATAAATAATTGGGGTATCTTTTTGATACCTTCTGCTCTTCCCGCATCACTTTGTCAATTCCCTCCATCCCTGTTGTCTTGTTTTGCTCTTGTGACATATCTTTTATTTTGAATAAAGAAAAGATGTGGGAAAAAGTACATCCTTTACAGAAATACAGTGTGGTACTGTTTTGAGATCCCAATAAGAGGTCACCTATTTCACCTATATTTGTGATTGTGTCTGTTTATCTTTCTTTTCCTTTTCACAAGAGAAAAATCTTAGTTTTCTCTCCTGTAAATACTTAAACATTTAAACAATATGTGTGTGTATGTGTCTGTACAGCATCAAGCATGATCCAAGATGAAGTAGTAGATTTAAACATTTGAACATCAAAATCTATTAAATGAAGCCTATGATGGAGAAATACCCAAAACATTCAATAAAGCTTTTCAACCTGAATGTAGGGTTACCATGACAACGAAACTAAAAAAAAAAAAAAAAAATCTCTCTTCTTCATACAAAGTTGCTGGGGGGAAAAAAATGCCCACGGTAGGAGTAGCATGGAGTACTTAAATTTATAATTACTGAACAGATGTACAAAAAAAATCTCCAAAACTTTCAATGAAGCTTCAGGGTGAATATTTTAATATCCTCCTTTAAAAAATAATAAAAAAGACTTAAGCAATTTTCACACTACTTCATTTCTTCTTTCATCTAAGTCAGTTTGAGGATTTCATGCTATTTTAAAAATCGTTTTCTATGAAAGGAAACCATCGATTACAATGACCTAATGAGGAATACTAATAACATTGCTCTTAAAATAGGTTTGGAGAATACCACACACGCATGCACGGGCGTGGAAAGGGTCCCTGCACAAATAAAGCAGCAGCTGTCAGGCTGGTGCTGACTCAGCACCGCCGGCTGTGACTTACACTCCTGCATGTTCCTGGGGAAGCCGTGAAATATGCAAGGGCACATCTTGCTAGAGAAACTAGAAACACGCCATTTGATTAGCTTATTTTTAACCTTTAAGCAGTTTCTTAGGACAATAAATACATGGATGTGAATGTGTGTATGTGTTTAATGCTGTACAAAGATCTGCATGTGTATATAAGTTACATAAGTGTGTGTGTGTGTGTGTGTGTGTGTGTGTGTGTGTGTGTGTGTATGTATGTAAGTATATCTTATTTTACAGGTCAATACAAGTGAATTATTTCACAGGAATGGTGGACTTAATGGTACTTAAAAGATCCTCTCAGTGATGTGTGCCGGGAAGAAATTAAGACTATAGATTTGCCAGTACCTAATCATATATAGTTTCCCCTACCTTCTCTGTCTGCATAAAAAAGGTAGCATTTAGAAATGAAAAATTTCATCATAGTATTCTTACTAGGAAAGCTTTAGGATCAGTCAGTCTGCATCTAAAGGGTTCGAATAAGAGACATCAAGAAGAACATGAGAGATCTTGGATCTCCTTCCTTATTTTCTTTTTCTTTCTTTTTATTTTATTTTATTTTATTTTATTTTTGTGGGTATGGGGATGGAACCAGGAGCATTTGACCTCTGAGCTACAACCCCTGCCCTATTTTTTATTCTTTATTTTGAAACAGGGTCTCACTAAGTTGTCGAGAGCCTCACTAAGTAGCTGAGGCTGTCCACAAACTGTGATCCTCCCTTCTCAGCCTCCCGAATGCTGGGATTACAAGAGTGAGCCACCACACCCTGCTCTCAATCCTTATTTTCTGAAGGTAATTGATGATTGCATAATGTGAGCAGATATTTTTTAAGTTAACATATAGTGTTGTTGGGTTAATTTTGTTTACATGGTAGTTTGTTTTCTTGCATATTTTTCCCCTAACTCAAGCCTACTTTGTCATGAGTAGTTCATTAAAGTGAGAAAAATGTTGTTTCCCTGAAGTCTATTTTTGCTATGAGGAGAGTTGTAATCCTATAGTCTTTCCCTATAGCTGGTACTAAATTGTAGACGCATAACAGTAAGAAAGGATAATTTTTTTCAAGTAGGTGGGTCTGTGAAATAGGTTAGGAAGAGTTTTCTAAAAACGCACATGTAAAAAATCTCTTAGACAATGTGCCTTCTGGGAAAATACCCACTGCATTTGGAGTTAAGTATCCTTTCTTCCTCTCTACCATGAGAATTACTTTTTTTTTTTTTTTTTTTTTTTACTGTAAAGCATTCTGATTTAGTTTACAGGAATCCTCCAGATGGTAGTTTTCAATGTGTAGAGTAGACCATCATCATAATCACCATTACCTGGAAACTTGTTAGAAATGGAAATTCTCAGGCTCTATACCAGACGTACTACATCAGAAACTCTAGGCATGGTACTGAGAACCTGCATTTTAGTAATCTTTACTGATTATTTTGACATACCCTAAAGTTGGACAGCCACTGATCTACAGAAGAATATTTGAAGTGATAATGATGACTTTGTCAATGACAGTTGGAGTAGGAAGAAGGAGAAGAGAAAAGGAGAACAATTTAGAACTTTAAAATTGAAGAAGAATATGAAGATCATTTCATGGTAACCCTTTGTTTCACAGTGAGCCCTAGAAAGGTTAAGAGGCTTGTTTAAGATCAAAAGCACAGCAAGAAAAGGAAATTCTCTTTGCATATCCCAAGATGAATAAAGGCTGAATATTACATGAGGAATAGAAAAGAACTCTTCATATTTGTGATGTATAAAGTGTCTTTTATAATGGTTCCCTTTCACAGGTAGTGTTTAATTTAGTTCATAGTGAACATTGTATTGGTTCATTGAGGTTTTATCCCAGAGAACCCATTTTTGAGTCACCATGTATCTATGAGTCACCATGTTGTTTTTCTATTTTATCACTGTTGAAAAGACAGGCATGACAGGCGTGGTGGCGCACACTTGTAATCCCCACGCTTGGGAGGCAGAGACAGGAGGATCGAGCAGGTTTGAAGCCAGCCTTGCTGGCTTAAGAGACCCTGTTTCTAAATAAAATATAAAATATGTCTGAGAGTGTAGCCCGGAAGTAGAAGGGTTCCATCCCCAGTACCACACACACAAAAAAAAAAAAAAAAAAAAGGAAAGAAAAAAAAGACAGGCACACCCCTAAGGTTCATATCACAAAAGCTAATGTCCTCCTATCATACAGAACATAAAAATAGTAGGAAACAACCACAGTAAAATGGTATAAAAATAGGATCAAGACTTTGGGAATGTAAGCTTCTATAGCAGTGGTTTTCTTTTTTTATTTTTTATTGGTGCACTGTATTCATACATCATAGTAGGATACATACTTTTGTAGACATACATGCACACTTTTCCCAGTCAGCCCCCACCCAATCCCCACCCCATTCTCTCCCTATCCCTCCCTCCCATGCTTGGCTTAGTAGTTGACATCAAGTATTATGGCAATTTATCTAAAATTAAAAATGATAATCTCACATAACAGTTTCATTTGTCTGATACCAAGCTTTTGATGACTTAAAGATAACATTTCAATATTTCTTTTTGCTTTCTTTCTTACCAGAGAATATTTTTTTTCTATTTTTTAGGTGAAACTATCATATATTTATATATTTATTTTTCAGAAAAAAATCTATCCTAATATGGAATATGGACTCTAGGTACCCAAAATGATCTTGAAAAAGAACAAAGCTAGAAGATATATATTTTCTGATTTCAAACCATATAAAGCTACAATAATTGAAACAGTGTAGTACTATTCTAAAGGCAGATATATAAACCATTGGAGTTAAATAAAAGCCTAGAGCTAAATTCTTCCCTATATTGTCAAGTTACTTTTGATAAGGTTTCCACGAACATTTGGTGGTGGAAATATTAATCTTTTAACTAAATATTGTTAAAAAATAATAATTACATGGAAAAGAATAAAATTGGACCCTTACCTAATCCCATATACAAATATTAACTCAAAATAGATAATAGACCTAAATATAAATCTTAAGACTATAAACTTTTAGGAGAAAAACTGGGTCATTAAACCTCACAACATTGAAATTGGCAGTGATTTCTTGGTTATGATTTCAATGGCACAGGCAACAGAGGAGTATACAAACTCCCTAAAAAATAAAAAAAAATGTATATCCAAAGACAATGTAAACAGAGTTAACAGTTACTAATAGAATGGGATAAAATATTTCCAACTGCTATATCTGAAGGTATATTAATATTCCAACTAGAAATCCTAAAAATTAACAACAATAAAGAAAAACAATACCCTTTAGAGATAGGTAACAGACTAACATAAATAATGAATCTCCACAGATAACCAATCTTAGTTGTCTGTTGGATGGAAAATCTTGTTTCTCTAGTTCTGGAGTGTGTTACTTATTTCTTCTTTGTAGTTAATCTCTTTGAGTATTTTCTCTAGTGCTGGTTTTGAAGACATAAATTCCTTCAGTTTCTGTTTGTCATGGAAGCTTCTTATTTCTCCATCTAATTTGATAGAAAGTTTTGCTGGGTAGGAAATTTTTGGCTGGAAGTTGTTTTCTTTCAGAGTTTGGAATATGTTACTCCAAGCCCTTCTGGCTCTCATGACTTGGTTTGGGAAGTCTGGAGTGATTCTAATTGGTTTGCCTCTGAATGTCACTTGGTCCTTTGCATTTGTTGCCTTTAAGATTCTCTGCTTGGCTTCCACATTGGTCATTTTGACAATTATGTGGCGTGGGGATCCTCTTCTCCGATCCTGTCTAAAGGGAGTTCTATAAGTTTCCTGGACCTGTGTATCGACCTCTTGCTCTATGTCTGGAAAATTTTCTGCTATTACTTCCTTGAAGAGATTGTTGATCCCTTTGGTTTCACTTTCTTTTCCCTCCTCTATTCCAATTATTCTTAGGTTAGCTCTCTTAAAATGGGCCCATATTTCTTCAATATCAGATTCCTGCTGTCGGATATTTTTTCCTAGATTAGAAACTATGCGTTCATTTTTGGAATGATCATCTTCTAAGAGCGAGATTCTGTTCTCCATGTGTTCTAATCGGTTGTTTGTGCTTTGAATTGAGGCCTTGACTTCATTAATTGCATCTTTTATCTCTTTTTGGCTCTCTCTGAGTTCTTTTCGAAGCACCTCTATTATTTCTACAGTTATTTTCCTGATTTGATCTTCTAGAAATCTCTGATTTTCTGTTTTATCGGGTTCTGATGTTGTGGGGTTGTGAGCATTTATTGCTCCAGTATTATTCCTCTTTCCCATGATTTCGGATGTTTGTGCCTTCTCTGGGTTCTTCCCTTGGGTCACTATGACTTCACTTAAGGTGTTCTGGATCTCAAGTCAGTAGTATCTCAGACCCCACTACTCCTTTACTGGGTTGCATCACAGAGTCTCCGACCCAGAGAGTCGATAGAGGCTGCTTTAGACTGTGGGGGGTGCCAGGTTGCATGTTCTCCTATGGTGTGATATCTCTGCCACCGCCCCTCCCCTACTGGGTCAAGACCCAGGGAGTACAGTACTGGGATTTCTCCTCTGTGGCCCACAATTTGACTCACTGTTCCTGAGTACGCAGATGTAACTGTACTGGCCTCGCTGAATTCGGTGCTGCTGCCACCGGTGGCAATATGGCGCCGCTGCTACGCCCTCGGCTGTTGGGCTGGTGTTTTTCTTCTTGGTTTTGATTTCCACTCTGAATCCTTGCAGCATGTGCTGAGCTCGGCCACTGGGAGCTTTAGATGCTCTCTGCGCGGAGAAATCTCTCCTGGCTGTTCCGCAGCGTCTAACCTCGGGTTGCTGTTGCCGTCTCGTGAATTTGCCGGTGCTGCCGGCAGTATGGCGCTGCTGCCGCGTCTGCCGTGTCCTTGGGTGTGAGGCCGGTGTATCTCCTCTGTAGCTCTGTTCTCAGTCCGCTTTCTCTCTGGAGCCTGGTGATTTTTTGTTTCACTGGTGATGGTGTTTTCTGGCTATGAAAGGCGCTGATTTTGTGGTAATGGAGATTTGTTGTTAGCGGGGCTCTTAAGCCCTGCTTTTCTCGGTCGCCATCTTCCCGGAAGTCCGCAGTGGTTTTCAAAATAAGATGCTCATTAGTATCACCCAAGAAGTTTTAAACATTTCTAAGATCCAGACTATATCAATTAAATTGGAACCTCTGGCAGTAGGGCCCACACATTAGTGCTAGTAAAAACTCTCCAAATGATGCCAAGGTGCAGTTGTGTTAGAGAGCTAGAGTTATATGGTTTTGATGCTCAAAGCATAGTCACAGTGATACCATCTGGGAGCTTTAGGAGTGCAGAATCTCAGGACCCATCCCTAGTAAAATCTAATTCTACATTTTAATATCAGAAGTAGATTTGTATGCACATAAAACTTTGAAGAATACCAGATTTCTATTTAAAAGTCAAAAAAAAAAGGGAGGGAGAGGGAAAGAATGGGGGTAGGCAGTGGGGAAGGGCTAAATGAGTGGTATCTACCTAGATGCCAAGATGGTAGGTATGCCTGTACCATCTTGTCCCCCATTCAGATGTATGATTATAGTGACAAGGCATCAATAAAAAAAACTCAAAAAGAAAACTCTTAGCTCATATAATTTTAGAAAACACTGAAAATAAAAGTGAAAAATCAAGATTATCCACAACCTCATCATTATTTTATATATCTATATTTAGATTAGATGTGAACTTTGTATTTTATATACACTATTCAAATGATACCCTTTACATAATTCTGTTCTGCCTTTCAGTTGTGTTGTTCAACATTATACTGAGAGAAATTTTCATGGTGGATTAAAAATCTCTGTGTAGAAGTTTCTGCACTGTGTTTATTATTCACATGCAATAAAATCAATCAGGGTTTGACATTTCATTTTTAATAATTTCTTTGCAACTTCCAATATTAAATTATATTAAAAATTCCCCCTTATGTCTGATCCTAGTGGGACATAAAGGTAACTGGTATAAGCCTCTTACTTAGATGAAGAAGAGTTTCTTGTGATAAATCAAGACAAAATAACCTCAATCTACAAATAACACTCAATGAGAAATAATTTCCATTTGTTAAACTTTCTTATTCTAGGGCATTTTCACGGTTCCAAAAAAATTCTTTAAAACAAATTCATGTATTAAAGTTATTTTTAAAACCACTCTTACACCATTAAATGAAGGTAAAGGGGGCTAATGAAATAGCAGTTATTGTAAAAAGAGAATATTTATAAAATCAGGTGTCTTTTTTCTGGTCTGCTGAATTTTATGGGCTATACACCAAGGAATTATAAAATAGAAGGAAAGGGAGTTGCTCTTTAGATTGGCTTCCACTGCTTCATTGTGCAAGTAGAACATTGCCTCTTGGGCAGTATGGAAGAGACAGTGCTGGTCAACAGAAAAGGGGATAGAGGTCATACATTTGTAAGGATCATTAAGTAAAATAATTTAAATAGTATTCTCATTACTGTTAAAAATGTCCTGGTTTGGAGATACGTGGTTATAGGCATAGAAAACCAAATATAAATGTATCACGTGATAGAAGAGGGAATTCTGAAGTGGTTTATTGTTTTTCTTTGCAACTACAGCAACAACAAACAAAATCTTTAATGGATATTTATTCTCCTTGAACCTCAGTCCAAAGTCTTGATCATGGTGTACATACATCCTGCATTATATGAGTTCCATTTACTTTTTGTGCACTCGCTCTCTCTCTCTCTCTCTCTCTCTTTCTCTGAAATTTTTTTCTTTTAACAATTTTTTATTGAACATAAATAGTATACATTTAAACTATATTTGGTGCCCTCTCCCCCCCTGCCCCCATTTTCCCTTCCCCCCTTCTACCAATGGTTGTCCAGATTAACCATGTCTTATTCATAATTTTACACATGTTCAGATGTAGACCCTCATTAATCAAGATCAGCCTTCCTCCTCTCCTATCTTTCCATTCAAACTTTGCTGGTATTTCCCCTCCATTATCTGGAGTCCCACTGGTATCCTTTGTGTTTCCTAGTTTGGGCATATTAGAGGAAACATATGTACCTTCTCCTTCTGTGCTTGGCTGATCTCACTTAACATAATGTTCTCCAGGGCTTTCCATCTTCTTGCAAATGATATAATTTTGTTCTTCTTTATGGCTGAATAGAATTCCATTGTGTGTATTTTCCACAGTTTTGCTATCCCAGTCAGAGTGGCAAGCATAAAGAAATCAAACAACAACAAATGCTGGCGAGGATGTGGGGAAAAAGGAACTCTTTTACACTGTTGGTGGGAATGCAAACTAGTTCAACCACTATGGAGATCTGTGTGGAGATTCCTAAGAAAGGTGGGAATAGATCCACCATATGATTCAGCTATACCACTCCTGGGTATCTTTCCAAAGGGGTTTAATTCAGAGAAATACAGCAACATATGCATACCTATGTTCATAGCAGCACGATTTGTAATAGCCAAAATATGGAACCAACCCAGATCATCTCTGAATTTTTATTTTACTTTGAATTCTTCCTACTTATACACTTAGTTATAAGTACTTTTCCCAAATATTTCCAAATATCTTCATTTTTAATTCATTTTTACATGATTAGGCTGTGCTTATAATTTTCTAGGTGACAGAAATTGATCACACTGAGCAGCAAGAGTTTGGTATTTATGTTTTGTTTTTGAACTAAATGGTAGAAGCTCAAATAATTTTTTTAGAGGTCATACTTTTACATTCTAATATTTTTTTTGGTTGATACTATTTTCATATTCTCATTTTCCTTCAATTTTAGTTGTCTTTGTGGGTCATTTTTCAGACTTTAATATCGACATAAATCCTTTTTAAAGGTGAAGCATAAATAGTTATACAAATGTCAAGCATCATGCTAAGTACTGAAGATCCAGGTATTAGTGAGAAAAGGACCCAGCCCTGAGTTACCTATGACTGAGAGGCCTGTCAGTAACCCTCAGTTATCTCACATTGTATTGAGTGTACTAAGAATATTCCCTTTTTTTCCACTTCTCTGATTATCATGAGAATGGAATTTCTCTAAATAGATTATTCTCTCTCCATATTCTGCCTCTGGAGAGGAAATAACTTACATGATTAGGCATTTGGGAAGAAAAAAACTGTCTATGTTTTGAGTCAGGGGAAGCCAACACTGTTATATCTGGATGGAAAAAAAAAAACACCTCTCTGTTCTGGGATTCAGTAATAGGAACACTGTTAGACACTTATGCCAGGCTGCCTTTTCTATCTTGATTTTTTTCAATAGTGAAAGTAAGATATTTTGACCTTCCGTTTGTCACACCATACAATTTGGTTTCTCAATGTGCTCAGAACCTGGGGCAGGAAGAGTTGTGCTATTTATCCGGCATCTCCTGGAGATTCCAGGATTTGGTGCACTCACCAGAACAAAGAGAACTAAAAATAAATGGCTTCATATTAGCAAAGGAAAATATACTCTACACAGGCATTTGAATTAGGCAAGCAGGAATGCTGCCTTGACCTTAACATTTTGTAGAGGTTTATGTTAGGAAAAAAGGGAGGATTATAGTTGTGTTGTTTGCTTTTCACAGGTATGGCCTGGGAATGTGGCTTTAAATCACTTGTTTGACCTTGAAAATTGAATGCATGTAAGCATCTATTATAAAATTACTGGGGTATTCAGGTGTGCAAGGAGACCACATGGGTGCTGTGTAAAAGGACTGGGTCACAGCTAGTCAGAACCTTGTGAGGGAGAGTCAGAACCCATAGAAGGCCTTCATGGGCAGGTACACTGGTGATAAGAACTCAGTTATGGTACACAGTTCTCAAGTCCTCATGCAGGAAAACAAGGAGAGTCATGGGCCACACATCCATAGCAAGAGAAAGCATCAGAATAGAGCTATAGCTGGGGTAGAGGCAGAAAAAAAATACAGAAAAAGAAATTCTTCAGACCTTTTAGCTATTAGTGAACAGAACAATATTTGCTGCTCTGAAACTCTAAGATGCCTTCCAGGCTTCAGTAAGGACCTCTGTATTTGAGGTTTACAGATTTAAATTGTTAGTGTAAGGCCTAGGGAGGCAGAGAAATGATGGGCTGCCACAAATTCTTCTGTGTTCAGGTCCAAGGAGAAAATTGGAAGGACTGTGCTTAGTGGTAGGTGACTTTCACATCTCAAGAGACACCTCCTGCATGGGCCTCAAGTTGGGTCTGGATTGGTTAGTTACTAGATCAGAACAGCCTTCATCTAGAGGCTTATTTGTGAAGAAAACCGTAATGCAGACAGGCAATGATATGCCTGCTCACTGGGTGCCTGGTGCTGAGTCATCAAAGAACTCATGTTCAGTTTGAATCCCCAGAGGATGGACATTAAGAAGTTTTAATAAAATCCTTGAGGAAAAAAAATCAGTGAAGATAACACCTGGTGAGTAAAGCTGCCACAACTGTAGATTCCTAAATTTTGTAAGGTAGAGTTTCTTTCTGGGAGGTGATAGGGTATATAGACTTCTCTCTTCATTTTATAAGTGAAATGATGCCAAAAGTAGTCTCTAAAAGAGCAATTTTTGGAGTGAAGTTCATAGGCTAAGGATTCTGAAAAATCGGCATTGACTGACTCACAGCCAGGTGAAGTTGCAGCCAACCAGGGTTTTCTCCATTTGTCCTTTTTCCTCTGGATACCACTGATGTTCTGCTGAGGTCTTTGCTAGAATTATTGAATTCTTGGAACATGGTTTTGAAACTGTTTGGGGGAATAGGTGTTGCTGTGATTTCTAATGGGATGGATAAAGAACCAGCACTACAATTGCTCTTGTGTTCTGTTAATTCCAGAAATCGCCTATAGAAAAGAGTCTAATAGTTAAACCAGCATCTCGAGAAACTCACAGGCATTCTTGTGAGTAATGGTTCAAACTAAAGCAGCACAGAGTCTGTTTCTGTCTAGGCTTGGAAAAACTCTAGCTCAAATGAGAAGAATATGAGATTGGAAAGTATCATTTGGAGATGCTAATTTAGGGATTTTGTATATTAAACTTTAATACAAAATAACAAGATAATTTAATTTGGGATTTTAATTTCCTTGAACTTTAACATCCTTAGAATTTAGCTTGCTAGAGGATTTAAATTTTTAACTATGATCTCTCCCTTGGGGTTTGATAATGGAGGAAGGTTTAATTCAAATTTGGGGAGTCTCTATGACGTTTACATGTCGTTTTACATTTTATCTTAAATTTGTCACTTGAACTAATTGCAGATCATCTGACAGGGCAGAAGGATAATATAGCTGAAAAGAAATTAGAGATGGGCAATCCAATAGGTACTGAATTTTCAGTAAGGTAGTATTGAAATAAATTAATGTTATGGACCAGAGCCTCCTTTGAAAAAAATATGAGCTACTTACCAGTGGTTATCCGAGTTCCTGAGAATTACCTCTTCAGAGATTAACATATCCCTTGTTTGCTCTAGGGTAAGCAGTTAAGTCCAAATACATTAAGAGGAGAAAGCTAGGGAGTTTCTATAGAGGAATATGGCTTTTATTTCTTTGCTTTCCACACAGGAAGGTTTTTTAAATCCATGCGAGGTCTCATCCATTTTGTCACCTGCAGAGGTGGATTTTTCAGTTATTTGATTGGTTAATTTGGAAAGGATATGCTCAGATGAGCTCGGCTCTTCTTCCTCTTGGGTTTGGGTTGCCCCTGCCAGCCACTGACCTCTGCTCCTCCTGGAGCAGGCATTTCAGGGCAGGGTTTGAATCGTCTGTTCAGAAGCCTCTCTGGGAACAGGGCTGTTATTTATGAGAACACCCTGGTTATCTGAGAGCAGGCGGTGCTATTATAGATCTGTTTGTAAGATGAATTATCAGATTATATTCTTTTTATGTAAATAGATCCTCAATTCTGGTTGTTAGTTAAGACTTTCCAGTGGATTTATTTTGTTTGGAATTACTAAAAGGTACTATAACTCAGTGGTTACAAATGCATCACATCGGAGAAAGCTGTTCTCTAATTTGGAAGTCTGGCTTGCTTTTTCTGGAGTCAAAGCAATTGAACAAACTGAGGAGACAACCACATTACCATTGTGTATACAGTTTAATAAAAAAATGCTGTGAGTTTATTTTAAAATTGAATCTACGACTATAGTCAGATTATTCACCAAGGATTTTAACATAGCTGAAAGCACATTCTCTAGAGACATTTTTCTGCATTTCCCTCAATGATTCTTTATCAGCTTCTTTGAGTATCCGAATAATATTTGTATTCATTCAATTTCATTTTTGTCTCACCTTTGGTTACCAAAGGCTATCACTCATTAGCCTATGCATTAATTCTTTTACCATTTGGTTAAATACTTTCAAGACATTTCTTTGTACTGGAAAATGTGTATTTCTAGGTCTTGGCAAGAAATTGAGGTTGGAAGTGAATCTCTGGTTTATTTGGTTTTGCTTAACAACATTGTTAGAAATTAAGTGCTTGCTATGATCTTAAAGTTGTAATATGTATAACTCAAGAAGGGCAGCAACCGACAACATTAATGCAAATACAGACCTTACTGTCCCTTGCTTTTACAGCCTAATCAGAAGCATGATAGTCCCCCGAAGCCAGAAGCTGAGCAGGACGTTCCCAGTCTCTTTGTGAGTAGCAATGACTCTTTCCAGTGTTACAAGAAGCAGAGTCCGTGAGCTGCCTCGGCTACTTTTGGCAATAACATTGAGGGTTTAAAACTGCAAACAAAAAGTTTTAAACTAACGTCTCCTGTTTAAAAAAAAAATGTGCATCTTTTGTTTTGTTTTCTTTATAAAGACAAAACCTCCTTCAAGGATTGCATCTGTGACAGGCTTTGTAGCCTTAGGTTTTGTGAGATCTCTTCTTCTCCATTTCTCTCTTTTTGTTTTGACTAGGAGAGAATGGGGACTGGAGAGTTTTACCGAGGATAGTGACCATTTTCTATCAGTTTTACTAAAGTGCTGCAGCAAATTGAATCCTTAGGTGGGTCTTTTCTGCACTTTTCATAAAGTGAAAGATCTTAGGTTTTCCAACAGAGGGCAGTATGTGTTTGCTAAAGAACAGAAACTGTCCAAGTCCCAGGACTAGGAAAGCTGTCCTCTGTAATGTTGAAAGGACAGACAGTGGGAAACAATTTCTTTTAGTTCTGATTCTGCACTTTTAAGTACAGTTACTTTGTTTTAGTGAAAATTATAAAAAAAAGTAATAAAAATTCCTGGCCTCTTTCCTTGGAGGTCAAGTAGCCCTCACCTCTAAGGAAGAAATTCAGAAAATAAAGGCCAAATGCATGTATAGAGGGTCCTAGTCTTCCTGACTACAGTACTGAACAGATTACCCTACTGCTGCAGCTACCCTAATTTGATCCCTTTAGGTAGATGTTTGGCCTTGGGGTAAGGAACACTTCCATGATAAGATGAGCTGTGTCTGTCCTGGGTTTTTTATTTATTTATTATTTTACATAGATCTTTTGATGCTTCTAATTTCCTAAAGAAAAGTAGCTTGATGAGGTTTGTAAATTGTGATTCAAAATTTGATGTATGTAGCTTTAAAGGTTGTTCATTTAAAAGATGTTTAGTTTGTTCATCTTAGTCCTGAGACTACTTTGTTGGCTTGGAATCCTCGTGAAGTTATAGTTAATTGATGGAATTTATCGCATTTTACTTATATGATGTCTTTAAGAGGTGGGTATTATTTATATTGTTATATAGAGGAAGAACTAGAATTGGGAAAGTCAAGCAAGCTTTTAAAATCACCCATTCAGTGAATGACAGAACTAAGCCCTAAACTGACGCTCTCTGATGTTCAAAAATGGGTGGTTTCCAAATCTCCTAGCTTCTGGAGTCTTTACTGACCCTCAGCTAAGAGACAGACCAGCTTTGTAAAGTGTTTAATAGTTGAGCTATTGCAAGCTAGAATCATGGAAAATTTGGTGACTTCGCATATTGAAAATAGATATTGATAAGGTAGTCAATGATTGATTTTGTTCTCATCTGATGTGTGTGTGTGTGTGTGTGTGTGTGTGTGTGTGTGTGTAACTGGTGATTGAACCCAGTACATCTTATGTTGGAGCTACGCCCCTAGCCCTTCTTTATTTTTTATTCTAAAATAGGGTCTCACTAAGCTGTAGAAGGCCTCGCTAAATTGCTCAGGCTTGCTTTTGATAGTCAAGTAATTAACACTTAGAGGAAAGGGACATGATTGCCTGAAATATAGCTTCTAAAGAAGTATTATCTAGACTATCTGGAAGAAATAATCAAGCAAAGAGGACATTGTAGATGCATTGCTGGTTCTGGAGTGGGAGGGCTGATGAGGGAGTGGGGTCCAGAGCAGAGGGGCTCAAGCTTCCACTTAGACGTCCTCATCAGACCTCAGCCCACCAGGCAGGGAGGTATATACTGCACCAGCCTCTCCATCCTCTTAATTTCTTTTCCCAAACACAGCTGCCTGCCTTTTGAAGAGGATTCGTATTGTCACAGAGAAACTCTTGTCTTTTTCTTTCCATTTTTTTTTCCATAATGAGTAAACACAGAGGTCCAGGCAGTCAGAGGTGGAAGCCAAATGCAAGTGCTTTCAAAAAGATCTCTGAAATAAGCGCTGAAGTGCTGTGTCTCATAACCCTACACAAAACTGACAGTAGCCAGCTGTTGTCTGAGCTAAATGCTATCCTAAAGAGCCAGGAGCCACAAAGCGAAAAGGGAGAAAGTGAAAATAACTCCTCTCCTACCGAAGCGTAGATGACAGATCAGCCAAAAACGACCCTGGAGGAAACAAAAGTCAATGAGGCAAAAGTCCTTGCAAATGACCCCTGCCTGCTCCCCTTTGCCACTCCAGAAACAATGCGTCCATGCGGCCTTTTATTGGTGCAGCAGCTGAATACAGCCTTTTCCATTGCAGTTTTAGATATTTGTTCTTCTTTTTTTTTTTTTTTTTTTTTTTTTTTTTTGGTGGTACTGGGGGTGGAACCCAGAGGCTTTCTAACTCCAGGCTATACTTCCAGACCTTTTTTTATATTTTATTTGGAAACAGGGTCTCACTAAGTTGCTGAGAGCCTCACTAAGTAGCTGAGGCTGGATTCGAACCTGTGAAATCCTCCTGTCTCAGCCTCCCAAGGGCAGGGATTACAAGCGTGCACCACCACGCCCGGCAATAGATATTTGTTCTAAATCTTGCAATGATTATGTCTCAGGATACCCATTTCCCAAATATTTTAGCTTTAACTTATGTCATTTCTCCTTTCTTATTTTCTGCATTTCTGTTTACTCCAAAAATATGAAAAATAAGAAAAACATAAGACGACTTCTTGTCCTCACTTTCATGGATAGATTCTATGGGCATAAGAAATTTCCTAAACACTCTAGGATTTTTCCAGGCTAGCCCTGTGAATTGCACTTCTCAGAGCTAGAAAAGTTACTATTGATGCCCAGCGTGGTGGACCATGCTTGTAATCCCTGCCCTTGGGAGGAGGAGACAGGAGGATCGCACAGGTTTGAAGCCAGCCTCAGCTACTTAGTGAGGCTCTCAGCAACTTAGTGAGACCCTGTTTCCAAATAAAATATAAAAAAAAGGTCTGGGAGTATAGCTCGGAGGTAGAAAGCCTCTGGGTTCCACCCCCAGTGAAGTTATGGCCAGGTTTGGTTCTTGGGAGGCTGCGAAAAGGAGGTCACAGGTTTGAGGCTAACATCATCAACTAAGCAAGACCCTGTTTCAAAATTTAAAAAAAAAAATAAAATGGCTGTGAGTGTAGCTCAGAGGTAGAATGTCCCTGAGTTCATTCCCCAGTAATAATCTCAAGTATAAGAATGGAGATGTGATGTCGGCAGCTACAAAGCTTATTTAGTAGGGCTATATGTAAAGGTACTTGTGGAGGTTAAAATAAGAAAGGGTTTGAAGCTAAAATGTCATGTGTAATAAAGTAGCATCATTTGGGATTGTTCCTGAGAGGAGACATGAGGCCTTGAGATGTGGGAAAGGGGATATATCTTTGAAAAATGGGCAGATAACAGAATAATAGATTGGGGCTTAGAAGAAGTCTGATTCTTTGCCAAGATTATGTGATGACTGGCCAAGGGATACTCCAACTGTTATCGAATATTGACTTTCACATTGGCTACTCAGTGCTCCAGATCTGTCACTCACTGCTTAGATCTTCAATACAAGTTCATGCACTGGACTCACAGAGGTAGTGCCTTGATGAATGAAGAGAGACAGTAGCCAAGTTAAAGTTGCAGTGGATCCCAAAGAGGAATACAGATGCAGAAACGGGGGTAATGGGAAAGTACCAAGAATTCAGTAAGTATAGATATTTAATTATTTTCTTATTTATTTATCTTGGCACTGGGGGTGGATGGAACCTAGAGGTATTCTATCTCCAAAAATGCCTGCCTCTTTTTATTTTTTGTTTTGAAACAAGGTCTCACTAAATTGCTGAGGCTGACCTTGAATCTGTGATCCTCCTGTCTCTGCCATCCAAGAACTAGAATTATAGGCATGTGTCAATATTACTGGCTAATAAGTACAGTTATTTATACACAAAGATGATGAGAACAATTAACCCCACACTCACCTCAAGTCCACTGATTCCCCAAGGTTGTTTGAACTTTCTTGCATTACACAGAATTGAAAATAAGTTCATTTTAGTTATTAATGATAAAAAATGACCTCTAAAGACTGTGTATATCTAATTATCTAATTATATTTATTTGCCCTTTTGTGTTGAATTCAAGTGGATTTTGTATGATGATTTTCCTAGGGCTTAATATAGAATTGTTTATAATTTCTGTGCCTTTGGTCTGGTGAAGATTGATCTAAATAAAGTAGAGCATTAAATAATTTTCAGTTTGGAGCGGGTATGGTGGTGCATGCTTATAATCCCTGAATTTGGGAAGCTGAGACAGGAGGATCATGGTTCACAGACAGCCTCAGCTACTTAATGAGGTCCTTTGCAACTCAGTGTGACCCTGTTTCAAAATAAAGAATAAAAAATAAGGTTGGGGGTGCTCGGAGGTAGAATGCTCCTGGGTTCCATCCCTAGTACTACAAAAAAAAAAAAAAATTCAGTTTGGCATTCATTCAGTTTTGAGACAGAGACTTTTGCTCTTGTTTTGGATGCTTACTGGGAAATATTTAGTTTTATTCAACCAGAAAATTTTATTTAAATTTACCTTCGTATTCTTTCTAAAAAAACTATACAAGTTGTCAATAGTTGTATATTGATTATGTATAAAATTTCATCCTTTAATCCGTTTATTTTCTAGACTGTATTTAATTGTAATGATACCAAGAAAACATCTTTTGCTATTATTATGAAAAGCAATAGAAGAAAAACTTGTAGTTTCTCACCACCAATAGTATGGAACATAAATGATTCAAGTATGGAAAAGATAAAGGTTGTGCTCCAGCTATGGTGCTCCAAAGAAGATTATAAAACAACAAGAAATAGTTTTGACTTGCTAATTATCCCTATTTATTTTATTGATCCAAGCTCTTTCCTTGTCTTGATAACCACCACATGCTTTATTTTCTTTTTTAGTTATGATCATATAATCAGCCACTAAGATAAGGCTACTATTATTTCCATCTGAAGAGAAACAATAACATACTGGCAGAAAAGGTGGTTTTGGCTTCTTAATAGTGCTTAAATTTGTTTAATCTTACATGAAAATGTTTACTTATTTTGGTTTGTTAAATCTTTTTAATTTTTTTTTCTTTTTTTTTTTTTTTGGTGGTACTGGGGTTCCTGGAAGCCCTTCTACCTCCGGGCTCCACTCCCAGACACCTATTTTGTATTTTTATTTGGAAACAGGGTCTCTTAAGCCAGCGCATGCGCCTGGCTTCGAACCTGCGCGATCCTCCTGTCTCTGCCTCCCAAGCGCGGGGATTACAAGCGTGCGCCACCACGCCCGGCTTTAATTTTTTTTTAATTGGTGAATTGTAGTTATATGTCTTAATGGAGTACACGATGGTAGAGGCATTTATGTACACATCACTTAATTAGCCCTTACCCACTTGGGGGATTTCTCTGTTAGGTTTGAATATACTTGGTATTTTCATTTTGTTTCTGGTTTCAAATTCTGTTTTGGATTGGCAGAGAAACCAGACAGTGGCGCCTGCTCTCCCTTACTTTGTATGGCTGTATGGGGAGCCTGTTCCTAGAATGCCCACTTGAGTTGTTCAGTATTTTCTTCCATGTGTGCCTTTTAGAGTGGACACGCCAAGGTGCTTTCTCCTCTTTGGTTGGCTCAGATCTATCTTTTTGCTTCCTGTTGTTCATGGACACTCTTCATTGCTGCACCTCAGCTATGGAAAGCTGTGCCTATCTGGCACACGGCTATATTATGTTCACAGACAATTCTGACTACTGCACCTGATGCTGGTCTCTTGTCCAGAACCTAGACATCTCCTGTGCAGTGTGGCATAATCTCTCATCTCACTGTGGGCAGGATAGAGGGTTAAGTTTGGCTCTAGTCCTCTCTCTGCATTGTATTTTGGTAAATATTCATTCAGAGCAAGCAGAGAAGCAGAATTTCCTTGAATTAATTATATATCTCATTGGCTTGAGTGACTGCATCTCTGCTTGAATAGTACTGGGATTGTGTATTGGAAGCAGGGTCCACTCTTTGCAGTGCCAGCTTGACAGAGAGGTAGACTACATTTGTGGGCTATCTGTACCTTTCTAATACTTTTAATTATAGCAAATGTTAGTGCACTACTCTAGTAGTCTGACATCATGAAACTGTGTAAGCTCTGAATTGTGGATTCCTATTCTAAAGATCAATCCTGTCATTTTTAAATGACACTTTTTAAAATGAGACTTCTGAAATACAGAGAGTAAGCTTTCACACGGAGTTCTCTGGAGCCTGGCATGAAATAACATGGTTCTGTCCTTGTTTACCAAGACAAATGCTGTTCATTCCAAAGTGTAGATTTGATCACTGGCAGGAGGGCTTGCCTAGGTATGAGATTCTGTGAGTTGGCTTGTGGTCAGATGAGATATTCAACACTCACTATTTATATTTGAAGTTCATTTTTTTAAAATATTCTTCTCTCCCCTTGAACCCAAAGACTTCTTTAAAATTGATTTATACTCTTTGTAGGTCTTAGCACAGAAGTGGCATCAAACACATATTCAGAAATACTCTTTTTATGTGATGGTATTATAGGTAGATATGGGAAGAATCTCATCTATACAATTAAAAAAATGGTGGTGGTGGTGGTGGTGGTGGTGGTGGTGGTGTGTGTGTGTGTGTGTGTGTGTGTGTGTGTGTGTATGAAAATATTTCTCTTAAAAGGGTGGCCCATGTGAGTTATCATCCACAATAGTATACTTAGAATAAAAGGAGGAGCTAAAATGTCTGACAGATATGGTTGTTAAAATATTTATACATATCAAAAACAAAGGATTTAGCACGTTGGTGGATTACTTATCAAATAGACCTATTCAAAATTACTTGAAAAAAATAAAATTCTTTCTAAAACCTATAAATAACGTATCAAAATCAAGCATCATTTCTAGTAAAGTCTTTGGTCTTTGACAACTACCTCATTAACAATACTATTCCTATTTACTGGAATTTGATCCATCACCAGCTCTGTTACCACAGCTCTCTAATATCAAGCTACCTTAACTGTCATTTTGAAGGCTGACAAGCAAGTCTTACTCATTTTAGTATTTTCTGGCATAACATTGAACTTGGCACATAAGTCGACACTATAAAATAGAAATAAATGAATCATATAAGCTGAAAGTCAGGTAAAGAACTTTAGTGTATTTTTTTTTCACCATGTAACCAGTTTCAGTGACAGCAGCCTCTGGGCACAGAGACCAGGAAATGTTTGGGGACCACAGTTTGCTCTAGCACGAGACATATAAAAGGCTCATGATTTAGTGTAATTTTTAAATAATCAATACTACAGCTTCTAGAGTCTCAGCTGGTAAGACTCTTCTACTTGCTCTATAGTGAGATGATTCACATATTCCAATTTGCCTGGGGTTCCCCTCTTGTTTGGGTATTTGAGCATTTATATCATATTGTCACCTTTTTATTTTTTTTTTATGTGGATCATATTGGAATTGGCATACATTCAGACTGTGCCTTGTCCCCCCCCCCACTTCCTCTTCCCAACAATGAGTGCCCAGGTTAACCATGCTACATTCATACTTTTATACATATTCAGATGTAGCTCCTCCATTAATCAACCTCAGCCTTCTTCATCTCCTACCCTTCCATTTCAGCTTTGCTGAGGTTTCCTTCCATTATCTACAGTTCCTCTGGTATTCCTAATAGTCCCTAGTTTGGGCATATTAAAAAAAGCATATGTCCCTTCTCTTTCTGTGCCTGGCTGATCTCACTTAACATTTTCACCTTTTAAACATTATTGTTAATAGCTGCCTAAAATACTTCATAATATAATCCAAAATTACTGAATATATGAAGAAAAATGAATGAGGGAAATGTAACTACAATAAAAGGGATCATTTATAGGCCAGCATCCTTCTCTGAAGAAGACAGACCATGCTAAGCAACACATGCATGTATCAATATAATTGTGGTCATAATTTAATACATTGTTGATGAGATTACAAATTAGTGCAATCACTTTGAAAAACTGTATGAAGTATCCTCAGAAGAATGTGTATGAGTTTACCATATGATCCAGCAATACCACTTCTGGGTATCTACCCAAAAGAATGGAAACCAAACTACCAATAATGCATGCCTATCTATATTCATAGCTTCACATTCAATATTGTCAAACTATGGAACCAGCCAAAACGCCCATCAACAGCCACAAAGAAAAACACAATTATGTCATTTATGGGGAAATGGATGGAACTGGAGAACATTATGCTAAGTGAGATTAATCAGTCACAAAAATAAGAAATTAGATGCATTCCCTAATATGTGAAAGCTAGGGAGAAAATGGGTCATAGGAGGAACTCTAGATGAAGAAGGAGATACTACAGATGATCAAATAAGGTGACCTGAGGGGATGGGAGGGGGGAAGAGAGAAATTCTCTAATGTTCATGATGTATATTAACAAACAGATCAAAGTCAATCACTAAGCCAAATATGAGAAGGAGAGAGGGGAAGGGAATGGGGCAGAAATTAGGTAAGGGGTAATTGGGTAATGTGTGCAGGTATGTCTCCACCATATTTTTCCCATTAAGATTTATGACTACAACACACCAATAACAAATTTAAAAAATAATATTTTATAAATTAACTTAGGTTTAAAAAAAACTAAGTTTTAAAAAAATTTAGGAGCCAGGCATGGTGGCATACACCTATAATCCCAGCATTTGGGAGGCTGAGACCGGAGGATCACGGTTCTCAGACAGCCTCAGCTACTTAGTGAGGCCCTTTGCAACTTAGACCTGGTTTCAAAATAAAAAATAAAGAATAGGGCTGGGTGTGTAGCTTGGAGATAGAATGTCCCTGGGTTCCATCTCCAGTACCACACACACACAAAGAAAACCCTAAGGATTTTTTTTTATTAATTAACTTTTCAAATTGAAGTAATGCATGGTTATAAATTAGAAAATCTAGCAGTTCCCTGATATATACTCTCCATACCTAAACTCCTTTTCCAAAGGATCATTGATTTTTTCCTTGTTATTTTAGGGTTGCATCTTGTATTTGACCTCTGATTTTCCATATTAATACTATCTTTCTTGCATTTTAAACTGTAGGCACTGCCAAGTGTGGTGGCACATGCTTGTAATCCCCACCTTTGGGAGGCAGAGACAGGAGGATCACGCAGGTTCAAAGCCAGCCGCACTGGCTTAAGAGACTCTGTATCCAAATATTAAAAAAAAGTATAAAATAGGTCTGGGAGTGTAGCCCGGAGGTAGAAGGGCTTCCAGGAAACCCAGTGCCACCAAAAATAACATATAAAAACATAAATAAACTGTAGGCATTACCTTTTGCTTAGTTTCTTATATGCTGATCACTAATTCTTCCTTCAAACATTACATAAGAATGTAAAAATATCCAAGCAAAAAGTGTGAAAGATGTCAAATGACACAAGAGTTTCACTTCTTCCACTTGAAATTGTTCTCCTAACTTCAGTGAAGTCATGCACATCCCTATGCCTGTTACCATCCCTGTATAGTCCTGGGGCTTTCCTCTTTTAACATCTTAGAAATTTTTATTGTCTCTCTCATGTGTTTTATTGTCTCTCTTATCTCTTTTGAATTCTGTGAGTTCTGTTTTGGTGTATCACTCAAGTTGTTTTCAGAGAGGTCAGTTTTAATTCTTGATTAAAAATTGATTGGAAATCTAATTTGAATATACTTTTCTGAATTTTGATGGCATTCCTAAATTTAGCTTCTAGTATTACTGTCTAGAAGTCATACTCCATTAGGATTTTTGACCTCTTACATATGACCTGCTCTGTAATAGTAGACACTTTATTTTTGAATATACTAAAATTTTAGGTGTTGTTCTTGTGGTTAGCTCTTTATTCATCACTTTGGAGAAGACTTTTTGTATTATTCTTTGACCATTTTTTGCAGTTCTCTTTTTGCAAAGTTGAATTTTGGACTTCTTGGTTAATCTTTTAATTTCTGGAACTATTATTTCATCTTCTATTTCTCTGTTGGCTTCATTTTATGAGATACATTTCTGTTTAAAGTGTGTGTGTGTGTGTGTGTGTGTGTGTGTGTGTGTGTGTGTGAGAGAGAGAGAGAGAGAGAGAGAGAGAGAGAGAGATTGAGAGAGAGAGATTGAGAGAGAGAGATTGAGAGAGAGAGATTGAGAGAGAGAGAGATTGAGAGAGAGAGATTGAGAGAGAGAGAGATTGAGAGAGAGAGAGGGAGGGAGAGAGAGAGATTGGGGATTAAATCCAGAGCTACACCCCAATCCTTTTTCTTTTCTTTCTTTTCTTTTTTTTCCCCTGAGGTACTAGGGATGAAACCCAGGGGCATCTACCTCTGAGCTTATCCTCAGCCCTATTTTATAGTCTTTATTTTGAAACAGGGTCTCACTGAATCTCAAAGGGCCTCACAGCTGTGGCTGTCCATGAACTGTGCTCCTCCTGTCTCAGCCTCCTGAATGCTGGGATTACAAGTGTGCATCACCCCACTCAGCTCCCTTTTTCTTTTTAATTTTAAACAGGCTTTTGCTAAGTTGCTGAGGCCAGCCTTGAATCTGTGATCTACCTGTCTCAGCCTTCCAAGTACTAGGATTACAGGCATCTGCCAATACCTCTGGCTTCAATTGTATCTTCTAATGGCCATAAAAATGTTACATTACTATATTTTTGATTCCTGAAAATTCTCTTTCATTTTCTGAATACATGAAATTCTTTCCCTATTGCATAGTTGCACATAATCTCTCCTTTCTCCAGATACACTGATAATAGTTTTTTTCTGTCTTATTAAATTAACTGTTTCTTGAATTTTTCTTTACCTATTTGTCTGCTATAGTCTTTATTTTCAGTATAATAGATTTTACTCAAATATTTGGCCCTTGGATATTAATTCATATTTAACAATGAACTATTAAATAGTTAATAAAACACTTGATGATATGTTTAGAAAAGATTTGTTGAGGTGAGTCTTACTGGAGGCTAACAGGAGGGACTGTGCTGTCAGAGAAACCCTAAATGTTGTGCCTATAGATCTTTGCTCTACACTGTTTAATTCCTCCAGAGAAAACCCTCCAGTATTTCTCTGAACATTGTTGATAGCAGATAAGTCCATTGTATGGAGTAGGCAGAGCCAATCACTTAACTGCTCTTTAAACAGACTTTTAATAACTCTACCTCTACATCATTTCAGTTGTATCATCTACTTTTCTTTCAGATATATTGGACTACAAATCCCCATGCTTTCTATGTGTCATGAATCTGCTTGCCAATGCCTAGATTTTTAACTTTCTCTGCTTGATATCATCCCAATATTGTTATTGCTGTCATATTAAAATAGCTTCCCTTGAATTTTCTAGTTTTCTCTGTCCTAATTTGCCTATACTTTCTATATTACTTTCAGTGGGTTATTGGACAGAGGAAAGACGAGCTATAAAAATATGTGTTATGGCTACTTATTCAACTGGAAGTCTTAGAGAAGCTATCTTGAAATTATAGCTTGAACAAATATGCTCCCTCTTATATTTGTATGGACTCTAAATGTGAGTCTATAACCCTTTAGTATGGGTTTCAGTGTTGCTTCACTTACTTCTAGAATGTGACATAAATGGGATTTTGAAAATTGGCCTCAGATATAGGAGTTACAAATATTTTTCATGTGGTTCACTCTAGGTGGGAGATTGATACCTTACTAGACATGAGAATATAACTCCTGTTTCTTTCCTAGGCTGGAAATCCAAATGGAATAGGCATGTTAAGAAGTGGAGAAGAGACTGTGAACAAGTAGAAGAATTATAGAGTATAGCTGAGTCAGGGCCCCCCAAGTGAGCCTTAGCCATGCCATAAAAGTTGGCTGGCCTCAGAGTCTACCTGGAAACATTTCCCAAGATGGTCTCCTGTTTCATCTTTTCAAACAATTTTTTATTAGTGCATGGTAAATACACATCATACGGAGGTACAGAGTGATAGAAATGTACGTCACACAACTCAGAGAGTATTTCTCTCCGGGTCCCTCTCCCTTTCTTTCCTTCCCTATACATATATTTGAGGTTGGCACTGGTAGTCTAACATATGTACATAGCATTATTTCAGTGCTTACCTTTTTATTGTTTCTATTTCACCTTCTTCCTCCTCCAACCCCCCTTCCTCACTCCATTGGAGTCTTGTCTGTCTGATGCTTCTCAAATGAAAAAATAGAAACGGCCAATAAATATATAAAAATACTTGATATCATTAGCAAACAGGGAAATGTAAATCAAAACTACATTGAGATTCCATCTACTTCTGGTTAGAATGGTAGTCATCAATAACACTAATAATAATAAATGATAATGAGGATGAAGGAAAATTAATACACTTGTTGTTGGGATTATGGAGAAGCGGATATGAACATCAGTCTGAAGATTTTCTTAGAAAATTGGGAATGCAATCCTCTGTCCCTTCTTTATTCTCCCTGACTCATGGTTTTATCAGCACACGTGATACATTCACAAATGCTTATTGATTCCTAAATTAAATTGTTTATGGTAGTCAGACTCCTTCACTAAACTGTCTCTCTCTTTTTTTTTTTTTTTTTTTTGGGGTGGTACTGGGGTGGAACCCAGAGGCTTTCTACCTCTGGGCTATGCTCCCAGACATATTTTTATATTTTATTTGGAAACAGGGTCTCACTAAGTTGCTGAGAGCCTCACTCAGTAGCTGAGGCTGGCTTAGAACCTGTGTGATCCTCCTGTCTCAGCCTCCCAAGCGCAGGGATTACAAGCATGCGCCACCACGCCCAGCAAATTGTCTTCTCTTTGAAGCCATGGGGTATGTTCAATTCATTTTGTAACTCTAATAAATAAGGTGATGGATTATATATATATATATATATATATATATATATATATATCACTAAATGTTTGTGGAACAAATGAAAACAAAAACCTATATTTTGTTTAGTTCTGTGTCTACTTTAACTACTGTAACAAAGTAAGATAGTTGAGATATGAAAAATAATTATCAAACATACTTAAGATAGTTGTAGAGTTGAGTTTCTTACTAGGAGACAGTGTTCACTAATTCTTTTCCCAATGTCAGATTTTCATTCTAATTGCTACATATAACAATTGTCAACCACAATCTGATTGTTACATGTTTTATCAGGTCAGCTTCTTCTCCTTCTCCTTCTCCTTCTTCTTTCTTTCTTCTTCTTTTTTTTCAGTACTGGGGATAGAACCCAGTAGCATTTTACCTCCAAGCTAACCCCACCCCTATTTTTTATTTTTTGTTTTTGAAACAGGGTCTCACTAAGTTGTGGAGGGCCTAAGAAGCTGAGGCTGTCTTTGATCTGCGATCCTCTGGTCTCAGCTTCCCAAATGCTGGGGTTACAAGTGTGCGCCACCACGCCTGGCTAGATCAGCTTCTTGATAATGTGAATAATCAAAATGAATTTTGATTTTAATGTGAGGAAACTTTGAGGCCATAATGGTTGTTGTCCTTGTCTTCTTTCTCTCAAATCACTTTAGCTTATTGTCAGGTGATACAATGTGAAATTTTGAACCCAGAGAGGCTAGAGACAAGATTAAGTTCTGTTGTGTACTAACTCAGTGATTTTGAGGAAAATAAGTAATTATACCAAATGGTGACCTTTTTGATGGCTAAAACAATACTAGATTGTTATTGTAATGATTAGATAAGAAGGCACATGTAAACTTGTGTTTTATTAATATGATATATTTTATAAACACACACACATCCGATTGTCAGTATGACAAATAGTAGACAATCTACAGTGTTTATATTTTGAGGATTTTTATGTTTTTGATTTTCAATTGTGACTAAGGTATGGGAGACTTTCCTTTGAGGGAATGCCTGTTTCTAGAGCAAACTGTGGCAGGCAGGAGATTGAGCTTTGATATGATTTCTAGATGTATCTATAGAAGTCATTGTGGAAATATTCATGGATGTCCTAAAAAGCTCCAAACACTTCATGCCTTGTAAAAGTGGATTGAATGTAGGGATGGAACAGAGTTTCAGACGCTTATTATTTGTGAATGAAAATAATGAATTCCATCCATCCATAATCCACATTCACTGTTAAGACTTTAGGGCAGGATTTATTTTTTTTTTATTTTTTTTTTAATTAATTTATTTTTTAAATTGGTGCATTGTAGTCATATATCAATCACATTGGAGTACAAGACTTGAGAGGATATACAAGCACACGTCATCCAATTAGCCCTCCTGCAGCCCCCGTCCCATTCCCTCCCCCTCCCTCCATCCCACACTTCTTTGGTGATTTACTTTGATACATTTGTTTATGTACCTCCTGCATTTTAAAGAGGCTCCGTCCTCCAGTATTACATACCCTCTGATTGGTCACATTAGTTGCTTCACTATAGGGCCCTTTCTATAGCTCAACCTCTTCCTGTTGCCCGTTTCCTCCTAGTTATTGCTGATTAAGAGAAGCGTCTGATTTATATTTTCTGCGATATTTCTCTGTGCATGCTGCGTTGTAAGTACCAATCCCACTCTTGATGGTCCCAGTAGTGCCCTGGCTACTCAGTGGACTGATCCAGACCTCGCTGGCTCACGCAGCGGCCTTGCCTCATGGGAGGACCCAGTTCTGGTCTCGCTGGCCCCTGAACCGGTCAAACCCCTAAGCTGGCTTTTGTCCCGACCTTGTAGGCCGCAGGAGTGAACTTGCCTCACGCCAGGCTCCGATGCTGGCCATTGGCCCCTGCACCAGTCTAACCCCTTGGCAGGATTCCAGTCCCGGCCTCGGAGGCCCCAACACTGGTAATGCCTCACGGCAGGCTCCGATACCGGCCTCACTGGCCCCAGCACCGGCCTAACCCCTCGGCAGGCTCTTATCCTGGCCTCGAGGCCCCAGTACCGGCCTTGCCTCAAGGCAGGCTCCGATGCCGGCCTCGCTGGCCCCAGCACCAGCCTAACCCCTCAGCAGGCTCTTATCCTGGCCTCGGAGGCCCCAGTACCGGCCTTGCCTCACGGCAGGCTCCGATGCCGGCCTCACTGGCCCCAGCAGTGGCCTAACCCCTCGGCAGGCTCCGATCCCGGCCTCAGAGGCCCCAGTACCGGCCTTGCCTCAAGGCAGGCTCCGATGCCGGCCTCGCTGGCCCCAGCAGCGGCCTAACCCCTCGGCAGGCTCCAATCCCGGCCTCAGAGGCCCCAGCACTGGTCATGCCTCAAGGCAGGCTCCGATGCCGGCCTCGCTGGCCCCAGCACCGGCCTAACCCCTCGGCAGGCTCTTGTCCTGGCCTCGGAGGCCCCAGTACCGGCCTTGCCTCACGGCAGGCTCCAATGCCGGCCTCGCTGGCCCCAGCAGTGGCCTAACCCCTCGGCAGGCTCCGATCCCGGCCTCAGTGGCCCCAGTACCGGCCTTGCCTCAAGGCAGGCTCCGATGCCGGCCTCGCTGGCCCCAGCAGCGGCCTAACCCCTCGGCAGGCTCCAATCCCGGCCTCAGAGGCCCCAGCACTGGTCATGCCTCAAGGCAGGCTCCGATGCCGGCCTCGCTGGCCCCAGCACCGGCCTAACCCCTCGGCAGGCTCTTGTCCTGGCCTCGGAGGCCCCAGTACCGGCCTTGCCTCACGGCAGGCTCCGATGCCGGCCTCGCTGGCCCCAGCAGCGGCCTAACCCCTCGGCCGGCTCCGATCCCGGCCTCGGAGGCGCCAGCACAGGTCATGCCTCAAGGCAGGCTCCGATGCCGGCCTCGCTGGCCCCAGCACCGGCCTAACCCCTTGGCAGACTCTTATCCTGGCCTCGGAGGCCCCAGTACCGGCCTTGCCTCACGGCAGGCTCCGATGCCGGCCTCGCTGGCCCCAGCACCGGCCTAACCCCTCGGCATGCTCCGATCCCGGCCTCGGAGGCCCCAGCACTGGTCATGCCTCACGGCAGGCTCCGCTGCCGGCCTTGTTGGCCCCAGCACCGGCCTAACCCCTCGGCAAGCTCTTATCCTGGCCTCGGAGGCCCCAGTACCGGCCTTGCCTCATGGCAGGCTCCGATGCCGGCCTCGCTGGCCCCAGCACCGGCCTAATCCCTCGGCAGGCTCTTATCCTGGCCTCGAGGCCCCAGTACCGGCCTTGCCTCAAGGCAGGCTCCGATGCCGGCCTCACTGGCCTCAGCACTGGCCTGACCCCTCAGCAGGCTCTTATCCTGGCCTCGGAGGCCCCAGTACCGGCCTTGCCTCACGGCAGGCTCCGATGCCGGCCTCGCTGGCCCCAGCAGCGGCCTAACCCCTCGGCCGGCTCCGATCCCGGCCTCGGAGGCGCCAGCACTGGTCATGCCTCAAGGCAGGCTCCGATGCCGGCCTCGCTGGCCCCAGCACCGGCCTAACCCCTTGGCAGACACTTATCCTGGCCTCGGAGGCCCCAGTACCGGCCTTGCCTCACGGCAGGCTCCGATGCCGGCCTTGCTGGCCCCAGCACCGGCCTAACCCCTCGGCATGCTCCGATCCCGGCCTCGGAGGCCCCAGCACTGGTCATGCCTCACGGCAGGCTCCGCTGCCGGCCTTGTTGGCCCCAGCACCGGCCTAACCCCTCGGCAAGCTCTTATCCTGGCCTCGGAGGCCCCAGTACCGGCCTTGCCTCATGGCAGGCTCCGATCCTGGCCTCGCTGGCCCCAGCACCGGCCTAATCCCTCGGCAGGCTCTTATCCTGGCCTCGAGGCCCCAGTACCGGCCTTGCCTCAAGGCAGGCTCCGATGCCGGCCTCACTGGCCTCAGCACTGGCCTGACCCCTCAGCAGGCTCTTATCCTGGCCTCGGAGGCCCCAGTACCGGCCTTGCCTCACGGCAGGCTCCGATGCTGGCCTCGCTGGACGCAGCAGCGGCCTAACCCCTCGGCAGGCTCCGATCCCGGCCTCAGAGGCCCCAGCACTGGTCATGCCTCAAGGCAGGCTCCGATGCCGGCCTCGCTGGCCCCAGCACCGGCCTAACCCCTTGGCAGGCTCTTATCCTGGCCTCGGAGGCCCCAGTATCGGCCTTGCCTCACGGCAGGCTCCGATGCCGGCCTCGCTGGCCCCAGCACCGGCCTAACCCCTCGGCATGCTCCGATCCCGGCCACGGAGGCCCTAGCACTGGTCATGCCTCACGGCAGGCTCCGCTGCCGGCCTTGTTGGCCCCAGCACCGGCCTAACACCTCGGCAAGCTCTTATCCTGGCCTCGGAGGCCCCAGTACCGGCCTTGCCTCACAGCAGACTCCGATGCCGGCCTCGCTGGCCCCAGCACCGGCCTAACCCCTCGGCAGGCTCTTATCCTGGCCTAGAGGCCCCAGTACCGGCCTTGCCTCACGGCAGGCTCCGATGCCGGCCTCACTGGCCCCAGCAGCGGCCTAACCCCTCGGCAGGCTCCGATCCCGGCCTCAGAGGCCCCAGTACCGGCCTTGCCTCACGGCAGGCTCCGATGCCGGCCTCGCTGGCCCCAGCAGCGGCCTAACCCCTCGGCAGGCTCCGATCCCGGCCTCGGAGGCCCCAGCACTGGTCATGCCTCAAGGCAGGCTCCGATGCCGGCCTCGCTGGCCCCAGCACCGGCCTAACCCCGCGGCATGCTCCGATCCCGGCCTCGGAGGCCCCAGCACTGGTCATGCCTCACGGCAGGCTCCGCTGCCGGCCTCGTTGGCTCCAGCAGCGGCCTAACCCCTCGGCAGGCTCCGATCCCGGCCTCGGAGGCCCCAGCACTGGTCATGCCTCAAGGCAGGCTCCGATGCCGGCCTCGCTGGCCCCAGCACCGGCCTAACCCCGCGGAATGCTCCGATCCCGGCCTCGGAGGCCCCAGCACTGGTCATGCCTCAAGGCAGGCTCCGCTGCCGGCCTCGTTGGCCCCAGCAGCGGCCTAACCCCTCGGCAAGCTCTTATCCTGGCCTCGGAGGCCCCAGTACCGGCCTTGCCTCACGGCAGGCTCCGATGCCGGCCTCGCTGGCCCCAGCAGCGGCCTAACCCCTCGGCAGGCTCCGATCCCGGCCTCGGAGGCCCCAGCACTGGTCATGCCTCAAGGCAGGCTCCGATGCCGGCCTCGCTGGCCCCAGCACCGGCCTAATCCCTCAGCAGGCTCTTATCCTGGCCTCGGAGGCCCCAGCACCGGCCTAACCCCTCGGCAGGCTCTTATCCTGGCCTCGGAGGCCCAAGTACCGGCCTTGCCTCATGGCAGGCTCTGATGCCAGCCTCGCTGGCCCCAGCACCGGTTTAGGGCAGGATTTAGCTAAGTAGATTAAAAATAAAGTTGAATTCAGCAATGGAATTCTTGTACCACATTGTTAAAGAAATTTGTTTTAAAATCTTGACAATTCTTGGCTAGACTAATGCAAAGGTATGTATTCTTATAAACACACAACTCCATCTACTTTTTGTTCCTTGTGTTATGAGTAATATGGTAATAACATATTATCAAAACAATATTCAAATGACATAAAGACATATAGAATAAAAAGTAAAAATTCTCCTCCTCCTCTCTCCATTTCCCTTCTCAGATATAACCACTGTGAATATTTTTAATAGTCCAATCTTTTTCCTATGGATTCATGTACATGTATATTTTCATGTCTTATCTTTTGAAGACATTGGTACTTCCAAGTAAAGGTCCCTTTAATGCAAGATTTTTTTTTAAATACAAGAAATGAGGTTTGTCAAGTCACAGCATCCTAAATGCAAATTGCCATTTTGGGACTTAGCTTTATGACCTTTAGCACATCTCTTGAATTTTCTAATCTCTCAGTTTATTCACTTGTGAAATCAAAGCATAAACACTGTTTAAAGTTGTTACAAGAAGTAAATTACATGGGATTCACAGGTTGTTGAATAAATTAAATGAAATATCATACATCATGCAACCCTGCTGTAAGAATAATAGAAACAATGTGTGTTGGCTCCCATCTCTTCTTCCTCACCTGCCTTCCTCTTTATCTACACCAGTCATCTTGTCTTTCTCTACTATTATGGTTATGTTCAGAATGGAAGATGCTGGGTCTGTTGTAGTAAAGATTATCATAACAAAATGAAGAGGGAAGGTTCTAGTCTTTCAATTCAGCAAGTTGGAATTTGGAAGATATAAATAGTACATTGTCCAGTTCAAGATTAATCTCTCTGTTTCTTCTTCTCTCCCACCCTCTTGTTCTTCATTCTTGTGAGAAATGAGTTGTTTAAATGAGCTGTAAATGGAGATGCTGTTAGAGTATGGGGGACATAGGCTTAGTAAAGTCCAGTTGCTAGGACTCTTCTTTATTTTCTGAGATGTCTCCCTAACCCTCTATTAGCCTGAAATATGACCCATCTCATCCAAGTCTCCTCATTTATCAGATGCAGAATGTATTTTGGACTGTTCCTTCCAGAATGAACTAGTCATCAAAATCTAGGGCATTCAGCCTGATTGGAGATCACCTTTGACTCTCAACTTGAATATACCACTTCTTGAAAAGTACCACAGTACTGGCTGGATCTGCAGATGTTTGAATCTCTGGGGCTGCAGTCCAGTTTCTAGCAGCAGTTCAGAGGTTAGCCGGGGACCTCTCCAGTGGTTATCAAAGATACCTCAATTTTATTCCAGCATTTAATCTGCCACAGAAGCCGTTTATTGCTTCATCTTCCAGAGGAACGTGGACCCTGTCACTTAATTAACTCACCATTTGACTGCATGCTTAAAACTGTCAGGTGGGAAGTAAATTTAGTGCTGTCTTATGATTAATAAAATACTAAAGTCTCATTTTGTGAGAGCCATGGAGCTGGCACCTGCACAAAAGCTACCAGGTTTGTTGATTGTTATTTGGCTTATAATTATACAGACTGGTAGGAAAATAGCTGTTTGTTTGTTCGTTTTCACCTATTTATTTTTAAAGCACATCAATATGTGTGTGTTGGGAACTGGCATGGTTGGTTAAAATGACAGAAATATTTCACATTTTGACAGATTAAACAGATTATTAAGTCCTTTAATAAGTGTACTTTGTTGAATAGAATTTTCTAGGGTCCTAGAAACAATAATTGCTTATTTATTGAGTGATTAGTCATGTTAGGAGCTGTGTTTGGGTCATTTAAATATGTTGTTCCAAATAAAGTTCATAGTAAATAGGCAATGTTCCTCCAATTTACAGATAAAGAAATGAAGCACTGAAATGTTTAGTTATTTGTACATCACGTACCTTAAATTGACACAGATGATCTTTAAACACAGGAGTTTTGTCTTAAATTTGATACTTCTAGTTATTCCAATGGGAGAACTGCTTAGATTAACCCCATAATTGATTTTTTAGCAATTATTCTGGGATATCTTGGCCATTATTTATTTTTACCTGCTCTTCTCCTCATATAAAAATATTTGTGTTCTCCAGTTCCACCCATCACCCCCAAATTACATAATTCTGTCCTTCTTTATGGCTGAGCAAAATTCCATTGTGTACATATCCCATAATTTTATAATTCATTGATCTGTTGATAGAAATCTTAGCTGGTTCCATAGTTTGGAAATTGTGTGGCTATGAACATAGATATGCATGCATTAGGTTGGTAGTTTGGTTTCCATTCTTTTGAGTAGATGCCCAGAGGTGGTATTGCTGTATCATATGGTAAGTTTGTACCCGTTCTTCTGAGGATCCTCCATACTGTTTTCCAAAGTGGTTTCACTAATTTGCAGTCAGTCCCACCAACAATGTATTAGAATTTCCACTTCTCTACATCTTTGGTGGCATTTTTTGTCATTTGTGTTTTGCTAAGTGAGATTAGTCAGTCACAAAAAGCAAGAAACCAGATGGTCTCCCTAATATGCAAAAGCTAGGGAAAAAAGGGTCATATGAGAAACTAGACAAAGAAAGAGAAATGATAGATGAACAAATAAAATGACTTAACTGTAGGGGATGGAAGGGAGGAAGAGGAAAATTCCCCAATGTACTTGACTTGTAGTCATAAACTTATCAGTCAATTAGCAAGCCAAACATAAGAAGGACGGAATGAGGTGAGAATTGGGGAAGGGCTAAATGAGTGATGTGTGCATGTATGCCTCTACCATCTTGTACCCCAGTAAAATATATGACTACAATGAACTAATAAAAAAATTAAAAAATATTTGTGTGTGAGGACCCTTAAGACCACTTCAGTGTTCTGTGGTTTGCTAAAAAATAGGTGCTCAGGATTCAGCATATATGATTTACCTATGGTTGGAATTTATTACACTGAAAGGACTCAAGGCAAGTAAGGGCAGGATAATGGCCAGTGGCCAAAGTTCAGTGAGAAGCAGGTGTAAGCTTCCGAGACTCCTTTCCTGATAGATGCACCTAAGTTCCCCAACAATGCCTTGTGACAATGTGTGAAGTGTTGTCTTTCAGGGAAGCTCATGGAAAACTAGGAAGCCAATGTTTTTGGGGGGCTATTCATAAAGTCACACTCTGACTTCCATGTATCAAAATTTCAGACCCCTAGAAGGAAAGCAGATATTTATCACAGGCCATATTATTTGTACTTACAACTTGTACCCAGTGAGATGCTTTTATTATTTCAAGAAAGTTTTATGTCAGTATAGGGAACTGTTTATCAGTCAAGTTCCCAGATGCAAGCCAAGGGCCAAGTTTGAGAGCAGTATTTTCTAAAGACAGCAATCTCGCTGCTACTGTGTTAACTCTTGTTTGCACAAGATTCAGATGGTCTTATTCAATGACCCCAAAATCAAAATATTTTATCTATTTATCTATCTATCATCTATTTATCCATCCATCCATCCAATATATCATCATCATCATCATCATCATCAATCTTTTACTGTGGTGCTGGGGTTCAAACACAGCTTTATACATACTAAGCACAAACCCCAGCACTAAGCAATGCCCTCATTCTTTATTTGCAATTCTTGAAATTGAATAAGAAAAAGATTAAGGTTCTTGTGTTAGAATGCTAAGTAACGCATGTTAAAAATATTTGAAAACATCATTAATTTAGGGATTAGACTCTTTTCATATCTTTATTCCCACCTTCTCTTCCTCCATCTCTTTCTTACATCCTTTTTTCTCCCTCAAAGTATTTGTTGAACACCTATTATGCTTGGAAATGGTAAAGCACAGTGAAAAGGATCACTAGCTCTGGATTAAGATGCCTGTGTTTCCATCCCAATTCTGCCATGCATCGGTTTCCTGACCTTAGGTAAGTCTTGGGTCCTCTATGTGTATTGCTCTCTGAGGACTTCACTGTCACCTTCCCTTAGTAAAGAATAGTATTGAGTTTTCTCTCTTTGTACTTTCTGAGTATAGATCAGGATCATTCTGGGCCAGGGCTAAAGCAATTGTATGTGCTGCCAGTATTACATCAGGTCTATTCCAACTTGTGTACAATGTGAGGATTATGGACATGAGAACAACCAGGGGACAGATGAGACATTTGGTTTTATTCGTATCTTGCATGCAAAACTGACCAAAGAAACCACCTACAAATATATATATTTGTGACATGGTGTAGTCCTCTGGACCAGACTCAAATGAGTGATCAACACTGAAGTCTGGAAGGAAGATTGATTCTACAATTGGACCTACTAAATTTCTGATTGATGATTTGTTCCACTTTCTTTTCATATGCTTCTCTTTTTATTGACATTTCTGTAAGCTTTAAATTATTTGCTGTTCAAATCATGCTCCCACATACATTCAAGGAATGATTTATATTGAGTGTCCAGCCATAATAATGAATGTGACATTATTTGTGGGGTCAAAGGAGTGAAAACTAGTACTTATTTGCTGCTTTTTACATGGATAATATTGCCATGTGCCCATAAAATCCACATTTGTCATTTTGTTCTGAAAAATATCTTCTTAAGCTAAGTTTATACAACATGTAACTATTAAATCAAAATTTCCTTCTCCTCCTCTGTCTCTTCCTCCTCTCCTTTTCTTCCTCCCCCCTCTTCCTCCTCTTTCTTTTTGGCATGGGGTGATTGTAGTACTATAGTATTTTGGCCAAAGGGATCCATTGGACGTCCTGTATTTTAGAAAGAGCTGTTATGTTTCTGTATTTCTCCTCCTTTCTCTTCCATTCTTTGTCTGTTTCTCACATGCACATATACACACATGAATACTATTAAGAAGTTTTCTGTGACTTTGGGTCTAACATTAATTCTAAACTTTGAATCTCATATTTAGGACCATTTAGGGCCCAGAGTAAAGCTTCTCCCATCTTTTACTCTACATACTTGAAATAAAAGTGACTGATTCTAAATGTAGTGAATGTTTGTGCTGATGTTCCAGAAGAACCCTCATTAGGATTGGGATGTGTTTGAGCAATAGGAGCACTTCCATGGTAAAAGAAAGTGCGATTCACGTATCAAGTCATCCTTTGATGGCATAAACATGAAATACTTTGTATAATGAAATAACTTTCCCAGAAATAATAATAAACTTCCATTTTCTTACTTATCTTCTTGTTTCAAGGAATATTTCCAGAGGTTCTCATGAATTATCACAGTGTTGACAGCATAATATATAAAAGCTGAAGATCATTATCATAGGTCTGGATCTTGCTTTCTGATACAGGTGGCTAGAAAAATTAAGTAAAGTTAAATGATGTGAAAATTTATTTCCTTGATTTCCCGAGATACAGTTCTAGTGCTCACTAACTGCATGTAGCTACTAGCTTTGGTACTAAATGACACAGACATAGAACATTTCCACTACTGCATACCTTTTGTTGAGGCATATCTATAAATGAAGTGTGTAGTATTTCAGTTCTTTATCTGTCCCATATCCTGGCAGCTATATGAGCATAGAAGACTAGAATTGTGAAGAGTCATAATTAATTAAATATTTAATTTTAGCTGGCAAGTTGTTAAGTGGGCAAGTATTATGTAGGCCTTCACTTAGACTTTTTCTGAGTCCAGGAAATTACAGATGAGATACATGAGATATGTATCCTTTCTTCAGGTGGCTTATGTGTTACGAGCAGTGATTTTTGTGGACTTTTCCCAAATTTTATTATTTTGAGAACTTTGGGTGGTATGATGGTGAATGGAGGTATTTGTTAACTGCTTGAAACTATGCAATATTATATCATAATCTTATCTAATACATAGTGCTGGTGATATGGATCACCTTTCATGGAATGTGTCTTAGTAATCTGTGTGCCAAGAAATCAGAGATAGCTCTTGTAAGATAATGGTTCAATTAGTGCCTTCTGGGCATGCTAATTTAATTTCTTAAAGTGGCCATTAGAGAGAAAACTATCATTCTGTTTGTCTTCGATCTTGGGAGCAGTGGATATTCCACAACATTTAAACACGAACTAAAAGTATTTATTGCATGATTTGATTCTCCCGCTTTCTACCCCTGGCCCCCAGAATTTTATTTTTTCTCTAATAGAAGAAATTCCGTAGGATTGGCAGACTAACAATGTGGTGCTGGTTGCTATGTGTTGTCTGTCACATGATTTTTGCTTGTTTTAAATAATACTCTCTCTCTCACCCTGTGCGTGTGCGTGCATGTGTGTGTGTGTGTGTGTGTGTGTGTGTGTGTGTGTGTGTGAGAGAGACTGCTGGAGACAGAACTCAGAGGCATTCTACCTCTGAGATACACCCCGGCTCTTTTATTATTATTTTTATTATTTTTTGTTTTGAAACAGGATCTTTCTAGGTTTCTGAGAATCTCACTAAGTTGCTGAGGTTGATCTTGAACCTGTTATCCTCTTAGATCAGCTTCCAAAGTATTGATTTACAGGTATGTGCCACCATGCCCATTGGTTACTATATTTTCTCATTATTAAAAACCTAGCAAGTGAATTCTGTGAAGGTGTATAGGGAAAAGAATATTAACCCACAAAATCTGAAGTCTTTATATCAAATAACAAACTTTTATTCTTCCAGTAAGACTCTGAGGACCTTTGGAATAGAAAAACCTTTTTTGGTTGTTGATGTTGTTATTGTTAGAACCATATATATTTAAGAAAACAAGTAGATATTGCTATTTTTAAAAAAATCTTTTCCTGAAAGTCTACTTTTGACCTGGGTATTTCAAAGTGAAAGAAAATAAATACAATTCTCTTGTGTTTTGGTAAAAAACTCTTTCAAAAGAACCGTAGAAGGAACTGGAGGCTGTCAAAGGTGGTCAATGTTTTAGGAAAGTTGCATTATACTGTTTACACTTAAAACTCAGAATTTGGTCTTGTTTATGGAACATTTCCACACAAGGCTCATTGATTCTCAGATTACTGAATCACAAAGCAGCTGCTTCTATTACAAGCACAGTTATTTAACTCACTCCTGATTACCTCATGAGCACATAATTTCTTGGTCATAGACTCTGATCTATAGTTCTTGCTCTTGAGGTCATCTCTCACAGTGCACACTTGTCTATCCAGATGGCAATTATTTGATGTCATTTGTCCCTTTTATCATCTCTATATCACTTAGAAGAACCGCTTATATTTTTTTTAAAGAGAGAAAAGATATTTGGTTTGAATCAGCAAGGGGCCTACGTTTCCCTAATTAAAATGGAAATAAATATAAGCAGATCTGTTGCAGGGTTTATTTTGCTGATGAGATAGGTATGGGATAGGAAACTACTAACAAAACAACTCGTAAGTACCCAATGATAAAAGTGACAGAAATAATAGCAATATTGCGGATACTCATTAACTGGAGAGGACAGTGCTTTTGTAAAACTATGACTCATCTCCTTCTTGTTCAGATGTGATTATATGATGACAATTATTTTGAGCTAAGTGTCCATTGTGATACAAAATTTGAGTCTATGGCTTCATTGATTATAAGCCTCTGTCTATGTCAGATTGTCTGGCATTGTGCTTATTTGCATAAATCAAAGCACACCCTCAAAAGGTTTGCTTGCATTTCTCTGATGTGACATAAAGGTCATCCTGTATCCCCGTGGAAAGAAGGAATACAGATGGCACAGCACTGGCCGCCTGGAGTGGCAGAGACTCTACCTGGGGGAAGCTGGAAGGTCCTTGGTACACAGGAAAGGCTGTTGATAGTAAAGGAACTTGAGATGTTCAGCCTCATCTACTTTCAGAAGAAAGTAAGTGTTATGGGAAATATCAGGTTTGAGATCAGAAAAATCTCTGTTTTAGTCTCAGCTCTGCCACCAAAAAGCCTGTAGATTTGTAGGGTGTATAGCACTCATTAGACATATAGAACGATGGTGGTGGTCAAAGGCTACTATCATTGTTAATTTTGGTATTACTATTTAAATCTTACCATCATCTCTTTATCTCCCTTTTCATACATTTGTGATTTAATCTTTCTAACCTCCATTTTCTTACTAGAGGATACAAATACTCACGCAAGAGGAACAAATTATAGGAGAATTCAAATTGGGAATCGGGTAGATGGCAGCAACTGGATGTTGTGGTTAGGTTCAATGGTGTGGTTTTTCTCATCAGTTTTTTTTTTCTTTTAGCCAGTACAAGTCAGTTATTATCCCCTAAACTACTTGACGCACATTTCTAAATATTCACATGCTGTTTAGCCACAAACTGTAGAAACATCATGATAAGGATATTCTCAAAGACAGAATCAAAAATTATTTGAATAGTTCTGAAAAAGTTTTACTGTTTCTTAGAATTCCCCCGAAGTTGGTGAATATAAGCTAGAGTGAGAAACACAAGACAAGAAGACCTAAGCATGTTAACCCTTCAAAACCCATCAAGAAAAATATTACACAAAGGCAAACTGTTTCAGTGTTATCAATTATTCATTGATTCTTGAAAGTAATAATAGTAAACATCCTCGAGGCTGCTGAGCAATATGAGCTCAGGGCTAGGGCAATGGCAAAATAAAAATGTAATAAATATAATTGATATTCACCAATTCTATGTTACTAAAAAAACAACCTGCATCACTGAGCAGAAAAAAAATGCCTTTTAGAAAAGTCTAAAATTATCTTGAATTCTAAAATGTGTGTTACTTCCCACAGAAATTTGCTGGGAACCAAAATAGCACATACTAATAGTTATCCTTTTAGAGGGCCCACTATGTAATGATGCTTTTTGTTTCTAATCCCTATGGCAACTTTGCAAGGCAGATTTTATTGTCCCTATGTTCCTGATGAGGAAATTGAGCTTGAGACGGGTTAGATAATTGTCCACAAAAAATTTTAGTACTGTTGGGAATAGATGTTGTATTTGGAATGCCTGAGGTATCATTCTGACTGGGTCTCTTGCTACTCTGACCATTGTGACACATTAATGCCTCTTCTTGAAAAACAGTTGTACAAATTGTACTCAAGTACTATGTTTTTATCTTCAAGGTATCAGAAAATAATGAGTTTGGATTTTTGTGTGCGGAATTACTGATTATGATAGGTGGTTCTTGATGTTTCTCTTTTCAAATAAACTTTTAAGTTAAACACTGTGCTAGGCATTGGAAATTTAAAAAAAATAATTATTTTTCTTTACTCTCAGGAATTTAAAAAACTAGTATAAGAATGACAAACATCTTGTTCAAATATCATTCTTTACCCTCCTACTTTTATTAGTGGGTGTAGCATGGGTAGAACTCATAAATTTCTCAACAATTCCTTCTCAACAACAATTCCAGGCAATCTCTAAACACTGATTAAAATGAACATACAATAGAATTGAAATTCACTTACAGCTCCCTGTTTTAGAGGACACAGGTAATTGGTCACTTGAAATACACTGTGGCAGTCTTGATGGAGTTGTAAGTAGTTGTATCTGGGGTCTGATGGATTCTCGTGGATACTGAAAGGGTAAGATGGTTTTCTCCAATTCTGGAGGGTGGAAGAGAGCAGCGAGATTTGCACATAGATTCCTAATCTTAAGGAATGGTTAGGAGTATGACAGGGGATGAGACTGGTAATTTTAACAAAGGCCAAAGAACAGGAGCATTTATATGTCAACTGAAAAGTGTAGAATCTACCATGGAGGTAAAGTATTTTAAAGTTCTGGAAGATTTTATAAAAGGAGTAAATCAATCAGAAAAGCATTTTTTTAAGAGAAGAAATATCTGGGTTTTTCTTTTTTTTTTTTTAGAAGACATGTGAGATACTACAATTATCTTGGAAAGAGAAACCAAGGGTTTGATTAGAGAAGCAGAGGCAGAAATAGAGACCAGAGGATTGATTAAGAAACCACTAATGAGCTGCTATAGATGTAGACCTTATACACATTTGCAAGAGACAGACTGGGGATGGTGTGAAAGAGAAAATAATATTGAGGATGACCTCCAGATTTCTGAACTGAGTGACTGAGAAGAAAAAGTTGTAGAGCAAGATGTAATGATTTCACTGAGAACAAGCCACAGAGATATTGATTTATGTCACTACACAGAAATGCTTGGCTATGTTTTAATTTTGAGACCTAGTACTTGTTTCTAAAGTATATTTAAAATATTCTTAGGAGACAGGCGTGGTGGTGCATGCTTGTAATCTTAGCATTAGGGAGGCTGAGACAGGAAGACTGTGGTTCATGGCCACCCTCAGCTACTTAGTGAGGCCCTCTGCAACTCAGTGAGACCCTGTTACAAAATAAATAATAAAAAATAGGGCTGGGAGTGTAGCTTGAAGGCAGAATGCCCCCGGATTCCGTCCCCAGTACCACAAAAAATTCTTATAAAATATTAAGAGATTAATTTTGATGGTAATTATAGATAAGTTTTGTATACCACACATCTTGACTATTTGCATGCTTTATTTACTGGGAAAAGTTAGAATTTATTGATCCTTTCCTGAAAATGGAGTCTACTTAGAGGCAATGATTATTACAGACTACATTGTATCCTTCCACATGGATACTAGTGACAGTTTTCATTTCCATTCTGAGTTAGAGCTACTTTACCTTTCTGCAGTGGCCATGGTTCCAACTGGTCAATATGGATAGGCATTTCTTCCTAAAGAATTTATATATGCTGAATCCACTAAGCACAATTTACAGAAATCATTTATTTATTTACTTATTTATTTATGCTTTTATGAGACAAATATTAACCATTAAACAGACTCTATCAAAATTGAAAATATGAAACGGATGATTCTTTGACTTGCCATATACTGAGTATACATGGATGTTTCAGGTTATTTGAAGAATGCTCCATTATATGAAGTGCCAGGTACACGGAGAGGGCCAGTGGTTAGAATACCAACTTTGAATCATAGCTTACTAATATTACGGGGTTTTCCTTACAGCCAGGAACAACTTGGCTTTGTTAGACTACGTCAGAATCCTTTTACCTCTTATTTTTGCTTGTGTATATGGTACTGGGGATTGAACTCAGAGGTGTTTTACTGCTGAGCTCTATCACCAGCCCTTCCTATTTTTTTAAATTTTGAAATAGAGTTTTCTTAAGTTATTAAAAACTATTCTCAAACCTGCAGTCCTCTTGTCTCTGCCTCAAAGTTATTGGGATTATAGGCATACACTACCATACCTGGCTTTTATACCTTTTATGATGCTAAAATTTTATCCATGCATGTGTGTTAGGGGAATTTTTTTAGATAATTGTTTCTATATTTGGTGGAGAAGAAAGGCCACTGAAAATTGTGACTGTGTAGAAAATATTTCCTCTATTTTCCTCACTTGAGGATAAAAATGACAGTTGATGTTTTAGTGATTCTTTTATTTTTTCTGTGAAAACTTTTCTTAAACTTCAAAGTTTCTTGCTTTTGTATAGTATCTGTACATTTAGAATATACACTACATAGAAAAGATGGTTATAAAGATAAAGGAATTCATACTTTTATTCAATCTTTAATAGAATTATTTTTAGTACTTAGTTATTAAATAATACTCTGCCTACTTATATTATATGAATAAGTACAGCCTAACCTCAAAGAATTTTGGATCCAGTTGCTAGGATAAAGGACATAATAAATGTTAAAACACTATAGAAAAATTCATGTTTTTGGTCTTCTACTACTCTTCTGTAAATGTGGATAAGTCATTAATTCTAGTTTTTATCATCTTCAAAATTGGGGAAGGGGGAAGCTGGGCTAAATAACTTTTTACTACATGATTTGAAAAAAATTCCTTATAACTAATAAAACCACAATGCCTTGTTCTTACTGATTGACATGAACAAAAAATACAAGTTAAATTTAGAAATAGAAGAGATCACTATGACTAGGCCTACCTAACCCTTGATCAGACCCAGTTGTTTTTACTAAAAAAAAAAAAAAAATAACAGCTGATAGTACAAATTTTTGAATTCTAACAAGAGGATGTCTTTGGAGTTCAGGGCTTTGGTCTCTTTTCCCACTCTAGTATCTTATGTGGAACTTAAAAGCACAACATCTGTTTGCTGTAGTGTTCTTTTAGGGTGATGATACTTCTGAGCACCTTCAACTTTAAGATGTAACCCTTAACATACTCACTTTGTCACAGGAAGTGGAAGTATCTGGCCCTATTGCAAGAAATACAAAAGTTCTGGAAGAAATAGAGGAATGGAATTTTGTCTTTTTAAATTTTTAAATTATTTATTTTTTATTGGTGCATTGTAGTCATACATCTTAATGAGGTACAAGATGGTATGCACACATCATTCATTTTTAGCCCTTCCCCAATTCCCTTCCCCCTCTCTCCTTCTCATGTTTGACTTAGTGAATGATTTTGACATGTTTGGGAATGTGCATCAGGCACATTAGGGAATTTCCCTTTTCCCCTTTTCCATTCACTTTATTTAGGTCACCCTATTTGCTCATCTATGGTTTCTCCTTTTTTTTTTTTTTTTTTTTTTTTTTTTTTTTTTTTGCGGTAGTGGGGATAGAACTCTCAGGGGCATTTTACCTCCAAGCTATACCTACCCCCAGCCCTATTTTTTTATTCTATATTTTGAAACAGGATCTGACTGAGTTGCAAAGGGCCTCACTAAGTCGCTAAGGCTGTGAACTCAGATCCCCCTGTGTCAGCCTCCCGAATGCTGGGATTACAGCATGTGCCACCACACTGGGCTTTGGTTTCTCCTTCTTTATCTAGAATTCCTCCTATAATCCTTTTTATCCCTAGCTTATGCATATTAGGGAGAGAATCCGTTTTTTTACTTTTTGTGACTGACTAATCTCAGTTCAATCTATTTCCCCGCAAATGATGTAATTTTGTTTTTCTTTATGGCTGAGTAAAATTTCATTGTGTACATATCCCATAATTTTATAATTCATCTGTTTATGGACATCTTGGCTGTCTCTAAAGTTTGGCAATTTTGAATTCTGTGGCTATGAATGTAGATACACATGTATTAGTTTTGTAGTTTGGTTTCCATTCTTTTGGGTAGATACCCAGAAGTGGTATTGCTGGATTATATGGTAGGTTCATTCCCATTCTTCTGAGGATTCTCCATACTGTTTTCAAAAGTGGTTGTACTAATTTGCAGAGTCTCACTAAGTAGGTGAGGCTGACTGTGAACCGGGATCCTCTTGTCTCAGCCTCCCACGTACTGGGATTACAATCATGTGCCACCATGTTTGGCTTAGTTGTTCTCAATTTTTATTATTTTTTCTTTTTAAAATAATTTTGGTACATTGTAACCATACATCATATTGAAGTTTAGTGTGATAAAAACATACATGCACACAGTTCCTCTGTGCATTTCCCACTGGATTTTGCCGTGTCACCTCCTCCCCATTAATAATATTAAAATTGGCATTGATAGCTTTACAAATGTACATCAGATTGCTTGAACCGTTTTCTTCATTTAGTCTCCCCTTTCTTTTCCCTACCTCCCTCTCAAAATTCCTTCCCACTCTTCTACTGGTATCTCTTCTCATTACTTGAAGTCTTTTTGTTTCCCAATTTTTTTCTAGCTTCCACATAAGAGTGGAAACATATGAACCTTCACTTTCTGAGACTAGCAGATTTCACGTATCATAATATTACCTGGATGTATCCATTTTTCCTGCAAATGACATAATTTTGTTCTATATGGCTAAGTAAAACTCCAATGTGTGTATATATTACAGTTTCATAAACCATTCATCTGTTGATGAGTACCTAGGATGGTTTCATAATTTGGCTAATGTGATTTGTGTTACCATAAATGTGGATATGCATATATCACTATAATACTCTGATTTTAATTCCTTTGGAAAGATCCTCAGAAGTAGTAGAGCTGGGTCATATGGTAGTTTCTTACCTAATCTTCTGAGGTTCCTCTGAACTAATCTCCATAGTGGTTTTGCTAATTTATATTTCCACCAATAGTGTATGCAAATTCCTCTGTCCCCACATCCTCACCAACATTTATTATTGTTTATATACTTAATAATGACCATTCTAGCTGAAATTGTGATTTAGTATCATCTCCTAATATTGACACATAGAGTGAAAAGAAATAGGTAGAGTATGACAATAAGAATGAGTGAATAAATATAAATTTATAAGTTTATATTTAATGTGGCATAGCATGCTAAGAACTTTCAGCTGGGGTTTTTCTTTTATTATTGATAATTTGAAAATAGTTAATAATTCATTCAGAAATTTTTTATAAAAATGATAGATATTAACAAACTGATGTCCAGAATTTTGAGCTATTGTGGAACATCTCTCAGGTTAGTTATTTCTGTATTTATCTGTGCCTCATTTCTCTGGAGAATACTATCAGCTATTGTTTTCTTGTCTGCCTTGCTATGACAGTAGGTGACAATAAATTCAGACTCCAATGTATGGCTGTTTATGGCAGAAGATTATAAGGACCTGTTCAAAATAGAATGTACTTTTTCTCCATTAAGTGCATATTCTTGTTCACAGAGTCTACATTTGTGTTTAAACTACCCTTATAAGTCCAGTGTTAATTTTTTATGGGTTAAAAAATAAGGCATTATATGTAGGATTCTGGCTAAAATTTTGGATGAGTTTTCTTTTTTTTCTCTATCTCTATTTCAGAAATAACAAAAATACATGGCTTTATTCTCTCAAATTCTATCATATGCTTTTTTAGCTAGTAGACAAGACAGTATTCCTAAGTTTTAAACAGAATTGCAATCTACATAGCTCTATGATTTTTATATGGTCAATCCACTTTATAATGTCAAAGCAGTTTTATTTCCGCTTGCGAGGGTTTTTAACTTGTTCTCATTAACATTGCACCTGCTTCCTTATTTTTAGCATATCTGATAGGGTGGGAAATATAATTCGGAATGAGATTCTCCATAAATACAATGAATTTGGGTTGACTAATGACTAATTGAAAATTATGAATTGTTTTAAAGATTTAACTTGGGCTTAAGGTAACTTTTGCACTATTCACACCCAAATGCTCTAAGAAGCGGTTAAAAGCAATCACAAAATTGTAGACAAGCAAATTTTTAAAAATTTTCTTCATTTTATAATTTAAAATGTTTCCTAATTATAAACATTTATCATATTTCTTATAAAATGTTTTCAGTATTGAGAAAGAAAGAATAATCATGTACAATTCTACGAAGGATAAATAGTCACTATTAAATATTTATTTCCATACTGGGAATTGAACCCATGGCCTTGCACATGTTAGGCAAGTTCTGTATGGCTGAGGTACATTCCTAGTTCTTTAATCTATTTTATAGTTTTACTTAAAAACAAGAATCATCATATACTTCATAGTATTTTGAAATTCTATATTGTCATATAAAATATTTCATACACTTAAAAATATGTAATTAAATATCTAACAATCTATTTATTTACTTTATGAAAATATATTTAAGCTAGTTATAAAAATCTTTGTTTATGATTTGAAATGAATATGTTATATCTAATAAAAATAATGCTGAACATATATTAAAGTCCATAAATTATTTTAATAATTTAATTAACAACTCCTAATATGCCTATAATGCACTTAATATAATTGTCTCCATTAAGAAACAGAAATGACTGAGGATTAGAGATTTTCTATAAGTTGGTGATGATAACAATTAGTAAGTGTGGAATTTAATCCTTCTTCTGTCTCTGTCTGACCTTGTGAAATCTCAACTTGCTCCTCCTCTGTGGATACCATGTGTCTCAAGATACCTTTGAGAAAAAACCCTCTGCAGGCTTAGATACAGTTTGTCTGTCATCTAGTTAGGGCTTATTTATTTATTTATTTATTGTGCTGAGGATTTAACCCAGGGACATTCTTTCTCTGAGCCAGATCTCCAGCCCTATTTTATCTCTTGTTTTGTCTCACTAAGTGGCTGAGGCTGGTCTTGAACTGTGATCCTCCTGTCTCAGCCTCCCAAATACTAGGATTACAGGTATGAACCACCATGACTGGCTCAGTCAGGGCACTTTTAAGATTGAGGAGAGAATGCTATAAATAACTTTGCTGTAGAAATAGGTGTAACCTGGGAAAATAGAACATATTCTCACATCTCTCAACAGTCTCTTGTCCAGTGTCCCCTGTGACTCAAGACACTGCTGTCTGTCTTTGACTTGCACTGTTTCCACAGACTGCTTTGGATGGCTCTCCAAAGTCCTCTCTCCCAAAGAAAAAAATGAATCATGACCAAAGGGACAGATGACCACAGAAAAATACAGAATAGTGTTTGAAAATATTATAGAAAGTGAGTTAATGGATAATAAAATCATTAAAAACATTTTATACTTTTATAGGTACATTATAGTCTTATAGTTTCACATCAATGTGATGCATAGTGATAGTGATATACAACAAAATACTTAAAGAAAGAAATTCTATTAAAGGTTCCCCTAAATTACCTACTTGAGTCATTGAGCTAGTTTCACTCAGTGATTCCAGTAGAAGTCTTACTTTAAAACACCATGGTGGTCCCAATTAGAAGATGAATAGCTCTTGTTTTCTATCCAAAATTTGATTCTGATGTCAAGACTAATGAGATCACAGCTGAACCTACAGGAAATGGAAGGGTTAATAACTCCTAATGAGGGTTTCTGGGGATAGCAGAGCAAGTTTCCCAAGTGGATAAAATTAGTGGCTTTCCCAAGTAGATAAGAAAATGGCTTGAGAGGAGGAGCAATGGAGACAGGCTGGGGTTTACAGTGGTTAGGTGAAGGGTGAGTGGTGAACACTGCTTGAACTTCCTGTTAGCACTAAGGGGAAGGTGGAAGAGGTGGGCCCTGAAAGCCATCAGTCAACAAACATAAAAAATAGAGTCAGAGTCTTTATTCACTTTGAGGATCACTATTAGCTGCGTCTTGTGTGTGTTTGGAGCCATTCACTTTGCTTTGCTGGGTGCTGCACACCCAGAGAGGGCACTGTTCAGAGACCATGGGGCATGCGGAGGTCCTGTGTGTGCTTCTCACACGCCTTCCTACAGGCATACCTGGTGAATGCCAGTCTTACTTTAAAAACTTACATCTGTTGCCCTTATTGCCAATTCTCCACAGGTGCTTATAAATGCACACCTATTAGAGGGGAATGATTTTTACTCTCAATCCAAACTAGTAGCATTTTATTATAACTGTCCTGTGCTTATTTCAGAAAAAGGTGAAACAGATCACTAACATTTATTGAACTTTTGAATTTATAAATAGTTTTCTGTCCACAAAATAAAATAAATGTACATGTAATTAAGAATAATTATCATTTAGGTCTATATCAAGCATGTATGGTATGCTGGGCATAGTTTTGAGCACCTGTTATCACAGGTGATTCTTACGATCTTTTTATGAAGTTTACCTTATTACCAGCTTCGTTTTACAGATGAAGCAACTGAAGTACTTTGGGTTATTTAGATTCTCTATGGTTCCCAGGTAGTAGTGGGATTTCTATATAGTTCATCTGACTCCAAAATATGTACTCTTAACCAGGGAAACAAAGGTGGAAAGAAGCTATTCTTTGGTATTTCAGAACAAGCTGATGTTTGGGCAAATATCTAGAAAGAAAAGAATACTCAATTTGGAATTGGAGGTCTGTTTTTTTTTTTTTTTTTTTTTTTTTTTTTTTTTTTTTTTTTACATACTGTGTGATTGTTGACACTTTGACTTTTTCTGAAGTTCCAGTGTCTTTCTGTAGAAATATGATCTCAGGTTTTTTGCTCCTCAGTGGTTTTGTAAGAAAGACTGTCTTGTTCACTTCCTCATTCCTCAGAGCCCAGAGACAGGGGAAGGTGCTCATCAGTGCAACACCAAATGAAGTGTCCTTGATATCTGGATCTAACATGCAACTAATTAGTTACATTATCTGTCTATTTTTTAATTTGTCCTCTGAAATTCTAAAATCTTTACATATCAACTCTTTCCCCAAACTCTTAAAAAAAAAACCCTCTTTATTCCTTTAGTGTAGAAATCTAGCAATGTTTTTTGTAGAGGAAGTTGTCTTGATTGCCTGGGGTGTAGTCCTTTATCAACTTGAGTCAATGACTCTCGTTGGATTATTTTCTCTTTTTAGTAGCTCAACAAACTCATTGGGTTCAATCTGTTTTCTGCATTTTAAGATTTGAAAAGGCCTATCATTGAATCAGTGCAATCTTGCTTAATCCTCTCATTTCTAAGATGAGAAAGTTGAATCAAAGCTAATCTTCTTTATGATTCATACTCCCCAAACTCCCCATCCTTTAAGGTTCTGCTTATATTTTCAGCTTTGCAATATTCTTCCAACTTGTATGCTTAGGCTTAGTATGAGGTTACATCTTAGGAGTCTTAGGCTAGGGTGTTATATATAGGTGTGCTTTTCTTAACATTTATCCTGTGTCTGAAGTTTAGAAAAACAGAATTCAAATGCTAAAGATGATTCATAGAGCTTTTTTTTTTTTTTTTTTTTTTGCGGGTCTGGGGATGGAACCCAGGGGCATTTGACCCCCCAAGCTACATCTCCTGTCCTATTTTTTCTTTATTTTGAAACCGGGTCTCACTGAGTTGCAGAAGGCCTCACTAAGTAGCTGAGGCTGTCCGCGAACTGCGATCCTCCAGGTCTCAGCCTCCCAAATGCTGGGATTACAAGTGTGCGCCACCACGCCCGGCTTCATAGAGATTTTTAACAAATACACATCTAAGCTTGATACGGAATCACCATGCATACTGGAGAGAGTTGAATTTCCTTTAAAAGAAAATCAGCTTCATATTGGACAAATTGTCAGTTTTCTGTGTCTTTCAATCTCAGGAAACATTTATTATGAGGTATATTCTTTCTGGTAATGTCATGAAGTAAACTCTTGTGAATTTTATAGACTCTGAGGGATTTTGGATCTAGAATATGTAGAATCAGTTATAAATTAGGTATGTTTGTGGCTATCTTCCACTATAATAACATTATTTAAATTTTTATCAGGTTGTTTTTATGTTTAAAGCAACTTTTCAGATATATACTCTCCCCTTTGATATTTTACAATCTAAGAGAAGTGATAATGATGCAGAAGGAAGAGAAGGCATCCAGGTGGAGGGACAGACAGACGGTCATTGAATAGGAAATCTGTTGGATCCTCTGTGTGTGTGTACAAAGAAAACAATGGTTAATGCTGTGCAAGAGTCATTGTATTAAACACAGTCATTTATTATAATAAATCTAGTAAGTTATTATACTATCCCCACTTTATGAGTGAGAAAATATGTTTAGAGAAGTTAAATACCTTGCCTAAATGCATGCAGATCACTTTGATAGAGCGTGAATTTAATGTAAGTTTATCTGACTGCAGAGCCTATGCTCTTAGCCACTTAGCTTTATTGCTCTTTAAAGAAAATGTTTCTCAAAGTGGGGTCCAGTGTTCTCTGGTGGGCTGCCAAGATTCTCTAATGGCCTATAATAGTATTATAAAAATGAAGTCCTTTCTTTGACTTTTTATAACTTCCAAACGGTGAGATTTTATCTGTATAATTTTTATGAACTACTGAGTTTAATAATCTATAAAATTTCTATTATTAATATTTTTAAATAAAGCAAGTATGTTGCTCTGTAATGATAAGAATTAGAATTTAGTTAGAAGAGTGACTGATCAAATTTACATGTTTTATAAGTCATAGAAATATAATGTGAATCAAGCTACTTGACTTCTAAGATTCTCCTGGTCTTAATTTTGGCCCCAAGAAAGAACAAATTAGTAATATAAAAGTGATAAGATTCTTGGGTCAAAGTGACCAAGTCATCTTAATTAACTTCATGAAAGTAAAGAAAAGGCAAAGTGAATACTGAGTACAGCTAAAGGATTTATTTATATCATTAGTGAATATTGCAAAATTAGAACCAAAACAAATCAAGGCAAAAGCAATGAAATAAATGCGTGTGTGTGTGTATGCGTGTGAGTGCAATAATTATGAAGATATAATTTTAACTGAATTCATAAATAAACCCAAAAAAGAAAGAACAAATTGTTTAAATAAATCACCACTGTGTTTTCTTTACGAGAACAAAGCTGAGGTAAGAGTTGATTATGTCATTTACAGGGAAATGGATGGAACTGGAGACCATTATGCTAAGTGAGATTAGTCAGTCACAAGTGAGAAATTGGATGATCTCCCTAATATGCAGAAGCTAAGGAGAAAATGGGTCATAGGAGGAACTCTAGACAACGAAGGAGAAACTACAAATGAGCAAATAAGGTGACCTAACTGTGGGGATTGGAAGTGGGGGAGAGAAAGAAATTCCCTAATGTACATGATGTATAAGTTGATCAAGCCAAACATGAGAAGGAGTAAGGAGGAGGGAATGGTGTGGGAATTGGGGAAGGGCTAAATGAGTGATGTGTGCATGTATGCCTCTACCATCCTGTACTTCATTAAAATATATGAGTACAATGCACCAATAAAAGTTTAAAAAAAAGAAATTTAGGAAGGGTTGTCAAGTTGTATGATTCAGAAGTTTATAGGTGAAATAGATTCTTATCAGTAAACCTTGAAGTCTAACTTCTTTACAAAATTGTAACCCAAAATGCATATTTTTCTAATCAAAAAGAAAAAAATTTTAAATGAACTTCAGTAGTAAGAAATATTTGTAAATTGCATTTTTCATCTGGGAGCATCTATCAATCTAATAATTTTATAAGACATATGAGGGTAAACGATTACATGTGTTATTTCATACTTGTAGAATTTAATATATTTTGAGCACCACTATATGACTGAAATATGCTAGACTGAATAGATTTAAACATGATTAAACCATTATTTTTGTAGGTGTTATCTTGGGATTATCCTTAGAACATAAAAAATGAAGATATTTTGAGAAGAAAATTATTTTGGTACTGGAGATTGAACTCAGGGAAATTCTAACTCTGAACTGCACCCCTATCCCTAGTTTATTTTTTACTTTGAAAAAAAAAAAACAAAGGTATCCCTAAGTTGCTGATGGTCCCTTATGGCCTCAAACCTCTGATTCTGATGTTTCAACCTCCCATGTACTACATTCGGCTAAGAAGAAAATTATTTTTTAAAAATTAAAATAATTGGCTGAAATGTGAGGGCAGAACTCAGCTTCACTCACTTCTTCCACAGCTACATATGATGTTATATTCCAGGGACTGTTTTAGGCACTGAGGATATTGTGGGGAAAAATGAATGCAGTCCTTAATATCATGGGATTAATATAGTGGGAGAAGAGATCATTCATAAATGGAAATGTACCAGAAAATTAATGAGCTTTTAAGAATGCAAAATGGAAGATGGGGCAGACAGTGTTTTGGGCAGCTATGTTGGAGCTCATAGTAAGAAAAGTCTTTTAGAGGGAATACAAGAAGAATTAAGGTAGCCAAGTAAATATTTTCAAAGAGTGAATTTCAGGTTGGGAAGATGGTTTATTTAAGGGATTAATTTAAATATTGCATGCATATTCCAGGACTATAAAAAAAATCCATCATGACTGAGGTACAGGGAGAAAGAGGGAGAGAGGGAGTTGGTTAGGCTGCAGACTTGTGCAGGAGCACGTCAAGGGTGGGAAAAGGGAGTTTGCATTTAAACTCTAAGTGCTTATGCAAAACCACTGGTGGAATTTAATCAGGGAAAGGACATATTCTAATTTATGCTATAATAAGATCACTCTGGCTGCTGTATGGAAAATGGACTTGAGGGGTGGTACGGGGTGGAAGCAATTATTTTAGGCATTAAGTCAGAGAGTAATAATAAATCCATGTCTAGACAAGGTAGACACATAGTTCACTACTTCTTTTCTAAGTAGTCAGGAAGACTTCTGTAGAAGAGATAGAAATTCAGGTGTTTACTTGTTAAGATGGTGTTATGAAGTACTGTCATATTGAAAACAACAACAAAAATGTGCAATGTATGTCTTGTCCAGGGCTGTACAGGACAGGGGGAAACAGATATCATTTGGACAAGTATTATATTACAGATAGAGAAGTCTGAAGATGAAGATCATTTCCCCCCTCACATAGATAACTGAAGGAACAGCTTTGCTGTTGCTTAAATGACAGAAGAGTTTGTAAGAAGAAAAGCCATGAAATAGTATTTGTTGTCAGAGAGGAGCATGGATCTTTGGAAGGCCTTGGATGACTCCACATACAGTGGCTAGAGAAATGGGGAAATGAGATGAGGGATCACAGACTCCTTGAGAGGGACCTTGATATGAAGGCTGGGATCTGATGGATTAGTGCATGTTCAACATTATCAGGAATTGCCATTTTGGAAAATGTACTCCATGGGCTTCATAGAGAAAGGTTTACCTGTTATTAACAGAACATAGTGGGGCTTTGTGGAGGGAATGTTTACCATAATCTATTTAAATGATGCTTGCTTCCCTTTGAGTCTGAGGTCATGAGAGTAAAGTGGGAAAGCTGAAATATGGTGAGGACTGGAAACTGAATGGTTATGTGCTGATGACATTTGTTTTTGCATTCTTGAAAACTAGATTAAGTTTACTCATTAAATATATTTTCCAATTTTACCATTTGTTTTATTTTTTATTTATTTTTATTTATTTTTTTTGTGGGTCTTGGGGTGGAACCCAGGGGCATTCGACCTCCGAGCTACACCCCCTGCCCAATTTTTTATTCTTTATTTTGAAACTGGGTCTCACTGAGTTGTTGCAGAGGGCCTCAGTAAGTAGCCGAGGCTGTCCCCGAACCGCGATCCTCCAGTCTCAGCCTCCTGAATGCTGGGATTACAAGCATGCGCCACCACACCTGGCTTCAATTTTACCATTTGTATTATGTACATTTTTAGCGAAAGAAAACCATGGATAAAATAGTGTTGAAAATAGCCATATATTTTGGATATTTGAGGATAGGGTGGCATAAAATGCATAATACTTTTATATATTTTCAAAGCACTCACAGGTAATTGTAATCCACAAAATAAACCATGATGAGGGGAGAAAATCAACTCCATTCTAGAGCTGAGAATGAACTCCAGGAATTTTGTCTCCTAGTAAATTAGTGGTTGACAGAAGAATAGATTTTTGGGCTCTTGTTCTATTTCCAAAATATATTACAGTTTCCTATAAAAGCTATTACAAACTCTGGACAATATATCACATGGTACCCTGAAATATAGTAAACTGCTATGATTTTTACTATTGTATGCTGTTTTGACGATGTACAAAGCTTTTAAGGGTAGTTGATAAATAGAATGATATTTCTACCCCTCTGATATTTTCTATTATACTATAATTTATGAATTTTTGCATTTCTCAGAGAATGTGTTTTATTCTGTAGTTAAAATCAGTTCTGTTATTTTTCTTGTATCTCTGTTTATAAAAGGCAGAATTGCATTAAATCCAATGAAGGGAGCTAATGCAAGAGACTCTATAGCAGCATTCTTGGCTCTGTTCTCACTAAGGAAATAGAATGCATTTAGAATTTAAACTTTTGTGTGCCTTTAAAGGCATAAACTCTTAATTTCCAGATATTCCACACATCTGAAATAAGAAATTGTTTTCAGTTAAGCTCACAGCATAAGAGACATTCCTAACCATTTCTAATCCTCTACCCTCAACCACTGTCTAATTTCAAAGCATAGCAATCTAGACTTCGTTTTGCCTAACGTCTTCAAGGCTTCCTATGTTTGCATCCGAAATTCAAAGACACACTATTTAAAGAAGTTGGACTGTCAATATTTTCAGCATGATTTTTTTCTTTGTTGTAACTGACCATGGTTATGGATGGCAGTTGTAAAAGCCAGTGCGATTTTCTCTCTGTGTGTATTTGAAATACAGCATAAATCTTCACCATTCAGTGAGTTTGAGAGAATGAGGGGGTATTTCAATAGAGTAAAGAAGGTACCTACCATGGCATTTCAGGAAATGGGAACAGCGTGCACAATGGTACAAAGGAATGGAATTGCCTGGCATGTTGCTACAATCCTGCAGGAGGAACAGAATGTTCATTGCTGTGGGTCCTTCTATCCAAGGTGTGTGTCATTTTTGTCATTCTAAAAATCTTAAGTAATATTTGTCCATTGTAGGTACTAAAATAAATCAGTTCAGTTTATGAAACAATTAAAAATGTAACTTATATCTGATATTATTTATTAGAGTTCAAAGCTACTAACAGCAGAAATATGGCCTATCCAAAAAAGCTGCAAAATTAATTTTGCTTGTCTAAATGTATTCATTCAACAAGTATTTGTCACACACACACACACACACACACACACACACACGTGTGTGTGTGTGTGTGTGTGTGTGTATTAGGGTATGTGATAAATTTGGTCCTTATTTTTATTGAGGTCCCATTTAGATAGATAGAAAATTAACAAGTAATTATAGTGATGAAGGAGATATAGAAAATTTTCAGTGTGAAATGCTGCAAATTAAATACTCTGGAATAGTGGCCTTGACATTTAAGTTGAACCTTAAAGTATAAGGGTCTACTTATTTGAAGAGGCAGAGGAAAAGTTCTTTACTGGGACTATATTGTTTTGGTTAGTTCAATTTTGTAGTTGTAGTTAGTAGGAAATAAAAAGAGCTTATCAATATGTTTGTACCTTTCTTTCCTCTCTTTCTTTCCAATTTCTCATATTTTGAAATTCAAACTGCAGGACTAAATCCATTAAGTCCTTTTGAAAATGTTCTTTAAGAGCAAACACATAACACACAGATGGTCTCTGGGACTGTGAAGAATAACAAATGAAAGATTATATGTCCAAGTACAATTCAGATACTGAGACTGGGAAAAGGTAGGCTTCAGACTAAGCTGGATTTGGTCTAATTTAGCATTGTCTTTGCTTCTGTGTTCTTTGTGATGCAGAACAAAAATCTGTTTATTTGATTGCATAATAGATTGGCCACAGGCACAGTTTTGCCTCCTAAGCAAGCAGTGTGCAAAGCTTGTCCCAAACTGATTCTCCATATGATCAGAGTTAGTTGAGTTGCTTTGCCTTTCCCTGTACACTTCTTTTAAGGTTTTCTTATTCTTTTTGCAGAGAGGCCCTACTTGGAACATTTATTTATTTTTATTTTTTTGAACTTTTTAATTTTATTATTTTTCTTTTGTTTATAGGTGGAACATATTATAAATGGTGTACATTTAGATTGTGCTTGGTTCTCTCTCACCCCCACCCTGGCTTCCCTTCCCCCTCCCAATAATGAGTTTCCAGATTAACCATGCTATATTCATAATTTTACACATATTCGGACATAGCTCCTCCATTAATCAACCTCAGTCTTCTTCCTCTCCTGTCCTTTAGTTCTAGCTTTGCTGAGATTTTTCCTCCATTAAGGATATCATATCCCTCTAGTATTTCCACTACTCCCTAGTTTGGGCATATTATAAAAAACATATGTCCCTTCTCTTTCTATGCTGGCTGATCTCACTTAACATAATGTTCTCCAGATTTTTCCATTTTCTTGCAAATGCCATGATTTTGTTCTTCTTTATAGGTGAATTGAATTCCATTGTGTGTATTTCCCATAATTTTGTAATCCATTCATCTGTTGATGGAGACCTGTGTTGGTTCCATATTTCAACTATTACAAATTGTGTTCCTATGAACATAGGTATGCATGTGTTACTGTAGTTCTTTGATTTCAATCCCTTTGGACAAATCCCCAGGATTGGTATAGCCAGATCATATGGTGGATCTATTCTCAGTTTTCTAAGGAATCTCCACACTGATCTGTATAATGGCTGAACTAGTTTGTACTCCTACCAACAGTGTAAAAGAGTTCCTTTTCCCCCACATCCTTGCCAGCATTTGTTGTTATTTGACTTCTTTATGCTTGCCACTCTGATTGGGGTTATATGGAATCTCAGTATAGTTTTGATTTGCATCTCCCTGATGGATAATGATGTAGAACATCTTTTCATGTATCTATTGGCCATTTGTATCTCTTTTTATGTGAAGTATCTGTTCAGTTCAGTTGCCCATTTCTTGATTGGGTTATTTGTTTTGCTAGTGTAGATTCTTTTGAGATCTTTATATATTCTGGATGTTAGCCTTCTATCAGAGTAGTGGCTGGTAAAGATCTTATCCTATTCTGTAGGCTTTCTATTTAGGTTCTTAAATGTTTCCTTTGAGGAGAAAAAACTTTTTAGTTTGATACCATCCCACTTGTTAATTCTTGCTTTAATTTCCTATGTTTTGGAAATCTTGCTGAGAAAGTTACTATCTGTGCCTATATGTTGAAGTGTTGATCCTATGTCCTCCTCTAATAACTTCACAATCTCTGGTCAAATTTCTATGTCTTTGATTCATCTCGAATTGATATCTGTGTATGGTGAGAGGTAAGGATTTAGATCCATCTCTCTACTCCCAAGCTAGGGAGTAGTGGGAATACCAGAGGGACTCCAGATGATGGAGGGGAAATCTCAGCAAAGCTAGAACTGAAGGATAAGAGAGGAAGAAGGCTGAGGTTGATTAATGGAGGAGCTACATCCAAATATGTGTAAAAGTATGAATATAACATGGTTAACCTGGACACTGTTTGGGGGAGTGGGGGAAGAGAAGGCTGGGGGAGGGGGAGAGGGCACCAAGAATAGTCTGAATGTATGCCATTTTATATGTCATTTAAAAGGTGAAATAACTTAATAAGATAGGACTTTATGTATAGTTAACTTATTTTAGAGGACACATTTCTATTTTTATAAAGGAAACTAAAGATCTTTGTGCAAGGAAATTAATGCCCCTCCCCTTTCTGTGCTTGGGCGATATTACCTAACATAATGTTCTCCAGGTCTTTTCATCTTCTGGTAAATGACATGACTTTCTTCTTCTTTATGGCTGAGTAGAATTCCATTGTGTGTATTTCCCATAATTTTGCAATCCATTCATCTATTGATGGAGACCTAGGTGGGTTACATATTTTGGCTATTACAAATTGTGCTGCTATGAACACAGTTAAACATATGTTACTGTAGTACTATGATTTCAACCCCTTTGGATAAATCCCCAGTAGTGGTATAGCCAGATCATATGGTGGATCCATTCCCAGTTTTCTAAGAAATCTCCTCACTGATCTGCATCGTGGCTGAACTAGTTTGCACTCCCACCAACAGTGTAAAAGAGTTCTTCTTTCCTCACATCCTTGCCAGAATTTGTTGTTATTTGACAGCCTTTTCAACACGTGGTCCTGGGAGAACTGGCTATCCATTTGTAGAAAGATGGAACTAAATCTTTACCTCTCACCATGCACAGGAATCAACTCGAGGTGGATCAAGGACTTAGAAATTTGACCAGAGACTGTGAAGTTGTTAGAGGAGGGCATAGGATTAACACTCCAACATATAGGCACAGGTAGTAACTTTCTCAATATGACCTCCAAAGCACAGGAAATTAAATCAAGAAGAATTAACAAGTGGAATGGCATCAAACTAAAAAGTTACTTCTCATCAAAGGAAACATTCAAGAACCTAAAGAGAAAGCCTACAGAATGGGAGAAGATTTTTACCAGTCACCACTCAGATACAGAGCTAATATCTAGAACATACAAAGAGCTCAAACGACTCTACACTAGCAAAACAAATAACCCAATCAAGAAATGGAAAACTGAAATGAATATACACTTCACAAAATAAGAGATACAAATGGCCAATAGATACATGGAAAGATGTTTAACATCATTAGTCATCAGGGAGATTCAAATCAAAACCAAACTGAGATTCCATCTAATCCCAATCAGAGTGGCAAGCATAAAGAAATCAAATAGCACCGATAGAAGTTTATGCTGTGCTAGCTCATGTGAATCATTTAGTTAAGTTTTAACTCTTAGTATTAAGAAATTTAGCTTTGACATACTATAAAGTTACATGTACATTAACATTTAAGCAGCACAATTCACAATAGCCAAGTTGTGGAACCAACTTAGATATCTGTCAGTGATTCAATGGATAAAGACAATGTAGCATATATACCAAATGAAGTTTTGCTCAGCCATTAAAAAGAAAGAACTTATGTCATTTGCTGGTAAATGCATGGAACTAGAGCATATCATGTTAAGTGAAATAAGCCAGACTCAGAAAGGCAAGGGTCATATGTTTTCTCTCATGTGTGCAAGCTACACAGAAAGTATGAATAAAATAATGTGTATCACAAAAATAGGAGGAATGCCAGTAGAATAGAGGCAGGAGATTGTAGAAAGAAAAAGAAAGGTACTGGAATGAAATCCACTAAATCATGTTATGTGCTTATGCAAATACATCACAATAAATTCTACTTGTATATAATAATAATACACCAATAAAAATAGAAAAATGTTTTAAATATTCATGTATGTATATTTAGGTACTTCATTCATTCATTCATTATTTGATACTGGGAATTTAACTGAGGAACATTATACCTCCAAGCTATACCTCTAGCTCCTTTTTTATTTGAAACAGTTCTCATTAAGTTGCTGAGAGTCTTGCTAAATTGCTAAGACTGGCCTCAAACCTTTAATCCTCTGGTCTCAGCCTACCAAGTACTGGGGTTATATGTGTGCATCACCACGTCTGGCTTTCTTTTTTCTTTTTGTTTATGGACTGGGAATTGAACCCAGAGGCATTCTACCTCCAAACTACCACAGCTCTGTTCCACCAACAAGATGGTAGTCAGTGGCATAAAATTCTGGTAAAGAAAACCAATTATGGTGAATAAATAAATATTTATTTATCCTCTTATTTGGGAACTGAGGATTGAACCCAAAGACATTCTACCCTTGAGATATACCTCCAACCCATTTATTTTTTATTTTGAAACAGAGTCTCAGTAAGTTGCTGAAGCTAGCCTCAAACCTACCATCCTTCTTTCTTAGCCTCCCAAGTATTGAGATCATATGTGTGCCCCACCATGCCTGGCTTCTGTGAATAAAAATTTCAAAATGTTTTTTCAAGTTGAAATATATTAAGCTAAGGCATACTGGTATTCTTCTTTTTATTATTTAAATTCAGTAATACTCTTTTCTTTCCCTCAGTGGTTCTTGACTTTGACTCTAAATTACAATCAGATAGGAAGTTTTGGGAAATCATGTGCCCAAAGCATTATCTTCATTGTAAGTATACAAATATTTGCATTTCAAAAATGAATGTCAGTGTTGGCACCTGAATACTTGCAGTTGAATATTTTTGCTCAACTGATATAAAATGATTTTAATTCTAGTTGATTTTCTGACATTTACTTACTCTGTGATGTTGAAAAAAATCTCTTTACCGTATTTTCTTAGATGATCTTTAATTCTGTTCACCTCTCACAATCATTGTTTTGATCAAGATGAAAAAGGATTTAAAGAACCAAGTGTGGTGGTGGTATGTGTCTTTGTTCCTAGTACTTGAGGCGGAGACAGGAAAATTCCAGGTTTGAGACCAGCCTTAGCAAGTTAAATTCTTAGCAACCTAGTGAGAGACCCTGTTTTAAAACAAGACAAAACAAAAAACTAAAAAGGGCTGGGCATATATCTCAGAGACTGAATACCCCTGGATTGAATCACCAATACCACAAGTAAAACAAAACAAAAAGCTATACATTTACATATAAAGTATTTTAATATTTCCTGCCTAAGTGGTGTTCTATAAATTCTGTATGATATGCTGAGAACTTTCTTTGTTTTAATCTTATAGAATCACATCTGTCTTTGGCTATATAAGTCGAGAAAATTGTGGATTTCTCTAGCACGTTTTTTCTATTCACTCCTCCAACTACATCTTCAATTTCAAATAGCACTGTAAGAAGAAAGAATTGAGATAAGAATTTTTGGTTTGGAAATTTTTCTACAACCAGCTGATTAGCAAACATTTGAGTGCCTGTGGTAATATTCAAAGAGGCCATGTAGAAAATGGAACCTAAAATGGGGAGAGCTGCACATAAGTCAAAAAGGAGAGGAAAAAGCCGGGTGTGGTGGCGCATGCTTATAATCCCCGCGAGGCTGAGACGGGAGGATCGCACAGGTTCGAGCCAGCCTCAGCTACTTAGTGAGGCTCTCAGAAACGTAGTGAGACCCTGTTTCCAAATAAAATATAAAATAGGTCTGGGAGTATAGCTCGAAGGTAAAAAGCCTCTGGGTTCCACCCTCAGTACCACCAAAACAACAACAACAACAACAACAACAACAACAACAGCAACAAAAATAGGAGAGGAAAAGAAACAGAAAATAGAGGAAGTAAGGGATGTATAAATGTTTTTTTAAAACATAAAGGGTATGGTAACCCATACTTTCTAAAGGGGAAAATTAAAGTTTTTAGAGGTGGTACAAATATAGCACTAAGAGTACAGGTAGCTTATCCAGAGAGATCTCAGTTGGAATACTGGTTCAGGAACTTAACAGACCTGACATGGTCTTGGATCCATGGGCAGTGCTTTGTAAATGTAAGTCATTACTTTTGTATACAAGGTTAGATAAATATGAAATTATAAGTATGTGTTTTGCTATTGGTTAGGAGAAAGAGAGGTCTTGTATAGTTATATATCCTATACACAATTGAGAGTACCCTGATAAATAATAATCATTTTTGATGAGAGTGGATGAATTAAGCCATTAGAAGTTAAAATAATGAACAACCAGAAGTATAGGTTATCATCCAATTTGAAAGTGTATGGTGATTATATTATTGTAATTACTTTGAAGCTTTATAGCACCTTAGAGATCATTTTCACTCCCTGGCACTCATTTAGCCACAGTCACTGTTGAAGAATAAATTTGAACAATAGTATACCACAATCTATTTGCTACCCCAGGAGATCTTTGCTAGGATTTTGAAGCAAGAGATGGAATTGAGCCAAAGATGTGGTCTTGGTGATATTATTTATACAGTTAGAAAGACTTATATGATGGACTAGAAGAGCTACACTTAGGTGATAAGATAACAGCTGTTTAAATATTGCAGACAAGGATTTAGTTGGGTCACAGAATCTCTAATCATGGAGACATTTCTGAAAAAAAGTAGCTATTGGAGAAATTAGGCTCATTCATCATAGGGCTTATAATATGATTTTCAAGATCAGAGATATATACTCTTTTCCCCCAGGCTTTACTAATCTTGTACATGCTCAGGCCAGCAGCCCTTTTGTCTCTGACATGCTCAGGGACTTCTCGACAGCTTTGCTTCCCTCTGCTTACAGATCAGCATGGCTCCTGTCAAGTCATCCTCTCCTATTGGCTTCTGGGGTTGAAGCTCTTGCCCATGTTCTGGTTTTGTGTTCCTTCAGTGAGAACCTTATCCATTCATGCTCCCTTATACTGTAGACACCACAAAGCAACACTCTCTTGTATTTTTAATAGTTTTAGACCCAGATCTTTACTTTTTATGATTTTTTCTTCTGTTTCTTTTTTAATGATGGTTTCTAGCTGAAAAATTCAGACCAGAGAACACTGGGGCCCAGTGTCATCACCCAAGCCTCCCGTCCTCTTTGAAGTGATCTTCTGCTCTCAGGGCAGGTCTGAACTCCGTCTTGCTGTCGGATAATTTGCCTCCAGGAAACTTTTTGTTCTTTCTCTCAGATAGAAAAAGCAAACAAAAAGTCCTTGCTGGAGGTTTTCCTTCAGGAAACTTTTTAGATCCAGACATTTAAATGCTAAGATGATTTTTTAAAATGGGCCACTTTCAATTATCTACTTAATTACTAGCTAATTCCAATAGATAGCAAAGGTAGTTGGCAGTTTTGAGTTGAGATGGATCTCTGCACAATGACACACTCTACTAGTAATTTTACATCAAATAAGGATTTGATAAATAACTTTCTGAAACATTTTTCGACATTGAGAAAGATATATCCCAACTAATTTCTCATGGAACCTGAGTGAGTGAGAAAGAGGAGAATGACTCTGAAAGTAAAAAGAGTAAATTAAATCTGTAAGTTATGAACATGATGGAAGATACTCACGTTTATAAAATTTCTCACATGGAACAAACCAAATGTTTAGCAGTGAAGTTGCTTGATTTTCAAGCTGCTTACTTGCAATCATGATTTCTGCACTGTGATTTGTAAGGCTCTGATTTGCTGCTACTATATTAATAAATGCAATTCAACTTTCCCCTCAAGAAGAGAGTAAGGCATTTATGTCTGTGATATGCAGAGCTATGAACATGTCTCCAGATTTTAACGGCATCCATGCCATTTTCCCCTGGAATCATTAGTTCCTTATCTTTAGGATGCATGCCTACTAACTAGTCCTTTTGTATTTAATTCAAATCCATCAGTTTGAAATGGTGCTGTACGCCAGCCTAACAGATGAAACACAGAGATTCTTTACTGAGAGGAAAAACACATCTCTTTTGTTTAAGATGATGCCATATCATTGTTGAGTAGATTTCATATTCCCGAATTCAATAAGTTGGATGATCAAAGCAGTTTGCTTAGAAATCATTTTGGTAGGCATGAACCCATAAAAAGCAGAGAGCTTACTGGGCGTGGTGGCGCACGCTTATAATCCCAGTGCTTGGGAAGTGGAGACAGGAGTATCGCACAGGTTCAAAGCCAGCCGTGCTGGCTTAAGAGACCCTGTTTCCAAATAAAAATATAAAAAAAATAGGTCTGGGAGTGTAGCCCAGTAGAAGGGCTTCCAGAAAACCCAGTACCACCAAAAAAAAAAAAAAAAGAATTTATTTGTTTTATAATCGCTGAACTTTCTCATTGAAGCTGGGCTGTGGTGGGTGGTGTATTTTGCATACCATCCTCCATTTGTCTCCAAAATGGATTGGGCCTGAGGGCCCGACTTTACCAGTCTGTCTTATTGCTTTAGAGATATGCTTGTTAATAAAATTAATGAAATGTTTAGGTTGTGTTGGCCTTTCCTTGAGATATTTATCTAGGAGAGTGAGTATTATTTTCTCATACTGATTTCATGTAATGTGTACATTTAAAGTTCAAAGATTCCTCCTCTCTGCCTCCCTCATCTATTCCTATCATCTCATTCACCTATGGGAAAATGAGCCTCAGAGAAGTGAGACTTGCAATGGTCACATACCTGTGACCTGATCACATACCTATGAACTCTTCATACACCTGTTACCTAATTCAGGTCAGAGCTAGACTTCAGACCAGATTTTCTGGCCCCAAGTCAGGGGCCACTTTATTTAGAACTCTAAAATAACTGGTTGATTCCATTGCCATGGTACTAATAGTTAATATGCCTTATGTAAAGTGACACCAGAGTACTCACTATTAGTAAAAACTAAAACAAATATTGCAATTGTGACAAGGAGCCTGATATTTAGATGGGCCAGGACTTGGAATAAATTAACCAATATTACCAAGTTTGGACTATTTCACCCATTACCATGCTTTCACAAAACAGCTATTCCTGAAAGTATATGTGTGTTCAAAACATGTACTTATGCAAATATTTGCCTCTGAACAACCGTATAAATGATTTATAGTAATCCAAGTCTAGATTTATGTCTCAAATTTTTAGTACCTAATTGGAACTTGGCATGTCTACATCAAAGCTGCCAGGTGGGAGTCAAAGTCTTTCCTGAGTTCTATTGCCAGCCATCTTAATTTTTTTTTCCCTAATCTTAAATCTCATCACTGAACACAAAGATCCTATTTTGTGGATATTTTGCTTATTTGGAATGATACTATAAGCCCCGCTCATAGACAACACTGCCAACTCCATTTATCTTTTGGAGTCAACACAAAAGGACATTTTTTAAAGGAAGAAAGGATGCTCCAGAGCACTTGGCCCATCACATGTTTTGCAGACTTAATATATTACTTGAGCAGCATCCTCGCCAGTATTACTTTCTCAGGTTTTCTTCATGATGTGACATAGCTGTAAAATTTCTCCACCTACTCAGCCATCACAGTCTCTCTGCCCCCAGGCTTTACAGGTAACAATGAAACAACCTGAAGGACAGCCACAATTTTGAGTCTCTCTCTAGCTTAGGAAGATTGTTCCATGGGGACATGGAAAGATCTATGCAAGGCTGGGTGGAAGAGTGGGCTACTATAGTCAAAACTGAACTATTTTTTTCAAGCTTTTTTATGTTTATACCCAATTTTCATTTTATTTTCAGTATTTTATTTTGCTTTCTATATGTAAGTTGTAATGTTCAATATTCATGATTTTTTAAAACAGTTATGGAGTTTGTTGTCTGTGTTTTAATTGAGATTGAGGTAGTTAAATTTGTCTTGGGCTGGAGTAGTTATTCCATGTATACAATTCTTATTTCCCTGTGAGAGTGAGACAGAGGGTAAAATTACTCACCTTTATTTTTGTTGTTTAAAGCTTTCTAATTATGCAACTGATAGATCTGTAAAATTAGGAAAATATATATATTACCCATTTATTTGGATGATGTGAAAACAGTGAGATGACACATGTAAAATGCCTATTACATAGTAATCATTCAATAAATATCAGAGATGGTGATATTAATAGTAATACCAAGCTCTTTGTCAGTTAGAAAAGGATTGAGGTAATTTAATTTAATTGTCACTAAGCAAATCTGTGTGGACCAGACAGAATTTCTAGAGAATATTTTGAATACTGCTAAAGTATTTTTTCTCTTTGATTTTAAATGCAATATCAGAATTTATGTGATAAAACTTTGCCTTTTGACAAAGGATTTAAAAGGATTATCATAAAAATAATACTTTGTATACAGGAAGTCATGACTAAGAAACAGGAAAGGACGATATGCAACAAAAAAGGACAGTATTGTTGCTGTGTTGAGTTTCAGATTAGCCTCAGAACTTAACTCAGTGAGGACAAGAGTGCTAACTCATACAGATATCATATCCATGAAAGGTGAAAGGCCTCAAGTTAAGGCTTTTAACATTGTCTCCTAATAAGATGCATATAATCCCTAGACATATCTTAACAGACTTTCTTTTCCATCATAGTACTTAAGTCCTAGGTCTTTTTTTTCCCCTGAACTTTGCTGTATTGATTGTTCTAACTATTAAGTTAATTTTTATAATCCTGGAATTTTCTTGGAATAGTGAAATGATACAAAATCCCCTTGTATTTCTGTTTGTGCCAAATGCAAATCATTAATTTAATTTGCTAAATGTAAGCATTCCATATATACTACCATCTTTGTGACTCAGTTTTAGTCTTTTTTTCCCTTTGCTTAATAGATATGGAACCTCCAAAAGTAGAAATGTTTTAGGCTACTTTTGATATTTGAGTGTGCTAATAAGGAATCCAAGCAGTTTTTAAAAATGTAAATATACTTTTATTGGTGCTTTGTAGTCTCACATTGTAATGTAGTTCAGCGTGATAGGGACATACATGCACACAGCACTTGGTGAGCTGCTCCCTGGCTTGCTTTCTTTCCACTTTCTTCCCTTACCCATATTTGATATTCAAATTGGGATTGATAATGAACATATACATATATATATATATATAATCAGTGGAAAGTATTTTCTCCATATTAATTTCTCCTCAGTATAATTGGAGGAGTATGAAAAGTAGAGGAGAAGGATACAGAATAAGAGAAATTGGGTAGTAGCTAGGAAGGCCTGTGTAGACTGCTGCAGAAACAAAGGCTTTTAATACTTTGGATGAAGCTTGAGTTAGAAAGTCTCTTATAGAAGGCAGTAGTAAATATGACATTTAAAAAATTATTGAAGAACCTTTCCCTGGAGCTTAAACTCATTAAACTAAAAATTTAACCTTCTGTTACATTGCCTAATCGAGATATACTGCTAAGAGACAAATATATGAGAAGAGTATAAAGATATCAAAGTGATAGATTTGCAGTTGAGATGTATGAATAACTTGAGTTATTTCCATTTGCAACATAGACAAACAGCCTATTACCTGCCTTGAGTATTACTGGGTGGATGCATAAATAGCAGTAAAATTTATGTTAATTTTAGGTTATGTAAATTCTCTTTATTAATACGTAACATTCAATATGAAATGTGTGCTCAACCACTACAGACCTTTAATAAAATAAGAGCAACAGAAAACCCATCCTTTATGTGATGGTTATAAAAATACAAATTAAAAATCAACCGGAGTAGGAGAAACAGGGTTGTGAGCTGTTGAAAATTAATACATTTATTCAAATATATTTGTCCTTTAGCACTGGTAAATTTTGTATATGCATCAAAGAACAGAACATATTTCTATTATTTTGATTTGGGTTAGTGTAGTCATAGATAAGGCTCAAACAAATTAATTTCTTTCTAGAAATTATATTTCATTTTGAATCTAGTATATTTATATGAAGTTAAAAAAGATAAACTGCTTAATACTTAAATTTTCTGTTAATTATATTGTTGTCCTAATCTTATGTTCATTCATATTAACAATCTAGAAGGAAAACTGAGAAAGCTTAATTTTAAGATGTTTATTGCATGAACACTTCTAGTTTAATATATATATATATAGTATATGTTTAAGATATATATCTTGCTATATGAAAATTTATATGTATACAAACACAGCAATTTTAAAGATATATATTGTTAATTATAGTTACTGTACTGTATAATAGCTACCTCAAATATATATCCTGCTAACTAATATTTCATATCCTTCAACCTATATCTTCCCAATTGTTTCCCTCCACAACCCTGGATAACCATCATTTTACTCTGCCTATATGAGTTCAATTTTTAAAATATTTTTATTGGTGCATTGTAGTCATACATCGTACATACATACATGGGGTACAAGACGCTATTACCTAAACTTAAATGCATGGTTTATTAAACAAAGACTGTAAACAAGTATTTACCATGTCTGTTACACATAACACACAGGAAGAGCTTTTAACAGAAATTCATCCATCCCCCCCCAACATTTTATTATAAATACAGGTATCAAAACAATCCTGGACATATTTTTGATACTACTAGTAGTCAGCACCCGCACCGCTTCAACAATTACCACAATTTGTGTCAATATTTATTGTACCTGCTATGTTATACAATTTCAACTGCAGCGCATTCGCTAAGCAAGATGGGTAAAGCAAGACCTTTCTCTTTTTCCTTACTGAGATTTTCCTTTCCAGAAACTCACGTTTCCACTGCCAACTGACATTTCTTCCCATGTTTTCTTCTTGTAAACCTGAATTCTATTTTAAGGACTCCAGGTTCGTTTAAATGACAGTGCCTTAACAAGAAAAAAAAAAAATTGTGCTGCATTTTTCCTCCTGTTACCTGAAAACATAATGGGTGTACATATATTAAATATATTCTTACAAATGTCCAAGTTATGTTTACCAGCTGGCATTCTTTATGTAATGTGTGGGTATTTTTCATTGTGATATATATATATATATATATATATATATATATATATATATATATATATTTTTTTTTTTTTTTTTTTTTTTTTTTTTTTTGGTGGTACTGGGGGTGGAACCAAGAGGCTTTCTACCTCCGGGCTATACTCCCAGACCTATTTTATATTTTATTTTGGAAACAGTGTCTCACTAAGTTGCTGAAAGCCTCACTAAGTAGCTGAGGCTGGCTTCGAACCTGTGCGATCCTCCTGTCTCAGCCTCCCAAGTGTGGGTATTTCAAGTATGCGCCACCATGCCCGGCTTGCATTGTGATATTTAATCAAGGCATTAATATGAGTAGAAGGTTGTTGATTTAAGACAAGTGTGAGATGCTACCATCATACATGCACACATCACTCATTTAGCCCTTCCCCATTTCCTACCCCATTCCCTCCCCCTCCCTCTTTGTCATGCTTGGTTTAGTGATTGAGTTTGATATGTTTGTGAATGTACATTATGTACATTAGAGAATTTCTTTCTCCCCTCCTATTATCCTAAGTTAGGTCAACTTATTTGCTCATCTATGGTTTCTCCTTTATTGTCTAGAGTTCTTTTTATGAGTTCAATTTTTTTTTATTGAGTCCATATTTAAGGGATCTTATCGTTTTGTTTTCTTGTGGCTAATTTAATTTATTTAATACAATGTCCTTCAGTTTCATCCACTTTGTTGCAAATGGCTAGATTTCCTGTGGTGGTGGTGGTTGTTGTTGTTGTTATTGATGTCTGTGTGTGTGTATGTGTGTGTGTGTGTGTGTGTGTGTGTGTGTGTGTGTGTTTTAACTTGGGATTGAACCTGGGTCTTTCTACTTCAGGACTATATCCATTTTTTTTGAAACAGGGTCTTGCTAAGTTACTGATGGTTTTACTAAGTTGCTGAAGATGGTCTAGACAGATTTCCTTTTTTCAGGCTGAATAATGTTCTATTGCATATATATATACCACATATATATTGCATATATATATATATATATATATATATATATATACCACATTTTCTTTCAATTTTTTCTTTGACACTTAGGTTGATTTTATATTTTGATTACTGAGAATAAAGCCAAAATGAACATGGGAATTCAGGTTTCTCATTAGTGTACTAATATTACCTTTAGGTATAAACCCAGTTGTGGGATTGATGGATCATATGGTAGTTTTTTTTTTTTTAATGTTTTGAGAAACTTCTACATTTTCCCATATGGCTACACTAATTTACATTTTCACCAATAGTGTTCACGAGTTCCCTTTTCTCCACATTCTTGCCAACACTTCTTCCCCATCTTTTTAAAATCATAGCTACTCTAACAATAAACAACATTTTATGTTAACTGTAGAAACAAGGTCCTTCTATAAGCACTTAACCTTTCTTAACACATTAATTTCTATAAGAATTCTAGGAAGTTATTTCATGGTTATTGTCATTTTTCAAGTGATGAGGGGATAATGTGTATGAGTAATATGTCCAAAATTCCACTTTGGGCTAGAAGCAAAAGGATCCAGAACTTACAATCCAATTTTTATGCAATGGGTCAAAGAATAAGATTTGAGTTGTTCCATGATTTATCATATTAAAATAAAACTTACCTGGCAAAGAACCGCATATACTTCACCTGCGAACAATGTGTAAAACAAACCACTTCCTTGATAGATCAAATTGCATTTGTTTTGCTTTTCTTTTCCCTTTTGAAATATTCCTCACCTCACTCTTCCAAACATTCCTTTTTATTTATTTATTTTATTTTATTTTATTTATTTTTTTGGTACTGGGGTTCCTGGGAGCCCTTCTACCTCCGGGCTACACTCCCAGACCTATTTTTTTTATATTTTTTATTTGGAAACAGGGTCTCCTGTTTCCAAATAAAAAATATAACCAGCGTGATCCTCCTGTCTCTTCCTCCCAAGAGTGGGATTACAAGCTTGCGCCACCACACCTGGCCAAACATTCCTTTTTAATCTTTTAGTTATTTTTGTAAGTGTGCTTTGTGTAGAGAATTTTCTAGTGATATTAAATATTTTCTTGTTCTAATTTTTGTTCCTAGAATGTCTTAAAAATCTGTAATGAATTAATTTTTTTCCTCACTAAAATATAAGTTCTGTGAGGACATGGCTCTTGCTGCCCATTGCATTTATCATTATATTACTAGGTTCTAGAATAATCCTCTTCAATAAGAAACGCACATTAAATAGTTGTTGAATCAATGAATGCATGAAGGAAGGGATTAGAAAAAAGCAGAGGAGGAGGAATATCAGTATTCAGCGTATATGTTGATGAAATACAATATATATGCCAAAGCACTATTTGAGCAAGAAACAAAAAATAAAAAAAAATAAAGTGGTTTCCAAGGTCATAAAGAATCTGTTAATTTTACTTCACTATCTCTATAAAGACAACAGGAAGGCAAAAGACTATAAAGTACTTAATTTCAACATTCTAAAAAGCTATGAAAAGTTTACTTTTCTAAAATAAGTGCAGTGGATAAAGTTTGGATTTGTTCACACTATAGTTTCATTTCTGAAAAAGTACTTAATAATGCATTAGAACGCACATGGCCCGGATTTGATTCCTGATTCCATAACCTGGAACTGTGAATTTTGATCTACGGTGCCCTCATGTTCAAAATAGGAAAAAAAGTACTTATTTGAGCTGAATATTATATCAATGAAACAAAACAATGGTTTCTTTTTCTCAGTACATATCCAGACATGTAATGATAATATAAAAATAATCATTCTTTAAATTCAGAATAAGAAAATGGATGAGTAATAGAAGTAGTGAAAATCTTAGGAAAAGTAAAAATTGTGACAAAATTGTTATTCTCATGTTGGATGTATTTATACATGCATCACAGATTTTAGAAGAGTCAATAAAAATATGCCCAAATCGCCATAGCTTCACAACGAGAGTCACAAAAATAATTGCTTCCTCATTTCGCCATCTTTTTTTCTTTTATCTTGACAGATGGACACACTCAACACACACCTGTTGGTTTAGCTTGGAGCCAATTGTGTCTGTGTGCGTCTGAATATTTGAATTCTTTTGTTACCTTGCAATTTTCTGCTTCATTCTCCAAGTGGCTTATACTTTGACTTTATGGATCCAAATGAATGGGTTTTTATAATCGACTTCAAGATGTCAAGTTACTGAGCATCAGTCCGCTTGCTTTCCACTCATTTTCAGAAGTGTAGACAGCCAAGTTTCTTTTTCTCATCCCTGATCTGCATTTCTGGCACTATTTGCTGGCTTAATTTTCTAGTGGCCAGTCAGTTTGCTGTACCTCTGTCCTTGGAATTAATAGAACTTTGAGAGCTTGCCCAGCATTTGGACTTGGGTTTACCTAGATTTCAGGTCTCGTTCTTTGTAATCTGGCATTAGCCCTTTTGCCTGAATTGGACTTTGCAGAAAGCTGAGATACCGAAGATGTTGAGTTTGCAGACAACAGCAAGAGTGGCAGGAAAATAGTATATTGTATTTGTAGAGAGACATCTAGTCTATAGTAAATTTTAGATATTTACTTTCTTTTGCGCCTTTGCCTTGGGTAGGATCTGTATTATTATGAAAATGGTTTACTCCCACCTTTTCCTTCCCAGTACCTTGTTTACTACCAACAGAGTGTTATTTTTCCACCCTCCATCTACTCAAAAATTTGGAAATATAATAATTTTCTTTTAGAATTAAACTGAAATATTGATATTTGATGAATCAGGGTAGAAATTTACAATATTATCTATGATGTTTAGGACTCTCTTATAATGAAAAAAATTAAGGTCCAATTTAAGTAATTAAAACAAGGGAAAAATTTCTTGGTTCCTTAGTTTAGACATTCCAGAGGTAGGTGCATATATTAGTTATTTATTGTTGTTTAAGAAAATTTCCCACAACTTAGTAGCTTAAAGTAATAATCATTTTTGTCATAGTTTCTATAGGTCAGTAGCTTAGTGTGCTGGTTCTGGGTCAGATGTTCATACATTTACCTGAGTGCTTGCTTAGCACTGGAGAATTTCCTTCCAATTCTGTTCCCTTTTGTTGTGGCTGGCAGAACCATGCATTCTTCCCTGGCTCTCTGCAAGAGGCCTCAGATCTATTCCATGTGGACTTTTCCAGGGGGCTATTTGAGTTTCCTCAGAACATGGCAGCTGGCTTCCCTTAAAAGTATAGAGAAGGCTATGGTGGGTCAGGGGCAGCTGCAGTGTATTTACAGACCAGTCTTGGAAGCTAAATACTATCACTTTTGTCACATCATATTTATTAGAAAATTGTTAGAAGTGAATTAATAGATTTAGTCAAAGGGAAGGGATTTAAGCTCTGCCTATTAAGAGAAATACCAACAATCTCGTGGTTAAAATCTTCCAGTATTTTTCTTCGGAGCTGTTTTATTTATTTATTTTTTTATTTTTGGTGGTACTGGGGTTCCTGGAAGCCCTTCTACCTCTGGGCTACACTCCCAGACATATTTTTACATTTTTATTTGGAAACATGGTCTCCTAAGCCAGCGCCTGCAGCTGGCTTCGAACCTGCGCGATCCTCCTGTCTCTGCCTCCCAAGCGCGGGGATTACAAGCGTGCACCACCACGCCCGGCCCTCTTCAGAGCTGTTTTAATTCGGCAATCTAATCTTGTCATCTCAGACCTTATCTGTCTTGAGACTGAATTTTGTAGAATGAGCATAGGCGTGGCTTCCTACAAGGTATTGAATTTGTTACCACAAGTCTAACTTTCCAGAAGAAGAAGGTTATGTTATTAGTTTTCAGAAAGGAGGAAAAGAATTTAGTAGATATTGGTGGGGCAGAAAATTAGAGAACTCTATCCATGCTGTTTAGGCATCAGCTTCTGGCATAGCAAAAACAGAGTGAATCCTTATACCTAACCCTAAACTACTAAATAGAATACAATATAGAAAATCAAACAGCACATTTACAGAGATAAACATAACACATAAGTTGAAAGTGATTTACCAACAAACTAATAATTAGTTTATTACCAAGGCCACAATAATAAACCTTTACCTTTTAGGGAGATGGTTGAAAATAACCCTTTCCAAATGGTTATATATATTCCAATAGAATAATCTTTTATTGTATGAGATCAGTCTAAACCCAGTAAAACTCAAATCATAGAACTAGCCCTTACCAAATATACTTTACATCATTATTTGGCCCAAAGAATCAAGCCAATAAAGTACTTAAGATTTACCTAGATTTTATTTGCAGGTCTGGGGATGGAACCCAGAGGCATTTGACCTCTGAGCTACACCTCCTGGCCAATTTTTTATTATTTATTTTGCAACAGGGTCTCACTGAGTTGCAGAGGGCCTCACTAAGTAGCTGAAGCTGTCCGCGAACCATGATCCTCTGGTCTCAGCCTCTCAAATGCTGGGATTACAAGTGTGAGCCACAACACTCGGCTCATATTTCAATCATACATTAAATATTGGAATTCAGGTTTACATGTCAAGCTTATGAACTGAGACAATTAAAATAACTATGTGTGATTTTATATTTTTTTGGTGTATTGTCGACATTTGAACCTAAACAAGCAAAATCTGGCCTGAGAAAAATTTTTCTATAGAATACCATGCCTGCTGATAATATTTCTGTAAGTATTAAATGTTAACCATTTAAATGTTAACCATTTAAGTTTTTTAAAATGTCTGCTTTTACTATACAATTTTACTCAATCTAACAAGGATATAGAACTTCTACATAAAATGTATTCCCCAAACACATCTTGGTAGCAGTAAACAAAAATAAACACAAGCGTTGCCCAAAATTTTAATTTTTAACTATTTAGCTTTTGTTAAAGAAAATTAACCTTGCATATATCAATAAACCGGTTAATTTATTATTTTCTTTTCCAATGTAAGCTTATTCACAATTTCTCATGACTTACAGGAACTATAGTTTTACTCTTCCATTGGTTCCTTGGCATTTGACTATGAAAATAAGTATTATGAATCTATGGAAAAAATTTAAAAGGTTCCATGATATCACATCAGAACTGAAATATTAAGTGATCACTAACTTTCTAGTGAACAATACATAATGTAGTCAATTATATTAGATCAAAAAGTCTGTACTGCTTTTATTAATAATTAGTCCTAGGGGATAAATAAGTTTATTTCTTGATTAAATAAATGGAATCTACTTTTGCTTATTCTACAAGTGCCATATGATTTTGAGAAAAAAATTGGATTATGAATTTTGGTGCATGGGTGAATGACATATTCCAAACATAAATGGTTTCTCATGTTCAGATTTTAGAATATTGTTTATGTAACCAAAGAAATAACATATTAACTATTATTATTAATCTATTACTCTCATAAAACTATAACATCTAATATTTTGCTTAAATATGGTCCAAACATGTTTTAAAAGACGTCCAGTAACTTTACATGTTACCAGAAACAGAAAATACAAGAAATATATACATGTGTGGGGGGGTGTATGTTATTACTGTACATATTTACAGTTGGCTTTCTAGGGATAAATGTCAGTAAACCTTTGATTGCTGCAACTAATAAAGAGATAGTTTAAGATTTATGATTAGTATAAGTGCTTTAATTTTATGAACCATTGTTCTTTTGATTATTCTATGTCTATGGAGGTGACATAGAGAGTTGTAGCTTGATGAATAAAGTAGAAATAATTTTGTTGAAATTATTATTCTTAGCTAAATGTTATTTTGCTCATATTTATCCTTGGTCTATGTAGACAGAGCATAAAGTTATGATCATAAAGATCATATGTACAAAAAAAGAATTCATCTTTTCCTCTTCACACAATATTTGTAAGTGTATTAGGTGATCAGTTCAACTCTGCTATCAATAATAAAGAAGAGAACTCATTGAAATTAAATTAGAAAGGAGCAAAAAAATTAATCACATCATCTGAAGAATTTTCTTCAAAATCAAGCTTTACAAAGTAATTGAAATTACACTTCTACATATAGGTGGGAAATAGTTTATATAAGGGAAGAATCCACATGTTAAAATTGCCTGTACTTTGTGAAGGTACCTATTGAAATTTTACCATGTGTCCTTCCCATTAGCATCACACACTGTAGTATTGGAAAGAAAGAAGCAAACTAAAATTGAATGACTATTATTTATTGAAATCTACTACTCCCAGATGCTGGACTAATTATTCCCTGTGCTTTATTATATTAAATTCTTATGCTGATTCACTAGAACACATGCTACTTTAACCTCTACCTTTTTAAAAAAGAAAGTGTTGTAGTTTAATATTGATTGACTTGATTTGGTCAGAGATTTTCAGCTACTTAAAGATTTATGGTTGATTTAACAGAAAATATTTTTGATATTTTTTATCTTTTTGGACTTTTATCAGTGCATTGTAGTCTCATATCATAATATAAGTCACGTTGAGAATGACATACATGCACACGGTACTTGTTGTGCCCACTCCCCATTTCCTCCCCTCCCAATACAGTACACCCAGATTGACATTGGTATATATTCACGTATCTATACACTGTCTATGGTAGTATTTTTATTAGTGAACCTCAGTCTTCTACCTCCCCTCCCCTTATAGCTCCTCCCTGGCTCCACTGATGTTTCTTCTCCATTATCTGGAGTCTTCCTTATATTCCAAACTCAACTTTGGATTAAGTGGTGAGTTTCATGGTTCCATGATGGTTTGGGGTCTGGACTCAAAATTATGTAATTTTAGAGCTAGAGCTCTTGTCTCAGACACATGTCCATTTGGACTGAATACTTTCTACAAAGCATTTGACTTGAGTTTTTAGTTCAGTGTCCACAAAAAAGACATGTTACACATGCTAAGCTTGAGCTGTCAGTTTTACTGAGTATGGGCAGCAAGCGCCAGAGCCTCTGGACAAAAAAAAAGAACCTTCCCTCTTCTATTATATTAGATAATCACATCCTTTATCCACTGTAATGAAGTCTTGTCTTAGAAACGTCTTTGAACCTCTATGTTTGACTGCAGTGAAGAAGAAACTATTGTTTTATTCTTAATATTGTCAATGAATTGAAATTCAGATGTTTTCTTCCTGTGGGTTTTTTGTGTTAAACACAGAAAGGCTTGGATTATGCATTATTTCATAACCTAGTTTTATCCCATAGAGATGAATAATATTTTCTGAAAGGTTTTCCACAAAAGAAGACTTTAGAAAAATATCAGATCATACTATCTAAACAAAATAACTAAAGTAAAATTATTTTAGAGGATCATTGTAATTGTTTTGTAATTCATTCCATAGAATAAAAGCAGAGAAGCTAGTACTTACTTAGTGTTTCCTACTAGGATATATGATTCCTACTACCAGTTAGTACAGAATCAAATTTTTTCTATATATAACATTAAGTAGAGCTGTTTACCTCCTAAGCATAACTTTTATTTGAAGTTTTTATCAGTTCTGAGCTTCATAACGAATATTGAATACATGTGGTTCTTCCATAGATAACTCATAATTGCTGGTTTAGGATAATCTATATTTTTAATTCCACTTAGTCTGAATAAATGTTTTTTATAATGAGAGCGCAATGCTTGAAATAGATTCAATGAATTCTGAGAAAATTACCTCTAAAATGTTTATATATTTTGTGTCATTTAAGTGTTACTGATACATTATCTATATAGAGAAAAGTTAATAGCATTTTGGAGTAATTTCTTATGACTTAGAAATTATTGTATTTGGTCAGTGAAACGTGTTTATTTCAAGTAAGTGTAAAGATGTGATAGCTGAGAAAAAATTGAAACCAAGATGATCTTTCATTTTTGGATCTAATGATAAAAATATGAGCAAGAGGAAAAAAGTATTCAAATAATTTCTGATAAAAGTACTCATGTTTATTGCAGTGGAATAACCATAAAAAGATCTCAGTAGATGATGTCTGTACTGAATATTTCAATTCAACAAAATCTCTATAACAGGAAAACAGTATCTTATATCTTTCAGTGACCTTTGGTAAAACAAAAAGATGGTCCTCAACATAATTTAGCTATCCTATAGAAGTTATCTGCTTCCAAATATAATCTTTATCTCTTAGACATATCATAATACTACTAAAGAAAGTATTATATGCCCTACCATAAACTAAATTAGGTTGCAAGAATCCAGAAAACCATGTAAAGTAGTGCCATATAAGGTGCATCAGGAAATCAAATTCCTTTGTTAGTTCTCTTGAATTTGAAATGGAATTTGTGAAGAAAGTATATGGTTTGATTATAACATAATTCAAACATTAGCAATTTTTATTTAGACTTATAGACTCAGTGGTCATTGTGACTTTTTTAGACATTTCTGTAATTACTCTTTGCAAAACACTAAGAAACTTGAAGGCAATGTGATGAGAGTAGAAAGGTCAGATTTAGCTTTAGAAGAGAAATTCAATTTTGGCTCTTCTGAGTGCTAAGGATTCCTTGGCAATTTATATAAAAACTCTGAGCATCCAGTTTCCAATTATAAAATGGGACTGATAAATTCCACCTTGTTGAATTGTTGGCAGGATCAAATGACATGCTGTGGGTAAAATACTGAGGCTTTTGGTAATATATGAGTATTATTTGCCTTTCTTGCATTTTCTTAATCATGTAAAGTCATTAGATTGATATACAATGAACATGTTCATGTACAACTAAGGAAAAAGAAATACCACAAACTATGCATTCTAATATTTACAAATTTTATATGAAACTATATTTACATAGATTACACTAACATATTATAATACTGATAATGGTAATTGCAGATGCCTTTCCTCAAAATGGCTCTAGTACCATAGGATAAGCACCAGATTCTTGTAAATACTCTTCCAGCACTCTTTCAGGTTAAGTTTTATTCCTTGTCATTTGAAAATGTGGAAGGGATACAACTTGTTCATAAATATGTCTAAGAGAAGTATTCTTGTTGCTTTCTGAACTTCTACATTTTATTCTCAGATGCATCTCTTAGTGTATTTCTTTCATTTATTCCCTGTGCTTTTGATATAGCTCATGCCTTGAAAAAGTTTAGTTTCTATTTTCTTTTTGGTAAATTTCTATTTAGCTAACTGACCTTATTGTTGGCTCATTAGAGATATCATCAATATTTTCTGAATTGAAATTTTTTACACAGTCTAGTGGTCCTAAGGAATATATTCTAAAGGCTTGCCTTAAAAGATAAAATTAACAGTGCCTCTCCAGATTATGTCAAAATGAGTTTATTTCCAATTAAAAAAATAGTAAGGATAGAGTATGTCTATTCCTCTATGGTTGGTAATTCTTACAGAGTCCAAATTACTGGTTTCTTCTGGAGTTAACTAGATTAAAATTTGTTTTAAGAACCAGTTTCAGCTCAAAGTACATTTTTTTTTTGGGGGGGTGGTACTGGGGGCATAACCCAGGGGCTTTCTACCTCTGGGTAGAAACTTATTTTTACATTTTATTTGGAAACAGGGTCTCACTAAGTTGCTGAGAGCCTCACTAAGTAGCTGAGGCTGGCCTCAAACCCTTGTGATCCTCCTGTCTCAGCCTCCCAAGAGCAGGGATTACAAATGTGCACCACCACGCCCAGCTCAAAGTACATTTTAAAGAGTTCTTTTTTCATTGAGGTAGCTTACCCAAATGTGAAAAAATTTGGAGTATTTTTGAAATAATCTACCTAAGTTCCCATGTTGGTTAGAGTTCCAACTTCATGTCCAAGACATACCATTTGGTAAAATTTTTGATGAAGATTTTGAAGTATTTTAAATCTTAGGAACACAATACTTCTAAAGCTTTATACTGTTTCTCTACCCGGATCTTATAGAGTAAGCAACCGGGAAACCATATAAAAAGGGAATGAATGAGGAGATAAGAAAAACCAGGAATGGGTAATACTTCATAGCCCAACAAAAGAAAGGTAGAATTGTAACCCTGGGATCATTTAGTTGAACAACGTATTATATCTTCTGGGTCAAGGTGTAGTTCAGTCTGAGTAAACAATCTAAACATATATAAAATTTTCTTTTAAACTATCATGATAAAAAAAATTTATATCCTTTATTCATGGATATAAATAACATGACTTGATGTTTAATCTGGAAATGTTTTTATCTTAACTTTTTCTGGCATTAACATTATTCCATATGTTCTTTCTAGAAATAGATGAGAGATGCCCTTATGTTCTTTGTAAACTCTCATATCCTTCAAATATGAGGGCTAAGGAAATTTTTACATGTCCATACAGTGTAAGGATCTCAAAGAGATCTTATAATTACCCGGGATGCTGCCATTTTAGCCAAAGAAAGGGGTACTTGGTTATATTATACATTTGGAAAATGATTATATAAATTCTTGTACTTCTGATGAGTTGGTCCAAACTAAAGAAAATGATAAGTTACTTTCTTTTTAGCTAGAAGAATATCAGGTTAATGTTGAAATGAGACATTAATTATAATGATTGAACAACTCATTTGTCAGAAAGCTATTAAGGAATAGGTAAAATGTATTTGATAATAATTGGAGAAATGAATAAATTATTCATCTCATATATATATTGATTACAATGGCTGAAGAATGGACTTGGATCTGAGGCCCAATGGGGTATGTGGAAAAGAATTGAGGGGGCATGATGGGAATGGTGTTAAGTTGCAAAGGTGCGAAAGTCTCTGGAATCATAATTTTTTTGGACAAAATACTTTTGTGAATTGAACTAAAAGGGCATTCATGTTCATGAGAATATGGGTCCTGTTGAGGTAGTGATTTGGAAATCATACTGAGAAGGAATTTTAGGAAGGAATGAAATCTGGAAAATATATGAAATCTAGAAAATATATGAAAAAGTCAAGAAGCTGATAGAGTAGAGGTCTTCCATGATACATACTGGAGTAACAAAGGAGATGATACTCCTCTGTGAAGGAAGTTGAGAAGTACCCTCATGTCATCACATTGCCCAGCATGCATTTATATTACATCCTAAAACAACAAACATTCCATGTTTGGGAAGTTAGGGAGAACTGACTCCAAGAAAATTTGCTGCTATTGATGGCAATTTAGTTGCTGTGACTGTCTTTGAGCATGCTGGTGACATTAGGAGTTAGAGTTGGAAGCAGGAGCTCTGGTTGCCAGGGAGGACCTGGCATTTTACAGAAGGTATGATGAAGGTAAGACTTTATAATGTGCTGTTTTTTAAAATTCCTTCTCCTAGAGGAATGTCTAAATGAGTACACACTGAGAACAGAAAGTGGGTGCTTCATATGTATCTGTTAATGGAATGAATATTTGCTTTTAAAAGGGATTAAAAAGGCAGCCAGATTTCTCACATTTTTTCTGTCTTCTCTCAAATCTTGTACTGTAGCCATATTTATTTATAGTTTCATCACCTTGCCTCCTTCTCTTAGCACATCAGGAATATTAACTCTCTGTGCCTTTGCCAGGATTTTTTCTTACTTCTTTGCTTCTCTGTATTAGGACACCATGGCTATTCCTTGAATCATCTTGGCCAAGACTCTTCATTTTGGTTTTCCTGGTTCTTTGTGCTTCATCTATCATAGTATTGAATATTTTGTCTTATTTTGTAAACTCTAAGATCATGGGCTCTGTCCAATTTTTTTTAAGTTGTATCCATTGTAATTTTACATCATATTGGGGTAATGACTGTCAGAAAAATACACACAATATTTTTTATTTGTTTTAGTCTCTTATTAGGGATTGAACCAGGAGCATTCTAATTCTGACCTATGTGCCTGTCCTTTTAATTATTTGAATACTTATTTAACTAACTAATTAATTGATTGATTAATTAATTAATTTTGAAACAGGGTATCACTAGTTTCAAAATTATCACCTTCCTCTCAAGTACTAGGATGATAAGCATGTGCTACCCTACCAAGTTTCTATCTGGTGATTTTCAATTATTTACATCATTGTAGTTGGCACAGAGTAGGTGAGTTCAGCAAATACTTGTTGAGTAAATGAATAAAAAGAGTAGAATCAAGCATTGTCTGTCACTATATATTTAACCACAAAACTAAAAATATTTTGCAGAAAGAATTTCTTTTTTAACTTATGTTTTCAGAGCCTCTTATGATTACCAGGCACAAGAAAAATTTCTCTTGACTTCACATAAATTATACAGGCATACATCTGATCATTTGACAGTTGGATCAATGTACTGAATATCTCAAAAATCTTCATTTGATGTGTTTTGCGCTTCTGTTAGGCAACTAAAGTCCAAGGATTTGAGGGATCTAATATCAGGTTTAGCACCAAACCTGATAGGAAACTTAGTCACTTTTTAAAAAATATTCTATAACCACATCCAGATTAAGAAAATCATATTTTCTTTTTTATAAGCTTTCCCAAGTCCTTTTTAGAAAAAAAAAAGGGTATAAATAAATTTAACACAACTACAACTTTAAAATAGAGATAGTTTGGGGAATTGTGTTGCAGTCTAACCATATAAATAGTAAAATCTTGCCTAAGGAGACTTCTTGGAGTGAGGGGAGGCGGCGGGAATCCAAAATCCAGATACATTAATGAATTATTCTAGTTGAGTTGTGACTCCAGCTCTCCATTCTGATTCTCTGTTATCTAATAATTCCTTCCAGCTCTCTACCATTAACATGGTTATAAGTATAGTGGCTTAGCTCTTCAAAATGATCTTGTCTCATGGATTCCAGTGACCCAAGAGGGCTAATGGCTTGGAATTGAGTCCAAGAGTTTCCAGTGTCCAAATCATTCTTGTCTATATATAGAGATATATAGTAGGGAACTGTTGGCAGCAGTGGTTTTCCTAGTGCAACTGAAAAAATGTAGAAAGCTAGTCTTAACTGAAGAAGAATGAAGCAGAAACCAATGAACAAAGGAGACAGAAGACTCAGAGTTATCTGTAGTTCATAGGAGTTGATTCATGTTTTTCTTGACACCTTGCATTTCTATAATAATTAAGCTCCATTTATGTGTTCCAGCTCAAGGGCATTACTATTTCTTGCAAACCAAACTATCAAATTCTTGGACTACCCTCTATTAGAGAAATAAAACCGGTGGTATCCATCAATACTGTAATATAATCTAGAATGAAGGAAGTGTGGGATCTTGAGTACTACCTTCAGGGAATACCGTATCAGTTTTCTTCCTTTTAAAATATACTCTCTAGAAAGAAAGAGAAATTCATTCACAGTAAGTGAAAATGCCTAATAGTATCTCAGAAACCAATCTGTTCATTTTCATTTTTAAAGGATCCAAAATTTAATCTATATAACTGGCACTCTGAGAATATTTAGGAATCGGGGTTGGTTTTCTCCCACTCTCTTCTATGAATCTTTTTTTCCTTTGTTTCTTCTTTTTCATTTGAAAACCTAGTGGGGAGACATTACTGTGCCTCTAAACTCATGCCACTAAGTGACCTTCAATTTCTTTTTTTTTTTTCTGGCCATGTTTTATTTGTCCTTTTTCTTCAAACAGGATAGGCAAAGATACAGACAGTATTCAATAAAATAAAATAGATGAAACAAATTCTAAGAGACTGTGATGCCACATGCTACATTTAACCTAATTTTATTTATGCTTGCCTCAGGATGGGTAATAGATCATTTGGTAAAAACATACAGTAAAAACAAAAAATTCCTTATCATGTACAACTTTTAGACTACAATAATAATATACCCTTAATTTCTTCCATGCACATAAGTCTAACATTACAGTTTTTTTAAATAAACACAATTAAGACTTTTAGAAACATTTTATAATGAAGTAATTATTTTTGTAGCTAGATAAAACACCTCCAAAATAAAAATTCCTATGCATAGTGAGCACTTTACTTAAAATGAACACTTAAGTAAATAAGGTACGTGGACAGCCTTATGATAAGCTGATATATATATTCAACTAGGTAGCCAACAAACCACAGTGCACAAATGGAAAGGGGTAATTGCAAGTAAATTTCAAAGTTAAGTTGACTTTCATAATTAAATACATAAAATTTACTCATTTGCTAAAAGAAATAAAATGTGATGTATTAACACTTTACTTAAAGGATGGCTACCAGAACATTTATAAACAATGAGTCTTAAGAATAGTTTACTACAATAAACGCTGTGGCCTCCAATTTCACCTGAGTCTGTCTAGAACAAACTTGCAAATCTTGGATCCTCATTGACAAGGAAGTAATAGTCCCAATTTCTCCACATCTGTGAGTTTCAATTATGCAGCCATGTATAATGTTTAAGATAGAAACTTGGAGTCAGTCCAGATAAACTGTATGGCATCTCACAAGTTAAAGTTCTGATTCTCAGTATTCTCCCCAGTACAGTGAAAACAACTTTACAATTAGAACTATTGATAAATTAATTGAGATAAAGCGTATAACATAGTAAATGATATCTCTGACTAACAATCTTGTTTCATTGTGGCACTTTTTCTCACTCACTCATTCCTCTGCACTCATTTTCAACTACTAATCTGAGACCAAATGTTTTCATAAAAGATACATACATCTTTCCTTTCGGCCAGGAACTCTACATCCCTACTTCTTCCCATTTGGTTCACAAATATAGATGAAAGTAACCTTAAAAGTCTGACCTGATCACCTTGTTTCTCAGTCAAAGAATATAGGAATAAGGCTATAAGGGTAGTCTAAATTCAGACAACTAGCACAGGTCTTTCCCAAGTCACAACAAGTTCCAAGGGAAATATTACCTATCTTACTGGGTTTCTTAGGAAACCCATCAGCCCAAGACTTCTCCAGACTTTGTCCCAAGGCACTTCTTAAAGTAAAGGAGTATGAAAGCATACCTTCAGTGATTAAACAGTATTACAACAGCTTTTCTTGAAGTCATACTTTATCGTTAAAATTTATACACATTTTGCATTTTTCTCCAGAATATAGTCATGTCTATTTTAATATGAAAGAGAAATTTCAAGTTTCATACCATTGAATAAAGGTGTTGTTCCAGGGAGCACTGCTAAAATTATCCTGTGATTTCTATTCTCCCAGGATACCACTATCTACTTGTATTTCTCAAAATTGAAAAGTGAGGCATTTGTATGTCATTTTTTAATGTGATGCTTATTTCCTCCACTGCCCTCCATATATTCAGAGGGAGACTAGAAAGGCCAACTGTAATAGTAGCTTACTTTTCAGGAATAACAGCAGTTAAAGCAACTGTTAAAAATGGATTGTAAAATAGGAATACCATATACAAAGCAATGCTAATGCTGTAATCTCACACTCCTTGGCTCTGGTGCATTGGAAATATTATTGGACTAAAGAAGTTATTTCTTGGTCCTAATGTACCCATCTATTTTAATAATATTATATAAATGATGCAGAATAAGTTTAACGGTGGGAAGCAAATTCAGTTTTTGAGTCATGGGATGAATATGTAGGCTACTTGAAAGAAAAAAAGGTATTTGTTCTTTAATCATACAGAAAACAAATAACCTTACTGACAAACTGAGCAAATTTCATAGCACTGCTAGTTAGTGGATCTGGTTGTCTATTTGTGGATTCTTAATTATGTTGAGTTCTAATGTTTTTAGCAAAACATTTTTTTTAAGTGCACATCGATGAAACACAGTCATGATAAGCTTCTGAAGTCCTGTAAACCATGAATTCCCAGTGCTATAACTTAATCATCTGGAAATTCTCCAAATAGTAACTCTGTGTTCCCTTGAGTGAAATGCTCTTATTTTCTCCCTATGTACATTTAACTCTATTCTTTATTGAATAAAAAAGATAGAAAGGAACTTGTTTTATTGCTTATAATAAAAGAATTGTAATTTGAACACTCAAGGATGTAATCAGATCATAGCATTTCAAGTGTATCACTAATATGGTCATAAAATAAATAAGTTGCCAGCTAAAAAAGCTCGCCAGGCAAGTACATCTTGTCATTGTGTCTCATCCATCTTTTCTTGCCATTTCCAGCCTGTCAGCATTTTTTCTCAGCTCTTTGGGTCGCACCTAGTGATTTTTTCACACATCCTTCACCGCTGTCTTGTTACCTTCTAGTTTAATATATAGAGATAGAAGGAATCATTGTACCCCATTTATGCATCTTTAGTTTTTGGACTCTCAATTTGTCAGCTGACCATTCTACCTGCTCCTTTCTAGCCTTGCTCATTAAATCAGGTAGTAATGCATGAAAGTGGATGTTTCTCATATTGATGTTTCCAAACAATTGGTCTTTAAACTCTTTGAACTTTGCAAGGTGAAGCTTGTCCCCAGTGATAATCTCTAATAGAAAAATGGAGCAATATCCATTTTTTTAGCTTCTTAAGTAATGCTTGAAATAATAGAAAACAAGATAAAATTTTCATATAAAGATCTTAAAGTATATAAGTCAAAAACCAATTTGTTGTTGTTGTGTTTTTTTTGCAGGGGGAAGGGTGAAAAATCTTTTAGCTTTGAAAGGTTTACATTTATCAAAAGCAGTTTATTTCTTTAAGAGAGAGCAAATATGATATTCTTATATGTTTAGTCATCAAAATTACCAGATTTACCATAGCACAATTAATTTGGATCTATAGATCTTCACTCAAATATCTGAGCAATATTATATATGTTTTACTAAAGATTAAGCTCAAGATAGTCACACATCCAGTAAAGGCCATTACTATTGCTCCTATGATAAATCTTATTTGATGATTTAGTTTTGTATTATTCAATAAAGAAATATTTTAGAAAAATTCATATTTTATTTTTATACTGAATTCTAGAATGACTTTCTCTTCTACTTGATCATCCCTTGTGGTCACTTGAGGGGACCACAGAGTTGGCAACAGAGTTGAATTATAGTTCAATTATTGACTCCTGGTAGCAAATGCGATACACCCCAGAATTTACTGAATTATCATGAGTATCTTTTTATCTAGAAGAATTCAGGACACATATCTTTCTTTTAATCTAAAAAAAAATCAGCCAGTTGCAATAATGCCTCTAATATTCCACATCATTGACATCTTGTTCTTTGTAATGTTTTTATTGAAAAAACTTTTTCTTTTGGAATTGTTTCTGTTAACAAAAAACAACCTATGTCTACTAAGGCCTACGCATATAATACTTTTTTTTTTACCAAAGTATTAAATTTAGTCCAATAAACTGACTTCCCATCTTTACTTTAGGATTCACTTGTAGTTTTTCCAAGAAATAAGAGCTTTTTGGCATTCTGAGTCACTGATAACAGTGAGTATAACTAAAGATGGAGTTGTGTGATCAATAGGCCAACAGGTATCCCATAAGCAGCCTGTCTTAAGTATCTCAAGTCACTCAAGCTACTCCTTTCTCAGAAGGATAGATAGTTGAGAAGGGTTATTGAAGCTATTTTACTCTTCATTTGTGGTTTTAAATAGCATTCACATAATAGGTACTTATTTGGACAGAAATGCTAGCTGCCATTCTTCTGGATTCCCTAGCCTTTGATGTGTTCAAATTCCACTGCATCTTGCCTCAATTCCTTAGCTTAACATATGTAAACTTCTTTGCTCAAGATTATACAATATTATTATGTTTTATATTTCAAATATACCCAAAATATCATGTGTTAGACAAGGAAGCCATGTTCTACAAGGTAATTAGGTTTGGAGGTAGAACATGGCCGGGGACAGTGTTTTCCTGGCCAGGACACTGCAGCTTTTTCTCTCCCTTCCCACCATGAGCTGACAGTAAGTTCTTACCTTGTCTCTCTACTCCCAACCATTATGATGTGGATTGAAATCTCTAGCATTGTAAGCCATTAAATACAATCATCCTCCTCCTTCTCCTTCTTCTCCTTCTTCCTGCCTTCTCCTCCTCCTCCTCCTCCTCCTCCTCCTCCTCCTCCTCCTCCTCCTCCTCCTCCTCCTCCTCTTTCTCCTTCTTTTTCTTTTTTTTTGGTACTTGGGATATAACCCAGGGGCATTCTGCCTCCGAGCTACACCCCTAGCCTTATTTTTTTATTCTTTATTTTGAAACCGGATTTATTTTGAAACTGAATTGCAAAGGGCCTTGCTAAGTAGTTGAGGCTGTCCTCAAACAGTGATCCTCCTGTCTCAGCCTCCCAAATGCTGGGATTACAAGCATGTGCCACCATGCCTGGCTAAAATCCTTCTTCTAAATTGTGTGTATTAGGTGTTTGGGTCATAGCTCTGAGAATGCTGACTAAAGCAATTAGTGACTAGATTACTGTAGTAATTATACTGTTTAAATCAGGTAATATCTATAAAATGTAAGTACATCAAATGGGGGTATAATTGCTCTACAAAGAAAATAATAAAACACAAAACCAGTATGAAGCAAAAAGATTTTCTACGTAGAAATAAAAAGACAGAAATTAAGCATGTTGAATAGCATTGAAAATCAAAATAAGAGCTGGGCGTGGTGGTGTACGCTTGTAATCCCCGCGGTGGCTTAGGAGACCCTATTTCCAAATAAAAAATGTAAAAATAGGTCTGGGAGTGTAGCCCAGAGGTAGAAGGGCTTCCAGGAACCCCAGTACCACCAAAAAAAAAATAAATAAAAATAAATAAAAAATAAAAAGAAAATCAAAATAAGTAAATAAAGTCATTGCAGCATAGGTAAAGAAAATAAACATAGGATAAGAAAAATAAATCTACTAACTCTCTTTGGGGCCCTTTATCTGGTACTTTGAGCTTGAGTATAACCTTGATCCAGATGACTTGGCAAATTGATGGAAAGGAGAATTAGTAAGAAAATACATTGAACACTAATGCCATATATATGGCATTTTTGTGTGTTTGTGGTACTGGGTATGAAACATTAGGAGCATTTCACCTCTGAGGTATAACTCTAGACCTATTGTATTCTTTATTTTGAAACAGGGTCTCACTAAGTTGCCAAGAGCTTCACAAGCTGCTGAGACTGGCAGCCAACCTACAATTCTTCTGTTTAGGCTCCCAAGTACTAGGATTACAAGCATGTGCCACCACACCTGGCTCATATTTTTGTCTTAATAAAGAGAACTAGGAAGAAATGGGTCATAGGAGGAACTTCAGATGAAAAAGGAAATCCTATAGTGCAGTAAATAAGACAAGCTAACTGTGGAGATGGGAAGGGAGAAGAAGGAAACTCTCTAAAACACACAATGTACTTATTCATATCATAATCAACCGCTAAGCATAGAATGGGAGGGAGGGGTAGGGGGAGTGGGGTGGGGACTGGGTGGGGAATGGCTGGGTGATGTGTTCATGTATTTCTACACAAGTTTTTTTTTTTTAACCACATTGTGATATATAAATACAATGCACCAATAAAACATTTTTTTTTTTTTAAAGAGCACTAGTTGTCACATTTTGGGTCATTTTCTATACTTGTGATAAAAAAAAAAGCTATGCAGCTAAGACACTCCTGATTTTAGTGCTGTTGATCCAGTTATTTTTAATAAACCTGAAATACAATTTTTTCTGTTGACTTATTCATAGAGATAGATACATTACCAAATTGTTTCAGATTTTTTTTTTTTTTTTTTTGGTGGTACTGGGGGTAGAACCCAGAGGCTTTCTACCTCTGGGCTATACTCCCAGACCTATTTTTATATCTTATTTGGAAACAGGGTCTCACTAAGTTGCTGAGAGCCTCACTAAGTAGCTGAGGCTGGCTTCAAACCTGTGTGATCCTCCTGTCTCAGCCTCCCAAGAGCAGGGATTACAAGTGTGCACCAGCTTGTTTCAGATTTTTAGTTTCTGAATTTTGTACATTGTATTTGAAAAAAATGCATATGAATCATATACTGATTTATAAAATAAATGTAAATCCTAGGATTTAATTCACTGAATGAAAAGTTCAAACACAGAGGAAAAAACTTATTTCATCTTTAAGTCACTTTTCTATGTTTTTAAATACCTTATGCCTAGCTACTTACTCCATATACTAGTGGTTTTTTTTTTTTTTTGGTCATTGTTTCTATTTTTAATGTTAATTGTAGATATTTACTATGTGTCATCCCCTGCATTAATTTATTCTGTGTATTATTTTAATGCTGATAATAATCTTATAAGGTAGATAATTTTCCCTATTTGACTACTGAGAAAATATATTCAAAAAGGTTAAATAGAAAAGCTAAATTTACACATTAAATAAGTTATAAAACAAGAAATTAAAAGCCAAGTCTACCAAGCTCAAAAATGCTTGCATTCCTTTTTAAAATTTTTTTCTTGGTGCATTGTAGTCATACATCTTAATGGGATAAAAGATGGTGGAGACATATATGCACACATAGCCCAATTAACCCTTACCCTTTTCCTGCCTCATTTTTTCCCTCTCTCTCCTTCCCATGCTTGGCTTAATGGTTGACTTTGATATGTTTAAGTACATCGTGTGGTTTAGAGTTTCCTTCTTTCCCCCTCCCATCCCCTCTGTTAGGTTGCCTTATTCGCTCATCTATAGTATCTCCTTCTTCATCTAGAATGCCTCCTGTTACCCACTTCTCCCTAGCTTTTGCATATTAGGGAAAGCATCTGATTTCTTATTTTTGTAATTGACTAATCTCACTTAGCATAATGCCCCTCCAGTTCTATTTTTTCTGTAAATGAAGTAATTGTGTTTTTCTTTATGGGTAAATAAAATTCCATGGTGTACCTATCCCATAGTTTTGTAAGCTATTCATCTGTTGATGGACATCTTAGCTGGTTCAATAGTTTGGCTATGGTGAATTATGCAGCTATGAACATAGATACACATGCATTAGTTTGATAATTTTGGGTTTCCTGTCTTTTGGGTAGATACCCAGAAGTGGTATTGCTGGATCAAATGATAAGTTCATTCCCATTCTTATGAGGATCCTCCATACTGTTTTTCAAAGTGGTTGCACTACTTTGCAATCCCACCAACAGTATTTTAGAGTTCCTACTTCTCCAATCCTTGCCAGCATTTGTTGTTGCTTGTGTTTTGAATGATTTGCTATTCTTGTTGGAGTTAGGTGAAATCTCAGGGTAGTTTTAATTTGCATTTTTCTGATTGCTAATGATGTTGAACATTTTTTCATGCATTTATTGGCCATTTGAATTTCTTCCTTCATGAAATGTCTATTTAATTCACTTGCCCATTTTTTGATTGGGTTATTTATTTTCTTAGTGCTGAGTTTCTTGAGTTCTCTGTATATTCTAGATATTAGTACTCTATCAGAGGGCTAGGTGGCAAAAATCCTCTCCCATTTTTTTGGCTCTTGGTTGAGGTTCTTGGTAGTTTCATTTGCTGTACAGAAGCTCTCCAGTTAACTTCTATATTGTATTACTCACATTATCCATAGTAGAACTCGTAATAGCAAAGCTGTGCGTTAAGAACAAGTTTGAAAGCTTTTGTTCATTCGTTTTTCAAAACAGTTGCAGCAGTGGATATCTAGTAGACACTAGACTAGCATTTTTTTAGCATTCTGAAATTTTATTATTCTGGAAATTTTTGTATGTTTACACAAAAGACATTTTAGCATTCATTTATTTATCCTCAACATTTACCAAGTAGCCAGTTTTCACTGTGACATGGGCATTTCACCTCTTTTGAAGGTTCTCTCTGGTGCAGAAGAAACACATAATATAGTTGTATTACATATTTTTATGAACAACAGCAAGAAATGCATCACTCCGATGTGTTTTTTTTTACCTGGGAATTGATGGATATCTCTGGAGCTGTTCGTTGAGGTTTCACTCTTTATTCAAAGTGTCTACCTGATTTTGAATGTGTCCGTTTTGATTACTTGTTAAATTGAAAGGTCAAGATAGGATAAGTAAATGGCTAATTTATTCAAGTAACTCATTAATAAGTTGTTATTGACAGAATAATTTAGATGAAAATGTTGTGCCAGTCTTAAACATAGATTCAACCCAAATAACCCCACCAAACAAGCAATTAACATTAGTGTGGTCTTAAGTTTTGTACTAGGCAGGTAGAAAGATTGGGGAAGACTTCATATTATTTAGACAGACAAACAGCATGTTGTCAAATAAAACAATATGTCTATTTCTTCTTATAAAACCCCAAGAAAGCTTTAAACTAGAAGTACCTGAAATATCAGATAGATAATAAAAATCTAGAACTAAAAACAAATCTCTGCATTTTACAGCACTTGTTACCCCCTTCCCCGCCTCTCCATTTTCCTCCCTCCCAATACAGAGAACCTAGATTGACACTGGTATATTCACATGGAATTTTACTTAGAAAAAAGAAGAAAAATTATATCATTTGCAAGAAAATGGATGGATCTGGAGAACATTATTTCAATTGAGATTACCCAATCACAGAAAATGAAGGGTCATTTATTTTGTCTAATATGCATAAACTAGGGAGTAATCGGGATACCAGAGGGACTCTAGAGAATGGAGGAGAAACCTCAGTAGAGCCAGGGAGAGATCTAAGCATTGGAGATGAGGAAGACTGAGTTTCATTAATGGAAATACTACCATTGACTAAGTGTGTATTTTTAAAATACCTGTTATACAGTAGTTCTTATTGTAATGCACTGTATATGCATGAAGTTGTTAAGAATTTGGGGGAGACATGGAATTTGAGTTGGAAATAGCATAAAAACTTTATCTGAAGCCAGGTGTGGTGGCATACGCTTGTCATTCCAGCATTCGGGAGGCTGAGATCGGAGGATTGCAGGTCCCAAACAGCCTCTGATACTTAGTGAGGCCCTCCACAACTTAGTGAGAACCTGTATCAAAATAAAGAATAAAAAATAGAAAAATAGGGCTAGAGGTGTAGCTTGGAGGTCAAATGCCCCTGGGTTCCATCCCCAGTTCTGCAAAAAACACCCAAAGAATCAAACACCTTATTTTGGTTGAGATTCTTGGATATATTTTTGGTTACATTTGTCTTTCAAAAGTGCTATAATAAATATTTAATCCAGTCAGTCAATTTTTAGAATAAAAATGTATATGAGAATAATTGTTGAGTATGAACTTTGAGTAAGTGATTGAATACATGAAGGATTTGGGGGAGAGAAACCAAAAGTACTTCTTTTATTGAAATTGACTTTTTAAAAGACAATTTAATAGAATAATTAATTTTATACTTGTTAGCCACTGGATCCATGTCAGATAAGGACAGATTCTTATTAAGAAAGAAAGACATTTGTAGCTTGCACACTGTGACTGGAGGTTTTGATTTGGAAACTATTCAGACAAAAGAGTTCTTGTTAGATTCTCTCAGAATTGACCCTGAGTCTCAGGGCTATTCTGAACAGAGTGCGTCTGACTTCTTTAGTCACTGAAGAGTTTCAATTTTGGAAAATGTGCCTGAGTGTGATGAAGTCTCTTGGCCAAATTGGTTTAAACTCTGAATGCTCCCATCCTTGAATATTTCTACTGGGATGCAAGGAGACCAGTCTTTAGGTCAGCATGATTACACAAAATGTCTATGAATCAGAATACACACCAAGACATCTGCTCCATGTTTCACCTCTAAGAGTGTGTGTGCCAATGCCAAGATGGAATTAAAAAGAAAAGGGCAGCTACTCTTGATATATTTTGAGACAAAAAGTGCTGGTACATTGTCATTCATCTTCAGTAGCAGGTGTTCTCCCAAATAGGCACTGTTCCAAATCATAGACTCAGAGAAGCAGTACAATTATGTTTTCCTGAGATATAACTATATCTTATCATTTTTTCTAGACAGCAGTCCACTCAGTATGAAAATAAAATATTTCATCATAAATATTTCAGATGATTAATTAAAGGTAATTAGTTGGGTATTTTAAACTGCACTTGCAATGTTAAGTTTTCTAATATTAATGTGATATTCATGGTCCCATTGCTTTACTTATTTTTGCTTAAACCTAATTCAATCATGTTTTTCATAACTGAAGGGTGATGGCTCTTGGGGTTCTGTTGTCCATGAGCAGTTAGAAGCAGTCCATGGATCTGGGGCTAGCTGGTTTCATCACAGTTCAGTGTTGGCTTTCTGTTCTTTCAACTAAATGTCAGAATTTTTGCCCTGGATAGCAATTGAGTTTCCACCTCCCTGTTCATTTTCAGTCCCTTAATAGCCCAGCAATTACATGGTGGGTATGTTGGTATTTTTCATTCAGATAGTAGGAATTACCTCCAAAGAAAAGGTATCATTTTCCCAAGAGCTAAACATAGGAGCTTTAGGATGTAAAACCTTAAATACATAAATATTTTCTTCATATTTTTTTCTTCCTCTGAATGGAGAATTGCCTGAAAAGAGAGAGAAAACAGTGATTCAGAAAGAAAAAAATTAAAATAAAAAACTACAAGATTTTAGTTTATTTTAAATCAAATTAATGTAGTAGCAAAACTTCTTTTTTGTAACTTGACAGGAAATTGTGGTTGCAAAATAACAGATTTTTTTTTCAGTACCTGGGATGGAACCCAGGGGCATTGTACATCTGAGCTACATCCCCAAATATATTTTTAATCCTTTTTCTTTTTGAAATAGGGTCTCACTGGTTTGCAAAGGGCCTTGCTAAGTAGCTGAGGCTGTTTGTGAACCGTGATCCTCCAGTCCTGGCCTCTCAAATCCTAGGATTATAAGCATACACCACCATGCTTGGCCAAAATAACATAGAATTAAGAGAATGGGATAAAGGATTGTTATAAATAAAGTAGAAAAACAGAGAATGAAGATATGAACTCCACCCCCATGATTCTAACATATTATTACCTAGGAAACTCTTAAATATATTAAGATGGCCGGGCGTGGTGGCTCACGCTTGTAATTCCCGCTCTTGGGAGGCAGAGACAGGAGGATTGCTCAGGTTTGAAGCCAGCCACGCTGGCTTAAGAGACCCTGTTTCCAAATTAAAAATATATATAAAATAGGTCTGGGAGTGTAGCCCAGAGGTACAAGGGCTTCCAGGAACCCCCGTACCAAAAACAAAACAAAGATAGATAGATAGATAGATAGATAGATAGATAGATAGATAGATAGATGTTCATGCAAATCAGAAATGTCAAAGCTGGTTTTGTCAAAGCTGGAAATGGTTTTAGATATCATTTTGCATAATCACCAAATCTTATAGAGAGGAGAGAGTAAATAAATGTAGAAAAATAGGAGAGGTGGCTTAAAAAAAAAGTAGAAAGGACAGAGGAAAAACAAACAGGAAAAACAGGTATAAAATATTATCCTCCAGTAAACTTTCCTGGGACTGTTTTTTTTTTCTCCTTCAATTACAATACCTAATATATGAAGTTATAAGGGGTGGTAGAGTAAAGAAGTTTATATTCATTTTGTATAATTGTTAATCTGTTTTTTCCCCTGCCAGTACATAACATTTTGATTTCCAGCTGTTTATTATCCAAATCATTTCCTGCACTAGATAAAGTGCTACCAGCAGGACTTTAAGATGTTTTATGTTAATGAGGGGAAAAAAACTTGGACAAGTTGCAAAGCGTAGATTTTTGAATGACATGGCACAATAACCAGAATATAAATGAAAAGAAAACTTGGGTAACAGCCATTACTTTTAATGTGCCCAAATAACTGATTGACATTTTAATTAGATGAGAAAATATATTTTTAACTCTGAAAATACCCTTTGCAAGAAAGATGGCATTAAATAAAAAATAAAATTTTTTACATAAAGGAGTAACAAAGAAAATTAAGGTGCACTTAATTTTCAGTGTTCATGACATGAGTTATTAATTCCATGGATCATGAGGCATAACTTTTTGAAAGTTCACTTGCACTTACTCTTTTGACAACAGTTTGCATTATAGTGATTGAATCTTATTAAGAGAATTGTTTGCTATAGCTATTTGTCTTTGTTTTGGCAGCTCAGGCATAAATATTTAATTTAATTTATGTTCCAAATTTTAAAAAATGTCTCTATAAAATCTGAGTGGCTGAGCTGTACCTACCTGCCCATTATAAAAAAAATAAGGTTTATATATTGCTGCATACAACATAAGGTACATCCACTTGAACAGAGCTTTCTTACAGCTTGAAGATGTTAACCATTTCCAACGTCTATGGAGAAAAGATGCTAGTAAAAACTGAGTGTAAAAGGGATAGCAATTTGACTGAAAGTTTTCTCGAGTCTCTTTACTTTTTAAATTTCTCCTCTATGAGGTGCTTTTGGTTAATACTGAACATTTTAAAACACATAGATGCTATCCTTAAAAAAGATAAGTAGAATTATTTAGACATAGGAACAATTCATCATGCAGGAGAATCTAGGCAGTGAGTTACAAAAATATACAAAGGATGTGATGATAAGATAGCACTGTAGCCTTGCCTTCAAATACTGACTGGTGAATATCTCTGTACATATATATACCTTGTAAGTCACAGGAAGGTTCTGTCAGATTGTGTTTTCCAAAAATGCCTGCTACAATAAATCCCATCTCACATACTCATATGCAACATGATCTTGCTTTTCTCCCATGAAGAGGTAGAGACAAATTTTCTCTTCTTTGCATCTAGGTTGGTCTTTTTGACACACTTGTTATGAGTAGAATATAATGGAAGAAACACTGTGATTTCTGGAATTAGGTGAGAAAGACACCTGGCAGGTTTTTCCTATTCTTTTGGGACACTTACTCTTGAGATAGTCTCTCTGTCTCTCTTTCTGTCTCTCTGTCTCTCTCTCTCTCTCTCTCTCTCCTCTCTCTCTCTCTCTCTCTCTCTCTCTCCCTCCCTCCCTCCCTCCCTCCCTCCCTCCCTCCCTCCCTTTTCCTCTCCCTATCTCTCTTTCTCTCTCTCCCTCTCTCTCTCCCTCTCTCTCTTTCTCTCTCTCTTTCTCTCTCTCTCTCCCTCTCTCTTCTCTCTCTTCTCCCCCCCCCCGCCCTAGCTATGAAGCCCAACCCAGGTGGAGAGGCTATTTGTCCCTACTTGAGCTTGGCCTGTAAGTCAATGCAGACATGAATGAATAAGGCCTCAGATTAAGGAAATTTAAACCCTATAAATCTGCCTGATGCTTGTTTTTATGACAGCCACAAGCTAAAATTATTTTTTGTATTTAAATGAATTAACCAAAGAGAAATTTGTAACAGAAACTTATAGTGGCCCCCAAAGCCTAAAAACATTTATCATCTGTTCCTTTAAAGAAAAATGTTGTGACCTTTGTTTCTGATGCTCCCATCCCTAAACATCGTGGAGCAGACTAAGAATCCCTGGTTTTCCTATACAAATGGCTAAGCCACAGAATCTGTGATAAAAATAAAAGTTTTTTACTTTAGGAAGGTTGAGTGGATTTTTATGCATATGTGTTGGTAACCAGGACAATTGTAAAGGAACTTTTTTTTTTCTAAAAAGAGAAGAACTGTATGTATGGCACTTATAGTTATTCATGCCAGAGAATGCTCCAGTTACTTGGGTGATATGATCTTACTATCTCGGGTCTATATTATCCGTAAGTAGTTGAACTTGCATTTTTGGAAGGTTTGCTCAGCATTAACTATTTAATAAAAACTAAATTTTTTATTCTGTGTCGAGAGTCTTAAATGTTTAAATAGAGAGTTATAAGAAAGCTCTCCTAACGGGTTATTTTGTTTAAGATAATGGAGAATTACATGATGTACTAAAATTTACCTCATTGGATATATTGGTTGTGATGCTTTATAAACCCAGATATACTTCACTTGGGGCCATTTCTCTTTGAATTTTCTTCATGTTCAATATTGTGTAAGCTTGAGCTTTCCAGATCAAAACTTCCTTTATAACAAGGACCTTTGGACCTTATCCAGACCTTCTCTTACTATCCTAGCCCTTTAGAAGGTTGGGCAGAGTCCTCTTGGGGGTGGTGGTAGAATAATCTATTTTTAGTTTTTGTCCTGGTTACCAACATATATGCATAAAAATCCACTCAACCTTCCTAAAGTAAAACACTTTCATTTTTATCACAGATTCTGTGGCTTAGCCATTTGTATAGGAAAACCAGGGATTCTTAGTCTGCTCCATGGTGTTTAGGGGTGGGAGCGTCAGAAACAAAGGTCACAATATTTTTCTTTAAAGGAACAGATAATAAAGGTTTTTAGGCTTTGGTGGCCACTAGCAGTTTAGTTTCTATTTATTTTTATAAAAAAAACCTCCAACTTTTCTATTTTAGAAACTGAACATCTAAACTAAATGAATATTGCTTACTCAATACCATCTACTGGTTATATTACAGACACTCATAAGTCCTTAGTTGACAATCAGTTGTTCATTTCCCAGAAGGTAGCAGTTTAATCACTTTTTTCTTTGAAAAAATATTTACATAAACACAATTCATAATATTCTCTATAATCTTCCTTTTCGCTAATATTTAGTTGAGGCATGCCCATATATTCTGTTACTCAATTTACAGTCTTTCTGGAGTACATTTCCAAACTAATACATGTAGATTTGCTTCATTCTTTTTTTTTTTTTTTTTTGTGTGTGTGTGTGTGTGTGTGGTACTGGGGTTCCTGGAAACCCTTCTACCTCCGGGCTACACTCCCAGACCTATTTTATACTTTTTTTTTTTTTTTTTTAATTTGGAAACAGGGTTTCTTAAGCCAGCGAGTCTGGCTTCAAACCTGCGCTATCCTCCTGTCTCCGCCTCCCAAGCACGGGGATTACAAGTGTGTGCCACCACGCCTGGCTGCTACATTCTTTTTGGTGATTAAATGATTTTTCAATGCAAAGTTGTTTTTTAGGAGATTTCCATGAATAATATTTATTTAGTGATATTGTGGGTTAAGCCCAGGGGAATTCTGCCTCTGAGCTACACTCAAATCAATATTTTATTTATTTTTATTTTGAAACAGGGTCTCACTAAGTTGCAAAGGGTCTTGCTAAGTTGCTGGGGCAGACTGTGAGCCTGTGTTCTTCCTGTCTTAGCCTCCCAAGTACTAGGTTATGGGCATGTGACCACACATACAGCTCATGAACAGTTTTTAAAGTACTCTTGCCCAGACCCAATTGTAGAAATAGGAATGTTCTCTGATTACTGCAGGAGAATGTGATTGAAATGTTTGAATAATTTTTTAGGTACCAGGGAAGAAAAACTTGTTACGGAGAAGACTGGATAGAGTGAAGCTGATCTGGCTGATTGTTCTACCAGCCACATCCCTACCTGCTGGGGAGAACAATTCTTGGGATAATAACAGAATTTGTGATCTAGACTTTAGGATCCTGCAAGCCTCAGCTATATCAAGGAAATATTAAAAATCTTAAGCCTTGCAAAGAACCATTAATTATATTTGTGGACTTATTAAATATGCTATGTTAAAGTGGTGGTTAAAGAATTTGGATTTTTCCCACAACAGTACACAGTTTGAGTTGTGGGGTTTACATGCTTGCCTTTGATGTTGCTTCAGGAAGGTGAGAAAAGGGACTGAGCAAAATACAAGTTTAGAGATCAGAGCGTGTCTTCCATAGCAATAGACAAGCTGAATTGACTTGGGGAATAAGCTGCTGAGTGGTAATAAACAAGAGGCTAGGATAAAGTCTCTAGAGCACTGGGTAGGGTTGGAGTTTTCTCTGAGCTTAAAATCAAAGCTCCATGAGGCTGTAGAAGGTGTTTTCTTGCTACACATACATTGAAAAAGGACATATTATTTACTGACAAGCCTAAAGGATATGGAGGGAGAAAGAGAACTCAGTCCATAGGAACACAGACTCACCTTCCCCAGTGACGGCAGAGAAGAAAGGGAAATTTCACATTTGAAGAAGAAAGGTACCATCAAAAATCTACAACCTGTACTTTGCTATTGGCAAGTCTAATTTGGACAAGAAATATCAGAATGTTCTTTGGCTTTAGAGTCAACAGCAGTTATTGCCCTTCTTTAAGTCTTAGTTTTCTTGTGTACAACACAGGGATTGACACTCCTATGTACCTCACAGAGTTATCATGAGAAGTGAATAAAATAGATATTTATCTTTTTATTTTTCGATAGTACTGGGGTTCCTGGAAGCCCTTCTACCTCCGGGCTATACTCCCAGACCTATATTATATTTTTATTTGGAAACAGGGTCTCTTAAGCCAGCACGGCTGGCTTTGAACCTGTGCAATCCTCTTGTCTCTGCCTCTCAAGCATGGGGATTACAAGCGTGTGCTACCACACCTGGCTAAAATAGATATTTAAAGAGATACAAGGCTCATTCATATTAGGTATCCCATGAAAGTGACACTGATACTTGGATCTTAATTTTGCAGAAACGTTTATGGCCTACACATAGAGGTCGTGGCTGTAAGGCTTTTGTAAATAACTCTAAAAATAAAGAGTTGATAAATCATCAAAAATCTATACATTTATAAACTCCTCAAATGCTCATTTCAAAATGTGAAATGCACCCAAGGTAATTCGAAACAAACTTTAGGGCGTTCTACATCATAAATTCCTTCAGTCTAGATCAACAACTTCACTCTATCACTGCTTATTTTCTGTTTAAGTTAGGTTTGACTAAAGAGAAAAATTTTAAAATAGACCAGAATATCATGACTTTTTTGGAATGACTTCACACATATTTTAGTAATAATTAAATTGTCAACAGGAAGTTTTTTTTTTTTATCCAACTCATTTTCTATAAGTACAGGAGGTGGGGGCAATAGCTACTTAACTATCATGTATATTCTTTTAAGAGTTGTATAAACTATCTCTAAATCAGAATCCTTTTAATGTACCCAGTATAAACCTCAAAAAAGGGCTTTATTTCAGGATATACATTCAAATTACATTCTAAAATATACTAGTTCTAAAGACAATTTCAAATTGTTTATCTGTATGCATTAAAAAGAATAGGTTGGGGTGATTTCATTTGAAACACCCACCTATGCCGCTCCTGGATGGCATGGGGCTGTAACTGCCTTCTGTATTTCTATCTTTTTAATATACTCCTTTAAATCTTAGGGAAAAAAAAGAGTTGGATGGAGGGTATAGGGTGAGAATTGAAGAAAGGCTAAATGAGTGATGTGTGCATGTATGCCTCTACCATCTTGTACCCCATTAAGATGTATGACTACAATACACCAATAAAAATTGTTTTAAAAAGTGTTGGATGAAAGATGAAACAAAATGACAGCTTCAACCATCAAAACACATTAAGAATCAACCTCACACTGTCATTGCAAAGTGAGTTTCTATCTTTAGAAGATATTATTTTTACATATGACTGTAAAATGGTCAAGAATGTCAGGGTTGAACTTTGTTAAGACTGAAAGGCTATATATTTGGATCTCTCTACAGAGCAAAAGAAGAAAATTTCCCTGACACCAAGTGCCAGGCACGATATTGTTGAATTAACTATTTTTTATTGTCATTAACTTATACCTCAATAACTCTTTAAAGAAGATAAGGTAATTTCCATGAAAAATAACCACAATAATATTAGTGGCTCAACAGTAAAAATGCTCACTCATAGCCAATATGTGTCAGTAAAGGTTGCGTAGTGGAGGCCAGAATAAGCAAACTGTTCATTAGAATCATTCATAATATAACCTTCTTCTTCCATTTTATGATTTTACTTCCTTCCAAGACCTTGAAGATTTTCATTGAACAGGTGATTACAGTGAAAGAAGTGTGAAAAAATCCTCAACATCATTAGTAATCAGAGAGATGCAAATCAAAACTACACTGAGATTTCACCTAACTCCAACTAGAATGGCAATCATTCAAAACACAAACAACAAATGCTGGTGAGAATATGGAGAAGTGGGAACTCTAAACATTGTTGGTGGGATTGGAAATTAGTGCAACCACTTTGGATATGGAGGATCCTCAGAAGAATGGGAATAAATCTACCATATTTATGATCCGGCAATACCACTTCTGGGTATTTACCCAAAAGAATGTAAACCAAACTACCAAACTAATGCATGCCTATCTATGTTCATAGATGAACAATTCAACATTGCCAAACTATGGAAACAGTCAAGATGTCCATCAACAGATGAATGGATTACAAAGCTATAGGATATGTACATAATGGAATTTTACTCAGCTATAAAAAGCACCATTACATAATTTACAGAGAAATGGATGGAACTGGAGGACATTATTCTAAGTGAGATTAGTTAGTCACAAAAAATAAGAAATTGGAGAAAATAAGAAATAGGGAGAAATAAGAAATAGGGAGAAAATGGGTCATGGGAACTCTAGATGAAGAAGGAAAAACTATAGATGAGCAAATAAAATGACCCAAGGAGGATGGAAAGGGAAAAGAGGGAAATTCCCTAATGTACATAATGTACATTCACAAACATATCAAAGTCAATCACTAAACCAAACATGAGAAGGAGGGAGGGAGGAGGGAATGGAGTAGGAATTGGGGAAGGGCTAATTGAGTGATGTGTGCATGTATGCCTCTACCATCTTGTACTCCATTAGGATGTATGACTACAGTGTATCAATACCAAAAATTTAAAAAAGAACAAAGGATTACATATAGGAGGTTTTAAGGACCATAACCAGGCTGGGTCATGGATTATATATATTTTATTGTTCAATTAAGTCACATTCTTCCAAATAACTGCAAAAGATGCTCTAAAATGTAGTCAGTCAGTTTTCCCAAGACAAAAATTATGATAATTTCAGTTACACATGGTTTTATATCTTCTGCAGTATAATTAAGTCAATTTTATTTACTGAGTAAACTAAACTTGGCAAAATTAAATGACATGCCCAGGGAACAAAGCTAGCATGTAACCATACTTTTGTTTCTGTTGAAAGTCGATGTAATTTAATTGCATCAGAATTTTTTTTTTAAAAAAGTGTGAAGAAGGTACATTTTCAAACTTAGTAACTTTAATGAAACTGTAGAGGATGTCCTGGCAGCAGCAGAAAAAAAATCAGAATATTTTATCTTTTAGCAGACAATTCCAGATAAGTCTAATATACAGCTCAAGTCTGAAAACTGAAATATGTATGATATGTATATATCTTAAATTATATATATCTTTATCTGGCATTCATTATTTCCCCTAAATCATTGTATGGCTTTTGGAGACATTATAAATTAGGTTATCAAGGTGCCCAGCCAACTTACTCACAGTGTTTCCGTTTCTGTAGCAACTGGATGGATATATTATCACCATACTTTCTTCCTAATGTCTCACGATAACTCAGGTTAGGTTATGGGTTTTTTTTGCTGGCATGAAATTCAGCTATTATAAATCTAAGCTATTCACTCAGTAACCTTAACGTGCAGGCAAAGATGCTGACTGATCACTTGTTTAATGATCTACTGCATTCATTCTCTATGATCCATTTGTCTCACTCTGAAACCGAAATCTTAAAAAAAATACAGGAATTATTTGAAATAGCTGACAGGAAATTTTAGTGATATGTTTTTCTGTGACCTGAGATTGCATAAATTATATAGAATGAGGGGCTATAAAGTGAATCAAGCATTTTAATCCGGAAGGCCACTTTTTCCTTAATCATTCCAAAACAGTGTTAACAGTATATTTAAATGTCTACACTCTGTCTTATCGTTACTTTGGTAGAGTGGATAGTACTGTGCAGTTGGCTTGAGAAGTCCTGAGTTTGGGTTCTGACTCTGTAAGCATTGGTGGCTATAGATTTTGATGAATTACTTCACTCATTTATTCAGGTGAAGAACTTTACACATTAACACAATTTAGCATATCTACTAAGTTTCTATAATGGAGCAGGTCTGTGATATACTGCCAGTGTTCAAAGAACCTAAGAACAAAAGAAAAAATGGTATTTTGTTATAGTAAACATCTGATGATCAAGAAGCACAAAATTCATCAGAGTTGAGCTACATATATAATTTTAAGATAATTGGACCCCAAACACTTTGCTTCACAGTAAAATAAATGAAGTATGTACATGAGAAAAAACATGATAAACATTTTATATAATTTTTCTTATCTTTAGAATGTTGAATGGAAGAAATATTGGGACATCTTACTAAAGGTGAAGGTCATAAAGATGAAGGAAGTTAGAATATGGGAGAGCAACATGGACAGATCACCTATATCTGCTCTATTATCTTAGAGTTTAAATGTTTTTATGTAGTCCATGGTTGTATTGTGGAAGGCCTAAAAAATGGTACAGGTGCATGGAATGATATATACCAATTTCCAGAAAGGGTCTTTTGGTCAATTAGGGTAATTTGAAAGAATAATAAGTTAGATTTTACCTATAATTGTAATCTTTTACTTGTAAAAGATACCTGAAGCAAATACTGCAAAATTTTATCAACTTGTATCAGTAAAGAGGATATACACATATTTTAAGATTTTTTAGCATTTCTATGCATATTGGGAACTCTTCATAAGTTGAAAGAGTTTTGATAACGATAGAAGGACTAAATACTGTCTTCTTTTTACTATACATGTTAGCTTTAGGAAAGGCTCAAAAACATATTTTTGCTATTAGTGACCTGAAACTTGAAGAAGCAAAGAAGCAACAAAAATGAGACTAGAACTATGAGTACCATCAATGATATTGTGTTTGGATGAAATAGCATATAAGACATGACATTCCTTAAAGACGCTTGCTGTTAGATTGTTTTTGTTTATGTTTATAATTATTATGTAGTGTTCCTTTCCTTTGTCCTATCTTCTTTATCTCTTCCTTCAAACTATCTCCTAATTTTCCCTCTTTTCTTGCCTTACCTATTCTTATTACTCTATTAATAACTTTTCTTGTCCTTTTCAACTCTCTTCATAGTTTGGAAACTCTGTTGACTGTATTTCTTTTGATACTGAGCTTCATTCAATATCTACCAATATTCACTGGTAATGACAAAGTCCTGAAGAATGTGCTATGAGGACAAGAAAGGTCACAATTTCCACTGAGAAAGATGATACAGTTTTGTCTCTTAGTCCATGAAACATTCAGACACCTTTCCTGCTAGCTCATTTTTCTTAAATTTGAAATCAGAGAGAAGCCCTTTCTTATTTTTCTTTCCTATGTTCAGCCTTTCTAGGAGAATAAAATTGGTGTGGTGTTGAAATTTGATAAATAACTTTTTATGTTGGATGTATTCAGTACTTAAGCCATGAAATGCCAGGTGGGTACTTATACAGCATGTGCAAGGCACAGGGTTTAATCCATAGCACCACAAAAACAAAAGAAAATCATAAGACGAACTCTAGATGAAGAAGGAGAATCTATAGATGAGCAATAAGATGACCTAACTGAAGGGGGTAGGGGAAGTAAAATTCCCTAATGTACATGGTGTACATTAACAAGCATATCGAAGTTAATCACTAAGCCAAACATGGGAAGGAGGGTGGAGGTAGGGAGTGGGGTGGGAATTGGGTAAGGGCTAAATGAGTGATGTGTGTGCATGTATGCCTGTACCATTTTGTACTGCATTAATATGTATGACTACAATGCACGGATAAAAATTGAAAAAAATAACAAAAGCAAATTTTCAGGTTAAAAAAAAAGAGTCCTTTAGGGCATTTGTGCCCCAAGGTACCAACACATTTTAGCTTTTGAATTTTTTTGAAGATTGAAGATCATGCTCAGTACAACATCCTAAAGATATACTGTAAATGATTTCCTTAGAATCTTACATCTCCTGTTTTTCAACTAATATCCCACAAATGGAATACTTATTTGCTTAATATTATGGCTTTTGCAAGTTTATCCTTTTTTCTCACCTGAAGGGAAAGTTTGGGGACAGAAGAAGAATGTGGAGAAAATAACATTAAAGGATATGTAATATGCCCTTTAAAATAGGAAGCTTCTGATATAGTGAAAGAGGCATGGTGATCTCAGTTTAATTCCCATCCCTAATCTATGTAAGATGTATGAATGCTTGTTGCTTACCTGAGTTTCCTTATGTGCATATGCTGATGTATTTAATAATACCCATCTCTTGGGATGAAGTAGGATTTAAAGAAAACACTTATACAAAGCAGATACAATAAGCATTGGCTCATTGTAGTAGTTACACTATGTTGGTATTCCATGTTCTGTTTCAAAGTTCTCAGTTTAGCACAAGGACTATTTGGGGAAGTTTTTAAAATTCATTTTATAGAGTATTACTTTCAGTTTGTGTGCTACATTATTTTCAGTAGAATTAAATTTTATAAAGCTTTAATTGTCTTTGTGCTTATACATCCATTTTTGGATACTTATAATGATTAAACACTAAGAATTTATGTGGATTTCTGATTTACAGAGAATCTAGAAATAAACTCCATTGTGTGGTATTAGAGTTAAGAAAGAAGAGGCATCCAACCATCACATCTTTAAAACAAAAAAGCAGAAGTCTAAAAATAATAAGACCAGCAAAGTAACACAGTTAGTTACAAAAGAGTCAGGATATGAACCAGTATTCCTGGTCACACTCATGTTTGCTTCCAACACACCAGCCTACTGATCGGAAATAGGAGCTCAAGCAACATGTCATTTTAAAGCTTCTCCATGAGGTCATGGATCATTACTATATTATCAATGTCTAACAAGTTGAATGACATATTGTAGACATTTGGTGGATTCAGGCTAAATGAATGATTGCTGATTAATGATATAAGGTGGATCCCCTTATACCAGATGGAATTCTTTGTCATGTTTATATGCTAGTTATAAGTAAGATCTTGAAAAATATTATCTCCAGTTCCATATGATGATCAAACTCATCTCTGTTTTTCATTCCAACATATGATATGGAGGGTTTTGTTTTTTTAAAAGCTTTAGATAAAATTGGGTAAAAACTCCTACCAATTCCATGTCTAAGAAAGATCCAAAGCCCTCTTCAGTCTTTCTGAAAATTCCTGGGGGGCATTTTCATGACTACCCTTATCTTTTGGCTCTTGTTTCTATTCATACAAACTTTATCTTTTATTTCTCGGACCTACTGCAAAATTCTATGTTTGTTTTGGTACATATATAAACATGAGCACAAACACACATTACTCATATAAAAACACAAGTGAAATAACCTTATTAAACATTAGAAAAGAAGAAACACTTCAATAATACAAGTAAGCAACTTTAAGAACTATTTGGCATCATTGTACTGTTATTAAGTCTATTTATCATTCTACACAAGAGAAAGTCACTGTCCCTCATATCCAATCTGCTTAGCCATTTTCCAGCCTAATGAGCCTGTCCGACACATCTGGCTTATCTTTCTACTTCAATTCTAGAGACAAAAGTACCCATAATTCTTTTGTATCAAAACAAGCAAATGTGTTCTTTCAGTTGATGCACTACTACCCCAATATCTAGACCCACAACCTGGGGATAATCTACAACCCCAACCTGGGGGAGCTGGATGAGGGGAGGTCCTGTGTCTTATCTTCCATACTAACTCATACTTTTCCCTTTCTCAGGTTTGTGTATGAAAGGACTTCCCTAAGTGTCTCCATCATTCTTATTAATTCTGTCACTTGGTGAAAGAATGACTTATGTGATTGACATCTAAAAAAGTAAATGCAGTTGACTTATCTTTCTAAAGCACTTGGACTTCTTCATCCCATCACTTGAGGCAAGGCTAAGGTCAAATGGTCTTGACACATACACTTAGTATCTATCCCAGGAACAGAGAATCCCATGATTGAAAAAATATCTTTCTTAAAACCTGAAAGTTTAGGCTACTTTTATTATATCTCAACCCATTATTTTCTTCTGTCTCATTCCTCTTTAATTTGTTCTGTACTTTATTATCACTGCTTTTCAGGTTACATGTCTAAATTAAAGTTGGGTATTAATGTATAAACAAGTGCTTTGGATTTGTTAAAAGTAATAAATTCAAGTATATATCCAAATAAAAATATTAAACCATCTTTAATGAAAGCACTCAAGATCTGAAGAATGATGCTGTGGTAAGGGAAATTAAATCCTGTTTTGCTAACATTAGTAGAAAGGAGACTGTATAGAAGCCACCTATTGGGGTAATCTTAAGCATAGATGTTATACTCAAACTGTAAGTAGTTTGTATAATATTTGAAAATCATACATTGGAATATTTTTAATACTTGCTGTTCATCAGAATAAATAGCCATTTGTTTTCTTCCTGCACCTTTGAGATGGATAACATTTGACCATTCCAACCATCCATAGGCCTTCTGGTCATTTTCACTCATTCCTTGAGGATATTAGCAATTATCTTACTGTTTTACTCACCAATATTTTTTTCTGTCATATCTTGAACATTTCAATATCCACAGAGAAGATGTTTACAATAAGCTGGACTCTGAGCCTTTGGATAACCTCATTTCCAGTGATATTTTCCATTTATATTATTTTTCCTAGGGCTTGTAAATTTACATAAAAGATCACGAAGAGGAGTGTTCTAAACTGGGAACCAGAATTATTTGTAGTAATACTACTAACACATGTGGAATCCAGATAAATTTGCTCTACAATTTTGCCTCAGTTTCCTTAGCCATCAATTGGGGCTTAAAATATGTATATTTCCCTTTTACATAGCTTGGCTCCTTGTAATAAGAAGAAAATAGCCCGAGAAACTCCAAAAAAAGAAAAATATCAAGATACAGGTAAAGTATTATACATGCACTGAGAATCTTGGAAGAAAGCAATTCCATTTCTCACCTTCTGTCCCCTGGCTCTGCTTTGCTGAGATTCACAATTTTGCACTACAATCTGACATCCAAGAAGTAAACTTGTCCTGTATCTATTTATACTTCAGTTCTCATAATCAGAGTAAAATGTAACCCTATATCAGTGAGTTGGGGTAAAAGACCTGTGTGGGATGATTGGAGGAGGAAGAGAACTATTTGAAGAATATTAATATCAAAGAGTTAATTTAGTCATTTGGCAGAGTTGAGTTAATGGATTAAACTATTGGCTGTTTTATGTAGTTTTGTAAGAAAGTGATGTGTCAGAATTTTTACATCTGAGATACTTGCTCTTTTAAACTGACTGGAATCATCAATCATAGGTAAAAAATTTTCCTGCTGATAGTTCTCTTTTTTCTCTTGTTATCAAAAATGAGGGATTTATATGTGATTTTTCAATGGAAATAGGAGTAGAAGAAAGCCAGTTCACTTCAAAGACACTTTAAAGTGTCTGAATTTCTATTTAACTTTGAAAACAAACTTAAACTGATATTCTGAATTCTATTAGGAATCATGGCTGCACAAAGCCCCCATTAGCATTCCTTACACCTTGACTTGGTGGTATAATATGAAATCTTCCAAAGTATGATGTTATGGTTATTTGGGGGCTCAATTCTGCAGACTCTAAGAAAAGCAAAGGAAGCTAACATTGTACAGATTTACTGGGTGCTCAGAAATATTCTAATTTGGCTCTGTGCATTAATAGTTTATCTCATATGTAATCCTCATGGTAACCATTTGAGATAGGGATTGCATTTCCAATTGAACAAATGAGGTTACTGAAGCTCAAAGAAATTAAGTGACTTAACCAAAGTTATCCAGATAATAAATAGCAGATTCAGAAATCAAACTCTAATCTTTTTCTTTTAAAGCCTGTATACTTTGGCATAATCTATTCACAATCAGGACTGTCTTTGTGAAAATTTTGCAGGGAATCCAGCTTAAGTTTACATATAAATTTTAAGGTCTTTAGTTTTAAATTGAAAGACGTGTGTGTGTGTGTGTGTGTGTGTGTGTGTGTGTGTGTGTTTATGTGTGTGTATGTGTGTCTGTGCAGAAAGAGAAAGAACCTACTCAAATTTGTGTGCTATGATACTAAGTGGTTTAAAGTGAGATCAGAAGACTGCTTTTTTAATTTAAGCTGTCTTGCTATCTATCTCTGTGACCTGGCACACCACTTGGGACCTCCGATTTCTCATCTGTAAAATGAAGATGTTGAACTCAATTATCTTTACATACTTTATAGTGTAAAGAAGTTTTGAGTGGGAACTCAGTGAAGTACACTTTTCCTCTCTTTAAAGTCCTATTAGTAAAGAAATTAAAGGAATAAGAACAGAAATGGGGACAAAACTGTATGTTCTACTTTTATGTCATCTGATGTTTTTAAGTACATAATCTCATTGAATTCCTACAATAAACCTGTTATGGTATTGTTAACCCAGTTTTACTAAAGAAAAAAGACTCAGGAAAGTGAAGCAATTTACCCAATTTCACTACAATATAATAACTAAGGAGAGTAGCTGGGGTTCAAAAATATATCACTCTGTAAAACTTTAAAAAACTCTTATCTGCTGACTTGCACTGGACACATTTGATCATACAACATTAGGTAAATATAGGCATATATATATATATCTTTATTTTATAGTTTCCAAATGAATTATAACCTGAATATATTCAGGTTATAATTATGCAAAAAAGAAATGAACTTTTGATTTAGCATGTTTCTCAATATTTATGAATGCCAAAACCTTAGTTTTTCAGCTGGTGAACCAAATTTATTATTTTGAATAATCATTTAAGTATATGTTCTCCTGCGTGGCCTAAGTTCAACACTCCAAGATATAGGCACAAGTAGTAACTTTCTCAATAAGACCTTCAAAGTATAGGAAATTAAAACAAGAATTAACAAATGAGATGGTATCACAATAAAAAGTGTCTGCTTATAAATGGAAGTCATCAAGAATCTAAAGAGAAAGCCTACAGAATGGGAGATCTTTACCAGCTACCCCTCTGATAAAGGGCTAATATCCAGAATATACAAATTGCTCAAAAGACTTTGAAACTAGCAAAACAAGTAACACAATTAAGAAATTGAGTTTAATATACAATTGAATAGACACTTCACAAAAGAAGAGATGGAAATGGCCAGTAGATACAGGAAAAAATGTTCAACATCACTGGCAATCAGGTAGATGCAAATCCAAACTTCACTGAGATTCTATCTAACCCCATTCAGAGTGGCAAGCATAAAGAAGTTAAATAACAACAAATGTTGGTGAGGATGTGGGGAAATAGGAACTCTTCCAGACTGTTGTTGGGAGTGCAAACTAGTTCAGCTGCTAAAGATATCAGTGTGGAAATTCCTTAGAAAACTAAGAATGGATCTACCATAAAATCTAGCTATACCACTACTGGGTATCTTTCCAAAAGGGGTAAAATCAGAGAACTACAGTAATATATGCATACTCATGTTTATAGCAGCACAGTTCTCAATAGCCAAAATATGGAACCAACCTATGTAGCCATCAACAGATGAATGGATTGATTACAGAATTATAGGAAATATACACAATGGAACTCTACAAAGCAATAAAGGGGAACAAAATTATGTCATTCGTAAGAAGATGGAAAGACCTGCAGAACATTATGTTAAATGAGATTAACCAAGCACAGAAAGAGAAGGGACACAGGTTTTCTCTAATATGCTCAAGCTAGGGACTCTTAGGGATATCAGAGGGACTCTAGATAATGGAGGGGAAAGCCAAGAAGGAAGAAAAGGGGAGGAAGAAGGCTGAGGTTCATTAATGGAAAAGCTGCATTTGACTATGTGCATACATGTAAATATAACATTGTTAACCTGGACACTCAGTATCCAAAGGGAGGGAAATGGGTGGGGGTGGGTGGAGGAACCAAGCAATATGTGAATATATGCCAGTGTCAACATGATCCACATTATGATGTGAGACTATAGTGCATCAATAAAAATAAATAAATTTAAAAGTATATGACCTCATTAGCCCATGTCAAGGTAACCTGGAGGAGAAGAACTATTTATTATAGCTTACAATTTTAGCATACATTATTATTAAAGTCAATTACAAAATGCTAGGGTGAAAATAAAACCAGATAGAGATTAAAGAGGTAACTGGATAAATAGAGGCATGGGCCAAGCTGAGGAGGATTTTTATTTTTTTCTCAAGGAAGAAAAAAAGTATATGAAAATTGCATGATCCAGATTGCAATTCAAAAGTCATTTGAGCCTCAGTAAGAAGAACAGACTGTTGTATCAGGGAGGGTGAATGAACTAGTTATAATGGTATCATGGTAAATCAGGTGAGAGAAAAACTGGCTTCTACCAGGATGCTAGCTGTGGAGATGGAATGAGATGGGTTGGTTTGACAAATACATAGGAGATGAAACTAACATGACTTGGATATAGATGGTGAGGCAGAAGAGGCATGAAGAATAACTCCATGGTTTCTCTCACACACAGCTGGATAGTAGAGCTGTAAATGGCTTGGATATGGGGAATTGATAATGGTGGGAAATAGATATTATAATAAGTATACAAGTGTGGTGCTTTGCAGTTGAAAATTTTTCTAAAAAAAATTTTGGATAGATCTGTTTTTAATGCTACTATCCTCTTAGAACACAAAATTCCCAGAAAGAGAATAAGTATAATAAATATAATGATGCTTATTTGAGAGAAAAAGGTCTTTTGATAACATTATTGTTCTCTATTTCAGACCAGCATTTCTATTTTACCCTTACCAGCTTTGTCAAAAAATGTGAAATTTCATTTACTATAGATAACAAATGGCTGGTGTTTTTGAGGAAGGAGAGAAATATAGCTGAATTTATTTATTTAGTTCAATTAGAAAATTTATTTGATCAAAGTAATTGCTCAGAAGGATAAAGGCATTTTGGTGTTATATGTATGTATGTATATGTGTGTATATAAATATGTGTATATATATGTATCTATCTATCTGTCTATATTTTGCATGTGTCTGTATTATAATTGGGATTGAACCCAGGGTCATTCTACCATTGAGATTCACATCCAACCCTTTTTATTTGTTTTAAATAGAGTCTTGCTAGGTTGCTGAGTCTCGCTACATTTCTGAGGCTGTCCTTGAACCTGTGATCTTCCTGTCTCAGACTCCCAAGTACTGGAATTACAGGCATTTATCATCACACCTGGCTTATTTGTATTTTAAATTCAGTATGCTTTGCTATTTAGCTCCCAAATGGCCAACAAAATGTGTCAACAGTAGGTCTTTTCTTTCTCCATCAGGAACGTTGTTTGGATGGAATACTCATCTAATAGTTTTTTTGCAGTGGGTCTCTGACAGAATAAGCACCCTAGGAATTCTAAAATGAGAAATATCTGGTATATATCATTTTATATATTGTGAAGTTGCTGACTAGAGAGCATTCATTTATTTCTGGATCAGTTTTGCATTCTCTCTCAGCAATTTCCATTTGAAATTGAACTTCAAGTGGTTGACCTAAACTTCTTATAGGAAACATACCCAAACTCATTTCACATGCTGTGAGTACATAACTAGGAAAGTGACTACTGACTAAGCTCTACTGGATGCTAGGTTTTACACTACGTGCCTTTCAAGTATTATCCATTTTACACCCCCACAAGAATGCACTGAGGCAGGTAATATTGTTCTAGCCATTAACACAAGAAGCAAAATGTCATTGATTATAAATAACTCTGAGTCATTATTTTTTATACATTGTTATAGCTAAAACATTTATGCAAGAAATAAAGAAAAAGTGTAAAAAAGGGAAAAGAATATGAAAGTGCTTTCTTTTATAAATACCTGTCAGGAATCATGGCTCTCGATATATCTGGTCATCCTTATTCTCTTCATGACAACCTAGTTAAGATTTTCATTCTGCTATTTTGTAGGTATAAGTGATCAGAGACAGCCAAAGAACAGAGAGCCTGGGCTTCTATGATAAAAGGTGATCCAGTTAAATGAATCCACATAAGAATCCATTTAGCTACAAAAATCTACCCCATGCAATTACTCTCCTGGTGGCACAGAAATTTCCCCCAAATCTTTTTCATTCTAGCATTGTCACCTAAGCCATGAGATCCTTTGATCATATCTCAGTCAACTTTCACAACTCCACTCCTCTGGCCTCTTAATCATAGTTAAATAACTCAGTTAAATCCAGGAGAAACAGCACACATCTGTTATCCCAGTACTTGGGAGGCTGAGACAGAAAAATTACAGGTTTGAGGCCAGACTCAGTACCTTAGCAAGAGGCTCAGCAACTTAGACCCCATTTTCTTTTTGAAAAAAGACTAATAGAATAGCTTGGAGGTAGAATGGCTCTGAGATCAATCTCTAGCACAAAATAAAATAAAATTCTAAGTAAACATTGGCATGCTGCCCACCACTTTCTAAATACTGTGCTGCATATGACAGTGGCCAAAGAAATAGCATTTTCAAGTGAAATGAAATGTAAGCCCTGCATAAAAAGAATGAAACAAAAGAAATACTAGGTAGAAAGGAGTAGGGATACAACACTGAGTGTAAGGAAAAGTATACACGTTTAGGTTTGTCTGTATTTACAGTCTGTGCTGATTTGAATCAGCATACTAAAATATTTTTTTTATTTGTTTCTTATTGCATTTGGGTTATTAGGCTTTGTGTATTTCTAAAAAAGCCCCAGATAAGTTTAATTTGGGAAGTATGGGGTAGCATTTTAAAATATTTTCAAGTAAGTCAGGTCCACAGTAAAATTTTAGTTATATTAGAAGATATTTTTTGTGTGTATGTTTGCATGCATTTTTTTTTGAGGGAAAACAGCTACCCTTTGAAAACACAAGGAATTTAATTGAAGAAGAAGGAAAAATATGCTTGCCTGGATGAGTAGTCACTGAGGTTGTAAATTCTGGGCTGACCTTCACATATTTAGTTAGAATGAAACAATTTACAGAAGAAAAAAATAAAAGAAGGATCCAGTCTTTTCGTTCTTCTAGCTATTAATCTAAAGCACACTCTGCCTTCTGGAAGTTGAAATTTAGAAGTAGATGAGAAGGTGGGGTTGGGGAATAAAGGTGAGAAATAAAAGCACTTTCACAAAGCAGCTCAAGGTTTTAAATGTTGAGAGGTCAGCCACTCAGGAGCACATTTTATCTCCTCCCAGGAATATTCTGATCTGACTGGCGTGCCTACTGCTTCTCTCCCAGTGCCACCGTGGGTTGCCGGAATAGGAAAATGCTTATGTAAAGAAGACAAGTGTGGGAAGACAGGCATCAGCTTAACAGACCAAGGAGCTGAGCAATTCCTCCCACTGCTTCCTTCCCAGAGCAAACTCCCGAGAGATGCACTTCTAGAGAGATGTCTGGTGCTTTACAATGCTTCTCAGCCCTCTCTGATGCGATGCTTTCCTCCTGATAGCTTAATTTTATTAGATCATAGAAGCACAGTCTGTAAATGTGAAAACACTTAAAGGGAAAGAGAAACTTTCAAAGAACTGTTTAAAGTAAGGTCTTTTTTTCTTTCTTTCTTTCTTTTTTTTTTAAGAAATCCATGAGGGGGAGAAAAAGAAAACTTTAACTTGAAACCTTACAAAATAAAATCTATTTAGGCAGGCTGGCTTTCCCTTTCCCTCTATAAGTAAAATATTCATGAATTCTGCCACTATGGGTACTAGATGCTAGATGCAATCAAAAACCCTTATGCAGAGCAGAAATCATTGAAAAGTGTCCTGTTACCTTACAATGCTTCACAGAAAATCCATGAAATCTGTATTGCAAGGTTCTATCTCTTACTGTAGCAACATTGCTTCACAAATTTCTAGGAGAGGCAGCAGTGATCGTCTCTTTCTGTAATGCTATTCATAACAAGGTGCCTGGAGCAGGTAGCTGGCTGCTGTAAGGGCTATGGAGTAGATGGAGCCCTAACAGGAAGAAATAGCATGACAGAGGGGAAATACTCTCCTTCAGGCCTAAACCACATCAATGCTCTATAATTAAAACAAAAGAAACATTTGGTGAACTAGAGAGCAGATGTAACTCTTGGTGAGGCAGAGAGACAACTACAAATAAATGCTACTTCAGAACACAACTCACCATCTCTCTACCCATCCATATGTGTATGCTTCCACTGAGCCGTCCATTCGTTCAGTATTTTAGTGTGCCCACTGTGTTCTAGGCACCATGAACCAGAAACACAAGAGCGGATGACTTCTTCCTGCTCTCCTATCCCAGAAAAACTCTGTTGCATTTAAATAGGGACAGATTGGTATGTTTCTGGTTAAAAATTGTAGATTACGCACATGTTTACTCCAGGTTGGCCTCATGGAATTATAAACAGAATAGGAGAGAATAAATGGTAATTAATTTAGGAGTCCTCAAAAAGAAAACTCATAAATTGACAAGAGGGAGTTCTGAGAAACTTCCCAGTTTAGATGAAAGGAGTCTCAAAAGGCTTAGGTAAAACTTAAATCATTGGTGAAGGTTGAAAGTCTGTTTATAAAAAACAGTAATAACATCAAAATTTCTTCATTTGCACCCCCCAGCCAGAGCATACCCTGTCTCTAGATATAATAAGCAGGAGGTTTATTCCTTGGCAAGCAATATTAGAGGATTTCTGCTGCTGTAAAACACACACACACACACACACACACACACACACACACACACACACACACCACACCAGCAAAGAGCAGAATTTCTATACTGAAAACATGAAAAATTACTACAAAATTATATACCAAAGGTCAAAGGCTCCTCATACTGTTTTCTTCTATCAGCTCTCTGGACACTGATTTCTAGGTAGATACACTCCAGCCAGATCTTGGAAAAAATGTTATCTACAACAACTGAGAACCTGAAAGAATTGACAGGATTCTGTCATTTGAAGGATGACAGATGAAGGTTTCTCTTATTTAACAAATAAGCAAGCAAATATTATTTCAGGCGATTCAAAGATTAAAAGTGCACCAACACCACCCACCCACTTCTTAAATACATAACCTCCCATTCAGTTGTTAATTTCTGAACTCTACTTTGTGTGGAGGAAGCCAGGAATCGGTAGAAATTTGATAAATAATTCACATATAAAACAGTGCAAAACAACCAAAAAATAGATAAACAATCTTGGAGAAAACAGAGCCTATGAGGAAGGAAAAAGTTGCAAAAACAAAACTGTTCTTTAACAAACTAAGATATACTAGGTTTCAGTTCTTGGCCATGTAGGAGAACTCAACCAGTACTGAGAGCAATAAGGAGTGTTATTCTAAATCTGTGTTCTATGATAGAGTAGCCGCTAGCCTCATGCAGCTTTTTTTTTTTTTTTTTTTTTTTTTTGGTGGTACTGGGGTACTGGGGTTCCTGGAAGCCCTTCTAGCTCCGGGCTACACTTCCAAACCTATTTTATATTTTTGAAACAGGGTCTCTTACGCCAGCGTGGCTGGCTTCGAACCTGCGCGATCCTCCTGTCTCCGCCTCCCAAGGGCGGGGATTACAAGCGTGCGCCACCACGCCCGGCCTCTCATGCAGCTTTTAAAATTTCTATTAATTCAAATTAATTGAATTGCTCAGTTCACTAGTAACTGTTCAAGGGTTCAGTCCGCCTGTGGTCAGTGGCTACCATCTTGAGCAGGGAAAACAAAATACTTCATCATCACAGAAACTTGTACCTGACAGTACTACTGTAAAGCTGAACCTTTTGAACTGCAGAGAGTGGAAGAAAAGTACCTTCTTAAATGTTGATCAAGTTAATAGTGATGGCATTAACTAAACCATGCAAGAAGGTGAAAGAAGGTGTAAGTTTTGATCAAGAAGTTTAAGATGAGACTTTCATCCCAAGTGATATTTTGACACATGAGAAATGGGAAGGAGAAAATGTGTTCCTCCTCATAATATTCAAAACCATCAACAGTCTCATGTGTGTTTTACTGAGCCACTATTTCTGACCACTGATTCACCAATTCACCAAAAATAACTAAATATAAAAAGAATCAGAAGGGTCATGGTCAGATGAAATTGAAATAATTAACTCTAAGATAGAAAACAGACGAGAAGATGAGGGACAGTGAATTGGCAGACAGTTTAAAAACATAAGATGAATTGAGGTCTTACTTTGGCTTACCATAACTCAGTGTCATTTCTTATTCATAATCATTGTAAGTAAGGACAAATTGAAGAAATGAAAACAGAAAGGCACTCACAGTCATATTTCCAGCACAACAGAAATCTTATTGATAATAACAACAGTTTAATTTAAAGACTAGTTATTTATGATATTAATAAATATAGCACTTTTGCAATTCATATTAGCACCATTCAGGGTAGGTATTGTTATTTCATAACTGTAAAATATGTCATATGTCCTATCAGAGAATGTCTATTGCAAGATTCATTATTTAATTTAGAGAGCATACATTTTTTTAGCAGTTATCAAGAGCTATGTTTCTAGGCTGTAAAGACACAGATGCCTAGAATCAGGTATTTTTTCATCACTGAAGATAAATAGCAAAATATTTTACCATCATGAAGGGGAAGAATTCAACTATGCCTAGTAGTAAAAATTAAAAAAAAATCTACTAAACTACTTTTTAAATCACAGGCATCATATTATACTACTTAAACATCTGAATTACTTTGAGGAGCTATCATTTCTTCTTTGGGTGTCAAATGAAGTTGAAAATCTATCCACTCAATGGTGACAATTTTGCAAAGTAATGTATAAATGCACTGAAGCTGTTGTTTTTACTATTATTAATTTATTTAATCTAATAATCTAAAAGCAACAAATTCACTTACAGCTACATCTGTGTACTCAAGAACAGTGAGTCAAATTGCGGGCCACAGCGGAGAAATCCCAGTACTGTACTCACTGGGACTTGACCCAGTGGGAGAGGGGTGGTGGCAGTGATATCACACCATAGGAGAACGTGCAACTTGGCACCCCCCACAATCTAAGCAGCCTCTATCGACTCTCTGGGTCGGAAACTCTGTGATACAACCCAGTAAAGGAGTAGTGGGGTCTGAGATACTACTGACTCGAGATCCAGAGCACCTTAAGTGAAGTCATAGTGACCCAAGGGAAGAACCCAGAGAAGGCACAAACATCCGAAATCATGGGAAAGAGGAATAATACTGGAGCAATGAATGCTCACAACCCCACAACATCAGAACCCGATAAAACAGAAAATCAGAGATTTCTAGAAGATCAAATCAGGAAAATAACTGTAGAAATAATAGAGGTGCTTCGAAAAGAACTCAGAGAGAGCCAAAAAGAGATAAAGGATGCAATTAATGAAGTAAAGGCCTCAATTCAAAGCACAAACAACCAATTAGAACACATGGAGAACAGAATCTCGCTCTTAGAAGATGATCATTCCAAAAATGAATGCATAGTTTCTAATCTAGGAAAAAATATCCGACAGCAGGAATCTGATATTGAAGAAATATGGGCCGATTTTAAGAGAGCTAACCTAAGAATAATTGGAATAGAGGAGGGGAAAGAAAGTGAAACCAAAGGGATCAACAATCTCTTCAAGAAAGTAATAGCAGAAAATTTTCCAGACATTGAGCAAGAGGTCGATACACAGGTCCAGGAAACGTATAGAACTCCCTTTAGACAGGATCGGAGAAGAGGATCCCCACGCCACATAATTGTCAAAATGACCAATGTGGAAGCCAAGCAGAGAATCTTAAAGGCAACAAAAGCAAAGGGCCAAGTGACATTCAGAGGCAAGCCAATTAGAATCACTCCAGACTTCCCAAACCAAGTTATGAGAGCCAGGAGGGCTTGGAGTAACATATTCCCAATTTTGAAAGAAAACAACTTCCAGCCAAAAATTTCCTACCCAGCAAAACTTTCTATCAAATTAGATGGAGAAATAAGAAGCTTCCATGACAAACAGAAACTGAAGGAATTTATGTCTTCAAAACCAGCACTAGAGAAAATACTCAAAGAGATTAACTACAAAGAAGAAATAGGTAACACACATCAGAACTAGAGAAACAAGATTTTCCATCCAACAGACAACTAAGATTGGTTATCTGTGGAAATTCATTATTTATGTTAGTCTTTTACCTATCTCTAAAGGGTATTGTTTGCCTTTATTGTTGTTAATTTTTAGGATTTCTAGTTGGAACATTAATATACCTTCAGATATAGCATTTTGAAATATTTTATCCCATTCTATTAGTAACTATTAACTCTGTTTACATTGTCTTTGGATATACAATATGTTTTTTATTTTTTAGGGAGTTTGTATACTCTTCTGTTGCCTGTGCCATTGAAATCATAACCAAGAAACCACTGCCAATTTCAATGTTGTGAGGTTTTATGACCCAGATTTTCTCCTAAAAGTTTATAGTCTTAAGATTTATATTTAGGTCTTTTATCTATTTTGAGTTAATATTTGTATATGGGATTAGGTAAGGGTCCAACTTTATTCTTTTCCATGTAATTATTATTTTTCAACAATATTTAGTTAAAAGATTATTTTTTCCGCCACCAAATGTTCGTGGAAACCTTGTCAAAAATAACTTGACAATATAGGGAAGAATTTAGCTCTAGGCTTTTATTTAACTCCAATGGTTTATATATCTGCCTTTAGAATAGTACTACACTGTTTCAATTATTGTAGCTTTATATGGTTTGAAATAAGAAAATATACATCTTCTAGCTTTGTTCTTTTTCAAGATCATTGTGGGTACCTAGAGTCCATATTCCATATTAGGATAGATTTTTTTCTGAACAATAAATATATAAATATATGATAGTTTCACCTAAAAAATAGAAAAAATAGATTCTCTGGTAAGAAAGAAAGTAAAAAGAAATATTGAAATGTTATCTTTAAGTCATCAAAAGCTTGGTATCAGACAAATGAAACTGTTATGTGAGATTATCATTTTTAATTTCGGATAAATTGCTATAATACTAGATGTCAACCACTAAGCCAAGCATGGGAAGGAGGGATGGGGAGAGAATGGGGTGGGGATCGGGTGGGGGCTGACTGGGCAATGTGTGCATGTATGTCTACAAAAGTATGTATCCCACTATGATGTATGAATACAGTGCACCAATTAAAAAACTAATAATAATCAGGAGCACTTACCAATTGCCCAGCTCTCTTCTCAAGCTGCAAAACAAAACAGACTACTAACTATTCTCATACTCTCCTAGGTGACATAAGATAACAGACAGCCTCAGCTACTAAGTGAGGTCCTCTGCAAATCAGTGAGACCCTGTTTCAAAAATAAAAAGATTAAAAAATAGGGCTATCCTTCAGCTCTATTGTATTGAACTGAGGTCAGAGACAGGATGATTAGGATTAGTTAAGAGTTAAGATTGGAACCCCAAGAGAGTGGTATAGCTTTATTCTAAAAGTTAGCCAGAAAAGCTGTTTTTGAAATGGCGACTTACTCTGGAAATTTAGGTCATGATAACATTTTAGAAAGCATTCGCAGTGACTGGTTTGTCATTTATACCTCATTCTAAAAAATAGAATCATCATTATAAATCATCATCCTGTCCATAGGCTATCTTTAGATGTCCCATAGCTATCCATGCTTGCTTTGGTTTTTATTTTTGTAAAACAATATACTCTTTAACTTATGTAACTAAGATGCCACTGTGCCCAACTTGAGGCTCAGTAATATAGACTCAATTGCCTATTTTACATCTGGAATAAGTCAGTCTAGCTTCTTTATGTCTTTTCTCTCACTGGTTTCTATTCAAACAGAACCTTCTGTATGTGAAGGAAATCTTCAAGTTTGAGGAGATGGAGAGCTTGAAACCACAGGCATTCAGACCCCTTTAACACTGAACGGTAGCCATCTTAGTCTTCAAATTTCTTGTTCAATGATCATTTGTTTCCTCTGTCCCTGCTACCCTTTCTGCTCTTTCCTCAGAAACAAAAACAGAGTAGAAATGAAAGTCATCAGTATCAAAACCCTTACATTTTCTGAACAGACATAGCCAACGTTTTCTTTTTTTTTTTTCTTCTTTTTTTCTTTCTTTTTTTTTTTTTTTTTTTTTTTTTTTGGTGGTACTGGGGTTCCTGAAAGCCCTTCTACCTCCAGGCTACACTCTCAGACCTATTTTTTATTTTTAGAAACAGGGTCTCTTAAGCCAGTGCTGCTGGCTTCGAACCTGCGTGATCCTCCTGTCTCCGCCTCCCAAGCGCTGGGATTACAAGCGTGCACCACCACGCCCAGCATAGCCAACGTTTTCTATCCTGTTTGATAATCCCTTCCAGAATTTGGTGTCATTTTGTACCAGGTGGGGCCACTTAGCTGGGAGGGATGGAAGGCAGATGGGTAAGGCTGTGTATCATTCTCTTCCTGGCCCTGAAGGTGCTTCAGGATTTCCTACCAAGTTTTCACTGTCTGGCAAATACAAGTAAGGGAGAGTGTGTCTCTCCAGAAATGATTCCCTGGAAATGTTCTGTCTGAAGCCAGATATACAGCAATTAGAAACCTGTCACACACTCAGCTCCAGAAGCTACCAGGTAAAAGTAGATCCTCTACTTCATTGCATTTGTTGTCAAAACCTTCTCTTTATCTGTTTCCCCTGTATAAACTTTCATTAATTTATAAGGGTAGCACTTACCCATGTTTTTATTTTGAATGTCACATTAATACATTGAAAACCCTTTTGGTATCTTAATGAAGTGGATGATTCAAACAAATTATCTCTATTTCAGAATCACAAATTCTGCCTCATTGTTCAGGAAATTTCTAAACTATTATATCTGGACAGTCTACAGGGCTTCATTTCAATAACAAAATTTCTTTGTAGTGGGGTTTTTGTGTGCTTCCAAAGCTATTCTTTGTGACTCTTTGATTTCAGTTTCACAATTTGTGTGTCGATTTTCTCTTCTCTCTCTCTCTCTCTCTCTCTCCCTCCCTCCCTCCCTCCCTCCCTCCCTCCCTCCCTCCCTCTCTCTTTCATTTATTGAACTCAGCATTCTAAAAAAGACAGATGTTGGCAGAGGGTTTGAGGCTAGTCTATAATATCTGGACTGTGCTTGGGCTGACTCCCTCCGTAAAAAGGGAAGGGGGAGGAAGAGTAGAATTCTTGTCTCCCCCTGACTGAAGGGTGGGTCCTAATGTTCATTGCTGCTGATGCAGAACTCAGCTTAAATGATATAGGACGTGAGGGGGCGGCAGCAAGTACAAAACAGTGAAATAAATTACCATATATATCATGTTCTGGTGGGTTAAGATAGAAGTGATGTGTGTAATGAATCAAAGCTGGAAGCAGTTCTGGTGCATGGTGATAGTGGGGGAGACAGAGTTCTCTGGGCTCAGCCTCGGCTTCAGAGGGCTCTGCATGAGGAATATGTGAGTAAGCAGAAACCAGTCACTGTAATGTGACAAGGGAGGACATTTGTGAGGGCACAGGAGACCTTTCGTTATTGTAGAGGGGATCTGTTATTTTGCCAGCCCAGCACTCTGGCTATCCTGGGAGGAAATTCTCTTCCCCTGCAGCTTAAGCCCTCAAGCCTTCAATTAGGGACCTCCCCTACCCTGCCCAGTCACAAAGAGGTGATGCTGGCTGGACACAGGCTGAATTTTGAGAAGAGTTAAACAACCAGGATAAACTGATAGTCTGCCACTGATGCATCCTGAAGGCAGAGCCTAGGGAAAGATGGCCTGTTTGTTCTGCTCACCAGAATTAACCTTGTTCCTCTCTCTTTTATTCCATGGCTACTGTGGTTCTTTTCTTTTCTTTTTTTTTTTTTTTTTTTTTTTACTAGGTAGAGTACTACATATGCTTAAAAATATTTTGTTTTCTGTTCAGGTTGGCCAGGGTCCATTCCTTTTGGTTTTGGTGAGATATTCCAGTTGTTGAAATGTTCAGAACCTTCAAGCTCGAAGCATCTCGGTGGTATGTCCTGCCAACACAAACACACAGATGGTTTCCTTGCAGGTTATCTGCCTGCATCTCATGTGGTCAGACTGAAAAAGGGTAAAACATAAAGAGTTAGAATTAAGGTGTTGTTCTGAGGGTGTCCATCAACAAAAGGAAGAAAACAGGGCCTCCTTTGGCTGTCCCAGGGGCTGGCTATGGGGAAAGTTTGCAGACTCCCTGAACCTTTCTCACATTTTCCAGGGCGATTATCATTCATCCATCCCCATAGAAGAGAGAGTGAAGTCAGATGACACTGGTATATACCTGCCACAGGATTTGGTACATTGAATGTTCACTCTATTCTTCCATCTTTATGAGCTCTTAAACTTCCTGCAAAGGTTCTAATGAGGCTGGCAGATTAAACAATGCATTGCTATGAGATGTATTTGTTTCTGGCTTTTTAAATAGGGCCACTTTTCATAGGGATGGGGGCTCTCTAGATGCAGTTATGTGTGTCTTCTTTTGGAAATTTTCATTAGTGTAAAATATTTTGTTTGTAGCAGAAATAAGAATCATCCTAAGAAACACAATGGTTTAAAGATGATGAAAATACATGTTACATAAATTTTATGGCCCAGGCCTGACTGGATAGTGGGTACAAATTATATCTCATTAACATTTCTTCATTTCATTAACTCTAAAACTCTTCTTGCTAAGGAACAATTAATTCCCTCCAAGTGTCTTTTCTAGGGCTCTGTCCTGGGCCTGCCACTCTTTTGCATTGAGCAGGCACTGCTACTTTGTCCTGATGTTTTGAGGTCGCCATGGTACTCTGCTGCAGTGTGGCTCTGACATGAAGAGAATATCTTCTCCCAAGCCCTGTCCATTTCCCATCCCATGCAGATCTCTCTTGGTCCTTGTGTTCCAAGACAATTCTGATTGTCCACTGACTTCTCTGCACTTCATCTGTGGACTCCCTTTCTTCTCCTTGGGGCTTAAGACTAGTCTATTACTCTGAACCGAAGATTAGAGTACAGTAGAACTGAGGCCATGCCCTTGTTTGCTCTATTCTCAGACTCAAAGCCATGGATTCTTTGCACAACTCCTTCACTTTTGTTCAAAAAATATAAATAATATGTTCATTAATTATTCATAGTTTTATACATATATAACTTATCCTAAACTAATTATATGTGTTTGTAATCATTTGGATTTAGAATGTCCCCTACCCCTCATGGAAATAGGGCAGTGATGTTGGAAGTGGGGCTTGGTTGCTAAGGAAAGGTCCCTTGGGAATTATATTATATCCATTCTTCTCTTCCTCTCTACTTCTGGCCTCTGCAAAATGAGAACAGAGCCTTGTTCTCTCCTTTTCTCTGCTTCCTACTGCCTTGCCCTGAGCTCCACAGACCCAGCCTGATGTGGATCAAACCTCTGAATCTCCAAATTCTAGAATCAAATAAATTTTCCTTCCTCTAAGTTGTCTTGGTCAGTTGTTTTAGAGTATGGCAGTAGAAATTTTGACTGAGACAATATTAATAAAAACTCAATATTTATACATATATAACATATATACATACATATATACATACATAAATACTTAAATATGTGTGTGTGTGTGTGTGTGTGTGTGTGTGTGTGTGTGTATCAAGCAAGCAAATACTTAGGAGATGGTGTCATCCAATAACACATTCCACACTCCAGACATATTAACCGTAAGTCTTAGAACTCAAACCAGTTAGTATACTATGCTGGCATCTAAATCCTGGCATATTAAGCCGGGTGTAGTGGCACACACTCATAATCTCAGCATTGGGGAGGCTGACACTGGAGGATCCTGGTTCACAGACAGTCTCAGCTACTTAGGCCCTTTGCAACTCAGTGAGACACTGTTTTAAATAAAAGAATAAAAAAATAGGGCTGGGGATGTAGCTCAGAGGTAGAACACTGTTGCGTTCCATCCCCATTACCACACAAAAAAAGAATGAATCCTGGCATATTGTCTTAATAACTTACCTATTTTACTCTCAACCACAATTTGATTGAAATTTTATATTATAACCAAAGAGAACTATTTTAACCATAGTGTTTTAAAGAATAAAGTATCGATAGCATATTTTTCCATCATTTTCACAGAGGTTGTATTCATATCAACAAATCATTAATTTTGTGTAATGAGAAAATATAAAAGCAAGATTGTTCACTATGTTACAAAAAAGTCATATTATTTATGAAGGTAGTAATGATATTGTACTTGTTATGACTAATTTCTGACCAACATAATTTATGTAATTCGATACTTAGATTAAATGTTTTTAAAAGCAAAAACTAATTGGTTATTATTTTGAGATCAACTGTGGATGATAAATCTTAGTATTTCATTTTTCTTTTGTTAGTTTAAAGCAAACATTTGAACATAGATAAATTTTAGAAAGCAAACTGAAATATTCTATGAAAATATTATAAATTCATTAAGATTTTCCTATGAAGCAAATGATCTTGGCTTGGAGAATTTTTTCCCCTGAGATTAGAAAAGAAAGTCCTGGCAAATAAAGTGGATCATTTTGCATTCCAGTATGTTTTCATCTTTCTTTATTTCTATGTTCATTTAGACTTGGTTCTGAAAATTCTGAATTATGTTTAAAATCTGCTACCATTTAAGTCATTCTGTTACAAGTTCTTGCCTTTAATGTTCTCTTTTTATCTACTAATTATGAAATCAGATTAATATGAGATAGATACTTTTCAAACTAGAAACAGAAAATAGCCTATAGTTATTGTCTATACTTGACATACTATTGTAATGAAGAGAACAGGGATTTTGAAATATAGCAATGATGATATCAAATCGCAAATTTCCCATGTGCTTATTGTATGATCCCCCACCTTCAAGGGCTTCATGTTTCTTAGGTATAAAGTAATAAAATGTCTTACTATCTTCTGATGTTACTGGAAAAATAGAAAGTCTGTGCACATTCTCCTCTGTAATGTAGGAAAATGAAATATTTTATGGCCTTTTCATTTTGGGAATACTTTCTTTTCCCTGCTACCTAACTGCCATTTGAAAAGTGAAAAGTTTCTCTCATTATTGCAGGACCTATTAGTCATTTGAAGCTAGAATACTTGGTCTTTTCAGAGAAGGAGCAGCTTTGATAATCAGGAGATGGGGCATAAAGTCTCCATATTTCTATATGTTGAACAGTTGTTCAGTTTATAGATACTCCTAAGGATCTCAATTTTGAAATCAGGATTTGAGAACTAGGATCAGATAATCGTTTTTTCTCAAGTACTAGATTGTGGTTGAATACATATTGCTTGTTACTGGATATACATAATTCTGATTATTTTAAATTATTGGAAATGTGCTAATTATGTGTGTTTAAGAATATAATGCACACACATATATTTTTGAAGGCAATATTAGATATTTTTCTCTTTGTTCCAGAGAAAACGTTGTTATATTTTATTTGATAAAAATAAAACTGTGTGGAAGCTTTATTCACAATAATATACATTGTAAAATTATTAATGTAAGATCACTAAAAATATCCCCAAATGGGGACTAGTTAGGGATACCATTTTATATTTTTATGAGAGAAATATTATTTGACTTCAAAAATTGTGTGTATGCTATAAAACAAATACAAATTTAAATATGGGAATTTAATTCTCTCTGTTGAGAATTAGATATTTCTCTCCACTGTTTTTTAAGGATATTTATTTTAGAAAACTTGCAATTATAAGTATTTTCTAATCTATTTGATATGTATATAAGTTATTTTGAAAACTAGGTAGGCCTTTTGTTAGCTACATGATCTAGAAATATCTTTTTGAAAACTTGGAAGTAATCTCTTTGAAATACATACAATGAGAGAGATAGCACCCCTACCTGCTACTTTCTGGGAAATGATAGGCTAATTTTTGTGAACTCCATCCTGTAAGTGGCAAAAATATGTCTTGTTATGAAGATATGAAAAGCCTTTCTACCCTGGATAAGGCCAACTAACTAACACAGGTAGTTACCCCAATTTCCAAGGATGAGCTATGTATAACAAAAGTTGATGTCAAGTTGTTTCAATGGAGGACTACTTATTATTTCTCTTGAACACATGGATTTGTAGATTGTATCTGCTTGGCTATATAAAAGAGCTAGGTTTCTTTCTCTCTTGCCAATCTCTAAGCAGATTGCTTGTGATATACATCACATTCTGGCTTAATATGTTCTTTAAAAATAGTTTTCTTTTTCTTCTACCTTTGTGCAGGATTTTTCTAGATGAAAATATTTTTGTCTTCAGTTGTAGTTCCACAGCAATGATAAAACCTTAAAAATGTGGAAATAGAAAAAGTTTATACAAAATTACATATACATATAATTTTGATGTATAGCTCATATATACTTTTAATATATATAATAAAAGTATAAAGACTACAAAGACATCCATCCAAAAAAATTGGTGGCATCATGGGTGATTTCAATTATCTTTTTAAAATTGTTATCAGTATTCTTCTGTAATTGCATGTAGTACTTTTTTTTTTTTTTTTTTTTTTTGGTGGTACTGGGATTCCTGGAAGCCCTTCTACCTCTGGGCTACACGCCCAGACCTATCTTTTATACTTTTTTTATTTAGAAACAGGGTCTCTTAAACCAGCGCGGCTGGCTTCGAACCAGCGCGATCCTCCTGTCTCCACCTCCCAAGAGCTGGGATTACAAGCGTGCGCCACCACGCCCGGCATCATATAGTACTTCTAAATCTAGAAAGTTAATTATCTTTGAAAGAAAATATTTTGTGGGTTTTCAGTGATATTCTAGAATCTGAGTGCAATCATCAAATTAGCGAGAATAAATTACAGCTCCATTTTTTCACTACGAAATTCCTACATGTGTCATAAAGTTGCAGTTTATGAGTTGTGGAGGAGGACTTGCCTTTAGAACTGAGGAAAAGGAGTCATGGGTGAGAAGCATGCTTTAGAAGCAGAAAAGACAACTTCCATACATACACTTTGGTAAAGGAGAACAGAGGACCAAAGGTATAAAATGTAGTTGTAGAATGTCTTTGGGCCATTAGATGTCATGTTGCTTTAACCCTCTGTTTAGCTTCTCATCAGCAGTGGTTACATCTAAATTTTAAATGATGGACAATTAAAAACAGGGGACTCATAGGACCATGCCAGTGATGGCAGTGAGTTAAAAGTCGAAAAAGAACACGGATTCTGGCACAAGAGAAAATCCAGTAGCAATTCTCCACAGGCAGCAAATAATTTGTTTGAGTGCATAATTAATAGATTTGTCAGAAAGTACTTAGATTGTGAAATATTGCGCATTGCCCTCTTTCCAGATGGATTAAGATGAATGGGTCCTCGAGCAGCAGATGAAACCTCATTGCTCAGCGGCTAGAGAATTGCTGCATCTAGAGTTGTTTGAGTCTCTGCCTCTCTGCACTCTCCTTTCTCTTTCCCTAGCTGCAGGGGGAAAAAAATGAATAGAATGCTTCTAATTCCGATATTGAATGGTGTCCTTTACCTAAAGGGCATCCAAGCAGACAAAATTAAATCAGATGCTCAATGGAGAAACTTTCCACTAAGCAGGAATTTAAAACAGGAAAATGTATTAGCATGTTGAAAAATGGTTAAATTAAGCTTATCTGTGGATCAGAGGTGTGACTTTTCAGCAACAAGCCACAGAAATATTTTATGTTCAATTGCCTGCACATTGAGAAGTGACACATGCCTTCTTTACCTTTGGAAATATCCACGTAATACATACCTGGGGGACTCTGATATAAATTGGCTGATTTAAAACAGTGTGGTAAAAATGCAGGTTTTATTTCTTTTTAGAATACAGTTGATTTGAAAGTTAAAACTATTTAATGTTTTCTACCTAAAACTTTTTGCTAAATATAAAGACTGTGGGGCTTTAATGAGTGGTGGAAGAGGGCTCTGAGCAGTATCCTCCATTATTTGGAGTGTCTAGAAGAGTTAAAATAGTGTAAAAATAATTTCATATATTTTTATTTATGGTAAAAAATTATGCTATGTTTTGGGGGGGAAATAGACGATAATTTAATTTTTTTTTGTTTTGTTTCATTTATGCTTTTTACTAAAATGGTGAGAGGAGATAGAGACATGGTCCACAATTTTGTCAGGAGCCTGATGCAAGTTTTTATATTAAAATTAAATATTTCCTTCCTCCCAAGAGAATATTTAGTGGAACCTTGGAGGCCAAAGTTAGATTTGGTTTCAAAGGGAGGTGGCTCAAGAACTGATTGATGGTCATTAGTGGCTTGTAGAGGTAATTTTCCAAGGGCAAACAATTGTGAATGACACTAGTAAACAATAAGTTGTTGGTTGACCTTCCCATTGAGAATATTGGCTTACTCCCAACAAAACCAAAGCAAGGAAGGGTGATAACCATCAAGTTGTATTTATTCATCAAGCATTTACTGAGATTGTCATTGCTTTTTAAAAAAGTGATTCTGAGACAATCTGAATCCAAAGCACTTGTGACATTTGTTAAATATGTAGATTTCTACGTGTTACCCCCAAATCAGCATCTGTGTCGTAGCCCTAGGAATCAGTATTTATCACATCCAGAAGTTCTTTCATGTACTGAAACCCTAGTAGCCCAGGTGAAATGTTCCCTCCCTAGGCTGCTGCATTAGAACTTTGCCCAGGAAGTACCTGGTACAAAGGAAAGGGGGCATTGAGAAATAGTACCAGGATTTGGAGAGATCTTTTTAAAATCACTTAAGAGTTTGTTGCTTTAATTTTTTTTATTTGCTCATTTTCTCATTTATTTTCTAGTTCAATAAATACTTATTGAGAATCAGTTCTGGATCAGGAATGTAAAGAAAATATGTTTTCTATCCTCTTCTCTGGAATCCATCCAAATGAAGTCCTGTGGGGCTTATAAAGCATACTTGGCTCTCAAATCTGACCAGATTCCTGGCTCAGGACTTCTGCTTCGTGTTCTTTTTTAGAAATTCTGTATATTCTCCTGGAGTGTTTGAACCCAGCTTCTCTATAGGTATTTACTTCTATTTTGGTTTCTTCTTCTTCTTCTTCTTCTTCTTCTTCTTCTTCTTCTTCTTCTTCTTCTTCTTCTTCTTCTTCTTCTTCTTCTTCTTTTATCTAGAGGCTTGAAGGTTGGGGAGGGGCTGGAGTTGACAGGCGATGGGGAAGCAGAGAAAAAAGCTATATATTATCAGAAAATGCAATACATTAAAGTAAAGTTTCATGTAAAATATTTGTTTTAGATCAGAGATATTAGTCTCAAGGGTACATTAGTAAAATAAAATAAAAATTAGATGCCCATAATATTTTGTGGTCTCTTCAGAGTAAAAAAAATACAGAAATTTATTTTATGATAAGTTAGCTTTTTAATATCATCATTTTGATTTCCCCTACTTTGTTGGTCAGAATCAGATTTTATTAAAATATATATAACCAAGAGGATAAAAGCATAAGCATCTAATCAAATAAATTACCTTGACACAAAGATTTCTGGTAGATGAAATGAAAATATTCTAAAATACAAGAAGTGTGGGCATTAGATGACCTTTTTAAGTGACTTTGGGAGAAAATTAAATAGCAAATGAATTCTAGTTCTTATCTCTCTCAATATATCACAGAAAACTATATGGAAATATATTCCCATGGTAAGCTAGAAGGAATCGCTTAATGATTTAAAACATCAGGTTTGCAATGATTAGAAACCATGGAACAATCGGTTTGAATCTCAAAATGCTTAGCTTAATCTTCCCTCCTTCCAAAACATGTCAATAGAATATTAATTCAGATTCTGTGTGTGTCCACGTGCGGGGGCATGTGTACATGCACGTGCATGTGCACGCACACACACAATTTAAAGGAAGTGATAACTCAAAGAATAAAACCCAAGAATTTTTAGAAAATTAAAAGTTTCACAACATTGTTTTTGCTTGCAGAAACAATAGGTCTCACATTCTCCTTTCTTAGAAGTGCCATAAAGCAGTTGGCAAAACTGGGGAAATTCAATGTTTGTTTTCTTCCATTCTAGGAAAGCAAGCTTAGAGTTTTGTGCATAGTGTTATACTGCCCACTTTTAATTAACTCCATGGAATTTTGAAAGGATCCAATCAGCCTAAAGCCTAGGCTGGCTGCCTAAACCCATTGTCCATGTTAAAATCCTGTTTTCTCAGTCTAGGGAAAGAGATGCTGAGGGTGACAATTTCGCTTAAAAGTGTCAAGAAGGACCTTGAACAAAATCAATAAGTATCCAGTGGTATATTAAATGCCTATGGAATGAATGTAATTTTTGATATAACTATTGCAAAAAGTTTCTAAAATACAACTAATTTAGTTGTAAATTGTGTCAAATAACCATGACTGGGTGCAGGAGCAGATATGCATGCATAGCTATGCTTTCTGCAGATCAGAAATCCATTTTTTTTCTTTGACATGTTTGGTGTATAGGTTTAACCATTTAAAAATATCATACTCTATTACTCCAGGTAAACCACCATCAGTCAAAAGCCCAGTCAGGAGATGCTGATATGATTTTAGCAAACCAACTGCTTAAATTATATATTCTATATGGTCTTCAGAAAATAAAAGAAAAAGTGCACTTATTTGAACGTTTGCATCTTATTGGGAGAAATTTTACTCCTCAGGGACATAAATTTTAGCAAGAAGAGTTCATTCTGCCCCAGTGATTCTGAAGATAATCAATCTTAGCACCATGTCAGTAGTTAGCATAGTAAAGGCAACATTCACAATGGAGTTGAAAGGAATCCCAAATACACTTGTTAACTTTTCACTGAAGTAAAATCCTCTTAAACCACATCACCTTCAGTATGACGGCAGCTTAGTTTCAGAACAAATGTTCAGAAGAGAGCCCCAGAGGTGTTTTCTATTTAAATAAAATGAATTTTGTTCTGATAATAAAAGTAAAATATTCTTAGAAAAATTTAGAACTAGAAAAAAGTACAAAACAAAAATATATAATTTCTTCCCCCTGGAAACAAGGAAACGGCCATTAAATATACTAACATACACACATACTATGTATATATGAATTTTTTTTTAGTGAAGATTGAACCCAAGGTCATTCCACTTTTGAGCTATACCCTGTGCCCAAATCTGTCTTTATTTTGAACAGTGTCTCACTAAGTTACTGAAGGTCTTGCTAAATTGTTGAGAATGGTCTTGAACCTGAAATCCTCTTGTCTCAGCTTCTCAAGTACAGGGATTACAGCCATGTGCCATCACACTCAGATATAATAATGTTTTCATTTACCATTTGCTTTCACCAAGGGAACTGTTTTTTATATTTAATAAAATGTTTGCTTTCCTTCAAATTTAAAATAATTATTTTGAATTCTGATTTATTTCTAAAAACAACAAAACTATATTTTAAAAAGTTTGATACATAGCCGGGCATGGTGGCACACGCTTATAATCCCAGCATTCGAGAGGCTGAGACGGGAGGATCACAGTTCACAAACAGCCTCAGCTACTTAGTGAGGCCCTTTGCAACTCAATGAGACCCAGTTTCAAAATAAAGAATAAAAAAATAGGGCTGGAGGTGCTCGGAGGTAGAGTGCCTCAGGGTTCCATCTCCAGTGCTGCAAAAAAAAAAAAAGTTTGATATAATATGTTTTACCATATTTGCTAATATTTTGCCATATTTGCTTCAGATACTTCTTTTTATAAATTTCAAACTTTTTTAAATAATTGAATTTCCCACTTCATACTATTCTATTGCCCACTCTGAGATGTAACCACTACCTTGAGGTTATATGTACAATATTTCCAGAGGTCCATATATCCATGTGCAAACAACATGGAATTCTAACTTATTTGCATTTATGCCTTATATAAATAGCATGATGTACATGTTTCTGCATATTTAATTGCTCAACATTGTTTTCTATGATCATCTATTTCATTAACACAATTCACTCACTGTAACTGATTTAAAGTATTCTAGTATATGAATTATTAGAAGTTGTATAAATTTTCCACACTAATCCATTCCCCTACTCATGAGTATACACAGAGGCTACTTTCAATTTTACTAGATAATTTCAAATTATTCTAAATAGCAGTAATAAAATATATACTTATTCCTGGCATGTAAGACATTGTGCACTTCCCCACATCTTGACAGCAAGTGATATTTTTATTATTATCTATTTATTTTTGTCTCTATGTAGTGATATGATGTTCATTATCTTAATGAGCATCTCTCAAATGTTTCTCTCAGACTACTGACATATCTGTTTGAAAACCTAATGGCCATTTTCATTTTCTTTTACATGACCTGTCTGTTCATATTCCTGTAACTTTCTTCTCCAGTCTTCTTTGAGTTTTATATTGATTTAAATGTATATGCAAATCAATTAATTTCACAGCATATGCATTGCAAATATCATCTTCCAATCTGCCACTGATACTTTAAATTTGAAATGTGATATATTCATGGTACATTAAAAACAATACAGCTAAGTTTATAGAAAATTTAATTCATTTTTATATCATCCTTAAGTCCAATCCTATTCCATTGTACATATTCTCCAATATTATATTCCAGGAGTTCAGAGTTAATGATTTTTCTCCTCGCACTAATTAATATATTCTGAATTTCCTAGATAACTTGATGTGAGGTATAACCTATATTTTAACATATATATTGACTATCAGCTCAGCATCTTTTATTAACTAGATAATATATAAATTTCCTTATAAAAACAGTTTTACTGGGTACATAGCACTTAGGTTGTTTTAAATATATTGTCATTTTGACTTTGAATTCTGTAACACATCAAACATAAGAATCTGTTTTTTAATTTATAGTTTTTGTTGTTTTTTTCTTCTCTTAGTTTTGTAATTTATAATACTGACATCGAAGAATCTATTCTGTAAGTGTTGGAACCAGAGTTTAGCTGTGATAGTACAGTGAGATAGGTTGCCAAGAGACCAAAAACATTGCCTAAAGATGGCGTGTTAAGCATAAGATTAAAAATGCTTACAGGGAAAGTCCAGGCTGAACAAATAGCACTTTTTTTCTCATGATGTGTCACCAAATAGTGCTTTCATCCCTCATGGTGCTACTACAGAAAATCCAGTGGCAATGGGCTGCTGAGAGAGCACTTCTGTTCCTCACATACTTCACTAAATTCTTTCTCATCCCTTAGGATGGTTTTTCCAGTGCCAACTGGACCAGTGACATTTATTCTTTCCACAGTGACTGCCATTCCTCCCTGTTACCATGGGAAGAGGGGTTTATAAATTAGACTCTGGAAGCAATGACATCATTAATTGCTTTGTTCCTTATATGATCAGCATTCTAGGGTCCTAAAATAGATGAAAAATACAATTTCTATAGATAACACTAGTTTAACCTGTTTGCAATATACACAAAAAAGAGTTAGTGTCCTTCAAGATAGTCTTTATCTGGACATTTTAGTCGAGGCCTGCTCTTACTGTTCCCTTAACTTGGATGGCTTCGTAGAAGTGAGAGGGGTATTTAATGGACATGATATTTTATTATCTTCCTTTTCTTCAAGGCAACACAGTAGGCTGATTATTATTTAGTGTTATTAAAGCTCTCTTTGTTGCATAATTCATGCTCAATTTTTAGGAATGATTCTTGTATGCTTGAAAAGATCATAACTACTTTTAATGAGGCATAGGTTTCTACACAAATGTATTAGATCAAGCTTTTCATTTTATACAAATATGATTCTACCAACCGAATCCATACTCTTAATGAAAATAGCTATTTTCTAGTGACTAATAGAAGTAACCAATAAAATTAGTAAATATATGGGCTTTTAAAATTTCAAAATAATAAGCCTAGTCTGAAGGATGCACCTAAAACCCTGTCACTGACTTATGGAACAAATTCATTCCTAATGAGATACAAATGATATTCACAAAATGTATCCAGAGACCAAAATGAAGATTTTATGTCTTAAAGAATAGATTCCATACAGTTTTAAATGAGAAGCAAAAATTTTAAAATGATAAGATAGAGGAGAATAACATGTAATAAATATTATGCCTGTGGAATGAGAAGGTATGCTATTAGTTCCTCCCACAAGGCTTGTCTAATCAAGTGGGATATTGGGAGAAGACAAGCACATAGGGTCACTCAGATGAGATATAGTTCACCAAGTAACTTTCAGGCTAAAACAGAGTAGATTATTGGAAATGGTCAGTGAAGTAAGACTTCAGGAGCCACACATATCCCTTAATATTTTTTTTCTTTCTTCTTTCCTTCCTTCCTTCCTTCCTTCCTTCCTTCCTTCCTTTCTGTTTCTTTCCTTCCTTTCTTTCTTTCTTTCTTTCTTTCTTTCTTTCTTTCCTTCCTTCCTTCCTTCCTTCCTTCCTTCCTTCTTTCTCTTTCCTCTTTCCTTCTTTATTTTGTGATGCTGGGTATTGAATCCAGAGACATTTTACTTCTGAGCTACATCCCCAGCCTTATTTTATTTTATTTTATTTTATTATTTTATTTGGAAACAGGGTTTTGCTAAGTTGCTGGGGCTGGCCATGAACCAGCCATTACAGCCAAATTACAGTCGTGTGCCATCACACCTGCCTTCCTGAACATTCTTAAACCAGTTGAGAAGAAAATTCCAGATAAAAGATACAGAAAAGATCAACAAAAAGGAGAATGAGGCCCAAAATATACTTATGTAGGCTAATATGACAGATACTCAGCTTTCTGAAGCTGAGGGGTTGCGAATTAAGGTTTATATCATATTTTCATATTTTTAGGTTGCTTTTAGTGAAGAGTTCCTATTCTCACTTTTCCTTCCAGGAACCTAATTTGTGAATCTTGCATTAGTTATACTCTTTATATATCTAATAAAACATGCAAATACTATCAATAGCAATACTATATGGTTAAATGTAAAATTAAAAGTCAAGTGGGAGAACCTGGGGTCTTCAGAATAGATTCCTTCTAAAATTTTTTGTTTTATAATGTTTCGTTAATTTTTTCCTAATTTTTCTATTGCGATAATATATATATATATTTATACATAAAGTAGACTATCATAATAAGTTTAAGTGTAAACTCAATGCGATTAAGTACATCTATACTTTTGCACAGTTATCTCCCACATTCTATTCATTTTGCAAAGTGATACTTCATATTTACTAAACAGTAGTCGAATTCTGCTATTCTCCCAGCTCTGGCAACTACTATTATATTTTCTATTGTGATTCTGAACACACTATGTACTTTATATAAGTGGAATAATGGGCTTACTTAACCTTTCATGATATCCTCAAAGTTCATCCATGTTGTAGCATATATATCAGAATTTACTTCCTCCTCACTGATTGATAAAAAATAATATTCCATTATATACATATATCACATTTTACTTTATAGTTACATATCATTATTATATAAATAATACCTTTTATAATTGCCTATGTATTTACTTTTACTGAGATATTTATTTCTTTATATAGCTCCAAGGTATTATCTTGTATTTTTATTTAAACCTGTAGGATTCTCTTTAGCAACTTAAAACAATTTTATTGGTACATTGTATTCATACATCTTAAAGGAGTAAGGATAGTATAGGAATACATGCACCTATCACCCAATACCCACCCCATTTCTTCCCTATCCCTCCTTCCCATGCTTGTCTTAGTGATTGACTTTGATATATTTTTAAGCACATCATGTGCTTTATTGAGTTTCCCTCTTCCCCCTCCAATCCCCCTCAATTAGGTTACCTTATTTGTTCATCTATAGTTTCTCCTGCATCTACAGTTTCTCCTATGACCCATTTTCTCCCTAGCTTCCACATCTTAGGAAAAGCATAAATTTCTTATTTTTTCTAACTCACTAATCTCACTTAGCATAATGTTCTCTAGTTCTATCCATTTCCTTGTAAATGACATAATTTTGTTCTTTTTTATGGCTGAGTAAAATTTCATTGTGTACATATCCCATAGCTTTGAAATCCATTCGTCTGTTGATGGAGATCTTGGCTGGTTCTATAGTTTGGTAATTGTGAATTGTGTGACTATGACATTGGTATTCATGAATTAGTTTGGTAGCAATTAGAGAGATGCAAATCAAAACTACCCTGAGATTTCACCCAACTCCAACTAGAATGGCAATCATTCAAAACAAGAACAACAAATTCTGGCAAGGATGCGGAGAAGTGGGAATTCTACTACATTGTTGGTGGAATTGCAAATTAGTGCAACCACTTTGGAAAACAGTATGGAGGATTCTCAGAAGAATGAGAATGAAGCTGCCATATGATTTAACTTTTTTTTGAGGACAAGACTAATAGTAACAAACATCAACAACTTTTGTTTAATGGAGAGTGTTGTAATTTATCTCTCACTTTTGATGGACAGTTTTTCCTTTCATAAAATTATTTGTTCTAGATTGTTTTTATTTTAGCACTTCAGGCTTGCTGAACTTTCTCCCTATTTAAATTTGCTTTTAAATCTGTCAAATGAATTTTTAAAATTTTAGTCATTGTACTTTCCAGCTCTTCAATTTTTGTTTGGTTTTCTTTTAGATTTTATATTACCTTACTGATATTTCTATTTTGTTTATTTCTTGTGTTATTGGTTTTAACCCTTTATTCTTTTAGTTAATTGAGCATTTTTAAGATGGTTTATTGTCAGGTGTGGTGGTCCATGCCTATAATCTCAGCTACTTGAGAGGCTGAGGCAGGAGAATTAAAAGTTGGAGATCAGCCTGGGTGACTTAGGAAGACCCTGTCTCAAAATAAAGTGGGGTTAGAGCTGGAGATGTAATTCAGTAATAAAGCCTTTCCTGTGTTCAATCTCAAATACTCAAAGTCAAAAGGAATCAACAGTTTATTTAAAATCTGTCTGGTAGATCTTTTATCAATTCTGATTTAGGAACAGTGGCTATTGGTTTATATTTTTCTCTTGCATATACCATACTTTGTTTCTTTATAAGCCTTGTGGTTTTTGTTGATATTTTTGTAGAAAGCTGCACATTTCTGTTTAATAATATGTTATATCTGAAAGTAAAATTTGTTCCCTTCCTAGAAGTCATTGTTTTATCTTTATTTTAAAAATTGTTATAGGCTGTCACTTTGCTGAGGACTAACACAAGGCATAAACTTAATGTCCCCCAGGTCTTTTCTGAGCCTTTTTCCTTTGGGCATGCACAATGTTTCCCTAATTTACAATGTATATGCAGTTGCTTTTGAATGTCCCAGTCTTCAATGTTTGGCTTCCAGAAAGAAAAGAAAAAGAGAAAAATGAAGGCAGATGTAAAAGCAAAGCTACTATTCCTTTAAAACATAATGAAATCACTTCACCCAGAGGGAAGGGGACTGGAACAATGGAAGAAGATGCTGTTATACCAGTGGCTACCATCTGTTGGTCTATGCGTCTATAGTCAGAAGTAGCAGTCAGCAATCAGTACACAGATCTTTGGTACTTAGAGAACAGGCTCCTTTTTTCCCAACCTAGTTCCTAAAAGCCATATGCAGGCTACTTCAAGAAGACACACACAACTTTTGGCCATAATAAGGGCTGGGGCATGAGTAATTGCTACTGTACTGAGAATTGAGAACTGTGATTGTGTTAATGGAAATTAACCATTGAAGCCTTTCCCCTGAAACTTGCAAGCCTTTAACAGAATCTAGAGTTTCACATAGTTATACCAGACAGATTCTAGAGTTCAGTTGTCATCAAGTTGGTTGGAAAGAGCTCTGGTGCTTTTTACTCCCATCATATTCCCAGATGTTCTCTGTTTTGCTGATTTTTGATTCACATTTTTATGCTAGGCTTTTGTCTTCATATTGGTTTAAGTTATTGCATCTTCCTGGGGAATTATTCTTTTAATCATAACAATAAAACATCTCTCTTTGCCCCTGATCATGCCTTTGGACTAAACTCACCCATTACTTGCCATTCATTTATTTTCAATCCCTATTTGGCATTCGTCTGAAGTGGGTATTTTGAGTTTTATAGTCAAGGCAAATATGATTTTATTCACAGGTGAGTCAGTTTCTAAACTGCAATGCATTACTTATTTAATCTCATGTAATCTTTTATTTGAATGAGCTTTTATTGGTGTATTGTAGTCTTATATAATGTAAATCATGTTACCAATGATGTATATGGAGACAGTACCTAAATTTTCCCTTTTGTAATATGTCTTATAGTCACTATCAATAATTAAGACATTTTGCCTATAATTATTTTTCTGAAAATACTTTCATCTTTCTCTTATTCTTGAATGATGACTTAGCTGATCAAAGGCTTAGGTTTCTGTTTCTTGGGTTTTAGGTTTTGGAATATGTGTGTCTACTGTCTTTTGACTTTGAACTGTGAACTGAGACATCTTTTGTCTCTAGTTACCTTTCCATTTTATATAATTTGTATCTTTTTTCTAATGGTTGTGAAGATGTTTATCTTTGCCTTGTGTATTGCATGCACAATACTGTGTGTGTGTGTGTGTGTGTGTGTGTGTGTGTGTGTGTTATGCACCGTATCTTGAGTATTTAAAGACTCAGTCTCACATTTTAAGACCTATATCCTGGATCACTGTTCTGGATGTCTCAGTATCAGCTAAAACTAATTATTTTGGTGGTGAGTTTGCTTTTTATTTTAGAATCTGTGTATATACCTTTTCCCTTTCACTAAATTTAAATTTTGATTTAAAATTTTTATCTTTCTTACCTACTTTTATCTAAGCCTTTCTAGATGTTTGCAGCAGAGGTGGTATAATTTATAGAAAATCGTTCTTCCATTTTACTGAAATTGTTGCATACTTTTTTCTATTGTATTTTCCCATAGTTGACATAATATTTTATATTAAACTTATTGCATTAGTATTCTATTTAATATTAGAACAGTAAGCTACCTCTGTTTTATTAAAAACCCTGACTACAACTTAAATAATTACTCAATAGTTTTTTGCATGAATGCAGCATAATTTATTTACTATTTTACTGTGTTTGGGCACTTAAGTTTTTATGCTATAGTTCTATAAATAATGTTATAGTGAACACTTTTGTGGCCTGTTTTTGTTGTTTGGTTTATTTTTGTTTGGTTTGATTTTTCAGATTATTACCAAAGTATTAAATCTAGGAGTGAAAATTCTAAGCATTTTACAGCAATTTTTAATTTTTCTATTGATGAAATGGTTCAGGAATGTGTTTATATGAATATTCTTAAATTGAACCTTTTAGAATCACTAAAAATTTACATAACCTGAAGAGGGTAGTCTGGATGTACATCCTCAGATGATAACCAGAAGATATAATTAGCTCTAAACCATAATTTCCCAACAGGTGGCTATTTCTGCCTTGAATACCTCTAGTGACAGTCATTAGGCAACCTTTCTTGACAGCTTGTTCCATTACTTAATTTTCTAATACTACTGTTACAAAGATTTTCATAATATTTAATATAAATTATCTTAAGCTTTCATTTGAGCTATAAATATGTATTTGTGACCTTTAACCCACACATTTAATAATTAAGAGCTAATTGGTATCTACACAAAAAAGTGTAGCTCACAGACCAAAAAAAATTATATGTTCAGATTTCTTTGCATAAAGAAATGAAAGCTTCAAGAAGTAAAACAGAAAATGTAGCCCAGAAATAGTATCAGAGAACCTCAAAGAGAAATAAATTATCTAGCTGCCCAGCTACAGGCCAGCACTGGCCAAAGATCAATAAGAGTTACAAAACATTAGGTCTTCTGCCTTTAGGGAAGAAACTAAAATATCTACTAGCAATTAAATAGCCCTAAGCAAGAATGTGAACCAATTGATCAACGTTACAGAGAGGCAAATTTTGGTTTAATGTTAGGAAACCTTTCTAAAATTTGGAGCTATACAAATACATATCAAGCTCGTGATTTCCCTAGTATTTAAAGATCTTTAGCAAAATTTGGATTAGTTCTCATCAGCATATTATAGAGGAAATTCTCACATTTTTGGCCTTCAGATGTTTTTAAGAATAATTGCTTAAGATAAAAAACTTATGATGAAGACTCATTACAGCAAACAGACTAGCTTCTGTTGTAAGAGCAAAAATACCATTTGTAAAGGCTCTGCCCTCATTGCTTAATTTCCCAAAGGCCCATTCAAATACTATCACATAGGAGAGTAGGGTATCAAGATATTAATTTTAGGAGGACAGAAACATTCAGCCAACAGCAATTGCAAACATTGTTTTCCAATTTCAATCTTAAAAACTTTAAGATTTAAAATTGTTTTATAATGTAGAAACAACAGTATATCCATCTACTCGATATTTATCTATCTAGTTACATGCATCTAGATATTAACCGATAATTTCTTTGGAATACTAGTTCTTGTTTTTTTAGTGTTATTGTGGCTTCAATTCATTTCAATAAATAATAAATTTCTCTAACATGCTGACCTGTTAGTTCATTAAGCTCCTTTTATTATTATTTTTTTCAGTACTGGGGATGGAACCCAGGGGCATTTTACCTCTGAGCTATATCCCCCAGCCCTATTTTTTATTCTTTATTTAGAAACAGGGTCTCACTGAGTTGCAAAGGGCCACACTAAGTAGCTGAGGCTGTCCTTGGGCCATGATCCTCCTGTCTCAGCCTCCCAAATGCTGGGAATACAAGCATGCACCATCATGCCTTGCTTAAGCTCCTCTTCTTAATGATGTTAACAATATTTTGTTCTTGATATTTATTCTACTTTTATCTGGTAGATCAGTGGTTTTCAAAGTGTATGTATCTGAGGCATTATACATGAAAATCATTCTTCATAGAAATTCAGAATCTTGGGTCTGCTGAATCAGAATCCACTGAATAAGAATCTTTGGTTGTAGAGTACAGAAATTATATTGTTAGGTGCTTCTGGTAAAACAAATTTGATAAATTCTTAATATCTTCCCAGTATTGAAAGTTATAGATAACATCAATTTCATATAAACCTTTGTCCAATTATAACTTCTCATTTGTCCAGATTCTCCACTCCATATCATAATCCCTATTCCCAATTTTTTTTATCCTTAACTGCACAATGCTACTACACATATCTTTCTCTTTCTTAGATTAAATTCCATATCAAACATGATTAATGCATATTTTATCAACTCTCTAGATTAGGATGGGACTTGCCCTGAATTTCTTGGAATAGGCCCAATTCCTAGTTCTACTGAACTTTTGGATTTTGGGATCTAGCCTGCATCCTGAGGCTGGTATAGTGATGTAGTAGGCATAAAGCCTGGGGCGATGGAGGCTAATGTGGAACATGGAATCATGTGTGCTTGACTGGTGCTTGAAGACACAGGGGATGAAACTGGGGCCTCGAGCTCTGGGAAATTGTCTGGTTATGAAGATACTGTCCAAGAGGCTAATTAAGCAATAAATCCTAGGGTCATGAAGCCTGGACTAGAAGCTGTGTCTATAATTAGTGATGGATTCTACTGGAATGAAACGAGACCTTGGTTCTCCTAGGGCATATGAACAAAGGAGCTGGCCTAGAGGCTGGTGTTTCAGGAACTTGCTTGACCCCAAGCAGGACTAGTTAATAGGGCCATCCTGGTGTCTGAAACTGAGTATCTATTTAACACTGGGTCTGGCATATACCCTGAGGATATATGTCTATCTATGTCAGGGCAGGTATGGTACATAGGATCAAATCGGAGCCTGGGACCATAAGGGTTGGCCTGGCACTGGGTTCTCCTTGTGTCTGTATCTGCAGGGCTTAGCTTGGATGCTGGGTCCGTGTGTGTCAGTCTAATAACAAGGGTTAGTTGTTGGGTTCAGTCTGGTACTGGGATGGGCCTAAATCCTAGGATCACTGGGCTAGCCTCCTGTGGGGGCAAGCCTGGAGTTAGAGCAGTGGAACCAGCCTGTTGCTCAGATAAGGGTCACTTGGAGCTGGCCTGATCCTAAGAAAGTCTTAAACCTTGAATACTTGGGGGCTGATCCTGGTACTAGAGTGAGCCTGAGGCTACTATGGTTGGTGTCACAGTGTGGTAGAGCTCAAGGCTGAGTCTGCAGGTTTTGGCCTGGAGTTCAGGGAGTTGAGGGCCTGCCTAGCACTGGATTTTACAGAGGCATACCTGATTTTGAAATTTGAAGCAAAGTCCACTCTTCATTTTCTGTTCTTTCCCACATGTGGAGGGTGTCTGTCTGTCTCTGTCAGTCTCTCTGCCTGTCTCCTGAGCTGCCTGGGTATAAAGGGTAGGTGCCATAGGTAATATGAAACTGTCCTTTCTACTCTCTTCAGTGCATCTTTTCTTATTTCTATGACACACCCAGATGCTGTAATCTGATACCTGCTATTCTTTGCTCTTATAAATATTTTCACATGTGGATAGTGGATCTAATTGATGTTTCTGTGGAAGGACAACTGCTACTGTCACTATACTTTTATTTTTTACCAAGATAACCTTGATATTGGCCTCAGATTTACAAACCTTAGGCAAGTGTCTTCAGCTTTAAGGCCACTAACCTACCCTTCATCCCATCCTCACAGAATGTGATGACCTAACCACAAAGGTCTCTCCCCTGCTTTTTCCCAGAACATTTACTTACTTTAGAAAAACTATTGCTCTTTTGAGATGGAAATGGTTCAAAAAAATCTTTTTTCAGTTTTTACAAACCAGGATTTGTAAGGACCTCAGAGCCATCTCTCTGAAATGAAACCATCATGAAGATAAACTTCCTATCTTTGAGTCTCTGGTGAATAGCCTACCTTCAGCAGGCAGACACATTGGGTAATGCCAATTAGCAAATGGAGAGGGCCTATGATATTCTATCACAACTTAGAAGATTTACCTGTACTTAAAAAAAAATTATTGCTGCATTGTAGTCATACATCTTAATAGGGTACAAGATAGTGGAGACAAATGCACACACCACCCAATTAACCCTTACCCAATTCCTGCCCCATTCCTTCCCTCTCCCTCCTTCTCATGTTTGGCTTAGTGATTGACATTGATATGTTTTTTTTGTTTTGTTTTGTTTTTGTTTTTTTAGCACTGGGGTTCCTGGAGGCCCTTCTACCTCCAGGCTACACTCCCAGACCTATTTTTTATTTGGAAACAGGGTCTCTTAAGCCAGCATCGCTGGCTTCGAACCTGCCTGATCCTCTGTCTCTGCCTCCCAAGCCTGGGGATTACAAGTGTGCACCAACATGCCTGGTGACATTGATATGTTTTTTAAAGTACATCATGTGAATTAGAGAATTTCCCTCTTCCTCCCTCCCATTCCTTCAGTTAGGAAACTTAACGCTAAGAAAACAAATAACCCTATCAAAAAATGGACCAGGGAATTAAATAAACACTTCATGAAAGAAGAAATTCAAATGGCCAATAAATGCATGAAAAAATGTTCAACATCATTAACCATCAGAGAGATGCAAATCAAAACTACCTGGAGATTTCATCTCATTTCAATTACAATGGCAAGTCATTCAAAACACAAACAAAAAATACTGGTGAGGATGTAGAGAAGTGGGAACTCTAATACACTGTTGATGGGATTGCAAATTAGTTCAACCACTTTGAAAAACAGTAAGGAGGATCCTCAGAATGGGAAAAAACTTACCATATGGTCCAGCAATACCACTTCTGGGTATCTAACCAAAAGAAAGGAAACCAAACTACCAAACTAATGCATACATATCTATGTTCATAGCTGCACAATTCACCATTGCCAAACTATAGAACCAGACAAGATGTCCATCAACAGATGAATGGATTACAAAACTATGGGATATGTACACAATGGAATTTTACTCAGCCATAAAGAACAACACAATTACATCATTTACAGGGAAATGGATGGAACTGGAGGACATTATGCTAAGTTAGATTAGTCATTCACAAAAAATAAGAAAACGAATGATCTCCCTAATATGTGAAAGCTAAGGAGAAAATGGGTCATGGGAGGAACTCTAGATGAAGAAGGAGATACTATAGATGAGCAAATAAGGTTCCCTGTACTTTGTATCTGAGTTCAGTTCAGGTCTCTTCCCCCAGCCCTGCTGTAATACCTCCGAATAAAGTCTTCCTGAATAAAGTTTAATTTGGTGTGATTTAATTTTGCTTTGGAAGTTTTCATTGTACATTTTTTTTCTCCCTATGGTATGTTCTAGGAAACTTTAATATTGCCTATCTATTTAGTATACATAGTTACTGAGTGAGTGAATAAATGAGTGAATGAGTTTTATTTTAAGAGATATTGGAAAATTAAATTATGGATATATGACTTTTCAGTGCATTCTTTCCTAAGTCATGGAATCTTTAAAATGCTCACTATAGTAATTATGTACTGTTTAGTCAGCCTCAATTTAAAACCACCAGCTAATGCAGTATAAACATGTAATGTGAACAACAAGTCATTTTTTAAGCCACTGTGATTTAGGGGGCTATTTGTTGTTATGCCATAACCTAGCATATTTTAACTATAATGTGCTCCTAAAATTGTTCTGTACCAGAAGGAAATCATGGGAAACTGAAATCACAAATTTGGAAAAACTTTTCTTAAAATTTTGGTGAATATATTTAAATAAAGCTTTCCGATGAGTAGAAGGAAAAAGAAATCCCTCTTTATACCACCAACTGAAAGTACAATATTCTGGCTTCTACAATTTTAATGTGATCTCTTATTAATAATAAATAATCAGCTAAATAAATATTATTTTTCTGAGTTGGATGTATCAAAAACTTGTACCAAGAATGAAAATGTTTTTGGTTTAGCTTTTGTGTTTAACCCTTTAAACTTTCAAATTCCAAAGAAGAAGTATTATTTCTACATTCTTGGATTTTAGAATTTTTATAAAAACTTTTATTATAACCAATTTGAAGCTATTAAATAAGACATTTAAAATAGCTCTCATCAAGAAGTTTCTCCTCTCTCTGCTCATTTTATCTGAAGGTTTTCAATTGTCTCCTTCTGCAATCTATGGTCAGTTACCATTGGGAATTTATGGGTCCTTCAGAAGAAATGGATAAAAACCAGGATAAGATAATTCTTTATTTCAGTTTGTAATATCCTTTTTCTTTACCACTGCCTCTCTTCTGTTCCTCCAGATGTCTCTTATACCCTTCACTCTATCTTTCTTTTCTGTGTCCTTTCTTATGAGATAGATTTTGATACTAAAGTTGAAATACAGTACTAATCAGAAGGTGATATGCAAAAGTAGTTGAGCTTTATTAAAGTTATAAAAATATTGGGCTAGAGAAGAATTTCATGGAGGCCAGCTTACCAAAAGGAAAATGATGTGTACCTAGAAAAAGAAATGAGTGAAAGGATGGGGTGGAGGAAACTTATCTTCAAGGAAAATGAGAGAGACCAAATATTACAATTGAATGTAGAGAAAGGAAGGATTATGAAATCTAAGAAGGGGAACTTTATCTAAGAAAGCATTTGAAACTTGGGATAAAGGAAAAAAGGAATATCTGAGAAGGGCATGAAAGATACCAGAAACTAATCTTGTGTATTATGTAGTTCTCTCTATGGCTGAGTTAATTTGAAATATTTATTTTCCTCACTTATTGGGGCTTGATGTTTTAGTTACCTTAATCATCCAGGAAAATTACAAAAAAAATTAAAGTGTCAAACAAGAGAATTGGGTGGAATAATAGGAAGTATGATCAGAGAAGACATCCACAAGGTAAAAAGTAGTCATTTCCAGGTCCTCTCTGGCACCACATGCGCACTGCAGTGTTGATAGCTCCCAGGATGTTGTAAAGACTATAGAGAATTACAACTGTGAGTGTTCCTTACACAGGCCTGGCAGGTAGTAAGAACTCAGTATCATTTTGTAAAATGCTAGTCATCATGTTAAGTCATAGAAACAGTGTGGGCCAATCATGACTGCATCAGAATGTGTCATATAACAAGCCAGTCCCCTCTAGGACATTTGATTGTCCTGGATCATTTGAACAAAGAACCACTTCATAGCGTAGCAAATGGAGACTGATACTCAGTGATATGTTCCACATGTCCCTTGGCAATTTAATCTTCAAACAATGCCATCAGTTAATATTATCCCCAGTGTATACTATATATCAAATGTACTGTATAGAGAGAATTATACATTGAGTTTCAAGGAATTTTGGGAACATGCCAAGATCTTCTCCAGAAAATTTCCAACTAAACTCTGGCTTAAAGCCAAGCCAGCTTCCAAAATTCAAAGTTTTCCATCATAACATGCTTCTATTTCATGTGAAATCATGAAAAGACTTTCAAATATGTGAAAAAAATCCTATTTTATTTATTTTACTAAGTAACTAGTGGGGAATTATATACCTATCCCAATGTTAAAACCCCATTATACCTTTATTGCCTTCCAGGAAAATTTGCACCAAGTATAGAGTGAGAATGGCTTTTAGGTTTGCATAAAAATGCTTCCTTTGGATAGATATAATTTTTTGGAGATAGATTTTTATTTCTCAAGTTTTGTTTCCATTCTTCTCAGACCTGTAAGACTTGCTTTTTAAGTAGAAACTATTAGTCTACCTTGAACATTTCTATATGAATTTTGTAAAAAACATATACAAAACATTTAAAAAGCAGGATTGTTTTCTACAAAGAATATCTGTGCTGAGATGTTTTACTTTGGCTGTCTGCTTTCAGCTCCTTCTCTATTCAACCAAAATGTGAGCTTCTCAAAATTTTTTATCTATGCAGTTCATGATGGGATTTAAGTTAATAGTTTCAGAAACTATTACATCTAAAAGAGACTTTAGAGATGACATATTGTAGCCAAAACACCTAGAATATAGATCAGAGCAGCTCATAGAACAAATTAACTATATTGTATTAGGATAATTATAATTTTTTTTTACCTTAAAACACAAAGAGGGGAACAGTCCTGAATTGTTTTTCTAGAGAATTACAAATTTAGGGTCCTAAATGTGTACAATTCCAAGGTAGTAATTTATTAACTCTGACATGGCCAGTTATTTCTACTGTATTTCTGTCCGTGTGTGGGAGAAGGCTAAAGATTCATTGAGTCTGCGTTCTCAAATGTCAACATATGTTCCTAGGAACTCATGGTTCAGGCAGGCATTCTTCTCCTTGAGGTACCTGAACCACATTCTTAGGTTGACAAAAATTAGATTAACAAGACATCAGATTAGTGAATTTAAAATAAAACCGGGCGTGGTGGCGCACGCTTGTAATCCCCGCGCTTGGGAGGCAGAGACAGGAGGATCGGGCAGGTTCAAAGGCAGCTGTGCGCGCTGGCTTGAGACCCTGTTTCCAAATAAAATATAAAATAGGTCTGGGAGTGTAGCCCAGAGGTAGAAGGGCTTCCAGGAACCCCAGTACCACCACCAAAAAAAAAAAAAAAAAGACATGGTTTTTGGTTACCAGAAATTCCAACTGTGCTTAGAAATTTCAATGAAAGAAGCCCAGATGAAGAGTCAGAATCCATGGATTCCTGTGGAGTGTATTTGGGACTCCAGGGAAATCACTTTACCTAATGAGGACTTCAGCACCCTTTGTTTTAAAAATCAGCATGGGGTATGTTTCAGTCAGCAATCTCACTGCTGTTATTCAAAACAACTGGCTACCACAACCTAGAAGAAGGAAGGTTTATTTGCTCATAGTTCTGGAGATTCCAGGGGTTTAGTCCATGTCAGGCCAGGTAACATCAGCACAGAGGCAGGAGGCAGAGAGAGGGAGAGAACAAGTCCTTTGCTCTCTCATCATAGAGGCCAGAAGTAACAGAGAACAAGCAAGGGTATTTAAGGACACAACTACAGTCCCCAAGGCCACACCCCCAGTGACCCACCTCTTCCATCCATGGGGGTGTAGCTCAGAGGTAGAATGCCCCTGGGTTCAATCCCTAGCACCACAAGAAAAAAAAAGAAAAAAGAATTTATTTGTTACATAACTAAAACCTCAAGAATAATGTGTTTAAGTGTTGGTTTTAGAGAAAACAGAATATAGGAGTTAGGTACCTGTACTCAAAAAGGAGTTTGCAGTAGCTTTTTGCCCAACAATATGTTTTAGTGACCTTAATAGATGAAGCTGCCTCTAACCTGAGACCTCTCATATAAGCTACTGAACCCAGATTTTTGGCTCTTGTTAATCTCCCTTGAGTCACTATTTCTGTAGCCAGTTATTCTGACAAGAATTAGTGACTGAATAAAATGAAATATTTAACCATCTAGATTTGCTGGTGTAGCCAGTTGTAGTAATGGTGGCAACTTGGGACCCAAAGAAAAGAAAAGGTAGTATGAAAGCAAAGCAATCCATGTCCATCAAAAGTAACTATTTTCTTAGAAGACCTTCAAATTGTATTATCAGTGGACCCATCATAAAAACAGATGTTTTGAAGCAATCCAAAAATAGAAGTTGTTTTTTTTTTTTTTTTTTTTTTTTTTGGTGGTGGTGGTACTGGGGTTCCTGGAAGCCCGTCTACCTCTGGGCTACCCTCCCAGACCTATTTTTACTTTTTTTTTTTTTTTTGAAACAGGGTCTCCTAAGCCAGCGCGCGTGGCTGGCTTCGAACCTGCGCGATCCTCCTGTCTCTGCCTCCCAAGCGCGGGGATTACAAGCATGTGCCACCACGCCTGGCAAATAGAAATGTTTTGTGTAAGTATAGCATGGGTGCTGGAGACTTGTTTGCAGAGCTGGTTTTCCTTTCTCTGCTGTAATAGCACCTTGGGTGATTCTTGTAGGACTTACAGGAGGAAAATTTGAAAGTCACCAGACCAGATGGTCTCTTAGGAGACTTCTAAATAAAACATTCAATTATTACTATCTCTTCTGTAGTAGGTCATGTGCTCCCCATGAAAATTACTCAGTCTTTTCTTTTTAACCCACATTTGCCTTTGCCCATTAGATTGAGTATACACATAAAAAAATACCAATTTTGATGGGGATGGAGATGCACATGGTTTTACACAACATTAGCCACCAAACATTTTTTTTTTTTCTAGTTGAGTCTCTTTTTGGACCTCAGAATGCTCATAAAGCTGTAAGAAGGAATCAACACCTCCTCCCAGTCCTCCTCAACAGGCACACATTGCTCCTTGCTGTGGAGGTAAATGCAGTTTACCCGGCTGCTCTAGAATTGTTTGTGTTATTGTTGTTGGTTTTAATGGTAAGGACATTAAAATCTTTGCCTAGATGCTCCACTCCATTTTATCACAATGTGGAGTGAAGACTGGGGAGAATTTCAGTTAGATCTGGCCCTTGAGATGGTAATAAAAATCAGCTGCCTAAGCACTAAACATCCCTGTGAAGCTCTCCTCGCAAATCTCCAGCAAACCTGTGCAGTGATTTCCTCATCTCATCCCACAACTCAGCTTTAATGGTGTAGTTGCTCCTGATAATGCCTATTTTTTAATGTGCTGGTGGTCTTGAGGTTTTTTCCCAAACCTTTTGGGATATTTTAATGTTTAACCATCACGAACAACTTGTTCTTCAATATTCTAGCAAGTGAGGCTCTGCTTTAGTTTTGTCTCAGCTACAGGCTATAAACATTTCACAGTGCAATGCATTGTGGAAAAGGAAAGAGATGAATACATTCAGGTAACTTTCAGCTTAACATTAACTTTTTCTTTGCCAGAATTTCATATATGTGCACTCATATCTATGTATTGTTATGCATTGATAGACAAATCATATTGTCATGTTGAGTGACAGTCTATTGAATATGAGATAGTCCAACAACTGTGAAAGAAACTGAATTTATTTTCTTTGTTTTATCAGTACTGGTGCCTAAGATTGTAGTCTCAGAAAACAAAAGGATGAAGTATCTTTATGATACCATGTGCCATGAGTTCTAGATCTGTATGATACTAGGTATACAACTATGGAAAGACAAAGAGGTATTTTCTTTGAAAGACAGTCTAGTAGAAGAAAAAAAAAGTTGTATTTTCAGACATGTTTTCTCAGTCTTGTATACTGCTATGACTGAGTGAGTTGAGCTCTAGAATAAGAGTTTTATCATTGAGAGAAACCTAAAAAAATACCTTTATATGTATGTTATTAACTGGAAAGATGTTGAGTGCTTGGTACCTTCAGTAGAAATTCCTTAGAGAATGGTAGGATTACAATTCTATGGCACGCACAACTTTGTTACTCTTTTGCAATTGAAATATTTTCTGTTCATTGCCATTGAGAAATATTTGACAAATATTTTATTTTCTCTTTGATGATCTGGAAAATCAGAATCTAATTAAGCTTTATTGTGTGGCATGAGTTTAATTATTCATAATTTTTGGCTTTTATTTTACTCTAGATTTTTCTCTAATTCCGGATTTTTTTTTTTTTTTACCAAGCATTGACTGTATAACTTACAAGGCACTTTAAATATTTGTGAAGTGAGGTTTATTTGTAATGAAACTCACAAGTATTAGTTTATATCATTATCATTTAAGAGTTATTCAAATATGTGTTAGGAGTGTTCTGCTTTATGTGAATCTTTCTTAATTAAAAAAATACCATGAAATTACATTTTAAGTGAAGTTGAGGTTGGTAAGTCAATGCCTAAGGAAAGAAGATTACCCTTGAATACCTGTCAAGGGTAGATTATTAGAAACAAAAATAAAAGTTCTCAATAATTAGAACAGTTAAATTTTCATTCAGAATTAAGCAGGTAGCTGTTTTTTGTTCAAATATCATAAACAGGTGTTAATTGGAGCTAAATGACCATGTTATGTGGTGTGTGTGTGTGTGTGTGTGTGTGTGTGTGTGTGTGTATGAAATTTATCTACATTTCAGTAGATAAATAGCCCAAGGATTAAAGAATAGATTTCCACTTAATTTTCATCCGCAAAAATCGCAATTCAAACTGACCTTCTTCTCTTTTGTTTTTGTTCTCTGTGTTGATGGTTCAGTGTTCTTTGATAAACTTCTCAGTAGCACCAGCTCAGACTCAAGAATAGGGAAATTAGATTTTAGCTTTCAGTTCAAGAGAGTCAGAGATTTGTGTTCATCCTTAATCTATCAGATTTTTTTCCCCCTTTTCTACCTACTTTCTATTTCTCTTCCCCTAAACTCAGTGATTTAGGGCACTATTTATGGTGTTTGTTACTTTTCTGTTCAGAAATTTTAGAAAGTTTTGATGGGCCAACTAATACTTATATGTTATTTCCAGAAATCTCCCCAGGAATACCCAAGAAATCATGAGACAAACTTTTTATATTCTATACTTTGTCAGGCAACCATGTCAAACTTTTTGCTACTACATAATTATGATAACTTTTTGAGTCGACAATAATATTCCTTTAATGGCGCTTCCAGCCTTCGCTAGAAGAATCCTTGAAATCTTTTCAAATTTTGCTTGCTGCCTAGTCTCAAAATTAAGACTATAACCTAGTCTATAATTTGTATTATGGTAAACACTTATTTCCAAGTACTAGATTCTATTTCATTCATTTACGAACATGTAACAAATTACCCCAGCTGCTTAGTAGAGTAAATCAATTTTATGTTGCTCACAATTTTAGATCAGAAATTCTAAAAGGTGTTGACTGTGGAGGTCACCCCATATACAGTGTCAGCTCCAAGTTGACTTCTTCATTGATAACCTGTGTCAGGTGGGAGGGCTGGGAGGTGAGTCCCGCTGATGCTGAGCACTCTGCTGGTGGACCAGAGCGTCCATATGTAGTTTCTCCATGTGATTTTGATTCAAAGTGCAGTGTGGGAGCACCCTAAAATTAAGTGTGTTTGTTTACTGCTCAGTAATGATAGGACAGATTCAAGCGTAGGGAACCTAGATTTGAGCTTTGAACAAATTCCAACAACTTAAGTCACTTAAAATAATGGAAATTTATTTTCTCACAGTGTAGGATGCTGGTGGTCTAAAATCAAAAGACTGGCAGAGCCATAGTTTTTTCTGAAGACTTTATGGGTGAATCCTTTGTCTCTTTCTATCTCTGGTGGCAGTCTTTGGCATTTCTCGGCGTGTAGTGGTATCACTTCAGTTTCTGTCTCTTTTTCACATGCTTCTCTTCCCTCTGTATATATCTGTGTGTCTCCAAACTTCTCTTTCCATATAATACCATTTGGTGGTTTCAGGATGCTCTATTATCCAGAATAACCTCATCTTAAATTGGTTATATTAATTATGATGATCTTATTTCTAAATAATATCACATTCATAGGTGAGGGATGGAACAGCAACATACTTAATAAAACTAAACATTCCAAAGGACCTGGACTGAGGCAGTAAAAAATATATTATCAAGTACCTTCAGAAGGCCTAGAATGTCATTGCTGCTGCATTCTGTAAATCAAGAAATCCACTAATTCTAGTTCAAACTCGAGTGGGAAAATTATTCTTCCATCTAAGTGATTGCCAAGGATTTGTAACCATTTTTAACCTATCATACCTCTTCATTTTCTTTTTCCCTTGTCTCCTTCTCTGTCCCGCTCTCTTTTCCTCTCAAGCACAGTTTAATTGTTTAAGTTAAATGTATTTATGCAGCTCCACTAAATGACTGATATATAAGAGCATTTTAAAAATAACTTCTTGCTTGAAAGTGGATTTGATGATGTTTAATCTAAAGATTTTTTGACAATGTGTGTGTGTGTGTGTGTGTGTGTGTGTGTGTGTGTGTTGAGATGGGAGGGGACTGGAATGAGGTCACAAAGGCTTGTTTGGTGAGAGAGTTCAAATGAATAGCCTGTGATGGATGCTCTCAGGACTCCCATGATTGATGACATGCCTTCTCATCCAACACCAAGCACAAGCACTCCTGTTCCTAGCAGTTTATCTGCTTCTTCTTCAGAATAGACTAGAAGTCAAGTAGAAATTGAAGAGTTTTTAGCCATCCATTTAAGAGATCATGGAATAGATTTAGAGAGAAAGAAAAGAACTTGTTTTGTCTCTGAAAGCAAGGCCGTTGGGAAGGAATCAGGATACTGCATCCATTTGTCTTGTGATACCTCTGATATGTGCTACTGTCTAGAGGCTCTAAAGTATCGAATGTGTAGCTCTTTAATTTTTGGTACTTCGCTACCATATTAGGATTACTTTCTTAAAACAGAAACCTCCAAAAACACTATTAAGTTTCTTTAAATAAAAAGCCAATTGTCTTTCTGCATGTTACTCCTTTTCAGTATGTCTTTAAATGTTGAATTGCTTTTCAACACTATCCACTATATTTCCCTACTAGGATGCTCTTAACCTGGCCCCTCTCGCTGTGTCCCTGCTCACTGACTTCACACTTAGCCATCTGACTCGCTTTGACCATGTCAACTGAATGAAATGGATATGTTTCCCTTCGGCGGGTACCCTTCTGTGTTCTGTTATCACTCTGCCAGAGACTGGCATGTCTTTCACAGCTCTTTATCTTTGATTTACATGCGGCATAATGGAATGAAAGTCCATGCCACTTCACAACGACAATATCATGGGAGCTAGTGTTTCTAGCCATTGAAGTTTTCATATCTTTTGTAGTCACAGCCTAAGTCAAAATGATCTACACATTGTCAGTAAGAGTAAAGAATTTTCAGGGAATTTGTATCCGTGCTTTTTCAAAGGAGCTTAGTCTTTCCATTTTATTGGAGCATGGGAAATTTTTTCTTGGATAAACAGAACTTTAAATTATATTCGTCTGAGTCTTTGTGTGAGGTAGCATCATTCAATGATTAAATCATTGGATCTTCTGTTGAAGTAATTTCTACTTTATATTTGTGTGTCCTTAAGCTGTCACCTCATCTAGAAAGTAGGAACAGTAATGCATTGCCTCATGGGATAACTGAGAAAATGCAATGACAAAAGCATTAGATCACAACGGGGCAACTCCGCCATTCAGGTATATGTGCCAGTGTCAGGAGGCATTTGTTTCTGGCACCAAATGTCAGGAAAACTGCAATTGAAACACCCTCAGCTGAAGCAAAGTGCTTCCTTAACACAGTTCTTGGCACACAGTAAGAGACAATGTTTGTCCCATTTAATAATATTAAGTAGGCTTAAATACTAGCTTTTTAAATACCTTGAAATTACTAATCTATAAGTCAATTCCAATTTGACAAGTTTACTAGTAAGATCATGACTATAAATCTATTACTGTAGAAAAATTATTGTTCTTTGAGATAGTTTGACAGTGGTTATGTTAGTAGTAAAATTGAAAAGGCTGTAGATTCTTTGAAGTTTCACAGAATTTTTTATGATATGCTTCAATTTATGGTAATTATTGTCAGCATACAATGTACTTTGGACAGGGCTTATAAAATCATATGCATTTAAAATGTTATATAAATATGTAATGCATAAAAGTAACCTGACTGAATAATAAATACATTTATCCAAAGAGTAAATAAAACAGCTCATAAGACGCTGTTCCAATTATTCAGGTAAACACTACTTTCTATGCTTGACTTTCTTTCATTGTTTTGAGTCATAGGAATAAAACCAGAAATGATATCTTGCAATAAAATTGGGAAATGACATCATCTAAAGCCTCCTAAAATACTTATATAAAAGTATCACTCTCCACTCTTTGTCAGTGTTCAAGGCTACTTTAGAATTGCTTGATGGGTCTATTCTTCCTAACAAGAAACTTCACTGTAGCTGATAATAAAGGCCAGGTATGAACTGTATGGAAAACTGTTAGTCTTCACGGAAAAACTGGCAAGTACCTGGCTTCTAGTTCTTGCTGAGAATCATCTGGTAAACTCAAGCCATACATTCTCTTGGCATCAGTATACTCATGTCAAAGCTAAGTGTGTGGAGTTAGATCTCTGTGTTTCTGTCTTATAAATTATAGTATTATATCTCTATATTTCCATATTTTACATATATATATATATATATATATTTCCCAATTTTACATACACACATATGTGTATGTATGTGTGTGTGTATGTATGTGTGTTTGTGTGTGTATATATATATATATAAGTTTTTTTTTTCTTTTTTGGTGGTATGGAAGCCCTTCTACCTCCAGGCTACACTCCCAGACCTATTTTATACTTTTTATTTGGAAACAGAGTCTCTTAAGCCAGCACGGCTGGCTTCAAACCTGTGCAATCCTCCTGTCTCCGCCTCCCAAGCATGGGGATTACAAGCGTGCGCCAACATGCCTGTCTTATATAAAGTTTTTTAAGTTCTAACACAGACCTGCTAAGGAGAGAGATTCTCGATAATTTTTCCTATGTTTGATACTGTTTTTCTTTTAAACTATTGGGCTTTTTAATTTTTTTATTGTATTGGTGCATTGTAATCTTACATCTTGATGATCAGAGAAACATACATAAATAAAGTCCTTTTTAGTCCTCTCCCAGTTCTCACCTCACTTCTCCTTCCTTGCCTTCTTTTTTATTCTTTCCTCCTCCTCCTCCTCCTCCTCCTCCTCCTCCTCCTCCTCCTCCTCCTCCTCCTTCTTCTTCTTCTTCTTCTTCTTCTTCTTCTTCTTCTTTTTTGGTGGTACTGGAGGTGGGGTGGGGTGACCCAGAGGCTTTCTACCTCTGGGCTATACTCCCAGAACTATTTTATATTTTATTTGGAAACAGGGTCTCACTAAGTTGCTGAGAGCCTCACTAAGTTGCTGAGGCTGGCTTCGAACCTGTGAGATCCACCTGTCTTGGCCTCCCAAGCATGGGGATTACAAGCATGCCCCACCATGCCTGGCTCCTTTCTCACCTTCTTGTGCTCAGCACAGTGATTAGCTTTGATAAGTTTGTGTATTCATATCATGTTCATAGAGGTGTTTCCTTCTTTAAGTCTTCCTCTCCCCTCTCATCTCCCTTAGTTAAGATCCCTCCTTCACTTCACTAAGGTTTCTCTTTCTTTATCTGGTTTCCCTCCCAACAGACTTCTCCCCAGTTTCCAGAATCAAGGGAGAAAAACTGACCCTTCATTTTTAGTGACTGAATAATCTTATTTAGCATAATATTTATTTTCCTGAAATCATATAATTTTGTACTTCTTTATGGCTGAGCAGAATTGAATTGTGTATATATGCCCCATAATTTTGTAATCCATTCATCTGTTGGTGGACATCTTGATTGATTCCATAGTTTGGCAATTAAACCTAGATATGCATGAATTACTATGGTAGTTTGATTTCAATTCTTTTGAGTAGATACTCAGAAGTGGTAGTTTGATCATATAGTAGGTTCATTCTCATTATTCTGAGGATCCTCCACACTATTATACAAAGTAATTGCACTAATTTGCAATTCTACCAAGAGTGTATCCAAGTTTCTATTTCTCAATATCTTTGCCAGCATATAATTATTGTTTGTATTTTTAATGATTACCGTTCAATTGGAGTTAAGTGAAATATCAGGGTATTTTTTATTTTAATCTCTCTGATTGCTGATGATCTTAAATATTTTACTATACTTATTGGCCATTTGTATTTCTTCTTATATAAAGTGTTTATTTGGTTTACTTGCCCATTTTCTGATTAGGTTGTTTGTTTTATTTGGTGATGAATTTCTTGAGTTCTTTGTATATTCTAGATATTAGTCCTTTATCAGAGAAATATTTGGCAAAGATCTCCCATTCTGTTGGCACTCTCTTAAGGTTCTTGATAGTTTCCTTTGCTGCACAGAAGCTCTTCAGTTTACTGCAATAGCATATGTCAATCCTTATTTTAATTTATTGTGCCTTTGGGGTCTTGTTGAGGAAGTTTTTTTTTTCCATGTCTATGTGTTGGAGTTAATTGAAGAAGGTGCTCTTCAAGTAGCTGCAAAGTTTCTGTCCTGATTTCCAGGTCTTTGAATCATCTTGAATTGACTCTTCTGCAGGATAAGAAAGTGGTATTTATTTACATTTTTCTGCCTATGGATATCAACACTTTCACCTAAGTACTAGTATTATAACTATCTTACAGATAAAAAGGCTTAGAGAGTCTACTAACTTTCCCAGTATTCCATAGCTAAGAGCCAGTAAATATAGAATTAAAGCTCAGGCAATGAGTATGACTATGTTCATGCGCTTAACCATTATATATTGCTATTCTGGGCTCAAAGAAATCAGATTCAACCACTGCTAAAATTTTTCCATCTCAGGTTTTTCAAAGACTTGCTAAGAAGTTTATTTCTTAAACTTTTCTATAATTTTTTGGGTTAAAATTTGAGCAAGTTATAGAAAGTTACTTAAATAACAGGCAGTTGGAGAAGCTAGATTTATGAAAGTGATTTCTACTGTTCCACATAGGGATCTCCATCTCCTTGGCTGGCATTAAACCTTTTGGATGTAACTTAAATATTCTGCACTTATCTACAATGATGGCACTTGCCCTAGATCTGCAGCTCAGTCTCTAGTCTGACTTTAGTTATTTTGAGTTATAGCAGTTCTGAAGTAAATAGAACAGCCCCTATTGGACATATAAAATATGAGTCAAGTTTTCATAGGCTGAAGTGAAACTAGACTAGATTGTGAAGTGGACACAGCTAAATTTTAATAATATAAGAATGATTTGTATGTATATTGTTCTTACCTACTTCCTAAAACTGCATAAGAAAGAATTAATTATGTAATATTTAAAATAATAAACATTAAAAATAAATGAAACAACAATCTGTGCTGAAATCTCATGGGGCAAAATGAAATCTATTCAAACTCTGCAGAACTTTGGTAGCTTGCATTCTATCATTTGAATTTTCTTTTAGCTATTGAACTTATAGACAAGTTCTTGAAATTTTGTCTCAGAATATTTTGTTATATAATTCATATAAAATATATTTTTTTGGTTGCTGGGATTTAATTTAGAAAAACCACTGAGATATGCTTATAAATTTTCCAATTTTGTCATTCAACAGTGGAAAAAATTCTGTGGAATATTAGTACATTCTGATTCGATTTCTTCCTTATGAAAAAAGTAGAACTTACCAAAGTAGAAAATCAATTTGTAAACTTGGAGGAAGTTTCCTTTTGACTTTTTGTTCATTTTTCTACTTCCCTCCTCTCCCACCATTCCTGAGATGAGAATGTTCTTGGAACTTAGGTGGATGTAGGAAAAGCTAAAGGGAACAATAAATAAAATAAAATAAAATAAAAGTAGGGAAGGGTTACTTCTTAGGAATTTTCCCAGAAAATTAACTTAGGGACATTCCATGAACATAGTTAGAGGGGAGAAAACAAAATGTAAAAATGGATATCTTCTTTTCACACATTCTGCGTATGATTTAAAGCTAACTGTAAGCAAAAATTTCAAATAGTGAAAACATGTTTGCGACTGCTAGCCCTTTTCCTTGGTGCTTCACATCCACTTCCATTTTCCACCCCTCCACCCCTGTTGTTCTGCCATCCCACACACCCTGACAGGTTCAGAGAATCCACCGAAGTCTCATTTTTCTTAGTACTGAACTCACTTTTAAGAAATGATATCATCCCCCTGTAGTTATTCTTTTCAAAAACAAGCAAACAGATTGTGGATCCAAATATTCAAATGTGAATTCCAGAAGAGAGTAAAATAAAACTACTCCTAGAATTCTATTACAAGAGCCGGATAGTTGATTGGCAGGATAAATATACTGCTTTAGTTGCAAATGTAAGTTCTGTGATATGGAGATAGAGACAGAGAGAGAAAAGAGATGACTATATAGATAATCAAAGTATTAACTTTTGAAGTTAGTCTTTAAGAACTTGGTCAGTCCCTCAGAGTTTAGCAAAAATATGCTATGACTAAACAAAACAAACTGAAACCATCTTAAATTTTATGGTACAAGTTTCAGTAGTCACCCAGCTTTAGAAAGAAATCATGGAAAAGTGTTGATCCAATACTGGATTGACCAAGTTCACAAATAAAGACTCTTAGGAAATATGGACACATAAGGTTAGTTATCTTGCCCTGAAGCCATTTAAATATGCAAATTATTTAGGCAACCCTACTCTTTTCTTTTTTCTTTCTTTTTTTTTTTTTTTTTTGCACATCTGGGGATGGAACCCAGGGGCATTCGACCTCTGAGATACACTCCCTGCCCTATTTTTTATTCTTTATTTTGAAACAGGGTCTCACCAAGTTGCGGAGGGCCTCACTAAGTATATCTGAGGCTGTCCGTGAACTTCGATTCTCTGGTCTCGGCCTACCGAAGGAATGCTGGGATTACAAGCATGTGCCACCATGCCCGGCTTCCCTCTTGTCTTTAAGTGTTCATTCTTAAGATTATACTTTAGCATCAAATGCAAATCTGCTCAAAAGGTGTAGTATATTTTGGCTATGTGGTCCTGAATGATATTTACAGCTTTTGTTGTTGGTTAATAAATTGAAAATTTTACATATTGCTCCTTATAAACTTGGTTGTTGTGGACTGCCCTTTTCTCTCCAGGATCTGATAATAAGGTTTCTGAGTCTATATAAATGAAGGGCAGACCTTGGACTGACTGGGATAAACTCAATAAAGGAAATATCCTCTCAGTCTTTTGGAAACCTACCTGCCTGCTTCTCTGTGGACTCTGTCACTTTACCATGTTCCTTTGTTTTGAAATTCCACACTTATAATTAGAAGACAGAACTCAACACATAAAAATGAATTTTGTGGTCAGGCATTTGTCTCCTTCCAGCTAAAAGTGCAGAGATGAGCTTTTTCCCTTCCTTTATTCTCTTCTCATTTTTCTTCTAAATTTTTGTAGATTTTTGCCTCTAGAGTTAACTGAGGTTAAGAAATGTTTATACAAGTACCTTGAAAACTGACTGAAGAATCTTCAGGGTGCAGTGAATGGTGGGGAGAATGAGAGGAGAAAGACAAAAATTTCGTTATTTTATAAGCTAGTTCTTTGCTGTGTAAACAAGGTTGTGTATTGTTGTTCATGCAGATGTCAAAGAGAGCGAAGACAACTTAAGTACTTGGTTAATTTGTAAGTATGTTTGATGCAAAGAACAAATAAACCTAACTTCATGAATACATAATGTTGCTGTTGGCAGCTGAAATGATTTCTGGTCATCATTACAGCTTTTCTCCAAGGTCAATGCTGCCTGTTTGCTGGTAAAATTGTTGAATGGTTTTATTATGCTACTGGAATCACTTGGTTTCTGAAGCACTTATTTTGGATTCTGTGCTTTGAGTCACTTCATTTCTCAGCTTCACAAAGAATTCTAGGACTTAGAAGAACTGACTTAGAACTCTTCTATCTTAGGCTTCTCTTATCTCTGGATAGGAACCTTTCGCATTCCAAAGTGGAGTGACTTGATTTCCAAATGAAAAAGGATACTTCATTGGTGTATGTTGAGATTTCTCTACACAAAATTCTGGTTAGAATTTTATGAAATCATATGAGGAGGAAAAGCTCATTGAAAGACTACTAGGAAATACTAAAAACATGGCTATGGTAATCTCAATAGCATGGCGCTGAAGTGAGAAAAGCAGAGTTATTACACTCTACTGAAATGTCAAAATGAATTAGCTCTGCACGGTAGCCAATAGAATATGGTGGCAGAGGAATAAAAACAGAAAAGCTTTTCCAAAGTTCATATTATATTAATTAGCTCATTTATTCATTTATTTAATAAATATTTAAGCTCTACTTGCCAGTTATTATTATAGGTCTCAAGTTAGCATCATAAACAAGATAACATGATTCCATCTCCCATGGAGATTTTAAGTCTAGTGAGGAACAAAGACATTAATTATGTGTAGTTATAAACTGTCATACAAACTAGGAAAGGAAATCACTGAGAAGCTGTGAAAGTAGAGAACAGAATCACTTGACCTAGTCAGAGCTATGGGGATGGATTTCCCAAGTTCTCTGGGGAAAGATAGTGTGTGATATGTGAAATGTGATCTGAAATCTGTAAGGTGAGGGGAGTTAGGAGGAGTTCATGCATCCCTGGAAGAAGGAAAAGTATCTGAGTATTTTTTAATTTAGAAGGAAACATGCTACTTTGAAAAAATGAAAGAAGAGCAATGCATGGATCAGCCAAACAGAATAATAATAAAAATATATCTCAAAAATATCAATATAATTATAATATTAATATAATATTAAAATAATGTTGTATTATTATTAATACTGAAAGATCATACTATGGGTTTTTAATTTATCCTAATAACAACAGCAAACTGCTGAATGAGTTAAGTTAGAGAAATACATTGATCAAGAATCCACTTTTCAAAACAATCCTTCTTTAGGTCTAATTACAGTGAGACAGAGTATTGTATATCACATTAATACTCCTGTATATAGCAATAGTAATAATAAGAATAGCTCTTTTTTTTTTTTTTTTGGTGGTACTGGGGTTCCTGGAAACCCTTCTACCTCTGGCTATACTCCCAGACCTATTTTATACTTTTATTTGGAAACAGGGTCTCTTCAGCCAGCGCGGCTGGCTTCGAACCTGCGCAATTCTCCTGTCTCCGCCTCCCAAGCATGGGGATTACAAGCATGCACCACCGCGCCCAGCTCTTATATCTCTTAAAGAAAGTGAACTAGTAATTAAAACTTTATTCTAAAGGAAAATCCAGGTCCAGATGCTTTCACTGGTGAATTTCATTAAAAATTCAATGAAGGAAATTAACAATCTAACAAAAAATCTTTCATAAAAAAGAGGCAGAAGGCCGGGTATGGTGGCATGCACTTGTAATCCCTGAGTTTGGGAGGAAGAGACAGGAGGATCCAGCAGGCTCGAAGTCAGCCTCTCTGGCTTAAGAGACCCTGTTTCCAAATAAAAATTATATAAAGTAGGTCTGGGAGTGTAGCCAAGGGTTTCCAGGAACCCCAGTACCACAAAAAAAAAAAAAAAGGAGCAGAAGAAACACAACACAACTTGTTTTGTGAATTCAGCATAATCCTGACATAATACATAATCCTGAAGTACCATGTAGCTTCATTACAAGAAAAGTATAAACTTTTTATAAGTTTGCATAAGTTTCTTATAAAAATAGGCATAAAATGTTTAACAAAATATAAGCAAATTCAATCCAGCAATATATAAGAATTATAAGAATTGAATACATTATTCCAAGTAAAGTTTATTCCAGAAATTCAAGGCTGTTTTCATATTCTTGATGTAATCAATCTAATAAATCATATTAACAAGTAAAAAGAGAAAAAATTATATTACTATCTCAGTGCAGAAAAAAACATTAAGAAAACTTAATACCCATTCACAATAAGACCCCTAAAATATTGGTAAAAAGAGAATTTTCTCAACTTGATGATTATCTAAAAAAACCCTCCAATGTTAATAATATGTATTTTCTTATTTAATAATATAATTAGAACAAAAATTTTTACTATTCCTAGAAAATTTTGTACTATTCCTAGGTCTCCTACTCACTAGTATGATACTTTATTAATCTCTCACTAAACTTCTTCTGTTTACATATAAAGTAGGAACACTAATAATATTTATTTCAAACAGTTTTTAAAAGGCTCAAGTCATCTACATATGTGACTGTGCTGATGAGGTTGATTTGATGAAAATGATGGTTATGAACCTAGAGAATTAAAATTCTTTAGTTTTCTCTGACCAGTTCCCTGAAAACCTTAGAATAGGATTTTCTCTTAACTGTGTATTACCTCAAATAAGTTTTCATTATTTGGGGCCTGGAAAGCAACTTGAATATTTTAAAGTTCTCAGTTTATCCACTGCCTCTTTGTGAGTTGTATTCTCTTCTTATTGGCCTCTCCATCACAGTTGAGTAGAGAGTTCCTGAACATGGCCAATCACATGAGAAAACAATTTCCTCCAGCTTCCCATGGAGGATCTAGAAACAGAAATTTGATAAATAATTGATCAAATTATTTCTTGTCAGTTTATTGGTGGACTTTAATCTTTTTAAGCTCCTACTGAATCCTCACCATCAAGGATAATTTATAGTCACAGTTCATCTTTTTCTTTTGTAAAGTAAGTCAAGTTTTATATTGAATCCAACAGGAATATTGTGTTGCCACTTAGAGGTTTGCAAGATATAGAAAGTTATTTTGATGTTTTCTAATAGTCCTCACTCCATGAACCAAATTAATTGCAGAGCTCAACAGTGTCCTTGTTGCTTGATAAAACTTTACAGCAGAGGAAACTGGAAAGTACATGTATTTATGCTGCAATTAGCAAGGTCATTTTTTAAACTATTTCTATTATTGATAACATATGAATCTTAATGAGATTTCATCCCTTAGGGCTCAGGTACTTTTAATTCAGGTGTCAAAAATGTAAGAAATTACAGTTCTATAACAATAATTCTTTTTTCACATGGCTTAAAGAAATTCACAAATCTTACGTAAATTCATTTGTTGTCAGAGCCCTGAATTGCAATTCAGGTATATTTCTCTGTTTCTATTATAATTTTATCTCAGTCAGCAAAGGAAGGTCTACAAAGATGTAAAAGACCTCTACAGAAAAAATCTACAAAACATTAAAGAAAAAATTTGAAGAAGACCTTGGAAGATGGAAAGATCTCCCTTGCTCATGGATAGACAGAATTAATATAATCAAAATGGCCATTCTGCCAAAAGTGATCTATAGATTCAATGCAATCCCCATTAAAATACCAACAACATTTCTCATAGACCTGGAAAAGTCAGTTATGGATTTTGTATGGAGGAAGAAAAGACCCAGAATAGCCAAAGCAATTCTCAGCAACAAGAACCAGGCAGGAGGCATCACAATCCCAGACTTCAAATTATACTATAGAGCAATAGTAGTAAAAACAGCATGGTATTGGCACAATGGGCAGACTGACCAGTGGAACAGAACAGAAGACACAGAAACAAACCCACACATCTATAGTCAACTGAACTTTGACAAAGGGGCCAAACTCATACGCTGGAGAAAAGACAGCCTTTTCAACAAATTGTGCTGGGAGAACTGGCTATCCATTTGTAGAAAGTTGGATCCGAATCCTTACTTCTCACTATGCACAGGAATCAACTTGAAATGGACTAAAGACTTAGAAATTAGACCAGAGACTGTGAAGTTATTAGAGAACGGCAGAGGATCTACACTGCAACATATAGGTACAGGGAGTAACTTTCTCAATAAGACTTCCAAAGCACAGGAAATTAAATCAAGAATTAATAAGTGGGATTTCTTCAAACTAAAAAGTTTCTTCTCATCAAAGGAAACCATCAAGAACCTAAAGAGGAAGCCTATAGAATGGGAAAAGATCTTTACCAGCCACCACTCTGATAGGGGGCTAATATCCAGAATATACAAAGAACTCAAAAGACTCTACACTAGCAAAACAAACAACCCAATCAAGAAATGGGAAACCGAAATGAATAGACATTTCACAAAAGAAGAGATACAAATGGTCAATAGATACATGAAAAGATGTTCAACATCACTAGCCATGAGGGAGATGCAAATCAAAACTATGCTGAGATTCCATCTAACCCCAATCAGAGTGGCAAGCATAAAGAAATCAAACAACAATTGCTGGCGAGGATGTGTGGGAAGAGGAACCCTTTTACACTGTTGGTGGGAGTGCAAAGTAGTTCAGCCACTATGGAGATCAGTATGGAGATTCCTTAGAAAATTGGGAATAGATCCACCATTTGATCCAGCTATACCACTCCTGGGTATCTTTCCAAAGGGGTTGAAATCAGAGAACGACGTTAGCATATGCATACCCATGTTCATAGCAGCACAATTTGTAATAGCAAAAATATGGAACTAACCTAGATCTCCATCAACAGATGAGTGGATTGAAAAATTATGAGAAATACACACAATGGAATTCTATTCAGCTATAAAGAAAAATAAAATAATAGCATTTGTAAGAAGATCGAAGGAACTAGAAAACATTATATTGAGATTAGTCAAGCACAGAAAGAGAAGGGACATATGTTTTCTCTAATATGTTCAAGCTAAAGAGTAGTGGAAATTCCAGTGGGATTCCAGATGATGGAGGGGAAATCTCTGTTCAGAAGAATAGGAGAGGAAGAATGCTGAGGTTGTTCAATGGAGGAGCTACATACAAATATGTGTAATAGCATAAATACAACACGATTAACCTGGACACTTTCTATTGGGGGAGAGGGAAAAGGAGGGGGAGGGGGAAGGGCATGAAGCACAATGTAAATGTACACCACGCTCAATATGTTCCACTTATAAAAAATAAAAATTAAATTAAAAATAAATAAATAAATAAATAAGAAATGAAAAAAAAAGGAAGGTCTAGATCTGGGGCTGTAACAGTGAAACAGATTTTCCAATTGGGACCATAAATTATGTGAAAAGTCAGTAATTGGGTAAACTGTCGGCCTTTGGAAAAAAAATAATAGACTTGAGGACTTTACGGATTTAAGAAATATTTTCTTTTTAAACCTCTTCTTTTAGAGATGAGTGAATAGTATTCATCTAGAAGCAAGGCTTCAAGATTTGGTAGCTTGATTTTAGCCTTTAGAAGAATTTATGTTAAGTTAGGGGTGGTTAAGTTTGGGATTATGTTAGAATAACATAATATTAAAAGAAGTTCAGAGTGGTTAGTCCCAGATCAACAGACATGAACCATAGCCTAGAAACTGTAGGTCAATTGTAAGGCGGAATGTTAACCTCACTGAACAGACTGGAGCACAGGGTCTGAGACTAGGTAGTGACCACACAAGGCTCACAGCAAGACTGGCTTCAGGGGCATGCAAACATACCCCCTTTACTCCTTTCTTCTGCTGAAGGGGTGGTCTCAGATTTAGAACTAATACTGGGACATTAGTCCTCAAGGGATGATAATTTAAATGCTTCACCTTATTAACAATGAAATAAAAGTCAGGAACTCTGAGAAGAATTTTAGATTTGAAATTGAATGTGTGAGCACATTATGGAAAATTATACATGTATTTAAACGTGAATTATTGAAGAGTTATAGCATGAACTATCCATTGAGTCATGTTTGAGCTCATCAAAACTAACAGGTACTGTCAGTGAGTAATTCCTATCTAAGAAAGTTCTGGTCTAGTTCCTGCTAAACTAGTAGGTAAATCTGTGACCTTGAGCAAATTACTTAAACTCGTTGGCTCTAAGTTTTATCATAGTGAAAAATAGAGAATTAGCCTAGGCTAATCTCAGATTTTCTTGAAAGATATAAAAGTTTTTGTAAAAATTATCAGATGGGATAAATTTCTAAGATATGTGCTTTTTATTTTATTTTATTTTTAATTTTATGTTTTATTGGTGCAATGTATTCATACATCATAATGGTATAAAGAAAATACTTTTGTAGACATACATGCACACATTGCCCAGTTAGCCCCTAACCAATCCCCACCCCGTTCCCTCCCCATCCCTCCTTCCCATGCTTGGCTTAGTGGTTGACATCTAGTTTTATAGCAATTTATCCAATATTAACGATGATAATCTCACAAAACAGTTTCATTTGTCTGATACCAAGCTTTTGATGACTAAAAGATAACAGTTCAATATTTCTTTTTGCTTTCTTTCTTACCAGAGAATATTTTTTTCTTTTCTTTTTTTTTTTTTAGGTGAAGCTATCATACATTTATTTATTTATTTTTCAGAAAAAATCTATCCTGATATGGAATACGGACTCTAAATACCCAAAACAATCTCAAAGAAGAACAAAGCTAGAAGATGTATATTTTCTGATTACAAACCATATAAAGCTACAATAATTGAAACAGTGTAGTACTGTTCCAGAGGCAGATATATAAACAATTGGAGTTAAATAAAAGCCTAGAGATAAATTCTTCCATATATTGCCAAGTTATTTTTGACAAGGTTTCCACGAACATTTGGTGGAGGAAATAATAATCTTTTAACTAAATATTGTTGAAAAATAATAATTACATGAAAAATAATAAAATTGGATCCTTACCTAACATATTTACAAATATTAACTCAAAATAGATAAAAGACCTAAGTATAAATCTTAATACTATAAACTTTTAGAAGAAAATCTGGGTCATAAAACCTCACAACATTGAAATTGGCAGTGATTTCTTGGATATGATTTCAATGGCGCAGGCAACAAAAGGGTAAACAAACTCCCTAAAAAATAAAAAAAAATATTGTATATCCAAAGACAATGTAAACAGAGTTAAAAGTTACTGATAGAATGGGATAAAATATTTCCAAATGCTATATCTGAAGGTATATTAATATTCCAAATAGAAATCCTAAAAATTAGCAATAATAAAAGCAAACAATACAACTTAGAGATAGGTAAAAGACTAACATAAATAATGAATCTCCACAGATAACCAATCTTACTTGTCTGTTGGATGGAAAATCTTGTTTCTCTGGTTCTGGTGTGTGTTACCTATTTCTTCTTTGTAGTTAATTTCTTTGAGTATTTTCTCTAGCGCTGGTTTTGAAGACATAAATTCCTTCAGTTTCTGTTTGTCGTGGAAGCTTCTTATTTCCCAATCTAATTTGATAGAAAGTTTTGCTGGGTAGAAAATTTTTGGCTGGAAGTTGTTTTCTTTCAGAATTTGGAATATGTTACTCCAAGCCCTTCTGGTGCTCATGACTTGGTTTGGGAAGTCTGGAGTGATTCTAATTGGTTTGACTCTGAATGTCACTTGGCCCTTTGTTTTTGTTGCCTTTAAGATTCTCTGCTTGGCTTCCACAGTGGTCATTTTGACAATTATGTGGTGTGGGGATCCTCTTCTCTGATCCTCTCTAACGGGAGTTCTATAAGTTTCCTGGACCTGTGTATCAACCTCTTGCTCTATGTTTGGAAAATTTTCTGCTATTATTTCCTTGAAAAGATTGTTAATCCCTTTGGTTTCACCTTCTTTTCTCCCCTCTATTCCTATTATTCTTAGGTTAGGTCTCTTAAAATGGGCCCATATTTCTTCAATGTCAGATTCCTGCTGTCGGATTTTTTTTTTCTAAATTAGAAACTATGCATTCATTTTTTGAATGATCATCTTCTAGGAGTGAGATTCTATTCTCCATGTGGTCTAATCGGTTGTTTGTACTTTGAATTGAGGACTTCATTAATTGCATCCTTTATCTCTCTTTGGCTCTCTCTGAATTCTTTTCGAAACACCTCTATTGTTTCTACAGTTATTTTCCTGATTTGATCTTCTATAAATCTCTGAATTTCTGTTTTATCAGGTTCTGATGTTGTGGGGTTGTGGGCATTCATTCCTCCATTGTTATTCCTCTTTCCCATGATTCCGGAAGTTTGTGCCTTCTCTGGGTTCTTCCCTGGGTCACTACGACTTCACTTAAGGTGCTGTGGATCTCGAGTCTATGGTATCTCAGTTCCTACTACTCCTTTACTGGGTTGTATCGCAGAGTCTCAGACCCTGGGAGTCAATCGAGGCTGCTTTAGGCCATGGGGGGTGCCAGGTTGGGCATTCTCCTATGGTGTAATATCTCTGCCACCACCGCTCCCCCACAGGGTCAAGTCCCTGGGAGTACAGTACTGGGATTTCTCCTCTAGGGGCCCCAATTTGACTCACTGTTGAGTGCGCAGATGGAGCTGTCGTGGACTCGGTGAATTCGCTGCTGCTGCCGCCGGTAGCAATATGGCGCCGCTGCCGCGCCCTTGGCCATGAGGCTGGCGTATTTCTTTTCTTTTTTTGAACTCCACTCTGGGTCCTTGCAGCATGCGCTGAGCCCAGCCCCTGGGAGCTTTAGATGCTCCCTGCGCTGAGAAATCTGCCGAATCACGCCCGGCTGTTCCGCAGCGGCTCACCTCAGCTCGCTGTCTGCTGCTCCTCTCTGGAGCTTGGTAGGCTGTTGAGTGTGTTGGTCTGGTGCTGTCAGGTGAACTCGCCGCTGCCACCAGTAGTAAGGCACTGCTGCCATGTTCTCGGGCGTGAGGCCAGCGTATCTCCTCTCTGGTTTCTGAGCTCCGTTATGAGTTCCCTTCCTCTCTGGAGCCTGGTGCTGATATGTGCTTTTTATACATAGCACTTTTTGTTTGAGTTTTCTCTAATCTCATTCACCATCCATTGTTCTGTAGTTAATGTTGCTCATATTTCAATGAGAGAAGTTCTCAAAATCCCAGTACTAAATACTTTTGAAATTCCTTTTATGTGATGGCTATCAAAATTAGGAGTTTTAATTAAGTTACTATAATTAATAAAAATGAGTGAATATACTTTTCAAAAGAATAAACAAACTTCATAAAAAATAAAAAAATGTACATCCAAAGACAATGTAAACAGAATTAAAAGTTACTAATAGAATGGGATAAAGTATTTCCAAATGCTATATCTGAATGTATATTATTATTTCAATAGAATCCTAAAAATTAGCAACAATAAAAGCAAACAATACAATTTAGAAATAGATAAAAGACTAAAATAGATAATGAATCTTCAAAGATTTTTATATGACCAGTAAACACATGAATATCACTCATCATTATCATAGTATAACTAATCATTAAGGAAATACAAATAAAAACTGTAGTGAAATACTACTTCACATTTGTTAGGAAGGCTACTTAACATGAATTACATTGCTCCAGCCCTTTACCTTGAGTTTGTTACTATCTTTACTTGTAAAGTGTGTTTCTTGTAAGGAGCAGATGGATGGATTATGGTTTTTAATCCATTTTGCCACTTTATATCCTTTTTGGGGAATTGAGGCCATTTACATTCAATGTGATTATTGAGAGATAACTTTTAATTCCTAACATGTTAAGATTTTCTTTCTGTTTGAAATACTGTTTATTCTTCTTTGTTTAGTTGTCTGCTGGATGGAAAATCTTGTTTCTTTAGAATATGTTACTCTAAGCCCTTCTGGCTTTCATGACTTGGTTTGGGAAGTCTGGAGTGATTCTAATTGGTTTGCCTCTGGATGTCACTTGGCCTTTTGTTCTTGTTGCCTTTAAGATTCTCTCCTTGGCTTCTACATTGGTCATTTTGACAATTATGAGGCATGGGGAACCTTTTCTCTGATCCTGTCTAAAGGGAGTTCTACAAGTTTCCTGGACCTGTGTATTGACTTCTTGTTCTATGTTTGGAAAATTTTCTGCTATTACTTCTTTGAAGAGATTATTGTTCTTTTTTATTTTACCTTCTTTTCCCTCCTCTACTCCAATTATCCTTAGGTTAGCTCTCTTAAAATGGGCCCATATTTCTTCAATGTCGAATTCCTGTTGTCAGATTTTTTTAAGTTATAAATTATGAGTTCATTTTTGGAGTGATCATCTTCTAGGAGTAAGATTCTATTCTCCATGTGGTCTAATTGTTTGTAGTTTGAATTGATGCCTTTACTTCAATGATTACATCCTTTATTTCTTTTATACCTTCTCTAAATTCTTTTAGAAGGTCCTGTATTATTTCTATAGTTATATTCCTGAGTTGATCTTCTGGAGATTTCTGAATTTCTGTGTTATCAGGTTCTGATATTGTGGAGTTGTGGGCATTCATTGCTCTATTATGGTTCCTCTTTCCCATGATTTCAAAAGTTTGTGCCTTCTCTGGGTTCTTTTCTGGGTCACCACAACTTCACTTAGGGAGCTCTGGATCTCAAATTTGTGGAAATCTCAGCCGCCACTACTCCTTTACTGGGTTGTATTGCAAAGCAGACTTAGGGAGTTAGTTGAGGCTGCACAAGACTGTGGGGGTGCTGGGCAGGACATTTTCCCATGGAGAGCTTCAACTAGAGTGTGGTATCTTTGCCACCAGTACTCCTTCACTGGGTTGGACTGCAAAATCTCAGACCCAGGGAGATTATAAAAGCTGTGCAAATCCCTGGGGGTGCAGTGCTGGGATTTCTTCTTTGGGGGCCGCAATTTCACTTAAGGTTGTTGTGTGCACTGATCTGGAGCTATAGCAGGTGTGGTGAACTCACCGCCACTGCTGTCAATGTGTTGCTGCTGCCATGCCCTCAGCCCTGAGGCTGGCATTTTTCTTTTCTGATTTTGAGCTCCTTTCTGAGTCTGAATTATACCTGAATGGTCCAGAGCTGTTCACTTCAGCTCCTTGTTTACCTTTCTTCTCTGGATCCTGGTGCTATGAGACAAGATGGTACCGGTGTGGCTCTGCCAACGCAATGCAAGCTGGTTTCTTTTCTGGTCTCTGGTTGTTCTTCTAGTCTTCTTTTTCTCTGTCCCTTGTGTTTACAGTTTTTATTCCTCTGCTGATAGTGTTTTCTGGCTATGAAAAGCGCTGGTTTTGTGGCAATAGAGATTGAGTGTTGTCAGGACTTGTAAATGCTGCTTTTCTCAGTCACCATCTTCCTGGAAGTCCTGTTATTTTTAATTTAAGCTCTAAAGTATTAATACAAAGGTAACATCTTCCAAGTATTTTAGTTATTAGGGCAAGAAAATATGAAAATAAACAAGAAATGGATTAGCTAATTTTTGAAATGGAATTTGCTGTTACCTTCAGTGTAGGAAGCTTTATTTTCTAAGTATCAGAAAAGTAGATTTTTGGAATTTCATGTAACTAAAACAATATAAATGTGAAGCACTTTCAAGTTTTGTCATTTCTTAGCTATATCATTTTAGTAAAATTACTCAAAGTTTTTAGGCAGTTTCTTTAATAAATACAATATGAAAAAGTTATTTTAGTTATATAAATGTCTAATGATGGATAATATGTTTTTACATATATAAAATACATAGAATCAGGCTAATGCTAAGTAACAAATGAAGTTGTTTTTTGGAAGATCCTTCCTATGACTTGTTAAGAAAGTAAAGATGGAAAGATTCTCAGAAATAGAGAAGAATGGAGCCAAAATAAGTTGATATCTGAATCATTTCTCTTGTATAAATCATTTTTATTTCTAAAATCTGGTTATTTTAATTATACTTTTTTCTCAGAAGCTACAGAAAAAAGACAACAGAATTAATGTAGGCATAATTCATCCGTCTATAAACTAAATGGTTTAAAAGGTGTTCAGTTGGTATGAATTGCCTTACTCTAAAAAAATTGATGCATGAAGTAGATCCAATTATCTAAACTGATGTACATTTATTATTTTATGGCATATTTAAAAAGGCTAATTTGCCACATAATCTTCAGACAAATTATTTATTCTTATATTTATTTCTATGCCTATTATGTTCAAGGCCCATGCTTAGAATCTGTTCAAGAGTTTACCCTCTGACATAGAACCTGGTGCAGAATATGTGCTCATTCAATGTTTGGTGGACAATGTCAGAAAGGAAGTAGCTTGAATATCAAAGGCAAATATCTTTTTATATAAAGTATTAAAATTGTTCAGAGGGATAAGAGAATGATTCTTGTTGACATATTAAAGGAGGCTCATTAGGGATTCAGCATTTGAAGGACACGTTCAAGTGAAAACAGGAAGGAGAAGAGAGATAATTTGGTTATAGGAGAGGAAATCTGAATTGGTTCACTTATCAGGTCATTGTATACTCAATGGACAGTAATATAATTAAACAAGTGGAAGGTCTGGCCAGTTTCTTCATTCTTTTGTCCTTACATCTGGTTATTTCCACTAGACCTTACATTCCAAATCTTCAGATTCTATCCCACCTTATTCTCTGCCATATATTTCTTTTCTTTTCAGATTTCAAGTTCATTGTCCATGCCACTACCACCCTGTATCTAGATGACTGTGAGAGCTTCACTAATTAGTTTCCATTCAGCTTTACCTCTTCTGCTTTTCCAAGCTCTGTATCAACCTGGCAACCAGTAATTCTATTGAAAGTTATGTTTTTTTAAATTTTTATTTATTTATTATTGCAGTATCAGGAGCTGAACCAGGAATGTTCTACCTCTGAGCTATATCCCCAGCCTTCTTTTATTTTTATTTTTATTATTTTTTTCAAACAGGATCTCACTAAGTTTTAGGGGGTCTTAATAGATTGTGGAGGCTGGCACTGATACTGCTCCTATCTCAGCCTCTCAAGTACTGGGCTTATAAACATGCATCATTATGTCCTCTGAAATCTAAGTTTGAGCATACCACTTTGTTGCTCATCTCTTCAAAAGATAATAATTTTCATATTTTGTCTAATTATTATTCATGTAATTTCAGATGGTACTTTTCAAAATCTTAACAAACTCTACAGGACATAGCTCTCTGTCACCTCTCTGCCTCCCCTAAATTCCTTGTGCTTGCTCACTCTGTTCCAGCTACATGCTTCGGTCTCTGTCACTGCTGTTTCTGTGTCTAGAGTGTTTTTTCCTCTCTCACCTTCTGCAGGTGGCTTTTCAAATGCCATATAATATGTGAAGCTCCAGTCAGATCCTGCTATCACTTTACTTTTCTGGTCTGGTTCTTGCATTTTATTTCTTGGCTATCTTAGGTTAGGTTTGTTGAAAGCATTCAGTACCATGGGATTGTTGAGGGAAGATGTTCAGGGTTTAGGTGTCTGAAAAGCCTAATTCTCTTTCTTCATTTAGAGTGAATATCAGACCAGAGGTAGGTGTGATCAGATGTGTTTATTTCCTGGCTGACTTGCTTTTTCACTCTTTTAAAGAAGTCCTTTGTATTTTAACCAACTACCTATTTTGTCTGTGGCTACATACCCCTATATATCTCTCAACTGCTTGGTTGTTGTCACATGTTGCTGTTGGAACTTCTGTCCTTTATTGCTGCTCATATTTCTCTAGATCTTGAGCCTAGCCTTGTACACAGAGTGGTCATTCTTATCACTTGCTGATACCTGATCCTACCAGGAAATCTGTTAACAAGAGTGATAAATTTGTAGGCATGTTCAGGGATTGTCAGAGTCTGGTGCAATTTGGGAATGTGTCCAAGGGAGTTGTTATACTCTTACTCTCTGCCAGGCACCAGGCATCAAGCTGCATGCTCCTTTTTCTGGGGGAGGGGGGGTTACACTTATCATCATCTCTTCCAGTTCTGCACTGTTAGTTCTGCATGTCTAGACTTGATGTACTGAGATACAGCCTATGCATACATTTCATCAAAAAAGACCTAATATCCATCAAGACTGATATATCATATCCATCAAGACTATTCATTATTTCTTGGTAAGTTTCTTTAAGCTCTCCCTTTACATTTTTATTACGTTCATGTCAGTCAGTGATTCCTGCAGTGAACTTTCTCAGGAAAGATAGAACTTGCCATTGGCATTTAGTGTTGTATTGTTCATTTCCAGGAGGGAATAGCTGAGTAAAAATGATACTTTAGAGTGGATAGTGGGAGGGGGAGCATCGATGGTTTTTGCCTCCAAATTTTCTCTAATGTTGTCAAGTCTGGCTGTGCTTTAAACTATTCTAAATATGCTCAACTGTATTTGACAAGGTAGCCAAAAAACACAGTATTATAGAAATAATAAAAAGACAAATAGAGGGGCCAAGAAGAAGGGCCTTTAGAAAAAACTTTCCTTCCTTTCTACAGAAGAAAGCAAAATTGCTTTTTTGACCTGAAGCAGCTCAAAGGTCATTTTGAGCCACTGAAATCATAGTCCAATTCATTTAAGTATGATAAAATGTCACAAACCAGACATCTCATGGCAGAATTTATTAAGAATTCATAATCTCACTCATTACCTCTGATTCATATATTTTAACTAAATTCAACATCTAGTTTTTACATACTTCACTTCCAAAGAAGCTTGTTTTCTTTTCCCTCTGACCCTGGCTATTTTTGATTTCTCACTGGGCTTCAAATATAGCTCTTTAGGTACATACTGAAACCCACTCTTATGAATTGATCCTAGACAACTTGTATTCTTAGCATGCTCAACATGTGTTCACTGTAGAACTAAAATTTAATATTTACATTAAGATCAGAAAAATATTGGTAGATTTTTAGTTTCTTCCTTGAACTCTACCAAAATGTCAACTTTGAGAAAAAATACTTATCATAAATGTGCTGTCAATCTTACCATCTTCACGAGCTCCCTCCATCTTGTAAGTGATGTCACATAATCAATGGAAAGAGAAAGATCTTGAATCCAGACAGATCTTGACTGGAGTTTGCCTCTGAAATAGTATCTGGGAGTCTTGGACAATATACTAAGCTATATGAACCTCCTATTTTCCATTGATTCTACAGAGGTAATTGTCTATCTTCAGAGGACACCACAAGCATTCACTAAAAGTGCTTGTGAAAATCTAAAATCTAAAAACTGTGGACTCCTAACAGGTATCGGTTTTCTTGCTTTTATCCAATTGCACCTTTCTTTCCTCAGTAACAAACTGATTTATTGGTATACTGCAATATAATTCAATATATGACAATTTAGGAGGCAGACATAATGTTACTTTCCAATATGAAGAATATTGACTTATTTTCTAATTTTTTTTTTTCTGGTTGACTTATAAACTGTTTCATTCCTCTTCCAAAATGATGCTTCTTTTGCTTTGGCTTGAGCTATTCCTAAGAAAAGCACTGATCCCACTCAGAGGTGGGTTTAGCCTGGTGAGAACAGCAGGCTCCTTCACATTTTCTACTAAAATTATGCTCAAGAGCTAAAAAAAAAATTGATGACCCTCTTTAAAAAGACCCTTAGCTGATTCTTTTCCTAGGAAAATTATTATTTGTATATGTTGTTTGACATTGGTCCATTCTGAAGATGTAATACTTTTTTTAGAAAACAATTCTTAGAAGCCAGGCATGATGGTGCATACCTGTAATCCCAGCACTTGAGAGGCTGTAATAGGAGGATCCCAGATTTGAGAGCAGCCTCAGCTTGTAGTGAGACTCTCATAAACCTAGCAAGACTGTTTTAAAAAAAATAAAATAAAATAGGGTTGGGAATGTAGCTCAGGGTTAGAATGTCCCTGGTTTAAGTCCCCAGCACCATAAATAAAAAAGATTCTTAGCCGGGCGTGGTGGCGCACGCTTATAATCCCCGCGCTTGGGAGGCAGAGACAGGAGGATCGCGCGGGTTTGAAGCCAGCGGCGCTGGCCTAAGAGACCCTGTTTCAAAAAATATAAATTTTTATTACTAAGTTTAGAGAACAACTGTTCCAGAGTGCAGAGCAGAGGAATTTGTAGTGATTGATAAATCTAATGTGTCAAACTTTCTGCCTTTCTTAAGATGTTTTCTCTAAAACCCCACGATAACATTACTTTAATTACTTATTTTAATTTTTTAATCATACTTTTTTTTTGGTGATACTGGGGTTCCTGGACGCCCTTATACCTCTGAGCTACACTCCCAGACCTATTTTATATTTTTGAAACAGGGTCTCTTAGGCCAGCGTGGCTGGCTTAGAACTGGCTGGCTTCGAACCTTCGCGATCCTCCTGTCTCCGCCTTCCAAGCGCCGGGATTACAAGCGTGCGCCACCACGCCCGGCTTTAATCATACTTTTGATTAAAAATCAAGGCAGGATTCTCTAGCTTGATTTACTGTCCAACAGGTATGGAGCTGACCTCCATTTTTTTCCACTTATGGTCGATAAATAACATAAAAATGACACTAGTCTCATTGTATTTTAGTGACATGTTAATTCTAACATTGCATTGACTTGTTATTGAAAGTTTAATGTTATTTTTTTCTCCATTCACTTTTATAATTTGAAAGAGGTCATTTTCATTTTTACTCTCTTGGTATATTTTATTTTCTTATATTTTTGCCAAACTTTTGTTTGGTCATAGGAACAGAATGTTTATGATTATGTTAATGTACATCCTTATGATTAAATTAAAAACCAACCATAGAACATTAGTCAAGTAGAAGATAAAGTTATTAATGTATTGAGAAACATTATTGAAACTATGATGCACTTAGATGGGTTAAAGCAATACAAACCTAAGGCTTCAATAATTCTCCATTAACTTCATTCACCATTATAAAATACCAGTAATATTAGTTAACTCATATTAAAAATGCAATAGTATATTGAAGCAAATAATGGTATCACCCTGCTTCTGTGACTAACACTGAGACTCTATTATGAACTATGTCTGCATCAGATGATAGGGCCAGTCTAAGTGGGAATGGCATGGCATAGTGAAACAGCACAGGCCTTGAATGTCCCATCCTCCTATTTCAGGGCTATGTAGTATTTGGGAGTTTACTTATCTCCCTGAAAATCATATTCTTTGTGAATAAAAATAAAACTTGTACTGTTATTATGATTATTAACAATGTATACAAAGTATCTTAGTGCTAACACAAGTAATTGGAATTATTAATAACCATATAGACAAAAGCAATTTTGTTGACTAAAAGAAATAGAAAGGTGCCTACTCAAAAGTGTACCACAAAGTCATTCTTTTTTTCCTAGAATTTAATTTTGTCACTTATGAAATTGTTAGAATTTCAATATTACATCCAACTCTAATTTTCCTATATTTATAAAACAAAACAAATATGTGTTTGTATCAGAAATGACTTTTTTATTTACATAGGCTTTTTTTTTTTTTTTTTTTTTTGGTGGTACCGGGGTTCCTGGAAACAAACACTTCTGCCTCCAGGCTACACTCCCAGACCTATTTTATACTTTTTATTTGGAAACAGGGCCTCTTAAACCAGCAGGGCTGGCTTCGAACCTGTACTATCCCCCTGTCTCTGCCTCCAAAGCATGGGGATTACAAGCATGTGCCACCATGCCTGGCTACATAGGCTTTTGATTTGTCATAGCTAACAATACATGATACTTGAACAGACACTAGAAAAATAGGTCATTTATGTGGATTAAAATGGATGATATGATACCAGAAATAATTATTAGCAAACAAAACATGCTTTTAAAATATGTTAGAGATTCTCAACCCATTTTCTACTATAGCCTAAAGGAAACAATAATATTTTCATTGTATCACTTTCTAAATTATGTTTTCAGTGTTTAGGGTGTTATATGACTTCCAGAGTAACTTGAGAATGTGTTCTTAACAATATATGATTATTATTATTATATTGGAAGCCACAAAAGAAAAACAAGTCACTTTTAATTGGCTATACAGTGTTAGATATGTTTGAATCTGGCCATTATTTCATATTCTGTTCTAGACAATATAATGGCCAAGGTTGCTTTATTTCGTGCAGGTCCCTCAAAGAACTCATTGTGCTTCATTATTTTGATGTGAAGGTGAGGAATAGAAATCATACCGGGCCAGCTTGGCAATATGGTGTTTCTTATCTTGAGTGTCTGTTGGCTCGACAGAAGTCTTTAAATAAAGAAGTGAAGATCAAGACTGTGCACCCATTTTATTTTTTAATTTATTGATACATTGTGATCATACATATTTTTTAAATTGTTGGTACATTGGAATCATACATCTTAATGGCGTAGAAGATGGCAGAGGAATACATGCACACATCACTCATTTAGCCCTTCCCCAATTCCCACCCTATACCCTCCCCCTCCCTCTTCTCATGTTCAGCTTAGTGACTGACTTTGATATGTTTGTGAATGTACACCATGTACATTAGGGTGTTTCCCTCTTCCCCATCTCATCTGTCTCAGATAGGTTGCCTTCTTACTCACCTGAGTTTCTCCTTCTTTGTTTAAAGTTCCTCCTATGTCCCATTTTCCCTCCACCTTCCAAATATTAGGGAGAATATCCAATTTTTTAGTTTTTGTGGCTGACTTATCTCAGTTACTATAATGTTCTCCAGTCACATCCATTCCCCTGAAAATGATATAATTATGTTCTTTATGGCTTAGTAAAACTTAATTGTGTACATAACTCATCGTTTTGTAATCCATTCATCTGTCAATGGGCATCTTGGCTGGTTCCATAGTTTGGCAATTGTGAATTATGCAGCATTAAACATAGATACAGATGCATTAGTCTTGTAGTTTGGTTCCCATTCTTTTGGGTAGATACTCAGGAGTAGTAGTATTAGGTCATATAGTGGGTTCATTCCCATTTTTCTTTTGAGGATTCTCCATACGGTTCCGAAGTGGTTGCACTAATTTGCAATTCTAACAACAATGTATTAGAAGTGACCCTTGCCAACATTTGTTATTGCTTGTATTTTTAATGATTGCCATTCTAATTGGAGTTAGGCGAAATCTCAGGGTAGTTTTGATTTTCATCTCTCTGATTGCTAAAGATGTTGAACATTTTTTCATACATTTATTGGGCATTTGAATTTTTTCTTTTCTCAAGTATCTATTTAGTTCACTTGCCAATTTTTTTATTGGTTCTTTTTTTATTGGTGACTTTCTTGAGTTCTCTGTACATTCTAGATATTAGGCCTCTATTGGAAGAGTAGTTGGGAAAAATCGTCCTCATTCTGTCAACTCTTTGTTAAGGTTCTTGATGTGTCCTTTGCTGTACAGAAGCTCTTCCATTTAATGCAATCTCACATATTGATTCCCTTTTTAGTTTCTTGTGTCTTTGGGGTCTTGTTGAGAAAGTTTACCTGTATTTATGTGTTGAAAAGTTGGACCTATGTTCTCTTCAATGAGCTGCACAGTCTCTGGTCTGATTTCCAAGTCTTTGATCCATCTTGAATTGACTCTTGTGCAGGGTGAGAAAGTGGGGCCTATTTCCATTTTTCTGCATGTACATAACCATTTTTATCAACACTTTTTGTTGAAGAGGATTTCTTTCAATGTGTATTTTTGGGCCCTTTGTAAAAAAAAGCATGTGGCTGTAAGTATGTGAAGATTTTTCTGAGTCTTCTATTCTGCTTCATTGGTCTATGCATCTGTTTTTGTGCCAATATCATGCTTTTTTTTTTTTTTAATGAAGGCTTTGTAGTATAGTTTGAAGTCATGTATTGTGATGCCCCCTTCATGGTTCTTGTTGCTAAAAACTACTTTGACTATTCTGAGTTTTTGTTGTTCCAAATGAAGTCAAGGGCTATTTTTTTGTGTGTGTGTGGATCTGGGGATGGAACCCAGGGGCATTTGACTTCTGAACTACACCCCCAGCCCTGCTTTTATTCTTTATTTTGAAACAACGTCTCGCTAAATTATGGAGTGCCTCACTAAGTAGCTGAGGCTGCCTGCGAACCACGATCCTCTTGTCTCAGCCTCACAAATGCTGGGATTAAAAGCATGTGCCACCATGCCCGGCTCAGTCAAGGACTATTTTTTTCTATGTCTGTGAAGAATAATCATGGTAATTTAATGACTACTGCATTGATCTGTAGATCCTGCCAGTTAAAATACAGGGAGTTGCCTATTATTTGCTCAATATTTCTTTAACTATTACATTACTTTAATAGCTCACATTTGGATATCACATTATATATCATTTTTATAAAAGAAAAAACTGCAATGTAGAAAGTTAAATACAAGAGGTGGCATTCATGAGGAACTTTGATATATGAATGAAATTTGGACCAATGGCTATTTATAAATAAATATATAAGGATAGTTTAATGGTTTAAATTTCAAAGGTCCTCCTAGCCTTCACAGAAACAATGTAGCAATACTGAAAGTGGAGCTTGTTTGCTAAGGAGGGGTCCCTAAGGGTGTGGTTTTGGGGATTACATATCCTTCTTAATTTTTCTGCTTGTTCTCTTGCTTCTAGTCTTCATGATGTGAAAACAGACCCTTGCTCTCTCCCTCTGCTTCCTGCCATCAGGCCCTGAGTTTCAAACCCTGGCCTCACAGGGACTGAACCCAGAATCTCTAAAAAACTGAACAAATAAATCTTTCTTTCTCTATGGTATGTGGTCAGTCATTTTGGGTATAGCCATGAGAATGTTGACTGAGATGGATAGTAAAAATACAACAATGATAAGAAATAGCTTAATTACATAAGGAACATGAAATAGAATTATAATTCAAAGTTACTAAAGGTCATTGAATAAACTTGGATATTACTGGAATTATGTGATATAATAGTTCTTTAATTATGAGCAGAGGCTAATTAATTGAAGTTATTACAGTATAGGTCTTACTAGAAATATTTATTCCATAATATTTATATTGAGCATTATAGAAATATGGAAAAAATCTTAAAGCAGAGTGTACTAACCCAAAATACATGTGTGACATAGCCAACCAACTTCACTGGACTCAACACTATTTTATCTGATATTGATTATAGATTAAAGTAGTGATTTTTACTGAAAACTCATCCTCAAAAGTAGTTCAATGAAATTTCATTGAAATCAATACTTCTGACAAATTTTGATTTGGTTTTATGCAGTCTATTTCACTTTTCCAATTTGCTAGTAGATTTTAAAAATCTATGAGCATCTTTTTAAACATGTAGAACTTACTAAGAGAGGTTTATCATCAAAGAAAACACTCTCTTTTACCCCAGAAATAATTATGTCAGCTTTCAATAAGCACTCAGGAGAGATTACTTGCTGCGTGTTTTTGCTGCATAAACTCAACTATATAATTGAAACCAAAGATGTTACGATGTCTAAGTTTTAAATGTCAGATAAAAAGAGATTCTGTTGTTTCATAACATGATTTAAATTGATGTTTGCTTTCATGCTGGGTTTGATTCCTTTAGTCTGATATGACAACATGCAAAAGAAACAGATGAAAGATTTTAGTTAACTATTAAAAAAATTTTAGTCTGAAATATTAAATTTTTTTGACTTACATTTTTTTAGTTTATCTCAGGTGCATTCAGTTCAATCACAAATCTAGTGGCATGAAAAGAAAGAATATCTCTGTCTTATATATATTTAAGTCTAAAACTACTATAGGAAAAAAGCAAAAAGATTTATTAGAATCTGCTTTTAAAACTCATATCTACCTTAAAACTTTTCTTCTGCTACCAAAAGTAAATTATATTATATGCATTAATATAGTCATGACCTAGACTAGATTTGAGCTTTCATTTAGATAATGTTACTTATGAATGAAGAAAATATAAATTTGTTGAAATTGAGGCATAATTGTTAAAAATTTATTCTAAGTGCTGTTCTTCATATGGGAATTAAAGACTAGAACAAAACATATGCAGTTTTAATATCTGGAATTTCAAATAAAAAACTTTAAGAAATAATGATAATAACAAAATCAATTATAATGAAATCACACTTCTTGAAGTCAGTATCCCAGTATGTAATCCCAAAATATCTAAAAAGTATGGAAATCTTTGCTAAGCAAACACTAAATTTAATCAAACCAATAAAGTTCATTGTATAGGACTACATGTAATACCATTGACCCTGGAACTATTTGTGGTTATGGAATTGTGAAAGCACACATATTTTCCCATATTTTTAAACATTATTCATCTCTCTGGGTGTGGTGGCACATGCTTGTAATCCCCACGCTTGGGAGGCTGAGACAGGGGGATCACACAGGTGTGAAGCCAGCCTCAGCTGCTTAGTGAGGCTCTTAGCAACTTAGTGAGACCCTGTTTCCAAATGAAATATAAAAAAATAGATTGGGAGTATAGCCTGGAGGTAGAAAGCCTCTGGTTTCCACCCCCAGTACCAACCAAAAACAAAAAATAAAAAACAAAAAGCAAACCCCATTATTCATCTCATACTTCCCATTGACTGAAGTTAGATACAACCCATGGTAACTACATGCAGTATAAAGTTTATACAAATAAATACAAAGGGTATATTTCTATTTCTAATTTATTTTATAGTCTCAGTGATATACCTTCATTTTGTGTATGCATATTGGTAAGATCCAATTACATTAACATTAGCAGACTAAATATATTAAGGATTCCCTACTTATAATAATTAAATATGCTTTCCAGAACATAGAAGTAAAAATATAATGCAAATGTTTATGTATTTTGGCACAATATATAAAGAATAAAGAGCATCATATTTGTTTATAGCCAAAATATAAAAAATCAGTGTTTCCAAAATCTGTTGATCTTTCACAAACTATATTATATTTATTTCTATACTACATAGTTATACTTTTTTATACCACAAAGTATAAAAGTATGAAACATGATTCAATCATGTTGCCAAGTACTGCAGAAAGAAAAGAAAGGATGACTAGAAAACTTTCATTTAATAAAATGTTAAAAACAAAGAAACAAGGCCATGCGTGGTGGTGCATGCTTTTATTCCTGGTGCTTGGGAGGCTGACAGGAGGATCGCAGATTTGTGGCCAGCCTCAGCTACTTAGTAAGACCCTCAACTACTTAGTGAGACCATGTTTCAAATTAAAGAATAATTAAAAAAAAAACATAGGGCTGGGGGTGTATCTATGAGGTAGAATGCCCCTGAGTTCAATCCCCAGTACTAAAAAAATTAAAAACATAATTCTTGGGCTCATCCTTCATTTTTTAAATTTTGCTTAAATCACATCTTTGAAATGGAGAGAAATTATATTATATAATGAAGATAAAGTAAGCCTGATTATTATTGTCAAGTCTTAAAATTTCAGTCCCTGCATTGTTGAAAAAGGTTTGTTTTATTTCAGTATAAAATTGTAAAATAGAAATATAAAAACACTTAAAATGAGTCTTCTTGAGTTTCCAGACATATAATTGAGTTTTCTTGCAATATCAAGTAAGAAAGGTAGAAAAGAAATTTCAGCACTGTTATAAACTCTTGAAAAATGTGGTTAATAACAAAAGTGCTAACCTTTTCTTAAACTATGCAATAAAAGCTTATATGGAAACATGTCTGGAGTGAGCATGGAGATAAAACTTTTTGTTATACTTTTTAGAATGCCAAATATTTGTAATGTATTGTTCATATACAAAAATATTTTTGTTTGGTTTGCTTAGTAGATATTCTAAGGGACAATTCTCTAAGAATTAAAGATGTAAAGAAATGGCTATGGCAAGAACTTATACTATATATGTGAAACTGTGAAAGAGGATTTTTCTCAGTGACAGAATAATCAAAAAGTTTTACAAGGGAGATAAAATATATATAATTTATATGTATCTTTATTTCTGAAAGGAAAACATCTTAAAATTGGTTTGTGGTCAGAAGTAAAAATTTTTAAATTGTGTTTATTTTTTGCAATCAACTTTTTGGTTTCCCGGAAGTAATCATTTGCTATAAATGTTTATTTCTAGAAGAAGAAAGATTAATTTTTTCTATTTATATTTTGATCCTGTATTTGCACACAGAAGCCAGTCAAATTGATTTCCTTTTAATTTAAATGCAAGTCAGGCATGATGTTGTACACCTATAATCCAAGTACTTGGGAGGCTAAGATAGCATGATAAAAGGGTTGAAGCCAACCTCAGCAACTTAGGGAAGCACTCAGCAACTTAGTGAGACCTTGTTTCAAAATAAAAATGAAATAGGACTGGGGGTGTACCTCACAGGCAAAATACCCATTAATTTGATCCCTAGTACCAAATTTCTTTTTAAAAAGTTAAATACAGTTGTTCTAAATGTCTTTTGTTTCTATATGATTAATGAGGTTTTGGAATTATTTTTAATAAGGTTGGTTTGCCTTTGCAAATTCAAAAAAGTGATGGTTTTTCTTTTGATCATTCTTCTCTACCAGGCCATCAAAAATATAAAGTTGGATACATGCTTTAGTATGGTTTAATAAAAGAATGTTTCAGGTTTTCTTAATACAAGTTGAATAATTGGACTTTCAAAAAAGAATCCTTAGGCACCAAGTACTGTGTGAATGTAGGTCATTGTCAACATGATCTACACTGTGATGTGATACTATAATGCACCAATAAAAATAAAGGAAAAAAGAAAAAAGAATCCTTACCAATAAGATACTAGGAAAGGTATTTTCTAGTTGGAATTATTGAGTACAAGTTTTATCATCATTTTATTATTTAGCAAAAGTTTAAAGCATATATATATATATATATATATTATATATATAATTTATATAAAGATAAAACAAAACAATTTGAAGATGCTTATTTTTTAATTGCTTAATTTGCAAAGTCAACTATGAGAATATCAATTTTCCCCTTACCTGTTTTATCTCTTTCAAAGTTATTTCAAATTATTTTAGCTCTTTTTTTTTTTTTAAGATTTCAGTATTGTCCCCAGGGTTCTACTTCTCTACTCACTATTTCTTGGACATTTTCTCCTTTCCAAGACTGTTTTATAAGACCTTTGGCCAATTTTATTGGTCAAAGAATGAGTACTAAATGGCCCTATTTTAAGCTGGGCATAGTGGTGCATGCCTGTAATCCCAGTACTTGGGAGGCAGAAACAGGAGTACTGCAGGTTCACAGCCAACCTCAGTAATGTAGCAAGTCCCTCAGCATTGCAGCAAGACCCTGTTTCAAAATAAAATATAAAATAGGACTGGTAGTATAGTTTAGAGGTAAAATACTTCTGGGTTCAATTCCCAGAACCACACACATTTAAAAAAAAAAAAGACAAATGGCCTTATTTTACCAGTTTGTAGGGTTATGTTGCTTTAAATTTCAGACTCAATTTCAGACTCATTAAATAATGCTCCTTTTCCCTCTGACTTTTTAGGTTTAGCTACTCTGACTATGTTGGTGTGGGGAGAAAGACATAGGACTCTTGATCCTATACCACAGTCTCCAGTCTCACCTTTATTTAAGCACCTTGGGTTGGTGGACGGATGTTGCGGTATGCTGGCATATATTCAGCTATCAATAGATCAATGAATTGTTTCCCATTAGGCAATGTGCTTTTGCATTTTTGTGCCTTTAGGACTCATGTACCAAAGTCCACCCGAAATGCTTAAGAACAATGTTTTAAGTGTTCCTATACCATTGGCTCTTACATCTAAGGCTTATTGTTGGATAGTGTTAGAGAAAAGGTCCTCTGTATTCTTTCCGCTACTGATGTTTTCAAATAACTTGCACTTGACATAAAACATATGATTACATACTGAAAGTGTCTTTTTTTTGTAGGTTTAATACTGCAAAGAATACATTGCCACTTAAAATATCTTTAATATCAAATAATGATTCAGGAGAATTTTTAAAAATCAGTGAGGCCCGGCTAAAGATCAACAGTATTTCTTGAATTGAAACAAATAATGCCATAAATTTTAGAAACAGTTTTTACCAGTATATATAAATATTTATGCTTAGATGTATGCATGTATATTGATAGCAAAACATGATGGCTTATATAGACATACATATTTTTATTAAAATAATTTTGTTCTCACTTCATTCTTCAAGAAATTTTATTCATAGCTTAGGTGAAAAAATAAATATGATGACTGGTTTCTCCAAATGTGCACAGACTTTTAAGACACACCTAAGTCCAGCTTAATTATTTTATAATAGCATAAAAGGACTGATAGAGCAAATTTCTGTTTTAAATTCTTCACTCAACTCTTTATTGAGCATCTATTTTATAGTATACGGTTTCAGAAACACAGTAGAAAAGAAAATTGGCCCAGTTTTTGCCTTCCTGATATATTTGTGAATTAAATGCTAGAAGTGGCAACATAAAGGCTTGAATGGATTGTTCTCTAATGTTATATTATAGCAGGAATTAATAAGAAGAACAATTTAGTGGCAAAATCCAAAACCTAATTAGGTCCTACACGTTAGGGCAAGGAAAACAAACAAACAAATGTGCATTTGTATGAAAAATATGGTAAACATGAAATAGCTTATCACATATTACTTAAGATAGAAATCTGTGCTCATGGGAGTTTGAGAGCTGTATTTTTTTTTTTTAAGATAGATAGATGTGGCCTTCTTTCAAAGAAAGAAGATTCTATGCTTATATAGAATCTATCACAGACACACTTTTTTTTCTCTAACGATTAGATATTAATCTATGAATTTAAAACCATATTTTCTCCAAAGATGTTACGGAAATCAGCAGCATTATAATGCGCAATTTTCTTCTGGGGAAATAAGTGGTTAAAGTAACATAACTGTAAAGGGGAACGTTTCATATTATTAATGCACACATCACGACACTTTGGGGTTGAAGATGTTGACTTCTTAAAGGCTAGTCCTTTGGACCACCCACAAGTCTATAGTACCCGAAGAACATGGAAGCAGGAGTTTGTATTCATGCAAATAGCTTTCCAGAAAGTAGAAATTAAGATGCTTGGGTACAGTTTGGTGCTATTGTGTAAACTTAGACACTGTATTTAATATCTTGAGTCAACTTTTGTTCCACTTAAAATGAAAGATTTGGCTATATTACCTGTTGGATCCCTTTATAGTTAGTCTATTGTTATTATTTCATGACTGAAAAAATTAATATATTTGTTCTCTTATTTTTTTCCTTTGAAAACTGTACTGACCCAAAGATATTATTTAGTGATAAGCTGTTCCCTTTTGATTGTCTACTATATTTAATCAGTTTTTTAAGTATAAGAGTATTGTTTCATTTTAAAAAAATGAATTTCTATAGGCCTAACAGAAAAAAAGAAACAACTGATAGTTTTATGTTATTATTGTTTGTGGACAGAAAATCTGCCTCTAAATTTTCCAGCAGCCACAGAAATAGAGAAAAATAATAACTTAAAAGATTTGTTGAATGAGAAGTATGACTTGTCCTTAAAACAAAGTTTTTTTTTCTTTTCTCAGAGGAAACATTGTTCAGTAAGGTTAATAACCTTCTCAATATCTAAGAATTTTATATAGCTGCGTCATAATATTTTAATAGTTTGAAAATGAACATCAAAACACACATTTGGTGTGACATTATGCCATTAAGCTAGGCAGTGTTTCTAAACATTGGCTCTAATGACATTTTGGGCTGGATGATTTTTTTGTTATGAATTGTAGGATGTTTGGCAGCATCTCTATTTTCCACTCACTAGACACTAGCTAGTAGCAGCCATTTCTTGGCCCTAATTATGATAACAAAACATGTCTCCAGACATTGACAATTGTCCTGGGGGGGAAGGGGTGGACAAATATCACCCATGATTGAGAACCACTGACCACCAGTGATTAAATAATTGCCAATTATTTAATTATAATAATGTAAATTGCTAAAGAAATAAATGGCTCTTGGAATTTTCTGCTTTTCTGAGGAAGTAAGATATAACTAGAGACCTGAAGAGTAAGAAGTGTCTAGTTATATAAAGAGAGGGATAAGGAGAATACCAAATAGAGATATAGTATATAGTAATATGCATTGGTCACAAAGTGGAAAGACAGTTATGGCATGCTCTTAACTCAATACCAATGACTAAGATGAGGAAACCAATATCCTTTTACTGTCCAACCAAAATATTTTAACTCATCAGTATTCTAGTGTTCTAGGAAGACAGGGATCTAAATTGTTTACCGAGGCACTTAGAATTTGGTAAAGGAAGCAGAAATAACAGTAAAATAAAGATGGATAATAATTGAAGCTAGTTGTGAGGTGTTTAAAAGTGTAAAGGCATAGCAAAACAGAGAGAGGCCAACTTGGGCTGTGCATATTATGATGTGTGGTGACGAGAATTGCCACTCCAGAGACTGATTTGACTGCAAATAATGGGATAAGGGCATTTAGGAGGAGGGACACAGAATAAAAATAGCCAAAGGTGGAACAAATTTGCAAATTTTCACATACAGATAGTTCCAAGTTCTTTTGTTAGGGATTCAGAAAATTTGGTGCTCGCAAAGCCACTCCAAGCTATTTCATGTCCTGGAGAATATGGCCTGGTTTGTTTCATCATCTTAGGAGCAGATTAAAATGAAAGGTTAGAAGTTAATAGAAAATAGTTTGAGACTCTAAGACAGAAAGCTGGAACAATGGTAGAATCTCTACAACTATCTTGGTGATTTTGATAGCTTAGTAGATAAGATGAATCTAGAGAAGATTTTCACTGTTTTGTATAATTCTATTATGAACATATCTTTTAAAAGTTTGGAGTTCAGAACAATTGTCCCAATTACTTTTCTCTTAAAGTTGACTCAGAACAAAAGTGAGATTTTATATTAAGTACGGATCAAAATCAAGGTGACTGTCCTTTCCATACTATAAATATAAATAATTATGAAAGAAAATAAGAACAATGAGATCAGCCAAATATTTTCTAACTATGAGACTAGTGCATTTAAGTTTACTAAGAAACTTTCAGATACTTCCAAATTAGTTTTAGCTGTATCTCCTACCATCAGAGTGGGAAGAGTTGGGGCTATTCTATTTTGGAAAAAGTAGATACAAACATTTTTGCTTCTTTTAAAGAAAAGAAATGTGATGTTGGCTCTTTCTATAACCTCTTCCATGGTAGAAATTATGGACAATGCTGACACCCAAACATAGGTCATTATCTCGTCTGAGAAAAGTTCAATTGGTAAGTTATTCTCTCCTTTCAGTAACAACCTCAAATACAAGCTGGCAGAAATTCTTAACAATGATTTCTCAAAGATTTTGCTGTTATTACATAGTCAATTTATTGTAAGTATGTGGAATGTATCATTCAAACAAAAATGTACACGGATTTTTATGTGAATTGAGAATAATTAACAGTCATAAATTATTTCCATCTCTTTTCACCAAAAAGAAAAAAATAATCAAATATATTGTGATAATTAAAAGCCAGGCCTATTGTCAGGAATTGACCAAAGATCTCTTTGACTAGACAGTTAAGACAGCAGTAGGTGCTGAAACACTGAAAAGCAGGAATTGAGTTTGAAAGTGATTGATGGGGCAAAAGAAGACATTGATGTTTTCTGGCTGAAATGATGAATACAAAATATGGGGGAGGTAACCTGGCAGATGTTCATGAAGAAAGAGATAATGGGGACAGAACAACCTGCCAGTAGGTGCTTAAAATAATAAAGCTTCTTATTTATAGGTACCAGGATTACTGCACAAAAATGGAGAATAGGAGTGCAATTTGAATAGCTGCATCAATACAAATGCTCTTTTAAGTCTAATTTACTGTTCTTATATCTTAAATTTGACTTTGGTTTAACCAGTGGCTATTAGGTATTGTGTTAGCCAGAGTTTTCCAGAGAAAGAACCAATAAGAGATATTTGTATAAAAGATTTATTATGAAAAATTGGCTCACATAATTATGGAGGCTAAGGAGTTTCTACTTATGTCATCTACAAGCGAGAGATCCAAGGAAGTGAGCAGTGCAATTAAGTACAAGCACAAAGGCCTTACACCAGGGATCTCCTGATGTACGTCCTAGTCCAGAGGGAAGAGCTGAGATGATACCTTCCTGCTGAAACAGTGAAGCAGGAAAGTCAAGGGGTAAAATGTCTCCTTTCTTTTATGTGTTCAGATCCTCTATGTATTGGATGATATTTTATCATATTCAGGAGGTCAATGGACTGAGTCCACTGATTCAATGCTAGTTTCATGTGGCATACACTTACCCCCAAACGGTACATAATCTAGAAACTCCATGGTATACTCATGTTGGCCAATAAAGTTAGCCATCACGCATATCTCTTTGTTGTCTCTTTTCTTTAAATGTACCATATTTTAGTCAAAACTAATAATGTTAAATGAACTTTTTTAGTTGTAATAGAAACTAGTTTTGGCTAGCTTAATTAGCAGGAGAAAATTCAAATAGTTTATTGAATAAGCAAATTTCAAAAAGCAGAAAACCATACCAGCTCTAGGATGCTCAAAAGTGGGAGTAAATGGATGAACCCTCTAGAATACTTCTATTTTAATATAAGATCCTGTTTCAAAAATAAAAGTAGGGCTAGCTATGTAACTCAGAGATAGAATGCTCCTGAGTTCAGCTTCCAATACCAACTAACCAACCAACCAACCAGCCAACCAAGCAACCAGCCAACCAACCAATCAAGACTAAAAGAATCTTCTCTTTCTATATAACAGATTTCCCATTCAGGGAGTAAAACTCTTAGTAGCCCAGTGGAATCCATCTAAGTATATTAAAATAATGAAACATAGATAAAATTTAAGCCCTTTCTAAAGCCTAAGCTCTGTTTAGAAGGAAAGAAAATTCTGAGAAGATGCATTTTAAAATTGAGAGGGTGAGGGCCATATTCTAGAGATGGTGGAGTGGTAAATGGGAATGAAATGTCATGGCAGTCTGTACCAGAAATGTAGAGCATCTGTGCTTAAAACAGTAACATGGAAGAGAGATTATATAAGTGTTAGGGAACACATACCAGTTATTTTTTTGTTTTATGATTTTTCCAAACCTATCATATCATACTTTTACATGTCACATGGAAGGCTGGTAGATGTAGGCCATAGTTTAGATGTCAGTCTGCCCAGCTTAAAAGTGAGCATAAATCACCAAAAAAGACAGGTAGAATGTATGTGGATATTGACATAAACAACTAACAGTTTCTGCTACACTTGGTAAAGTAGACACACACACACACATACCCCCCCACACACACACACAATGGTCTTTCATGGAACGATAAGAATTTAAAAAAGTCACTTTGTGATTTTTAATTAAATCTGTATTTATTAATAGGTTTTATTAGGTTTAATAGATTTTAATAGGTATTATTAATAGGTCAACAACTTTGAAAATGCTTTATGAAATATCCCCCAGTATATATTCATGATGTACATTAGCCATATTAAAAGTCATAGAAAGGTCCTAAATGTTAATGTTAGCCAGAATATTCTAAACTTCCTAGACTATGGAAACCAAATTTTCTTTTAAAACTTTTATCATTACATATTCATATTTTGGGAAATGTTGAGATAGCAAAACGTTATAGAAAATGAGATTTAATAAACAAATTATTAAATTCATAAATTAAAAACCTCATGGTTTAAAAGTATACGAAATAGCCATATTTTTGTATTTAATTGTAAAGATGATATTTTCTAATATTCTATTATTAAAACTACAAAATATCACATGGCAGAAATTATCTGCTTATGTATTAGTTTACTGTTACTCCAAAAAAAGCACTTTAAGCTGAGTGACGCATTGAAAAAGAGGCTTAAGGCTGGAGGTGTAGCTCAGTGGAAGAGCACTTGCCTGGCATATGTGAAGCCCTGGGTTCAGTCACTGGCACCACATACCTACAAACAAGTAAAAGAAGTTTGTTTTGCTTACAGTTCTGGAGGTTCAATGGCATGGCACCAGCATTGGCTCAGCTCTGGTGAAGACCCCCTTTCTGCATCATGTGGTGATGGCATCATGATGTCCTTGTGTGCTGGTGGGAGAGATCGCATGGCAAGATAGGAAGCTGGGCAAGAGAATGGAGAGGAGTCAGTCAGTCTTTCTCTCTTCTCTTATAATACTGTGCTTGCAAGAAATAACCAGAGTTTTACAAGGACTGCATGGATGACTTCCAAAAGGAGCAGGCTCAGTGACCTGTGTACTTTGCACGATTCCCCACTTCTTAAAGGTTCCACCTCACATCCCAAGACGTGCCTGAGGACCAAGCTCCCAACACACAAACCCTCGAGGAATACACAAACTATATCCAAACCACAACGACTTAGTTTCATATTGAATTTAATTTTATAGGATAGTACTTTTCAATTGAACATTTAATAATCTATTTCTGAATCATTTAAAAAATACATCTTTTCAACATGGATGGAATCTGCATATACTTTTATTTAAAGCCAGTTGGAATGTTTAGACATGGTTTGATATGACCTAAAAAATTATCTAAAAAAAGTAGTTATAACTAGATGTTTATGGAAGCAGCTCTAAGAATTAAAAAACAAATTTATTTTCATGTACCATCCTTTCTTTAAATCATTTGTTTTCAGTGGTCTTTCATCATTTTAAATGTAAAATCCTCATTGAAGAAGTTATTCTTTAATTTTCTTTAAGAAGATGGAAGGGTCATTAAGTTTAATAGGTCTTAAGTGTCCCTGTGCTTCACACCTTTCCAACTGACAAGAGAAACTGGTTTAACAGTCTGAAAATTCCAAAGGCAGTGTTATATTAAATGTATGTTCTGTAATTGCTTGTAGCAAATTATCCTATTGAAAGAGAAATATGTACCCATGTTCCATGTGGCTATTATTTCTTTGAACATCAGAAATGATTCTAAGTAAACATCTTCAAAGGGTTTTTTGAAATAAGTTAGCTATGTCTTTAGTTTGTAAATTACACAATATGCACTATTTTCAATCAAACAGTGACCACTAAAAATCAAAGAATTTGTATATTAGAAGGATAATTTCAAAGCTCGCTGCTTGAAAAATCACCTAGAAATTGCTTTATTTTATCTTCCCAGACACAGAGGTTTTAAGAAATGTGATGTTATTGAAATTGTATTTCAGTTTTTAAGATCAGTTTTTCATTTTCTTTTGCTCTTAGTAGCAGTACAGATATTGGGATTGGACTTATGGAGCTTTGAAATTCCCATATGAAGCCTCATATAAATAAATCTTCAATTTAAACTCTGAGGACATGTTGTTTGTTGGGTTAAGCAAACATTTAAAAATATTTCTGTTATTACTGCTATTCCCCAAAATTATTTGGTATGACTGTGCAGCTATAAATAAGGTTTATGTGGTCTCTGTCTCTTTTCTCAGACAAGGTGTATTCCTTGACTCAGTGTATATAATTTTATAAGCATGATCAAATCTTTCTTGATAACATTAAGTTTTGTCATATTTCAGTGATATAATTATGAAATTTATTGATGTGTATAAGAAATTGATTAAAATCATGTCTAATATTTGAGTTTTAGATTAGCAAATAGCTGGTGATTGACTTTGAGCTTTGTATTATACCAACAACTGACGATTGTGTAGCTTCTTTATTCCACCATTGGTTCATTTGTAAAATTATATTTTTTAATCTTAAGTATTTCTAGATTCAACTGTCTTTAGAGCTAAATAGTACATATCTAGATTGTGGTTTTGAAAAATATCAAAGGTTTGAAAGATTATTATCAGTTAGTCTCGGATATTCTCTAAAAACTCTTTTCTAAGTATTTAATGTTAATGATATTCTTATGGCTTAATTTTTATCCATAAGCAAAAATGCCATAAATAAACAATGTGCAATGCATGTTTGAGGATTCTATATTTGTTAGCTTAAGTGCTAGTTGTATTGTAGGTTATTTATCATAACTTATGTTAAAATTGAGTTAGCGATAGTACACATTTAAATCAGAGGGACTATACATTATTATTATTATTATTATTATTATTATTATTATTATTATTATTATTATTGTACTGGAGATAGAACCCAGGGATAATCTACCTCTGAGGCACAACCCAACCCTATTTTATTTTTTTTTTGAAATAGGATCTTGCCAAGGTGTTAAGGGTCTCAGTAAGTTGTTGAGACTAGCCTCAAGCCTGTGATTCCTCCTGTCTCAGCCTCCCAAGTAATGGGATTACATGTAGTTGTGAAACACAAAACATCCTCGGTATGGGTACTACTAACCTTTCTTGTACTTTCTGTTATGCTTTCCTTTATCAAAGTCTGCTCTCAGCAAAATACCATCTATAAATCCCTGAAAAGAAATTATACCATTTTAATTGTTGAAAATCTAAAGATGAATTTGCAGTAGAATTTTTAGGTAATAACCAATGTGGGAGGCTGACATGTTTTGGGCAGCAAAATCCGTTTGGATATTACTTCTTTGAACATTAGAGATGATTCTAAGTAAACATTTCAAAGAGACATTTTGAAATGAGTTGGCTATGTCTTTAGTTTTAAATTATACAATAAGGACTGTTTTCAGTACTTTTTAATGGTTAGACAAATTGAACATCATGTTAAATATGTGTGCTATTGTAAAAATGCAGGAGATAAGCACAAAAGAAGAAACTATAGAAGAGCAAATAAGTTGACCTGAGGGGGATGAGAAGGAGAAGAGGGAAATCCCCTAATGTTCATGATATATACTAATAAAAATACCAAGGTCAATCACTAAGCCAAACATGAGAAGGAGGGAGAGGGAGGGAATGGGGTGGGACTTAGGGAAGGGGTAATTGGGTGATGTGTGTGCAGGTATGCCTCCACCATCTTGTACCTCATTAAGATGTATGACAACAATGCACCAATTAAAAAATAAATAAAAGAGACACAAATAGTCCCTTCCCTGACAGAGCATCAGGAAGCTTACATCTAGTAAGAAAGAAAGATAATGAACCAAGTTATTATTATAAAGTAGAATTTCTATGTTAGGTCTATGACTTTATGATAGTATGCTTTAGGACAAAATATAATGACACTTAATTTTCCTACTTCAGTTCTGGGCATTTAATGTTCTATATGACAGAAGCCATAAGACTCTTATTTCTCTTTAATTGCTGAAAATTAAAAAAATATAAAGATTTCTGTTAAGAAAAATAAAGGTAATCTGATAATCTTGACTTAATATCTTTTCATAGTTTTACATTTTTGTAGTTGCTATGTAGTTATATGTATTTTATATAGTTATTAACATAGTATAATCAAGGCTTTTATATACTACTTCTCTTATCAAATATTGCTTTATAAAATATTGCAATAATGTAATTATAGTTATTTCTTTTAGAGTAGACATACTATCACACGATAAGCCATAATCTGCTTGCACAATTGTTTTGTGAATTATTCATACATTTTCAGATGATGTTGTTCAACACAAGATGTCTTCGTTGGTATAGCTTTTTTTTTTCTTTTGAATCATTTTGTAGAAGTAAAGTTATGGTCATGAGATATAAACATTTTAGTATTTCCTATGAATTCCCCAGTGTTTTTTGATATTTTGCCAATTTCCTGTGCCATCAGGATTATATGTTTATTTTGAAGAAGTCATTTCTTTTACTCAGTGTGCATTTGGTGGATACTTAATTTGTACCAAGTCTGGGGTTGAACAAAATAGTAAGATTTAAATGTAAATCATTTATTTTGCATTATCTGAAGGGCCAAGATAAAGGCCTTTTAGAGCCATAAAAGAATACCAGTTTGCACAGGGGAAAGAAACTGTGTTTTAGAAAAACCATTTCACAAGCACTATCACAATGAGGCATTGCGACACAATCTCTTTAAAGTCTGGTTTTAGACACCACTGGTTTCTTTAGACAACACTTCTTCTGGTAATCCATCAGGCCCATTCATCTTCTCCCTGACGACTTCTCAGGTGTAATTGGCTTTTCAAAGTGTTCTATTTACTGATGTCATCTAAAATATTCAACAGGTAAACACATTCCTGGCCCAAATAATGATAACAAGGTGGAACAGTGATACTTCAGCCAAAAGATAATTTCAAAATAGTCTGCTAATATTAAGGCTTCCAGTTACCATCTATGTTTGAGAGAAAATGACCAAGTAGACAGAGCATCTTTCATATTAACAGCCATGGCGACCAGCCTACATACAAATGTGCTAATTTAGTCCTTTTACATTTAATTTGGAATTCCAGAGCTTCACATATGCGATCTCCCTCAATTTCTTCAACCTATGGGGCAGTTATTAACAGCTCCTTTTTTCTAGATAAGAAAATGAAGGCTCAGAGAACTTAAACCACTTTTCTTAATATCATGTAGCTTATCAATTATGAATCTAGGATACAGACACAGGACTGGCTGAAATTATTTTCACTGGGTACCCCTGCTCAGTTTTTACTTTGAGGTCTGGGTGATTCTTTTCTTAGTTATTCACACATCTACTAATTGGCATTTTTTTCTTCCAACTTGTTCTTTATTCTCCCTGTACTTGTGGGAAGTGATTAATATTTGGCATCTATTGAACATTGATACTTTTTTATGTCCAAATAATTATCTTCTTTAATTTTTACAAAAAACCCTGAGAAGTGAATGCTCTTATGATGATTGTATAGTTGAAGGTTTGAAACCTGTGAGAAGCATAGAAACATGCTAAGATCCCTCAGCGATTAGGTGGGAGGGCTAGGAAAAGGTAGAATGAATGAATGAATGAATGGATGGATTCGGTAGATTTCAAACCCACTGATAGAGCATCAAATAATTATATTGATCCCAGTTAGGCCATTAGATTTGTGGGTTCAACCCTGAACATATTTTTGGTTACTGGCTAGGGCTGGAGAGCCTCTGGTCAGCCAGGCAGTAAAACATTTCTGACATAAACCAGAAAAGTAACCGTTTCTAATTAACTCTGGCTTCCACCTTTGACTGTTACAGGCTGTACCACCAAATCACTGTGAACACATGAGAGTTATCTGATAATTGTATGAGATAAAATTTCCAAACTGAATAATGCATGGTATAATGCCATTAACCTAGGATGAGATTTTAAAATTTAATTCTTATAGTTGCATCTATCCTAGGTGAGAGTTGACTAATGATATCTAATTAGGCATTAATAAATACCAAACCAAAAGACAGCTCCAAATAATTAAAAAGTTACATTGAGTGTTTATGACTCATCCTTTATATTATAAATATAAAAAGAATAAACCTATTTTAGAACAGTTAATTTCTCTATATCTCAATATGCTAATTTTTAATAAATAGCTAGAAACTATTATTTTATAATGCATTAAAGTATTGTCTTGTTCAGCATGCCCTGACATTGTCTCCAGGTCCTGCTCTTGGTGGCAGTAAAGCTTGTTCCACCCTTTCCCATGCCTCAAACAATTCAGTGATGGCTATTGTCTGCTATCTGCCTGGATCCTGGGTTACATCCTCACTGTTTAAAGGAAACTGAGAATCCTTCTGTGTTTGGAAAGAATCCAGATGTATGAGATACTAGACTCATAATTAATATAACAATAGAATCATATTTGATATCTAAATACAAAAAAGTAAAAAACTTTTAGATGGTTATAGTGTCCACTGGCATAAATATTTTATACTAGCAATATACTTTAGTCCTACTACATTTTTCTTAAAAGCTATAAGGTGCAAGTTCCTATGTCAGGCATCACAAATAGATACAGTTAATAAAATGTAGTTCCTTCCCTCCAGGGTCTTACATTCTAGAGGGCTTGACAGGAGCATATAACTGGTGGATGAAGAAGAGCAGTATAATTGCCAGTTGGGACTGCAAACAACATGCTGTGTGGGGACAGAACTTACATAGACCGTCTGTATAGGTTGGATTAGAGGCAGAAGACAAGACTTCATACTATATCTAAAGTGCATAGACTTTCCTGAGGCTCATGTAGGGGAAGCAGGGTTAGAAGAATGAGAATAGGAAGTGGACCACTTCAGGGGGGATATTTACGTAAGCAATACAAAAGAGGAAAGTGCACAGCATTGGCTGGAGAGAGACTGGTAGAGGAGAGGTTGGAAGCAGAGTCAGTGTTTAGTGGGGAAGACTGTAGTGGCTTCTTGGGTTCAATTTTTCATTTAAGGCGATGCAGTGGCATCAGGCCAGGAGTGTTTACTTTTATAAATTCCTCTTGCAATGATAGTGAAGCAAGATGGTTGGTGGGAGCCAGCTGAGCAGCAATCCAAAGTAGATCACCAAAAAGATATTATATTCTCCCTTCTGGACCTTACTCATACACTACTGTTTGTGTGATCATTTAATTGTTTACTGTATTTTGACCAAAAAGTGCCAAGACATCCTGCTGCCTCGGCATCTATGTGTTGAGGACCCCCACTCCACATAGTAAAATAGGCAGAACGCCCCGAGAAAGAGGTATCGTCTCTGGCAAAAAATATCCCCCACTTTAGATATCCTTCATAACTATTATTCTCTTGGTATTCTTTTAACTCTCTACACGAATTGCTCTGATGATGTGAGATCAGAAATTGAGTCCGTGGAAATAAACGTCCTTGGCTTTGCTCAATAGTAAGGAAAAAACTGGCCAGAACTCAGATGCTGTGATAAGCATTCCAACTGCAGCAATTACAAAGGGTCTCTGACCCTCACTATCACTAACTTAGGTTAAGCTATTAACTCCGGTAACCGGTAACCGATAGCTCAGTTTAAGGAAACTTTGTTTACCCTTGAGATCCTGCCTAGAGACAGAGAAGATAAAATTTTGGGTGTGACTTCAAAGCAATTTAACTGATGAACAACTTAGTTGCCAAAATACAATAGAGCCAAGGAGAAAGATTGTTGACCTTCACGCCCAGTGTGAGCGTTCCCCGAAACAGGGAGAATGCCGCATGGCTAGAAATGAAAATGACAAAATAAAGGACAGATATTCTAAATATATATGTATGAAGGAAAGGAAATACCATAAGAGTAAGAAAGCACTTTTTCATGAAGAAGAGCTTATCATAAGAACGTCCCGACTGGGAAAGAAAGGAATTAGAAAGTTAGAAGCAGGTTGCAGAGGGTTTGTGATAAGGAAATGGATTATTAGAGACCAATAGGCCTTTAATAGGCTTTTTGTCTAAAAAAGAGTGTTCAGCAGTCAAGGAAATACATCTGACAACTAAATCCAAGAACTTCACAGTGTTATTTGTGGTGTCTTATTTGCCAAGCTGTGTTGTGAGTTTTTGTAAGCTTTCAGACTTCAGAAGGCAAGGCAGATGAGATCTGAGAGATGCCCATCGCATCTCCCTGGACGCCACATCTCCCCATGCTTGTCATTTGGATATAGATGGAAACTTCAAAAAAGAAAGCAAAAGAAGATTCCATGAGAAGGCGTATTCTCCAAGCCCTGGGCCTTGGGCGTGCCTGTATTGCCTTTGGAATTTACCTTTGGACCTGCCCTGCTGCGATAACGGAGGAGTTAATCTCCTAAATGCTGGACTAGTCATTTACTTTGTTTATATGTAATTTACTATTGTTTTGCTGTGATTGCCCCCCTTCCCTTTCCTTTTTCTCCTATTATTAATCTCACTGGTGAAGGGTATAAATTTCTCTGGGTTCCTGTAATAAATTGTCATTGGCTCAAGAAGCCTTTGTCCACCTCAAATTCTTTCCCAAGCGCCGTACCTAAAACTTAGGGAATTCATAGAGGGGAAAGAATTGCTGCAGATAGCCTTCTGCAGAACTCCACCTGCCTTTTGCCCCATCTTTCTGAGGATTTGACCGGGAGCTGACAATAACGACCCAACTGAGATTAGTCGGCAACAAAAAAGATTTCAAGGTCTGAACTGCAAACACTCAACTATTCTCACTCCCTTCCAGTCTCAGCCCAATTATATGTTTTTTTTTTTTAATTTATTTTGAATCGTGGTCTAACTGAGTTGCTAATGCTTGTTGTGAACTTGTAATCCTCCTGTCTCTGCCTTCCAAGTACTGGGATTAGAAGCATGGGCCACTACTCCTGGTCCACCCAGCAAATCTTGAGCACCTGTGAAATTCCAAGTTCTGTGCTAGACATGGAGGTTGTGGAGAAAAATTAGAAAGGTACTAAACACTACAAGTTTACAACTGCTTAGTGGGAGGAACAGACATGTCACTAAATAATTAAAGTGTGGATGATGTTCCAGGGAAATGCAAGGGGAGTACACAGTTACAACTTCATAGTAAAGACTTCATGTGGAGGGGGAGGAGGAAAGATGACAGTCATTGCTTGAACTTTGCTCTGTGAAACACCTGGATTGAATTTTATTTTATATCATATAATATTTCTTTAATCCTTGGAAAAGTGTTTTATCTCCATTTTATTTTTTATGAGTTGATTATTTTTGCCTTTCCATGAAAAGTTCATTTCTTATTTCTTTTGCATTTATTTTTATATGCTTTTACTGGTGCATTACAGTCTCAAATCATAATGTTAATCTTGTTGAAAGTGACATACATACACACAATACTTGGTGGCCCCCCTCCTCTGACTCCCTCCCTATACACCCTCCTCTCCCCATACCGAGGAGTACTGAGATTGACATTGATATATATATATACATATATATATATATATATATATATGTATATATATGTATATATATATGTATATATATATATACATACATACATAAAGCTGATGGTAGTAATTTCTTCAATAATCCTCACTTTTACCTCTCCCTTTTCCCTAGACCACTTTCCTGGCTCCACTAGTGTTTCTCTTTGGTATCCATAGTCCCTCTGGTATCCCAATTATTCCCTAGCTTCCACAAATTAGAGAAAACATATGACACTTCACTTTCTGTAACTAATTTCACTTAACATAATGTTCTCCAGGTTCTTTCAGTTTGCTGCAAATGACATAATTTTGTTCTTTATTGTCAAGCAGAATTCCATTGTGTGGATATCCCATAATTTTGTATTCCATTCATCTATTGATGAACAGCTAGGCTGATTCCATAATTTGGCTGTTTTATTGTGCTATTATGAAAATGCAAAAGCATATATTATTGTAGTTTTCTGATTTCAACACCTTTGGAATGATACACAGGGTTGGTATAGCCAGATCATATGGTGGATTCATTTAGCTCCATTTTATAGAAGAAAATAATTCAGAGTCTAAGAAATGATAGGACTTTCTTAAAGGTCACATGGACAATGTTGTAAGAGTCAAAACAAAACCCTGAAATCTGCAAGAGTAAAAGGCTTCTAACATTTCCAGTATGGTGTCCTAAAAAGACAATCTGATTTTTCAAAGCAGGAAGGAAGGCAGGAAGAAGAAGACTATCAGCCGTGAAGCAAATACTAAAGTCAATAACTATAGTGGCTCAGCATTGCAGACTCGAGTCAAACTGAAGGCATTTTCCATGATCTGAACTTTTCCATTCTTCTCTTCAATAGCAACACTCACCTGTTATAGTTTCCATTTTCTCAAAGCTCTTGCTCTGCAACTATTGTCATGGAGCTGACAGTTTTTGTTTTTGTTTTTGTTTTTTTTTTTTTTTTTTTTTGGTGGTGGTACTGGGGTTCCTGGAAGCCTTTCCTCCGGGTTACACCCCCAGACCTATTTTATATTTTTATTTGGAAACAGGGTCTCTTAAGCCAGTGCGGCTGGCTTCGAACCTGCGTGATCCTCCTGTCTCTGCCTCCCAAGCCCGGGAATTACAAGCGTGTGCCACCACGCCCGGCTTGGAGCTGATGGTTTTAAATAGGCTGATCTGTAAACAAATCAGCACAGATTTCCCAAACTACTGTCTTTAATACATCAAAATCAGTTCTCTAGCATAGCAATTTCCAATGAAAATATGAAGTCAGTCAGCCATAAATTTCTATTAGCTATGATTAGAAAGTTTAAAAAGTGAAATCAGCCCAGCGTGGTTGCGCACACTTGTAATCCCCGCACTTGGGATGTGGAGACAGGAGGATAGCGCAGGTTCGAAGCCAGCCGTGCTGGCTTAAGAGACCCTGTTTCCAAATGAAAATATAAAAAATAAGTCTGGGAGTATAGCCCGGAAGTAGAAGGGCTTCCAGAAATCCCAGTACCACCACCAAAAATAAAATAAAAAGTGAAATCAATTTTGTTAATATATTACATCTAAGCCATAGCCAGTATTTATAATTTCACCAAAAAATCAATACTAAAATAATTATTGTGGCACAGTATTTGGTATTTATTTTATATGAATTATTTGAAATTCGGTGATCTCAGCACATCTCAATTTGAAGTGGCCACAGTTTTAGTGGCTGCTGTATTTATTGGTCAATGGAATTTGTAGGAGTCATACAATAATTTGTTTTGTGACATACTGTGTACTACAGCCCGCTGGTGCAAGGGATACTGTTGTTCTGGAGTGCTTTCCTAGCTGTTCAAATCACAGCAAATAAGTGGGTCCATGTTTTCAACTTTAGAATTACTTAGCAGCTTAAAAGTTTGTGTCTCACTCAAGTTTTTGTTTGTCTGACCTAGCATAAAGTTAAATGATCAGTGTTTTTATTTTTAATGTAATTTAATTAGTTTATTATTGGTGCATTATAGTCTCACATCAGAACGTGGATCATGTTGACATTGGAATATATCCACACAGGACTTGGTACCAGACCTCGGCTTTCCTATTTTCCTCCCTCTAGATACTGAGTGTCCAGATTAACAATGTTATATTCACATGTATACACATAGTTGCATGTAGCCTTTCCTCTTCTACCTTTCCTTCCTGGCTTCTCTGAGTTTTCCTCTCCATTATCTGGAGTTTCTCTGGTACCCCTAATATTCTCAAGCTTGAGCATATTATAATGTTTTTTAAAGGCATGCCAAATGATTCTGTGTGACCGAGGTTGGGAATCACTGAGGTAAATAGGGCCAGTGCGTATCCTTGCTTTCATTGGTGCCAGGAATGGTTAAGGACAAATGAAGAAAGAGCAAGCCCCTCCTCATTCTTTACAATAGTGAGAAACGAGGCCACGAGACCTTCCCTTGAAAATCTGTACTGACTAGTAGTGCCCAGGATTGCTTTGAATATATTGAATACTTAGTAAGGATTATATAATTCAGTAAGCCCATCTTTATTGATTTTTATGATATGATTTTTTTTGCTAAAGTCAAACTAGAATTTACTCAAATCTTTAAAAAGATTATATTATAAACATTTTATGAATTACTATAAAAGACCCTAGATAGATGGCATTACATAAATTTAGAAATATATACATCTGCCAGAACTGATTTCTTTAACACTGTGGGGAAATAATAATGCTTTGGATCTTTGAACTTCAGGTGAAACAGTCAGAACTCCACTTTTTCATTCTTCTGCAAGGTCTGGGGTTTGTGAATTGAGGTGGAGGAGGAGAAAGAGGAGGAGGAGAGAGAAATACGGGGTGTATATATTTACCATGTGTGCCCTCAACTTGATCATCTTTTAGCTACAATGCAACAGAAAAATGAACGAATATCTTCCATTCCATCCCTACTTAATACCCCATTTGTATCTAATGCTATAGATGCCATTAAGGATTGCAATCTCTCAAAACCAGAGTCAAGTTAGTAACTTGACTTGAAAAGGAAAATATCAAGCCTTCCTTGTGCTGAAGGAAATACCTTCTGAATGAGTTGATCAATATGAGTTTAAGTCTTCATTAACACAGTAAAATTAATAGCACCTGGTTATCCTGAGAATATCTAATACCTACATGCAATTGCTTTTTTATGTTTATTACAAGTGTAATTTATTCTCTTTTAACTCCTAACCATTCTCTTTGGAGTGCACTTTCTTCTAATATGTACAGAGAAGCCTTAGGCTCATGACAACATTTACTACTCACAATATTAGGATATTCTTTATTTTGAACCCATTTACAACATTCATAAGACATCTGCCAAAATGCGGAAATCAGATTTAAGAAAATAAACTAATGTTGCTCTTTGAGATGAGGAGGTTTAAGTCTAGGATTTGGAGGGCTGCAATTACTCCTGTTCTCACACCATAAACTGTATCTTTAGCATTCACACATGGTGAGCCATGAAATGAAACACTGATACCCATATAACGCTTCCTGTAAATGAGGCTATTGTGCTAAATTCAAGACCTGTACACATACGCATAGACACACACACCCAATATATACCCAGTTTAGAAGTGGGATTGGGAAATGCTTCAAAGAGGACTTTTTTTCCTTCTTTTATTGGTGCATTGTTGTCATACATCTTAATGGAGAACAAGATGGTGGAGGCATACATGCACACATCACTCATTTAACCCTTCCTTATTTCCCACCCCATTCTCTCCCCTCTCTTTTCTTCTCATGTTTGGCTTACTGATTGGCTGTGATATGCTTGTGAATGTAAATCATATCTATTAGGGAATTTCCCTTTGAATTAAGAAATTTTACAACCCACCATCATCATTTAATGATGAAGTTATGTGCCAGTGATAGCCTCTAGTTCCACTTTTATAAGCTAATGACATTTATTAAAATGGTCATATCCTCAACTTGTGAAATTCAAAATCAAAGATTTATGAAAATGGCTAACTTGCCTAAACTCAACAAAGATCAAGATAGAAACATACTGAGACAAATAGACTGTAGCCTATCATATCGAGATGTAGCCAATCCGATTAGGGACAATTTAATATAGCAAGAACTCAGACAGCATCAGTCCCCAAGGGTTCCACTAAAATCAGATGAATCCGAGCAGTGTGGCTGCTAATATTGTGCTCATCCACAATATCGTGACCACAGATTTAGGTTGCGAAAATCTAAGCATAGTTTCTCTTTATGTTGATCCATCTCTTTTAGAAACTTCTTCAGCTTTTGATGACTCAATAGAAAGGTTGATGTAAAGAATTGACAAATATTCTATCAATTTGTTTAATTTTTTTGTTTTATCTGTAGAAGTATACTTGAAGCTGTCAAAGGTAAAAAACAACTCCAAAGTATTTTGCTCTGGTTACATACTTGTTACCTCTGAATTTTGGTGTAGACTTCATCAAGTCTCTTTGAATTAATATACTCTGAACTGACAACTGTAAATCATGGCACTTATAATCATTAAATATATGTTTGCCTGTTTGAGGTGAATATCTATTTGAAGATACGCTGGTGTGCAATGGGAAGCAATCTCTATCAGTGATGGTAATGGGAGCTTTCTTTAGAAATCATTTCATGTGAGACAAGCAGTCCAATTTAGCTTTTCTGAGAATACAAGGATCAGAAACAGGAGTATACAAAGAATGTCTAAGACACATGGAATACCTGAAAAAAAAATATATATATATATAATTTAAGTACTCTATCCCAGTTAAATTAATCATGCAAAATGTCTATTTATTTAAAACTGTCTAAAGCAGTACATAGAATTAAATTGTCTTACAGCTACAGGTACATTTTTTGGACCACTAAGAAGTTGAAAATAAAAAATTGAGATTTCTAGACAAGATACATGCAAATCTCAATGTAACTCAATGCAAAACCTGCAAGTGTTCTTGAGGTCAAATATACAACAAAATATTTCATCTTATCAATAATGTATCAGTTTCAATTTAAGGGAAGACATTTGATGTACATTGATTTTAGTGAGAAATGGTTCTATTTTTAATTTTTAAACAGTCTTTCTATCATTGTTTTGAGTATAAGTTGATGTCATGGTTTCTATATCTAGTTTGGAGTTTATTTTCTTTGGAATATGACAAAAGGCAGAGAACAGTAATTCTGAGAGAAAAGTATTTTGTTGATCACCTGCTAAGAACTAAGATTAGAATATTTTCAGGCAGTTATCATTTCAATGCATCTGAAGAAGAATCTCATACCCATCAAATAATTAAACACGTGTAAAATTTTCCAATTATGTATTAGTACTAAGGCTTTCCTGGAATCAGTATTCTTGTTAACAAGCACTGCAAAAGAAAACTGGAGTTGAATTTCTAGAACTTCAACTTTATTTTTGACCCAATAAACCCAAACTAGCATTTATTATTGGCAAATGCTTTGTACAAAGTGCTATATATCTCATGGTTTACAATTAGTTAGATGATAGTTATGGAAATACCTTAGGCATGCAATACTGACACAAAAGGAACTCCCCCCAAGAACCCCCCACCATCACTGCTGGAAATTCTGGATTGGGCTCACTTTTCATATGTCTAACTCTGCACCCATACAAGTCAGCATAGGTTATGCTACAGTAACAAACAAGCCATAACTCTCAACTCTCATACCTTTGGCTCATTAAAATTATATTTCTTGCTCATGCTACATATTTGTCAATATTCTTCTGAGAACCATGTTAGGCACTGACTACACTTTAGTGCCTGAGTTCTTAGATTAGTCACCCAGGAAGCGATGTCAGGTACTATGGAAAAGAAAAAATAAGTGTGTGGTAAATTATATCCTGGCTTTTAAAAATTATACTCAGAAGTAATCCAAAATGCTTCTACTCTATAGTATTAGTCAAAATAAGTCACAGTCTTAAACTACCTTAACTGGGCAGAATATATAATCTATCAAGTGCTTTGTAAGCAATATGGACTACCATAACACCCTATTTTTCTTCCAGTATAAGACTCATCATTATATAGAGTAATTTCTTTTTGTATGGCTTGCTGGGGATTGAACCCATGGGCATTCTTCCTCTGAGGTATACTCCTAGCCCATTTATTTATTTATTTATTGAAATATGGTCTTGCTAGGCCCCCGAGAGTCTCACTAAATTGCCAAGGCTGTCCTCCAATATGTGATCCTCCTATTTTAGCCTTCCAAGTATTAGGGTAACAAGTATGTACCAGTATGCCTGGCTCATAGCAGTACAATCTACACTAGCCAAATTAGGGAAACAATCTAGGTGTTCATAAAACAAATGAATGGATTAAAAATTATGGGATATAACACAATGGAATTTTATTTAGCAATAAAGAAGAAAAAATTACATCATTTGCAGATATTTGTATCGACCTAGAAAACATTATGTTAAGTGAAATTAGTCAGTCATAGAAAGTGAAGGATCATATGTTTTCTTGTATATGCAGAAGCTAGGGAGTAATCGGGATACATGAGGAACTTTAGATAAATAGAGGAGAAACCCTAGTGGAGCCAGCAAGGTGATCTAGGGGAGGGTGGGGAAGAGGGAGAATTGACAAAGGAAGCACTTGCATGGACACTGTAGATATGTGAGAGCCAATGCCAACCTCAATACCTTGTATGATGAAGAGGGAGAGGGGGGAGGGAGCCAGGGACAACTTACCATCTGCTGGGTGCGTGTATGCCACCGTCACTAAGAACTACACTAGGATGTGAAACAATGGGACTAAAGTGCACCAAGAAAAAGCATAAAAAGTAAAATTTAAATTTAAATTTCATAATTGACATGCTCTTTATCTCCAAACACTAGTGTTTGGTGTATTCACTATTTTTTCAATGAGTGGAATTATTTGTTGTAGTGGGAAATTTTGAATTCGTGTTTCAGAGTCTAGAGTAAACTGGGCAATTTAGAAAACCCTTCAGTTTCTAATGAAAGAGAGGGGGAGGGAAGAAGAGAGGGAGGGAGGGAGGGAGGGAGGGAGGGAGAGAGAGAGAGAGAGAGAGAGAGAGAGAGAGAGAGAGAGACCGGAGAGAGAGAAGAGAGAAATGGGGAGGAAGGGAGGGAGAGGAGGGAGGGAGGGGAGGGAGGGAAGGAGGGAGAGAGAGAGAGAAGAGAGAAATGGGGAGGAAGAGAGGGAGAGGAGGGAGGGAGGGGAGGGAGGGAGGGAGGGAGAGAGAGAGAGAGAAGAGAAGAGAAGAGAAGAGAAGAGAAGAGAGAAGAGAGAAGAGAGAAGAGAGAAGAGAAGAGAAATCCAGGAGGAAGAGGAAGAGGAAGAGGAAGAGGAGAGAGAGGGGGGGGGAAGAAACAGTAGCAACCACTTTGGGCAGTTCCCATATACGTTGCCGTAAGGGCTATTTCAGGAAAAAAATAAAAAGAAGAAAATTTTGATGCTAGATAGGGTCTGAGTTTCCCCTCAGAAAATGAATGGAAGCTCTCTACCCATCTTTCATGAAATGAGAGCGTATTTTTTTCTGCTTGTCTAATCGTAGTGCACCAATCACATACAAACAGACTGATCCAAGAAACATTTTCATCAATTACAGCACTCTCTAACAAGGGTCTATCTATCTCAGGAAGCTTCAGAGCTTTCTCAAGTGTGATTTCTTTCCCCTTTTAATCTTCAGATGCAAAACAAATCAGTATAGCCCATATCAACTCTGTTACTTGTCATAACACCATTTGCTATCTCAACCTTATCCTACAAAAGAATCCCATTACTTCTGTGACTTTCTGGAATTAGTTTATCATTTTTCAAAACTCCATCCTTCAAGGCAGTATTTGGGATAGATTCAAATACTAGAAAATTTCTTTGCTATTTAAAAAAACTTTATAGAATTGATGTATTTACCTGAGCTAAAGTTAAACAAGCAATAAAAAGCCACATTCTGCTTTGAGTTAGAATTATATTAACAAGCCTAGTTATCAGAATCTGTGATTAGAAGTTATAAATTTGATTAAGTTAACTTTTTATAAAGGAATTAAATTTATATTTTAAATACAAATGGTTTATATAATCAGGATTTCCAAAAGCTTTATGTATGACAGATAATGCTACATGGAAAGAATTAGTGATGTTTTTGCAAGGACAAGAATGCTTGTCAGGTAAGGGTGTGATGCTCTAAGTTGTCTCCTTTGAATCTCCTCCTCAGGTGCTCTTATCTCCTAGTTATCTTTCTTTAATAAGCTGTGTAGCTTGATGCTTTTGAAATAAATTATCCTGGAGTATTTAAATAAAACTGCTGCTCACTTTTTTTTTTTTTTTTTTTTTTTTTTTTTTTTTTTGCGGGGAACATCTTGTAAACAGTCATTTTGGGTTGGAATTTGGAATTTGTTCTTGCCTTCTGGCATGTCTTGATCTTGTGACTCATTTAGTGGTGAGACTTGTAATAACTGATTCTTCTTTATAAATATGCAAAGCCTCTGAAAAGAAAGTAAAATGAAAATAAAAAACCTGAAAGCCTTAACCCATTCCCTATAAACCACTGCCTTTGCCCAGCCTTAAATTAATATGGTTTGACTTCTTAAAATAAATAAGAGTTCTATAAAGAATATCTGTGGGTCTTTATTTTCCTTAGGCAGTAAGTTTTAAAAACATTCATTCACTTAAAAATATACAATATATTCATAATAGCTAGTATTAGGAATAGTTATTTTTTGCCAGAAACTGTACTTCCAGGGCTCTTATTTGGAAAACTGAGGCTAAGTCACAATAAGAATTTGTTGCTATGACCTTGAATTGGAAATCAGGTTGTTTTTTTCAGAGCCCTCCAAGCAATTATGGTTCCCAGAGTATTAGACTACATACAGTTTTTAGAGTTTTTAGAGAATGATAGAACTTAAATTAGGGGATTTTTATATATTTTAATATTTTATGCATCCATTTGAGAACATTAACCTGTATATTCTATATTTTCAAAAGTAACTTTCTCTTTTTCAGTCTCCTTTCTACAGGAAGTATAGAATTTTCCTTGATTACCAAAATAACATAAGATCAGCCAGTGTTAATAGAAAGATGTTTGGATTTTGCTATTTTTAATCTATCTTTAAGGAACTATACAGCATTGCCTCATTAAATCCACAGTTAAGAGTTTAAGATGAGAAAATAATTTAGAGTACACTGAAGCTGGAGAGTGAGTCACTTGATGAAAACACTCTCTAAACTAGCCATACTCTCTTTCTTTGTAAATGATCCATTTAAGACTTACATCTGTCCTGTGATTATTTTTAGTTTGGATCAAAATTTTATCATATATTTCTAATAAGCAATGACATCTGTCATTAATATGGATACAATTAAAGGGTTAGTAATCATTAGGGAATGTGTTAAAACCATTGCTTTCACCTTTTTGGAGAGGAAAAGAAAATTGAATAAGTACTCTAAATACTGAAAGTAAAATAATAATTCTTATTTCACCTTTAAGCTTTCAATGTAGAGACCTCCATAATTTTTAAATCTGTGTAACTCACAGTTTATAACTCATTGAGAATAATTTTGATCATTCTGTATAGTATCCAAGATATATGATATATCACAGTGTTATTCAGAGGACACATAATTTTTTTTTTTTTTTTTGGTGGTACTGGGGTTCCTAGAAGCCCTTCTTCCTCTGGGCTACACTCCCAGACCTATTTTTATTTTTGGAAACAGGGTCTCTTACGCCAGCACGGCTGGCTTCGAACCTGTGCGATCCTCCTGTCTCTGCCTCCCAAGCGCGGGGATTACAAGCGTGCGCCACCACGCCCGGCCACATAAATATTTAAGTATTAGTTTTGGCCTACCCTTTTTATGTGAAGAGATTTGAAAACTCTTGGTCTTTGAAAACTGAGACCACTTGCCCACATCACATCTTTGAGATGGAGAATAGAAAAACAAACTTTGACTTATTTCTTTGTTCATAGTAGCCACAGTGATGATATTTAGCACAATGGTTCTGAGCATGGGCTCAGAATATATGATAGTTTCACCTAAAAAAATAGAAAAAAATATTCTCTGGTAAGAAAGAAAGTAAAAAGAAATATTGAAATGTTATCTTTAAGTCACCCAAAGCTTGGTATCAGACAAATGAAACTTTTATGTGAGATTATCATTTTTAAATTTGGATAAAATGCTATAATACTAGATGTCAACCACTAAGCCAAGCATGGGAAGGAGGGATGGGGAGGGAATGGGGTGGGGATCGGGTGGGGGCTGACTTGGCGATATGTGCATGTATGTCTACAAATGTTTGTATCCCACTATGATGTATGAATACAGCGCACCAATAAAAAAAAAAAGAATTAAACACAGTTGTGTTTAAATCTACTCTGATATTCCTGATCTTAAACAGAAATCATCCTTTTGTGTAGCTCAGTAATAGAGGGGATATTTAGCACACATGTGGCCTGTGTTCAATCCTCAGCACCAAAAAAGAAAAAGATGAGCCGGGCCATGGTGGTAACATATGCCCATAATCCCAGTGCTTGAGAGGCTGAGAACAGGATGATCATAGGTTCAAAGCCAGGCGCAGCAATTTAGGAAGGCTCTCAGCAACTTAATGGGACCCTGTTTCCAAATAAAAAATAAAATTAAAAAAAAAATGAAATAACAGAGACCAAGGAAAACGTCCCCACAGTGGGACTATAGGTCTGTGGCTCACAGGCTCTAAGCTTAAACTTTGCAAATTGCAAAATAGGCATGATATTGGGACACAATGGGGGATTTCTGATAATCAAATTAGATAATATACCAAAAGCCCTTATCAGATTCGAAGCAGATAGAAAATACTTAATAAGATATTATTATTTTAGTGTCTATAATGCATTGAATGCTAAATATAAATATGAGGAAGAAGCAAGTCATGTCAGGAGTTTGTGTTAAGATCTGTGTAGAAATGATATAAAAAACAGTAATTCTGGCCCCATATAAACTTGTGTAGTGAGAGTGACAGAAATAGTTAAAGGAAGAAAAGGGAAGGGAAGAGAGAAAAACTATGTGAATCTTAAAAAGTAGAAACAGTTCACATCTGAATGAGGCATCAGGGAAAATTTCATAAAGGAAGTGACTTCACTGGAGGCATTGAATATAAGGGCAGTATTTGTATTTATGGACATAAAGCTCTGCAAGAATATAATATTTTTTCTAGAACTCAGCCTCAGCTAAAAGAGAATGTAGTTATGATATTGGGAAAGAGACAATGCCATTTCCTTCTATGAAATGGCATGAGTTCCTTGCCAAAATGAATAATCATGATAGTTGTAGAGGTCCTAGCAGGTTGAGTAAAACTCCTTTGGATTTTTATTAGGAAAACTAAAATAATGATTTTAATAATTCTTTCTTTCAAATTTTCTAGCTTGTAACATAATTTTAGAAAATTGTTCATCTGAATATATATATTCAGACTATATATATATATATATATATATATATATATAGACAGAGGGGGGAGGGAGGGAGGAAGGGAGGGAGGGAGGGAGGGAGAGAGAGAGAGAGAGAGAGAGAGAGAGAGAGAGAGAGAGAGAGAGAGAGAGAGAGAATGAGAATGAATGAATCTTGGAAGAGTATAACAATCCTGTTCACATTTACTAAAGTATTCACCATTTTTAAATATCTGTATCCTCTTTCCACTTTGTTGAGTTTGTAGAACACAAGCCTTACTTTGAGGCAGAGACAGGAATTGTAACTGGCACCTAGATGCAATTAAAAGGGATATGTAATTTAATCATGTAGCATCCTCTGTGATTTATCTGCATCAGACTTAATAATCAGAACTTTCTGAAAGTTGGCTGTCTGTTTGAGGTCAATTCTTCACAAGTTCTAAGGTGACCATTAATGCCTTACTCTGTATTTTCAAATGGTATTCGAGACAGCAACTGCAGCTACAATTTATTGATCACATTTTCTGTCTTGGATTCTGTGCCAAATGGGTTATTACAATGCTCTTCCCAGTAATTCTATGCGGTAGGTAGTAGTATTATTCTCCCTCACTAATAGAGAATAGGAGACTTACCCTAAGGAACGTGTACACATTTCATTCTGAAGTTAATTATTGTGCCTCCTAAGTCTCTTATGAATAAATGACTTTGATAAAAATTACATGTACATGTACACATATACATATTTACATAGGATAGGTAAGTTTTTTTACGTCCACTATAATCCATTATAATTATCTGGATTCTTATTAAGAGATAGAGGAGATCCTTTTCACCTTAAAGTGAGTTAACAGTTTATAGAGAAAATCTCTCATCTTGGAGTGAGTCTAATCTTTGCTGCTATTTTTTTTGCCAATAATCAAATCAAAATATATTGAGAAAGATATGGAAATAAACAGCTTTATTTTTAGAGGAATGCATTTACTTGGGTGTGACTTTGTAAGTGTAATAAACTAGCAGTTTAACCATTGAGGCTATCTATGAAAATACACTGTTATTCTGTTTTGCTTATCTTCATGTGTTAGTCAATTCTCTGGCTGTTCTGTTCCCTTGAGTGATACCATGGTGTGATAGGAGGGGTATGTCTTCAACATCAGTCGGATATAGCTTGAGTCTCTTGTAGTTATGTTAATTTCAACAAATTATTAAATGTCTTTATGCTCTAGCTTTCTCATCTCACCAAAAATATTGTGCATGCTTATTTTAAAATTAAAATTGATCATCATATGAACTCCTTAGCAATATATGTGGTACATAATAATATACTTAAAATTGGAAATATTGTCTATTTTAACCACAAACTTCTGTTCCATTCTTTGTAACATTTGGATAACAATAACTCCTTTACAGAATTTTTGTAATAACTAAATATAAGTAAAAGATGGAGAAAGCCTAGCGCCTGGTAGACTCTCAGTAAACATTATATTCCTTCTCCTCCCATTAATTCATATTAAAAATCCATTCCAGTCACCTTTATTTTCCTTTCCTCATTCATGTGTGTATCTCTTTATTGTCTACCACAATATGCTTGGCGTGTATGAAACTCACAGCTTCCAAGTTTTAAGTTCGATAGTAAAGGAACAGAAAAGCCCACACAAAATGCAATCTGAACAGTAAAAGAATAAGCCACTTTTCAGGGAAAGAGTTGATGAATTTAAAATGTAAGTTCCTTTTCCAATATTTCAAGAAAACACTTTACATAGAGTTCTGGGAATGTAGCCAAAATGAGACAGCCAAGAGTTATATCCAACAGATATTATGAGAGGGTGAAAAGAGCCACAGATATCCAATTATTTCTGCAATAAAAGTACAGCACCCCATACCTTTCTACTCATATCTTTGTTTTAGAGGGAAAGGTGAAGAGTGCAGGTTATGGAGTAAGTCTTTAAAGCTTATTTGAAAATCTTTTCTTTTCTTCATACTCTCTTCCATTTTATGATGCTGATTTAAGCTAAAATGCAAGGATGGCCCCCAAACAGAGAATTATTCTCAGGAATTCTCCAGAAACAGATTTAATAACATGTATTAATTCATTCAATACATTTTTAAATGCCTACTATGTGCCAGGCAGTGTGATGAATGCTGAGGATTCAATCAAGGAATCAGAGAACACTTTTTCCACCCCCCTTTGCTGAATCTACCAATGTGCACTCATCTGTAACCCTCATGATTTTTTCTTACTACCGTGAAATAACTCATTTAGCTTCGACCCATGATCAACTACTTCTCTTGAGTAGTTTGTCCTATCCTCTCTCCTGTTAAGGGACTTCACTTTTGTGATGGTATCTTTCTCCCAGCATTATTGATCATCAATTCCTTTTTGGTAAACATGCATATTATCCATTCTGAGAAATCAAGATCCCATTTATAATCCCATATCTCTTGACCTCATATTCTTCTCCCATACAACCCCATTTCTAATCATTTTTATGGAAAAATGTTCCTGGAAAGGATTGTATGTATTCTACTTTCTCCATTTCTTTAATTTCTAAACATATTTGAAACTCTTCCATGCAAGAATTTATCCTCACTTTTCCACAAAACTGCCTATATCAAGGTTGTCAGGAACTACCACATTGCCAAGCCCAGCACTCTGTTCTTGGTTCTCTTAGTACTTAACTCATTGGCTGCCAAAGACACTTGCTTTCCAGGACACCACATCCTCTTGGTTTTCCTCCTGTCTCAGAGAAGAATCCATCTCAGTCTCCTCTGTTCTTTCCTGCTGTCTTCTCATGCACTGAGTGCTGGAGTGCACTGAGAGTCTGCCTTCAGCCCTTACTTTGTTTCCTTTTTTATGAATGAATCAATTCAGTCCAATGATTTTAAATGCACTCTATATAAACTTTCAACTTTATCCAGCTTCAAGTCTTTCCTGAAATTTTTTACTGAGTTCTATACTTGTCAATGCTTTTTATTTTAATTTTTACTTTCTATGGTATTAGAGATTGAACCCAGGGGCATTCTACCTCCTAGCTACATCCTTTCTTTTTTTCTTTTTGGTACTTGGGATGAAATCCAAGGGCCTTCTACCTTTGGGTTACACTCCAGACCTATTTTATTTTTATTTTGAAACAGAGTCCTGCTGAGAGCCTCACTAAGTTGCTGAGGCTGGCGTTGAACATGGGATTCTCCTGTCACAGCCTCCCAAGTACTGAGATTACAAGTATACTATACCATGCCCATCTACCCCCAGCCCTTCTATGTTTTGTCTTAAAACAGGGTTTCACTGGGTTGTTGAGCATCTCCCTAAATTTTTGAGGCTAGCCTCAAGCTCTGTCTCAGTTTCCCAAGTACTAGAATTATAGGAGTGTTGCCACCACACCTAGATATCACTTGTCAACAATTGTCACTCCTAAACTGCTTACTTGGCATTTCCACAGCTGAAACTTCATTGGTTTCAAATTTACTTCCCAAAGGTACTTCTGTGCATTCTCTCTTTTGGTCAAAACAACTCTTATCACCATTCTTCAAATAACAAAGAATTTGGAGTTGCCATTGTCTTCAAATTCATTCTGTCATGCTCCCACACTCATCAAATTTAGTCAACTCTACCTTGAAAATATATCAGGATCTGACTTCTGTTAGTCAGCTTTAAAGCAATCATTATATTCTTTATCACCACAATCTTTCTCTTAAACTATTGCAGTAGCCTCTCAACTCTCCTTCCTTTACCAGCCCTTTACAGGTGATTCCCTATCAAGAGAAAAAGTAATCTTTAAAAACAAGTCGGACTCTGTCCCTCTCTGCTCAAAATGCCACTGTTGTTCCCACTGCACTCAACATAAAATTTGGGACTTCAATGGAGCCTTCATGTTGCTCCACAATACTCCGAGTTCATCTCTTTCCTCTCTCCTCTTTGATCAAAGCTACAGTGACTGACTGCTGCTCCATGTATGCACCAAGCAGACCTTGGACTTGCATGTTCTGTGCCCTGCACTGAACAATCTCTTCTTCTGGTTATTATCATGGGTTAGACCATCAGGAAGCCATTCCTTATCATCATCCAGGCTCCTCATCTCCTCATTACTGCAGCCCTGGTATGTTGCACATTTCCTCACACTGCTATATAATCCTTTTGAGCACCACTTGCTAGAATTCATATATATATATATATATGTGTGTGTGTGTGTGTGTGTGTGTGTGTGTGTGTGTATGTGTGTGTGTGTGTGTGTGTGTATCTATATGAACCAAGGGACATTCTACCTTCAAGTTACATCCTTGGCCCTTTTATTTTGAAATAAAGCCTTACTAATTTGCTAATAGTCTTCTTAAGTTGCTGAGGCTGTCTTCCAACCTGTGATCTTCCTTTCTCAGCCTCCCAAGTTGTGGGATAAGAGGTGTATATCACTGTACCAGGAACCATCTGCCTCTTCTTTTTTTTCCAGTACTAGAAATTGAACTCAGGTGCATTCTACCTCTGAGATATACCCCCTGTCCCCTTTTTTTTTTTTTTTTTTGAGGGTCTGATGATGGAACCAGGAGACATTTGACCTCTGAGCTCCGACCCCTGTCCTATTTTTTATTCTTTATTTTGAAACAGGGTCTCACTAAGTTGTGGAGGGCTTCACTAAGTAGCTGAGGCTTCCCGCAAACCACGATCCTCCAGTCTCAAGGTCCCGAATGCTGGGATTACAAATGTGCGCCACCACGCCCGGCTCCCCTGTCCCATTTTTTATTGTTTTATTTAAAACAGGGTCTCACTAAGCTGCAGAGGGCCTCACAGTAGTTCAGGCTGGCTGAAAACTTGTGATCCTCCTGTCTCAGATCCCAAGCACTGGGATTACAAGCATGCACCATTACACCTGGCTTACCACCTGCCATTTTTGCTGTTTATTTTTGTTTTGTCATTTCCCCCTTCTTAGAATGTCAATTCACTGCTATATCCCAGTTCCTAGAACAATGTCTGGTACCTAGTGGGTATTTAGTAAATACTTCTATATGCTGAAGAATTCAGATGTTTCTGTCCTCATAGAATTTACCTTTTTGTGAGAGCCAATGACAAATATAAGTGAGCAGGCAAATAAAATAGTATACAAAATCTGAGAGGTAATTTTGATAAGTTCTTTCAAAACAACTCCTGGAGAAATAATATAGAAATTAATACAGAAAATGATTTTGTCTAGTGTTTTAGGAGGGCTTTCCAAGGAGGTGACATTCCATGATGAAAAGGAGATAGCCATTCCTGTGTTCAAGAAAGAATACTTTATATCCTGCCATTGCTGGTAAGCATAGCAGTTATAAACACTGAGTTGACAGACTTCTCATAACACATGTGCACACACCTTTCAGGAAAAATGTGTTTAGAAACAGAATATTCAATGCAGCTAATGGATAGGATAAACAAAATCCTGTCTGGACATTGGAGAGGATTGCATGCATAAAGAAGAAATTCCATCTTGGCATGCATAGTGGTTATGGATCCTGTCTGATCTCAAGGTGTTTACTGCCTTCCACGGTTGTTTTACATCACTTTGAGGAGGAGGCTTTATCTGAAATCTATGTAAGGAGTAGAATTTAAGTCCTTAACTCCCATTTCATGATTCCCAACAGTATCTGGCATCAGGGTAGTAATACATATTCATTAAAAGAATTTCTGAGATTAGGAATTACTTAGCTTAAAGAACCAATATCGATAACATTATTAATAAGTTGCCACCATTTATTGAATACCTAGTATGAGTCTGATACCCTATGAGAACTTTAATTATAGTAGCTCCTTAAGTTAATAGACTAATTATGTGAGAGAATTTATTTACCATGCTTAGCACAGCTCGTAGCATGCATTAAATGCTTATACAAGCATAATTTTTAATAGTAATACTATTAACTATCATTTATGAGTTGTTGGTCATATTACAAATTAGAAAACTGTTCAAAATAATTAAAGAAGAGACCACAAGCCATGTATTTTGAAATTTCAGATTCACAATTAAAAATTAGATTGGCCTGATTTCCAATATGTGTTCCTGTATTTCTATAGATAATGATTTTATTTCTCTATTCTCTTTCTTTTCCTTACCTCATGGTTTGATGTAATTGATAGAGCATGAACAAAACCAAGCTCCCTTTCCAGAAAATTGCTAACTGCTTGGCTTTTGTAAATCAATCAAAGCTAACATTGTCCGTCTGACTCATGTTTTTTATTTCTTTCCTTCCCACCTGCCTGCCTTCCATTTTGGTTGTTTGCATCATTTCCTGCATCTGTTTCTGTTTCTGCCCCCCCCCATGTCTACACTTCAATCTCCTTTGCACATTTCAGAGATGATCACTCGGCATCATCTATGAGAGTTCATTTTTTCCCATTTGCAGCAGTGTCTTTCCAGCTGGCACTGTGATCTTGCAACTTGTTTCCCTCTTGGTCTTGGTGCACAAGTGCCAATTTCCGCTGGCAGCACTTTGGGTGACCATTTGATGCCAGCCTCTTTCTGATGCATTTGAGGCCTGAGCAAGTGGCCCTCAACTGTTCCCAGCTGCCTTTTCTGCTCCTGGGTCTTGCCAACATTTTCTTCAGAGCAGCCGAGTGTCTAATCTTCAGAAAATTACTTGGTGACTACAGATGGATCGTTATCCCTCATGGTCTCTGTCCTTTCTGAGCCCTCACCAAGCAGACCCATGTGAAGAAATTAGGCTGTAAAATGCCTAAGAAGAGTCTAGCTGGTGTTTCTAGTTTGTAGCTATAAAGGCAGGCATAAATGATTATGAAATATATTTCTTGCAGAGTTTACTTTGGTGACCAAACATCAAAATAGTCTTTTTGCTTTATCTCTATACTAATATGAACCTCTATCCTAGGTTCATGTTAACATTAAAATAGTCAGTAATAGAATTAGCTGATACTGAGCTTTTTTCAATCTACTTGACTTCATAGTAGGGTTTTTTAAGATAGCAGACAAAACAGCTTTGGATTCCCAAAGACTTAGGGTGGAATTCCAGAACCATCATACATTAGTTATGCTAACATGAATTTCTTTTTCCATGGTTTCTCACCTGTGAAAGGGGAAGGGGAAGTCCTACATTATATTGCTGTCATATGAATTAACTGAGGCATTAAATATGTAGTAGATATGAATCTATGGGTATGGATTTATTAATCTAGAGGTGGGAGAAAACAAACTTTCTTCATTTAAAAGACAAACAAAAAACATATAATTTCTGATTTTGAAATCTTTTATTAGGATCAATATTTGCAAGGATCAAAATTCAGTTTAAGGAATTTAATAAAATAAATCCAATCAAAATTCAATTAATTTCAATTAACTGAAATTTTATACCTTCTAAGAAACAATATGCTCTCTTTGAGTATATCAAGCATGCCATCCATTATATGGTGCTAAGATTTTGGCTGCTATGTCTTGGTGAGGGAGGTAGGAACCTGGTTGGAACTCTGAAGTTAATTCTGAAGGCCTCTGAGACTTTACTGTGTCATGCGTCATGCATGTGGCCCCTTCAGATCCCATGGTTCCCTCTTTCTCTCCTCTTTACCAAGATTGAGTATAGTATCTTTCAGGCTGCCATCTCTGAGCTCCCTTTTCTACAGTCTTTTTCACTGAAAATCTGGGGATAGATTTTCTCTGCTCGTAGGATTCATGTAATTTTCTTTCTTCTTTTGTTCTTACTCAAATCAAAGGAAAATTTTAATAGTAATTCATGAGGAGAACCTTACTTCTATTAGATATTTAGTATTCAAATGCCCTCTTTACCATGTTCTTTTTTCAGGAGCATTCCATATTATTTTCTCCATAGGTAAATTATGAAAATAAATCACTCTTTGCCAAACTCCTTTGCATAAAGCAAACAAATTGAATCTTTAACCTTGAATAAAGGTTGGGAGGAGTAAAATAAAAGAAAGAAAACCTGGGAAAAGAAAACACCCGAATTAATACTTTAAAATACTATACTGCATCATGTGATAAAGCAAAGTCACAATACCTTTCATTCAGGCATTTAAATGACTGACATTTAAAATGTATTCTCTACAGTTATTCTTTATATTTTTTAAACATCTCTCCTCTGTAATGTTTTTTGACCATGGGCAGTCATTTTGAGATGATTGGTTAGGGTCAGAAGAGTTGTACGTGACCATGAGATTAAACTTGGTTGAAGGTGAAAGAGGGTGAACAGGGATAAAACACAACATGTGGGTCTCTAGAGTACCATGGAGCCCAAGAGGATCCTCATACAATCTCAGAAGCTTCCAGAAACAACTTTACTTTCTAAGAGAAATATAAACCATCCATATAGTCATCTACTGATATACTCTGGTCTATTAAACCTTATTAGTTTGGGAAGGAGTGCTAATATGGATGCCATTTGTCGATGCAGACAGGCTATAGATAAAGTAATCAAAGGATGAGGAGGTGAAGTCTAGAAGAATCTAGATGTTGTAAGGGCCAGGCTTGTAAAATATTACTGCAGAAAGCAATAACCAGAGCCCTGTGGGGCACAGAAATAAGACTTTCACCCAGGTAAGCAGTGACAACTCTCATTTGTGCAGGACATTTCAGTTTTATTACACTTTGGCATTTTTCTCTTATATTTTCACAAGACTGGTCTAAATGTATGTAGATATTTCTTATAATTTATATTTTTAGCCAAAAAACCCCACTGAAGTTCAGAGAGATTTTTTTTTAGCTCAAATAATTAAGGAAGGGTCCTGACTTTAAAATAAGCAGACAAGCCAGGTGTGGTGGTGCACGCTTTTTGAGATGATTGGTTAGGGTCAGAAGAGTTGTACGTGACCATGAGATTAAACTTGGTTGAAGGTGAAAGAGGGTGAACAGGGATCAAACACAAAATGTGGGTCTCTAGAGTACCATGGAGCCCAAGAGGATCCAAGTCTAGCATTTGGGAGGCTGAGACAGGAGAATTGCAGGTTCACAGCCAGCCTCAGCTACTTAGTGAGACACCCTGCAACTTAGTGAGACTGTTTCAAATAAAGAATAAATAGTAGGGCTGGGAGTTAGCTCAGAGGTAGAATACCCTGGGTTCCATCTTCAGTACCCACTAAATAAATAAATAAATAAATAAATAAATAAATAGACAAACACAAACTGCTTTTTCTTTCTTTAATTTTTTATTTGTACATTGTAGTCATATACATATTAATGGAGTACAAGATGGTAGAGGCATACATGTACATATCATTCAATTAGTCCTTACCCAATTCCTACCCCATTTCCTCTCCTCTCCCTACTTTTTATGTTTGGCTTAGTGATCGACTTTGACATGTTTGTAAATTCTCTGATAATTTATAATATCTTGAAATGCCTAGAAAGGATCTACCTCCATGTTTTTATATGAAATCTTAAGGAAGTTTAGGAGAAATGGTATATAAAATGTTGCCTATCCCAAATTATTCTTTCATGTAACTTCTCAATTACTATGATGGGGCACTTATTTTTGTTCTAAGGAATTCTAGAAATTCAAATAAAAATTTTTCTTTGATTCTTGAAGGCTGTTTGATATTTAGATCAACTTGAATGTTCAATCACAGTTTTGTATCTTTATAATTTGATCTTTCTCCCTTGTATAGTATAATATCATAACCTTTTTACATTTCATTATTTATCTTACATTTCACTTCATACTTTTAAATGAGAATTTAAAAGCACAAAAGATAAAAAGGGAGCAATTCCAAAAACAAGCTTTGCCATAGGTCAGGGAGATTAACCAAATTCTGCCTTACTTCTCCATCCTCCTTCTATTAAGTTCCTCAAAAACCCTTTAGGAATCTTAGAGTAGTTTTTTTATTTAATTAACATTAAGTCTCTTGACAACAATTTAGGCAACTAAAATAGCCTGATATTCCAACGTAAAAAAAAAAAAAAATCAGCCAGTCATGGTGGCACATATTTGTAATCCCAGCATTTGAGAGGCTGGGACAGGAGGATCACGGTTCAAGGATGGCCTCAGCTACGTAGTGAGGCTCTTTGCAACTCAGTGAGACCCTGTTTCAAAATAAAAATGAATAAGAAGTAGGGCTGGGGATGTATTTCAGAGGTAGAATGCTCCTGAGTTCTATTCCCAGTCCTGCAAAAAAATAAAAAAATAAAGTCAGTCACTGAAGATGGTATGACAGGATAGCCACAGATACCTTTTTTTTAAATTCTAAAAGATGCTGTTGTAAATTAAAGGGGCAATGTCCCTTCTCTTTTATAGAAAGATTGAGCAGTGGCCTTTCAGCCAGTTCTCTTCTAACCCTTGGAGAGAAAAGGTGCCAAGTCAACATATGGCCTTGGAAATGTCTCCTGTACTCTAATGAACTGTTTTTAAACTGGATTCAGAAAATTTAGTTTGCTTTTCTACTCCTGGCACTTTATACATCATGAGAGATGAAAAAAACAAAGTGATAATTTAATCATTTAATGAAAGATACTCCAAGGTTGTTAGCAATAAACATCTGGAATTACCTCTAATTTTTATTGTCTGGCAATGATCCTTTTTTTATCCTATATCTTTTCTCTCCTACAATTCCAATTCTGTATTTGACCTTTCAACTTGTTGGTGGATACTTTAACACTTCCTAGAAAACCTAGAACTGTCTCTCCTCCTCTTTCAGATGAACAGAAGTAGTAAGTTAGTTTAGCACCAGTGCCCTATTACCCTGCTTCTGAGTCTGGCTATTTGGCCAGCAAGGACCACCTGCTCTGTGGGAGAGGCAGTGAGAAAGACTTCGCGTGATGGACCAGCCTTAAAGTGAGCAGAAGAAGTAGGTTTGAAATGCTTTGCATTCCACTTGTGCTGTTTTTGAGCAAATACATAATAGAACTCTCCATATAGGATAATGTGTAAAAGCTGAAAGACAAGACAGTAATAGCTAAGATACTGTTGACATCAAAACGATCCCTAAAGCAGGGCTATAAGGAAAATGAGGTTATAGTAAGCTAATACATCACTTTTCTTCTTTTAAATTACTTGTCCTGAGCCATGAGTCTTCTCAATCTTCCATGGGGAGAAATGGGCCTTGTTTTTATTTAATTTTATGTTATTTTTGCCACTTTGGCTGGTTTCTCTTGCTCAATTGGAACTGTAATTTAAATTGCCTATGCAGCAGAATTACTGAGATTATGCATTACTACACTCTTCCTCGGTGTAGTTAATAGCTTATTCATTACCACTGAGTCCCAAAGTAAGGTCAGATTTATATCTGCAGTTGAGATGTTAGGCAGGGAAGGCAGAAAGCTATGTTAACTCATCTCATATTTTCTAATAACAGGAACAGTTCCATGAGAAGGGCCACAAAACAGAGACATTTATCCAGGTACCTACTAGGTACATTTTTTGTAACAGAAACATTTGATAAAATGAAACGTGTATGTTGAATTGCTAACGTACTGTAACATCATAATAAAGAGAAGTCAGGATGTTTCATTTTGTAATTGGTGAAAGCCTACAAGTCAATTTATAGAAGCATAATTGCTGCTTGTTCTGTTAAGGAAGCATGGTTTCCTATATTACATTAGGAAACAGTTTTGCTTTTCAGCTAAAAAATAAAAAGTAGCCGAAGTGTTTTAGAAGGATAATCTTTGCTGTTATGAAAATTCTGACAGAAGAAGCAACTTGGGATACCATAATTCTTGGGCGGCTACTTTTCTTGCCTTATAGTTAGATCAAAACCTTCAGGGATGTCTTCATTAAACAACATGCTAATTTTGTTTGCAGCTCACATGTAATTTATTTGGCAGTCTATTATCACTGTAAGGGACTGCATCATTCCAGTTGCTATTATTGTATCGAGACATAGTGTCTACCATTAGAACTGCACACTTAAAGTTAACCCCTTGTGTATGCCAAATGCTACTTGTATTCAAATAATCTTGGATGTTCATTCAAATACAAAGTCCCAGAATATACACATTTTGATTTTAATAATAATACCAGAAATTCTGAGTGGAAATTAAATCGATCAGGTAAAATGGCTCTGGTAAAAGTTCTAGTTTAGAATGTTCTGCAATTTGAAATTTTCTCTCTACCTTTTTATGCATATCATTACTAACTGCTTAAAAATAGCAGGGATTAACTTTTTACTTCCACCACTTTTAAAGTAACAATAATTTTTCTAGTCCCTCTCTATATATTAATCTATGGGGCATACTTTTTTTTTTATTAACCAGGCACACAATATGTTAATTACTCAAGATAGAGCAGACAAGTTGAATTGGGTCCAGTGTTGTTCATTCAGCTCTTAAGTTTAATATTCATCTCATGAAATGAATTTAATGATTTTAACTTGCTCAAATATACCTGTGTAGAAAGTTTATGGTTCATTTGTTGGTGTAATCCTTTAATTATTTTTCTTTAAAACCATTTGGTGTATTGTGTAATATCTTTATTGATATCCCTTCAATTCTAATTGCCATTATCATTCTTGTCCTTTTGAAAAAAGGTCATGTAGACAAATAATAGTCCTTGAAAAACATAATTCATAACATATGATAGAATGATCTATGCCCAACTGAGAGAAATTACTTGACTAGATTCAAAGTTAGTTCTTAAAAGGACCTGTCATCAATCTAACACTGGAGGTACAGGCCTGCTTCCATTTATTCTGCTTATGTGTGAAGTCACATAGTGAAGTCTATAAAGACTAAGTAGTAATAGCTTCATTAGCGGTAAGTAAATGGAAAATGGTATGTAAATCCCAATGTTAAAATAACATTCTTTCCTTTCATTGATTTTGTTTATGATTAGCTAATAACTATAGAAAGGTTTTTAATGCCAAGTGAATTCAATTCAAGAAACATACAGAGTGTCCATTAGGTACAGAATAGTATTCTGAGTCAAGAATTATGACTAGTATTGTTCATATTGGATATCATGTAGAATCTCAAATTCTTCTGTACTATTGTATAGCCTTGTTAAAATTATTGCATGATAAAATAGAAAATGTTGCCATTTCTTCTGTGTTCACTGACTTGTTGAGAGTTTCAATATTGTTTCTTCTTTGCTTTCAAGAGTAATTGGAACACACTAGATGTTTACTAATAAGTTAGTAATAAACTCCTCACATCCAGGGAATCCTATTGGTCACATGGTTGCCAGCCCACATTCAGAATGGGAGGGACAATACAAGTATAAATGCTTGTGGATGAGGACCTTTGCAGACATGGTGCAGGCTGTCTACCATGAACTGTATCTGTATCCTCAGAGGATTATCTAGATCATCCCATTTTCTACATCTAGCAAAAAAGGATGCAGATGGGTGTGGTGGCACACATGTGTAATCCCAGCATTTGGGAGGCTGAGACAGGACAATTGTGCAAGTTTGAAGCCAGCCTCAGCTACTTAGTGAGGCCCTTTGCAACTCAGTGAGACACCACCACCAACAACAACAAAAAGACACAGATTGGAGTACTTGGGTCAATCCCTCCCTATTACATTACTCTCTCCCTTTTACATATTTTGTAGAGGAACCCGGCCATGTATTAGTCAACAGCAGTATCAGCCTGTAGTGGTGCTTTCATGGTTATGGTTGGGTTTTCTGCTTCCCTTCTTCCATCAACCCCAATCAAGGCTTCAGCTGTCACTCTACCTCCTTCTGCCATCCACATCTATTCCACTAACAAAATTAAGCAACTAAACTGGTCTCCTAACTCTTAAATCCATCTACTTCTTTCTAGTTCCATTATTATCATCTTGGTTAAAGCTCTCACATTTCTTTACCAAAGAACTATCATTCTTTTTTTTTTTTTTTTTTTTTTTTTTTTTTTTTTGCGGTACTGGGGTTGAAACCCAGGGGCATTCTACCTCCAAGGTATACCCCCAGCTCTATTTTTTTAATTCTTTATTTTGAAACAAGGTCTCACTGAGGCTGGCTACAAACTGTGATCCTTCTGTCTCAGTGTCACAAGTACTGGGCTTACAAATGTTTGCCACCATGCCTGGCCAAGTCATTCTTTAAGAAAAGTCAGAGTTCACTTTTTAAAAATTATTTTATTATTTTTTAAAATTTTGTTGTTGCCGGGCATGGTGGCACACACTTATAATCCCCGTGCTTGGGAGGTTGAGACAGGAGGATCACACAGGTTCGAAGCCAGCTGAGGCTGGCTTAAGAGACCCTGTTTCCAAATAAAATATAAAATAGGTCTCAGAGTATAGCCTGGAGGTAGAAGGGCCCTGGGTTCCATCCCCAGTAGCACCAAAAAAATTGTTGTTGCATTGTCATCATACATCTTAATGGGATACAAGATGGTAAAGGCATACATGCACACATAGCTCATTTAGCCCTTCCCCAATTTGAAAAATGAGGTCTTAGCCAAGTATGGTAGTACATGCTTGTAATCCCAGTATTTGGGAAGCTGAGACAGAATTGCAGGTTCATGACTAGCCTCAGCAACTTACCAAGATTAAACAACCTAGTGAGATCCTGTTTCAAAACCTAATAAATATATTTTTTAAAATGGATGGGAGTGTAGCTTGAAGTTAGAATGCCCCTGGCATAAATCTCCAGTACCGCTACAAGAAAGAGGAGAAGAAGGAGGAAGTGGAAAGTGGAGGAGGAGGAGGAAGAGAAGCAGAAAGAGCAATTTTTGCAGTACTGAACCTGTAGTGACTTTTACAATGGCTGAAAATAATATATGCTCAAAAAATATGACTTGCATGGCTGAATTACTAATATTTTAAAAAGTTTAACATGTTGGCTGGGCTCAGTAGGTATTTGAAAGATTATCTTTCCTTTTGTATCCTTTTGTTGCATGTAATCTACTAAAAAATTCAAATTACAACCAAGTCAGGCATACTAGTCATTATTTTATTATTTTAATTCCAAACACATACTTCTAGACTCCATTTTACGGTGCTAGGCCTAGGACAGTTAAAACTACATTTCTCAGTCTTCCTTGCCAAATGACTTCTGTTAGATTCAGTCAGTAAGAGGAAGAATGAATGGTAGGAAAAAGGCAAAGGAGGCCTCCTTGTTCTCTTTCTTCTTTTATTCTTTTGTCAAAATGCTCAGTAGTAGTTAGCTTCAGGCTCTTTCAGGAGTGGCACTACCAGATGCTACCTCAGAGGATATGAGAGCAGGCAGATGGTACCTCCCCATCAGAGGTCTAAGCCTAGTTCTCTCTATGGAGTTTCTTTGAGTTTCTAAATTTTGCAATTAAACTTCTCATTTGTTCCCCAAGCAATACAATGATAGTTACTTTCTGCAATTACTTGGTATTTCCATTAGGCTCTTTTAGCTTTTCACCATCTGTTTATCCAATTCCCTATATTAAATTCTTTTGGTTGAAATGACTGGTCAGCTTTCAGTTTTCCTGTATGAACTCTGATTGAAACAATGTACTTCTTGCTTTTCCTAGGCATGCCCGCTTCTATGTCAAATTATTTTTCAACAGCTTAAAACAGTCTTTCTTAAATGACTCTTTTGAAACTAGATAGCCACATAGCAACCATGTTGTGGGAGGCAATGTTTTAACTTCTCTGTTTCTCAGGTTATTCATCTTGAGGTTTATTATTATTATCTTTTGTGGGGGGGTTTGAGGATGGAACCCAGGAGTATTTGACCTCTGAACTACAACCCCCTGCCCTAGTTTGTATTCTTTATTTTGAAACACGGTCTCACTTAGTTGCAGAGGGCCTCACTAAGTAACTGAGGCTGTCCGCAAACTGCAATCCTCCAGTCTCAGCCTCACAAATGCTGGGATTATAAACATGCACCACCACTTCTGGCTTTGAGGTTTATTAAATATTAGTATATATTTTATAAATTTATCCTAAATTTAGCAATATTCATAGAATTAGTAATTTCTCAGTAAAAGTTTATTACTATATTCCCAAATTCAATTTTTATTTAAAAGTACATACTGGAATGCTAAGTATATCCCAATGAAATGAGATACATATAGAAAAGAGAAAAAATATAACCAGATCACTTTACTACAATAAAATGAGTTAAAAATATATATATACACACACACACACACACACACACACATATATATATATATGCAAAGTGATTTCTATGTAAAAAAGATGATGAAAAATTATAAGAATCTTGATAGAATAAAATTTATAGAAAACAAAACATTACATACATTATCTCATGGATGAATTTTCTTTAACTGTGTGTGTGTGTGTGTGTTACTGAGATTGAGTCTAGGTACATGGTACTTTTGAGTTATACCTCCTGACATTTATTTTTTGAAATAAGTGTATACATTATCACATGCTGGCCTTGAACTTGCAATCCTTCTGTGTCAGCTTCCCAAGTACAGAGATTATGGGAATAAGCCACTATGCCTTAACATTATTTTTATTATCTTGTCTTGAGATGAAGAAAGATAATAACCAAAGTTCAAATGCTGAAATTTTGAATACTCCTTCTAAATAATGGAAGTAAATAAACTCATTATTTAAGTGGTTTCTTGTTTAGGGTAGGTGCCTATAGGCTTTGCTTCGCTAAGATTAATGCATATCTTAATCTTATTTTAGGAGTGAACAAACCAATTCTAAATGAGTTTTAACTCCTATTTCATCTTTGACTAAAAAATGTCCAGTGGCAAGAAAATCTTCATATAGTAAGAATCACAATAAGACCTTAACCAATTGAGTAATAATTATGGCTTGGCTTGAAGAATGTATGCCTTACCTTTATACTTCAAGAACTAAAATTCAGTTCAGCTCCTTAGCCTCCTTCCCTTGAACAAGGTGTGAGAGGTAGAAACTAAGCAATACTCAAGGAGTTGCCCAAAAGACTTAACTAATGACATATTTTGGGCCAACTGGAGTCTTCCACGCAATGAGAATCTTGATTTGGGAAGTGGGAAGATTAACAGCATGCTTTCTGACAAATAAGCTTCTACCTCTAAACACCTGAATATGGTAGTTGACAAGTTTAGCTTGATTGCACCAAATTGCTTGTGATAAAATAAAAAGCTGTTTCTACTGCTTAAACCATTAACTCACATGTTGGTATAAGCAGGAATACTATATCATATAACATGAATAAGCTGAGATGCAGTGTCTGAAGCCCCACCAAAGGCAAGTGACTCTAAAGTAACACTAACACTCTACCCCTCATATCCATTGACAAGGCTTAAGACGGAGTACCAAGGCTAGGACATTGGGACTTGTTAAAGGTTTCTCAGTGATAGTGGCTCATACTAAAACCTCTCTTTTATTCTTCTAGTAAGTGTGATACACTTAAGAACAATTAAAAAATTCCTTATTTGGGAAACTGTAGGAAGGTCATTATGATTTGCATAGAATATCTTTGAATCAATGATTGAAAAAGACAGGATAAAAAGATATCTTTAATTATTTTTAGCCAGGCATGCTGGCTCATGCCTGTAATCCTAGTACTTGGGAGGCTGAATCAGAAGGATTCCATGTTCAAGGATATCCTCAGAAAGTAGTAAGACTCTTATCAACCTAGCAAAACCCTGTTTCAAAATAGAAATAAAAAAATAGGTCTTAGAATGTATCTCAGAGGTAGAATGTTCCTGGGTTAAATATCCAGTGTCAAAAAAAAAAAGAATATTGTCTTTAAAAATGTGTGGTGTATGTCTTTAAGAATATTGTATGACAAATTAAATACTATGAGTTTTAACCTCAGATGATAATTACAATAGCCATTACATTTCAGTTTGAATAGAGCAGTTCCAATGTGTGCCTTTTGTAATAGAATAATTAAAAAATTATCAACAGCTCTTACTGTAAGATATAGATAGATTGTTTGGGGGATTTTACGGCTACAGTGATGGTAGAAACAGATTTTTAATGACTCCAAATCTTGATTTTAAAAAAAGACAGTACATCCAGGCATGGTGGTGCACACTTGTAATCCCAGCATTCGGGAGGCTGAGATTAGAGGATCATGATTTGCAGACAGCCTCAGCTACTTAGTGAGGTCCTCCGAAATTTAGTGAGACCCTGTCTCAAAATAAAGAATAAAAAATAGTGTAGGGGTTGTAACTCAGAGGTCAAATGCTCCTGGGTTCCATCCCCAGACCTGCAAAACAAAAACAAAGAACAAAAAAAAAAAAGACAGTGCAAGCCAATATTAAAACCAATAGTGCATAGACAGCATTTGTATCACAACTAAGTGACAAAGTATCTGTGAATCACAGATTATAGGAATTTGAGGCTAAACCACCAACAGCTATGTAACTTTTGTGACATAAGTGTGAGTCAATAGGTACTCAATAGAAATCTTAGTTGGTGAATTTGAGGTCAGAATTTCAGAGTCTTAAGTAACTTGCGTTCATTTGGAATGATCTCACAATACATAAAAAGTGAGTACATGGGTTGTCTGGTGAAATTTGAAGAGGTTGATTCCTCAAACCTAACCTCTTAGATGATATGGGATAACATTGAGGATAAGTCATGGTCATGGTATCAGAAATGTGTGGGACAGGGCTGGTACAGGTAGAAGAAAGAACAAGTAAAGTTGTGGAAGTTTAGAAACCAGAAAACTTTAGAAAATTAATATCTACATTTTTAGCATTATATGAAAATAATAGAAAATGAAGCTCTGTGAAATTAAATTAAAATAGATATCCTTAGATCACCACTTAAAAGCTCACGAAATATACTAAGCCATAGAAACTTATTAATGTAAAATCTCATTTGAGTCATTACAAGAAAAAATAAAAGTAATAGTAAAATAGCATTTTTAACATGAAAAGAGTCCAGAAATGCTTCGTCACACAAGTCCCAATTGTAGCCTATAATTTATTAAAGTAACCAGAAGATTTGTTTTTGTTTTTGTTTGTTTGTTTGTTTTTGGTGGTACTGGGGTTCCTGGAAACCCTTCTCCGGGTTACACTCTCTGACCTATTTTATATTTTTATATGGAAACAAGGTATCTTAAGCCAGGGAGGCTGGCTTCCATCCTGCATGATCCTCCTGTCTCCTCCTCCCAAGCATGGGGATTACAAGCATGCACCACCATGTCCGGCATCCAAAAGGTTTTAAGAAAAAGAGTTTTTTTTTTTTTTAAATGGAAGACCAGTATCTCTCAGAATATAACTCAGAAATTAAATGACAAAATTTTATAAATAATTAGGAATAAAGTTAAAATTATTTGATAAATCAACAGTAAACTAGAAAAACATTAATAGAGTAGATTAAGATAAATATGATGTGAAAAGTAGGATTTTTTTTTAAATGAGGAGAAATGAAAAGCTCATTTCTTCTGATCCTACATTTTTTTTTATAAGAATAGAAAATAAGCTGGGCGTGGTGGTGCACGCCTGTCATCCCTGTGCCTGGGAGGCGGAGACAGGAGGATCTCGCAGGATCAAAGCCAGCCATGCTGGCTTAAGAGACCCTGTTTCCAAATAAAAATATTTAAAAAAATAGGTCTGGGAGTGTAGCCTGGAGGTAGAAGGGTTTCCAGGAACCCCAGTACCACCACCAAAGAAAAAAAAAGAATAGAAAATAAGTCGCATGAAAAAACATTTTTAGAAAACAGAAACTAGGCAAAAAGAAGACTATGATTCCTAAGAAAAGAAAAACAGACAAAGTAACCATCCAATCACCTTGGATTTCTGAGGCATATCCCAGATTATGGCACATGAATGGGTATCCCACACAGAGAATAGCAGTTTCATTGAGCTGAAGAGAGAAATAAAACTCTAAGGAGCTGAGGTGACTAGGAGTTACAGGGCAGAGTTCTGGAATAGAGTGTTAAGTGTTCATGAATCCTAGAAATTCACATTGGGGCCTTCCTGAGACTATGGCTAGAGAGTCCACACAGTTCAATGTTCATACTACATTGACAAAATAGCTATGAATTTAATAATTCCCAACCCTCATTACAAAACACTAAATTATTGGAATATGAGAGTCCCAGTGAGCCCACAACCAGAGTTCTCACTAATCATCCAGGGTATATGACAAATACTCAGAACTATACTGCCCCATTTGAGAGTAAAAGATATTCCAAACTCCACAACAAAGATTCAGAAAAAGTCTCAAAATGATAAAATTAAATTGTAAGGAATTTAACTGCCTGTCAGAACAAGCTAAAATATGTTTTGAAAGTAGAAAACAGAATCCATATACTCAATAATGTAATATCACAATGCCTAGCACTTATCAATCAACATTAATCAAAAGTGTTAGTTTTGCCAAAAAGTGGGAGGACATTATACCTACTGAGAGAAATAATAGTCATGCCTCAAAAATGACAGATGATGGAATTTCAAATAAGGATTTTAAAACAGCAGTCATAATTATTGCCAATTTGTTTAAGATTAAAGTGAATGTAAGTATTTGAGAAACCAAATGGAAGGCTCAAAATAGAAGAAAATAGAGACACTAGAGATGAAAGTATGGTATTTAGGATGAAAATGACTACATAAGATTAAAGGAGATTAGATGCTGAAAAATAAAAATCAGTGCCCTTGAAATATGGCAATGGAAACGGTCTAAAATGAGGTATAAAGAGGAAAACTATAAAATATTAAAATGAAACATAATGTCAGTGACCAGCAGTGAAATTAGTAATCCAAAATGCATGTAAGTGCAATTCTAGAGGGAGAGGATTGTGGGCACTTTCAACTAATTAGTTCTGCCAAACTATATTTATATCTTACATATGAATATATATGTTATATAGGCATGTTTATTAATTTCACATGAACACTTTCAGATAATAGAAAAAAGAGAAGTATTACATTGACACTAAAATAGATTTAAAAATACGAAATAAAAAGTAAATTATAGGCTGTTATTTCTCATAGCATAGTACTAAGAATCCTTAATATAATATTATCAAATTATAGTAGTGTATAAAAAGAATATTGCATCATGAGTTATAATTTATCTTTATCAGCAAAGATTAACTTTATTTAAGCAATAAATCAATGCTAGTTATTGTGATACCTAAAAAGCATAAAATTAGTTCAATAAATTCAGAAAAATATTTTAAAACATTCAATATCCATAGTAGAGAACTTCCTCAACCTATAAAATGCATTTTTTTTTTTTTTTTTGGTGGTACTGGGGTTCCTGGAAGCCCTTCTACCTCCGGGCTACACTCCCAGACCTATTTTTACATTTTTATTTGGAAACAGAGCCTCCTAAGCCAGTGCGTGCGGCTGGCTTCGAACCTGCGCAATCCGCCTGTCTCTGCCTCCCAAGCACGAGCATTACAAGCGTGCGCCACCACGCCCGGCTATAAAATGTATTTAGACAAAATCTATAACCAACATCATCCTTAATGCTGAAAAATGAAGGCTTTCCTCCTCAGATCATGAATAAAATAAGTATATTTTTCTCTAGTGTTCCTATTAAATTTTATAATACATATCCTAGCCCATGCAAAAAGTTTTGTGCATGAGAGAGAAGAGAAAAGGAGAGAAAGAGGGAAAGAGAGAAGAGAGAAGAGAAAGAAGAGAGAATGGAGAGAGAAAGAGAGAAGAAGGAGGGAGGGAGAGAGGGAAGGAGGGAGGGAGGGAGGGAGGGAGGGAGGGGGAGAGAGAGAGAGAGAGAGAGAGAGAGAGAGAGAGAGAGAGAGAGAGAGAGAGAGGGAGGGAGGGAGGGAGAGAGAGAGAGAGAGAGAGAGAGAGAGAGAGAGAGAGAGAGAGAGAGAGAGAGAGAGGGAGAGGAAGGAAGAGGAGACAGGAGACAAGTCAGAGAAAATACATATCGTTTTGAAAGAATAGCAACTTGTATCTGGGCATGGTGGCACATGCTTGTAATCCCAGCATTCTGGAGGCCGAGGCTGGAAGATAGCGGTTCCCGGACAGCCTCAGCTACTTTGTGAGGCCTTCTGCAACTTAGTGAGACCCTGTTTCAAAATAAAGAATAAAAGCCGGGCGTGGTGGCGCATGCTTGTAACCCCCGCACTTGGGAGGTGGATTCAGGAGGATCATGCAGATTTGAAGCCAGCCGTGCTGGCTTAAGAGACCTTGTTTCCAAATCAAACAAATATAAAATAGGTCTGAGAGTGTAGCCCGGAGGTAGAAGAGCTTCCAAGGAACCTCAGTACCACCAAAAAATAAAATTAAAAATAAATAAAAATAAATAGTAAACTAAAATAAAGAATAAAAAATAGGGTAGGGTGGAGCTCAGAGGTCGAATGTTCCTGGATGCCATCCCTAGACCTGCAAACAACAACAACAAAAAAAAAAAAAAAAAAAAAAAGAAAGAAAGAAAAAAAGCAACTTGTATTTTTCTGGTGACATGCCCATATCCTCAAAAATCCTAAGAAACCTGCCAAAAGCTATGTATAAAACCCAGTTGTATTTCTTTATACTAAACATATAGTTGGATTAAAAGTTTAAGATGCCAACTATGACAGAATAAAAATTGAAGCAATTAGGAACAAAGATACCTAATTATTTATTGGGGATTAAAATTATACATTTTTCCTATGAGAAATTAAAGAAGAAATTGGAGTGTAGCAATATATCTGACGACCAGTTTAAATACAGTCATGAATCACTTAACAGTGGGAATACATTCGGAGAAACCTGTTAAAAGGTAATTTCATCAATATTGTATGAGTATTATGGAGTGTATTTACATGCACCTAGGTGGTACAGCCTACTGCATGCCTGGGCTGTGTGATGTGAATGTGTTATTGATTCTAGACCCATAGTGAAAAAGGTAAAAGATTAAATGAAGCACTAGAGAAAATTGCTATCAAAAGACGTGGCAGGATGAGATATACAGGATACTGTTTTACAATAAACTTTAGGAGTGCATGCTAAAATAATGATAAAAAGTATAGTAAGTACATAAACCAGTAATAGTTTTTTATTACCATTATCCAATATTCTACTGTACATAAGTATGTGCCCTGCATTTATATGAGTGGCAGCATAGTAGGTTTCTTTACACCAGCACCATTCATAATATAAGTAATGTGTTACACTGTGATACTGCAGTGACCACAATGTCAGTAGGTGATAAGAGTTTTTTAGCTTCATTATACCTTTATGGAACCACCACTATATATGTGGTCCATCATTGACTGAAACATGCCATTGATATGACTGTACCTCAATTTAGTAAAAGCTGAAATCCTTTCAGTGAATGCATGGATCAGCATCAGGGACACGCCAGGAAACTTCCAAGGAACTCAAGCATACATTGTACTCAGCAGTGGCAAATTCATGAGTTTGGACCTACACTGTAGGATTAATGATTGTTTTCATGTTTTCCTCCACAAATATGATGATATAAATAATAAAAATAAGAAAATTAAATAAATAATTGTCAAAAAGTAAATGCATCTTAGAGAATATTTGCAAAATATTGTTTAGATTTTTTCACAAACTAATCTTTGAGAATAAACAGGTGTAAACTTTGAAATCTTAGCCGCGCGTGGTGGCGCACGCTTTTAATCCCAGCATTCGGGAGGCGGAGACTGGAGGATGGCGATTCGCAGACAGCCTCAGCTACTTAGTGAGGTCCTCTGCAACTCAGTGAGACACTGTTTCAAAAAAAAATAAAGAGCCGGGCGTGGTGGCGCACGCTTGTAATCCCCGCGCTTGGGAGGCAGAGACAGGAGGATCCGGCAGGTTCGAAGCCAGCCGCGCGGGCTGGCTTGGGAGACCCTGTTTCCAAATTAAAAAAAAAATGTAAAAATAGGTCTGGGAGTGTAGCCCAGAAGTAGAAGGGCTTCCGGGAACCCCAGTACCACCAAAAAAATAAAAAAAATAAAAAAATAAAAAAATAAAGAATAAAAAATTAGGGCAGGGGGTGTAGCTCGGAGATTGAATGCCCCTGGGTTCCATCCCCAGACCCGCAAAAAATAAATAAATAAATAAATAAATAAATAAATAAATAAACTTTGAAATCTTGTGAGTCAAGAGTCAAGGAGCTCAAAAAATGCTAACTTTGGTGGCATCTATGCACATAGCTTAATGATATGATCAATTATTTTATATAGCTTACACCATAAGTGATAATTAATATGTGAAAAATTCAAAACAAAATCAACATCATTAGCAATCAGAGAGATGCAAATCAAAACTGCCCTGAGATTTTACTAATTTCAATTACAATGGCAATCATTCAAAATATAAACAACAACAAATGCTGGCAAGGATGTGGAGAAGTGGAAACTCTGATACACTGTTGGTGGGATTGCAAATTAGTGCAAACAGTTTGGAAAACAGTATGAAGAAACCTCAGAAGAATGGGAACAAACTTACCATATGATCCAGCAATACCACTTCTGGGTATCTACCCAAAAGAAAGGAAACCAAACTAGCAAACTAAAGCATGTGTATCTATGTCCATAGCTGCACAATTCACCATAGCCAGACGATGGAACCAGCCAAGATGTCTATCAACAGATGAATGGATTACAAAACTATGGGATGTGCACACAATGGAATTTTACTCAGCCATAAAGAAAAACACAATTATATCATTTACAGGGAAATGAATGAAACTTGAAGACATTATGCTGAGATTAGTCAGTCACAAAAAATAAGAAATTGGATCTTTTCCCTAATATGTGGAAGCTAGGAAGAAAATGGGTCATAGGAGGAACTCTAGATGAAGAAGAAGATTCTACAGATGAGCAAATAAGGCGACCCAATTGAGGGGATGGAGAGGGAGAGGGAAATTTTCTAATGCACATGATGTACATTAACAAACATCAAAGTCAATCACTAAGCCAAACATGAGAAGGAGGGAGGGGAAGGAATAGGGTGGGAACTGGGTAAGAGTAAACTGGGTGATGTATGCATGTATGCCTACACCATCTTGTACCCATTTAAGATGGATGACTACAATGCACCAATAATAAATTTTAAAAATAGGAATAGATCTTAATCAGCTGCCATGTGAGATGAGAGTAGCACTAGAATAGACAGCTCCTTACTTGCAATGATAACCAAGATAAGTTATTTTACATGTTAGAGAAGAATAACAAATATTGCGCATCAAACACTAATTTGTCACACCCTAATGTGCATCAATAAGTGTCTAAAGAAGACACTTGATGAAATTAATTCAAGAGAAAAATTTGTTTTTTTAAATATAAATTAATATTAATTATGGTCAGCTCAGATTATCATATATAGATGCAGAACCTTTCATTAGTGATTACTGTTTACCATAGTCTTTTCTTGTGTTTAAATCCACATTGCAATTTCTTCATACATTTCTTTTTGCACATTTAACATTTTTCTTAAATATATTTGTGTATTAGTTTTATGATTATGCTACTAATATCTAACAGTTATTGAACATTCATTAGGCATTTGTTTCTTTTTTAAAATAATTTATATTCTTAAGTAGTGCAGAAACAGTCCTCTGAGATGGGTACTATTTTATTTGATTTTAAATTGAAGAACCTGAGACATAAAAATATAAACAACTTGCCAAAGCCGACACATAAACTCAGGCAGTCAGGTAGCATCTGGAAAATAGAACTGGAATTTTACCATTTTTTAGAAACCCTACATTACCAACAGTACTTTCTGGACAGTTGTTAATTCAAGATCATGACCCAGCTGGGCATGGTGGCGCACACTTGTAATCCCTGTGCTTGGGAGGCAGAAACAGGAGGATCCTGCAGGTTCGAAGCCAGCCGCGCTGGCTTAAGAGGCCCTGTTTCCAAATAAAAAGTATAAAATAGGTCTGGGAGTGTAGCTCGGAGGTAAAATGGCTTCCAGGAACCCCAGTACCACCAAAAAAAAAAAAAAAAAAAAAAAAAAAAAAAAAAAAATTCATGACCCAGAATATGTGCTGGGTGAGCTAATTCAAGACAAATAAGTAGATATTTTTAATGTTAACAGAGTGACTGAACTCCAGGCAGAATTAATCACAGAGCCCAAGCAGAGCTTCATTCCACTTGTGCAGATTCATACTATATAGACCTATAGCATATGTATGAAAGTCTTGATATAAAATGATATCATAATAATTTTTAAATAACATCATCATGCAAATTTCAGGGGGAATTTTAACCTTGTTCAGTTTATGAACATTATAAACTAGGTTTATACTATTTGGACTATAATATATTTAGGACAGAGTCAGAGTTATTTTAATATTTTAATGATAAAATTACTATACTGTGGTAGCTGATTAGCTCAAAGTGCCTAGAAAGGGGACTAAATATTTGGAATTAATTCAGTGGCATTATTATGAGACCTTAGCCCTTACATTGTTCAATTCCTAAACCAATAGGAGGTTTTTGTAAAAGACTCAACCAATAGTGGTTGGACTGTTATGAATGCACAGGCCAGAATTCATTTGGGTTTTGAAAGAAATGATAATCTGATCTAATCTAGAAAATGATAAACTATTCTAACCTAGGGAACACAGTAACTCGCTATGCTACGTCAAGTCTGGATGTTTACAGTGAGTAGAAAGACAAAGTTAACAGCTGTTGATCAAATTTTCTATGTTTATTATTAGGACTAATTAGCATGTGATCAATATTAATGCTGACTTTAACATTTAAAATAACTTACTTCTGGTTTGTAGAGCTAATTAGTGCTAATATGTTTGGAGCAGTTACTAATTATAGGTGCCCAATATATTTCTCATAATTATTAGACCCATTGTAAAATAATAAGAATATTCCTGGGTAATAAGGTCCAAATAAAAGTCAAGTAATGTTAGGTCAAAATGCTTTGAAGGTCATTTGAAAATACTGGTAACTGATTCACAAGAAACATGCTTGTATGTTACCTCGACCACTAGAACATGGATACAGTGATTACATTCATCATGCTGGCAGAATAAATATGAAATATCACTTACTATGCACTTAGTAGAGGAGATGTTATTTAAATTAAAATAACTGATAAAGATAATGATACAAGGAATGGTTATTAAAACATGATGACTTCAAATCTTTTGAAATATTCTAAAATAGAAATCTAATATAGTAATTTAAAATATCATTTAGAAAATTATTTTCTTTTTCTCAGTAATCAGATACACATACACATTTATTGTTCACATTCAAATTGACTTCTCTAAACTTGTTATTCAATAAAAAATAAAATTAATTTACTTGGTTATATTGGGTTATAATAAATTCTTAAAACTAATTCACGTATTTCCATAGCTGGAACAGCATAGGAATTTTTTTTTTTTTCAGCTCTGGGGATGGAACCCAGAGGCATTTGACCTCCGAGCTACATCTCCTATCCTATTTCTTATTCTTTATTTTAAAACAGGGTCTCACTAAGTTGCAGAGAGCCTCACTAAGTAGCTGAGGCTGTCCACAAACCACGATCCTCCAGTATCAGTCTCCTGAACACTGGGATTACACGCGTCAGCCACCATGCCCAGCTAGGAATTCTTGAAAGATGAAAAAAAAAAAAAAAGAATAACCATTTTAGTAACACAAAACAATAGCAAAACATGATTTTATTATCATTAAATCCTATACTATAGTAAATGTGATGGCAAGGAGCCATGATTTCCCTGATAGCTCCTAGAAATATTTGAAGAATGAGTCAGAGTACATGTTCTTCAGCCATTAGGGATGAATTTAAAAGGCTGTAAGTGATAGTGGGCATTTCAGAAATGAGAAAAAACTTTTAAAGTACTGGTTTGAGGGAAGTAAAAAATTATGAGTGATTATGAAAATTTTGAGTATGTTTATGAAAATCTCTTTCATATAATAACTATATTGATGTTGGAAATTTTTTCTAGAAATGTTTTTAGCCTAAGATGTTCAATCTGTAATTTCCACTTTTTTTTAAACTGGGGATTGAATGCAGGGTATTCTACCTCCAAACTATTCTATCTTCAGCCCTATTTAATTCTAAACAGGTTCACACTAATTTGCCAAGAGCCTTCATACCTTCACTATTTTCATTCATATATTTTAATAGATACCTTTGCCTTATTAAGGTAAGGAAATCACATCCCATCTGGTGATTTTGATCTTAATTCACTAAGTGTCACTCTACCAGATTAAGAGTTAATGTTGCTTTTTACTTCTAGATTCTACAGTGCCTTAATCTGGAACTCACAATGAATGGAAAAATAAAGAGAATCCTAGGTTCACTTTTGTATTTTATTCTTACCAAAGCACCTCATTGAACATTTTCATGTCCTTTGTTTCTTTGTGTTTCTCTATTTCCTCCTTTTCTCTCAAATCTTCACTGAAATCTGATTTCCAGAATGAATATAATACTAGTGATTAAAAGCAACATGTATATAAACATGTACTGATCATACTGTGAAAAAAAATTAGGCATTCTGTTGGAATCTGTCCTAACAGACTAAACATAATTTCTAGATGTCTATGCATTCAATGTCAATGGGCAATCAAACCCTTGTGTTTTCTTCCAAAAAGTATTTGCATTTTAATACTTCATTTTGCCTGCTGAATGAAAAATTTAGTTTTTTCTCTAAGGATATTTATAAGTCATTAGTAGAAACAGTTCATCATTTGCTTCTTGCTATTCATAAAATAAGATGAGATATTGAGGTACTTGACTTGTGCCTTTTTTTTTAAAGCTAAGTTTGACTTCAACCTGTGAAGAAGGTTCTGTCTTGCCTCTATTCCTGTTTCCTAAACTATGGGGGAACTGATGTAGTGCCCATCTCTTATCATATTCTATCAGACTTTATGACAGACATGTACTGACAAACTGTGGAGCAGAGGGCATTGGAAAGTGATGCCAGGAGGTAGTTGAGTTTGGAGAATAAATGGCCTATTTTACTCAGACTCTGGTGATCTAACTAAACATTTTAAATTAAAATATTGGTTCTTTTTAGAAAAAAAATAGCTGTATTAATTTATCTGTAGGGAAGTGTGACCAGAGCCACAAAACTGTATACCCAGCTTTTATAGTAAATACATTCTTTTTTACTCTACTTCATTTTTATTTGGGGGAGAAATGATATGAGGCCTTGCTGGATATTTTACATTTACTTTTTCTATCTGGCTTTCCAAATGGTTATCTCTGAGTCAGTGTTCCTTAGTTTAGTTTTTCTCTTCAAGGTAAATAGTTTTCGAAGGAAACATTGAAGGTTTACCCAATTGGAAAGTTGATTAAGGTAAAATGGGAGAAGGTTTTCATCGGATTTCTGAGTAGCTTATGGAGCTCATGATGGGGAAAGTTATGAGTGACTTCCCCATGAGCATTTAGTTTTCCAACTTTGAGTGATTTGTTGTGCTTTCCCACTTTAAAAGGAGTCTTAAAATAAATCATTGCTGCAAGATGGTGGTGGCCGCAGTAGTGAAAGGACATGCATTCCTCGGAGAAGCCCTGGACACCAGATTTTGGTTTAATATCTGATTGGGACAGCTTAAGGAGACATTGCCAGCCATGACTTCCTATCTAGAATACAGGAGAGAGTGTGGATAACGGCGGAATTAGAAACAAGATGACAAGGAGGCGCACACCACGCAAGAAAAGTGGGATCAGAGTCTTCAGGGTAGACAGGCCGGTGTCTTCAAGAGTGGGATTGGAACTTGCAATGCAGCATACACAGAGAAATATCACAGAAAATTAAAAATCAGATGCTTTCCCTAATATGCAAAAACTAGGAAGAAATGGGTAATAGGAGGAAATCCAGTTGAAGAAAGGACCCTATGGAGGAGCAATTAAGGTGACCAATCAGAGGGGATGAGATGGGGGAAGATGGAATCTCTTTAAAACACATGATGTACATAAACAATTATATCAAAGTTAATCACTAAATAAAGCATAGAAATGAGGGAGGGGGAGGGAGTGGGATGGGGATTGGATAAAGGCTAATTGGATGATGTGTGCTTGGATATCCTCACAAGTCTTATATTCCATTGTGATGTTTGACTACAATGCACCAATAAAATATATTTAAAAAAAACAATAAATAATTGCCATCTGAGATAGTATAGGTGTTCCTCATCCCTCTTTCTTGCAATCTGACAAAGCTAAATATAATGATGTTCCTTTCACATTTGATTTTTCCAACTCCTCTTCCACTGAGTGAAAATACCTTCAGTTGAAATTTTTCAGTTGTGAATTCTTGAATATGAAAGTTCAAGCTCCTCAGGAAACTGGGTCATGTTATTTGAAAGTGTTGGATAAATTATAGGCTTCTATTCACATTATTCTTATTTGTAATTTATACCTACATAGTTATAACTTCAATATGTTATTATATCTTTTCCAGAAAGCCACCACTTTTCTTTTAATGAACAAAATATTTAATATATCTATCCATAATTTTTACTTTTTTGTGTTTCTAATTACTTTTCTTTGTGATACTGAGGATGGAACCCAGTGGCATTCTACCTCTGAGCTACACTCTCAGCTATATTTTTTTTAAATTTTTTTTATTGGTGCATTATATTCATACAACTTATTGGGGTAAAAAACTTGTGTGTACAAACATGTACGCATCGCTGATTTAACCCCCATCCAAATCCCACCCCATTCCCTCCCCGTCCCTCCCTCCCTTGCTTGGCTTAGTGATTTTTTTTTTAATTGGTGCACTGTATTCATATATCATAGTGGGATACATACTTTTGTAGACATACATGCACACATTGCCCAGTCAGCCCCCACCCGATCCCCACCCCATTCTCTCCCTATCCCTCCCTCCCATGCTTGGCTTAGTGATTGACATCTAGTATTATAGCAATTTATCCAAAATTAAAAATGATAATCTCACATAACAGTTTCATTTGTCTGATACCAAGCTTTTGATGACTTAAAGATAACATTTCAATATTTCTTTTTGCTTTCTTTCTTACCAGAGAATCTATTTTTTCTATTTTTTAGGTGAAACTATCATATATTTATATATTTATTTTTCAGAAAAAAATCTATCCTAATATGGAATATGGACTCTAGGTAGCCACAACAATCTTGAAAAAGAACAAAGCTAGAAGATGTATATTTTCTGATTTCAAACCATATAAAGCTACAATAATTGAAACAGTGTAGTACTATTCTAAAGGCAGATATATAAACCATTGGAGTTAAATAAAAGCCTAGAGCTAAATTCTTCCCTATATTGTCAACTTATTTTTGACAAGGTTTCCACGAACATTTGGTGGTGGGAATAATAATCTTTTAACTAAATATTGCTAAAAAATAATAATTACATGGAAAAGAATAAAATTGGACCCTTACCTAATCCCATATACAAATATTAACTCAAAATAGATAAAAGACCTAAATATAAATCTTAAGACTATAAACTTTTAGGAGAAAATCTGGGTCATAAAACCTCACAACATTGAAATTGGCAGTGATTTCTTGGTTATGATTTCAATGGCACAGGCAACAGAAGAGTATACAAACTCCCTAAAAAATAAAAAAACATATTGTATATCCAAAGACAATGTAAACAGAGTTAAGTTACTAATAGAATGGGATAAAATATTTCAAAATGCTATATCTGAAGGTATATTAATGTTCCAACTAGAAATCCTAAAAATTAACAACAATAAAGGCAAACAATACCCTTTAGAGATAGGTAAAAGACTAACATAAATAATGAATCTCCACAGATAACCAATCTTAGTTGTCTGTTGGATGGAAAATCTTGTTTCTCTAGTTCTGATGTGTGTTACCTATTTCTTCTTTGTAGTTAATCTCTTTGAGTATTTTCTCTAGTGCTGGTTTTGAAGACATAAATTCCTTCAGTTTCTGTTTGTCATGGAAGCTTCTTATTTCTCCATCTAATTTGATAGAAAGTTTTGCTGGGTAGGAAATTTTTGGCTGGAAGTTGTTTTCTTTCAAAATTTGGAATATGTTACTCCAAGCCCTTCTGGCTCTCATGACTTGGTTTGGGAAGTCTGGAGTGATTCTAATTGGTTTGCCTCTGAATGTCACTTGGCCCTTTGCTTTTGTTGCCTTTAAGATTCTCTGCTTGGCTTCCACATTGGTCATTTTGACAATTATGTGGCGTGGGGATCCTCTTCTCCGATCCTGTCTAAAGGGAGTTCTATACGTTTCCTGGACCTGCGTATCGACCTCTTGCTCTATGTCTGGAAAATTTTCTGCTATTACTTCCTTGAAGAGATTGTTGATCCCTTTGGTTTCACTTTCTTTCCCCTCCTCTATTCCAATTATTCTTAGGTTAGCTCTCTTAAAATGGGCCCATATTTCTTCAATATCAGATTACTGCTGTAGGATATTTTTTCCTAGATTAGAAACTATGCGTTCATTTTTGGAATGATCATCTTCTAAGAGCGAGATTCTGTTCTCCATGTGTTCTAATCGGTTGTTTGTGCTTTGAATTGAGGCCTTTACTTCATTAATTGCATCCTTTATCTCTTTTTGGCTCTCTCTGAGTTCTTTTCGAAGCACCTCTATTATTTCTACAGTTATTTTCCTGATTTGATCTTCTATAAATCTCTGATTTTCTGTTTTATCGGGTTCTGATGTTGTGGGGTTGTGAGCATTCATCGCTCCCGTATTATTCCTCTTTCCCATGATTTCGGAAGTTTGTGCCTTCTCTGGGTTCTTCCCTTGGGTCACTATGACTTCACTTAAGGAGCTCTGGATCTCGAGTTAGTAGTATCTCAGACCCCACTACTCCTTTACTGGGTTGTATCACAGAGTCTCCGACCCAGAGAGTCGATAGAGGCTGCTTTAGACTGTGGGGGGTGCCAGGTTGCACGTTCTCCTATGGTGTGATATCACTGCCACCACCCCTCTCCCACTGGGTCAAGTCCCAGTGAGTACAGTACTGGGATTTCTCCGCTGTGGCCCGCAATTTGACTCACTGTTTTTGAGTACGCAGATGTAGCTGTACTGAATTCGGTGAATTCGGTGCTGTTGCTGCCGGTGGCAATATGGCGCCGCTGCTACGCCCTCGGCTATGGGGCTGGCGTTTTTTTTTCTTGGTTTTGATTTCCACTCTGAATTCCTGCAGCGTGTGCTGAGCTCAGCCACTGGGAGCTTTAGATGCCCTCTGCGCCGAGAAATCCCACCTGGCTGTTCCGCAGTGGCTTCCCTCGGCTTGCTGTGGCCATCCCGTGAATTCGCCGGTGCCACCGGCAGTATGGTGCTGCTGCCGCTGCCGCGTCCTCGGGCGTGAGGATCTCCTCTGTGGCTCTGTTCTCAGTCCGCTTTCTCTCTGGAGCCTGGTGATTTTTTTTGTTTCTCTGGTGATGTTGTTTTCTGGCTTTGAAAGGTGCTGATTTTGTGGTAATGGAGATTTGTTGTTAGCAGGGCTCTTAAGCCCCGCTTTTCTCGGTCGCCATCTTCCCGGAAGTCTCTATTTTTTATTCTTTATTTTGAAACAGGGTTTCACTGCGTTGCAAAGGGCCTCACTAAGTAGTAGCTGAGACTGTTAAGTGAACTGCGATCCTCCTGTCTCAGCCTCCCAAATGCTGGGATTGCAAGCATGTGCTGCCATACCTGGCTTTCTAAATACTGCTTATGAACCTTGTAACACTTTTACTAGAAAAACAAATCTTTCACCTTTATATTAGTTAAAATATTCCTTACATCACTTCATTTAAAAGATAATTAGGTTGGATAAAGAATTCTGAGTTTATATAAATCTGTATTTGTTATATAGTACCACTGTGTTCTCATCCCTATAATTTATAATGGAAACTCATCCATAATTAATATTCTTATACACTTTTTTCCTCTGTTTTCAAGTCTTTCTCTTTATTTTTGGTTTTCTACATTAATCTTGGTGTAGCTAGTGTTTTGTGGGGTTCACTAAGCTTCCTTTGTGTGTTTTCCCCAAATTTTATAATATTGATGTGTTCTTTTTAAAAATGTGCTTTTGGCTTTATTTGTCCTCTGCATCTCTCTTGGAAAGTACAGTTTTACATTTTTTCTTCAGTTTATTGTTGCCCTACAGATTACTTGATTTTCTCTTTGTTTTTCAATCTCTGCTTTTCAGATCGGATGATTTACATTTATATGTCTGCAAGTAAACTGAACCTTTCTTCTATTGTCTCCAATCTTTTATAAGTTTAATCTAGATAATTTTCTATGTCAGACATTATTTATTCTTAGGGCTACTAGAATTAGAATTGCATTCCTTTTTATTCTCTCACTCTCTCTTCAATGTATTTGCTAACTACGACAAAGTTTTCATATATTGTGAATACTTTGTATAACAGCTTCTTAAATATTCTTGTATGATATAACATATTTTTCTTTATATTTTAAATACATTTTAGAATCACCTGTTTAAATTTCTTGACTGGTAATTCCAACATATAGATTCTTCTGAGATTTGTTTGTGTTGATTGATTTTTTTCTTGACTGCTGTATATAGTTTTCTGTTTCTTTTGTTTTCCAATATTTTTATGTATGCTGGACATGGATCATACATTGTACAGAGTCTTATCCCCCTCTACAAATATTGATTTTTGTTGTAGCAAGTACATGAATTATTGGTCGATTATTGTGACCTTGTAGCAGCATGGTTTAATACTTTGTAGGATAGGTGGACTTAAATTTTGTCCTTAATTTTAATCTTGTTTGCTCTCATCTTAAAGCAATTCTTTAGTCTTTTAATATAATATTTATTCTTAAGACATGACACCATTTTTATCAGTGGAAATCTTAAGACATTTTCCAAGTCACTTTAACCTAGTAATATTCAAATTCTAAGCAAACTCTTCTATGAAGGACAGAAGCTGTAATCTATGAGCAGATTATTCTAAGGGTCTTGGATTCTTCTTTTATATACAACTCAGGGGTCTTTCCAATATTTTTTATATTATTTTTATTTTGAAACAGATTCTCTAAGCTGATAAAAGTCTTGATAAGTTGCTGAGGCTGGCCTTGAACTTGCAGTTCCTTTCTCTCAGGTTCCCAAATGCTAGAATTACAGCTATACATAACCAGGGTATTTCTATGTAGAGTAGAATTCATTTACCTAGTTAAAATCTTTCTAGCATTTAATCAGCTCAATTGCTAGCTCCAACTCAGTGCTTTGATCCCTCAGGTCACAATGACTGTAGCCTTCTCTTGAGTTCAAAGAATCTCTTTTTTTATGAGATTTATTGAGTGCTTTCAAGAGAAGAATCAAATTAATGTAGCCCTTACCCTGTGCAATTTACTTCCTGGGAAGACTGAATCACCTGTGCTTTCTCCCTTCTTTTGTTTGCTCCCCAGGTCTTTTAAAGAGTTGTTTATGTTTTAATATTTTTCCAGTTGGTAATTACTACTTGTTAGTAGATTAGTGTAACATTAGTTACACTGAATTTAGAACCAGAATCCCAAGACATAAAGTTTTAATTATCTTGGCTAAGTAAAAACCACATTCTAGGTCTGTTCACGGTTATAGTCCCCAAAGTCTCAGAAACTGCCCTGTTGAGCTAATGGTCTCAGTGAATGTTGGTGATTGACAGTTAATTAAATCTGTGCAATTGAGCAATATTAGACAGAATGACACCACAAAGCAGATTGATAGCACTATAAATTTATGATGATCAACTTCAAGCAGGTCCACCACATTTCCTAATAATTGCAATATACTTTACTTTTCAACTCATTCCCTTACCTTTTATAATGCCAACTTTAAACTTTCCCATGTTCCTTACATCTATGACACTCTCACTCTATTGAGGCTACTAATGCAATCACTATTAGAATATGAGTTTGCTTCCTGCTATATAGTGAATAATTAGGCCATTAGAAAGAAATTCAACTTTTCGCTACTAATTCTACAACCTACCTATATCTGCACTGAATGCATAAAGTCATTGGAGTAGTGATTGACACATAATAAACACTAACCCATAGCCATCACCATCATGAACATTATTATACTCTAGATATTTTTTTATTGTACCCATTATTATTTCCTACATTATAATATGAGAAATTTTCTTCAATGTTTTTTGCTCTTGAAAGTGAAGAAATTGAGGGAAAAAATCGCTCTTGAGTTATCAGAAATGTTATTATCTAGTCTCTGTCCTCTCTTCTTTAAAATTGGATTGTTAAATAAAATTCTGTTCTCATGTGTATACATACATATTTGCAATCTGTTTTAAAAAGAGATATTTTATTATGTTATCAAAATCCTTTTTTCTCTTTATACATCTCCCCAACCTTTACTGTTTTCCTTTACTCTTTCCAAAGGAAATTCCTTGGTATATTATCTAGACTTAAAAAATTTATTTTTTCATAGCCTACTTTTCCTATATTCCAACCTGTTAAGCTCAATAAATCAAAACAGCCCTCCCTATGCTGTCAAATGACCTAAATTAACCATAGTCAATAAATATTGCATGGTTAAAGTTTATTATAAGGAACATATTATGGCTATAAGATGAATACTACCTGTAAGGCCTACTCAAGCATCTCTTCATTGACATCTTATGTCACCTAGCAGTTCAGTGCAACCCAAATAGAGATTTCTTACCCTGGCCCAAAGGTGTCTGGGATCCACGGGCCCCTCAGAACAGCAACTCTCATGAACTCTGAATCAAAGTCTACCCTGTAAGAAGAGCTTAATATTTCTTTAGGAAACAATATCCAGTAACGTATCTGGACTCAGTACAGATGTAAGAAAAGGGGATAAATACTCCAAACTCTGATGATGGAGATCTTCCCAGTCAGTTGGTCATCTGACCCCCTTAACTCCATCTGGCCCATGCCAAAATAAGCTGTTTGAGTATAAGATGATGTCTAAAACTCACCTTTGGCCAAACTGAACTAAGGGGAAGAAGTATTCCCTGGCACAACTAGCCAGCTAGGATGACCCCAGATCCATAAACACCATATGTACATGATTTCAGGGCAAAATTTGACACCTATGGCCACTCCACTTTCTGGAAAAGTAATTTGTCCTTGGCTTCAAAGATCTAAAACTCCTTTTTCCTTCTATGACTTAAGCTTATTTACTTGTTCATTTATTTATTAGCTGATTCTGAAAATAATCATTAATTCTGAGTGCCTGCGATAAGGGTAAATAAATCATTGGCACTGGCATTTCACTGTTGAGTGCTATAGTTTGGATCTTGACTATACCTTAAATGCCCAGGTGTTAAAGGCTTTGTTTCCAGGGTGGTACATTTGGGACTTAGGAAAATCCTTAAAAGGTAGGACCTATGGGAGGTGTTAGGCCATTGGGAACATATCCTTGAAGAGGATTGCAGAACCCCAGCCCAGTCCTATTTTTCTCTTTTGCTTCCTGTTTTGTGAGATGAGCAATTTTGTTTTACCATGCACTTCCACCATAGGATGCTGCCTTGTTACATGCCCAAAACCATGGGTCAAATGACCATGAACCGAAACTTTCAAAACCGTGAGCCAAAGTAAGCCTTTTCTTTTTATAAATTATCTTAAATATTTGTGTGTGTGTGTGTGTGTGTGTGTGTGTGTGTGTGTGTGTGTGCGCGCGCGCACTACTGAAAATGGAACCCAGGGGCATTTCTACCTCCAAGCCACACCCCCAGCCCTAATTTTTATTCTTTATTTTGAAACCGGGTCTCACTGAGTTGCAAGGGGCCTCACTAAGTAGGTGAGGCTGGCCTTGAACCCCGATCCTCCTGCCTCAGCCTCTGGAATGCTGGGATTACAGATGTGCGCCACCATGCCTGATTTATCTCAGGTATTTTTTAAAGTAATGGAAAGCTGACTAACACAGCACTGAGTATTTAAGGAAGACAAACGTAAACAGAAAGACAACTGAAGTTTGATAATGCTTGTGTCAATTCAACAAGAATAGAGAGAAGATGTGCTTAAGACCATAACTCCAGAGTCTAGATTAATGTGGACTTTTTTACTCCGTGTGTATAAAAAGGGAATGAGGGAACAACAGATGCAACTTATAAATCACTGAATTTGAGCTACCAATCAAAATCTTGACAGCATGGTAGAGCTAATGGTATTAGCTAAATGATTAGAGATTTCTAATTCAGTGTTTAATACCAAAGAAGGATAATTCTCTGATTAGAAATTAGAATGTGGAGTAAGTGAATGAACAGTAGAAACATTCTTGGTGGCTTACTTGGCTGATCAAGGCCTTGTTTTCTTACTTATTACTGAATTTGGTTAAATATGATATAACTGAATAATTGTTAATGTCTTACAGTGCTGGAAAATGGTTTGACTTAATAGCAACTCTCCTTATCCACTGTCGGTCCCTACAAGTGGTACAATTTAAGACCTATATATGGTTTCATGTCATGTAGTATTCAATTTAGTCATGTTGCATATGAGGAACTGGAAGCTAAGATTGCCTAATTAGACAAATTCTAAAACAGACATAAGACCTCAATTCCATCCTTTATTTCACGTTTTTACAGATGACACATGATTTAGATGAACAAAAAATGAATAGAAATAATTCACAGTTATTACATGCCTAGTGTGTGTGAGACCCTGTACTAAGTGCTAAACATACATGTCTCATTTAAGCCACTTGATCATATAAGCTTAGTACTGTTCTTACAGTCATTTGTCATGGTTGTAAACCAAGGATTATGAAAATTGAGTGACTTGCCCAACATCAGCCAACTAATAAGAGCTGAGCCTCAAACTTAAGTTGTATAGAAGCTGTTACTCTTATTATCTAATCGCTGTGCTGACAAACCTATTGTGGTTTTATCTGCATAGTGTTTCAGGCAAATCCAGCTCACAAACATGCCATTTTTTCTTTTATCACTTCTATAGTGTTCACAGTTTCACAGAGTACATTGCATGTGTGCAGTGAATCAGCCTTTGGAAACTATCCTGATCAATGTAGTGAAACGATTTTCCCCTGTCAAAATAAAAATGATAGGTACTGCTAGAATAAAAGCAACCAGGTTTGATTATAGTCTTTACCTCAGTGATGCACACTTTAGAGTCTACAGGATTCCTGTGAAATTATAGTTCTCCATGTTTCAGTGTTTCAGTCTAATATGCTTTTTATTTTTCCATTGGCAGCATGTTCTACATAAGATAGATTTTGTATTGATATAGCTTTGCCCAGTCATTTAAGAGTTTTCCTACCTTCCATTCCTACCTATTATTATATAGGTAATATGTATATATTTTAGATCACAAATTAAGGTTGGCATGAAATATCATTTTCTTTGTTTCTTCAATGACAAGATTATATTTTTCTTATTCTTATCTTTCTTCCTATTAAATATAGTGGAGAAATATTTAATCAGTCAATCTGGAATAAGTTCATTTATTTAATTCAAAACTTTTCAGTCAATGTAAAGTTTTTTCACTTCCAACTTATTTTGATTGCTGTTCTAAGGATTTAACCCGGAGCAGTCTACCAATTAGTGATATTTCCAGCCCTTTTTATTTTTTATTTTGAGATAGGGTCTTACTAAGATGTTGAGGCTGGCCTCGAACCTGTTATTCTCCTGCCTCAACTTCCAATGTAGCTGTGATTATAGGCATGCACTAGAGCACCTGTCTTTCTTTCAATGTATCTCTAGTGGACGTGTAAAATCTACTTTTGTGGGGACTTCAAGTAGCTTAAAAGAATCAATGGAAGTGCAGTGTGATATTGTAATTCTGTTATTTCTTCTTCCTTATATTTGAATTAACATTATCTCACTTGGTGGTGAGTTGCTGTATGATTCCATCTGCTGAAAATTTCCTGTTCTCAAATTGTCTCTGTGTACATAAAAGGAAGTCACAGAAACCTTATAAAGAGTCTCCCTAATTCCAGCTCTCCCACTAGTTCCAAATCATTTTTGGGAAGAAAAGAAATAATTAAACATCTCAAATATCCCTCTTTTGGCTATTAAAATCTGTCTGCAATTGTTTAAGAACTTTTATAGAGATATGAGATAACAATTTGTATCCTATGTCCCTCTTACAGGTTGAACTGTATCATTCATAAGGTATAAGTCCCAGATTCAGATACTTGAAAGTGTAATTGTATTTGGAGACAGGGTCTTTGTAGTGAAGATGTAATTCAGTTAGAATGAAGTCATTAGATTAGGCCCTAATCTGATATGACTGGATGACTGGAATTGTTATAAGAGATGATGTAAAGACAGAGACACACAAGGAGATGACAGCATGTGATGACTGGGAGTTGTTTGATTGATGCATCTACAATGTAGAGAACAACAGGTGTTGCTGTCGACCACCAGTGGCTAAAGAGAGAACTGTCCTGCTGACACCTTGATTTTGGACTTGTAGTATCTAAAACTGTGAGATTATACATTTGTATTGTTTTAAGTCACCTGTTTGGGTACTTATTACAGCAACCCTAGGAAACTACTGCAGGTGTCCATACCTTGCTGGCAGAAGGATATTTATTAAGACTTTACAATACCAAAAATTTACCCAAATTGAGCTTCAGAAGTTCTCTGTATTTTCTTGGATTCTACAACCCATTAATGAGTCTCATTACATATTATAACCTGGCAATCATCTGAGGAAAGAAAGAATAAGAAATTCATGGTATGAGTCTTTCTTGGGGGACATAAAACAAGCTCTTATTTTTTTCCCTTTGGCTCTGTCCAATTTTAAGTCTTCATTTAGCATAAGTTCATAGAAAAATCACTATTAGACTGATTACTTATTTTCTTATAGCTATTTTTATTTTTGGTGTTACTGGGGTTCCTGGAAACCCTTCTACATCCGGGCTACACTCGCAGACCCATTTTTGTACCTTTTTTATTTGGAAACAGGGTTTCTTAAGCCAGTGTAGCTGGCTTCGAACCTGCACAGTCCTCCTGTCTCTGCCTCTCAAGCGCAGGGATTACAAGCGTGTGCCACCATGCCCGGCTAGCTATTGGTTGTATATAGACTTTATTCCTTGAATCTGTCAAGATTCTGGTCTTGTTATTGAAAGCTAAGTTGCTTAAAATTTAGAAGCCTTATCCCTCAAAAATTTGTCTTTGTCATGTATTTCAAAAGCACACCTTGAAATTCGAAGGCTGAGAATTTATGTCTTCATTTTGTGACTTTGTACTTAATCATCTCTTTTTCAAGTGGCATGGACAGAAGACAAAAAGTAACAGAAATTGCCATAAAAACCACTTTGACTGATTTTGCAAAACACTATGTCATCATTTGCAATAATACTTTGCAATTTTTTTGAATCATCCTATTTTGGAATTTGCTTTACTGATGGTGTCCATGGCTGTACCAGCCTTCTTGCTTTCTGCTTTAGAACTGAGAATATCCAGGCAGCCACTACTCCCTGAGTAGTGGAATTACTCTTGGCTCAGTAGGAAAATGTTAAAAGAAGTGAAAATGTCTCATTTTCTTTCTTATGAAGAAAACTGAGAAAGCCTAAGAGAAAGCCTGCATTTAGGACTGAAGGCTTCAGTTGCATTTTACATTTCAAAAGGGGTTTCTGTGTATTTTGGTTGTACTTAGTACTTTAAGTTTGCATTCAACCTGGAATGGAAGATTACTTGATTTTTATTTTGACTCATTTCTACCAGTACTCTGACAAAAAAAGGTATACAAGTGTAATGGATCGGATTTAGAATGTCTCTCCAGCCTCATAGAAGCAAGGTTGCAATGCTGGAAGCCAGGACTTGCTTGTTAAGGAGGGGTCCCTGGGGGTTTAATCTCAAACCATAAGTGGAATTCTTATGAGCTGGGCTGTGACACAGCCTGTGTGTATGACTAACATTACTTGGCATTTGTACAAGACTTTCTGTTGGCATCTTGGCACAACTACAGCACTCTTCTATGCTGTTTTGCTTTTGTTTTCTGAAAAAAAAAAAAAGAGTATAAAGCTACAGACACTGAAGACTTCTTGATAGGTTAGCTTTTATCAAGGAGAAAATAGCTGGATCAAGAAATCTACCCTAAGAATTTTGTGTGAGGGCAATGACTAAGGGAGCTTAAACTCCACCATTCTTTCCTATACCCTGAGGTATATTCTTTTTAAAACTATACAGACATATGTGATGGAGTTCTGATCTTAGTTAACTTATTGTTAACTTGAGTATGTTGCACAATATTTCTGAGCCTCAGTGTCTTTTTCTCAAAAATAAACGATGATTGACTTAAAATTTAGCTAGATTATTTTAAATTCTACCAAAGGTTCTTATATAACAATAAAAATATACTTGGTACAGCTATCTTGATATTTCCACAGGCAAAACCCGTAATTTACAGTGCTTAGATTCCCAACTAGAAGCTGTCACATCCATGGGCATTAACTCTTGTGAATCTTTGGGAAAAGTCTGAAGCCTAAAGTGTCTTTCTGGTCTTGATTAAAGAGGAATACTCTCATTGCAAGAAGAGTTGGCAAGAAAAGAGGAACTGCGAGTTCCCCATCAACATTCCTCATGCCAAGGCATAAGCATTCTCATTTAGTCTTCTCACAGTGCTGTGAAGGGATCACTGTTCTTTCCAGTTCATAGACAACAAAATTAAAGTAGAAGTGCCTTGCTTGAGTTCTAGTCTTTGTGAGTTGGAACACTATATTTAAATCCATGTTTTCTAGTTCTAAATCCAACTTTCTCTCTACCAGATGCCAGCTTGACTTGCCTGTTTATTGACATCGTTACATGAAAAATAAAAAAGGACAGATTCTTCTTTGCCTGGATCTGTTTGTTAAATGGTACTGACCTGACTATATACTTAAACCGTCTCATTTCTCAGACACTTATCTCAAAATGGGGATAATTACTGCTGCCTCCCAGACACTTCACAAGAATAGTTTGGGGTTTCATTAGAAAACAAGGGATGATTTTAGAAACCTCAATGCATCCTTGGTTATTAATGTACTAAACTATTTTCAGCCAATTAATAAGATAGTTTATTTTTCTTTTCCCATTCAAATCTTCAATCATATGTTTTGTTTTTGTTGTTGTCTGGGTACTGGGATTTAACTCAAAGGGGTTCTGCCACTGAGGGCACCCCCAACCTTTTCTCTTTCTTATTTTAACAAGGTCTCATTAAGTTCCTATGCTCTGCTCTGAAACCTAGGATCCTCCTGTCTCAGCATCCCAAGTACTTGGATGAACAACCACACCCTGTCCAATCATATCTTTAATTGTATATGTCATGTTCTTCCCTTCTCTTTCCCTTTTCTCAACTTAATTTTTAAAAAGAAGCAAACTCAATCATTCCTAACTCTATTTGAATTTCTCAGTGAGCTATATTTTTCAGGATAGTTTTCTTTCATGTAAAACTTTGATTATGAAATTTAGCCACTAAAGGGATTTAGAAGTTAATGAGGAAACACTGGGAGAAGTACAATGGCCTTTATTCCCTTGAAATTAAGACATATTTCTATAAAAAGGCATGTATAATTCTTTTGATTTTCCCATTTACTGTATCAAAATGGATAAATATAATATTAAATCCATGCTATACTCCAATTATAATGTCCAGATTGTAAGTAGGTAGAATATTGTTTTATACATAATTCTATTTGATTCATTTTAAGTTCATTTTCCTATACGCCCACATCTATTATTGCAATTCGAGTTGATAAAATTTATAATAACAACCATCAGTTTTATTTATCTTGTATATTTTACCCTTACTCTTATGGTGGCATACCTGCCCTTCATTGCTTACAGAGGATATCTAGCTCAGTCTGAGACTTCAGTGGTTGGCCCAGAGAAAACATGTGATCAGGGTAGACCAATCAGAATATTTCCTTGAATCATTTGTGCACATGCGCATGTGCGCGCGCATACATGCACGCACGCACGCACACACATATTAAAGTTAGGAAGAGAAATTCTATGATTCTGTCTCTTTTCTAGAGGGCAGTTATAAGAATATGACTCCAGATTTTCTAGCAGCCACATTCACTTCAGTGTGGAGAAGCCTGAAGACAAGAAATCAGTGCCAGAGGGAAGTGAGCTGAGGTGGGGAAGAAGGCTAAATCCATGAGTCTTAGGTTATTTAGTTCTTATTGATTTTCTTTTGTCAGGCCACTGCAATGTCATTCCAATAACTACCCCTCCCTCACCTTTTTAGGTAATTCAAGTTGATTGCCATTTGCAGCCAAGAATGAGTTTAATGCTGTGACATAACAGTGAAGAATTAAGTAATGCTGTAAATTACAAGCAGGGATACATTAAGGAAGTGAGAAAAATGTAGTTTACGTGGGAAAAATCCAGAAGTCAAAGGAGAAAGGAAGTTAAAATATGTGATAAAATCTTTAAATTTTTTGCAATTTTGTTTTTATGTGTATATTAGATGCTTGAAAAATATAAAATGCTAAGAGAATCATGGCAAAGAAAGAACTTTTTTGTTAAAAAACTAGCTCTCTCCTTACTTTTGAAAAGTATGTAGATTCAACTTTAAATTAACATTATGGCAAAGTAACTGTTTCTATCTTATAGTAAAACATTGGAATACATAAGGAGAATAAGTTTTTGTCCTATGATCATATGGCTCAGAAGTAGCTTTTTCATATAGGAGGACTGGATGGCAGGTATATATAACAAGTTCAAGTTTTGTTCAATAAGCCACAAAATCTACATGGAATTAATGGGGAGGTAAACAATAATTGACCTGCGTGAAATTATTCTGAATGCAATTTGAACCAGAATTGTGAAATCAGAAAATATTTACCATGGAGAGGAGATTTAAAACCATTTGGCCTTGTTCTCTCCTGTCACGGTTCAAGAAACACTGACTCAGAAATGCTGGTCAACTTACCTCAGGTCTAATAAGCCTTTATTTGGGGTGGGTTCATGCATCAACAGTCTCTCAAGGTCCCTGCCAATCTCCGTGTTCTGCCTTCACAGCATGAGAATGCCTTATGTCTTCCACACACAGCAATGCCAGTGAAACTGCAGAAGGGATACTTTTTAAACGAGTCTTTTACATTTCATTCTTTGGTATTTGTGTGAGCAGAATGTAAATGGTGTCAACTCCATTATCTTCTGCACAAAATGTTCCTTTCTCAAGGCCAAATCAGGGGTAGGAAATATGGAACCGTGCCCCAAGTACCTCAAGGGCAGCTGGCCACTTCTATTTCTAGATCCCAAACACCTGCATTTCTCAAAAGCTGGTGCTGTTTCAAGAAGAGACGTTTGGAAGTCATCAATATACTGCTTACTTACTGTGGATTTGAGAACCTTGAAATGTCAAGTTTTAGCTCGAGGCCAAGTTGAATTTGTGAGCCCTCATACTGATGGGTGATGAGATCATTTACATTGGATTATACCTCTGGTGTGTGAGCAATTTGGTAAATGATGAATACAGTGGGGATTACTGCAGTACATCTGCTGGACACTTTTATAAAATAGCTCTCTCCTCTCACCTCCTAGGTGTGCAATCTTCAATCAGGAAATGTATTTGAAGCAGGAAATCAGTTCTCTAGGGCTGTATCATCTGCTCCTATCTCTTTTGCGGAGTGTAATTTTGTCCACTGTGACATAAGGAAGTAGACAACCACAGTACAATGATTCATGGCCAGAAAATAATGCACTCTGAAAAGTGCCATGAAAGTTATGGCTGACTATTGTTAGGAAATTGCAATTAACATTTTGCAAAAGGAAAAAAAATAATAGAGAGACAGGAAGAAATATTTTTTCCCCTCACATAAAGAACTCAGGCACTGAGCTAAATTCTGGGAATTCAGTCAAATGTAATATGAACATGTCCTTTGTCCTTACTGGGATGATAGGTGATTTTAATGGACAATTTAATATTATAAATGCTGCAAACAGTTAAATGAAGACTGTTAAAAATAATAGAATAATATACTTTGGCCAAAGAAGCTGTGTAACTTGCTCCTGAAGAAGCTATATTTATGCTGACCTTTGGATCTGTCAGGTGAGGATGCAGGGTGCTTAGATTGAATGCTTCTAAAGAGAAATGACATGTGTAGGATTAGAGGTGACCTAACACCAAGGCTGTAAGGACAAGACACATGGGTCAGTAAAAAAGGAACATTCATCCAGGCACTAGTCACATCTGAGTCCTGTGAGTCACTAGTCACATTGAGTTCTATTGGTTGCTTATTAATACATTAATTTCTTTAAGTATTCAGCCACTCTGTATCAAGCACTTTATGCATTTCTAGCACTATGATATTCAGTAGTCCTCGATCATTGAAAGCTAGATACTTATCTACGTTTTCATTACTTTAAAGTCAAACATTGGTGCCAGCTTGGAGTTATATTTTGATGCTTGTAACAGAGTTGTGATACTTTAACTTAAGCTTAGGGTTTATACTCCTTAGCAGAAGTCTATATGTGGCTTTAAAGAAATAAAAATTATCTGCATTATCTTTGGACTCTTGTAAAAAAACCTCAACCTCATGAATCACAGATGTCTATATAAGTGAAATGCTTTCACTTTCTCTAGGAATATTTACTCTTCACTTGTGGGAAGTAGATAGATTGCCATTTGTCTGTGCGATTGCTCTGATTTGAGAGAGCCAAATGCTAAGAGTCTAGATGAGGTCTTAGGTCAAGACCAAGGTGCAAAGAAAACTGGAGCAATTTCTCCCTAGCTGTTTCCGTTTTAGAAGATATAAAGTCCAGACTTTGGAAATATCGTTATGTCTTACAAGCTGTAAAAGATATCAAGTCTTTTGCCTGGCCCTAAAAAAAAATGTATTTATACTTCAAAGGTTCAAGGGAGAACTCAGAATCTTTCCCATCCCAGCTCAAGGGAATCATTATTCCATCAACAAAGACATTTTCTTCTCCGTTCAGAAAGGGAATACTGGCTATCTCTTTTTTGAATACTGATGCACAAAAATCTATTGTCTCTTCCTCACCTATGAGTATCCAGCCACTAGCATAGGTCATTTGATCTGGTTTTCACCAAGTAATCCCAGAGGTAAAGTCAGGGGCAAGGGGATTGAAGTGGTAGACTGTTACTATGAGATAATTAGTAAGAACTCAGTCTCCAATCCAGAGTCCTTTGAGTTCAAATGCAAGATAACATTAACAAATATGAATATTAAAGCCTCAACAACAGTTTCAGTCTGATGAGATATAAAGGGGCCACTTAGAACCAGGTGTTCTCCTATCGTTCCTTACCTTGTGATTCTTACCCTCTTGGTCACAATATAGCTTCTGAGTCTCCAGTTCTTACAACCATAGTCTAGGTAAGAAGTGGGAGAGAAAGCGGAACAGCACTGGAATGTTAGAAGTCCCTCCTGAGAAAGCACATGTAATTAATCTAGTATCCTTATGTGCAAGGGATGATAAGGACTGTAGTATTATTTTTATTTGAACACAGTAGAGATAATCTGGAAGGTTAAAGCGGATAGCATTGGTATCTCCTGCAACCATATACTTCAAGAAAGACAAATGCTGTCAATAGAGCAGTAATGTTCATGAATCCTGTATTCTTCAGATTGATGTATCTAAAACTATCTTTGGGAAAATTTGTGCTACTAAATTGAAACAAGTTACAAATAATGAATGCTTATTTAAAATATGCACTCATAAAACATGTTGTCTCTATTCCAGCATTTAAATTGGGATTTTGGTAACCTAGTCATGTAATAAACATACCATGTATGTTTTTATTTATTTGTTTGTTTGTTTGTTTGTTTATTTATCTATTTATTTATTTTATTTTATTTTTGGTGGTACTGGGTTCCTGGAAGCCCTTCTACCTCCAGGCTACACTCCCAGACCTATTTTATTTTTGGAAACAGGGTCTCTTAAGCCAGCGTGGCTGGCTTAGAAATTGTGGGATCCTCCTTTCTCCATCTCCCAAGCATGGGGATTACAAGGGTGCACCACCACGCACAGCAACATACCATGTATTTGAAAGTGAAAACATGACAACCTGGCTTGGTTGTAGATAGCATAGACTATTATTAACAGTTCATTCTTTATCTTACTAATATCATGAATATTGAACTAAATACAAAATCAATATTATGTTATATAAACAAATAAGAGGCACGGTGGAATATGCCTGTAATCCCAGTACATGGGAAGCTGAGACAGGAGGACTTCTGGTTTGAGGCCAGCCTCAGCAATTTACTGAGGTCCTCAGTCACTTAGTGAAAAATAAGAAATAAAATAGGGCTTCAGGCCCCGCGCTTTGGAGGCAGAGACAGGAGGATTGCGTAGGTTCGAAGCCAGCGGCACTGGCATAAGAGACCCTGTTTCAAAAAATATAAAATAGGTCTGGGAGTGTAGCCCTGAGGTAGAAGGGCTTCCAGGAACCCCAATACCACCAAAATAAAATAAAATAAAATAAGGCTTCAGGTATAGCTCATACATATAATGCCTCTGGGTTCAATCCCCAGTGTGGCAAGAAAAAGAAAGAGAGAAAGAAAGAAAGAAAGAAAATAAAAGAAAGAGAGAAAAAGAAAAACAATATGAAAAATTGAATTCAAATCCTAGCTCTACTTGTAAGCTACAGAATGATTGGATGTTACTTGATCTTTCCTCTCTTCTGTTAAAAGAGAGAAATACTGACCAAATGAGTGAATGAGAAAGAGAAGAGATATCTTTCTCATTGGGATAATATTAGGAATTAGTATTAGAAATAATATGTAAAAAATGCCTATTAGAGTTGTCAGCACATTGCAGGCTCTCACTAAATGGTAGCAAATATTTCAAAAATTTCCCTTTCTTTTTTCTTGTGGTACTAGGGATGGAACCCAGGGGCATTCTACCTCTGAGCTGAGCCCCCAGCCCTATTTTTATTCTTTATTTTAAAACAGGGTTTCGCTGATTTGCGAAGGGCCTAAGTAGTAGTTGAGGCTGTCAATGAGCCATGATCCTCCTGTCTCAGCCTCCCAAATACTGGGATTACAAGCTTTTTTCCCCTTTAAAGAAATCTTGCAAGTATAATTTTATCCCATCTTTCCTCTCATATGGAGTTATAGATACACAATTTTATAATCTAAACCAAAAGAGCATTTGTCAGGACAGAGAGATTTTGTAAGTTAGAGCACAGTTAGGTGAAATGAGGGCAAAATAATGAGTGAAACCCCTATTCCTTCTGCACGCATGTCTCTGCCTTCTGTGCCTGTTCTCAGTCCTGTCTTCCATTTCCTTGCTCTACTGCTTTTTCTTCTCTCTCTCTTCTGCCCATTTGTCCTGTTGCAACAACTACTTCTTTCAAAGGCATATCATTCATCACTGATTTATTGTTGTTGAAGATATTAACAAAGGAAGACATAAAAGCTGGGCAGTTTGTATGTATTACATTGCAAACCTTTGTGCCATCTGCCAAGGCTGAACAATCCTCACTGATCTTAATCTGGAAATCAAATTGCCTCCCATTCCTACTGATTGTGCAGCAGATGTTGTCTCTGGCATGGTTTGTGGTCTCGCTGAGGTCTTTAGAGCCACATAAAAGTCACCTCGGGCAGATAGTTATCTATTATCTTTGTCTTTGGGACCCTATCTTGGTTCTTTGCTTAAGAATACAAAGTCTGAATGTGTCAGATATATTTATGCCAAAAACAATTTGATTTTGAGTACTATTGGAAGGATGAGTGGAAAACAAATTAGGAATTCAGTACATCCTTAGCCTGCCCTACCTTACCTGCCTTCTGACCTCAGCAACAATATTTAACTTTCTCTCTTCACCTTTCCTCATCAGAATAAGTGAATTAAAAAAGCTCATGGGATTGTTAAAAGTAATATATCACCTTATTTTTGATAAGTACTGTAAAAGCTTAATAAAAGCAAGACAAGAGAATTGATTTGACTGACTTTTATACTTGCTCTGGGATAAAAGTTCATTGCTCCCAGTGATACAAATGAGCTACTAGGATGCATATTTCAAGTGATTCTCTTTCTGAAGAACCTGAAACTTTAGAAACAGGGCACTTTCATACATATTATTTTAGTACAAAAGAATTTTAAATAATTAATCATTCTACTTTCTATTTCTGCAAAAAAATTATTAAAGTGAAGATGAGCCTCCCTTACTCACCACATTGTTGGCATAGTTCTTAAACTGAAACAAACTCCCTCAGCTTCAAATTCTGTTTTCCTTAGCATAGCTGCTCATGTTCAGGTAGAAACAGCTTGGAAAAGTTGGACAAATTAGCTTTCTTTTTCTGTCTATGTGGACAAACAGAAGGATGTAATGTAAAAAAAAAATTAAGTAATTAATTAAAAAGAATAGAGGATGTTACCAAAGAATGTCCTTATTATAATAAAAATAAGGTGGTAAATTTGCTTTACTGTGTTATATAGCTTTTTATATCAACTGAGTTCAATTTGAATTTTCTCAAATATTAACTTGTATATTACATGACAACCCTTTTCACTCAAACACTCTAAAATAATCTGAAGATCCTTACACAACTGGTAAGTAAGGGGTTGAGAAAGAAAGGGTCAAATCTGAATTCAGTTGATACATATATGACAAATTTAACCTTCAGTACTGTTCTTTCCACTCATAGGTACGTCTCATTTCTTTGAGCTAAACTAAATTCATTGAAATGTTTTGCAAGATAATAATGATATATTTTGACACGCCAAGGGCTTGTATTTGATGCCTCAGGCTTTTCTAAGTTAATGGAAAAGAGTCCCCTAAAGCCATTAACTTTGTCTCAATTCTTGGGGCTTTCTGGAGGAGAGCTTTTTCTAGCAACCTTGGAATGAAGAAATTCACTTGCTTTTATCAAGGCTCTCAGGGCTAACAATCTATTTAAGGAGGTGTCTCAAAGTAACAATCCTCCCATCATAATATTACAAGCATGCATTAGAGGGTGATTTCTCTAATGATGTATTACTCAAAATGTGGTACTAGCCAGAAAATCAGCAAGGGAGGTCATAAAATTTTATTTAACCTTTTGTTAATTTAAAGGCTCCCACACTCTCTAATTTATTTATTATGTATGGGGAAGGGGGAAGTGACAATAACCTCAAAGGCTATGAGAACTGCATGTGTGCTATTTTATTCACTGTGTTCAGAAAATATACATCACCAGCGGGGCAAGGAAAAGATTTCAAAACCCCAACTAAAAATACTTGTTAGACTCAAAAGAGCAAAAGTACTGAATAAAGATCAATCTAGGATATATCTGAGATGTTAAGATTTTTTTAATAAAAGGCCCGAGAGTCTGCAGATATGAGAACAACTCAACAAATACTATTTGTTGTCATTGTTTGAAAGAATTTTAGAAAATACAATGGTTCTCCATCTATATTTTAATAAATAATTAAGAAACAATCACTTCTTAATTTTAGAAGGATTCCTAGGCACTATGTCACCATTCACCATGGGATGCATCATGTCTCTGTCATGGAATGACTGGCACCCAGACCAAGACCATTTATTCCATTCATTTCACCCATCCATCTCTAATGAACATTGGTTGGTTATGCATATGTGGCAATCCATGTAAAGATTTTAGCACGATGCCTGTCACATAGTAGCAATTCCTCAATAAATGTTAGCTTTAATTTTTTATTTTTCTTTTGCTACTTGCCATTTAGTGTAAAGTTAAATGTGAATTGCAATTAATAATAGAATCATTTTATTAGACTAAGTACTACCTTTACATTTCAGTTAAGACTTTAATTCAAAAATAGCAGTCAATTCAGAGTAGGAAGAGTTCTTTTATAGTATCTTTTTAAAAATTTAACTGGAGGGTTATGACATTGCATTATTTAGAAAATTCAGTACTAAAATGTTATTCATACCTGTACTGCCTGACTTCATCTACTAGAAATGAATTTTATCTGGATTATCACATTAATTATGTTCATTTCTGCATCCATCTTTGCAAGCTTGAATATATTCTGTGTCCTCTGTAAGGTACAATTGGCTTTGTTGAGCTTGAAATGCGATCCAGTAAGCTTCACACCAGACATATAAGGCCTGTTCAGAGACGGTATCTTTGAAGTCCCTTAGTATCTCCAAAATGGCCCTTAGTCTTTAGGAAATGTGACACTTAATGATTATATAAACATAATTTAGTTATTTAAATCTGCTTAGGAGCATTTCAGCTAACCCACAGTGACATACACTCACAGTGCTATAATTTGTGAGTTCATCTACAATCTCTGTTTTGTAACTTTTATAGTATAAAATTTTATTATTTTTTAAATCTCATCTTTCCATCCAAGCAGCAATATTTATTCATATATTTTCCAAGTGATAGCTCAAATAGAAATGAATTGGGCATTTAAACCAATGTGAGCAGTGAGCCAGATTTTGAAAATACAGCTTATTTTAGGGTAAATTTAAGGAGGAAGGAATGTAACAAGAAAATGTTCTCAATATGAGCTTAAATATTCATGATTTGTTTATTAGAACATTTAAAAAATTGCATCTTTGAGCATCAGGCTCTTAATATTGCAGAACAAAAAGAGCAAAGTATTGAAAAACACCAAGTTTATTGTCATGAAATTTGCTTAAAATATCCCAAAGCAAAAGCTTAATGTTTTCAGCAAGTGTTTATATGAAAGAATAAAGCTTTCCTAAGAAATTAAGATATTTAAAATCAATTACCTTTTAAGAGTTAGTCTTAAAAAAATAAATACAAAATGGAACAGAGAAATGGCATGCAAGTTGCGTAACTATGCATAGACTCAGGTAGTAATCTGATTTACTACATTAACAGTATTAACTATAGAGTCAATTAGTAGAGGTTAGTCAACAGTGGGAGAGGAAAGTGAATAAGAAAGTAAAGGCAAAACTTAGTAATGTTCACCCAAGCTTTCTCCAAGGGATTGACAATTTTCCAGTTCCATTAGTAAAAAAAAAAAAACATTTCTAATTTAGGGTACATGTTCTTTCTGGTTAATACCAGTGATCATGGTAGAGCAATCAGACCTCAGCTAGAAGTAAATGACAGGATGTCAAGGGCTCTCTAAGGATTCAAATGCAATCATCTGTATTTATTTGTGTCAAAGGACTCCTGAGCCAAAAGGAGACCCTCAGATATGAAGGGGGAATAAATGGATGTCTGAAACACACACACACAAATGACAAAGACAGGAAGAAGTGTCAGTTTTAAACACTAGATAATCTCAGAGATTCTGCTTGATCATCATGAACATCTAGTGTCAATTCTCTCCCTCTTGCCATGTCTCACTACCTTGCCATGTTTTTCTCTTTACCTCTAGGGTCAACCTTAGAAATAGAAAAAAACAAAACAACAACAACAACAAAAAAAAAAACACAAAAAAACTGAGCTTAAGAAGTTAGAGAATAAGCACTAATGAGTGATTGGGAATAAAAGACTATAAATCACATTTCCTATCTGCCTCCTATTCACAAAAGGAAAAAAAAATCAAGAGTTTTAACTATCACTAAAACTGAGCAAGCCCATCTGCCTGCCCTTCCTCTTTCCCTCCCTCCCTCCCTTCCTTCCCTCTCTTTATTCTTTCCTTCCTTCATACTGGAGATTTAACCCAGGGACATTTTACCTCCAAGCTATACCCCTAGCCTTATTCTTTTCTTTTTTTCTTTTCTTTTTTTTTTTTTTTTTTTTTTTTTTTTTTGGTGGTACTGGGGTCCCTGGAAGCCCTTCTACCTCTGGGCTACACTCCCAGACCTATTTTTACATTTTTATTTGGAAACAGGTTCTCCTAAGCCAGCGCGTGTGCGGCTGGCTTCAAACCTGCGCGATCCTCCTGTCTCTGCCTCCCAAGCGCAGGGATTACAAGCGTGCGCCACCACGCCCGGCCCTAGCCTTATTTTAATTTTTTCTTTGGAAACAGCATCTTCCTGGGTTGCTTAGTGTTGCTAAATTACTGAGGCTGGCTTTGAACCTGCAATCCTCCTATATCAGCCTCCCAAGTGTTGAGATTACAGGTATGTGCCACCATGCCAAGCAGAGACTGAACATTTCAGTTACAGAAATGAGAAATACCTTAAAGAGACACAGAATTATTTTTTATTATCTTAGCGTGTCCAAGGAAATCAAGTTTCTAGTTAGATTTTTTTCAGGGCCAAATAAAGAATACTACATGAATAAATTTAAAGAGACAGTAGATGGCAAAGTAAAGTTGCTTTTTATTTGACATAATACCTATATGAGGTGATGAAAGTTCATTGAAAGGAAACATGGTCATGAAAGGAGATCAGAACTTTATTCATAAGCTACATTGTCAGGCTGTGTGGAGAACTTAAATGACGCTTTAGAGGATAGAGCAGCTTTTCCAGGCTACTGACATTTTCAGTAGACTGCTATTATCATGATTCAACTCCCTTTGTCTAGGTCTCTGTTTATGTTCAGTGTAACTGTGGTTATTTCTGATCGTTTCCCTTTACTCTCCTGTTTTTCCATAGATAGCTTCTGTTTATTCTAGTTTGCATTCCCTATCTGTGCATCTCTTAAATTCCATTAACCTTCTATCTATGTGCCACTCTATTTTTTTTTCTCTTTGTGCTTTCTAAGAGATACATGTATTTTGGTTTGAATCAAGTTTACCCTCCAAAAGTTCATGAATTAAAAGCTTGGTCCTAGCCAGGTGTGGTGCCACATACCTGTAATCGCAGTGCTTGGGTGACTGAGACAGGAGGGTCACAGGTTCAAGGACAGCCTCAACAAGTAGTGAAACTCCCACCAGCCTTGTGAGACCCTGTTTTTGAATAAGAAATAAAATCAGTCTGGGGATGTAGCTCAAGTTAGAATGCCGCTGGGTTCAATCTCCAGTACAAAAAAAAAAAAAAAAAAATCTTGGTCCTCATTGAAGTCATGTTCAGAGGTGGGAATTTGGAGAAGCAATTGGACATGAACACTCCGACTTCAATGGATTAGTCCACTGCAGAATTTATATTTAATGGTCTTATTGGGAGATGGTGAGAACTATAGGCAGTTAGATCTAGTTGGAAGAAGTAGGTCACTGGGTGTGTGCTCTGGAAGGGAATATCTTATCCCCAAACCCTTCCTTGATCACTCACCTTCTCTGTCTGTCTGTCTGTATCTATCTATCTATCTATCTATCTATCTATCTATCTATTATCTATCTATCTATCTATCTATCTTTCTATCTATCATCTATTTATCTATCTATTATCTGCTTCCTGCCCCCTTGAGGTGAACAGCTTTGCTCTGCCACATCCTTCCACCATGATGGTTTGCCTTGTCTCAGGATCAAAGTGCTGGAGCCAGCTGACCATGTACTGACCTCTGAAACTATGAGTCCAAATAATTATTTCTTCCTCTAAATTGAGCTTCTTGAGTATTTTTTCCACAGCAATGAATAACTTAACACAGAAAGAATGCTCTTGTTTGTCAGTACTGAACACTATTTTCTTTCTTTCTTCATTGGTACTGAGGATTAAACTCAGGTGCATTCTACCTTTGAGCCATACTGCCAGCCCTCCTTTTATTTTGAAACAGGGTCTCACTAAGTTGTTGGGACTGGCATTGAACCTGTGATCCTCCTGTTTTAGTTTCCAATGTACCGGAATTACAGGCATGTACCACCATGCCCGTCTATAGAGTGTTCTTTTCAAGCATAGTTCTTGTGATAGAGTAGTCCATGGACTACTGTCAGTTCCTTTGAACTGCACTGTCCAATACTGTCCAATATGGGAACCACTCTCCTCCTGTGGCCACTGAACAGTTAAAGTGTGGATACTCTGAACTGAGGTACACTGTAAGTATGAAATATAGAATTTTAAAAGTTTATAAAACAAAAACCAAAGAGCAACAACAACAAAAATAGGCGTGGTGGCACTTGCTTATAGTTCTAGCTACTCTGGAGGTTGAGATGTGAAGATCACTTGAGCCCATAAAGCTGATACTATAACATAGTAAGACTCTGTCTCAAGAAGAAAGAAAGAGAGAAAGAAAGAAAGAAAGAAAGAAGAAAAGGAGTAAATAAAGGAGAAAGAAAAAAGTAAAGAAAAATCTCAATAAATTGTATACTACTATATAAAAGCACAAATTTCATTATATAAAATCATATATTAAAATATGACTTTGAAATAAAACATCATAAAATTAATTTCATTACCTTTTTAAGTATTTTCAATGACTCTTCTAGAACATTCAAAATTGTATATACAAGTTGCATAGTGACTTACATTTCTGTGATACAGTAGAGTCCTCCCTCTTAATCCTAGATTAGACTATAAATCTACCAGAGTATGGATCACAAATGGTACAAAAAAAAAAAAAAGGCCCACACTGTGTGAAGGAATCCTTTTTGGACACATTTTTAGAAAAGGTCATATATATGGCAAGCACTGATTTTGATTCCTGCTAAAAGATAAAATTATTTTTTCACTATTACTGTATACTAAACATATTCTATATTGATTATTATTTTATAGAACTTTATAAAGGTTTATCATATGAATTAGCATCTTAACACTTATTTGTTATATAGAAACTTTCCTTTTTTAAAAAATGAAAAAAAAAACCTTCAATTTAAAGAAGAAAAGGACATTACCCCATATACAGATACTATGTATAATGGAATCAAAAGCATACATGAATTCCCTAGCATACAGATATTTTTTTTTTTTTTGGAGACAGGTCACCCTCAGTTTTCATATTGTTTCTGATATTTACTGGCCTATAACTTTAAGGAAGTTACTTAATCCTTTTACTACTATGCAATTGGATAAAATTGAAAAAATTGGTACCTAATTGTACTCAATATATTAATTTAGTCTAAATTCAACTCTAAAATAAATCCTTCTGAACAGGAATATCTAAACAAAAATTATTATATAATAGAGGTGAACTTAAAAAATAAGTCTTCATTTTTTTAAATTTTATACAGTAACAATGGTTTAACACTCATCTACCTGTTAAAAGATGTTCTCTGAAACTCTTTCCTATTTAACACTTTTTGTTTTTTTGGTGGTACTGGGGTTCCTGGAAACCCTTCTACCCCCGGGCTACACTCCCAGACCTATTTTATATTTTTATTTGGAAACAGGGTCTCTTAAGCCAGGGAGGCTGGCTTCGAACCTGCGCAATCCTCTACTCTCTGCCTCCCAAGGGCAGGGATTACAAGCGTGCGCCACCACGCCTGGCCCTATTTAACACTTTAAAAGTAGTCTGTATCACAAAAGTTTACATAAAAAAGAAACCAACACATTTAAAATACATAATAAATTGAATGTACAAATTCAATAAATCTTTCATGTTTTTTGTCTGAAATGACCAAACAGATTGGGAAAAGTGAAATATTTTCATGAATATTTAAGTCAGAGTGAAAAAGGTGTAATATTCCTCATTATTTAATCTGAACCAGTTTCTCCAATCTATATGATTATCTGTCTGACCATCATCTCTGTTTTATCTTTGTCACTATTATGATTTGCTTTGTTTCAATGAGAGGTACCTTATCTCTACTAGTCACTCATGCTAAAAATGTCAGTCATCTGACTTTTCCTTTTTTTAAATTTTCAACTAGGTTTGACCAACTGTTAGGTTTTTAGTCTGTACCTGAGCAACCTCCACATTTCCTTTTCCATGCTGACTGGTGGGCGATATTTCAGTTGCCTTAGTTCAGGCTCCATCATTCCTCATCTGGATAAGGGCAATACTTTCCTATTTCTGCCTTCAGATTCCATTCATACCCACTGTCTAAGTTTGTTTCACTGCTATAGAATACTGTAAACTTGGTAGCTTACAAACTACAGAAATTTCTGACATCTTTGGAGACTAGAAAATCCACAATCAAGGCATTGTCAGATTCAGTGTTTGGTGAGAACCTATTTCCTGATTTATAGACCAGGCTTGCTTGCTTGCTTTTTTTTTTTCTTTTTCTTACAATTTACTCTTGATCAAGGGCTTTATTTTTATTCAAGGAAATAAACTAACTTCTTATAGCTAATATATAGCTAAGATATAATACATATATAGAATATGTTTGTTCTAAGCATTGATTGATCTTATTACCTTTTTTAAAAGTTTTTTATTGGTACATTTTATTCATGCATCTTAATGGAGTACAAGATGGTAGAGGCATACATGCCCACATCACTCATTTAGCCCTTCCCCAATCCCTGCCCTATTCCCTCTCCTCTCCCTCCTTCTCATGTATTGCTTACTGAATGATATGTTTATGAATGTACATCATGTACATTAGGAAATTTCCCTTTTCCTCCCTCACATTGTTCTCAGTTGGGTGGCCTTATTTGCTCATCTATGGTTTCTTCTCCCTCCTCTGGAATTCCTCCTATGACCTTTTTTTCTCCCTAACTTCCAAATATTAAGGGGCGCCTTTTAATTTCCTTGAGGTTTTAGAACTCCAAAACAAATTTGCTGATATCAAATAATGAATTATTCAAGTATATCCATAGTATCTATAATAAATCATGACAAAGAATAGAGGTTTAATAAAATTCTAAAATATATAAATACTTTAGCTTCCATAAGTACTTAAATTTATTTCTTTAGAAAATGAGTTCAAACAGTATGGTCTATTTAAATACTTGTAGTGAATCAGTCAAAGCAAATATCTAAGTTTCTTAATTTATTTACTCAAGCTTTGAAAAACACAGCAAGATCATAGGAATGTTCAAAGTCTTAATACTTAGAGAATAAAGTTTGTAAAAAATTCTTTGTAGAATTGTCTTAGAGATTTATTCTGTGATACCAATGTGGATGTTATATTTGCTATGCTCCTCTTATCCCTGTGATAGGAAAATGCTAGGAAAGAAAAATGTGTGTACTTGGCATTTTCTAGATAAGAAGAATTTCTTTTTAAATGCTTGCATAATGAATTTATCACTGTCCAGATGGTTCCCAAATGATTAAGGGAATAATAGAAAGAATTGCTTTGTAAAAGTAGCCAAGCTTTAGTAAAGGTCTGGGTGGTCTAAAAGATTATTCTAGATTGTGGTAACTAGCTGCATGAGCAATCAGAGAGTCCAGTCACTACCTTTGTTTCAAGTAGATAAAGTTGAGGAACTGAGTATTACACACAAATCTCACCATCTTAGGAGGCTAAAGGAACCCATAGTGATTCATGGCTCTCTGTTAGTCCCAGGACAACATGTCTGGGCCTCCTAAGAATATCATCCCACAACTCAAGTGACTGACACATTTGTTTATTTCTTTACCTGTAAAAACATCCTATTATACCTTTCTTCCTGTCCCACCGAACTAAAACTAAACCAAACTGAAGTTCTTAAAGCAGAAACTATTTAAAAGTATATTACAGAGACTGTGGATGAAAAAAATTAGCATTTGTTCTACATCTCTTCTAAGTTACTCTTCTTGGTCAGAAGTAGGATACTACCAATGGGATGCTTCCGGTTGAAATGACTTGTGCATTTTCCAGCAGGTAGACATGCTTAGGGGTAGAAATGATGCTAGGCAAGCCTTGGGCCATAGCATGACTTGAGTCATTGTGTTTCTTCTATAGAGCTTCTTTATGCAGCATATGTTATGAGAACAATCACAGAAAGTCTATAGGCTATATCAGGGCCCAGAATATCACTTGAATGAGCAAGAATATTTTAGTGGTCCAGGTTCTAAGACAATCCTAGCCTACTTCCTTTATTTTGCTGTTTCCTGGCAGAAGAGAAACTAAAAATCCTTCATTCTAAAACTTACTTCTGTTACACATAGGGACTTCTTTCTCATTGCTAATTTGCTTCACCTACTTAAGGAAGTCAAGTTTAACAAAATAAAAATAACGAGATGTAAAGTGGTACGTACTGATGAGTATGTGAGTTTAATTGGCTCACTTATTTAAAAGTGTACACTCCAAACACAATTGTTCCTTGTATTTTCATAAGCTTTATTCTTCTCTATGCTTCATGTAAGATCACTATACAAGAGTTGGTAGGAAAGTTCATTTTCAATCAAAGCCAGATGGTATCCTACATTTTGGTTTTGGTTATGCTTTTGATTGACTGGCCTGAAAGTGTGATTTAATTTTTTCCTTTGTTTAAACATTTGTAAAATAAAGGAATCCTCAAAACCATTGAGATTCTTGATTTTAAGAGAAAGGTCTCTTATTTAACACCATGTCAATTTGACCATGCAGTGGGATGGGTGTATAGACTGATTTTACTGGGATGTCTGGAGTGTCTCCAAGAGATCCTACAGGCAAGTAGTTGGAGGAGAGTTAGTTACTCCCAGCACTTACTAATCTCTGTGTCTTAGTCTTTTTCTTCCTTTTCTTTGTAATACTTGCAGAATTCTCTTCAATCTTTGAGCAAGACATTTCAGTTTATAAAGGACATACATGACACTAGTCTTTCCTAAACAGATCTGAAACTCTCTTAGGCAATAGACCTTTGTGGACACCCAAGTTCCCACCTTACCTCTGCAGAAAACTAATTTAATGTTATGCCTACAAAAGTTTTCTGGTTTAAATAACACATATCATGGTTTGATGAGTAGTGTTCCAACCACTGATGCTCCTTTTATAGTATTGTTAGCAGACACTTCTGGGGAAAGTGCAGTCTGGGAGGTTGGTGTCACCAGCTTGCTCTCTTAAGCCCATCAGACATTCATGCCTGTAAAATTCTTGTTTAACCAGAGTATGTTTTCTCCTGTAGACACCAAAGTAGGAACTTGATTCAAAATCAGTCTGATACTGTATAACAAACTGCTTTGATTAATTGTAGCTATTATTTGAGACATAGAGTTTATTATAGTGCTGGAATAAACCATATTTAAAAAGGGATTAAAAAAAAGAAAGTTTCTGCATAGCTGGGGGTTTTAGTAAAAAGAACTTGATTTTTAATTTCAGGAACAATTTCAATAGAACTTAAGAGAACTTAAGAAATACATTTGGGGGCAATCCAAGAGTTAACTCTTGGAGTTTGAGTAAGTATACTTCTGACTTTCTGGAACATTTCCCCATTTCTTTTGCTCTTTTTGTACATTTGCAACACCACAAAAGCCTAATCTTTGCCCGCCACCCCACATGTTTTTTTTTTTTTTTTCTTCACACTAAAAATAAGATCTTTATCTCTATATTAGAAATAGTGAGATACCCATCTCTCGTGGCTTGGCTATTTCATCTTTCTGGAGGAAAAGCAACCACCCAATTACACTGAGCCATAAATTAACCTGACAAGCAGCACACTGGAACTGTCACCCCAGTCTGAGCGGTTTATATCGTCTCTGTGTCTGTGGCCTCTTCTTTGGGAAGGAGCATTACATGCCACTGTGGAAACTGTTTTATTTTTGTTTACAGGCTTTCCAACAATAGAGCCCGTGTAGCAGGTTCAGCAGTTCTGTACTTTACTTTCTCAGTGCACTTATTATACAAAAGACATTTCCTGAGCTCCTTTGTATAAACATGTCTCCAGCAAGGAGGCCGGGCTCACCAGTGGCCCATTTGTTATTCCCTTCAGAAGAGCCTGGGTACTCAGGTCTTAGAGCTGAAAAAACTCCCCAGCTTTATAATTTGGGAAAGCCCCTACCCCTTCTCCCAAGTCTCAACACTGTCCTTGCATACTGATTTTATTCTCAACTCTGTCATGATATCCACGGAGGTCATCCAGGGACTCTAAATTAAATAATAACCTAATGTAGCTGGGGAAAAGTAAAAAGGTGATTGCCTTTGGATATACCTCTAACTAGGCTGTGTTTACTATTCGTTTGCTCTTTTGAGTAAGAGTGCAATATATCCATGCCCGGCTTAAGAATCTATTTTAATGTCACATATATAGAGATACGGGTTTTATGCTCATGTTATAGTCATAAATGTTAATTTTTTCGCTTCCTCTTAATTCTTCTCTGTCCAGCTTCTTCCTTAATCCCAGGAGTTAGAGTCCTAAAATGGGAGAGGCTAGAAGATTAGCCATGTGATGCCCTGCAGGAAGGATTCCTGTCTCTCCCTCTTCCCCTCTTCTTCATTCCTCTGCTCACTGCCAATACTTCCTTCTCATTTGACATGACAATTCATCAGCATTGCATCTTTTTGCTTCTTACTTCCATCGTTTTCCTTGCTGGCTAATTCTCAGTTCTGCAACCTTTTTCTTGAAACCAGCTGGACTCAGGCATCACCCTGCAAATAAAACCTCGATTATATGCAAGTATTCAAGTGGTAAAATTCCATACAATAGAGGTGTATGGCCTATGACAAACACCCCACCCAAAGCCATATGATTATGAAATTGCTTAGATAATACTGTTGGATCCACTGGTTTGAAACACTATACCATATGTATGTGTTTCACCTCAAGGGAGCTTTGATGAAGTCCCTGGGGACACTTGGTTCTTTCTGAAAAAAAAAAAAAAAAAAAAAAAAAAAAGCTTAGTAATTCTTACCTGTATCCTTTGGCTAAATACTTTTTAAATAATCTAAAATATTAAAATATTTTTGTGTCAAACTATCCCAAATTATCTCTATGATTCATCTCTTTCCTAGTCTCCTATTTTCTCCCTAAATATTTGTGCTTGAAGGAAATAGCTTATTTCTTGGTAGGTTGTAACTTCCTGGATCACTAGAGGGTAGTTTGCATCAAACTCTTGGCTCCTCTTCAACTCTGGGTTCAAAAATAAATAGATGTGCACATGCTCAAATTCAAGCTACAACTATTACTCAATTGTTTAGTATGACTTTGAAGAAGGAAATTATGCCTTAAAAACTGAAATAATGAAAAAGCCAGCAAATATCTTTCTTCAGGTGATCCTGCTTTCATCCCAGATATAGACCACTGCAGCCCAGCACGAAGCCTCTACAGACATCACGCTGTTAGAAAGAGAACAGCTCATGCTCAGGCGCCTATGAGCAGTCAGTTCAGGTGAGGACTCCTCATCTTTGTCACTCAAATTTCCTGCTGCCCTAAGCTCCTGATACCCTCTGTTCTCTTCTTTCCCACTCCAGTATCAAAACAGGAAAAGGACTGACACCATTCCTTTATACATGATTGATATTTGATTGGTTATATTTTACCTGAATTTTATTTTTCCTAAATGTTTTTTTCCCTCCAAATATATGCATTTTTATTTTTACCTTCTTCTTCATTTTGGATTATAGGCTGTTCTGGCCCCCAGATTGTCAAAGAAATTTTAAGCATTGGCAAAGAGACTTATTTTTATCCTCACCTGAGGACAGAGGTCCCTAAAACTACTTAAACAGCTGGCTTTGCAGAAACATTGTATTTCAACTTCCTTCATAAAGTTTCCAAGGTTGTGATGAATGAATTAGGAGTGTTAGTCCATGGCCTCTTCCATCTGGTAACTTCAATAATTTTTTTAATGTGATGTGTGTTTGAGGCCATTTGAGAAATAACAGAAATGATTGGACTGGATCAACTGGAAAAAACTGACCCTGAGTTGCTATCCCAAACTTTTTACTAAATATTTGTTGATTTGATTTGTGTCAGTAATTCTGCAAGTTACACTTCTCCCTCTCTCTCTCTCTCTCTCTCTCTCTCTCTCTCTCTCTCTCTCTCTCTGTTATTTATACTGAGTGGTATAAGGGATCGAACCTAGGGACATTCTACTTTTAAGCTACACAACAGCCTTCTTTTCATTTTGAAACAAGTTCTCTCTAAGTTACTGAGGAACCTTCTATACTGCTGAGACTGTCCTCAAACCTGTAATCCTCCTGTCTCAGCTGCCCAAGTATGGGATTGCAGATGTGTCCCACCACACCCAGCTATGAAGCATCCTTTTTATCTCTCTTGGCCACTTCAGACATTTCTCCTTCCTCTCTGCTTGATTTTTAGTTCTATCCCTCATCATCTTGGTCTTTCTCTTTGAGTGAAAACAATATATATTAATTCCAGTTATAAAACATATTCATATTCATTCTCTATAATTTCTACCTGTGGTAAAAAATGTTTCCAACAAGGATAAGCTTTATTTTAGCATCAACTAGTCATGACAATAGCATTTAAAGCAATAATTATTATTTTAGTTACTCTTTGTGAAACCTTAATATAGGCCAGGTGTTCTACTAAGTAGTTAATATGCATTATTCCTATTTCCCAAGTAATTGTACAAATTAGTATTATATCAAGTCTCTGAGCTCAGTTTTGGGTATGTGATAATACTAAAAACATTAGTTCAGAAATTATCATTATAATCATTATAAAGTTAAAAATTACAACTATTATGATATGTTAAATTGGCCTTTATACCATTGTACACAGAGGGGATTGTGATTACTCCGTGTTAGAGATGAGGAAGATACAGAATGCCCATCATGGAAGTGAACTCTCACCTCAGAACCCATGTTTTCACAAGTGAAACAGTTAATTTATATGTTTATAATTTTCTGAAACTTTTGTTTTACCCAATAATTAAATATCATCCTTATATATAACATTTTATTTCTGTTTCCAGAAATAAAACTTCTAAAAAAGAATACTTTTGAGACACATTAATTTTTTTAAATTTCCATAGTAATTAAGCTCTGTTAAATCAGAAGTCACTCTGCATTGGCATTGCCAAAAATTTTCCTACTGAACTTTCTACAATATAAAGTTTATTGTCATGCTTTCTTTTTTCCTCTACTATCCAGTTAGCCTCTTTGCTTTCTTTTCTCTTTCTAAGAAAGGAAAACCATAAAAGTAATAAAGGCAAATTCTCTCCAGAAATCAATTAGAGCAGAAAAAGAATTTCAAGCCCAGGATATTTTCATGGCAAAGACAGCTGAAATGTGGAGAGCAGGACATAAAGGACTAAATAAGCTGGCCCCAAAGAGAGGAGTTCAAAAGACCAAGGTGGGGTATGCAAGAAAGATCCACACAGGCAAAGAAGGGTGGGGGTCTCCTAGGAGCTATTCAGGGAGCAAATGAATTGCTAGGGACTGACTTAGGCCTTATTTTACTTTAACTGCTTGAAGTTATGAGAGGAGAATACAACTCGATTTAAGCTATTTTCTTTAAATACAGCAGAGCCTAAAACATAAAAGGGTTCATAATGAGTACACATGTGGATGATTGGGACAGATGTTATTGGTTTGTAAGTATTATAGACTTTTAAAACCCCAAACAATATATTCTGAAATGGGCATGAAAAACCATTTAGGAATGTTCTAAATCCAGTGCCTTATTTTGCAAATCTATAGGTAAATTAGTAATATTATCTTTAGGCTTATAATATAATGTCTGAGAGGGAGAGAGATTAAATTATGGTTGACCTTCTACTACTAAAATTTTGGTGTGGATTGGAAGAAATAATGTATATTCAGTGTCTAGCGCAGTGCCTAGAATGTAGTATATGTTAATAATGTCTGTTTCTATTATTATGTAAATACATAGTAGGCATGAAATATATGTGGGGATTCTTGATAAGGAGACAGACTCTTAGAACATTTTTTTAATCTCATTTCTTTCTCTCTCTCCTTTTTTTTTTTTTTTTTGGTCTACTGGCTTAGTTTACATATACACTAGCAGATTCCCAGCTCATTTACATTTTTTTAGTTTAGGAGAAGAGCTCAGAGTGATCCTATTTTACCCTCTTCTCACTTCTAAATTTTTAAAAATGAGAACTAGTTGTTTAAGTATAACCAAAGGTCCCCCATTAAACCAGCTATGTAGCTATGCCATCATGCAGCTCTAAGAGCATTGTTCCCTGTAGAGGATCTGTAAATTCAGTCAGCACCCCTTTGAGCATGGCAAAGGCTACAATGGAAACACCTCTTGGGGTTGTCCAAGGTGAAAGGGCTACAGCTGTGGCTGATGGAAAGAAATCACAGAAAAGAAACATAAAACCAGAGGACTCATTACTGTCATAGAAAAGAGGGATACCAAAAGACCCCAAATTTGTACATTTTGACAATGGAAAGCAAACAAAATATCAAAGAAAACCCAAAGATTTTTTTCTAAGTTAGAAAGCATGTGTAGATAAGAGCATGCTTGAACACTTTAAGACAATCTTGCTTCTCTCCTGAAAACTTAATTGGATAATCTGCATCTAAAGAAAGTGATCATAAATTATAATCCATTAGAGATAGACTTAAAATATTCTAGTCTATTTCTCTCATTTGACAAAAGAGAGAAGTAAGGTTCAATTCAGGAAGAGGGCATGGCCATGATTACACAGCTCCTCAGTTGCAAATCCAGACATAAAAATTGGTTCTCCTGGATCCTGGAGAACTAGCGGGCTGCTACCATTGGAACACTGGCCCAGAAAACTCATATGACATTGACTTGCTCAGTTTGCTTTTTGGAGATGATCTAGACCTGGATATCAAGAAAATCTCTCCTTAATTGGAGTGTTCTTATTTTAACTTGTTGCATTTAAACACAGTTTGCCTCTCAGAATTTCCTGGCAATCTCCTGGCAAGAAACACATTTTCCTTTATAGCCACTAGGTTTCATACCACTGCCTTAAGTGAGTTGACTAATGTACCACCTTCCAAAAAAATCATATTGAGCTGAAATCTGTGAATATGATATTATTTTAAAATAGGATCTTTGTAGCTGTTTCATGTTAAGATGACACCATCTTGGATAAGAGTGGGTCCTAAGTTGAAAAAAAACCTGGTGTTTTTATTAGAAGAGGGATGGTTGAGTAAAGACACAGACATACAAGGAAAACACCATGTGACAATGGAGATGGAGTCTGATATGTCTAAAAAAACAAATGCCAGGTTTGAGGGCAGTCACCATAATCTAGGAGAAAGAATTGTCCCTCAGAGCCCCTGGAAGGAACAAACCCTGCAGGCACCTGTATTTCAGGTTTTTGTTCTCTGAACCTGTAAAAGAATAGGTTTCTGTTGTTTTAAGCTATCTTTTGGTGGTAATTTGTCTTAGCAACCCAATGAAACTAAGAGACCAGATATATGTATAATGTTCTTATAGGTTAATATTTGAAATTTGTGTGCAAAATAAACCATAGCATCATGTAACAATAAATATGATACGTACAAGGCAGACCTTTGGGTTTTCTTAAGCAGCAGTCCTAAAGCAGACACAAACAAATCTTCTTTATCCTTTATTAGCACTTTATTTAAGATAACAAGATACATCTTAAAAACATTTGAGCTAGATGAAAAAGATGACCAAGGGTCTCCAAGTAGAAAATTAAGAATTGTGTAGGACACCTTTAGTGGTTACTTTTTGCTTTCATTTTATAACTCTGTAAGTTACAAAATGTATGTCAATGCAAATTATTATTGCCAATAGAACTGTAAATGAATTATATCCAGGGAATAGAGTTTTCCAGTTTTTCATTTTACTTGTAAATTCATTCAGCGTTTCTATTGGTCTACATATGTGTGGTTCTCTGAATCCTTCCTTGAATTAGTTGTAACATCTTACTAGTTTCCGTTAATTCACAAGTTAAATGAAATTTCTTTGATTTATGCTCATTTCATATTTGCAAAAGAGTCATGACTTTCCTCTTCGTAAAAATCTATCCTTTAATGAGAATTTAGTCTGAGTTCACCATATAATTCTCAGTTTTAATAACCTCTTTCAAAACTTATGAGAAAGAATCACAAGGGCAGAATTTTCATTTCTTCCTACCCTATGTGGAAGGTCTTTCTAAATTTCTAAAATTCATATTTACAAGATTTCTACTTCTGAGTTACTTTCCAAATCAGTATTCATTATTGATAACAAAAAATATCTTCAGAGAAGTAAGTACTCTGTAATATTAGTCAAAACAAGTGCCCTTGGTCTCCTGAGCTGTGCCAATCCACAGAACAAAGTGCAAAGTTGTTTTCTGCTTCCCATCAATACCTTGGCGAAAAGCCAGTTTCCAAGACCTAACATAACCCCAAGATAAGTTGACAACAGGAGCTTAAATCTAATTTTCCAAGCTTCTCCAGTGATGTGAAACAGCTTTGAAAGGATAATTGATATTGCCCTTTAAATTCTCAAAAGCTGGGGATGAGGATCACACTAGCATGAAAAGTGATGTAGTGATGAAGCTGTATCTGTGTGACAATCTCATGTCCAACTGGGACAAGAGAAACAGGGGTATTCAGAAGGCTTTGTAGGGAGAAGACAGTGCACCAGATGTGTCCTGGGCAGAATGAGTCTATTTTGTAGAACATAAGGAGAAGTAATGACCCATTAAAATTCCTGGTTACTGCTGTAACACAAGAGGGGACTGGGAAAGAGACATAGCACATTTTCTTGCATCCTGGGCTACCCAAGAGTTTTGCATTTTTTATAGGTTCTTCACATGCTGAGCTGCAGTATCAAGAGTCTGGCTTGGAAATTGACTCAACTATTAGGCACTGGCTGTGTTTGGTGCTTAAGTTTCTTTTGACTTTCTTTATATAATCTGTCTTCTTTTAATACAACAGACCCAGAGCATAATGACTTGGCATGGCTAATACCCCACCCTTGTATAGTCATTTTTCTACCATCATTGAGTTTATTTTTACTTTTTCTGTTTTTAAGTCCCTGCTGACTTTGTTACTCACTTCAAAGTTTCCTGTTTTATTGCTGACATGAGGGCCTCAGATATTTGCAGCTCCCCTGGAGACCCCTGTCTGCTCCTACAGCCTCGGCCCGCACCATCTTTGTCTTCCTCAGCTCCTCAGGTGGCTGAAATTTTCACAGCTTGTTAGGTGGCTCTGGCATTCACAGTCTGTGGCCCTGGATGACTGCTAGGGGAACAGCAGTCTCACTGCCTCTTGAAGCCAAGCTTCACAGTAGAAATGTGTGAGTCGTGCCAAGAGCCTCCCAGAAATCCTGTGGTTGTGGCAGATGCAAGCTAACTCAGCATGGAGATGAGATTTCTTCCAGATTGGGAATTGATGTCCCAAACAGAAAGGGAATTGGACTGACTTTGTTCTTGAATAAGTTGTTGTGACAAGTGAAAATAGCTCCACCACATAGATAGTTGGTGAAATCATCAGCAAATGACATTATATATAATATTGGTCCCTGTTTCTCTCTTATTTTCCCTTTTAATAGTTGTTAATATGAACAAAATGGTACGATGTATTTAATAGGGTTTTCCCTTGACATAGCACTATTTTCAGGAGCTTGAGAACAGTAGTGTTTTATCAGGAAGAAGGTAATAAGCAGGAATTGAAATGTTTTCATTTGGATCCTAAGTGGTGCCTGAGGTAAAATTGCACAATGTTAAAGCAACAATAATTGGTTCCTCCTGGCTTTCCCCATTGAAGGAAATTGAAATTCAATTGACTTTCAATGGAATAGTCATGGAGTTCCAATTGTCATTGCTCTGACTTTGTGCCTCTCTAGCCCAAGAATGGTATTGGAGCCAAAAAAGAAAAGGTCCTGAAATAGCTGGGAAAATAGTGTAATTATTTTAGGACAGATTAGAGGGAAATGAGCTATTTTAGATATATTCATACATTTTAGCATACCTCAGAGTTCATAATTGATATATTACTCTTGACATTGTTCACTTAGAAATGGTTGGAAGTAGGGTGCAATTTTTATCATGTAGATATCATTGATGGTAAAGAAAAGTTTAGTTAGAAGAGCTTAAGTTATGACAAAGGTCTAGGCTTAGAGACAAAATGAAACATTTATGTTGAGTTTATGTGTTTTATGGTTTTAGATTGTTTTAAGTTAGTGTTTCTAGGAGTCCAAGTGCCAGCATAATTATAGTAAATAATACTTAATTTTAGATAGTATACTCAATGTTTTGCAGGTAATCTCTTTTGTTACTCACAAAAACTCAATGGAATGAGTACTGGCCCATTTTGTATATGAAGAAATTTAGGACCTAAAAAGCAGATGATTTTTCTCAAGGCCTTGTAGGTAGAAAATGACTGAGCTGGTATTTAGCCCAAGTATTACTGGCCTATAACTTCTAGAAGACCCTTGATAAAGGATGGTTATTCAGTAGGAGAAAAAAATAAAACTCTTGTAATTACAGATACACTATAAGTTGCAATGGTTGAAAGAGTCAATTGGTGAACTATAATGAAAATATCCATTAATAATTCGTTGAAGAATCTACTAAAATGGCCTATTTCTATTTAATGTGCTAGATATAACGTGGTGAAACCCAGAGGCTTTCTACCTCCGAGCTATACTCCCAGGCCTATTTTATATTTTATTTGGAAACAGAGTCTCATTAATTTCCTGAGAGCCTCTCTAAGTAGCTGAGACTGGCTTCAAACCTGTGCAATCCTCCTGTCTCAGCCTCCAAAGTGTGGGGATTACAAGCATGTGCCACCATGCCCATCAAAAAGACATATTTTTAAACAGTTTATGATGGAACATTTCAAACAAAGGCAAAAGTAAAGAGAGAAGTACTACAAACCCGTATGTGCCTATCTGTTATCTTAAAAAATTATCAACTCTTAGCAAATCATGATTCATATTACCTCCCACTGATTCTCGACTATCAACATTCTGGTGAAGCAGATCCAAACATCCTATTGTTTAATCCATAAATATATTACTGTCATATTATAATAGATAAAGGCTCTTTATTTAAAATAACCATAGTATTAATTTTAATAAATCATAAATATTTAACATGAAAATAAGTAGACCGTTTAATCTCCTAAAATTAGCACCTAAGAATATTTTTAAAAACCTTATTAAGGTGCAGCTTACATTATATTAAAATGACCTATTTTTAAGTATACAGTTTAATGACTTTCAAAATATATGTTTACTTGTGGTACTACAAGACCAAAATAAAGGAAATTTCTTTCATCTCTAAAAGTTCACTCTTGCTTTCTCAATTTCTCCTTCAGTCAATGCTAGCTCTAGGTAACCACCAGTCTGCTTTATAGATTGTGAAAATTTTCCTATTTTATTTCTGCTTTTATCTTTAATATTTCCTTTCTTCTACTTATTTTGACTTAATTTTGTCTTCTTTATCTAGATTCCTAATGTAAAACTTTGATAACTAATTTCAATCTTTTTTCCTAATATATGTATTTTAAACTATTAATTTCCCTCCTAAAATTGAATGATATTTTATAAATTTTGATACATTGCTTTTTATGTTTAATTTGATTCAAATTTTTTTTATTTTCCCATTGGTTTTTTAACCCATAAATTATATGGAAGTTTGTCATTTATTTTTCAAATAGTGGATGATTTTCCAGAAATATTACTGTAACTGATTTTCAACTTAATTGTACTTTGTCAGCAAGTATATTTTTTATAATTTTGATAATTTAAGCATAACTGCGACTCCGTTTGCTATTGAGCATACAGTCTATTGTAAATGGTCTCTGAGCCCTTGAAAACAATGCTTACTCTACTGTTGCTGAGTTTCCTGCTCCAAAGAAGGCCAATTTAAGTCAAGTGTTGTCCATGTCTTCTGTAGCCTTACAGATTTTTTCTACTTATTATCTCAATTAATGACAGAGTAAGGAAAAGATCCAACTGTGTTTACCTATTTCTGTCAGTCATCGCTTCATTTAGTATGACATTTGTGTCATGTCACAAATATATACATTTTAAATACACACATTTAAAATATGTCATTGAAAGATTTGTATATTTTCCTTTTATTCTTTATCTGATGTATTTTTCCTCATATTCACATAGCCATTTCAGAATTTTTACATTTATTGTTCATATAATATCTTTTCCCACTTTACTTTTTAGCATGCTGCATACATTTTATATGGGTTGTAAAAAGCTTACAATTAGATTTTTTTTTTATATCCAGTTTGGTAATTTCTGCTTTTCTGTTAAAAACGCAGAAGCATTTAGAACATTTAATGTAATTATCAATATAGCTGAATTTAGATCTGCCACCCTCTTATCCAAATTCTGTTTTCCCATACATTCATTATATCTATTATGTTTTTTTTCTTATTCTTATACATTATTTTTAAAAATTCCACTGAACTAGGTTTTGTTTTGGAAAGGACTGGAGGCTGAACTGAGGAGCATTCTACCTCTGAGGCTGCCCTCTGGATCTCATCTCAGTCTCCCAAGTACTGGGATTACAGGCATGTGCCATTAATTGGTGCTCTAGAATTCACCTTTAATTTATTATTGCCTAGCTTCAAGTAATAACATGCCACTTTGAATATAAGACCTTCACTTCTGTATACTTGACTTCTCCATTCTTTTCTAACTTTAGCATACATTTTACTACTACATAAATTATAATTCACAATTTGATACATTGATAATATTTTTCTTTAAAATATTAATTTACTTTAAAGAAAGTTTACAATAAAAAAATTTATTACAGATGAGTGTGTATATGTGTGCATGTGTGTATGTGTGTGTCCCTGTATGTATTTCCCTGTGCCAAATTTCTAATTTGTTATTTCTCTGAAGAATGCCATTTTGTTTTAGTGAGAAATTTAGTCTACAGTCTGAGTTCTAACATGATGCTTTCTGCTACAGAATAATTCATTGTAAGCTTTTTAAAAGATGTATTAATTGTCTATTATTTTATAATTAATTATCACAAATTTAGCAGTTTAAAGCAACAGCCATTTCACATATATCACTTCCATTATTTTCAATTTCTTTGTATACATTTAACTACCAATCTTGTATCTTTTTCTTTCTGGTCCAAAAAAATTCTTTTGTAATTTATAGGAATGTAGTTTATTCAATGATGAATTCTTTACAATTCTGTTTGTTCCCTAAAAGTTCCCTTTGACTTATTCTTTGAAGAATATATTCACTGAATGTGGAACTCTGTATTTTTTTTCTTGCTTACAGCACATAAAAAAAAATGCTTTTCTGTTGCCTTTTACCTTGCAGAATTTCAGAAAAGCAGCCTTCAGTCCTGGACTTGGTGGTGCATACCTGTAAACCCAGTACTTGGGAGGATGAGACTAGAGGACCATGGGTTCAAGGACAGCTTCTGCAAGTAGTGAGATTCTCACCTAATGAGATCGTGCTTCAAAATAAAAATAAAATAGAGCCTGGGAGTTATAGCTCAGAGGATGAATGTCCCCCAGTTCAATCCCCAGGACCACAAAAAAGAACAAAAAAGAACGAGAAAAAGGAAAGAAAGAAAAAGAGAGAAAGAAAGGAAAGAAAAGCAACCTTCTCTTATCTTTGTTCCTCTATGCAGTGAGTCTTATCTCTCTGGCTGCTTTTAAGATTTTCTCTTTTTCATTGGTTTCAACAATGTGCTTGTTAGTATTAGTATCCAATATGAGTTTCTCTGATTTTATCCTTTCTAATATTCAAAGAGCTTTTCACATTTCTGTCCACATTGTTTGCATCAAATTTAGAAAATGTCTTTCAGTCATTTATTAAAAAAATATTTCTCTCTGTATTTTAGAAATAGCAACTACATGTATGTTAGGCTGTTTGATACTGGTCAGTATGTAAGCAAAGTTATAAGCATTTTTTTTCAGTCTTTTACATTATGCTTCATGTGAATGGATTCTACTGTATGTCTTAATGTTCATCAATCCTTTTTTTCTGCAGTGTCTAATCTATTTTTAAACCCATTTATTAGATTTTCACTTTAGGAATAACTTTTTATCTCTCTTCTCTCTTAGTTATTTCTTTTTTAATCTTCTACTTATCTTCCTGTAACATTATTTTTTAATGTAGACCTGAGACTAGGTTGTGAATCTTCTCAGGTCTTATTGAATTACGGACTTTGTTCATATATTGCATGTGCCAAGCATAGAATCAGGCATTTCCTTAAGAAGCACTAGTTTATTTTTTGGAAAAGTGAATATTCTGCAGTTTCAATGTTAGGGTTCTCACTACTATAGACTTGGTCATTATGTGCTTCTAAAATACTTAGTTTTTTTTTTTTTTTTTTTCTCAAAATGGCGACTGAGGGACACAGCATTTCTCAGTAGCTGAAGCAAATAAAGTTCAAATACTTAGAAAGCAGTGTCTTAATCAACAAAATAAATACATACAAGGAACCAAAACAGATCCAGGTACCTCGGCAGAACCCTGAACTTGAAGAAGAACAAAGATCGGACACCGGACCTGCTACAGATACAATCGGAACGCCCATCGGTGGGCTGCTTGCCGCTGCAAGATAATCCGGGACTGAAAACGGACTTAGGACCTCATCTTAAGCAGTGAGCAGCACCCACGTCAGAACTCTGTGTGTCACCAGCGACTGGATCACAACAGCTCAGAGACCTCCACGGAAGCCTGAACCAAGGATGCCAGGTATCTGAGTGAGTCCGCCCAGGGAAAGTACAGGTCCCAGCATGTGCGGCAGCCCCAACCCCAGCACTGGCCCAAGCCTCAGAACACAGCAATCTCCTCACGCACCTTGTCTGCGCCACGGTCCCCTGCTAGTAGTCAGTGCCTGTGCCACTGCCACCCCTAAATTGGAGCTTGCATGTGTGTCTAGCCCCCGCCACCTTGCCAGAGCCTGCCTTTCAGGCTGCGAAAGCCCTGTGTGCCCTGGAAATCTCCTTGGGGCACCCCCAGCTTCTAAGTCCCACGGGAGGCAGAGACCATTGCTGGCACCGCGCACTGCCTGTGCACCTGGACCCGTGAGCACCTATCCTGCACCCCTGGCCCATCGCTGGGTGTTCCCACCTGCCTGGTAGCCAGATGCTTAGTTCTAAGCGAAAACACAGCTCAATACACCTTGGAAGAGCATACCAGCAGCAATAGGCAGCTGCATCCACTCACACCTGGGTCCAGTAATAGCAGCGCACCCAGCCTGCACTCTCGGAATAGGCAGAGCTCTGGCAGTAAGTGTGGGCATCCAGGAACCGGCATCCATTTGCCCAGGATACATCTTGGGACCACACCGGCTAGCCCAGCTGGAATTTCCAGAAACACAGGAAAATCCATCGGGCCACAATATCTGCACAGGACCTCAGGGGGAGGTTCCAATTATACTTTGATCATCCTCCACCCCTGCTGTAGGGAAGCACAGGCAGGAGTCTAGGGTGGTGAGTGCAGAGGTGCTGACTACAGGTTGGAATTTTGCAGAACCTGTGAATTGTACAGAATCAAATAACAGTGAAACCAGACATTCGGACACATAAACCTAAAGCAGTTAAAGGAGAGAAAGGTGTCCAAACACCCAGAGTGACCTAAGAAGATAAAAATAGAGTACAAAGAAAACTAAGAGACATTGGATTATATTCTGAAAGCTACCAAAGCAATCAGATACGCACATATTATATAAACCTGACCCCATATGTGTAAATAAGTAGGACTGTTTGTTTTACTTTTAATGTGGATGTTTTGTTTTATTTTGCTTTTATAGTGCTTTTGTTTTGATATGGTTATTGCTGTTTTATTTTTTTTCTCTTAACCCACACTTCTTATACTTTAACATATATATCGGATAGTTTACCTTATTTTCTGATTTCACACAGCGGCTAGTTCCTTCTATTTTATTCTAGTTCTTTTATCCTCTTTCTTCCTCTTTCCCTCCTTTTTTCGTTCTCCTCCTTTGATTGTTTTTTCCTTTCTTTTTCTTGGATTACACAATAGTCTTGGTATCTTGTGTGGATTTTTTTTTTTAATGTTTGTCTGCTCCTTCCATCACCCCTATTTACAAACCTTCCCACACTAACCTACATACTTTTCTCCCCCAAAACTTTTCCCCATAATATACCTCCTGGTTTAATACTCAAAGTATTTCTTATATCCACAATTACTCTACTAACAACAAGAGTCCTACTAGTTAACTCTCCCTCATTCCTAGCAAGATACTACCTTATCATACTTAAAGTCTTTCTCAATCTAAACATATCCTCTACCTAATCCAACTCCTTTACCAATCACCCCAGCTCCTCCCACATCACTCACCCTCAACACTGGAAAGGCTCTGCTGACTTGCCGATACCCCTAATCTCCTAATATTAAGATTAGACTAAGCATAATACTCACGAACGATGGGTAGAAATCAGAAAAACAGGACAGAGAATGCTATAAATATGAGAACCAGGAATTATGAAGAGACAGCAGAAATCACGAATACTGACCTACTAGAAATGCAAGAAGGGGAGTTCAGAATCTTGATGTACAATATGATGAAAGGATTTAAAACAAGTATAGAGGAGGTTAAAGGTGAATTAGAAAAACTAAAAAAAGAATCAGAAAGAGGTCTGGAATGAAATGAAAGAGGCAATGAGTGAAATGAAGACAGCAATAGAAAGAAATTCTGGAAGATTAGATGAAATGGAAAACAGAATATCAATATTAGAAGACAGTACATCTCAAACCGAAAACACAGTCAGCGATATACAGAAATCTTTACAGCAACAAAACCTAAACATCCAGCAATTATGGGATAATATGAAGCGCCCTAATCTATGGATAATAGGCATTGAGGAAGGGATAGAGGTACAGACCAAGGGCATCTGTAATATCTTCAAGGAAATAATCTCAGAGAATTTTCCAAATATGGAAAGAGACTTGAACCTTCAAGTCCAGGAGGCATATAGAACTCCACTGAGACAGGACCAAAGAAAAACCACTCCACGCCACATAATAACCAAATTGACCAACATAGAGGTTAAGGAAGGAATCTTAAAAGCAGTGAGAACAAAAGGACAGGTGACATATAGAGGCAAAACAATAAGAATCACCCCAGACTATACAACCCAGGTCAGGAATGCTAGGAGAGACTGGTACGATGTGATTCAGACCCTGGAAGAAAATAACTTCCAACCAAGGCTCATCTATCCAGCAAAACTACTATTTAAGATCAATGGTGAAACCAACGTCTTTCAGGATAAACAGAATCTCAAAAAATTCATGAATTCAAAGCCAACACTAGAGAAAATTCTTAAAGAAATAAACCATAAGGAAGAAAAAAGAAGCAGACTTCAGAATCAGAGAAGAAAGGAAGTTAATAAGTGGGCCATTTAAGTAAAGAAGAAAGATCACACCACCCAAGAGTAGACAGAACACAAAATGGCAGAAAACAAAAATCATATTTCAATAATATCTCTTAATGTCAAAGGACTTAACTCACCAATCAAAAGACATAGACTGGCAATGTGGATTAGGAAACATAATCCAAATATATGTTGTCTGCAAGAAACTCCCCTCACAGCCAAAGACATTCATAGGCTGAAAGTGAAAGGATGGAAAAAGATATACCATGCCACCAGTGACCAAAAAAGAGCAGGGGTAGCAACCCTGATATCCAACAAAACAGACTTTAAACTAAAACACATCAAAAGAGACAAATCAGGGCACTTCCTTTTATTAAAAGGAACAATACACCACGAAGATATAATGATAGTAAAAAAATATTTATGCCCCAAATGTGGGGGCAACTACATTTGTAAAACAAACCCTTCTGGACATAAGATCCCAAGTAGACCCAAATACAATAATTCTGGGAGACTTTAATACACCTCTCACACCACTGGATCGATCTTCAAGGCAAAAGATGAGTAAAGATGCTCTAGAACTAAAGGAAACCATAAACCAAATGGACCTAATAGACATTTTCAGAGTATTTCAACCAGGAACTACAGAATACACTTTCTTTTCAGCAGCCCATGGAACCTTCTCCAAAATAGATCACATCCTGGGACACAAAGAAAATGCCAGCAAATTCAAAAAATGTAATATAATTCCTCGCATCTTTTCAGACCACAACGGAATAAAAGTAGAAATCAACAACAGGAAACTCGAAAGAAAGTATTCAAATTCATGGAGAATGAATGATACACTATTGAATGACGAATGGGTAAGAACAGAAATTAGGGAAGAAATAAATAAATTTATGGAATCAAATGAAAACAGAGACACAACCTACCAAAATCTATGGGACACCATGAAAGCAGTATTAAGAGGAAAGTTTATTGCATTGAGTGCCCACATAAGAAGGACGGAGAACCACCAAGTAAAGAACCTAATGACACAACTTAAGGATCTAGAAATTCTGCAACAGTCTATTCTCAAACCCAGCAGAAGGCAAGAAATCATCAAAATTAGAGCAGAAATAAATGAAATAGAGAACAAAAAAACAATTCAAAGAATCAATAAAACAAAAAGTTGGTTCTTTGAAAAGATTAATAGAATTGATAAACCCCTGGCCAACCTAACCATAAGAAAAAGAGAACCAACTCAAAGTATCAAAATTAGAAATGAAAAAGGAGATATCACCACAGATAGTGAAGAAATTCAAAAGATTATCAGAAACTACTTTAAAAATTTATACTCCAATAGACTTGAAAACCTGGAAGAAATTGATAGATTTCTAAACACAGTTAACCTTCCTACACTCAGCTAAGAGGACATAGCAAGCCTAAACCAACCAATAACAACCAAAGAAATAGAAACAGCAATAAAAATTCTTCCACCAAAGAAAAGCCCAGGCCCAGATGGGTTCCCAGCTGAATTCTACAAAACCTTCAGTGAGCAATTAATACCAATACTTCACAACATGTCCTGGGAAATTGAAAGAGATGGAACTCTTCCAAATTCCTTCTATGAGGCCAGTATCACATTAATCCCCAAACCAAACAAAGACACCTCAAGAAAGGAAAACTACAGACCAATATCCTTAATGAACATAAATGCAAAAATTCTAAACAAAATACTAGCTATATGCATTCAAAACTATATCAAGAGAATAATACATCACGACCAACTCGGTTTCATCCCAGAAAAACAAGGCTGGTTCAACATACGCAAATCAATACATGTTATTCACCACATAAAAAGAACCAAGAACAAAAACCACATCATCATAGCAATAGATGCTGAAAAAGCATTCGACAAAATCCAACACCCATTTATGTTAAAAACACTACAAAAAAATTGGGATAGAAGGAAAGTACTTCAACATCATCAAGGCAATATACTGCAAACCCAAAGCCAACATTATATTGAATGGGGAAAAACTGCAAGAATTTCCGCTACAGTCAGGAACAAGACTAGGATGCCCACTATCACCACTCCTTTTCAATATAGTCCTTGAGACTCTTGCTGCAGCAATCAGACAAGAGAAGGAAATCAAAGGAATTCACATAGGAAGAGAGGAATTAAAATTATCCTTATTTGCAGATGACATGATCCTTTATCTGGAAGACCCAAAGCACTCAACCAAAAGACTTCTGGAACTGATTGACAAATTCAGCAAAGTCGCAGGTTACAAAATCAACCTAAAGAAACCAGTGGCTTTTCTTTATGCCAACAACGAATCCACAATGAAAGAAACAAAAACAACAATTCCATTCACTATAACCTCAAAACCAATAAAATACCTTGGAATAAACCTAACCCAAGATGTAAAAGACCTCTACAACAAAAACTATAAAACATTAAAGAAAGAAATTGAAGAAGACCTTGGAAGATGGAAAGATCTCCCGTGCTCATGGATAGGCAGAATAAATATCATCAAAATGGCCATTCTGCCAAAACTGATCTATAGGTTCAATGCAATTCCCATTAAAATACCAGTGACATTCTTCAGAGACCTAGAAAAATCAATCATGAACTTCATATGGAGAAAGAAAAGACCTAGAATAGCCAAAGCAATTCTCAATAATAAGAAACATGCAGGAGGCATTACAATCCCAGACTTCAAACTATACTATAGAGCAATAGTAGTAAAAACAGCATGGTACTGGCACAAATACAGATATACTGACCAGTGGATTAGAATAGAAGATACAGAAACAAACCCACACATCTTTAGTCAATTAATCTTTGACAAAGGGGCCAAACACATACGCTGGAGAAAAGACAGCCTTTTCAACAAGTGGTGCTGGGAGAACTGGCTAACCATTTGTAAAAAGATGAATCTAAACCCCTATATCTCACCAAACACAGGAATCAACTCAAGATGGATCAAAGACGTAGAAATTAGACCTGAGACTATGAAGTTAGTTGAGGAGAACATAGGTTCAACACTACAACATATTGGCACAGGCAGTAACTTTCTCAACAAAACCTCCAAAGCTCAGGAAATTAAAGCAAGAATAAACAAGTGGGATAACATCAAACTAAAAAGTTTCTTCTCATCAAAGGAAACTATCAATAACCTAAAGAGGAAGCCTACAGAATGGGAAAGGATCTTTACCAGCCGCCATTCTGATAGGGGGCTAATATCCAGAATATACAAAGAGCTCAAAAGACTCTACACTAGCAAAACAAACAACCCAATCAAGAAATGGGCAAATGAACTAAATAGACACTTCACAAAAGAAGAGATACAAAGGGCCAATAGATACATGAAAAGATGTTCTTCATCACTGGCTATCAGGGAGATGCAAATCAAAACTACACTGAGATTCCATCTAACCACAGTCAGAGTGGCAAGCATAAAGAAATCAAATAACAACAAATGCTGGAGACGATGTGGGGAAAGAGGAACTCTTTTACACTGTTGGTGGGAATGCAAACTAGTTCAGCCACTATGGAGATCTGTGTGGAGATTCCTAAGAAAGGTGGGAATAGATCCACCATATGATCCAGCTATACCACTCCTGGGTATCTTTCCAAAGGGGCTGAATTCAGAAAAATACAGCAACATATGCATACCTATGTTCATAGCAGCACAATGTGTAATAGCCAAAATATGGAACTAACCCAGATCACCATCAACAGATGAATGGATAGCAAAACTGTGGGAAATACACAGAATGGAATTCTATTCAGCCATAAAGAAGAACAAAATTATATCATTTGCAAGAAGATGGAAAGCCCTGGAGAACATTATGTTAAGTGAGATCAGCCAAGCACAGAAGGAGAAGATACATATGTTTCCTCTAATATGCCCAAACTAGGAAACAGAAAGGATACCAGTGGGACTCCAGATATTGGAGGGGAAATACTAGCTAAGTTTGAATGGTAAGATAGGAGAGGAGGAAGGCCGATCTTGATTAATGAGGGTTTACACCTGAACATGTATAAAATTATGAATAAGACATGTTTAACCTGGACAACCTTTGGTGGGAGGGGGGAAGGGAAAACGGGGGTGGGGGGAAGAGGGCACCAAATATAGTTTAAATGTATACTATTTATGTTCAATTAAAAAATTGTTAAAAAATTAAAAAAATAAAATACTTAGATATATTGATTTTCCATTCCTGCACAATGAATTTCCAAAAATGTAGCAGTTTAAAGCAATATGTTTTTGGTATCAATTCTGTGAGTCAGTGATCTGAGCATGGCTTAGCTAAGTCCTTTGCTCAGGTCCTCACAAAGCTTCTGTGAACTTGTTAGGCATATTGTCATCTGAGGCCTCTACTAGTAAGGAAGCTCCTTCCAAGCCCATTCATTTTGTTGGTCGAATTATTTGTTCATTTATATGAATGGAGGCCCCAGTTTATAGCTGTTTGCTATTTTCATGTTCTAAAGAGTACTATAAATTTCTAGCAGGGCACCATGGCAAATGTCTGTGCTTAGGATAGTAGGATCCTAGGTTTGAGGCTAATGCACGATAACTTAGTGAGACCATGTTTCAAAATAAAAAATAAAAAAGGGCTGGGAGTATAGCTCAGTAGTACAGCCTTATGGGTTCAATCCCTAGTACAAATAAATAAATAAATAAATAAATGCTATAAGTTTCTTGTTATGTGAATTTCCTCTTCATGGCTTCCCATAAAGTCATCAGTCTAATTTGGATTATAGTGGTGAAATTGCCAAGACATTTATAGTACATCCTCTTTGCTTTTTTCACTTGATATTTATTATAGTGATTGTTTCATATTACATCTAGAAAGACCCTATTTCTTTTTAAAGCATAGTACTACTGTACTGTAGGGACATGCCATATTTTATTTTATAGCATGGTTATGCTATACCGTGTGTGTGTGTGTGTGTGTGTGTGTGTGTGTGTGTGTGTGTGTGTGTTTATATGGTCCCTAGTTCAAACCCAGGGCCTTATGCATCCTAGGCAAGTGCTCTGTGGCTGAGCTAAATCCCAACCCAATTTTCTATTTTTGAACATTTGGATTATTTCCAATTTATATGCCGCTTCAAATAATGATGCACAAAATAAGCTTGTGTATACATCTGCATACTTTTGACACTATGCCTGCAATAGATTTAAAAAGGTGACATTTATGGATCAAATTGTAAATGTATATATGCTTTTTTATATTGGGGGAATCTTAGGGATTGAACTCAGGGTTGTTCTACCCTAAGCTAGTCCTCCAGCCCTATGTTAGAATTTTTATTTTGAAATAGGGTCTCACTCAGTCGTTGTGGTTCTCACTAAGTTTCTGAGACTGGCCTCTACCCTATCTGAGATCCTTTTCTCTCAGTCTCCCAAGTACTAGGATTATAGACAGGTGCCACCATACCAAATTCTTTTTGGATAGATATTTCTAAATGTCTTTCTATAGATACTGTCCCATTTTAAATTTCCACAAAAATGCTATGATAATTCTTGTGCTTAACTCAAAATGATATTGTAAAACTTTGGAATTTTCCCAATCTGGCAGGAGAGAACTACCATGTTAATGTGCTTTTAATTTGAATTTTCTTATTGTTAAATTCTAAGCCCCCACGGGGCAGGGGTGGGGCTGGAAGCCAGGAGGCAGGAAGACCCGCCTCCTTACCATGCGGAGCTCCAGGATTCCCAGGAAAACCAATCCCCTTTGATAAAAAGGGGACAAGGCCATCTGAAGAGACAGAGATTTCTACACTCGTGGAAGGCTCTCTTCCATACACCAACCCCCCACCCCCACCCCACACCCGCGACACAGGGGTGGGGAAGGGAGCTGCTCGGGAATAGTAGGCTGAACTAATAAAGACTTATGACACCTGTAAACGACGGTTTTCACGTGTCTGTGGGTGCAGAGGGACTACTGGCCAATTTTACACTTATGTCTAAGAGTCACATATAATTATTTTTAAAAATTATGTTTATAGTTCTAGCTTACTTTTCTTTTGGTCTGAGGCAGTCTTTTTTCTTTAATAACAAAATGAAATATATATAATATAATTTTTCTTTACTGTGTATGGGTATAAACCCTATCAGATAGAGCTCTTCAATATATATTAGTTTTCTAGGAAAACAGATTCATGAAAAAGATTCTTATCTGTGTCTGTAAAAAGTAACATTTAGCCTTCTCTTAAGTTCACAAATATAATAAGTGACTTTCATTAACTAAAATCATTTTGTGACCATGAGGCTTACATTTATGAACTTTTAAATTTACATTTTCTAGTAGAATGTGGTGGCGCATGCTTGTAATCCCAGCACTTGAGAGGCTGACACAAGAGGATTGCACAAGTTTGAAGCCAGCCTCAGCTGCTTAGGCTTTCAGCAACTTAGTGAGATCCTGTTTCTAATAAAATATAAAATTAGGTCTGGGAGTGTAGCCCAGAGGTAGAAAGCCCCTCCCTGAATTCTATCCTCGGTATGACAAAAATAAATAAATAAATAAATAAATAAATAAATAAATAAATAAATAAATGTTTTCTTTATTCAGGTCTATTTTCAAGGATCTTAAAAGACTAAATAGTATCACCTGGCAAATATTTTTTTCTAGAAAATTACAAAACTACTCCAAATATATGGAATTCCTAAAGGGATAGCTTAGAGATTTGTCACTATCAATATCATAAAAATTTTGATTGCTCATTATTCTTCCTACTTGAATCAATCTAGGTACTATATGCAAAAGAACATAAAATGCCTCCGAATTTTGCTAATGCCCATTGCAAGTTACTCTTAAAATTTAATAAGATGATGATAATGAATTTTACTAATAGTATTTTTAATAATAATAAAAGTATTTATGTGAATATGAGGGTCATTTCCAAAAGGTTAACCTCAGAAAGATAAGTATTAGTAAGAAAAAGGCCAACCAAAATCCTAAAATCTCAGTGGTTTTATATGACATTTATTTCTTGCTTTCATAAGGCCTATCTAGTCCTCGTTCTGTTGCCCTTCTTTATCTTGTAATATACATTTGAAACACTATCTTCAAAGTCAGTCTAACAGGGGAAGATAAAGGTAAAAGAGACACAAAGGCCCCTAAATGCATTGGCTTACAAGTAAAAAAAATCATCAGTTCAGCTCACAACCAGATGGCAAAAGTAGTCACATAGCCCAGCAGGAGGAACTCAGAAATGAAGAGGAGTATATGGGTCTCTGGTGCATCCATTGGGATGAATCAGAATAAAAGCCTTTTGCACTAAAGAATGGGAATCTGAGAGTTATGTCATGGCAACTTTAGGACTAACAGGTTTGGAAGACCTAAAGAGGAACAGAAAGAAGAAAGTAACCAGAGAAAGAGGACAATATGCAGGGGACCACTTTGTTTGAAGTCACATGTGTTAGCTTTTCATTGCTGGGATCAAAATGCCTGACATGAGCAACTTAAAGTGGGAAAAGTTTGAGCTCAGTTTTGGGGATTTCAGGTCATGGTCTACTTGCGTCCCTTGCTTTGGGCCTGATGTGAGGCAGAATTCAAGAAGAAAGGGTGTGGTGGAGGAAAGCTACACCATTCATTACAGCCAGGAAGCAGAAAAAAAGAAAGAATAAGGAAACAGAGACAAGATACAGTCCCAAGGGCAAGATTCTGAGGCCCTACTTCTTCATCTAGGCCCAAACTCATAACAACCTCTATGCTTTCCCAGGTGGTCCCTTCAACTATCGATGCATTAATCTGCTGATGAAGTCAGAACCTATATGATCCAGTCACTTCCCCAAATCCTCATCTCTGAACATTTCTACACCAATAATCAACCAATCCTTTAAGGCATCAGTCTTTATAGGATACTTCATAGCTAAGCCATAATGTCATATTTCAAATAAAAAAATACGATAATGAGGGTTGAGTAATGCATTTTAGGAGTATTTATGTATGGCATTTATTTTAAATATGTTTTACCTTATGTTCCAGTTACTCTTATTGTGATAAGACCAATTAACATGTGATCTATACTCTTAGTATACTCTTATTATATGCTACAGTATTGTTAACTATATGTTAACAGAATGTTGTAGAGCAGATCTCTACAACTTATCTACATTGTATAACTGAAATTTTATACCTGTTTAATTTCACATCTACCCCCTTCTCTTTCCCCTCAGTTTCTGGCAACCACTCTCTGCTTCTATGTATTGGATGATTTTATACACCACATATATATAGTATCGTGCATTGCAGTCTCATGTTCATTCTAATTACTTTTTTATTATCTATTAGTTTTAAGTAACAATGTGACATATCCCTGTGCTAGAGGTAGGGTAGGTCATCATTTAGAAGGAATATGTAGAAAGATATTCTTCCCAGTATGGCATAAAATTAGGTAAGAAAGAAGATTCTCAGCTATTGAGCAAATCTAGGAAATATCATTAAAATCAAGTTGTCAGCAGAAGTCCAACTGAGAGATTTCAGTAGATCCTAGGCCAGTAGCTCCTCTAACCCAAACCCGGATAAGGATGCTTGATTGGGCACTGGCACTTCTGTCCAAAGCAAACAAAGTGGATTTTACCATATAAAGGGAAAAAAGACTCTGTAAAGTTGGAAGATTCACAAATATTTGTGTTAAGAGAATAATATCCCATTTTCTGACATATTAGTGCTTAGTAAAAATTGCACTATAAAATCTACACATAAATTTTATTTGAATCTAATATAAAAAATATTAGCCTTTCTATTTTGTAGATTAGATAACTGGGTGTCTGAGGGTTTAAATAGCTTGTTTACACATATACATATAGCCTATATACAGATATAGTATACAGCATACATATAGTATTTAGTAGATACATATATACATATAAGGCATTATAGTATATATGTTAAATATGCATAAAGTAAGGGGTAGAAGAAGAATTGAAATCAGAATGACTATCTTAAGTTCTATTATTTTCTTTTTCAAAGTAGATGCTAATTTGCTGAGTTCTGACATCAGAAGTGTCAAGGTTACTATAACTTGGTATTTGCAATTCACAGCAAAGTCACAATGGTCATCAAAGAGAGAAGCAGAAATATAAGTACACTATTGAAGGTGTTCATGAAATCATTTCTAGATTTATTGAGAGCCTGTATGGAGATTTGAGATGGTATTTTTCTTTGCAAATAAGTTGTAACTGCAGCTAAACCTATCTCACTTTCATGATGCATAGAATTTACCCAAAACACATGTAGTTGTGGAAGGGGAGGAATTAAATATCATACTGGAATAAAACATATTCCATGATTTAAGCTAGAATAACTTAGAACGCTACTACCAAAGCTTTAGGAGTCTTATCCCAACTCATCACCTATAGAATTCATGCTTGAACAAAAGCTTATCTTTGGAGAAATTATTTTACAAATTGCTTGATTCCTTTTTACTACCAGTGGAATAAGCAATCTGTTCCTGCCTCAATGGGCTACTACCTAGAGGAAACACTCAGGCAAAATTTCAATCTGTCTTTTAGAAATCTGGAAATCAAATACCAACAAGGCCTGATTTTACCAAGTTGGCCTTTGAGTCCTAAACTGCTCATTAAGTCTTTCAGATTTGAAATATAGGTAAAGTTCAGCAACCAATGAATACCTGTAGAACAATTAGACAAAGCCAAACACTCTAAATATTTGGTCCTTTGGTTAGAAAACAGAAGTTCATATGTTGTATCAATTATGCTTCATTGAGCAAGTATTTTTGTGTTAATTTGTTGTTACTGACATTCCTGTATTTAATGCTAGTCTTTTCTTAAATAAGAATGCTTTGTAAAAGATAAAAGTTTACCTATTCAGGCCTCCTTGCTAAAATCATGGTCCACTCCATTCTGTTTTACAGCTCATCATCTGGTACTAACCCAAATTTGTACTATCAACTACGTCATACTTTTCAGTTCCTATATGTTCAATTAAAAATATTCTGGAATAATTCAATTCCCAAAACGTGTGCAATTATTTTACACGTCTATGGAAGCATGCCCTCTCACACTTAAGGAAGTGGGCCATCATGATTACAGAAGCTACATGATGCTCTCCTAAACTGTGCAAGCTTATAATGCTTTCCTGAGCAGAAATAAAAGTTATATGTAAGCAATATTAAGTTGTGTTGCTAAATGTTAATAAAAAAAAGTCATTTTTTTAAAAAAAAAAGAAGAGTAAGGCTGAACAATTTATATCCAGCTCTGAGCATGTTACAAATACCAAGAGACTTCAGCGTGTTGAAAATGAATCACTGCTGCATTCACGACTGAGCAGCAACAGGGAATGATACAAAATAAGTTCCCAGCTTGAGGTTTTCTGTAGGTTTCTCCCTGTGCCGTGCAATCAATCATGGGGACTATTGCATTCTTTCCATTTCTGCATTCATCACTGCTCTGGAATTTTCACTGGGGAAACTGAACAAAGTCCAAGAGTAAAGGAGTCTAGTTGGACTGCTTAGTGACGTTGGTGGCAGGTCTTCTCCTTTGAACTTGAGGTGGAAGGTGCCATTTGAATTAAAGGTATTTTTATGGGCATAGGAATGTTTGGGAAATTAAGATTGTTGGTGAAAAACGGTGTATAAACTTTTAATATAGGAATTCTAAAAAATAAAAGCAACTTTGGATCAAAAATATAATTCTAAAACATTTAATATGGGAGTTCTAGAAAATAAAGCAAATTTTGATCAAAAATAACATTCTAAGCATGTTTGTAGTCAGGATCTAGAATATGCTTATTGAAAGATAGAAATGATAGCTCCAATTCATATTGCACCCACTATATGCAGAGCTCTGGGCTGCGTCTTTTTAAGGATACAAAATGTTGTCTCTTTTCTGGGTGGAAAATCTTTAACACATGAGACAAGTTGTCTTGTGATTCAACTGAGTATATTGCAAGGGCTGTATGAAAGATGCAGAGGAAAAATATCCAGTAGGTCTTAAAAACAGGAATTTGAAATAGATTTTCATGGAAAACAGGAGAATAGAGGTTACACAATGAACAAAGAGCAAAGGAATAGTTGCTCAGAAGTGGGCAGTGCTTGGCATGAAGCAGCATGGGCCAACTTATCTGAAATGAGGTCCTTATATAGCCATACTGTGTCTCTTATACATCATAGAACCAAGAATAGACAATTATATGTAACAGATTTTGTTAAAAAGCTTTTTTGAAAAAGTATCATGTAAGTGATGAAAGGACTTTTTTCCAAAAATATTTCTTCAATATATATGGCTTTCCAACTAAGGAATAGCCAATGGTCCTTCCATATTTAAATTAGTAATGCTTAGCATATGATGTAAAGCTAAAGAGGACTTTTCTGTACAACCTACATAGAATGTTGGCTTATGTTTATTTTGCCTATGAGAAATTGATTTCCCTACTAATTTTGAGGTATTCTAGTCTTTTAGTTTTGCAGAAATTTAATGTTCACTCTGGAACAACAGTGTAACAGACTGAATGTTTATGTCTCCCTTCTAAAAATATATATATTGAAATTAACAGCTCAGTGGAATGGTATTTGGAGGTAGGACCTATCTTGGTCAGCATTCTCAAGGCAATAATCAAAAAATCTTGACCACATAGGAACGAAGATTTATTTGCTTGCTGTTTTTAGAATTTTGGGAGTTCAGTCCATGTGAGGTCTGGGTCTGTGAAGCTCAGGGAATGGCGGTGGGAAGTAGAAGCAGGAAGAAAGCAATGGGTCATCTAGTCAAAGGCAAATAAATACATTAGATATCCTTTAATGCAAAAATATGATAGTACAATATTCATTAGCAAAATTGAATAATAATTAAAAGCCAATATCATATCTGGAAGACAGCAGCCATAAAGACAAATTGGCTCCTTCTCTAACCATAGCATGCCTTCTTTCCTTGACAAAGTTTCTCAGCACTCGGTTGATATAGGAGGGTCTGTCTAAGTAATTAAGTCCCTAGTAATGATGTAACTATGTGAGAAACTTAGAACTCAAAACCTAGGTATGGCATCTTGGGGTTAATTTCAATTCAGATAAGTCCTAAAAGAGTTCTTATTCTGATTTTTAGAGAGACTCAAGGATAATAGAAGAGATAAAAATATTGTGACAAAATAATATTCCACAAAATAAATTGCCTTTGGAATTTGTGTAAGTATTCTATATATGAACTGCTGTTGAGGAATTTAGGTTATTACATTTCTATAGATTTTTGTCTGCAGTGTAAGATTAGATGTTTCACAGAAAATAAAAGCTATATAAGTAATCTTTAAAGTATTATTTAGTATTTTAATTTCCTCCAGATCTAATTAGTGCTGAGAAAAATTTCTAGGACACCTATCTACAAAGGTTAGAGATAAAATAAGGTATTAAGGAAGCCACTTTTTGAGTAATATTCTGAGTGGGTGAAGTTTTTGTTTCCAGTGTCATTAGTTTAAGAGAAATCTGTATAAAGTACGGAATTGGGAAGTTTTCCAAGTTGATAATTGTTTGGATTATACAGACAATTGCTTATATTTAAACTTCTTTCTGGAGAAATTCCCAATTAATGTCTCTGGGACACACTTTTCATAAAAAATTCATGATAACATAAAAATTACATGAAAAGGTCCATGGTTAAATGTTCCAGAACACAGGTTATATAGCTAAAGAGCTTTTTTTCCCCCTTGTAAGACCTTTGAGATATTTTACTATATGCAAATATTTTAGGATTCTGAGCATGAGATATTAAAAGTAAGAGTGGGTTTTGATAGCATTAGGAAGGTATTATGGCCAGGAGGCTCAAGAGTGTACTAACTTGACTTGGCTTAATCCCATTTTATCTCAGCGAGGTCCCCAGAGGAAATTACATGTATAAGCAATAACAATAAATACTCAAAGAAACATTTTAGTATTAGTAATGTGAGTTCCTTATACTCTAGTGAAATTTATAATAAGATGTACAAAGGTAAATGTTCTCTGTTCTTTTACCTAAACTTGCAAATGTGACTCAATGTTACTCTTTTTATTCTAAGACTAAGATAGCCAACTGAGCCAGGCTGGAAGTCAATTTATCAAACATGTAAACTATAATAGGAAGTTGAAGATAGTATACAGTGGATCCTTTTGAGTTAATATTAATATTCGAAGAGTATCTCAGACAGAGATGCTCAAGATGAGGAAAAGCTCCATTTTTTTTAAAGGAAGCGTAATGGACTATTCTTTCCTCCATCATCTTTGATGCTAAGTATAGGAGGATATGTGGGAATAGTCATAGGAGAAACACCTAAACCCAGAAGAGCATTAACCAACTACTGGCATGAAGCCTAACTCACAGGGAAAGGACACACATGTTACATGGTTTGGACCAGATGGCTTTGTATGTTACCTTCAATCCAGGAGTCTTTTTTTAGAAAACAGTTGTTTATGTTTATGGTCTACACATTTCTCTAATGTTTTTGTGTGTGTGCTTGACATAATATTTATTAAAATTTGATCACACTTACTTGCCTATTAATTGAATGCTACAAAAAATATGATTTGTCTGCTATCAAAGGATATTACTTTACTGAAACAAGAACATTTAAGTAGAGTTTGGAACATATTTCCAGGCACATAATGGCTGTTCAACAAATGTTTGTATCTTAGACTTATATGTTAAATGTTTGCAAAGTAATTTTCATGTTGGCTTTACAGAGAGAGGAACAGTAACAGAAATGTGAACTATGACAATTAGCCTAGTATCCAGTAAACAATATGAATATTATTAATTTGACATTTAGTAGTATAAAAATATAACATTTTGTGGTTATAGTACAAGTCTAATTCTCATAATCAATTTAAGCCTGTGTTTTTAGTATTTCTATTAAGATAAAAAAAATTGACCTTTTAAAGCCATCAATTCCTTTTTATTCTTAACTATTATCACAGAAAGAACATATCAGTAAAGTTTTTCTATTCCTAACATTTTTGAAGAATTGAAGACTAACTATAATGGACATACTAGTTGTTTTTTACGCACTAAGAGGCAAGTTCACCTCCTGGGTGTTTTGTTTGCATAGTTTTTCATTTCCTTGCAGTTGTGGATAAGCTTCCATCAGCATATTCCTTGAAATGAGCTTGAAGTATTTGTTCTATATTTTATATTGAACTTGGGCTCCTGTCTTTGGCAGGCAAATGACTTGTTAACATATTGTTTTTGAAGCACAATTTGCATTTCTGTGAACCAGGGATTAGGCATTGTGTGTAGATTAGGAATAATTTATGTCTAATTAATAATTGATGTTTTTCTCTATTTCTGACTGAGATTTTGTTCTGCATAATATAAGCAGAGCAGAATACCCTCTAGTGATGCAAGAGAAAGCATTTTTTCAAGAGCAAATAACACTAAGACATTGAAATCAGCTGGAGCAGGGCTCTTAACCACTTCACTGCTAAATAATAGAATCAGGATGGTTTCTTTTTCTTCTCACCATTCTTTTTCACTCTCCTAAGATTAGAAATGCTCTGTGTAATCAAAAGTCAAAAACCTGGTGACCTCAATATTTAAGGGAATTGACAAAGGAAAAAGACACTACAAACACCCTTGGGCCATGGGAAGAGAAGCCACACAGTTTATTCACTCTAACGTGCTAATTTTCATCTGGTGAAGTCCCTCAGGTGCTTACTTAAAGCAGAACTAAATCTGCATGCAATTTTTTAACTTGGGTTCTTTTTAAATTCCAAAGGAATGATAGATTTATTGTAATTAATTCAAGTAGTACAGAAGTATTTACAGTAAAAAGTAACTTTGCTGCCTCCCCCACTTCCATTCAACTTCCCAGCAGTGATAAATATTAATTATTTCCATTTTTCTTAACATTCAGTCAGCTTATTTTATCTCTCAGACTAAAACAGCAAGTTAAGAAAAGCTGAGGAAGGCATCTGGAATATGTTGCGGGAATAGGTTGCAGGGGCGTGGGGGAGGTGCGTGTTGTTTGCGTGGAGAAGTAATTCCCCCCCCCCCACCACCACACAGACAGACAGACAGAAAAACTGTGGATTCTTGTCCTAAGCTAAGAATAAGTATTCATCGCTTGGACAGCTGCTGAAGATTTAAAGAAGTTTATTAGAAAGATAGAAATACAGAAAATAGAAATACAGCCCCATGCCAAGATGGCATGAGGGGATGACTCGAATGAGTACACCAAAGGGCTTACATGTGGACCGGACTTTTTATACCCATGACCTCCATCTTGTTTGCGTGGCTCTGACGTAATGACCATCCCTGTAAGGTACCTCCCCTTGCACGGTGTGGTGAGGTGTCTCCTTTCATGAAGGGAAAGGCCAAACCCTGCCCCATCCCCCCCTAGATCATGTAGATCTGTCTTTAGAAAGAGGAAGCCCTAGCTCTCCTCTATTGACTTGTTAAGTACTTTGAGCTAGGTTGATTTACACTGGAATAGCTGCCTGTTAGGCCGAAACCAAGTCCTTTCTTTATCCATGTCTGACTCCATTTTGACACAACTATTTTGAAATATACCAATTATTTTCTTTTGAAATATATTAATAATCAGAGCTTTCCCAAATCTTCCTAGGTCATTCCCCCTACTGGCACAGAACAACCAAGAGAACTTAGAGGCATGAAGTCTGCCTGTAAGAATTGAAACACAACTAAAAAGCCAAAATGCACACACCAAAAAACATTAACACAGTCATCAAGTACTTTTAAATGAAGCATTGGACTTTTTTTTTATTTTTGTCACTAGAAATTAAACCCAGGGTCATTCTACCTCCAAGCTACAGACCTCAGACCGTTTTGAAAAAAAAATTGAAATAAGGTCTTGCTAAATTTCTGAAGCTGCTGTGGAACATGTAATATACTGTCTCAGCCTCTTAAGTACTGGAATTACAGGTCTGTGCCACCATATTTGGCTGTAATGAAGCATTAGGAGAATGTGTTGAAGTCCAAAAAAAGTCATTGGACAGAATTTTTCAAATTTTGGGGACTAGAGTTATTAGTACCTGCAAAATGTTAAAAAGAGATCTTAAAAAAAAAAAAAGACATTACTGTTGTGATCAGTTAACCTAGCCCTGGTTTTTCTTTCTTGTTTTTATTACCTTCATCTACCCTTTGTACCAGTATTGGGAAGAGGTTTCAAAATGTATTAATGTACCAGTTGTGGGAAAGATTTCCAACTTTAAAAATACATCTTTAGTAGTAAAAAAAAAAAAAAAAAAAGCCAGGGGAAAAGGGCCTTTTTACATTTCTAAAGAGAGGCAAGTTTCCTCAAAGATGTGAGGAAATCCCAGATAAGCAACCTAACACATCTTGGGAGTGTAACAAAAGGTATGGGGTCTGTGCCAGAGACAGAGCTGCCCCCCATCCCCCCTCCATGCCTCAGAGGGGGCGGGTTTGGCTGGAATGGAGACAGAAAGGATACCTGGGCTAGAGATAGGGCAGCATATCTACATATCAAAGGACCTGCGACAGACTTGGTAGGGATAAGAACCCTCAGCATGCAGGGATTTTTGGTGATTTCCCTCAAGAATCGCCCCTCCACCCCTTGCCATTTTTAAATGGCATGGGGCTTTAACTGTCTTCTGTATTTCTATCTTTTTAATAAACTTCTTTAAATCTTCAGCAAGAGTCTGGGCTAATGTGTATTAACCCTTAGCTCAGGACAAGAACTCGCATTTTTTCTGGTTTGTTTTTTTTGTGTTCTGAGGGAAATTGTGTCCAGAACCCTAACAGGGGTTCTCGGGGACAGTTTCCCCAAAACCTTATCATCTCAAACCATGACACCCTTTATATCAGAAGTCCATATGCATGAGGAACCTGTAATAATCTCATCTCCAAATGTTAGATGGAAATATTAGAAATATGTTAATATTCACTGCCATCCCCTATACATATGCTGCTTTCAGTTTTTCACTCCTTTTATACTCTGTTCTTAAACCTGCTGAAAACACTCATTTCTTGATGTTTCCATTGTCTTCCAGTTCATCACCTGTCTTCTGGGTTCTTCAATTTCCCACACTCTAGCTAGTCTCCATTGTGTATTATTTTAGCTATCTTCTTCCCACAGGCTTTAACATTTTCCCTAGCTTGACTATGTTTCAGTGAAGTTTCTTCTCGACTTTAGGCCCCTACCTCCCTATTCTTAGAAAATTACTTAAGAAAAATTTCACTTGTAAATTCTTCTGATGCCGCATGAGACATTTATTGTTTTAAATGCTTTTTGCTGGTTTCCAACCCAGGAGTGTCATTTCTCGATGACTTGGGTTTTCTTTCTTCAAATTTAATCATCAAGGAAAATAGCTTTCCTATCTCCCAGTCTTCCTGGAAGAGTAGAAACGTAACTTCTGTGAGTCCTTTGCTCCAAGTTTTAAGTCTATCCTCTTTTGTCGGAAAAATGCGCCAACCTTACCTGTACCTTTTGGGTACAGCCAGTTGGTTAAAGATGGCCTAGGATTCTTCCTGCCTCCACAGAGTTAAGTATAGCGTGAGCTCTCATCTCTTTCTGATAAGTAGGGTCCTGCGCTCATGTGACCTCTGCGTTACAGGACCCCCCCGCGCGCGCGGGCGGAGGGGGGGACCCCTGGCGAGAATTGTACATTCCCAAGTGAAAACTCCTCCCCCAAGATGCATACCTTAAAAAGGAAAAGCCCGCCTCTTCCTCTCTGGGATGGGCAGGGGATGGGCCTCTTGGATGGGCGCGGACCCCTGGACCTGTTCTGCTCCATCCCCGGGGATGGGGGCCATAGTAATAAAGGCTAATGGCATTCATATTGGACCCCCGCCCGTGCTTTTATGCTCGTGGAACCTGCACTTTATCTTACACTTTCCCTTATTGCAAGCCTTGAGTAAAGTCTTCCTTGCCTGTTTACTGTATTTATCTGGTGCAGTTTTTGCTTTGACATCATTAACAAGCCACCTTGCCTTCAGCTTTTTTAACTTTAAACCCCATATCAAATCAGTATTTTACCTTCTCTATTATTACATCAAGACCTCTATGGATGACTGTAGGAAATTAGATCATACATTTTATTATTAGTATATGATAGTGGTCTCTCTTCCCTTTGGCATTCACTTAAAAGTTTCACTCATATTTTGTTACTCTTCTGAACCCAATTTGTCATTAGCTGTGTTAATACTAAACAAACCCAGGAGGGGAGGTATTCGTGGGGAGGGGCTTATTGCAGCCCTCGACTCTAAGTAATTCTGTGATCTTCCTCTGTTAAGACTTTTAAATGATTTTCAGTGCCTATGGAGGTAGTTACAAAGTAGAGGAAATGTTCTATCATTCTACCCTAACCATATCACAATCTTTATCTCTAATTGTGCCTAAGGTATAGTGCTTCTTGCTGTGCTCCAGCCACAATGAATTGGTTAATAACTTATTAATGTTTCAGTGTTTTTTAAAGATATATTAATGTGCTCTTATTGGTGCATTATACTCTCAAATCATAATGTGAATCATCTTGACAATGACATACATGCAAACAGAACTTGACCCCCCACCCCCACCCCATTTCCCTCCCTTCCAATTCAGAGAACGGAGATTGACACTGGTATATTCACATGTATATACATTGTCAATGGTAGAATTTCCATTAATGAACCTAAGTCTTCCTCCTACTTATATCTCTTCCCAGGCTCCACTGAGGTTTCTCCTCCATTATCTAGAGTCTTTCTTGTACCCAATTACTTCACATCCTGCACATATTAGAGAAAACATATGACCTTTCAGTTTCTGTGATTGGCTAATCTCATTTAACATAATGTTCTCCAGATCTTTTGTTTCAGTGTTTTCTATGTCCTTAATTTTGCTGATACAGTTGCATCCTCCCATGTATACTCTCATTCATTCAGCATTTTATTAATAACACATTAGAGGCCTATCAGTAAATTTTTTGTCCTGCATCCATTGTACCTGATTACAGTGTCTTCTTTTTCTTTAAACTCAGTTTATTAACTGTTCAAAGCAGCAACTTTATCCCTTCAAATCAATAGAATTTACATCTCTTCTTTTCCAAAAGCTACTCTCTATATTAGGGTACATAGAATACCTTTGTAACTTGGTTGCATATTTTGTGAGAACCAGAAATAAGACCACTATGATGACAAATGCCTATAATCCTAGTACTTGTGAGATTGAAACAGGAGGATCACAAGTTCAAGGCCAGCCTCAAGAACTCAGGGAGGCCCTCAGCAACTTAGCAAGATACCTTGTTGTAAAACAAAAAATAAAATAGGACTGGAGGTGTTACTTGAAAGTAGAATACCTCTAGGTTCAATTCCTATACAAAAGTAAATAAATAAATAAATGAATAAATAAATAAGATTTTGACCTTAGCAAACATTATTTTGGTAGGCAGAGAAACATAGTTGCCCCTTTCAGCTGAATCTGGGTGATAATCTTCCCTTTTGATTTGAATTAATTAATCTGTGTGTCTCTAACTATTGTTTAATTGCTGACTTTACTGTAACTCTGACATATAATGCTCTTGTAGGCTTGGCTTCAATGCTTGCTTAATGACCTTATTGAACTGTCTCTTCTGCAAAGATATGATACATATATTCTCTAATATAGTCTATTGAGATACATGGCCTTAACCCTGTATAATCTTTGAAACCATAATATGTTAGAAAAATAATGACAAAAACATCTTTTCTTGTATTTAGATTAGGGCTTTGTTGTTATGTTATATATTTATGTAACTCATCTTGTTAATAATCTAAAATTGAAGGCTGGACCTCATTTTCCCTATTGTTCATGGGTCTTGTGAAACTTGACAATGCCCTTTATTAAATATTTTAAAAATATTTGCCGTTCTGTCTTTATGAAACTGCATTGCCTTGGAAAGGAGAACGTTTTACACAATCACAATCTCTTATTGACTGTCACATATAAACATATCTAGATTGATGGGGAAACAGTGTAGTTGATACGGTTAATCTTATCAGTTTCAAAATGTACAATGAACATTAAGGAAAACTGCTGGTTTCCTGACACTTCAGGAATGAGTTGTGTATAATACTAAAAAAGGACATCTGATACACAAGTATTATCTTTAGCAAATGCAGTAATATAGAGAAACGGTTTCCTGTGGAGGCATCTCTGGACAAGGGCAGAATGACACAGGAGGTAAAAGTTTGGAGATATTTTGTAGAAGCTTCTGTACATAGATCTCATACATATTGCAAACACACCAAAAATTGAAGTAAAGCACTTGAATGGATGCATCCTGCTATGCTATGGGAAATGTCTTAACTAACAGTGGTCTTTATGGATGAACAAACTTTTGACTTGTTATTGTTGCAGAAAAATGAATATGTGAATATGAAAATCAAGTGTAAATTAATGGAAGGATTGGATTAGAATCTATCCCCTCTTTCAACTCTAACTAGAAATGATGGATTATATGGGTATAGTTATAGAGTTTATACATATATATGTACATATGTATACATAAGCATAAATATAAAGTTATAAATATGATTGGACATAATACTATACTGTTAGTGAATTTCCCCAAGGAAATCATTAACTATCATTCTACATTTCCCCATATATCCTAATCTGACCCGAGACATAAGATTTACTAATCTTCTCTCTATCTCATTAGATTTGCCTATTCTGGATATTTTATGTAACCTCCAAACTATCTTTGTTACTTTTGTGGGAGTTTCAGATTAAGTAAAAAAAAAAAAAAAAACAGTCTTATTCAGTGTTCTATAATCTTTTTTAATATTGTTTTTGTGAATAATTTGTTCTTTGTATAGAACATGAAATATTTTACAAAACTAATACAAAAACAGAAGATGTAGAGCCATAGACCAATATCTAGTTTACCTCTGATATAAAAACCCCAATTTTTATGACTCAGCAGCGAGCAGTTTAAACACTTACTGCATCACCATGTACTGAACAGGCCTTGCTTTGTTCATCTCCACTTATGCTCTCATCCAGATGCGATGATTTCATTTGAAGTATAATTTTTGGGATGTATTCGGTAATTAATAAATGAATGTGGAATAAATACCAGTGTATATGTATGTATAGATAAATGAGTAAGTGGATGAATCATTTCACATTTTATAAACATAACATCTTGGTTTAATTGAAAAGGCTTTTAAGTCGGGTATGGTGGCACATGCTTGGAATCCCAGTATTTGGGGGGCTGAGACAGGACGATCTATAGCAGGTTTGCAGCCAGCATTAGTGAGCACTTAGTGAGACTCTCTACAATTCAGTGAGACCCTGTTTCAAAATTAAGAATAAAAAACAGGGCTGGAGTTGTACCTTGGTGGTAGAATGCCTCTGGGTTTCATCCCCAGTGCTACAAAGAAAAGAAAAGGCTTTCAAAATCAACTCTTTTTATGTTTTGTAAAATAATCATTTCAGCATCAACTATCCTATTATTTGTAATCAGGATATTTTAAATTTGTAATCCTGTCTCTGCCCTTTACTATCTTGATAAAATGACAATAATAATATATTTTATGTCATCGCACATCATTGTTGTGCAGATCTTGAATAATGCTGTACTTTTTAAAGGATCATATAAGGAATTACTACCTTACATGAAGGGCTATAACTTGGGAGATATATTTTCATATGATGGTGTAAAATATTTTCTAACATTGTTAATGCATTCCATGTGAATCTGCTCAGAGTACCTAGCAGTAATAAATAGTTGAATTTCCTTGAGTAATGTAAAACCCTTCTCAGACTTATCTAGCTGGCCCAGATGGGCTCTAAAGAAGATTCTTCCCATAGAAGAGTTTTCATTTGCACATGTGAGCTCTCATTGATGTCAAAGCAAATATCAACCAAGAAAAGAAGCTCTTAAATTGTCTAACTGCTCAGATGTCTGGCAAAGGGATTCACAGGGAATAATGATAAAATATAAAAATAGGTCTCATAGTGTCTTAGAAATGAGTAGACAGAGTTAAAAATGTCCCTGGAAAAAATTGTCTCCACCCTGAATCAAAGTTAAAGGTAAAATAAAAGTAAAGGATCAAACAGCAAAGAGAGGTCAGTTTAATTCCATTTGGTATCTAAAGAACACATAGTATATGAAGCTCTTGCATAATTTTAATCATACAATAAAGCCATCCCTCCAGGCTTAGGGTTATTTAAATTTTCCAGAATGGAGCAAGTAGGCAGCCATCAAAGAAGATGGCTTAGGCCACAAACAACCCTCCATGCTAAAATGGCATAATAATAAAAGGACTCAAAATTATAATGGGCCCAATATAGTCTCACTATATCTTGAATGAGAATATGGAGGACATAAAAAGAGGAAAGAATAAAAGAAAATGGTATTTTCAATAGTGCATAAGGTTCTTATACAACATTGTCAAACTCTGCATCCAAACTTATGAGCCTCTTGGCCGCTTTAAACCTGTTTGTGTTTCTCATTGAACAAGTCAGTGCTAGCTAGAAATCATATATTTACAAATCCACATGGCTTTCTCCTAAAAGGGGAGGAAGGCTATAGGTTTTTATTTAATTGTTTGTATTGAGGAATTTTGAGTTCTTATGAAAATAAAAATATTAGTCTATTAAGCATCATGAGATTGAGAGAAGGAGAAATACATTTCTTCTAGTGATGATTTCAAAATACTATATCCACGTAGAAGCAGCCTGGAAGGGGCAGCATGTATTTGAAGATATTTATGAAGAAGGTGAGAGAGCTTATCTTGAAACTATATTCACATAGTTATCACAGTGTTTTTTATTTAGCTCAGATTCTTATTTGGGTGACCTTGAGTACATAATTTAGATGTGGGGAACCCAAACTTTTATAACCACCAAGACAATCATTGCTGTTTGTAATATGAAAGTTTGTAATAAATAGCAACATAAAATATTAAAGTTAACTGCATAAGACAGTGTGTAAGAGAATATTTTATAATTGAATATAAATTTTCTGAGTTAAAGAGAAATTAAGAAAGGAAAATAGATATGTATATGAGTTATAGCAATCTTGGAGACTTAATAAATGAGGATAATAAGTCCCCAATTAGGGGCTGACATTTAGATTAAATTAGAAGATAGAAGTGGGAGGGCTTCATAGGCACTTGCTTCTAGAAAAATACTATTTTTAAAGAAAGTCTCCCCAGACTTCCAAAGAATAGAATATATACTATTTGTCTAGACTTGAAGCTCTGCTTAAGTCTTTGAATTCAAGAGCAATGCCTCCACAGGCCTAAGATACTGCTCTAATTCTATGCAGATCAGACCTTATGGACCTGTTTTAAAGATATAAAAGACAAATATCTAGTATGTGCATACACATGTGTGTATGGTTGATTTTATTATCTAGTACATATAGTTTTATGCAGAAATGATAGCTTTTATCTCAAGTGTAAAATCCAACCCAGTAGATTGTGAGTGACTTATTGGAGTATTCTTTGAGCCATGGCCTAGTTCAGCAAGGAAAACATACCTGGATATGTTATTAATTTCTACCCTGAGGACAGATGTAAATGGTTGGCAATAATCCTATACATCCCAAAACCCAGATGTAATGTAATGAGCATGGCAGTTTAAAATGAGATATTGGATTGAAAAATGCTAACTATATCACTATTCTGGGGTAACCCTGGATAAGTTATTTAATCATTTTCTCCAAAGATTTTGCATCAGCAAAATGAAGTTACTGTTTACATTATAGAAATCTTGTAAAAATTAAATGATATCACAAGTACTGAGCCCTGAATAAAAGTTTTGTATTACTCTCCTTAACACCTGAAATACAGCAGGAATTCAATATGTATTAGCTCTCTAATTTTTACCAAATACTTACAGAAGCTGTTAAGGGGGACATAGAACTACATTCCAAGAAATGTCTTATGTAAATAGCATAAACAACAGAGTAAACTCTCATCATTTTGTATAATCATCATAGGAAATAGTTATCATTGATTTCTGTAAAAGTTATCAGAAATAAATCACTGGACTAGTATACCATTTATCTGACAGAGTATGATATGTTTTATGATATACAGAAACATATGGATCAATTCTAGTTATGGACAATTTACCATAAGTCTAATAAAATATTGCAAAAAAATGTCAAATCACTTTTTGGGGGGCATATTGGATATTTCATGCTTTTCTTCTGCCTTGTTGAAGTTGTAACATTCATCAAATGTTATCAGTTTTTTTTTTTCCCTGAAGAACTGTTTAGATTTTTTTAAAGTTAAGGATCCATCAGTCTTGAGTTGAAACTCTACTATTATAATGATCTAGGCCTGGCCTTAAGCAGCACACTCAATACTCACATGTTTGATTTTCCTGTCTGTAAGATGGTAGCCATATTTGCCAACCATAGCATCAGACTGTAAGAGATTAATAGCCTAATCTATCTTAGCATATGATGAGCCACCCCTTTGTCATTGACATTATTCTCTTTGGAGGACCTTACAATTTCACTTCATGGATGGATTTCAGTTCCATTTAGTAACAAAGAGACAGTCAATTAAATATTTAAAAAGAAAGCAAGCATCAAAATGAAAAGTGTCTGGAATACTATTGTGTTAATATCAAAATCAAACTAAGCAAAATAATTTTAGTTTTTGGGGTGTGTGTGTGTGTGTGTGTGTTTAAGTGAACTATAAATGTATCATTGTTTTTGGTTCCTTGAAACTTGTAAAGGTACTACTATAAACTTTTTAATCTTAAGGAGTCTTTTAAACATTCTTTAGTATTACCCATATTTTCTATAGGAGCTGAACAAATACTTGGTGATGGTAACTCTACATAGTTAAAAGCCTTAGCTCAGCCAGGCTGTAATCAGAAGAGCCAGAGGAAGGGAGAGAGCTATATTTGGTTTGACCATAAAAATATTCCAACTCTGGTATAATGTGGAACATAGATCACACTCCTAGCTTGCCTTGCTTCTATTCTATGTATAAAAGGGGAGAAACTTTCCTCTAGTTGCCCAAGTGACTGTTTCTGGGAAAAAAGCAATGGATTTTTGGTGGAAAAAAATGTATAACTTAGCAGAAGTTAGAAAGTTTCCTTCTGATGAAATGAAATGAAATGATGTAAGGTATGAGGGTTATTGAGGATTTGGGGGAGCATTTTGGGGAGATGTACAGATACCAGGATGGCTCACAGTAGAGCAACCTTCAAGAGGTTCAAGCATAAGTATCCAGGAGCCATATGCTTTTGATAAATGCCAATGGCAAATATCTGAACAGCATCAGCTGTTGTAAAAAGGTGCAGCATATTTAGTGAAGAAATTGCCAATTTAATATACCAATAATTGATTTTACACCATTAATTATTCTTCTTAATATAAACTGGTGGAAAATTTTCTGGCAAGACAGGTGATTAAGGGGAAAAGAACTACCTTGTTCTTATGCCTTTTCTCTGGTATAACTCATTCTAAACAAAATACAAAGATAATATAATTTACACGTGTAACTTCAAGGGTCATCAAAGATGTGAAATGAGGTTATCTGGTATTCTGTGAGGTTGATTATTTTCTGGGTGCCAGAGTGGTGATTTCTAGAAGGCATGGACTGTGACTCCCGTGCTTCTGCATTCTCTGTGATGCTTTAGTGCTGTACATCATGGTGGGTGCTCAATAAACTCTAAGTAATTGACAAATTGGTTCTTCATTCTCCTTTAATCTAAGCTTCAATTTTCCCCTTCAGTGATTCAAATACTTAATTCTTGGCATCTGGCATCTCCTTTAGACATTCCATTTGATTTTTCTTGGAAATAGGGGATTAGTTGTAAAGATGAAAAGGCCTACAGTGTTGTGCATGGATTTTGTAGGAGCTAGATCAGTTAATAATAACACAGGGTCCATAATCATTAGTAGAATGAAAATGGTATCCACCTGTTGTGGTTTGGATCTTAAATGACCCAGCAGCCCTATGCTAAAATTTTGGTTGCTAGGCTGTGGTGCTATGGAAGCTGGTGAAACCCTTTAGTAGGCGGGACCTAGTAGGAGGAAGTTAGATAATTGGGGGCGTGTCATTGAAGGGAATATTGAACACCCCCCCCCCCCGCCCCTACCTCTCTCACTTTACTTCCCAGCTGCCATTAGGTGAGCAGCTTTGCTTTCTGCTCACTTCCTGCCTTGATGTTTGGCTTCACCATAAGCCCGAAGTGGCAGAACCAGCTGACCATGGATCCAAACCTCGGAGGCCCAGAGTCAAATAACGTGTCCTTTTGGTAAGTTGTTTATGCCAAGCATTCTATTTGTGTTGGAAGGCTGGCAAGCACACCACTAGTTCAAAGTACTGGTTTTTTGTTTGTTTGTTTGTTTCAAAGATAAGGAGACTGATGCTGGGGAGTTTAGAGGATTTGTGGAAGCTGGCATAAAGGCTTTTGATACTTTTATTTTTGATATTTTTGCTTTATTTTTGATGGTGTTTTCTCCTTGATTTTTGAGTTCTGGAGCGATTCTAGAGACATAAGGTCTTAATTAGTCACAATTTAGTTCAGTACTCCTAGGCCCTTTCTGTAAAATGGGAGAGGTCTGCTGAATTCTTTCACCAGTGGGAATCACTAATTGAAAATAGAAAATATATTTATTGTACCAGAAGGAAATCGCAGGGGCTCTCTACTAAGTGTTATAAGCAGGCTTTGAAGGGGATAGTCATTTTTCAAACCAATAGTATGTGTTTGTAAACGGGCCTCCTCCTGAAATCAAAGATTGTGTGGACTAGTCTGAGCAAAGCTTCTTTCAATTTCCTCTGGTGCTGCCAACTATTTAGTCTGAGGCTGTTTACACTTTCTTGGATATAAATGATTTTATCTCCATTGCTGACAATGTTGAATTCAATGTCGTTCTTTTTGATACAGTATTTGCTGAAGAAATTGTATTGATTTTACAGAGTCTCTTGTTTGTAATTCCCCTAACATCTCAAGGCCTTTTAGGTTAACCAGTTTCTTTCAAACATCCTTCAAGACAAAAACATATTGGTTTTCAAAATCTCAGCAGGATCTGGCAATATGGGAATAAGCATTGGCCTTAGTAATTAATAATTTATATTTATATAGATATCTTTAAAAATTCAAGTTCCAGCAGCATTTAAGTTTTTATACCTCACTATTTTTTAAACCACCAGTAGTTCTGCTTTTCTTATGATGTATTTTTTCATATATATATATATATATATATATATGTGTGTGTGAGAGTGATTATCTGTGTGAAATAAAGAAAGGAAAATTAACTCCCTCCACCCACTCCCCCTTTAAACAATCAATTCCTTTTCTCACCCAGACTTTAATCATTGCCTGTCTGGATTACTGCAGACTTCCTCTTGGTCTTACTATCTATGACCTCCCTCCTCACCAGAGAGTTCAAAGTCTTTGGTTAAATTCATCTTCCTCTCCCTGGAACCATATTGCTGGTCTTCAAGTTAAGTTTAAATGTCTTGATTGTGGCCAACCTAGTGGAAGCCAATTTAATTTGTTTCTACCCTAAAGTCAGAGTGCTTTTTAGTTCATCCATTTTCTTTAAGTTGTTGAAAGTTCTTTAAGAGAGTTTTCTAGGTGGGCAGTTGCATGTGAGAAGCGACTTTTCTATCATATTCTGTTAATAAAATGTGAGCTTTACATGTGAATTTAGCCCAGAAATACATATTTTCAGTGTATACATATAGTCCTTAATAATGTAAATAACTCCTAGTATACATCTAATTGGTATTGTAAGGCACTTTTTCACATCTGTTATTCAAATTGGCCTAACTCATGTGGTTGTGACAGCTGTTGTCAATAATATCTATTCATCAAAGCTGCATTGTTTTGAATCTTCCCCTCTGCATTGTGTTCTTTCGGGAATACCTTTGCATAAAATCACTTTGCTCAAGAAAATGACCAGGGGTTAGAGGTGGCTACAAAGATGATTAGGAAGAGTAAAAAATGAAATAAAGGGCATAAGTCATGAGTCATACAGCAGACACAGAAACTTTTGAGTGATGGACGATCAACTAGCATTTTACAGACAGCCCTAGGCATGTCCTTTGCTATTTGACCTACACCCATTGCCATCTTCCCTAATTTTTATTGATGGAGCTACCTTTTGTGGATTACATATTTAATTTGTTTATTCAAGAAATATGAAAGGAGAAAATGCTGTGCCCCTGGCCTTGGTCTGAGAATGGGGGATAGGGCGATGAAACCTATGTCTTATAATGCTTACACTCTTAAGAGATTTGGGCAAGGGGTTGCAATGGAATGTAAACATTTCCAGTAGTACACATACATGATTCTGATTGTGCTAAATGCAATGAAGAAGATAGGGAGGTGAGGCAACACAGTGATAGGAGAGCTCCCCTGTAGTTTGTGTGGATGGAGCAGGCCTCTGTGAATACCAGAAACTTCAGCCAAAGCCTGGGTAATGGAGCATCTGCTATCTGAAGAGCTAGAGGCAAAGCACTTCAGACAGGAAGAAGAAGGAGAAAAGGCCCAAGCCAGCCTCTTGCTCAGAGATGGAAAGCAAGCCTTCATGGCTGGAAGGGATTCCATGAGGAGGGTATAAGAGAATGAAGGCAAAGGCAAGGAAAGAAGTTGAGGAGCTCAGTTTTGTGGGCCATAGGAAGGGGTCTGGTTCTTATCTTAATGCAATTGGAGGAGATAATATGGAAGATTCTGATCTGATTTCCTTTTTAAAAGAGATGATTCTGGCAGATGTGCGGTTAATGAATTCAAGAGTAAAAAAAGTTAAATTTGTAGTCCATTTCTAAAACCTGAGCCTATCCTAGGCTCTTAAACTGACTTTCCCCTCATCCGTAAGAATTAAGGTAATTCTGTCTGTTTTCAAACATTCTTAGGATATTGTTCAGATTCTCACCATATGAACAGAAGTGTTTTTTTTTTTTTTTTTCAAAAATATTCCATGAATGTTTGCTAGTTGTCATAAGGTGGCTGGAAAGGGCATGAAGTCTTTTGATTTTATCAGTTCCACGTATTTATGCTTTACTTCTACTTGTGGTTTGGGTATAAATGAATGTGTGACTAAAATGTTTGAAACAACCAGTCTGTAGAAGAATGTCTTGGGTCTTGTATCTGGGTATCTATTTAACCTCATCTTTTGCTACTAAGCCCTGGCACTTCAATCTACTCCTCTATTTATAGACTACTTGGGTTCTCAGAATGTAACTTCCTACTTTGTGCCTTTATGCTTCTTGGCTTTGTACATTTTGTTCCAGTTGGTTGGAATGTCTTCTCATTGACAAATGCCTTTTCAGCTATTAAAACCCAGTGAAAATCTTTTTTTTGTTGTTAAAATTAGTTTGTTCAAACCTAACACTTTGTAAGAACCATTATACTAGAACTTACTGCTTTTAGTTCAATATTTTATTGCTTAATAATTGTTTCTCAATTTTATTATTTCTCCAAGGACAAGAACTATCTTTTTTCACTTATCTATACCTAGTGCTATATTAGTGTCTAATACTTGTAGCTACAAAATACCATTGAATCAAATAATCTTTTATTGAGTGGGTAAGTGAATGAAGGTCTTGGTAAGCATGTTTATACCCGCTTGCTGATTTGATGCCACCAAACTAATATTTAGTACCATTGGGATGCCTCCTTTTAATGCTGGATTCCTAAAAGAAGAAAAATAGAGCATATAGTCAGGCTGAACTTTAAAGTAACACTAAAGATTGATAGAAGTACAAGTAGTCAAAATTCAAAGGTTTAAATTTGTATGGGCATTTCTGACTGAAGATCTCCATCCTAACCTAAATGAATTTATTATGATAAATAAATAAAAGGGAGTTGGGATTTGGTTTTTAATTGTCTTTAGTACTTATCACTACTGATACTGTATCTGTTAAGCTTCATAAATATTCATTGAATAATAATTTAACCAAGGAAGTATAAGACTTGTTCACTGAAAAGTATAAAACATTGTTGAAATAAATTAAAGACCTAAATAAATGGAAAGAAATGCCTTGATCGTGGATCAGAAAATTAATATTAAAGTGAAAACACTTCTCCAAAGTATAGAGGCAATAAAATTCCTGAAAAGATAAAAGCAACAAAATAAAAATAAATACGTTGATTTTATAAAATTTAAGAGTGTATATACATAAAGGACACCATCAAGAAAGTTAAAAGGCAGCTTATAAAATGGGAGAAAATATTTACAAATCATCTAAATTGTAGGAGCTTAATATTCAAAATATAAAAAAATCTCTTAAACCTCTATGGTAAGAAGACATTACAATTAAAAAAAAATTAGGTGTTTCTCCAAAGAACATACACAAAGAAAATAAGTAGTGAAAGTGTTCAATGTCATTATGAAAATACAATTCTAAACCTCAATAAGATACCAATTCACCCTCTAGGGTGGCTATAATTAAACAGGAAACTAAGTTTGGGTGATATGATATAATATGAACATATTTCTAGTATTTCAAATAGTGTAGTCACTTTATAAAATAGTTTGGTAGTTTTTCAAAAATTAAACATGAAATTATTATATGATCCAGCAATCCCAGCATATAGTCAAAAGAATAAAAAAAGTTCAAGCAAAACTTGCACATGAGTATTTATGGCAGCTATATAGTCAAAGTACAAACAACCAGAATGTCCATCTACTGAAAAATATATAAAATGTGAAATATCCATACAATACAATGTTTTTTAGCCTTAAATAGGAATGAAATACTGATTCTGGCTAGGGCATAAATGAACCATTAAGTAATGAAATGCATAATAAAAACATTATGCTAATTTTATGAAAGATTCTAGACACATTGTATAATTATACTTGTGTGAAATACTTAGAATGTGCAAATCCACAGAAAAAAACAGTATAAGGGTTTGCATAGTCCGAGGGAAGGGGAAAATATGAGTTACTGCTTAATTGGTACAGGGCATCATTTCGAGAAATAATTGAAATATTCTAGAATTAAATAATGATGGTTGCCTAGTAGTGTGAAAATACTAAAAAATGCCATATTTTATAATTTAAAATATTTAAAATGATAAATTTTGTTACATGAATTTTACTTTGACTAAAAACAGAAAGCCAGATTTTAAAATATTAATGTAACATTAATACTATTTATGTATTTCATCAGAAATTATTTTAGTAGCTTGTTCTAAGCATGGCATTAAGTCATGAATAAATATATAGATGGGCAGGTGGATGATAGATGAATGATGAGAAAGATAGAAATATTGATTTAACTAATGAAATATTAACCTGCTAAAAATCATTCGTTTAGTGTGGTACTGTCTTATTTCATTTTCTGTTACTATAACAAAATGCCTGAAATCAGATATTTATAATTTACAAAGAATAGAAGCTTACTTGGCTTATGATTTGGAAGGATAGGAAGACCCAGAGCATGGCACCAACATCTGCTCAGTGTCTTGTCAGGGCCCTCTTGCTGCATCATACCTGATGGAGGCATCACATGTTGAGACAGCAAGATGCTAGCTCAGGTCTCTCTTCTTATAAGCCATTGATATGAGCATCGAGGTTCTGCCTTCAAGACCTCATATAATCTTAATTACCTTCTAACAATCCAACCTCCAAATGCTCTTTACCTATAAATTAGGGATTTAAGATCTCAACATGTGAACTTGGGGTGGAACACATTCAAATCATAGCATAGAGCTATACTCATATTCAGTTATATCTAGTTGTTTTCTTTACTCCATCTGGCTTCCCCAAATTCATGAACAATATAAATATTCCAATTTGTGATCTTTAAATACTTCTGTGTATTTTTATAAAACATAAACTAAAAATATCATTTCACTTTGACTTCCACCTTCTTGATGTTCCACAGTTTATATTCTACTGTATACCTGATTATCCTTTTTTCTTCTTAACCGAATACTATATATTTTAATGTCAGGCACAATATCTTAAATTATCTAGTCTTTATTATATAAGGTATATGTTATTTTCACATGTGGGAAAACACTTCAACTATTAAGAAAATCATGGCTTGTTTATAAGTCATCAGCATCTTACTACATTTAGATTTTGGGGCATTAGATAATTCACATTGGAGATATTTCTGAAGTCTGAGAATTGGTGAATAAAAAGATGGAAGAAAAATATTGAGAATTTAAAAAAATTTAATTATGTTATTACTCTGTAAAATTGTTTAAACTGAACTGATCCAATATTTTTACTTAGGAGAGAAAGAGAAAAGGAACCCAAACTGTCAAATAAAATGTAATGGGGCTGATCCTAACAATCAGATTGAACTAAGTTGTTCACTTCTAGGAGGATCATTAACTCTTTCAGTCACCAGAGTATCATTTAGTGCACTGAAGCTGACAAGTAATAACCACAATTTGAGCACAGGAGTGGTGACTTCCGTAGTGACTGGGGGTCCTGGCTACTTTCCAAAACTGGGAGCTCGGGGAAAGGAGCATACCAGTCTAATTCCAGGCCTGTCAGAGCAATTCTGCCTGTCTGACTATGGTTGGGCAGATCTGCTCTACCCATGCCAAGCCTTCTTTACTTATTTATAAGATTTGCATATGACACCTGAGACTGGTCACTATTGAAACATGATAATAAAGTTTTCTGTTTTTATCAGCTTTCTTATTTGCTCTAGAACCCAAGTTTTAAAACCATTTTCACTCAGTCCTTATTGCATTTTGATATATGTAATATTATTCTTTCATTTGAAAAGTATAGTTTGAGTCCTCACTATGTATAGGCACTATCTTACAATACTCCTTGGAATGTAAAGATAAATATGCAAGATCCCGTCATTCAAGGGGTTTTAAGCCTAGTTGAAGAAATAAGCCATTATACTAATAACTATAATTCAAATAAAAATATTTTGATAGATGTTTAATGGCAAGAATCCAGAGATGTTTTCTAAGTATGGATGGGACTCATAAAATTGCCAGAAAGAATAACATTGACAAGAAGCAGAAGTACTCACATATCTAATCAAGATAAAAAGATAGGATTTGCTGAGAAATATCCATTTAGCATTATAGAGAAAAAGAAAAGACATTTTATTCTTTTCCCTTTAGAAAACTATGATTTCTCCAGGCTCATACTAAAATAAACCAATTTTTTTTTCTGAATATCAGTCATATAATCCTATATCTGGAAGAATGAGAGTTGATGGTCTCTACTTAGACCCTTGAAGGAAGTAACAGGAGAAGGAATGTAGTCCTTCAAACTTCATGATAGGAGTGAAAACAAGTCTACAAATAGAGAACAGCATATGTTATTTTAAAAAGATTGTAAACATTCTGGGTCATCTTTTTTAATGCAATTTTAAAACCTAATTAATTTTTTTTTCAAAAGCTTCGCATGTTTACAAAATCTCCAAGGGGCAGTAAGGTAATTAAGTCAATATGACAAAATTCTATTAAACAATTATCTGAGGGATTAATGGTATAACATACTGAGATAGCTGCTGCATTGTAGGAGTCTCAAACACAATACAGCAAGAACGAGGTTTTTGCATCTCACGAGAATGGAGGAGAGAGGCAGGAAGTCCCACTTCTGTGGATATCATGTCTGTTCTACTGTTTTCCAACCCTCATGTTACTATTCTTTCCTTTACTTTTAGAAAATTCTTGGAAAGTTGGTTGCAATATCTACCAATACTTAAAAATACCATTTGTGGGAGTGATGACAGAAAGCTGGGTTAGTTACCAGTATTAATGGTTTTTCCCCCCATTATGGGGCTTTGGAGGATCTGAGATTCTACCTTCTCTCCTTTTCCTGGTAATGGAGTTCCTGTGTAGCATTATATGAGTCATACACAATTTCTTTATCTCCTATTCCATAGTTACATAGTGACATCAGTACCTTATAATTATGTAGGAAAACTTAAAGTACTAAGAGCATACCGATATTTTTGGATTTAAGAACTTATATATAGAAAGATAAAAGGAATTTTATTTAACTCCAATGAGATGACTAAAAAAATAATCCACTGGAATATTAAAACATCATTCAGAGAAGTATTCATCTTTGTTTTTAGAATGTTTTGCCATTTATTTTTCCCTCTTGATAATGGGGTCATTATAAAAAAAAAAAACTCTTAAGTATCAACTGTTCTTTGAGAAAAATTAATGCAGTGTATCATCAGAGGGGTTTTCTTTTTTGTTACAGCTAAAAGTGTCAATAAAGATGCCCAGAGGAGTTGATATTGAGCTGGACCTATCTGATACATTTCTGTTAAAACAACTACCTTAGTTGACTTACAAGAAAAAAAAAAGATTTTATTCTGGATTAGTTTGGGATGTTTATTTCTGTGGTCATCTGACCCCATTGCTTTGTAGACTATAGCAAGGGGGATCAATATGGAAGAGAACCTGTGGCAGAGCACAGCTACTCCATAGCAAGGCTAGAAAAGAGAAGAAAAGAATTTGAGATCTTTTATCTCCAAGGGCATGCTCCAATGGCTAGAAGCCCCTTTGGTAGGCTTCGCCTCTTAAGGATTGGGTTCTGAGTAGTGCCAACCTGGGGACTGAGGTTTTTGTTAACATGGGTCTTTGAGGGACATTTAAGATCTAAACTATAGAAGTCTAGAAGAATGAATGACGGGGAAATCCAGAGTGAAATATATGTGTAAAGGGTTAAATATATGACAGAGTCTCTGCAACGTTCAAGGAATGTTGAGGTCAAAATCATTGAAATAATTGGAAAAATAGCAAGCAGGACAGTGAAGTTGGGAAATACAAAGTAGAATGATCATTATTAAAAGCCTTGCAGACCTTAGTGATATATTTGAAATTTATAGGTAATTGTGACACAAAAGAAGTAGCTAGGGACAAGATTAGGTTTTTATTTGAGAATCTTAAGAATATGGCAAGTAAAATAAGTGGCATGAAATGCTAATTCAGGCAAGAGGTTAGGATAGGTTGGTGTTGATCCTTTGAACTAGAGAATAGCAGTATTTACAACACTCAGAATGAATTAGATTGGGTGACATATTGCATACAGAGATGAAAAGGTGGAAAGTTTGAGAATGTAGTGAAGAGATTAGTCCAATACTCAGATTGTCACTAAAAATCTTTTTTCAAAAATTTCTTGTCTATGACACTGTTAATAAAATCAAGAGAGCCATAGGGCGTGTGCCTTTTGCCAATATCAACAAAAAACACAGTTGGACCAGATGTAAAATCAACTGGAAATAAATCTAGGAAACCAGCTGTGGCAATTTTCATATTTATCCAGTTTTTGTTATCCTTTTTACACATCTGTTGGGTTATATTTTTGTTGAAGGAAAAAAAGTGAGGAAAGAGAAATTTTAGTTATATAAAAAGGAGTATAATTTTTGCCTGTTCCAAAAATTCCAGTGGTTGAAAATGTTTTCTATTAATGAAATAAAGCATCTCTTAGTTATCTTCAGAGTTTTTTTTTTTTTAAAGAGTAACTTGATTTTCCCATTACTAACAAAAATAATAGGTCAGGGGAACTGGGAAGAGGAAAACATTACACTTCTTTGCCTCATTTTTATTTTGTCTTATATATGCACACACACACACACACACACACACACACACACACACACACACAGGAGGACTACTTCCAGCTTCAATATGTATTATAGCTTTGCTCTGTTTTTCAGTTTGCTTTTATATTACTTCAATTTTTTCATTAAAACCCAGTGATATAGAAAGGAGGAGGTAAAGGTCCTTTTCCCCAAGATAAAAGTATCATGGAGAAAAGAAGTTGGCTTATATCACATAACAACCTAGAAAGACTTAGCTGTGCATATTCCTAAACCCAGTGACTTTTAAACAATAGTTTTTGAGTTAGAGATAGTATGAGTTGGGCAGTGTTGTATGCCTATAATCCCAGTACTTGAAAGACTGAGAAGAGAGATTACAGGTTTAAAACCAACCTTAACAACTTGATGAGACTTGTTTTAAAATTAAAAACATAGCCGGGCGTGTTGGCGCCTGCTTGTAATCCTCTAATCCCCCCCCTTTCCCTGCTTGCTTGGGAGGCAGAGACAGGAGGATCTCGCAGGTTCTAAGCCAGCCTTGCTGGCTTAAGAGACCTTATTTCCAAATAAAAAAATGGGTCTGGGAGTATAGCCTGGAGGTTGAAGGGCTTCCAGGAACCCCAGTACCACCAAAAAAGAAAAAAGAAATTTTAATTTAAGAACATAAAACAAGGCTGGAGTATAGCTCAGAGATAGAATACCCTTGGGTTCAATTCCCAATAAAACACACGCACACATGTGCGCACGCGCATACACACACACACACACACACACACACACACACACACACGTACTTCGTAGTGGGTGAGTCCACTGAACATACTACTATTTGGTATATGTAAATATCAAAAGGGCCAGAAGATAAACTGTACTTCTCCATCTTTCCACAAGTATTGACTGCATCATGGAGTTATTTCAAAGGTCTTTTGGTCATGAAGTTGTAAAGGGTGTGCAGAGATGCTACCTAAATTTTCCTAATACAAATCATTCATAACATTGTGAAGTTTGTTATTCACCCTCATCTAATGAGCAGGTATATGGATTGACTACCCATGTGATTTTTTTCTGTTGTAAGAATTTGAATTCAGTCCTATTTATATCAAGTATACAAACAATACATTATCACTGGACATTAAATAAAATAGAAATTTCAGGGAGATGGGTATATTTGTTCTTTAGTGTCACATAATCTCTTGGAAACTCAGATTGTGGTACATACATGGTACTCCAGATTGAAAATAAGGATATTGTTTCACTACATTGCAGTGTTTAGTAAACCACTCAGAAGCAGAATATTATACTGAGCAGATCTCAAAGACTCCATCCAACCAGTGCTGTTGAAACGGGGGTTTCTTGAGAGGAAACCCGGTGAGTTCTTGTCTACAGTGAGCGAAGACTGATACCCGCAGACCTCAGGAAGGGGAATAAAAGGTTTATTGGAAGCAGCAGGGAATGGGGGGAGGATGGCTGAACACCCCAAAAGGGGCTGGAACTCTGAGTCCAGCACCTGCCTTCAGGACAATACTTGAGAATAGCCCAAGCCGAATTGCCTTCAGGTGCAGGCTGCATTCTTCCAGAGTCCATGCAATCTGCCAGAAGGGAAATAGAGAAAAGTGGCCGAACACCTCAAAGGGGCGGTCGGAACTCTGGGGTCCCCGAGTGTCGCCTGAGCCAAGTGCCCATCAGTTGCAAACTACTTTCTCCCAGAGTCCACCACACGATCTGCCAGAAAAGAGGTGCAGGTCACCCCTAGGGGTCTGGTCAGCCATGATGTCCAGCAGAGGCCTTCAGGTCACTACTTAAGAGTCACCCGAGCCACGTGCTCTCAGACACACTCTGCCTTCTCTCAGGGCCAACACGACCTGCGAGAGAGAGAAAGAGAGAGAGAGAGAGAGAGAGAGAGAGAGAGAGAGAGAGAGAGATCGAGAAAGAGAGAACAGCTCCCCAAAAGGGGAAGGGGTCCCGAGAGGGAAAGCCCCCAATTTGTCATGCGGTCAGGCAAGGCCTAACAGCTTGCAAGTCCGTTTTGGTTAGGGTGACTTTGGGAATTCCAGGAAGCAGCTCTCAGGATTTCCATAGGGTATTTGCAAGTCCTTTGAAGGGTCTCCTTTCATTCAGTAGGAGTGTCCACTTGCTCTGTGCTGGCTCCTGGGTTTGTTGATTAGTAAACAGATGGCTTTGTGAAGCTCTGGCCTTCTTATCTCTGAGTCTTTGGAATTTCAGGTATTTGTTGCCCCTCAGGAAACTCAGGAAATTAACTTTTTTCTACTGAGGCCTTTTCCCTATCTGCTTATTTCCTTTTCTACCTCCTCACTGTGTCAACCTGCCCAATTTAATCTACATATTCGATTACACATTCTTCTTTTTTTCCAGAGACAAATACAGGTTTAGTGGGGGAACACATGTTCAAGGAAGAGCACAGGCCATCTCCAAAAGGGGAGAGGCAAAGACACCTTTGGTGTCCCACAGTGAGGGAGTATGAGGGGGTACACAGCAGGGGTGGAGGTCTGAACTTCCTCAGAGTCCTCAGTGGGTGGTGGCTGGGCCTGAGCTTGACCAAGTGTCAAACCTTGTGGGTTTTTTGTTTACCAAACATCTCAAGAATCTCAGGCAGGAAGATGGGCCATTATGACTAAAAGTATGGACCTATTGGGGATTTTTGCCTAAGAAAGAACAGGCCCTTTAGGATGAATATAAGTATCATGAAGTTCCTAGAGTTTAAGGAGAAAGAAATTTCCTCCTTCCTTTCCTACTTGTCTCCTTTCTACCTATTTCTATTTTTCCTATTCTACCTCATTTCCCCCTTATGAAACCTGGATTCCTTAATCTTAAGGGTTGAAGAAGGGTGAAAATCTATTGTCTATAGCTTCTTCACAGCTGACAAAGGTCAAAGGCCCTGCCTAGCCAGAGACCAGAAGTCTCATCCAACTCACTTTAAGGAGACAGAGAAATTGGCCTCAGTTATTGATTTGCATCTTTACAGCCATTCTGGAAGCTAATAATACTGAAGGACACAGCCCCAGGAATATGAAGATCCATCAGTATTTTTTTTTCTATGCACCTAAACTTTCTGTTGTGCCCATTGTGCCAAGATTACTGTCAGTTCTGAGTTGACATTCTTAATTTCTCAGAGGCAGGCAATGATTTTACTCTAAACCAATTTACAAAGTGTTAACATGATGTGTACACTCTTTATGGTCACATCTGGAAATAAATGAGAAAGGAAAAAAAGAATCCCTCTACGAAAAAGTAGATGAAACAAAATAAAACCCTCTATTATTGTCCTCTTCGGGAACTGGATAAGTGGGTCAAGTTCTGTTCAGTGAGCACTGTTGAACAGTTTATGAAGTATTTTAAGGTATAATACTACATGGTACACATTTAAAAGTGTCTCCTAAGTTAAAGCGCTCAAGATTCAATTCTCTTGAATCGTTGATAGAAGTTAAAAGAACAGAATTCAACATGATTCCAGATTACATCAGACATAACTGGCTGAGTACATTTGGGCTTAATATTCAGCCACACTAAAATTCCAAACTGTAACTAATTTTACATTTATGTTTTAAGTGTCATAAAAATAGAGTATCCTGAAAACAAATTACACATTTTCTAGTGACTACCATGTTTTGTTTGTTTGTGTATTGGGGATTAAACCCAGGAACATTCTATTTCTGAGCTAAACTCTTAGTCCTTTTTATTTTTATTTTGAAACAAGGTCTTCATATGTCCAAGTCTTACTAAATCACCATATTTCTGGCATGGAACACGATTCCTCTCAGCCTCCCATGTACAAAGATCACGAGGCATATATCTCCACTCCCAGCTCATTATCTTACATTTTTTAACTCAAAATACTTAGACAAGCAAAATCATGATTTAAGTTTGGTTCAAAAGGAATAGGAGACAACATATATTTCAGAATGGTATTTTTTTTTTTTTTACTGGACTTTCAGAAGTATATAGGATGGTAACTTCCTTTAGAGCTCTTGGTTTGATGGTAAAGATGAGTGACATCTCTTAAGCTCATATATGTCAATTTTTGGAGAAATGATAATTTGTTTCACAAGGGCTTTATTTTAAGATAAACAGAGAAAGGCATAAATTGTTTATACCAGTGGTCAGCAAACTGTGACTTATACATAAAATTTACTCACTGCCTTTGTTTTTCTTTCGGTACTAGAGATTGAACCCAGGGGCATTCTACCTCTGAGCTACATTTTCAGGCTTCTTATTTTGTAACAGAATCTCAATAAGTTATCATACACTGGCCTCAACCCTGCTATCCTCCTGTCTCAGCCTCCCAAGTATTGAGATTGCAGGCATGTGCCACCATACTTGGTTTTAATTTAAAATTTGAGATAGTCTTGCTAATATGTCCAGTCTTGCTAATGTGGCCTTGAACTTATGATTCTGCTGCTTCAGCCTCCATAATAGCTGAGATTACATGGGTGCACCACAATATCCAGTTCCCGTTGTCTTTTTAAAGTGGTCTCTGAATTATAATTTATGCATTCTTAAAAAGAATATCAAAAGAATAGTTTGTGACATGTGAAAATTTTGTGGAATTCAAAATTCATTACTCTAAATACAATTTTGTTTGAAGAGGGCCACACCTCATATATTATGCATGCACACACATATATACTTAACTATATATATGGCTAAGTAGTTTCAAGAGGAACTGTATAACTTAAAAAGCTTAAAGTATTTACTGTTTTAGCCCTTTACAGAAAAAGTTTGCTTATCCCTGGAATCCCTAGAATCTGTGAACTAAGGACTAATGGAAGGGGAATATAAAGTCTTCAAATTGTGAAGCCTTCAGAGTGGAATTCAAAAGATCCTTTCTTCACAGCAGCAACTGTTTAGATGGAAGGTAACAGTCCTGTCCTGGGTTTTCAAAAGGCCCTGTCAGTAAGAGCAGAGTGCTGTCTTCTCTGATGTAGCTGAAAATTCTACCCTGGCAGGTGTTTTTCCCTCCTCTCTCCTTAGACCATGGAGTTACTGCATTACTTGTCTTCTCAGCATCCAAATACAGATGCAAAACATAAAAATATAAAGTCTATCAATAGGTGGCTTTCTTGAAAGAGGGGAGTAAGAGTACCTAGGAAACCTCAATTTAGCATCCACAGCTGTCTTTATCAAAAACGATGCCCCAGGCATCAAATTTGACAGTTGTTGTGTCTGACATTGCTATTTTTATCTGTGCACATGCAGCAGAGTATGTCACTGATAAGGCATATGAGGAGTTGTGCCATTACAAGTTGTGCTTGAAAATATGTTTGGTTTAATGACCCTCGGTAACATTGTCAGAATTGGGTAAACTGAAGACAAGTTACCACTGTGGTCATGAGATATTCCATTTACCAGCTGCTTCAGTCAATTTAGTAGAACCATCACCAATCTAAGGGAAACCATCAATCAAAATGGCTTTTTTTGTGCCGTGTATGTTAAATTGTTTCCTTCCTTCCTTCCTTCCTTCCTTCCTTCCTTCCTTCCTTCCTTCCTTCCTTTGTTTTTTCATCTTGTTGTACTGGGGATTAAACCCAGGGGTATTCTACCACTAAACTCTACCCTGAGTCCTATTTCTTTTTTTTTTTTTTCATATCTTTTGGAAACAGGGTCTTGATAGGTTTCTGAGAGTATTGTTATGTTGTTGAGGCAAATCTTAAACAATCCTCCTATCTTACCCTCCCAAGTACAAGAATTATAGGCGTGTACCACCATGCCTGGTTCATATTTTCTACTTTTTAATTAATCATCATTTTATCTATTCAATTTATCTTCCAAGTAATACAGAGGCATCAGAGAAAGAAAAGTGAGATAGAAAAGATGGATATAATTTCCTGGAGTCAGTGGGACACTTGCTAAACCTTGAGGAATGCTTATAGATTTATTTACCTGACAGTTTCAACCTCAGGGGAAAATCATGACTACTGTCAGGATTGAAAATAGCTAAGTATAGCTGGAGAGTGATGAGACAGTTTAATTGTTGGAAAGCTAGTCTGTCAAGAGAACTGAAAAAAAAAGTGGATAAAAAGTCCAAGAGGTCTGGTAATAGAAGTCCTGGAAAGTCATCAAAGGAATTTGAACATGTTTGAAATTATAATAGGGAATAATTCTAGACATCTGAGCAAAAATGAGATCAGATAAAAGCTATGCTTTAAATTGGAAGGATATGCACAGAGCATTAAAGATGGGAAGGAAGAGCCTAACCTTTGAAAGGGCTAACATTTTGGAATCACATATGATTGAACGGTCCATATTACATTTGTTATATTAACACAGGAATCACAAGTAACAATTTCAAACCCACAAGTGAGTGTGATTTAAAAGCCCTTATTTAGCCAGGTGTGGTGGTGCACACTCAGAAGACTGAATTGGGAGGATGGCAGGTCCAATGCCAGTCTCAGCTAGTTGACAAGACCTTTAGCAACTTAATGAGATTCTGATTCAAACCGACGAACAAAAATAGGTCTGGGGTATAGCTAAAATGTCCCTGAGTTCAATCTCTAGTCCAAAGAAAATAAACCCACAATTCTTCCCACCAAATTATACTTTCCCAGATCTGACTCTCTGAATGTCAGCAATTCCCAGGACAAGTTTAAATGCTTAAGTCCTTCCCCATCTACCCTTTACCTCCTTTGTCCTGCTCTATCAGTAAACACAGTGAATAAGTGTTTATGTGACTAAGTGTCCCTCTACTTACCTTGAATATTTCCTCGTCTTTGTGATCTATAGCTTAAAAGAATGTATTAGTTTGAAATTTATGATCTGAATGGCTTTTAAAATAGCCCAGAATAAGCTGAGCATGGTGGCATACATCTATAATTCCACTCAGTACTTGGGAGGCTGAGACAGGATGATTGCAGGTTCAAGAGTAGCCTCAGCAACTGAGACTCTCAGTAATCTAGTGAGACTATATATATATATATATTAGAGGGGTCAGGGGTATAGCTCCTGGGTAAAATTTCTCTGAGTTCAATCCCCAGAACCACAAAATAATAAAAATAGCCTAGAATAAAATAAAATGTTTGGATTCTGGGCTAGATTGATGATGATTGTCCAAGTAGAAGTTCAATTCAGCAGACATCTTAGAAGATCCTCCAAAATGACTTTTTGAAAAATGAGACATTAAGAGTGAAGTAAAAATGCAAGCATACAATGCAATGTCTGGGAAGGCTCAATGGAAGTTTACAGTTCCACTGGCAAAAGAACTGGGACATACAGGAGTGTATCAGAAGGAGTAGTTTATTTTGAGCATTCTTATAACCCAAAAGGAAGCTGTTCATCTGGATTTCCTTTGTAATATAACTAGGTCTGGAGGTGGAAGGATGAGAAATGTCATTTTGGAATTTATTCATTTGATGAAAATAGTTAAAACCTCAATTAGATGATGATTTATTGGGGATTATGATTCTTAGGTGAGAGATCATAAAGGGGAATATGTTTTAGGAAAACAATATCCAGAGAATGGAGATATAAAGAAAAAGCAGTAAGAGAAGGAAAGAGGAAAAAATAGTTAAAAATATAGAAGATTTCAAGGGTGATGCTGATTGATTCTCTTGATTATAGATGGATACAGACATAGATATCGATTTTTTCATTTGTTTTCAAAATATAGGACAAAGCATAGTGTCAAGGACATTTCCTTATCGATGTTTAATTTTTTCCTAATAGTTGGCAGATTACTTTCATGTTGAGGCCTCCATTTGTTCAAATGTATGCCAAGGAGGTAGCCAGGTGTGGGGGCGCACGCTTGTAATCCCCGTGCTTGGGAGGCTGAGACAGGAGGATCGCATGGGTTCCTCCTGTAAGTAGCCAGCCTCAGCTACTTAGTGAGGCTCTCAGCAACTTAGTGAGACCCTGTTTCCAAATAAAATATAAAATGGGTCTGGGAGTATAGCCCAGAAGTAGAAAGCTTCTGGGTTCCACCCCCAGTACCACCAAAACAAACAAACAAACAAACACCACAAGTGTATGCCAAGGAGACAACTGTATAGTTTGCATTAATGTTACTATCTACTTAAATAGACTTAAATATATTTTATAAGTTATATTGTGCCAAAGAATTTTATCAGTTGGGTATTAGGGTAAATATCCTAAATAGGAGGGAAATGAGATATGAAATGTAAATAGGAAGAAAATATTTTTCAATGTTCAAACTTAATTTTCAATCAGAAAAAGAGAGAACACAATATGTAAAGGGATGATATAAGCCAGGAATGTTTTTAGAAGTTGCTAATAAAATTAGAAGTTACTTGGTGCTATTCAATCATTCTGCAGATTCTATTTGAAAAGTACCTCATGTGAACATTTGATGCTGTCCTTTGTAACAGAGGTAACAGAGTAAGTCAGTCTTTATTTTCAAAGCAACTTCATAAAGATATATGTGGGCCCTTGTTTAGTTGTGATTCCTTCAGTTTTTTGTGAATGCCTTTTTTTTGCATTCAGTATTTTAACAGCCTCAGTACATCTCTATACTGTATTTAGCTGAAAGGTAAATTGCCACCTTTTATATTTTTGGCCTACTTTAAACAAAAGGCTTATTTTATGGTCAAATCGATTAGAAATTTTTGAATTCAAAATGGTCTCAATGATGTGAACTTAAAATATATTATGAAAATGTTCACTGATTCTATTACAGCTGCTTAGAGGGCAAAAATTAGAATTGAACTGTAATGGATATTTTGTAAGAATGTGCTAACAATAGTTTCATTAGCTTACGAATGGATTGAATTTGACCTATTTTAGAATCATGTATTCTGTTTTATGAAGTTAATTATTTTGGCCTTTGTTCACTTTGTCAGGTATTTTGTGTATTAAAAACATTCATTTTCTTTTATTCACATGAGCATATATTAAAATTTTCAATCAAGGGCTTATTAAAAATCAAAAGGTAAGTATAGCTTTAAAATGTATCACAATGTTGGGTATGGTGGACCATACACATCTGTAATCCCAGTACTTGGGAGTCTGAGACAGGAGGCTTTCAGGTTTGAGGCCACCCTCAACAACTTAGTGAGACCCTGTTTAAAAAAACAAAAAATAGGGCTGGGGTTTAGAAGTAGAATGCCTCTGGTTTCAAGCCTCTGTACCATAAAAAGAAACATGAAAAAGAAAAAAAGTCTCATCATAAAATCTGAGAGTTGAGATCAGTTTGGGAGAGAAGTTGTTCCAATTACTTACTCTACAGATGAGTTTATGAGGATGTGGAACAACAAGTGTTCATTTATGTGTTCATAAAGCCCATAGCCAACTGGAAAACGACCATGACAGCAGATTTTCAGCCAAACACTCTTCTCACAAAAACAGTTTCTAACGAGTTTACTTGTTAGTCATACTCTAAAGCTACTTGGAAAGGTAAATTTTTCCTCAGCCTTTTTTCCCCCTTCTGATTACTTTGTTACGCAAGGCACTTTCTCCTAGATGGTGGGGCTTATCGTCTTCAGTTTGCCTTCCTCTTTACTTCGTGAGACAAATTGTTCTCCCTTGGTAGGGCTTGGTATGGCTTATGACTTTGGGCCTTGACTATTGAGATTTTATAATTTGTCCCATGTTTTGTACATTATTAAACATAGATACATTTGAGAACTTTGAGTTTGCTATGCAATACAAAATAATGTATCTAGCCGGGCGTGGTGGCGCACGCTTGTAATCCCCGCGCTTGGGAGGCAGAGACAGGAGGATCGCGCAGGTTCGAAGCCAGCTGCGCGCGCTGGCTTAGGAGACCCTGTTTCCAAATTAAAATGTAAAAATAGGTCTGGGAGTGTAGCCCGGAGATAGAAGGGCTTCCAGGAACCCCAGTACCACCAAATAAATAATAATAATAATAATAATAATAATAATAATAATAATAATGTATCTACAAAATAACTTGATTCTCTCTACTTAGGAGTGTTCCCTTCTTTAGCTGCCATCACAGGAATCTGAATACTTTTGTTTTACAAATATATTTTTGTTTTTCAAATATCATAGTCATTCTTTTACTTTCTACTATGCAACCAAAGGTTTACATTTTATGCACTTATTTCTGATATAACATTTGGGTTGTGATAAAACATTTCCCCTACATATAATTAAACATATTTGTTTTCTGTAAAGTATATTCTCATTAACTTTTAATAGTTAAGGACTTCTCCTCTGATAATGGCAAATTAAATAATTTGGATAAAACTCTCAGCTATAGTAAACTTCAGACAGCTAGACTCCTAACAAAAATTTTAAAATTATAAAATAACCAATACTAAATAATAATAAAAAATTAAAATATGGTAATCGTTAGATGCAGAAGATGATAGGAATTTAGAGATGGAGTCTTTTTCAAGGATTGTCTTTACTTTTGAGGCATTCATTCATTCATGAGTGATAAGATCAGCAGATAGGCGAACTTTCTGAGGTCAAAGCACCCTAGGACTGAGGGTAGAGTGTTTAGTGTGGTGGAAAGTAAATTACTTCCTGGCTTTAGTTGCATGCTAGTAGTAAAAATGAGCCCAGTAGTAAAATAGGCCTTGGATAAACTTCAGACTCACTTAATATATTTTGGATGGTTAAAAAATATTTATTCTTTGCTTTGGATCAAGATGATCTGGAATGATTTTAACAAAACAAAGAGCATCCTTTCTGAAGGGTGATGATATCATCTTAGTTTTCAAAGTATCCCCATAACTTCTTAATATAATATCTAGTTGTAAGAATAAGCAGAATATGAATAGATTGGTTTCACTATTAAGAACCAGTAAAAATACTAGCACAATGAAGCCCACAACATTAGATACCAAAAGCAGCAGACATAGGACCATACGGTAATATTTAAGAAGATAAATGACAACTTACAAAAAAGACTGAAATATTCAAAATGACTTAGCAAAGTTGAAATAAAGTAGAAATTTTAAGAACTGAAAAAAATATAACAAACAAAATATAGAATGTAATAGCTGGGTGGAATAGCTGAAGAGAGAACAGGTAAAAAGAAAAGCCATAAAGAAAACCACAGCAAATGAAGACACCGATGGCATAAAGAGGGAAGCTCTGATATAGCTACTGGACTCTCAAAAGGAGAGAAGAGGAAAAACAAGAAAAAAGATTAGACATTAGACTTTTCCAGAACTAAAGAAAAACACCTACCCAATAAACACATATAAACAGCTCATAAAAAGAACATGTAATTTTCAAGTCAGGCTTTAAATTAGTAGCCAACTTCCCAAAAGAAACAATGAATTCCAGCAAGAGTGGAGCCCTCAGGGCTGAAAGAACATAAATCCTTAACATAATTTTGTAAAAGTATATTTCAGAAATAGAATTAAAATGAACATGTTTTTACATAAATTTATACTGAAAGAGTTTGCCCCCCTCCATAGTCATACACTAATGAGGTTTTATTTTGTTGTTGTTGGGAGGGAGTGCTGAATGAAAAAAAATCTAAATGAAATATTGAATACCCCAAAACAATTGAATCATGTTTTAGATTATTTTTGTTTTCTTGTTTACATATTCTATTTCATAAACTTTGTTTAAATACCAAGTACTTAAAGCTGGGCATGGTGGTGCATGCTTGTAATCCCAGCATTCAGGAGGTGGAGATCAGGAGGATGGCAGTTCGCTGATAGCATCAGCTACTTAGTGAGGCCCTTTGCAACTCAGTGAGACCCTGTTTCAAAAAAAAAAAAAAAAAACTCAAAAATAGGACTGGGGATGTAACTCAGAGATACAATGCCCCTGGCTTCCATCCCCATTATAGCAAAAATAAATCATAAATAAAATAAATATAAACTACTTTATCTAGATACATTGGTATTTTATCCCCGATATAGAATATGAGGTCTTCTATTTCTAAAATTATCCCCTATTCTGTATCTGATAAACAATTAGAATATTTCAAAAATATAGTTTTATTCAAAATTCAATGAATCAATTTATATTTTTCTAAAACATAAAGATAAGTTATAAAATCTTTTTTTTAATTCTGATGTTTAATTTAGCATTTTTTCTTTTATATATCTTAATTTTGGTGTCAGTATTTCCCCTAATTCTAATATTCTAATTAATATATTTTTATAAGTGCATTGTATTTATACATCATAATGGGGTTAAAAAAAAACAACCTTGTGTAGACATAAGTGCGCACATCACCCAGCTAGCCTCCACCCAGTACCCACCTCACTCCCGCCCCATCCCTCCCTCCCATGCTTAGTTTACTGGTTGACTTTGATATGAATAAGTACAACATGCGCTTTAAAGAATTCCCCCCCCCCATCCCCACAGTTAGGTTGCTTTATTTGCTCCTCTATAGGATTTCCTTTTTCACCTGAAGTTCCTATGACCCCTTTCACCTTACCTTTCACATATGAGGGAAAGCATCCAATTCCTTACTTTTTGTGACTGACTAATCTCACTTAGCATAATGTCCTCAAGATCCATCCATTTCCCTGAAAATACCACAATTGTATTTTTTTTTTATGGCTGAGTATAAAATTCCATTGTGTACATATCTCACAGTTTTGTAATCCATTCATCTGTTGATGGACATTTTGGCTGGTTCCACAGTTTGGCTATGGTGAATTGTGCAGCTATGAAGATAGATACACATGCATTGCTTTGGTAGTTTGGTTTCCTTTCTTTTGGGTAGATACCCACAAGCGGTATTGCTGGATCGAATGGTAGATTTGTTCCCATTCTTCTGAATATTCTCCATACTGTTTTCCAAAATGGTTACACTAATTTGCAATCCCACCAACAATGTTTTAGAGTTCCCACTTCTCCACATCCTCACCAGCATTTGTTGTTGTTTGTGTTTTGAATGATTGCCATTCTAGTTGGAGTTAGGTGAAATCTCAGGGTAGTTTTGATTTGCATCTCTCTGATAGCCAATGATGTTGAGCATTTTTTCATGCATCTACAAAATCTTTATTGCAAATAAAAACAGAGGTTTCAGTGTTCACTTTTTACTTTGCTAGAATATACTTCTTGCTTTTAAATTCTTAAAACCATCTGACCAAAGTGTAAAGCTTAATTTTATAAAATTTGCACTCCTAATTTTGGTTATTCAAAGGTTAACTGCATTTGTAGGTTAAAAATAAGAGAAACAGTATTTAAGGGAATGTAAATGTTGTGCATTCTTGAAAAGCCTAGGTCATTTCTAAGCTAAGTTATATTTGTATCAATCTAAACAACAAAACAACGACATAAATACAGATAATTTAGAATACTCCTTTTTTTTTGCGGGTCTGTTTAGACTTTCATTTTCCTGAGAATTGGAAGGGGGATTACAAATTAAATCAGGGAGAAATACTGTCATGCTGATGGAGACAAGTTCTCATCAGGAACCCAGGGGCATTTGACCTCTGAGCTACACCCCTGCCCTATTATATATTTTTTTTTCCTTATTTTGAAACAGGGTCTCACTACGTTGCAGAGGGCCTGATAAGGCTATCTGAGAACCATGATCCTCAGGTCTCAGACTCCCAAATGCTGGGATTACAAGCATGTACCACCATGCCTGGCTAGAATACTCTATTTTTATGTGGATTAAAAATGTCATGAATAAATTCAGACTACTCCATTTTTATGTGAATTTAAAATGTCAGAAAATAAACTGTTTTTTCTCCATTCAGTTAAATAACAAAATACTGACAGCCATGCTTTGTACTAATAAAAATCATATCTCATTTTTCCCTTAATTTTTTTTCTATGAATTGTTTGAAAAGACATACACTCAAATGTAAATTGATCATCTGGCCCATTAGGTCAAACAGTATGTGTTGAGGATGAAAATAATATGATAAATTTTGTCTGTTTATTTTGTTGATAAAAACTAAACACATACATTTACATGCAATATTTGGGACAAACTTACATTAAAAACTATTCATTGTTTTATTGAAATTTAATCTTCAGTGGCCAACCTGTATTTTATCTAGTAACACTATTAAGTCTCATGAAATCCATGGAGCTGATTTAATAAAGCTAACCTTTAACAATCAGCCTCTAGACATCAGCACCAAATTTGACTGAAGTAAAATTGCATTTACTCACAACTTTTGTATTTCTGCAGAGGCATCAGAACATTTCAGATGGATTTACTGACTCTGATTTCATTTGTCTAAGCAGATAAATCTTTGGTATTGAACTTGTCTCCATCAGCATGACAGTATTTCTCCCTGATTTAATTTGTAATCCCCCTCCCAATTCTCAGGAAAATGAAAGTCTAAACAGAATAAGTATGAAGGTAATTCAGGTCATTTTATTTTAATAAGGACTTCCAGAACAAAGTTTGGTAAAAGTATTCTCCTTTACTGATTATTTTCTCTCTCTCCCAAATCATTAATTTTACTCAATTTCTGAAGACATGGAAATTCTGAAGAAATAATAAATATTTCTTATTTCATTTGTTGCATCTTGTCTTGACTAATACTAAAATTGTTACTGTTTTTGTTCACTTTTGTAATATACTCTCATAAAAATACTTTTGTAGAGTCTTATAAAGATACTTTGCTAAAAGGATTAAGAATTATTCATATTTATATTAATAGGATGACAACCCAATAAATCAGTCAAAACAATTTGCCTCAAATTAGTATGATAAAGTACACCTGAAAAAGTTTGTACTTATTGGAACTTTGTCGTTTAATTGAACCTAACACTAAATTTAAGAACCAAAGATTACAGGTTTTGGTTGTGTTTTTTTATAGCATATAGCTGGAACTAATGTCAAAATAATTGTTAGCATTTTAGAAAATTGTTGTGGGGGTATTGTATAAAGGCTGAAGAAGAGGATGAGTTTTATTGTTGGGTACTAGTACTATGTTGAGCCCCTCATAGGAGCTTAGTAGCACTGTCTCAGCACTTTGAATACCTATGTCCTCTCTTCATGAAAACAGTAAAAAGTTAGGCATTATCTTGACGGAATTTAGACTACATAACTAAGAACCTTAGCCAAAGTGGTACCTGTATGAATATCAGCTCTAAAGTTACCTTCTAACTGAAAATGCTTAGGAATTATTCATATTCATATAAGTAGACTGGATACAGCCATGATTTGTATTGGTGCTGTTGGCTTCTATTTAGGTCTTTGTTGGACATTTTTCTATTTTAGGTTTATAATCCTCTACATGGAGAATTATTCAGAATTTAGAAAAATATGCATTCATGTAAATAAAGTAATACAACAAGTGGCGAATAAATGTTCCAAACAAAGGCCCTGAATAAAGAGTATTCCTAATTTGCATATGAATAGTTTGCATGCAAATGAGTGTTCCTCAGGCATTTGAGGATTCTTTGTCCTTTTAAGTAGGTTAGCCATTTCTTTATTTTTTTTTTACATTGCTTAGTTCCCATAGTCTTCTTTGATGATGCAAAGGTAATATTTATAGAGTAGAGGCATATCCCAATGCTCTAGAGCTGCTGCTGCTCAGAAAGATCTGGGGCTTTCTAGTGAATCTCTTACCTTCTTTAGGTTCCTGTTATCTATTCTAAAAACAAAATCATTCCTAAAGTAAATGTTTCTTAAATGATTTTAAAACCATGATGATTTTTGTTTGAATACAATTTTAGGGAAAAACACCAACATATAAGAGTAAAAACAGAATTGTTTTCATGGAAGTGTGCTGGACTTTAACATAGTCTAGAGACCCATACAAGTGTGCATGTACACAAACACACATGGGCACACTCTCAAACAATGAAAAGAAATTGTCCTAGACAGAATTAAGTACACAAGGATTTTGTTCAGGATTATTTGAACAAGGATCAAGACCATGAGCAAAGTGATTGAACTCAGTTGCCCGGAAACAAAAAAGGCTGGGTTGCGTTAGTGGCAAAGCATTGGAGAAGGTTAGAGGATAGGCTGGTCAATGTGACTACACTATCTGCACTTGCTAATTGGTACTTATTAAAATTAGACTGTTACTTTCTCATCGATTCTGGGAGATAACGGTGCCATCTTTCTTGATGATGACATTGCAAAGGGATGTCTCCCAGGTCCTTGTGAAAAACATCCTGGATAGTAGATTTATATCTTAAAATTATAAGAAGTTTGCAATTGAGGTTTTCTAAGTAAATGCTCTGAGAAAAATGAAATCATACCAATAAAAGGCACTCTTTTTTTAAAAAAAAAATCAAAGGTCTAGGAATAAGCATGTCATCAATCTTAAGGGGAATATTAACGCCACATTGGCCAAAACACACAGTACACAGCCTTGATGTTTTCAGATTTCACCATCAACTGCCTGGTAGCTTCCAGTGTTATCATAAATTCCAAGCTAATGAATTATAATTAATGAGTTTGTGTGCCACTTGTATTTAGACTGCCTGTAATTCCATATATAGTTATAATGATTTTATATGCATTATATAAAAGTTATGAGCATCCTTATTTAAATGTTTGCAACTGATAAATTGTCTCTGTGATATAAATACAATATTAACTGTTTGCAGTTGATATGACTTCTTATTTATATCATACCTACCTCATGGTGTCTGAATGCTTTCATATTACTTTGATGTTTCAAGAAAAATTTAAATTCTAAGCAGTATGAATTTTCAAATCTATGATTCCCACGTCAATTATAATTTAGTCTCTTGACACATCTGTTTGTAGTATTTTCTATTACTGTATAGACTCTTATATTTATGCCTTAATATATATTTGCCTTACAACCCAGTTATGATTCCTGTGAGAACCATTACTTTACATTCCATGTTGCTTGTCTTAAAATTCTCAGCTATAAAATCACATTAACATGCTTTCTGTTTGTTTCTTCCCTTTGTTTTAAAGAGTATGGAATGGTTATGTGTTTATCCCCCCTCTCTGCATATCAGAATGCCTTCTAGAATGTAATTCGGTGCTATATTTGAAATTCTCACCTTCATAAGTAAATACATGTGATTAATCCTGAGTGACAGGAGGGCCAACCTGCAAGAATAATTTTACATAGGTCACACATAGGGCAACAGTTTTATTCACTCAGAAAGTCTGTTGTCAAAGCAGATATTAGAGAAAGTTCCTTCCTCGGCATTCTGCTGTGTGCCTGAGGTATTTTAAATGATCAAAACCAATCCAGGTGGCAAGAGGACCCTTATTTGGGGATGTGTGACTCTCAGACTTTAATGTGCCTATCTAACCTTCTGAGATCCTGTTGTAATGCAGCTTCTGATTCAGTAGGACTGGGTGGGTTCTGAGACTTAATGTTGATAACAAATATGAGAAAATGCTCTCAAGTTTATTGTAGCCTCCCTTGGCACACTCTGTTACAAATGGCTAGTGAAACTCAGCTATTTATCTGCTTGGCCCTGTTCAAGTGTTTGGTATCACTGATAAGATTTTTAGATAATTAGTGTATATTCAGCAAATGTGTGTATGAGCAGGCTCACTTTTTCTGTTCTGGTTCTATTTTTTCTTTCAAGAACAGACAGACACTCTTGCCTTCAAAGTTGCATCAGACTCTGACCTTTGTCAGGAACCAGTTTGGTCTTGTAAAATGTCCCCAGAGCCTAGCCCAGGGAGCACTGACCAAGCCAGCCTCTCTCCCCCCTCAGCTGGACTAAGGTTTATACGGGCTTTATGTTGACTGTAAACTCTCTTCTCTTAGAATTTACTTTATATAACTAGGAATTGCAAATCCTTCCTCTGTTCCCTTGAGATTTAATCTTCTACAAACCAGGACTGTCTTTCTCAAAGACCTTAGATTCATCCTTTAGAAAAGCCACAATCAAGAAAGATAGCATCCTTGTCTCCCAGTCTTTGTGGGAGTTGAGGGACCTAAGTTTGGTAAGTGACAATTACAAATGCAAATGGCCTCTCAAATTACAATGGCCTACCCCACACCTCTGTGTATTGTTTTCAGCTTTACACATTCCACTCCTGATTTTACCCTGCCCTCTTATGTAGAATGGTAGAACTTTGGTGGTAAAAGGTGGGGAATCTGGGAACAGTGCTGAGAAGCACAGAGGGGAAAAAGGAGATGAGAAAAAAAGATACAGTTTTAATATTGAATGTTAAGTCTTGCCAATCAAAAAAGTCTATGTGTACTGATAAATAGTTCTGTCAAGGGCACCAAAATCCTCTAGGATGACATCAACGATATTCTGATTTATTCTGTATTTGATATCTTTAGAAATAGACAATTTTATATGTATATGCAAGATTTCATGGAACTTGAGAAACTTCACTAGATTATTCTTATCTACGAATAAACAAGGAATATTAAGGAATCATAACCTAACATCTTCAGTATACCAATCGATGACTCTTTGCTTGACTTTATGGCATTCACTAGACATTTCAATTTTTCATGTCAATAATGGGATAATGGTTATTAATAATTTGGAGTGCCTGCTACAGTATATGTTAGACCTGCACTCTTCAATATGGAAGCTACAACAGCGCATGGATTTTGAGCATTTGAAATGTAGCTAGTCCAAATTGAAATGTACTTAAATACAATCTTTTTTTTTTTTTTTTGGTGGTACTCGGGGTGAAACCCAGAGGCTTTCTACCTCCGGGCTATACTCCCAGACCCATTTTATATTTTATTTGGAAACAGGGTCTCACTAAGCTGCTGAGAGCCTCACTAAGTAGCCGAGGCTGGCTTCAAACCTGCGCGATCCTCCTGTCTCAGCCTCCCAAGCGTGGGGATTACAAGCGTGCGCCACCACGCCCAGCTTAAATACAGTCTTCATTTTAAAGACTAATACAAAAAAGAAGGCATTTTATTAATAATCTATTTTTGTACAATTTATAATATTTTAGGTATAATAATTAAAATATACAAATAATTTGCCCATTTCATGTGGCTGTTAGAAAATTAACTTATTTACTTTTTGTGTGGTACTGGGGATTGAACCCAAGGACAGTATTTCTCTGGTCTACACTTCCATTCCTTTGTTTTATTTATTTTGTAAGTTGCTGAGATGTTTATTAGATTGCTGAGACTGGCCTAGAACCTGTGATTCTTGTGTCTCAGCCTTTCAAGTACTGTGATTATAGAAATGTATCTGGCTAGAAAATTTAAAATTAGATATATGACTCATACATTTATGAAGTTGAAATCTGTAATTAAACTTAACAATAATAATTCTTATATCTTAGCATTTAAAATAACCTTTCTTAATGTTAGAATTTTATTTCAGGAAGGAACATCCAATATAATAAAACTACACTTTCCTGATTCTAGGCTACCTCTTCAATTTTTTATGAATTTATTTTTATCCTGTTAAATAAAATAATTTATTATAAACTCCACTTAGGATTTTATATTTATCTTCCCTGCCCCCATCTCTACTTTCATCCATCAATTCCATTGTGTACCAATATTGAGTGAGTTTGGGGGTAAGTGCACTCTGATGGGGGAAATTTTTATCATTATTATCATTAATTGTGTTTAGAATTACTGGCAGGGTGATTATAAAAAGATTCATTTTTAGATGATGCTTCCAAATTGTCTGCAGTACATTCCTTTATTACTTGTATCTAGAGTACAATACTCGAATAGCTCTTTCCTTTATGTCATGGGTTCATGACATAATTCCTGTTTTCATTTCTATTCAGGCTTAGAAAATCTTACCAGAATTTAATGACTATTCCTTGGTGTTAGAATTTGGGTTTTAATTTAAATTATGTTACTTCCAAATATACCTTAGTCTTTTATAAGAATTGGTGTCATATTTCAAATGAAATAAAATCATGGTCTTTTTAAAATCAGCTTGAGCCTAGGGTCATTCTACTGCCAAGCTACACCCCTAGTTCTTTTTATATTTTATTTTGAAATGAGATTTTGCTGAGTTGCTGAGGGTTTCACTAAATAGCTGAGGCTGAGCTCAAATTTGTGATCCTCTTGTCTCAGCCTCCCAAGTACTAGGATTACAGGTATGAACCACCAAACTCAGTTTATCTTAATTTTTTCATAAAGAAAATTATATATCATATTTTAAATGTCACAAATAGGAATTAGTGACATGTTTTTTACAGTAAGTGCTCAGTTAAAATGGACTAAGCTTTATATAGACTTTATGCTGACTGTAAACTCTCTTCTCTGAGAATTTGCTTTATAAAACTGGGAATGGCAAATCCTTTTTCTGGTCCCTTGAGGTTTAAATCTTCTACAAACCAGGATTGTCTTTCTCAAAGACCTGAGATTCATCCTTTAGAAAAGCCTCAGTCAAGAAAGACAGCATTCTTGTCTCTTGCTTGTTAAAATGAGCAGCTTAATTTTGATCTATTATGGTATGCTACTCTATGATCACAATTTATTAATACAAAATCATATCTGAGACAGAACAAAATTTTATTCCCATATATTTTGAATATGTACTCTCCTACTCAGTAATCTAAAAGTATGCACAGAAGTTTTGCTTCTATATGACCTCTGAAGTGGAATTTCAATTTCACATAGCATTTAAATTATAATCCCTATGATATGGGAAGAAAAATTTATTTCCAAATTTCTACTTCAGGGTAATACAGAAATGTGTAATTATACCTGCATATTCATGTATGTGCATATAATAAAAATATGTAATCATATTATATACACACACGTAGAGTAACATATTCATGTGTATGCATCTAGATACAGACTTTGGAGTACTAATAATTTTTTTAGTGATGAAGTAATTTTAGAAAAATTAGAATTTGTGTTATGAATGATATAATTATTATATTAAAATTGTCTATAAAAATCTCCATGTTTAAACTCTGTTATTGGTTATATTTCCTTTTTACCTTGAATCCTAAATTTTTATTATTGCAAGGCCATGTTTGCTATTATCTCATAAAATGCTTCTATAGTCAGGAAAAAAAATATTTACTCACATTCAAGTTGGAAACCAGCAGTAAGGTGCTACCTCAAGCCTAGGTGTCTTCTGTCTTGATAGTATGTTATGCCAAACTACCAGGAAATTCCATTCCTACATCCTATTGTGCAAATATAGATTATATTTTCAACATTTCTTCTCTTGCTCTGCAAAACATAAACAAAATGGGATTTTTCAAATTCCAGCTTTAGGAGATCATGTGAAAACTAATTTTAGATTTAATCTTTTTCTTCTCAGTTTGAGTCCTTCCTGGTTCCGTTCTTCAGGTATTATGACTACTGTTCCCACTAGAGATGTAGTTTGGATATCCATGAATCCTCTTCTTACTGTTCCAGTCAGCTTCAACAGTTTTCTCCCTTTTAAATTATAATGGGTTAGTTCCTAATAGATTGTTATGCCTTATAAAAGGACAAACTTTATTTTCTTTCAAACATGAATCTCAGTTATTTAAAAGCACAGCATTAGTGGAATGCAATCATAATTATTCTAATAATAAATATTATTAGAATAAATGTGCCCAGCGTGGTGGCGCACGCTTGTAATCCCCGCACTTGGGAGGGGGAGACAGGAGGATTGAGCAGGTTCAAAGCCAGCCGCGCTGGCATAAGAGACCCTGTTTCCAAAAATAAAATAGGTCGGGGAGTGTAGCCTGGAGGTAGAAGGGCTTCCAGGAACCCCAGTACCACTACCACCAAAAAAAAAAAAAAAAAAAAAAAAAAAAGAATAAAGGTAATACTTTGTTATCCTAAGTAATACTTTTCTTCAGAAAGACTCAAAAATATTGCTTTGCAGATTTCTTGGTATAATTCTATTATAAAGTATTTTAACTTGAATAGAAACATCTCAAATAGAACTACTAAAAAAAAAACCTAATAAGAAACTCTTTGCTTTGAAGAAAGTTCAAAGTCCTGATGTAGGTGATATGTGATGGTTCTAATTGCTGGATATAATTCTACTGCTTCACAGGCTGGCTACTAAAGGGCTTTGAAGTCTTCTCAGATTTAAGAAACAAAAATATCTACAAAAGTTCCATTAATTGAATTAGGAAAAAGACATTTATATTTTTTGTAAAAAGAAAAACAACAATCTCATCTCAGAAAGTCAGATGGCTTTATCTCTGCAAGGAGCCATTCAAGCTCTGTAACTCAATGTAACTTCTGAAACTTTCTCTTAACAGTAATTGTTTTCCAAATTGCTTTAGCTGAAAACAGCCTCTCAAAATGCATAAAGAACTCATTGGGATTATTCACAAATTAAGACATTTCTACATCTTTATAATCTATGAAAAGTCTATAAACTCCATAGAATTGCTTATAGAATTTTACAAAAGGAAGAGTTATAAAATATGCCTATAACAAAGGATTTTTTTCAAATTCACTAATATAAATTGATTTACCATTTATGGAAACACACAATATCCAGTTAAATAGAAATAAATTATTTTAGAGACTTAGAAACAACAAACCAGATACTCGAAAAAGTACCTATGCTCTAATTGATCAGATACATGAGTTCTTAGAGTAGTTAAGAAGTAGAGATCAAAAGCTATGGCATGGTAATAATTCTATGACCAGGAGCCAGAATTTGACCATTATTATAGTAGAATAATTTAGAGCATAACCTGGAGTAAACTTAAATTATTTTTCTGGTACTTATGTGGCTTATATGAATTTCTTATCTTTTCTAAGAATTTTTCTAAAATATTGTAATAAGTATTACTTCATCTGGTAAGTTGAATTTTTTTTTTTATTTTTATTTTTTGCAATACTTTCATGCTCTCCTCTGCCCTTTGCCTTTTCACTCTATCTTTCTACCCTCCGGTGATGGGTTTGGATAGCAGAAAGTGGGCTGTGGTGACAATTGTTCTGCCTGAGCAAAGGTCTTTTGTGACATCCTGCTTTAGCACCCACTCTCTGTCACTCCAGCTATCCGCCTTAAGAAATACATGGCCCGAGGTAATGCTGGGTCTAGGTAGAATGAAAGTGTCACAGAGCAGAACTAAACTCAGTCTTCATGCTAGAGCCCAGAACATAAAATAAACTCAAATAGCAGCTGTGATAGGAAGGGCGGTTGGGATAGGATGTAAAAGTTATATGATATCGAAACTGGAACTTTCTTTGTACTTTCCTCTAAAGGATGGCTTTGTGAGACTACAGCCATTTTATTTGTACAGCCTATCTCTGCCAGGTAGCTGCCACACCTTAAGACTATAAGTCAAACACTAGTTCTAAGTCAGTGAGTTTGCAAGATGTTAATACATTTTTTTTTCAGCAATAGCACACTAGTACATTTTAAAAATGTATATATAATATTTTAAATAGTCTCTGGTACATGGTAAAAGCTCAATAAATACTATTTTAATTAATATTTCTTTGCCTCATTTAGAATAATGAATGAAACTTAAAAAATCAGGACATGACCAGTTCTTTCATCAGCTTACTGATAAGTATGACTTGGAAAATACTTTTTTCCAACCTCATTTTCATTCCTTGTGGTCAGTATGTTAAAATATGTTTGATTCTTACTTTGAGATAAATTTGTCTAGTTGTTAGTTATGTGACCTCCATTTGGTCATTCAGTGAGTATTGGTATGTCATTCATTATTTTTCTTTACTTTTTGAACTGTTAGCTTACATTTATATAAAATGATGATTAAACCCTTTACAGAGTTGTGAAGAGATAGATCCTAAACTAAATAAAAAAATTTGCATAATACTTGACACATACAAGGCTGGATTTAGTTTCTGCTATTATTGTCAGGCAAATTATTAGTATGTGTGTGTGTGTACGTGTGTGCATATGTGATCCAATTGATATGGTTTCTAAAATATCACTTTTTATTAGCAACAAGGTAAATTATCCCTCATTTTTCTTGTGTCAGATTGAATTTGAAACAGGTTGTCAGACAAAATTTGATAACTCATTTTCCTCTATTTTCTTGAAAACAGAATAACAAAATATGACAATTTAGTTTTGATAAGAATGTATAAAATTCAATAAATTCCATAGGAGCATAAGTCTGGCATCAGAACACCTGGGCTTCAGTTTCTGATCTTTGTCTTGGATTAGGCTCATTACTGGATGGCTACAGGCAGAATATTTCAATTGAATCCCCCTTTGAAAGTCTTGTATTTTATCGCTACATAATGTGAAACTAGACTTTATTAGTTCATGCCAAAAAAGGTGAATTTTCAGAAAAAAAGTGAATTCCAATGAATTAAACAGAATTTCCCTAGTTTAATTTATGTGGGATAGGTTGTAGGTGAGGTAAAATGTATACTCAGCAAACTATCTTCTCTTCTTGGCACACTGGTGGCATTCAGATTTCCCAGTAACTAGGCCGATCCCATGTGGTTTTTTATCAGAATAATTTAGAGACAAGTGATAAATGCTGTTTCTAAACTGGCTCACAAATCTTCCCATGCAATTTCCCACGCTCTGCCTTCACATACAGAGGATGATTGTAGAGAAGGCCTAGATCTGGCAAAGACACAGGGTACCTGGAGACTCAATACCTGCTTAGAGAAGAATCACTTATGAGTGTTTACCAACTCTGGCTAGCCCTAAAGTGAGAATAAACTTTTAATGCTTTGGGCACTGAGATTTTGCTTTGTCATATAAGCTAGTGATGTTAGCTACTCTAGTTAATACTCAAATACAGAAATTGTGTGCATTTATTAATGGGAATATTTGTTTATTTAGGGGATGTTTTGGTTCAGGTTTGGAATGTCTCCCCAAAGGATCAAGTATTGAAAGTATATCCCCATTGGGAACAGATTCAGAGGTGGGCCTGGGTTGAAGGAGGTGGTCTACTGGGGGCCTTGGACTCTGTATGTTCCCAAACTTCTCTCACTTTGCTTTCAGCTGTCATGACAGAGTGGCTTTTGTCTGCCACATGCCCTGCCATCACAGTTCTGCCTTAGAGCTCTCTGACCATGGACGGAGTCTCTAAAACTGTGAGCCAAGTAAATTTTTCCTCCCCTAAGTTGTGGTATTTTGGTAACAACATTGGAAAATCTGACTAAAACAGGGTAGAATGCTCACATTTCATTATCAGAAGATATTCTTCTTTGATTAAAAAGAAAAATCACCGAAATGTTAAAAGATGAGTAATGGGGGTTTGGATGAGGAAGAGCTCAGAACAAGGAGGCAGAATTATTGGGGTTGGAGAAAACATTTCACTTAATTAAATAGAGAAAAATGTCATATCTTTACTGCAAAGAATGGACCACTTTTCAACTGTTTTTATTTTGTGGAAAACCAAATCTTTGGAGCTCTCTAGGATGCATGCCTTTGGAATCAGCCGTTTTTAAAAAGTCTGGATTTTTTTTTTAGTTTTAAAATGTCATAAAAACTTTTTTTAAATATGAAATTAGTAGTGTGTTCTACATCAAGAGCAGGAAATCCAAGTGCATTTTGCTGAGTACAAATGTGAAAGTATCTGGCTGCTCACATTTTTTAGAAACTAAGTCATATCAAAGATAGCATCTTTACAGTAATCTTGTTTTTTCCCCTCATTTTCACTACTTAATAATCTCAGCATGACCACTTGCAGCTACAGTCATCACAATAAGTTCAAATGGGTAAATGACAGATTTAAATGAAGATCTTTGAGTGAGAAGATTGTTTTAATCTATTGGCCAGAAATGGATCACCTGACTTTTCACTTCAAGGCATATGGAAAAAAAAAATTATTTACTTGTTTGCTTTTATTTTTTTATTTATTTTTTACAAATGTTTTATTGAACATATTTGGTTTACATTTAAGCTATGCTTGGTGCCCACTCCCCCCCACCCCCATTTTCCCTTCACCCCTCCCACCAATGATTTTCCAGGGTAACCATGCCACATTCATAATTTTACACATATTCGGATGTAGACCCTCATTTAACAAGTTAAGCATTCTTCCTCTCCTATCCTTCTATTCAAGCTTTGCTGGTATTTCCTCTCTATTATCTGGAGTCCCACTACTATCTTCAATGTTCCTTAGTTTGGGCATATTAAAGGAAACATATGTATCTTTTCCTTCTGTGCTTAGCTGATCTCACTTAACATAATGCTCTCCAGGACTTTCCATCTTCTTGCAAATGATATGACGTGTTTGCTTTTAGACAGAACAGCTGCTATAGTATAAGGAGCTGAAGGAGAAAGAAGATAGAATATTTAGTGACTGTCTAAAATGTCTACCAATGTATGCCAGAATTACTCTAGCAGCCATGTCCCTCTTTCTAAATGGCATTCCACTTGTTCCATTATACATTGATTTTTGACAATCCATTTCCTTTTTTTAGAAGGTATCTTTACTGGAAAAACAACATACTGTATTTGTACATTAACATTTTGATACTTGAGAAGAGATCAGCATGTGCAAAATGGGAGATAGAATAAAAAAAGGAGGTAAAAGACTAGTTCAGGAAATTCTATGGGCAGAAAATAGGAAGAGAAAAAGATGATTTGAGATTCAAATGTATTTGAGAGGAATATCAAGCTAAAGGGCTGGATTTGATAGATAAAATTTATATATGTCCCAAAGTTTTATAGGGTGAGACATGACACTTCTGCATACATTTTTGTCTTTGAACTGTATGATAAAAATAAAACAATAATTATGATCTAAGTTGTTATATATTGGCCACATTAAAAATTCTTGGTAAATCTTTGTTAATTTCTTCTTTCCCCAGTCCTTTGTGAAAGAGAGAGAGCTGGAATATTTTTTAGATGGCATGGTGAAAACCCATGGACTTTGGAAATACACATAGTTTCAAATTCTAACTCTTTAGCTAATCAGTAGAAGAATCTGAAACCCTAAACCATAAAATATCAGATGTAAAGTCTTTTTCTCATACCTATGGACATAAATAACAATAAATGTAAAATAAAGTTAATCCAGCCCCTGATTCATACTAAATATTCAATAAGAAATAGCTGGACAAGGAATAGTGGTTGGGACAGGATTATAAAAATGATAAGACATTTCAATTGGGACTTTATCATTACTTTCCCCTAAAGGATGAATCCATGAGTCTGGGCTTATAGCATCCCAGTTCCTTTGAAAATTACTCATGATTTATAGTATACTTGAAGATCTAGCTGCAGCCTCACATCTTCCTTTGTACATCAAAAGATTAAAGAACTAGGAGGACCATTCCTCCAAACTTCTAGTATGTAGACTGCAAAGATAAGTCAGGCTCTGTTTTTAAAATTTTACCTGTCCTTGAATAAATTTGCCTCATGTATTTTTAAACATTGGGTTCATCTTTTTATTATCAATATTTTCCTGATGTCCAAAATATTTCATAAAATGGGTTATTAAAACTCTTTGTAAAATTTGCCTAGAGGCAAGCTCCTAATTCAAGAATAATTAAAGTGACAGTTTAAGAGCAAATTATGTGAGTCAGAAATGTACAGTGGGCTTATTGTCACTCTCATCTTTACTTTGCAAAAAGAAAGTGATTCAACTTAATTTTTCATCAAGTAGTATTTTCCCAGGAGGCATTATGGAAGAGCGGAACTTGAAAGCATATATCAGCTTTCACAAAGTGATGGTAGACACAGCATATGGGATTCATATTTGTGTGTATGCAAAAAAGAATGGACAAAACTCATTTCATTGCTACTCTGACATAATTTGAAAAAAAATTATATTGCCTGTGCTAATTTAAATAGTGTGTTACATAAACTCATTTTTCTTTCTTTCTGAAAAGAGCCTTTTAAAATTATCTTGGAAATTATAAATTTTAACTCTATAATTCGATAGCTAGACTTACAAGGGTTTTTAAAGTAAAATTAGCCTTGTATTCATACCCATAGATACTTTAGCACTTCTGAAATGTCATTGTATTTCAAATATATACCCAGAGAAAATAAATTTTCTTTAATTTCACCATAGAAATTTTAACTTTTCCTGAAAATGTGAGAATATTTTGTTTTCATCAAAAGCTATGTAAATATTTTATGGTTGTTCTAAATATTCCAATATGATCATCTCCATGATGATGAATGCTCTGATGCAGGACTGATTTGTTATTTAATAATGAGTTTTTATTATTCCATACTCTTCATATATGCACAGCTGGGGCTTTGACTGTGTCATTGGCCACAGGCTGTGGCTTTTTTTCGGGCCCAGATGAGTTGTCATGATGGCATGTGCTGCTTGTATTATTAAGTTGGGATGAGCTTGATAGTGGTAATAAACACTAGCATCTCAAAGTAGCCTCTCAAAGTCAGTCACTGCATCATTGATGTGTTCATGGTCACCTGAGAAATTTCATCTACTATATAAGTTGATAAAATTATTATCCCCATTTTATGGATGGGAAAACCAAAAGTAAAATAGAAAAGGTATATTTTCCCCCTGGTTCTAAAGCTGTTAACTCTGAAATTCAAACTCACTTGATTTTTATGACTTTGTCATAATGTGTGCGTGTGTGTGTGTGTGTGTGTGTGTGTGTGTGTGTGTGCAGAAAATCCAAAATTTTAAAGTTTTTTGGAGTAGACCTAATTTATCTTTCAATATCTCCTGAAATACTTAATTTTTTTAAACATTGTCTCCTAAGAAATTTAAGGAAAAATATTTTCTATATGAATGTTGTTGCTTTATCCTAACCTTCTTAACACAAATCTAAACATATCAACTAGTCTGAGAGTTTTAAATATCTTGACCTATAAACATGTAAACACATATGAATATCAAAGAAGGAGGATAGTGGGAACTGGGGACCTCAATATCTTTTCCTCCTTCAGTTGCTTCAGGCTTCTACATCAATGGATCATCCATATCTCGGTGAGTTCATCTAGAGGGAGAGGACAGTCGTAGACAATTAGTTAACAGGAAAATTGCTATTAAAATAGGAATGAGCTAGAAATGTGTGGAGGCTACATAAAATTAGTCAGGTTTACTAGTAAATTCTGCTGTATGTGCTTTAAACCTATAATTTTCTTGTCTTTGAAATATCTCCATAATTACTCTTTTTAGACAGCTCAGAGAAAAGAAGAAACAAAGTTAAAAATACAGACTTTTATGGATTTCTAGAAAATTGGAAAAGTATGCTCTCAGTAGGAGAAATGCAACTTTTTCCCTTATTATAAAAAATATTTACTTTCTAAATATCATCGTGGATGGAGTAGGGTTTAGATTTGAAAAGCATACATCATGGATGACATACACTTTGAAAGTTATCACTTAAAAATTAGAATACAATAAAAATCTTATCTCAATATATATTATGGGAAAAACACTCCGGCATGATCAAAATTTTGCTACAAAGAAATCTAAGCAGGTAATATGTTGTTTAAGTTTATAGCTGAGGATAAGCAAGAAAAAATATATTCTGTGTATGTGTGTGTGTTTGTGTGTGTGTTTGTGTGTGTGTGTGTGTGTGTGTGTGTGCTAGAATAAAGTCATTAAGATGTTAAATTCGCCGGGCGTGGTGGCGCACGCTTGTAATCCCCGCGCTTGGGAGGCAGAGACAGGAGGATTGCGCAGGTTCGAAGCCAGCCGCGTGCGCTGGCTTAGGAGACCCTGTTTCCAATAAAAATGTAAAAATAGGTCTGGGAATGTAGCCCGGAGGTAGAAGGGCTTCTAAGAACCCCAGTACCACCAAAAAAAAAAAAAAAAAGATGTTAAATTCACCATATATGTAATTATATATATATATATATATATTCAATTTTATAATTTGTATTTATGTGAGACTGACTTGGACTTTGGTTAATTTGCTTCTCTTTGACAAATTTGATGGACCATTCCTATGATGTATAGAAAAGAATTAACTGTTTTTCTCCTCCTTTAAAGACTAAGACTTGGTTAAGTTTGAAAGTAGTATGGAGACTTTACTCTCTGCTTGATATTTTGTGTTATTTTTCCAATTCATACAACTTTATTTTTTGTTCTTATTTATTAGAGCATTGTAGTTATACATCTTAATGGGCTATAAAATGGTGGAGGCTGACATCACTCATTTAGGCCTTCCCCAGTACCCTTCCCTCCCCCATTCCTCCTTCTATGTTTGCCTTACTGATTGGTTTTGATTATTCATACAACTTTAAAAATAGATATTTTCATTTTTCACATGTGCTAGAATAAAGTCATTACGATGTTAAATTCACCAAATAGTTAAGTAAAAGCTTTTTATACAGATCAGGCTCCACACTTTGTCTCCACTGAATTTGGATGACTACTGACCATCTTGTCTAGGGGATTTTTTTTTTTTTTTTTTTTTTTTTTTTTGGTGGTACTGGGGTTCCTGGAAACCCTTCTACCTCCGGGCTACACCCCCAGACTTATTTTATACTTTTTTAAAATTTGGAAACAGGGTCTCTTAAGCCAGGGATGCTGACTTTGAACCTGCAGGATCCTCCTGTCTCTGCCTCCCAAGTGCAGGGATTACAAGTGTGTGCCACCACGCCCAGCTAGGGGAATTTTGGACACAAAGCTACAGCTATAAATAAAACTCAAAGAGATTATCCACTTAACACACCTCAGGTATTGTCATGCCCTTAATGGATTTAGTGCCTCACTTTTAATTGGGGGCATAGAACAAGAATGGGTAATTGCTTAATGATGCCAAACACTGGAAACATCGGCAGAATTACTATAATACAAATGCAAGACATTCCGTTAATTTTTTCAAAGAAGGCAACATTCATATTCAAGCTGCATAAATCATGACACTGAGCACCAGTCAGGGTGTGATCAGTCAGATTCACAAACCCATGGACTGCTACAAAGTGAAATTTTGTCCAAAGTTATTTCTTCAGAAGTCTGTCGTAATAGGTTTACTGACAAATATTTTATACATAAAGATGTTTCTTAAACATTTTTGTAATTACAAAAACATAAATTTTATTCCAAGTCTCTAACAATTTGGGATTGGTTAAATAAAACTTACTTTTGCACTGAAAAGACTGAAGGAAAATTTGAAAAGATAATAATGGGGTGTATCTCTTCATGGTGACATTATGGATTTTTAAATATATTTCTTTTATAAAATATATTTCTGTATTTTTAATTTTTCTAAAATGAATATTATTTCAACTAAATAAGAAGAGAATTATTTTAAAAATGGAAAATTGATCAAAGTTAATTTTTCACTGCTGGGTATCTAGCCCAGGGCCTTGCACCGGCTAGGCAAGCACTCTACCACTTAGCTATATCTGCAGCACAAAGTTATTTTTGATTCTGCTAGTTTCCTGTATTCTGAAGATTTCTTTAGAAAGCTGTATATGGATTCATTAAATCATTCTCAAATAGTTATAGCTACACTCACCACATATACCCAACCATGCATACACACGACACACTTCTCTCACATACTGACACCATAGCACAGCCATTTATATTTGCCTTCCACATCCATTAGCCAATTAAGATCTTGTGTGCAGAGATTGACTGCCCTCCCAAGGGAGTTTAAACTTTAACATCATTTATACCTATTGTTAGAAAAAACCTTGTCCACAGCATTCTATAATTTTGTACCTCTAGAAGTGACATACAAGAGTTACTGTTGCTTCAATATCTTTGCCAGTGTGTGTTGTTGAGCTTTTAAGAAAATAGTCTTTTAATAGAAAAATAAATGAATCTCATAATGGGTTTATTTGCATTTTCTTATAATTATATTGAAAATGTTTCATGTGTTTTTTTAAAGGTCACTTGTACGTGTCTCTGAAGATTTGTCAAAATTCCTTTGTAGTTTTATAATGGGATTGTCTTCTTAGTGTTTTATTTTGACCCATACTACTATTATCCTTTCTTTTTGTTTTTATTGAGTTGTAAAATGTTAATATATTCCGAATACAAAAATGTTATATTTAATATGAATATATTCGCCCAATCTATGGCTTACTTACTCATATTCTTTACAGTGACTTAAGCTAAACAGATTTGTTGCATTTTGATGAAGTTTAATTGTCACTTATTTCCTTTATGGGTTGTATATTTTTTTTACAAAAAATCATAATCTGCTCCAATGACAGATATTTGTGCTCTTTGTGAGGCACTTCATAGTTTTACATTTTTGTGCACCATGAATTAACTTCAGTATGTGTTTGAGTTGTGGGGGAAGGATAATTTTTCTCTCATATTATTATCTAGTTAGCATAAATTTTTGGATAGCTTCCCCACTTATTACTGATGTCTTTTAGAACACTTTTTAAAAAATAGCAGTATAATAACTTATTTCAAAACTTTTCTATTCAACTGCTTGATTTCTTTCTCTTTATGCTACTACCAAATTATGTTGGTAACTTAAACTTTATGGTAAGTCTGAATATCAAGTGGTATAATTTATCCAACTTTTCAATTATTTTAGCTATTCTGTGTCCAATATATTGCTATGTAAATTTTAGAATAATTTTAATCATTTAATTTTTTTGTGTGTGGTACTGGGGTTCCTGGAAGCCCTTCTACCTCTGGGCTACACTCCCAGACCTATTTTATTTTTGGAAACAGGGTCTCTTAGGCCAACATGGATGGCTTCAAACCTGAGCGATCCTCCTGTCTCCGCCTCCCAAGCGCAGGAATTACAAGCGTGCGCCACCACGCCTAGCTAATCATTTAATTTTTAATATATTAGATTTAACAGAATATGTATTGAATATACAAATAAGTACTTGGGAGGCCGAGACAGGAAAATTGCAGGTTTGAAGTCACCCTCAGCAACTTAGGCTCTCAGCAACGTTTGTGAGACCCTGTTTCTTAATACAAAACATAAAATAAGGCTGAGAGTATGGTTCAGAGGTAGAGGGCTTGGATTCCACCCCCAGTACTTACTACACACACACACACACACACTAAATAAAAGTTCAAATTTTTTTTTATTCTTTATTTTTAAAATAATTTATATAAGATCAACATTATTCTTTAAATGTTTGATAAGTATTCAGTAAAGTCATTGTCTTTAAATGCAGGAAGTTTTAAAATTATAAACTGCATGTCTTTTCCACATAATAGGGTATTTGGTTTATTGATTTTACTTTGTTTAAGTCAGGGGTTTTGTGAAGATTTTGTCTTGTATTCATATCATTTCAGCCTTCTTACTGCTATAATGACTTATCAATTTCTACCTGTTTTTACCTTGTCTTTGTCTTTATGTTTAGGCTACATTTATTGTAGATAGCATACAGTTGGTAATGTTCTATCCACTTTCTTTGTAATGCTTGATACAGTTAGCAATGGCTTTACTAATTTACTATTTTTCTTTACATTATCTCTGATTTATCTCCATTTCTTTGACTTTTTAATAATCATCTTTTAATCCATTGCAGCTCTTCTTTGCTTTTAGTATACCAATTTTTTTGTTAAAGAAAAAAAGTATATATATAATGGTAGCCAGGCATGGTGAGCAAAGACCAGTAATTTCAGCTACTCAGGAGGCTGAGACAGGAAGATCACAAGTTTGAATTCAGCCTGGACAACTTAGCAAGACCCTATCTCAGTATAAAAAGAGCAAGGTAATAGAGTTAAACATGTACAAGTAAAATTTATGACAGCAACAGTAAAAACAAAGCTACAGGGTGAAAAAAATGTACTGTTGCATGACAAGGAGCGCTGTGTCAAGATGCAACAGGTGGTCGTAGTTTCTCCTTTTGAAATCACAATTATCCTACATGGCTGGGGAGAAACTGGCAGCTCCACAAACATACTGGAAGTATGTGTATAGCATATGCTTGCCTATGATAACATCCCCTGGAGACCTCAGCAGCGCATGCGTGGTCCTCCTAAACTGTCAGTGGTGGGTCCCAACATCACTCCTGACTTCACTGTGCCAGGCCTGCAGTGTTGACCACTGTCTGCCGGATCCGCCTCTAGGTCTATACATTTCCCCTCGGCTACCACCTTGTTGCTGCTTTTTCTCTCCCTCTTTCTACAGCTGTTGCTGTTGCTCATCTCTTCCTAAGGATGAGCAAGTTGAGACTTTATAATTGAAAGAAGGTTTGAAATTATTAAGTCTAATCTTCCATTTGAATCGGGGATCCCTGTAGAGTACTGCTGTCAAATGACAATTTCTGTTTTGCATGTATAGTTTCAGTGCCAGAGAGAGTACTGTTACAGTAAGAACTCATGTTCCTTTATATTTTGCATATTTGCATTAGTATTTCTCTGGAAAGATTTTTGGCAATAAGACTGGGCTCAAGGGATATGAACATTTTACTTTTTAATTGTATGCATGGTACTAGGAATTGAGGCCAAGAGCATTCTACATCTGAGCTACACCTGTAGCCTTTTTTATTTTTTGTTTAAGTTAAGCAACTTAACTTTTGCTTAAATTCCTTCAATTCTCTAAATTGCTCAGACTGGCCTCAAACCTATCATCCTCCTGTCTTAGCTTCCCAAGCACTGGGATTACAGATGTTTGCCACCATGCTCGGCTCAAACTTTACATTTTGAAGGTTACTAAAAAATTATAACATGTGTTTTCATACATGTCACCACTGATCTAGAATCCCAAAGTAATCTGATCCCATATTTCCAAGTCAGTGTAAAGACTTGCTACTTCTGGGTGTCTTCCTTGGGCACACAGATAGGATGATCTGGATAGCCTCTGACCCTTCTGTTGTGGTCTTAAGGAGAAATTATTTTTTCTCAAGTGGTAAAATAACCTTTTCTATGGTTTTGAAATGGGGCACTTTTGCAGGTAATGCATATGACTGATGCCAATCTAAAAGGAAAGCTGCTACTTTGCATTATCAAGAACAGGGTTTTCAACAAATTAGCTGGTTCTCTTTGAGGTCTCTGTAGGTTGTGGCTTCTCCTTTGTAACCCAGCCACATCCAGCATGCCTTTCCCAGGCTGTGTGGCTTGAACCAGCAACATAACCCTAGACAGTGGAAAGGAGAAGATGGCGGATAGGATGCACATAGTGGCCATTTGGACAAGATTACACCGTCACCCTCTTCTTTTTACTGATCTCCACAGAGGGCTGCAAACATTTCTGCATTCTAGAGTATATCATTCTTTACCTTGGGCAGCTGTTGCTGCAGGTCCACAGTTAAGATACCCACCATGCCCAAAGAAAAATTAAGACAGACCTGCCTCTGAGTCCTCCCCTAACCTGTGTAATGGGGGCTTGAACTCAGAGGTTCTGAGCTACATCCCCAGACTTTTAAAAATATTTTTATTTTGAAATAGTTTCACTAAATTACCTTGCTCTGACTTTGAACTTAGGATCTTTCTGTTTAAAACTCCCAGGTATTGGGATTGCAGGCTTGAACTACCACACCTGGCCTCTTTCTCTAATATTTTTCTCCCTTCCCCTTCCTTCCTTCCTTCCTTCCTTCCTTCCTTCCTTCCTTCCTTCCTCCCTCCCTCCCTCCCTTCCTTCCTTCCTTCCTTCCTTCCTTCTTTGTGTGTGTGTGTGTGTGTGTGTGTGTGTGTGTGGTACTGGGGATTAAACCTAGGGGCATTCTACCTCTGAGCTTTATACCCCAGCTCTTTGAGAGCTTGTTTGGAGGTTCTAGCAGGGGAGCGCAGCTACTCATATACCCTTGACCAACGACCTGTCCTCCTCTATTCGGGAAAGGTCCTCCTCTTCGACCCAGCACGCAGCTTCAGGAGGGACACACATGGAGCCGTGAGGGAGGAAGGGGACACCGGCCTAGTCAGCCAGATTAGCCGAATCAACCCTGGCAATCAATGAGGTGACAGATGTCGCAGGCAGATCGCCCTCACATCCTACCCCAGCTCTTTAAATTTGTTATTGTTGTTGTTGTGAAACAGGGTCTTGCTAGGCTGCTGAAAGTTGCAGTACCACTATACCTGGCTCTGCCTCTGATTTTTGATCCAATAAACCACAGAAACCAGTGGGTTCGACTATCTGCTTCCCAGCTCATACATTTTTTTTATTTCCCACTGTTCAGTTATCTGCTGCCTCTGTGTACCTCTGTTGATACCTCAGTGGATGTTCTCTCAGGCTGGGGCAACATCTACTTACACCAGTCACAGGTAGACCCTTTTGGAGACATGCACACATGTGTCTATAAAGGAATAGGCATGCAGGCTTCTAGCTCTTTTACAGAGAAAATAAGAAATGAGAAATAAAGCAGTCTTTAAAATTGCTCATGTATTTACTCTTTGCTATTCACTTTTTTATAGTTATAATTTTTTGTCTGGTAGCAATTGTCTTCAGACTGACATACTTTCTTTTATATTTCATATGATTCAAAGGTACTGGTAATTATTTTCATCCCCTATATATATATAAATTTCTTTGTTTTTGCTTTTATTCTTATTCTTTTATTTATTTTGGTGCTGGGAATTAGACCCAGGGACATTCTATTTCCCTTTAATTTTTAATAATTGGACATTCAAACACCCTAGATATGGATTTATTAGAATTGATTGTACTTAAAATTTGACTTTTTTACATCTATGGGTTAGTACCTGTTTTAGATTTGAACATTTTCTAATAACTCTTTTCACACTTTTTTTTCTTGGTTCATCTTTTCTATTTCTCGTGTTCTACTTCCCTGGAGGATAGTTAACTTGATATTATCACAAAGATCAGAGCCTTTGTTTTCTTTTTGTTATTGCTTCTCTAATATTTTCTTTGTGTGCTTTAGTTTGTTTAATTTCTAGACAAGTCCTCTAATTTGTTCTTCAATCTACTTTAAATTCATTCAATGAATATTAGATATTATATTTTCATATTTAGAATTGCATTCGGTTTTGGATTGTAATTTTATCTTGATAATTCCCATATGTTTACTGTTAGCACTCAAGCATTCACCACTTTTACATTCCCCAATGTATTTATAATGGCATTTTTACTGTTCTTTTATTCTAAGTCTGAAATCTGTGTCATCTCAATCTGTTCATATTTACTATTTTTCCTCCAGGTTACTACACATTTTTCCTGCTTTTCTGCAATGTTTAAAAATGTATAGTAGACATCAAGGATAGGACACTGTTAGAATACAGGTTTGCTTGTCTTTCTTTTAAAGAATATAGAGTCTTATGTTATAGGGGATTTTATTGTGTTGGTAGATTCAACTCATGCTTTGTGGAGATTTTTGGACTTTTGTTGAGGGAGCCCTAGTACAGTATTTACTCAAGGTAGATCCATATGCTATAGCCTTTCTAAATATTAACTAAAAGCATGGGGTCTCCTGGGCGGTACTAATTCTAATACCCTCTGGGGTCATATTTCAGCTCTACAAATCTCCAGTAACTCTTTTCTCCTGGGCCTCTTGTTCTCAACATGCATGACTTGGTATTGGCCCAACATTCTAGAAAACCTCTATGCAGGTTTGTGTGGTTCCTTCACTGTTTAGCTCTTCTTGTTTAGTGCCCTGATATGTAACCTTCAGCCTCTACAGCAACCCATATTCCAATCTAAATTTCTTCTGCCTTGTTTTGCTCTGTCTTCTAATTTTCTGTCTTCTTTTGATAGTGACCCAAATCCAGTGTGAATATAATGTTCACTGCTATTTTTCTCTCTCTCAAGTATCACAACCCTGCAAAGTGTATTTTATTCATTGGATCATTGCTTACAGTCAGATGCAAACTCAATCTCTTGATCTCTCATACCATATACTCTAATCTGGTTCTGAATCCAAAGCTACAAGTTTTTAGCCTAGTGACTATGAACAAGTTTCTCAGATTGACTGTGTTGGTTTCACCATTTATTAGAATAAGATAATAGCTCCCAATTAATTTATAAAGCATATAGCATAGAACTGCCATTGTAGCTTGTTGACAAATGACATGTTCATATTATGCTTCCCCATCTCTTTGTTATTTTCATCTTGGCAGAGGAGCACCGTGATTTATCCAAATAACAGAATAATCTCCAAATCTTTATAGACAGGGATAAGAAAAAAAAAGAATGAGGCTGAGAATATCTATGTGTTCAAATTCATGAAGTACTTAGAACACCATGTTTTACATGCTACTCTAAGCAATAATTTTGAGGTATTCTTGCTGCTCATAATATTCCTCTATGTGTATGGAGGGTTATTATCTTTATCCAGCTTTCAGAATAAGCAATAGCGTGCTTCAGGCTTAAAGAAAGATTTTTGCCAAAGTACAGTTATATGTGAAAGTCTTTAAAAGAGGTGAGAAATTGTTCAGCGGGGCAATACAGGGATGGTTTTTAAAATTTTAAAAACTTTTATCTGGACTTCACAAGCTTTGACAACTGTCTTATTTTTAATTTTTAGAACTTTTCTGAAGAAATAGCATATTTAGAAATGTGCTATATATAGACTACATTAATGCAAAGCAGAAATACTTTGCAAAGGATTTATGGTGTAATTTTTAGCTACGTACAGTTATAACACAGCAACAGCCATTGCAAATACATTTACTTTAAGTTGCACCATTGATTATAAATAGCTCACTGAAAATGCTCAGCAATTATATTGAAATGTGACATCTTTTTTGAACAACAAAAAGGGGATATAGTTCTTGTTGATGTTAAAATTGTTCTCTTCTGTAAATACATTGTTCTTGGTATTCATAAATTGCTATGTGCTCTACACAGTGGGAAAACATAAAGGGAAAATTATCATTCATTTTTTAGAATACTAGTAGGACTTGGGAAAAATAAATCCATTTTTCTTTTGAGTTACTAGGGATGGAACCCAAGGGCATTCTACCTTTGAGCTATACCCCCAGCCTTATAGTTTTATTCTTTATTTTGAAACAGAGTCTCATGAGTCGCAAAGAGCCTCGTTAAGCAGCTGAGGCTATCCTCAAACTCTGATCCTCCTGTCTCAGCCTCCTAAATGCTGGGATTACAAGTGTGAGCCACCACACCCGGCTCAAAATTTGTTTTGAATACAGCAAAAACTGGAGTTGCTTTTCTAGCAGCTTGACCTCCAAAACAGTCTGTGTGGATCACCTATTCATCTACCCCTCCTAGGACCTTTTTATTCATCTATTCATTATTATTAACATTAATTGAATAAGAAATGGTTATTAAGCTTAAGTTATCCAAGGAAGAGAAATGCTAAGTGTTCTCCAGTCTGTGGGAAGAGTTGTGTGTGCAGTGGCTAAAATATAAATCAATATCATGTAAGTATAAATGGTAATTTCTCATTCTGACATTATTCATACCTTAAACTATTGTTCTATTAGAGTTAAATATGGAAAATTATCTACTCCTAGTTCCTGGGCTTAGTCTAACCTGGTAAGATTCGTTCCTATTGAGAAAGAAGACTGTAATTTGTTTTATGAGTTTATTATTGGAACTTATTTGCCATAAAAGCCTCAACCTAGTTAATTTCATTTTATTACTGGGCTCCCCAATCAACATGATTTCTATGAACCCATGGCTATTTTTGTTTTTGTTTTTGTTTGCAATACTAGGGATGGAACCCAGGGGCATTCTACCTGTACCGCCAGCCCTATTTTTTATTATTTATTTTGAAACAGAGTCTCAATAAGTTGCGGAGGGCCTAAGTAAATGAGGCTGGCTGTGAACCGTGATCCTCCCATCTCAGCTTCCCAAGTATTGGGATTACTAGGGTACGCCACCATGCCTGGCTTACTAGCTATTTTTATTTTTAAGAGTCTCCAACTTGATCATTCTGCCTCAGCCTCCTGGGTCACTGTGATTATATGCGTGTGTCACTATACCTGGCCCGCAAACCCAGATTGTTTTGATTTAATATAATTTTATTGGTGTTTAATTATACTCATAATGATGTTCAGAGTAATAGGTACTTTTAACAGCTGGTGTGTTTTCTCTGGATCCCATCGCACTCTCCCCCTTCCCTGTACATGTTACTGAGATTGGTATTGATGTCAGGTATATACATAGCATTATTTGAACTGTTTCCTACTTTAAGTTCCCCACCCAATCTCCCTCCTCTAAACTTCTTCCATTTTTCCACTGTAGTGTTTTCCCTTTATCTGATGTCCCTTTTGTTACCCAAATTCTCTCTGGCTTCCACATACAAAAGAAAATATATAACCATTCACTTTCTGAGACAGCCTAATCTTGCTTAGGATAATATTCTCTAGTTTCATCCATTTTCCTGCAAATGACATAATTTTGTTTTTTATAAATGAATAAAATCCTATCATGTACATATATCAGTTAAGAATAAATACAAATGGCCAATAAGCATATGAAAAAAATTTCATTATTAACATTCAGGTAAATACAAATCAAAAGTACACTGAGATTCCATCTAACTCCATTTAGAATGACAATCATCAAAGATAAAAATAACAATAAATGCTACTGAGGTAGAAGGGAAATAGGAATGCTTATCCACTGTTGGTAGGATTGCAAATTGTAACAGCTTCTATGAAGATCAGTGTGCAGGTTCCTCAGAATATTGGGAATGGAACCACCATATGACCTATTATCACCTAGCTAGTGGTAACGCCTAGATATATTCCCAAAGCAATTGAAGGCAGACTATTATAGTGACAGATGCATACCCATGTTTCTAGGAGCACAACTCTAAGTAGCCACATAATTTAACAAGCCCAGGAGTCAATTGAACATAGCTTGTGTGGGGGTACGTGTGTGTGTATGCATGCATATGTGTGAGTTTTGAGTGGAATATTTACTGTCATGTAGCTTTATGACTGTATGCCGTTATGACTCTTTCCAGCAGTTCATGGGATAGATTTTCCTTGTCCCTTACCATTGACTGAGGCTTGGAGCAAAACTGGATGATCTGTTTAAAAATGCAGCATGTACTACCACTATTCAAGTATGACTTTATTAAACATTTGCACTCAAGAGCATCATATTTTAATTTGTGGGTTCCTACCAGTTATAATAGCTTTATGATTTTAATTTTCTCAAGTTTGACTTTAAAGTATAGCTATACTGGATTTATTTTTTCAGACTATACCTGTCTCTCTTACCCATGCTGATTAGGATATTTTCCCAAATGAGTGGTCCTCTGTTCTCTTCCGTACAAATTATACACACTTATGGTAATATGTACCAACCATAGATAACAATCCTTATGTTAGCCAGGGTTTGCTAGAGTAACAGAACTCACAGGATGTATATATGGTAAAAGAGAATTTATTGAATCATCTTACAGTCCAAAGCAGTGTAGTCCCAAGTGGCCTGTACATCAAGAGTGGGAGGAACCAGCAGCTGGTCAAGTGATCAAAGAGCTGGAGTCTCAGAATAGAAGCGACCAATAATGGAGCCCTACTCCAGGATAGAAAGCCCAGGAAACTATGGAGAAACGATAGTGAAGGTCCATTTCGAAGAGCTGATGGCTGTTACCCCAGATGAGAGCAGCTGTGCTTTTCAAGGAAGAACTACACACAGTTCACACAGCTTTTTCCTCTTCATCCAGGTCCTGTGCCTATTAGAACTGTGCTACCCACACTCAGGGCAAGACTTCCCTTTCAGTCTGCCATTACATAAGCCAATCAACTCATTAACACCCCTAAAGTCACATAACCTTAGGTGTTTCATAATCCAGTCAAGTTGATAATCCAGATTATCCACCACAATCCAATTAAATATTGACTTTAGCCACATATAGCCCAGATTTAGTACAACTTGGTGAATATTATAATGTGAGCTGCTTATGAAAAAAATCACAAAAAACTATGTATTCTTAGTCTTTACATATATATGTGTATATGATCTAGCTCTTTTTAATCTACATGTTTTTCTTTTTGTGGCACAAATTGCTTCAGATTTAAACTTACCCAAGATATTGAACTGAGCTCAGTCGCCAGTTAAAAGGTCCTTGAGCAGCAATGATGTGTGACAAAGTCCAAATGGTTTATTTCATGGAAGATTAAAAACACCCTGAAGTACTCATTGTATTCTCATATTTTTTGTCAAAACAAAGAAGATTAGTAACACTGTGAAATGCTAATAAGAAAGGGAAAAAATGACAGCTATCAACAGGGAAAGAAGCCCTGTTTACTTAAATGCAGAAAATATAAAGCATTTTAGAAGACATATAAAATAAAACTCTCATGCAACTTAATATATATTAATGAACCTGAATCACCAAGGAATTTTGAATCATATACTTTGTAGAAAAAATTGCAGAAATGTTAGTGCATTTCAAATGATTCCTATTTTAAGTGGCTAAAATATTTAAAGTATTTTAGTGGTTAAAATAATACTTTAAGCAATAGTGAAGTATTATGAATAATTGAGTGGATAACTGTATTGGTTTTTAGACTCAGTGTTTTGGACAGCAGCAATGTATCATGCTCTACATTCTGTTTTCCATCTAAAATTTGAATGAGATAAATAAGTCATCATTTAGGGGTATATAATAGGTATAGACTTGTAATTGATAGACTTGGATAATGTTCCGATTCCTCATCAGTTGAGTCATTTCTGGCAAGGTATTTAACCTGAGCCTCAATTGGCAAAATGAGAATAATAACTACTTTGTAGCAATGCTCTGAGGATTAAACACTTTAAGTGCCAGGTATATTTCCTGCTATATGACTGCTGAATAAATAAACTGTGATCATAAAAGGTAGTAAAAATTTAAAAGGTTATAATTATTATTGAGTAGTTTCACCCATCAGGGGACTCATTGCATGAATACTAAGACAAGTTCTGTTTAAACATACCGATACATTCTTGAGGATTGGTTGCCCTACATCTGAGATGATGCCAGATTCATGTCGTAGGTTTCCATAGTGAAACAGGAGTGTGAACATTCTACAGACTAGGATGATGAAGCCCAGAAAGAGAGCAGGCTTGCCTGAGATCATGCAGATGATATCAGACTTACATCTCCATGCAGAATTTCCGCATGCCTTCAGTCTGGGGAGGTTCCTTTGCGTACTTTAAACAACACCCTGGACATTTATACCTTCTGTTTTTTTCATCATTTGAAACTAAAACAGAGATCAGAGACGGCCATCTAATTTGTACATGTGTGGCTCAGAAGGAAGCAGTAGATAGTGGCACAAAAGGAAAACATGTATCATATAAAAACCAAAAGTATGAGTTAAGCTCTTCCCCTTGACCACTCTCTGCAATGCTACTTGATTTAGTTATCATTTCTTTCCTTTTTTTTTTTTTCTTTTGCAGTACTGAGGATGAAACCCAGGGACATTCTACCTCCAAGCTACATCCCCAGCCCCCTGTTTTTTATTCTTTATTTTAAAATGGTCTCACTGAGTTTCAAAGGGCCTAAGTAGCTGAGGCTGGCTGTGAACCTGGATCTCTTATCTCAGCCTCCAAAGTACTTGAAATTATAAGGTGTACCACCACATCCAGCTTTAGTAATCTTTTTTTTTTTTTTTTTTTTTTTTTTGTGGGCCTGGGGATGGAACCCAGAGGCATTTGACCTCCAAGCTACACCCTCTGCCCAATTTTTTGTTCTTTATTTTGAAATGGGTCTCACTGAGTTGCAGAGGGCCTCACTAAGTAGCTGAGGCTGTCCGCAAACCGTGATCCTCCGGTCTCAGCCTCCCAAATGCTGGGATTATAAACGTGTGCCACCACACCCAGCTATCATTTTTTAAGATGTCATTTATTTGCTCGTTTTTTGTGTTCTTTTTTTGTAATGGAGATTGAACCCACGGCCCTGCACATGCAAGAAAAGTGCTTTACTACTGAGCTACATCCCCAGCCTTAAAAAAATTTATTTGGGGACAGAATCTAATGTGCTTAGGCTTGCCTTGAGTTTGTAATCCTCTTTCCCTAGCCTCCCAAGTAGCTGGGATTAGAGGCATGTGCTACTGTGTCCAGTTTAGCCTTCATGTCTTATTGCCTTGAGTTGGCATTTAAGAGTCAACTTCTTTTCATCTAGTTCTCATTCTCAACACTCAGTCACTAAGACTGGAGATGGAGCTTTGAAACTATCTCTCGTGTCTATTTCTTTTAACATTCTTATCAATGTGGCCCCAGTCAAGGTGCTACCTATATTGGTGCCCTTTTTTGGGGGGGGCACAGGGGATGGACCTAGGGGCAGTCAACTTCTGAGCGACACCCCCCAGCCCTTTTTAATTTGATACAGGGTCTTGCTAAGTTGTCAAGGCTGGCCTTAAAGATGCAGTTTTCCTGCCTCAATCTCCCAAGTCTGGCATTACAGGCATGTGCCACTGTGCCTAGCCTCTGTCCTTTTGCCTACTTTTTAACTTTTGGGTAATGGACATCATAACAGGTCTATTTTCATTCATTGTATTGATTTGAAGTTCCCCAATGATTAGTGTTATTATTTATTTAGTATGCTTATCATTGGTCATTTGGATGTCTTCTTTGAAAAAAATGTCTATTTGATAATGTGCCCATTTTTTAGAACAGCCATATTAATCTTTTATTTGATCAGAATCACTCATGTTTTAGTTGAGTTGTTATTGGCTTATAGGCATTTTAAATCTATTTTTATGTATTTCTCCTTCAACCAAACACACCAAGTGATATGTGCTTGTATGTTTTTATTACTTTGGATCTCATTATAAAATATAATTTTAGTGCAACAAATAAAAGGATAAAACCATCTCTTTTGGTTATTAACCCCTTGTCAGTCATAATATTTGCAAATGTTTTCTCCCACTTACAGGTTACCTCTCACTCTCATTATTGTCTTATTTTCTGTGCAGTCTGCTTGTCTCATAGTGTTTTTGTTCTTGTGCTTTTGGTGCCATAGCCAGGAAATCTTGCTAAGACCAATGTCTTCCTCTGTTTCTTCTAGAAGATTTTAATTTCTCACCTCACATTTAAGTTTAATTTGTTTTGAGTTGATTGAGGAGTTGTGTATAAAATAAGGATAAGTTTTTACTTTTTCATGCAGTTGTCTTTCCAATACCATTCGTTGAAGAGACAAATATTTCCCTCTTTTGTAATATCAGCACCCTTTTTAAGGATGATGTGTTTTTGTATTCTGATAGCTTTCTTGCTAGTTCTCTCTCTCTCTCTCCCTCCCCCAGGGGCATTTTACCCCTGAACTACACTCCAGCCCTTTATTATATATTTTGAAACATAATCTCACAAAGTTGCTAAGGGCCTTGATAAGCTGCTGATACCTTTGTCTCAGTTTCCCAAGTACTGAAATTATAGACGCAAAGAACCAAGCCCAGACAAAGTATTTTATATTCTTATAAATATAATTAATTTTAATTGTCTTCATATTTTTCCATTTTAGTGTATACAAACACACTTGATTGTGCATTAATTTTTTATATTAAAATCACTATGTTTATTAGCTCTCACAGAGTTTGTGTGTGTGTGTGTGTGTGTGTGTGTGTGTGTGTGTATGTACTCTTTAAAGTCTTCTATATATAAGATCATGTATCTGAGAACAGTAATTTACTTACTCTTTTTTAATTTGGATGCCTTTTTTAGTGTGATTGCTCTTTCTAGAACTTCTATACTGTGTTGAATAAAACTCGTGAAACAATTGATTATTGTACATTAATTTTTTATATTAAAACCACTATGTTTATTAACTATCACAGAGTTTAGTGTGTGTGTGTGTGTGTGTGTACTCTTTAAGGTCTTCTATATATAAGATTATGTATCTGAGAACAGTAATTTACTTTTTTTAATTTGGATGCATTTTTTAGTGTGATTGCTCTTTCTAGGACTTTTAGTACTGTGTTGAATAAAAACTGGCGAGACTGAGCATCCTTGTTTTGTTCCTGATTTTGAACAGGTTTCAGTGTTTCACTGTCAAGTATGATATCTGCTATGGGCATTTATATATATCCTTTATTATATTGAGGTAATTGCTTCTTATTTCATTTTTTAGTGTTTTTATTTTGAAAGGGTGTTGGATTTTGTAAAATGGTTTCTGCCTCTATTGAGATGATATATATTTTTATGCTTTGATCTGTTAATATAGTATGTTATATTAATTTCTTGTGTATTGAATCATCTTGTCAGCCGAGAGATAAATTCTACTTTATCATGAGGTATGATACTTTTAATGTGCTGTTGAATTTGTTTTGTTGAAGTTTTTTTTACATCTGTATTCAGTATGAATATTAGTATTCATTTATTGGTAGTGTGTTTTTCTAGCTTCGTTATCAGAGTAATGTTGGCCTTATAAAATGAGTTTGGAAGTGTTCTTTACTCTTCGGTTTTTTGAAATAACTTGAGAATTGGTGCTAATTCTTCATATGTTTACTGGAATTTCTCAGTGAAGCCATCTGGTCCAGGAGTTTTCTTTATTAAAAGGTTTTTGATTACTGACTCAATCTCTTTACTAGTTATAGGTCAGTTTAGATTTTCTTTGTGTGTGTGTGTTTATTTTTTAATTTTTGTTGGTTTTTTTTTTAATTGGTGTACTGTATTCATACATCATAATGGGATTAAAAAAAAACTTGTGTAGACATACATGCACACATCACCCAGTTAGCCCCTACCCAATCCCCACCCTATTCCCTCCCCAACCCTCCTTCCCATGCTTGGCTTAGTGGTTGACATCTAATATTATAGCAATTTATCCAAAATTAACAATGATAATCTCACATAACAGATTCATCATGAATTTGTCTCTGCAAATTGTATGTTTTCAGAAATTTTTATTTTATTTAGGCAATCCAAATTTTGTGTATGTTTATAATATGATTTTTTAAATATTGGTGACAACAGTTGCAATTTTTTTATTTCTGAGTTCCGAGACATATTTTTTGTAGCTCATCTAAAGCTTTTTCAGTTTTGTTGATCTTTTCAAAACATACTCTTTATTTCATTGATTTTTCCACAGTTTTCTCATTTGATGATTTTGTTCTTTCGAAAACCTTCCCACCACAATCTTACTATCTGTTTTTCTGGACTAAATATAAGCTCAGTTATTTTTGTTCCTTAAGGTATAAAGTTAGGTTTTTACTAGAGATTTTTCTCCTTCTTTTCACTAGTGTAGATGTTTGGTTGTATAAACTGTCTTCACAGCATCCCATAAGCTTTGATCATTTGTGCTCTTGTTTTCATTGGTTTGAAGCTATATTCTAAGTTTCTATTGGATTTCTTGTTTGGCCTGTTGGTTATTCAAGAGTGTGTTTTAGGGTTGTGAATTTTTCAGTTAATTTGTTTCATTCAATTATAGTTATAAAATATATTTGGTAGGGTATGAGTCAATGTTAATTTTCAAATTTATTTGTAAACTAACATGGGATCTATTTTGGAGATTGTTCTGTGTGTGCTTGAGGAGAGTGTACATTATGTTGCTCTTGGGAGGAATGGTCTGTGTATTGGATCCATTTGGTCTATAGTGTTATGCAAGCTTTCTATTTACTTACTAATTTTATATTGATTACTTAAAGTATTAAATTATCTACTACTGATATGTTAATCTTATTTTCCCTTTAGTTTCATTGATGTTTGCTTTATATATTTGGGTGCTTTTTATATCAGAAATATATATATTTATAATATGTGCTCCTGGCAAATTCACCCTATTAGCATTATATAATAGCCTTCTTGTAGTTTCATAAAATTTTTTTACTTTAAAATCTGTTATTTGATGTATCACAACTACTTTTTAAATTACATGTTTTCATGGAATATATTTTTTTATTCTTGCATTTAATTTGGACTATGTATATCTTTAAAACTAAATTGAGTTCTCCCCACCCCTGGACTAGAGACTGAACCCTGGGCTACTCTACGACTGAGCTACATCCCAGCCCACTTTTTATTTATTATTTTGTGATAGGATCTGGCTAAGTTGCCAAAGTTGCCCACAAACTTGCTATCTTGTGCCTGAACTTCTTAAGTATATGAAATTATAGATATATATAGCATCCTACCATTAGCATCGTATATAGCTAAATTGAGTCTCTTCTGGTTGAATTGTTTTATTTTGTTTTTCAAACTCTTTCTACCAATCTCAAATCTTTAGATTGGAGGTTTAATTCATTTGTAGCTAATAACTGATAAGGAATAATTTCTGTCATTTTTCTATATGTTTCTATTATAACTCTTTTGTTTCTCTTTGTGTCTCTTGCTCTTTTTCTTTGTGTTTTGTTAATCTTTTTGTAGTGAAAAGATTTCACCTCATTCCTTTGTATCTTCTGTGGAAATTTTCTTTGTGGTTATCATGAAGGTTACATAAAATGACATATAATTATAAGCATCTATTTTAAGTTTAAAAAAGCTTCAACTCTACATAAGGACCATACACTTTTACTTTTCTTACCTGCAACTTATGTCACTAATATCAAATATATTTATATTTTGTATCTAATGCCTTTTTGTCAGTGCTGGGGATCAAATCCAGTATCACTTACATGCTAGGCAAGCACTCTACCTGAGAGCTACACCCTTAGTCCTGACATTTAACTTTCCTACCAAACCTAACAGTGATTTATGAACTAATGTTAAAGTTTTACATATACATCTATATATTTACCTGTTCTCATGGATTTTGTATGTTTATGTTTATCATATTTTTCTTTCAACTCAAAGTATTTCTTTTAACATTTCTATGGCAAGATATTTCTAAGGTAGGCTATTCTTAATCTGCGGGGTGGTGATTTTCCTCCTCCTGTATGTTATCCTACTTCCTTTAAACCTGCAATCTTCCTGTTATAAAATACAGTGATAGTCTTATGAAAGCTACCTTGTGTGTGCCACATATTTCTTGCTCTTTTCAAATTTTGAATATAATGTAACTTTTGACAGTTTTTTTTTTTTTTTTTTTTTGGTGTGTGTGTGTGTGGTACTAGGGGTGGAACCCAGGGGCTTTTCTACCTCTGGCCTATACTCCCAGACCTATTTTATACTTTATTTGGAAACAGGGTCTCACTAAGTTACTGAGAGGCTCACTAAGTAGCAGAGGCTGGCTTTGAACCTGTGCAATCCTCCTGTCTCAGCCTCCCAAGCACTGGGATTACAAGCGTGTGCCACCACACCTGGCCTAACCTTAGACAGTTTAATTCTAAAATATCAGTGTTTATTTCTTTGATTTTCTGCCAGAGTCCATTGGACTTACCTGGATATCAATTTTCTTTCCTAGATTTGAGAAGTTTCTAGGTATTCTTCAAATATTCCCTCTTTCTCTCCTGCGCTCGCTCTCTCGCTCTCTCTCTCTCTCTCTCTCTCTCTCTCTGTTTCTTGATGTATACCACAACATTCTTAAACTTGCTTCACTTTTAGTCCATCTGGCTGTAAATTTCAAATAAACTATTTGAGTTTGTTGATCTTTCTGCTTGCAAAAAAATTTTTTGAGTGCTGGAGAATAAACTCAAAGGTCTTTTACTTGAGCTACATCCCAGTCCTACTTTATTTTTTGAAACAATCTCACTGAGTTGCTGAGTCTCACCTGTGATCTTCCTGTCTCAGCCTCCAAAGTACAGTGATTACAAACATGCACCACCATGACAAACTTCCTCAAGTATTTTGTTGAAACTTTGTAATAAAGTTTTTAGTTTATTATGTTCTCAATTTCTAGAATCTTCATTTGGTTCTTTGTTAATGTATCTCTATACTTGTTTAAGTTTTTATTTTTTCACGAATATTTTTCTTGAGTTTGTGTTTTTAATTCTGTGTGAATTTGTTCAAATACCCATATATTTTTATTTTTATTTTTTTCTTTTCTTTATTTTTTTAATTTTTTATTGGTGCACTGTATTCATACATCATAGTGGGATACAAACTTTTGTAGACATACATGCACACATCGCCCAGTCAGCCCCACCTGATCCCCACCCCATTCTCTCCCCATCCCTCCTTCCCATGCTTGGCTTAGTGGTTGATATCTAGTATTATAGCAATATATCCAAAATTAAAAATGATAATCTCACATAACAGTTTCATTTGTCTGATACCAAGCTTTTGATAACTTAAAGATAACATTTCAATATTTCTTTGTGCTTTCTTTCTTACCAGAGAATATTTTTTTAGGTGAAATTATCATACATTTATATATTTATTTTTCAGAAAAAAAATCTATCCTAATATAGAATATGGACTCTAGATACCCAAAATGATCTCAAAAAAGAACAAAGCTAGAAGATATATATTTTCTGATTTCAAACCATATAAAGCTACAATAATTGAAACAGTGTAGTACTGTTCTAAAGGCAGATATATAAACCATTGGAGTTAAATACAAGCCTAGAGCTAAATTCTTCCCTATATTGTCAAGTTTTTTTTGACAAGATTTCCACGAACATTTGGTGGGGGAAATAATAACCTTTTAACTAAATATTGTTGAAAAATAATAATTACATGAAAAAGATTAAATTGGACCCTTATCTAACACCATATACAAATATTAACTCAAAATAGATAAAAGACCTAAATATAAATCTTAAGACTATAAACTTTTAGAAGAAAATCTGGGTCATAAAACCTCACAACATTGAAATTGGCAGTGATTTCTTGGATATGATTTCAATGGCATAGGCAACAAAAGGGTAAACAAACTCCCTAAAAAAATATATATATATTGTATATCCAAAGACAATGTAAACAGAGTTAAAAGTTACTGATAGAATGGGATAAAATATTTCAAAATGCTATATCTGAAGGTATATTAATATTCCAGCTAGAAATCCTAAAAATTAACAACAATAAAAGCAAACAATACAATTTAGAGATAGGTAAAAGACTAACATAAGTAATGAATCTCCACAGATAACTAATCTTAGTTGTCTGTTGGATGGAAACTCTTGTTTCTCTGGTTCTGGTGTGTGTTACCTATTTCTTCTTTGTAGTTAATCTCTTTGAGTATTTTCTCTAGTGCTGGTTTTGAAGACATAAATTCCTTCAGTTTCTGTTTGTCATGGAAGCTTCTTATTTCTCCATCTAATTTGATAGAAAGTTTTGCTGGGTAGGAAATTTTTGGCTGGAAGTTGTTTTCTTTCAGAGTTTGGAATATGTTACTCCAAGCTCTTCTGGCTCTCATGACTTGGTTTGGGAAGTCTGGAGTGATTCTAGTTGGTTTGCCTCTGAATGTCACTTGGCCCTTTGTTTTTGTTGCCTTTAAGATTCTCTGCTTGGCTTCCACATTGGTCATTTTGACAATTATGTGGTGTGGGGATCCTCTTCTCCAATCCTGTCTAAAGGGAGTTCTATAAGTTTCCTGGACCTGTGTATCAACCTCTTGCTCTATGTTTGGAAAATTTTCTGCTATTACTTCCTTGAAGAGATTGTTGATCCCTTTGGTTTCACCTTCTTTTCTCCCCTCTATTCCAATTATTCTTAGGTTAGGTCTCTTAAAATGGGCCCATATTTCTTCAATGTCACATTCCTGCTGTCGGATATTTTTTTCTAGATTAGAAACTATGCGTTCATTTTTGGATCATCTTCTAAGAGCGATATTCTATTCTCCATGTGGTCTAATCAGTTGTTTGTACTTTGAAGTGAGGCCTTTACTTCATTAATTGCATCCTTTATTTCTTTTTGGCTCTCTCTGAATTCTTTTCGAAACACCTCTATTATTTCTACAGTTATTTTCCTGATTTGATCTTCTAGAAATCTCTGAATTTCTGTTTTATCGGGTTCTGATGTTGTGGGGTTGTGGGCATTCATTGCTCCATTGTTATTCCTCTTTCCCATGATTTCAGAAGTTTGTGCCTTCTCTGGGTTCTTCCCTTGGGTCACTATGACTTCACTTAAGGCACTCTGGATCTCGAGTCTGTGGTATCTCAGTCACCACTACTCCTTTACTGGGTTGTATCACAGAGTCTCAGACCCAGGGAGTCGATAGAGGCTGCTTTAGACTATGGAGGGTGCCAGGTTGGGCGTTCTCCTATGGTGTGATATCTCTGCCACCGCCCTTCCCCCACTGGGTCAAGTCCCTGGAAGTGCAGTACTGGGATTTCTCCTCTGGGGCCCGCAATTGTACTCACTGTTGTTGAATACACAGATCAATCGAGCTGTAGTGGACTTGGTGAATTTGTTGCTGCTGCCGCAGGTGGCAATATGGCGCTACTGCCACACCCTCGGCCGTGAGGCTGGCGTATTTCTTCTTGGTTTTGATTTCCACTCTGAATCCCTGCAGCGTGTGCTGAGCTCAGCCACTGGGAGCTTTAGATGCTCCCTGCGCCGAAAAATCCCGCCCGGCTGTTCCGCAATGGCTCACCTCGGCTCGCTGTAGCCGTCCGGTGAACTTGCTGCCGCCGCCGGCAGTATGGCACTGCTGTTGCGTCCTCGGCCGTGAGGCTGGTGTATCTCCTCTGTGGCTCTGAGCTTTGTTCTGAGTCCCCTTCCTCTCTGGAGCCTGGTGATTTTTTTTTTGTTTCCCTGGTGATTTTTTTTTTATTTCTCTGGTGATGGTGTTTTCTGGCTATGAAAGGTGCTGATTTTGTGGTAATGGAGATTAGTTGTTAGCGAGGCTCTTAAGCCCCGCTTTTCTTGGTCGCCATCTTCCCGGAAGTCCCCCCATATATTTTTAAAGGTGAGTTTCTAAGATTTTATTTTTGTCCTTTTATTGGACCAGGTTTTTCCATTTATGTGTATATTTCACAAGTTTGAGTTGGTGTCCATGCATCTTTAAAAAAAAAAAAAAAAAAAAGGAAGCACCTCAGCCAGGTAATCCTAGTACTTGGGTGGTTGAGATAGGATGATTGCAGGTTTGAGTCCAGCCTCAGAAACTTGGCAAAACCCTGTTTCAAAAGCAAATAAATAAAGCCAGGTGTGGTAGCACACGCTTGTAATCCCCGCGCTTGGGAGGCTGAGACAGGAGGATGACGCAGGTTCGAAGCAGACCCTGTTTCCAAATAAAAATATAAAATAGGTCTGGGAGTGGTGGAGACAGTAGGATGACACAGGTTTGAAGCCAGACTTGCTGGCTTAAGAGACCCTGTTTCCAAATAAAATTATAAAATAGGTCTGGGAGTGTAGCCCGGAGAAGGGTTCCATCCCCAGTACCACCAAAAAATAAGATAAAATAAATAAATAAATAAATAAATAAATAAATAAAATAGCGCTAGGGTGTAACTCATAGGCAGAATGGCCCTGGTATTGATCCCAAGTACCAAAACAAACAAAAACAAAAAACCAACAAAAAAAATACACCTCTTCTAATTTTTGTGGGCTTGGTTTGTATAAAGGAATATTTTCAGCCTGGCAAGAGATTCTGAGGGCTTTCATAAAATATTTTTACTGTTGTTGGGATCATGGATTGTAAAAACTCTGGGCCTGTGCATGCAATTTCTCAATTAGAGGAGCTTGCTTGTTTCTTTTTCAGGAGCTCATAAACTCTTGTTCACTCTTGTGTCTGCAGCACTGCAAGTTCTCTAATTCAGCAGCAGAAAGATGTCTACTCTTTCATATGCACAGCCACCACCAAGCATATAAAAACATCTTAACCAAGCTTATATAAGCATCTTATTGCCAGGTTCTAAAGACAAGTACATACCAAAACCTTGGCCATCTTTGCGAAAAGCCAGAGTGTCAGATACATGCATACTCTGCAGCTCTCCTTCCTAAGAGACTCTTATAATTTTTCTCTGAACCATACTTAAGATTGGAAGTTGTCCCCTATTACTCTTTGTTCCCAGTGGCCGCTGGACCTCTAAACTCATCTGGTAACATCACTACTCCATTTTTCTTTTTTTTTTTTTTCACAAGGACGGTATCACTAGCTGGAGTTATCTTTCTAATTACTGAGCTTCAGGGAAAGCTGGAATAGTTAAGTGAAACCATCCTTCTTAGTGATTTCAATACAGCTGTTTTCAGGTTTGTGTTTTTCTGTAGTACTCCAACTCCTGAACTGGATTCTGTAATTCTTAAAGATGTATTTTAGCTGTACATTATTGTTAAATCAGTTTCTCTAGTGAATTAGGGGCTGGGGTTTCCATCTTATTCTGCAATCTTATTGATGTCACTATAACTTATAACTTTCTTCAGTGTGCAATGTAATGAGGATTCATATTTTCTTTTAGTTAGTAATTTCACATTGACCCATTGATTTTTGGTTAGAAATATCCTCATTTTCCTCATTTATAAATACTAATTTTGTCTTCGAATTATCTTTGATTAGGAATTGCTTAAGGCCTATGCCTTGTGTTTTAGGTATTCACCCAAATGTATTAATTGTTTATTTTACATTTTAAAAAATAAATTTATGATGAGAATAACTTAAAGCTTCAATTTTTAAAAGAATTTTCTTTCGACCAATTGGTGATCAATTTTTGTAAGTACTTCATGTATTCAAGAAAATTTATAGTTTTTAAGGATTATAAAGATATTTCTACACACCTATGATATCAAATGTAATGACAGTTATATGCCATTTTCTATAATCTGTCTGGTTAAGAGGTATATTTTTAAAAACCATACTATGACCTACATTTTACCATGCGTTATATGTACAATAGTTTTATTTAGATATATTGCTTGATGTATATGAATTTATGATTTGACCTGTTTCATTAACTTGTGCTTTTTTATATTTAGTACTTTTTATTTCAATTTTTAAACAAATTTGTTTTTTTCTGTTTCATTTAAAAAATTTAATTAGCTCCTTAATTTTAGGCTTTTTTCTTATTTACTTAAAGTGTGTAAATGTTAAAAAGATAAAAGTGGGGTTTCTAGCTAAATTTAGCCATTCACTGGATGATCTTTGTCTTTTAGTGGGAAAAGTTCATGCTTTCATATATGTAATGTAGATTGATATAGTTTACTTGTAAAATATGAGACACCAAGTAAATTATATAATAGTTTGACTTATTCTCCTCTGCATTCTAATGATGTTACATCTCAATCTTTTAGTTATTTAACTTTTGATTAAAGTTTTAATCAGAATAATTTTAATAAGAAAATATTGTTTGTGGTGTTTAGGATTGAGACCAGAGGCATTTTGCCTCTGAGCTACACCTATTTTTAATGCTTTATTTTAAAACAAGATCTCACTATGATACAGAGGGCCTCACTAAGTAGCTGAGGCCAGGCAAGGACCTGTGATCCTCCTGTCTCAGCCCCCCAAATGCTGAGATTACAAGCGTGTGCCACCACGCGTGGCAAGAAAATATTTTTAAAAAGTATGAATAGGATCCTGGAAAGAGAAAAAGGGATATAAAATCAGTGTTTGGAGGCTGTTTATAAGGAGGAAAGAATAGTCCAAATCCTTTGATTTAGGCATCAGGTTAGGCTATATATTATGCATAGGACCATCAGGTCTTTAGACTTTAATAAATTATTTACCATGTTCTCATATGAGCTACTTCCCAGAATCTCACTGAGCCATTCAACATATGAAGTGTATAAAGTGCAGAGTCTGACATGAAAACCATTCCCTGGGCATGAGCATGGTTAATTCTATAGCATTGGGAGAAATTCTCTCCATGTTCTTTATACCTCAAGGAAGTTTAATTCTATAAAAATTTATCTCTCCTGCAACAATTAAAAGTGAAATATCTTGTATACTTCTGAGATTTCAATGAGAAACCAAGAAAAAATATCTAGCAATGTGCATTTACTCAATGATTCTAATGATCTTTCACCTTTATTACTTTCCTTCCAACCTATTTCTTTTCCTCTTATTTTCTGGCAATGCTCCCAGCTCCATGAAGCATACCCTGCTAAGAGTCAGAACATAGATTTTTACTATGAGCCTTGGGCAGCAAAATGAAGCGGAGAGCTGAAAATTTCCAAATGAATTCATTCTGCATTTGTAGGAAACAAAACCAAGTATGAAAAAATAATGCTTTGAAGGTAGATTTTAATGAAATTATAACTTTAGCATATTTTGCAAATAGTTTTACATATTTTGATTTCTTTGATGTTTTTATTTGGACATTTATGAAATGCATTTATAAAAATAAGAGTTAAAGGTTTATCTTGTGCTTTTCAAACCCAGTTATACATCACAGTCTCCTAGGCAGGTTATCTTTAAATGCAGATTTCTAGACTGTACTATGCAGTCTGACTTAGTAGATATGATGTGATGCCCATGAATCTGTATTTTAAAATTCTTCTTGGGTGACTGACTTACAGAAAGTTTGAAGGACGACTTAGCAAAATACAAAACTCTACTCTTTGTGTCTTTCCTTTAGATTTTTATATATAATTTCCTTTCACTAAAATAAATTTAGTATTTTAGATGAAATGTCTAGCCATTGTGAATAAGTTAATTTTATTTAAGCAAATAATTTTGCAATTCAAGCATTAAGTTTAAAGCCATTGTGAAAGTTTACTAGGAAATTTTCTATCATTTGTCCATGTAGAATCAGCCTAAAATCTGAAAGTAGTTTTTGTTTAGTTAACCTTATCAGATTAAATGGGATCAATTTCTTGTTTAAATAACGTATTCCAAGTAAATAGAAAAGTATCGTAATATCAAAAATATAAAAGATTTCACCGGGCATGGTGGTGCATGCTTGTGATCCCAGTGCTTGGGAGGCTGAGACAGGAGGATCACATGGGTTCAAAGCCAGCCTCAGCCACTTGTGAGGCTCTCAGCAACTTGGTGAGACCCCGTTTCCAAATAAAGTATAAAATAGGTCTGGGGGTATATCCCGAAGGTACAAAATGCCTGGGTTCCACCCCCAGTAACAGACACATACACACACACACACACACACACACACACACACACACGCATGTATTTATATATAAAAGATTTAAAGCTACATTTAAGAAAAAATAACAGCTCACATTTTGCTCTAAAACAATACAGCAAGAATAGAAGCATATAACTCTGAATCAAACATTATTGCTGTTTGAGCAATACACTAATTACAGTCTTTTAAAGTAACTAGTGATAATAGAAGTTGCCTACACATATATCCAACAAAATACATGAAAATACAGGGTAAGATGAATTATTACTTACTTCATTTTTGTCTCATAGTTGAAGATTAAAAATATTCTGAAGTATTTTTTTAAATCCACCATAGTATCAGAAATTAATGTTTGCAACCAGATTTAATTCTACAATTCAGTATGTATATTATATATAATTTTATGTTATATATTTTATATAATTATATATAATTTTATATTATATATATTTGTAATTATATATTTTATATAATTATATGTAATTTTATATTATATATATTTGCAATTAACTGCCTACTGGCACTTGAATGAAATAATCCCAATTGAAATTGGGTATAATAAAAACCATTTTATTATTCAAATTGCATCAGTGGTTTAGTTGAAGATGTGAACTTGCTACCTTTCTCCCTCTTCCCACCTCAGACCTGTATCAAGGAGGGTTAGAAGGTTTGAGAGAGGAAACAGTAGCTATTAAGTCAGAATAATAATAATTACTATAAAGGACATAAAAATCAATCAAGTTGTTTGGAGGTCTTAGACTGAAGGGAATTTCATTATTGTTCCTTTGTACTCACTGCTTTTCACAAATAAAACATTGCAAATGCATGAAGTGAGCTCTTTTAGGGATCTTGAATGATCTTTGTAGAAAGAAACTTTATAACTTACTTTTTCATTATTCACTTCTTTAAAGGGGATGGATACTTATAAATCTCTGTCGGTACTATATAAGTAATTTAAATTTAAAGAAGTACTACAAACATGCCATATGTTACTCCATAATTTTTAAGAGTGGAATTATTCCTTTGGATAACATGAAATTCCTGGATGATACATGGTTATGTTAATTTACATGGATTTATGGAAGAATGTATTACATATTACTAAACAGGTACCCTAGCTCTCTGAAAGTACAAATGGCCTATTTCATTCTCAAGTGCCCTCACGTCATGTCACTTATTCACTGTGGTTTAATTGAAGAGTAGTTATCTAGAAATACTGTAGATACTTCTAGAGAAGTAATTGACCAACTTGATGAGAGAGGTCATAATGATCCTTATGATAGAAATGTTAACTAAAGGACAATAAAGTAGTAAAGTAAAAATGTATAGGTTAAGCTCCAACAGAATGACATGGAAAATTAGTGGGAAGAAAGATTGGGGAACACTGGGACCATTTGAGAGAGGGGATGTTGGTTTTTTATAGTACTTTGATAAATGTGGGAGAGAGAGAAGTAGAGGAAAATCTATAAAATAACAGCACAACAACAAGCATGAAAATATTAAAGTGCTTGATATATTTGGAGACAATTAAGAAATTTGTTTGGCTAATGATAAATTGTGTGGCATAAAAATGAGAAATAAAGACCAGAATATGAGCAACAACGATATGGATAGAGAATTCAAGGAAGAACAAATTGAGAATAGTAACAAGCATATGAAAAATTGATTCATCTCATTGGTCAGAGAAATGCAAATTAAGTTTTTTAAATCACCATTTTAACACCCTCAAATAGGTGAAAATTAAAAGTATCTAACGTTAGCCGGGCATAGTGGCACACGCTTGTAATCCCCGCGCTTGGGAGGCAGAGACAGGAGGATCGCGCAGGTTTGAAGCCAGCCATGCTGGCTTAAGAGACCCTGTTTCAAAAAAAAAAAAAATTATATATATATATGTGTGTGTGTGATTATGTGATAGGTCTGGGAGTGTAGCCTGGAGGTAGAAGGGTTTCCAGGAACCCCAGTACCATACACACACGAAAAGTATCTAAAGTAACTATTACAGAGATGATTTGGAGCAGAGGATGAGAGGATGATACAGTAGTGCAAACTCAGATCTGGCCTTTTTTGCTGGTCACATGGGATTTCAAACATTGCCACTTTGCAGTTAGATGTTACAAGGTCACAACTCTGGCCGGTTGAATGATCAATGTGAATAGGTGTGCATTTGTGTCAAACCACTTATCACTGCAAGTAGTCTAGCTTATCTTCACCTCTTACCAAGAGTATGGGTGAGACTTCACATGATGGAGGCTTCCTGATGACTGTGAAGATGACAACCCCAAATTCAAAGTATGACTTACATCATAAAGGACTATTGGGCTAGAGAATTGTCTGAACTTCTGATTTTTGTGTGAATGAAAAATAGTATTTTTCTGATAACTCCTGAAATTTTGGGACTTTTTACTTGTTCCAACATAACTGACTCTACTTGGACTCATATGAATATTTTTATACACTGCTAAAAGAAACATGAAGTGTTAAATCTCTTTGGAAGGCAATCTAACAGCATCTATTATAGTGATTTGGATCTAGAATGCACTCCTAGCCCTCACTGAAGCTAGGTAGCAATGTTGGAAGTAGGACGGGTTGCTAAGGAGAGGTCCCTTGGAATCCTTGGGGATTACATGGTTCTTTCTCCTCCTGTAAATTCTCTCTCCTTGGCCTTTGTGATGTGACGGCTCTTTGAGCTTTTCTTCTCCTCAACTCTGCAGAGCCACCCTCATATGGACTGAGCCTCTACATCTTCAAAAATTGTGAGCAAATAAATCTTTCTTCATTTAAGTTGCATGGCCAGCTGTTTGAGATTATACCAGTTAGAATATTGACCAAGATACCTACTAAATTAAGAAACATAAACCCTTTGTCCTATCAAATTCACTGTTGGGAATTTATCCTCTGGAAGTAAACATACCAATTAATAAAGACATTATAAGGTTACATATTATAGCATTTTTGATGACTAATAAAAGAAAAAGCTCCCAAATCAGAGGACATTTTAAATGTGGCATGTTCACACTACAAAATGGTATATAGCTCATAAAAAATTAGAGAATTTAAGTTCTTATCTTTTTTTGTTTGTTTGTTTTTTTTTTTTTTTTTTTTTTTTTTTTGGTGGTACTGGAGTTCCTGGAAGCCCTTCTACCTCCGGGCTACATTCCCAGACCTATTTTATATTTTTATATGGAAACAGGGTATCTTAAGCCAGCGAGGCTAGCTTCGAACCTGTGTGATCCTCCTGTCTCCGCCTCCCAAGTGCTGGGATTACAAGTGTGCGCCACCACCCCCGGCTAAGTTCTTATCTTTTAAAGAATTAAAATGCTATAATATATCTGGAAATAATTTATGTAATACATAAATGTATATATGCTACAACACAATTTTTAAGACAGGATAAAAACTGACATGTTTTCTTATTTGTGCACATAATTCTATAGAAGTATATAAGTTTAAAATATGAAAAATGTCACATTAGTGCGACTTGGGTAGTAAGAAAGGAAGATGATATATTGATACAGAAAAAGACTGAAAGATCATCTATTCATGCATGGAAAGGAGGAAGTGATTATGGGGAAAACTGTCAAAAGACCACAAAGGGACCAGACATGGTGGCACATGTCTGTAATCTCAGTATTTGGGAGGCTGAGACAGGAGTATTGCATGAGACTATTTCAAAACAAAAATTTAAAAAAGAGCTGGAGGTGTAGCTTGGAGGTAGAATGTCTCTGGTTTCAATCCTTAATTACCCTCCCAACACTCAAACAAATCACAGAAGGCACACTGTTTCATGACTTCTTCAGAATGCTAACCATAGAACCCAATTTATCCTGGCTCTGCCCTGCAAAAAGTACTTAAGGCCATCAACTGTATGTATGGGATATAACATATAGGAAAAGATATTTTAGCCTTTAAGGATATCGTCTACCTAATGTTGCTAGAGTTTCTACTTAATAGCAATTTACTGTCACTAGCATATTTAATACCTACTTATTTAATAAATCTTTAATATCTTATTTAATAGTTCAGATTTAACCTTAGAAGATGTTTCTTTTCACAAAATGAATGTTTACTCTCAATTTATATACTGTACCATTGTAACTTTTTAAGTCACTTTTAATTCTTTGTATTCTTTTCTTTGACAATTAAAAAATATAAAACTTAGTTTGAATCATCTTTTGTATTGAAATAATCCCTTTATCTCTTTCTTAGAGGAGTACTAAGAGGTTTTCCAAGCCAGCATTCCATGTGTTGTCCCAGGCATTATTTCCATATATATATATGTTATCCCAGGACATTGAGGAAGGCATATGCCATGTTACTAGGGCACACTCACATGGATTTTTTCATGTTCCTTTGATTTAAAAAATATTCTCTTATCTATTTATTTTGATATGTCCCTTAAGTTGACATAATAATGAAATATAATTAGTTTTATTTTCTATAGATTGACATAGCTCTCATTTCTTTCCATCCCCAGCCAATGGTGACAATTATTATACTTTCTGTCTCAATGACTTTGAACATTCTAGGTATTTCACATGAGTGGCATCGTGTGATATTTGTATTAATATGTCTGACATATTTCACTTTGTAAAACACTTGTCCCAAGCCTAGATCTCCTATACATGTGAGGTGATTTTTATTAAGTGAATAGTAGAGCATCATTTTGATCCACAGAATCCCTTGGCTCCTTCCTGGCGCTCTCCATCAGACCTAAGTGGGGTCTATAACTGGAACTTCTTTATTGAACTTTGTGATAAATGCCTATTTCCTGTCTGACTTGTGGTGCAGTAATGACTCACACCCTGAAGGTGATATGTGGATGTTGGTATTACTGGAAGAGGACATCCCGGATATGTTTGTCATGTCAAAAAATTGTTTACCATGTTTCAGAATGGAAAGTTTTTCAGACCTACTGACCTTTTGGAGTATTTCCCAGTAAGAAAAAGTTGCTCACATTTCTCGGTAGCATTAATGTAAATTTAATTACTTGGTATGCCTGTGGTATAATTTTTCTTCCTTGTAAAGGTAGGTCAGCACATTAGAAAGGTTAAGAATCTCATTCTAATTGGAGCCACAAAATATCGTTAATTAAATCCCCACAGGAGTTCCTTTGGATTGAACTACATATATTGAACTCATAGAAGATTAAACAGTGTAATCCTTTTACTTCTTTAAAGGAAGATAGCATATTTTCTTTTTCAATTATGATGTTTAAAATGCATACTTACATCCTATTTCTAGCTGACTATAAGACTTGTAAGTTTCTTTCACCGGAAAAAAGTGTCCCTTTAAATGCATACCCCACTAATAATTATAATGTTATTAATAGACCATGCAGTGCCTTTCACCAAAAATCAAGAAGCCCTGTGGTTAGTCTCATTTTATGTCTTTCCATAGGACAAAATTATTACCAGGTTATTTTTATAGTTTTCAAGTCCCCTTACAATAAGTCCTTGTGTAGACTATAGTAAAAGGGTTTCAGAGTCCCATCAGAGAAATTAACTGGCCCAATCCTGTTCCTTGTAGCAAAATTGTGTTCATAATGCAGTATACCTGACTTCCCAAGTGTACTTTGAAACATTTTTACTGTAGGTAAATTCAAAGTATAATTTTACTTTCCTTTATGGTTCTATTTGCCCTCTGGTGATCCATATGAAGTTCAGGCAATTCTATGTAGTTCTTTTAAAGTTTATGGGGTTTTCCCTGGAAAGAGTTAGATGTGCCAATAACTGCTGCCTGTTGATTTTTTATTGTAAACTGTAAGACAGTGTTTTCTATGTGACTCTTCTAGAATTGCTGCTCACATGTGAAAAGTAAATGTACAAACTTACTGGAAAAGGCTAATAAAACAATTGATGAGGCCCTTTCAGAACTGGTCACCTTGCCTATGGATTCTGAACCAACTGAAAACCAACCAGCCAATTTTATTTTTAATGGAAAATCTGTCTGAATAAAATAACTTGGATTATTATTTTTTTTAAATCAGAACTGCCTATTCCTCTTTATTCTTAAAATTTCCAATTGCTGAGAGAAAAACCCTACTATTAATTTGTAGACCCCACTTATTATTTATTCAAGGTGGAACACAGGTAATCAGAGGAGGAGGTAGATTGAGAAAGAGAGAAGAGCAAGCCATTTGGATCACTCTGTACTAGCCCTGCCTGAAAGTGAAACATGGGACACTAGATCTTTGACTTACATCTTCTCCTCAGTCAGATAAAGGATCAGATGAAGATTTGTTAAAAAAAAAAAAAAAAAGGTAGCTAGCTACAGGAGGATTCCCCTAAACCTCTTAGGAAATAGTGTTTACTATTTTATGCACCAACCACAACTCACAATGAGGAAAAAAGTGAAACTCTTTAAAAGGAGGCCATCAATGAACATGTTCTCGTTTGCTTCTCTTTTTAACATTTTACTGCTTTTTTACCTCCAACACCATCCACTTTATGCTATGAAGTATCTCCTGCGCATGTGCGTGGTCTCTGCCTGTTCAAGAATGTGCCCTCCTCTTCTCTGGTGGATGAACTGGCTATAGCCTATCCTTCAGGATCCAACCTGCATCAGATTCTTCATTAAGGCTTGCATGACATCAGTTGGGCATGCCTTTTCCACTTCGCATCTCCTCACAGTCCCTTGTACTCGCCCTCATTAGATTCACTAAGCAGTACTATGCAGGAGTTGGAAGGTGTGCTACCTTTCCTGATCCTTTCATAAGGGTCCCTGTCAACAGGCCTACAACAAAAGTAAGTTAGTGGTGCACGCTTGTAATCCCCACGCTTGGGAGGCAGAGACAGGAGGATCGCATAGGTTCGAAGCCAGCCTCACTGGCTTAAGAGACCCTGTTTCCAAATAAAAATATAAAAAAATAGGTGTCTGGGAGTGTAGCCCAGAGGTAGAAGGGTTTCCAGGATCCCCAGTACCACCAAAAAAAAAAAAAAAAAGAAGTAAGTTATTAAAAGAAAAATGTAGCAAATTTATGTTCAATGTTTTACTTCACACAAGAGCCTTCAGAGGCCCAGGGAAAACTGTGTGCTTAGGTTCAATGAAGAATGGGCAGCTGTGTAGACATGTGTTTGGACAAATGGGTATGATTTGTGTAATGAACAGAAGGGAGGAGGCTCAGCAAGGCCTTTCTGTTCAGAATCTTCTTGGCCTCTCTGGCACTCCCCTCCTTTTTTATGGGCCAGAATGCCTTCTGGAGTGAGGGTTTCATCACCTACTATTGGATAAGACGGGTCAGAGAATTTATTTTATAGTCATATTTTTCACAGAAAGGCAGGGAAAAAGTTTGAGTAGTATTTTTAGGTTCTATGTCTTACTTTGGAAAAAAAGAAGTTCTATTCTCTATGACCCACCTTGTGGATGAGGAATTCTGGTTTTTATAATTGGCTTTGAGGGAGAGTGAGGAGTGAGAGATAGGAGGGCAGGAGATGGTTCAAGGGCTTTTACTTCTCGGGTCTTCTAAGGCCCTTTAGTTCAAAGTATTCGGCGTGCCAAAACTCTGTACTTTGGGTATCATTTTTTAGCCACAATATCTATATTTTAGTTTATCTGTTTCTCTACTAGATTATAAAAATATAAAAACTATTCACTTTAAATAAATTAATGAGTGAATAAATGAAGAGTTAGAAATGAATAGGCAAGGGTTCTAACGCTAGTTTTGCACTAAATATGTTACATGAATTACTCATATACACTTAAGTGTTATATTCACTTAATGAAAAAAGAATCCATTAAGTAACTTAGTTATATAACATAGTTATATGCCTTGCTCATAAGATAATCTATTTAGTATAATTAATGCATAGTTATTGGGTAACTATTTTTTGTATACTGTGCTCCATGTTAGGTAAATAGTAGTTAAGGATGCAAAGATGGTCCTTATCCAACACAAAGAATAATAATGATATACATACGTGTTATATTCACTTAATGAATAAAGGACTTGGCAGTGAAGAATACTAAGAAAACAAAAATATTTCTACCAGGATCCAATACAATAATGGAATTGTGATGAGATTTAAATTAAGGGCAGAAACCTGGCATGATGGTGCATGCTAGTAATCCCAGCATTTGGGAAGCTGAGACAGGAGGATCATGGTTTGTGGACAGCCTCGGCTACTTTGTGAAGGCCTTTGCACTCAGTGAGATCCTGCTTCAAAATAAAGAATAAAAAAATAAGGCTGGAAGTGTAGCTTGGAGGTAGAATTCCCCTGAGTGCCATTCTCAGCACTGCAAAATAAATAAATAAATAAATAAATAAATAAATAAATAAATAAATAAATAAATAAGTTGTTTTGAGGGTAGAAGAACACTGCATGTTAAGACAGATTCATGTTTCAGAAAGTCCAGCAACTGCCATAAAGCCAATTTCAGGCAGCACAGAGCAGGACCTTAGGAATCTAGGAGCAATGATGATTTGTATGTGGGGAAAATGACTGAGGATTGAAGCCATGGTCATTCTACCTTCAAGTTAAACCACTAGATCTTCTTATTTTATATTTTTTAATAGTTGTTTTTTCCATATTTTATTTTATTTATATGTGTAACATATTGAAAATGGTGTACATTTAGATTGTGCCTTGTTCCCTCTCCTCCCAATAAATAGTGTCCTGGTTAATCATGCTGTATTTATACTATTATACATATTCGAATGTAGCTCCTCCATTGAACAACCTCAGCTTTCTTCCTCTCCTATCCTTCCATTCTAGCTTTGCTGAGATTTCCCCTCCATTATCTGGAGTCCCTCTGGTATTACCACTACTCCATAGCTTGGGCATATTAGAGAAAACATATGTCCCTTCTGTTTATGTACTTGACTAATCTCACTTAACATAATGTTCTACAGTTCCTTCCATCTTCTTGCAAATGCTATTATTTTATTCTTCTTCATAGCTGAATAGAATTCCATTGTGTGTATTTCCCATAATTTTGCAATCCATTCATCTGTTGATGGAGATCTAGGTTAGTTCCATATTTTGGCTATTACAAATTGTGCCGCTATAAACACGGGTATACATATGTTAATGTATTTCTCTGATTTCAAGCCCTTTGGAAAGATACCCAGGAGTGGTATAGCCGGATCAAATGGTGGATCTCTTCCCAGTTTTCTAAGGAATCTCCATAGTGGCTGAACTACTTTGCACTCCCACCAACAGTGTAAAAGAGTTCCTCTTTCCCCGCATCCTCGCCAGCATTTGTTGTTTGATTTCTTTATGCTTGCCACTCTGATTGGGGTTAGATGGAATCTCAGCGTAGTTTTGATTTGGATCTCCCTGATGGCTAATGATGTTGAATACCTTTTCATGTATCTATTGGCCATTTGAATCTCTTCTTTTGTGAAGTGTCTATTCAGTTCAGTTGCCCATTTCTTGATTGGGTTGTTTGTTTTGCTAGTGTAGAGTTTTTGAGCTCTTTGTATATTCTGGATATTAGCTCCCTATCAGAGTGGTGGCTGGTAAAGATCTTCTCTCATTCTGTACGCTTCCTCTTTAGGTTCTTGATGGTTTCCTTTGATGAGAAGAACCTTTAGTTTGATGCCATCTACTTGTTAATTCTTGCTTTAATTTCCTGTGCTTTGGAAGTCTTGTTGAGAAAGTTATTGCTTGTGCCTATATGATGAAGTGTTGATCCTATGCCTTTCTCTAATAACTTCACAGTCTGGTCTAAGTCTTTGATTCATCTCAAGTTGATTTTTGTGCACAGTGAGAAGGAAGGATTCAGATCCAACTTTCTACAAATGGATAGCCATTTCTCCCAGCACCATTTGTTGAAAAGGCTGTCTTTTCTCCAGCATATGAGTTTGGCCCCTTTGTCAAAGATCAATTGACTATAGACGTGTGGGTTTGTTTCTGTATCTTCTATTCTGTTCCACTGGTTAGTCTGCCTATTGTTGTGCCAATACCATGCTGTTTTTACTACTATTGATTTAGAGTATAATTTGCAGTCTGGGATTGTGATGCCTCCTGAATGGTTCTTGTTGCTGAGAATTGCTTTGGCTATTCTGGGTCTTTTCTTTCTCCATAAAATATTCATAACTGATTTTTCCAGCTCTATGAGAAATGTTGTTGGTATTTTAATGGGGATTTCATTGAATCTATAGATCACTTTTGGCTGAATGGCCATTGATGATATTTATTCTGCCTATCCATGAGCAAGGGAGATCTTCCCATCTTACAAGGTCTTCAATTTCTTTCTTTAATGTTTTGTAGTTTTCTCTTTAGAGGTCTTTTACATCTTTGGTTAGGTTTATTCCTAGATATTTTATTGGTTTAGAGGTTATAGTAAATGGAATAGTTTTCTTTATTTCTTTCATTTTGGATTCATTGTTGACAAAGAAAAGCAACTGATTTCTTTAGGTTGATTTTGTATCCTGCAACTTTGCTGAATTGATTAATCAGCTCTAGAAGACTTTTGGTTGAGTTCATTGGTTCTTCTAGATAAAGAATCATATAATCTGCAAATAAGGATAGTTTTAATTCCTCTCTTCCTATTTGAATTCCTTTGATTTCCTTCTCTTGTCTTATTGCTGTGGCAAGAGTCTCAAGGACTATATTTAAAAGGAGTGGTGATAATGGACATCCTTGTCTTGTTCCTGATTTTAAAGGGAATTCTTGCAGTTTTCCTCTATTCAATATGATGTTGGCTTTGGCTTTATTGTATATTGCCTTAATGATATTGAAAAATGTTCCTTCTATTCCAATTTTCTGCAGTGTTTTCTTTTTAACATAAATGGGTGTTGGATTTTGTCGAATGCTTTTTCAGCATCTATTGATATGATCATGTGGTTTTTGTTCTTAGTTCTATTTATATGATGAATAGGTCATTTTTTGCTGACCAACTGATGTCAATACTTATGCTGCTGTGAAGAGCGTTAGAAAATATAGCTTTTCAGATCATTCTTCAGTGAAGGGCTCTGATCTCTTTTGAAGCATTTTGCAGTCATATTCAGCACATATGAATATCCAACCTATTGTATTTCTTTTCTTTTGTGGCATTGTTCGGGTGCCAAAGATGTTGGAGTAAGTTCTCGGCTCAGAAACTCGGGGTCTGCAGGGTCCTTAGCTAACAGGATGGAAAAGAATTTCACCACGTGCCAGTTAGAGACATAGACAGAGGTTTATTGGGTAAAGGGGAGGAAATACACATTCAAGAGAGAATGCGGGCCACCTCAAGATGAGGAAGGCATTTTGGGGAGTTCAGGGTTCTCTTTTTATAGGGGACTTTCGTGAGGGGTGGGTTAGAGAAAGTTTGTGAAGATGAGCTCAGTTCGGTGGTCCCAAGGCAGTTTATGGTGGGTACGTGGTCTGGTTGACCTTAGAGTGGATAATCACAGTCCATTAGTACTGAGGGGCTTCCTGATGGTCTGTGGTCTGGTCAGCCTTAGGATGGATGATCTTGGGTTGATTGAGGTCCTCATTAGTTGATTGATGGATAAGCTAGGATATCCTAAATTATAGGTTTTTTTGGAAATATTGTTAACTCTAGGATCTACAAGTTTCCCAAGAATTTATGGTAGAGTCAGGCCTGGGAAAAAGAACTGGTGTGTGGACTAGAGGCAGAAGCACTTTAGCTCCAGGTTTTTATATTAAAGTTATATATTTTTTTACTTTTCCTTCCTCTCTTTCTCCTTTCTACCTACTTATTCCTTCTATCCTACATCAGCATCATAGGTTCATCAAATAGTTTTATTTTTAAAAGTCTGTGCTTTCTAAGATTACCCTGTCTCCTCAACTTTTGAATGCAAACACACATTAGAAATGCTATGTTTCTTCACCCAGTGCTATGGAACTGAATCTATCATCCTCAAATTCCCATGTTGAAGCTGTTAGGTGCAACACAGTGCTATTTGGAGATGAGGACTTAGGGAAATGAATAAGTTTGAATAAGTCGTGAGGGTAAGATACTTGTGATGGGATTAGTTCCTTTATAAGAATGGACACCAGATAGTTCCTTCTTTCTCCCTCCCTCTTTCCCTCTTTCTGCCATGTGAGGACACAGCAGTCAGGAGCTGTCTGTAAGCCACGAATGGAACACTCACCAGAACCTAACCATGCTGGCTGGCCTTCTGGTTTCTCAGACTTCTAGCCTCCAGAACTGTGAAAAAAGTTACTTTTACTTAAGATACCCAATGTCTGGTACTTTCCTAGTGCAATCTGAATTTACTAACATACCCCCCAAAAAGCGCATGGGATGTTCTCACTGCTCATCTAGGCTCTTGTACTCATCAAGTACTTAGATGTTTACAAAGTACTTTCCAATTCTTTCCCTAGCTTATTTTATCCTGATAATAATGTTTAGCAGTATATGTGGATCATGGATCATAGATATCTTAGTAGAAAAAGAAAACACTTGTCCCTGCTCAAGTCTTGGTATACGGGAGAGGAGAATGGCAAGCCTACTGATTTCAGACCTCTTGCTTCTTCTACAACCATTGAACCAAGACATTTGTCTACCTGTCCATCAAGCAATGACTTGGTAGAGAGATTCACACATAAATATTAACAATACTGTCACAAGAGTAAGAAACTAGTCTTAAATTCTGCTTTTACTACTTTATACCTTAGTGACTTTGGAAAAAATAGTTTCTGTATCAGAAATTAGGCAGTAATAATACATGTATGTAATTATTCAATGAATTATCTGGCAAAACACTTCAAAGAGTGATTAGTACATAAAAGTACTCTACGAGCACTAGAAGTAATTAATATCACATTTCTTTGGTGTATTTTTAATAGTATGTATTGTTGAGATCTTAGTATTAAAAGGCAAGAAATCACTAGATGATTTCTCTCCTCCTCATCTATTATTTCCTTCCATATTATAGTTACATATGGTATTTTTCATCATCTATTTTATTATAACTCTGAAGATTAATTCTCCATAATTCCTGTTATGTCCAGGATGAGAGATATTAGTAATCAATTATAGTTTCCTCTAATCATCCTCATTAGGGGCTGCTTGGCAAAAAAGCAACTAATCTCTTGCTCAACCTTTGCCCTCTTTTTCTCTCTAGATACATTTCCTATTGCTTAACATTTAATCATCATAAAATAAATCCTTCTCTCATTAAAAAACAAATTTATCTCCTCTGGAGATCATTATTTACTATTAGTAGTTTTCTACTAATGAAGCCAATCCTTTTGCTGGCTTGCTTTTACCTATTGGGTATATTCTGTGGATGTTCCCATCAAAATTGAAATCATCTGTTCTTATTCTCATCCTTCAATTGGACAATGTGTTTTGTTTATGGTATTTGTGGCAGGCTAATGTTAGAGTATTTCTAATTTTGAAATGAGGCTCTTTATAGTATTTTTACCCCAATCATTTTCTCAGTTAGCACCAGGTTAGAAAGTTTTGACAGAAGATTAAACATGGCAGAATCCTATTTCTGGATTTAATAAACATGACTCCATAGAATTATAGATTAGCAATAGTTTGTCATATTAGAATATAAACTATGACTTATAATATTCTGGTAATAAGGTTAACGCAGTCCCTCAGTCTGTGACTTCTTTGTGATTGAGGAGTATGTCGTAAGAATACAGTCTCTGGCCGGGCGTGGTGGTGCATGCTTGTAATCCCCATGCTTGGGAGGCAGAGACAGGAGGATCACGCAGGTTCGAAGCCAGCCATGCTGACTTGAGACCCTGTTTCCATATAAAAGAGTATAAAAAAAATAGGTCTGGGAGTGTAGCCAGGAGGTAGAAGGGCTTCCAGGAACCCCAGTACCACCAAAAAAAAAAAAAAAAAAAAAAAAGAGTATAGTCTCTGGAGTGAATTTGCCTACATTTGTATCTACCCTTACTCTGAGCCAGTCCTGTGTCATTTAACTTCTGTGGATTTCTCTCACCCCATTTGCACAGCCACACAACTATTGGGAGGATTAAGTTATGTGTTAGCTGTCAGAATATGCTAGAGTATGCTGAGAAACAACCTAAAAGCTCTGTGGCTTAATATAGCAAGGGTTTCTCATTTATACAGTAATCTGTAGGTTGGGTAGGCCTCCAGGGTAACTGGCCTCTTTGTAGCTGCTCAGCAATCCAGGCTGCTTGAGTCCTGTAACTGGGCCATCTGGATGAGAGGACCCTACTTTACTACAATAAGGGAAGGGAGAGTCAGAAGGATTGGCCTGTGTTCTTCCCTGCCACAGCCTGTGAGTGGCATATACCAAAATGGGAGCCTCTGGCTAACTGAAAGATGTTTCATAATGAGTTCTGAGCATCACTGGCTCTATCCCAGGACATAAGGCACTTAGAACAGGCTGGCCATAGAGTTAAGGACCCCATCCATGTTAGCAATTATCCAAGAGCAAAATATGGTGCTAAGGAGTAACACCAGGCCTTTAGATTATTATGAAAAGGGACTAGAAAATTAATTTACATGTTTAGATCAAAGGTCACAGGAATCCTGTAGGCCTGTCATGGAGTCCTCATCCATGCCCATACTTTCAATTCAATTTACCTTTCCCAACCTCACTATTTGGAAATCTTAAATCATACTAGCCTGTTAGCCTTTGCATGGATCAATTATCTCCTCTACAGGCTGGAGATGGCTATAGTCTCTTTTTCTTTATAAGGCAAATATAAGTGGGTAATAGATCAAGTGTTTTATGTTACACATAGTAAGAATAACTTCATGTTAGCTGTCATTACTCTATGACATACAACTTTGGATAGATCTCTGACCATAATATTTCTCATTTGCATGATCTGTATCTGAAAAGTATGGCTGTTATCTTTAAGAATGTTTTTACACACTCTTATGGGCCAATGAGTAATCATTTGTCTGCATATTATAGACCCTAGAAATCAGGATTGTTTCTAACAAAATTGTAACTAAACTCACAAGATTTACAGTTTCCTGACTTTTTCTTCATACTGATTAATTCCACAATTCTCAAGATTTAAACCAGATTTAAATATTTTTCTCTATTTGTCACAGTATGGAGCTCTACACATCCAGTTTCCCTTGTTTCTATTCCATTCCTATTAATTGTAATCTGATTACTGGCAACTACCTTTTTCTAAAAGCAAACTTCCATAAATCCCATTGCCTAATATTAGAGAATCCAATATCCAACTATAGTGGCTAGATTCTTCCTTCCCCTTCTAATCCCTTTTACCCATCTAGAATCTGAAACTCGGTCCAATAGTCATGACCTGCTTCTCACTGATGACCATCATTATGGCATAAATAGTTGCCTGCATGTCTAGAGATCTAAATATTATTCTTTGGATATCATGAAGACATGCTTACTCATTAATGGGGAGATTCTGAAATTTTACCAACCAACTGGTGACCTGGACTAAAGCATCAATAGCATGTCTACTGGGTTTGCCATGCAAATCCACCAGAGTTAACTGAGATTGGATCCAGGGCTGGAGTCTAGACCTTATCTATCCTGGTCATCTCTTGGTGATAGGACACCTAACTCTCTGTCTGCCAGAGTATCACTGGCAGAAAGGTACCTTAATAAACTTGAAAGCCCACGCCTCACCCCATAATGTCACATGTTGATGCCAAATAAACAGTAGAAGACATACAGATATAGTTTGTAGATGTAAATTTAAAAAGACTTCTTGAGCCAGGTGTGGTGGCACATACTTGTAATCCCAGCATTTGGAAGGCTGAGACAGGAGGATCTGGGTTCACGGACAACCTCAGCTACTTAGTGAGGCCCTCTGCAACTTAGTGAGACCCTGTTTCAAAATAAAGAATAAAAAATAGGGCATGGGGTGTAGCTTGGAGGTCAAATGACCCTGGTTTCCATCCCCAGACCCACACACAAAAACAGACTTCTTCAGGTAGTGTACCATTTAATATAAATGTTAGCATACCATTCATATTTTAATCAAGTACAACTTGGTTGAAATCCTCAATTATCACCTATTTAAGCCATTTAATGTATTATTATTTTTAATTTTTTAATTGGTGCATTGTAGTCATACATCTTAATGGGGTACAAGATGGTAGAGGTATACATGCACACATCACTCATTTAGCCCTTTAGAGTGGCATTTTCATTCCTTTGGTATTATATTTCCTTGTTTACAAAATGGAAATAATATTAGTAAATCATTACAGTTTTGAAAATAAAATCAGGTGCTGTTAATAATCCATATTTAGAAATGTATGACCTTAGCTATGCATGGTGGCATATGCTTGTAATCTCAGTACTTGGGAGACTGAGACAGGGAAATCACAGGGTCGCACCCACCATCAGATACTTAGTGAGGCCCTCTGCAACTTAGTGAAATCTTGTTTCAAAATAAAAAAATAAATAAAAAAGTAGGGCTTGTGGTGTAGCTTGGAGATAAAATGCCCCTGGGTTCAATCCCTAGTACCAGCCCCCTCCCCCCCCAAAAAAAGCCCAAACAATCTTTGTGACTTTGGAGAAGTCACACAAGCTTTCTTCATCATTTATTAATGAGGAATAAGGAAATGCCTATTGCATACGATTACTGTGCAGATTACTAACATATTATGTGTATGTACTTAGAAATGTGCTTCATACACAGAAAGCATTTGGATTATGTTAGTTATTCGTAGTTATCTAAGTTACCAGGTTCTTTTTTTAGGGCAATGAAATATGAATGTTACAACTAAAGAACTAGGCTGTGTCTTAGAGCTGTTGTTAGAATACAGTAAAAAGTCAGGAAAATAGTCATTTCAAGAAACTTTTTATTTTAGTTTAGTGTTGTTTGAGTCATACCAATCAAATCCTTGTGGTTCTACTGCTAACAAAATTAAATTGCTTGTTAAATTCTTTTTTAAAAATTAGGCTCTTGTAACCTCTACCTGGGCAGCCTTGACTGACTAACCACTCAAACCTCAATGTGCTCACACTTTATATAAGGCACCAGATGATCTGATTCCTGAATTTCATACACCTCTGAAATTTATTAAATTTGCTGCTCATACAAGCCTATACCTTGTTATTGGTAATACATTTTAAGAAACAATTGTTTTTGGTACGAGATATTGAACCCAGAGACATTCTACCTCAAAGCTATACCCCCAACCTGATTTTATATCTTACTTGGGAACAGGGTCTCACTAGGTTACTGAGACCCTTGCTAAATTGCCAAGGCTCGCATTGAACCTACGGTCGTCCTGTCTCATTCTCCAAAATACTTGGATTACAAGTATGTGCCACCATGTCAAGCAAGAAACAGTTTTTAAAACTAGAGTTTTCAAAATGCTTAAAAGCATAAAAGATTGGCCTAAGTCCTTGCAAATTAAATATTTATATTCATAAAAACATGGTAGGTTGAGTAAAATTTTATGTGTATTTGTTTATATCATTATATTGGCTCCTATCATACAGAAGTATTCGTGAATTTCATATTTTGTCCTTTTCTATTTTCTATTTTAAATTTCTTTTTTTATAATATTTCCCTCTATGAACTTCCTTTTACTTTTTTCTTTCTCTGTACCCAAAACAGATATTCTTGTATCAGGCATAAAGCTATATTGCTTGATGAAGGTAGAGAGACAAAAACAGCAAGAATCCTGACTTGCCTCATTGTGTTATTAGAAAAATTTGAACCATTATTTGGGGTGCCCCTAAAAAAAAAGATAGACCAGGTCAAGTATTATTAACTTTCTGCTTTTCTTTGTGAAATTGCAATTCAGTTAGACTCTTAGAAAAAGACTCTCTGCTTCTTGTTTTTGTTTTTGTCATTGAAAGTTTTTCAGAAGCCACACAAAGTCCTGAAAATCTAAATGGGACAGAGCTAAATTACATATTTTAAAGCCCAGTACTACAATTATGCTAATGTAATTAAGGTTCATGAATATAGTTTGCAAATCAAATTGTCAAGAATGATACCAAATTGAATTGTTCTTAAAGATAGAATAGATTGGGTCTGAAATCCTTACAAGGATTACTGTTTCATAAATTCTTAAGCAGAAAATCATCATTCAGGGGTAAAAATGCTCTAAACGCATCATGACCAATATTTAATTTGCACATTCTCTTCTTGGAAGTGACATATTTTGATGTAAAGAGCAGGAAATTATATCTATTGCAATGAAAAGGTTTAGAGAATCAATATCTGAAAATGGTTTAGATGTTATATCTTAAACATAAACAGGCTTTTTTCTCCAGTTGAAATAGAATTGTGATATGTTTTACAAAATACAGCTTTAACAGAGCTACTTTCTGTGGTATTGATTTCCCTCTCCCAAAACAGAAAAGTTGGTCTGAGTCACCAAGTGACCTAAAATCCATCCTCAGTTACCGAATGAAGCATAGGAGCCACTGAAGGACAAATAAGAATGGCAGGAGCTGGGTCTTGTCCTTCTGCCTTACGTCTTTCTGCTTTCCAAGGTCCAGCACTTAGTTCTGGTTGCTTGTGTGACCCCCTGCTGCTGTTCACCTACTTGAGCCTCCAGCATCTGAGCATTCAGAGATGTTTCCCGCAACAGAATGAGGAAGGAAACAAATATAAACAGAAAGGATTGAGTTGCTTATCATCTATTCTATTTTATGATCACATAAAATTACCATTTATTCATTTCAGGAAATCAAAGAAAATACAGAAAACCAAAGCAAAAGAAGAAAAGGCAAAAAATAAAATATAAAAATAAAATAAACCTTGTATACCCATCACCAAGAAATCACTTTTTATAATATTTTATTAGAGTGCCCAAACTTTTTACACTTTTAAAATACAATACATAGTTTTATTTATGCAATGTATTTCTCCTTTAGAATTGAAAATAATATCCTGCATTTTTCCATTATTATTCAATATCATTTAGGAGAGAGGGGCTCTGGGGTTGAACCCAGGGGCATCTACCTTTGAGCTACACCCCAGCCCTATTTATTTATTTATTCACTTATTTTTAAACAGAATTTTGTTAGGTTGCTGAGAGTCTTGGTAAGTTTCTGATGCAATCCTCAAACCTGAGATTACAGGCATGCACCACCATACCTGGCTCAACATCATTTTTATTATTTATTTATTTATTTATTTATTTAGGTGGTACTGGGGTTCCTGGAAGCCCTTCTACCTCCGGGCTAGTGGGCTACACTCCCAGACCTATTTTTTATATTTTTAATTTGGAAACAGGGTCTCTTAAACCAGCGCAGCTGGCTTTGAACCTGTGCGATCCTCCTGTCTCCGCCTCCCAAACATGGGGATTACAAGCATGCGCCACCACGCCTGTATTCAACATCATTTTTAAAGACACTGGCATATTATTCTACCAATTGGTGGGACTTGAATTATGTAAGTACTTGCCCAACCTTGAACAGAGCATATGAGGCTGGTACAGGTGAACTGGTCTGAGACTTCAGATTTTAATATAGCAAAAATTAAGAAGGCAAGTGAGAAATCAACCTGTTGCTTAAAAATATTTTCCTCTATTCATCAAAGTAGAATATTTTTTAGATTACTTTATTTTTTTAAAAAAAAGTAAAAGCAAATTCTTAGCCAGACCAACAATATTAAAAGTCTAACCTGTTTCCTACTACTACTTTACAAAATTATGGATTCCACTTTGAGAAGAATTAAACTGATTATTGATATTTTCAATCGAAAGCCATGATTGATTGATGGAAGTGGGTGGTGTTTGAATTCATTACTCTATATTAGCTTAATTAAATAAGTGTTCTGGTACTGAGATTGTGTTGATTAATTTCTTCTGGATGAGCTTTGAATTGTGTACCTCTGTACCTCTCCCCCAGCCTTCAGTTTTGCAATGACATCATTTTTAAGGTGATTCACACACTGGCTAGGGGTCTGTACCCGACTGCCTAACCTTTGTATAAAAAGAATGCCTCTAATAATAGTTTATTTTTGATGTAGCATCTTTTTATTCATAGGGTCTCAGAATTTCCTTCCAGGGTTTCTCTTAAAACTTTCACTTTAACTTACTCTAGCTTATTTGATATGCTAATATAATTTACTCTAGGCTTCTATGTTAAAAATTATAGAAATTTATTTTCCAAGTAGACAAAGCACAATGCTAAGAGTTCTGTACTCTATCAGTATCATTGCGGGATAACCAGCAGATGTGGATGTGGGAGGCAGGTGACATGGGGGTAGTTATGTTTCTTGCTGCGTGGTCCTGATTTTTCTCTTAAGCTCTGGACTTATTTAGCCAACTGCCTGCTGCCCATTTACTTGAGGTTGGAAATCTGAACCTAAAACCCAGCTACTACAGAGTGAAATTTATTATCATTGTCACCTAAGCCACCTCTTGATTGCTTTTCTCTATTTCGGTTGATGGCTTCAGCATCTTGTCAGTCATCACAGCCAGCAAGCTGGGAAATGCATAGCTTCCCCTACTCCCTCACCCCTCACACTTAGTCAGCGGGAAAGTCCTGACATTTCCATGCTCTACACGTTTCTCTTCAGTCCTCCATGAATGCTCCATTTCAGACTCCTCTTATTACTTGATTATACTATTTTAGCTGGATTTTAACTAGTTTCCCTCTTTCCAGACTTTTCTACTTTTAAGTTAGTAGCTCCATGATGACTTTCTGAAAAGCAAATCTCATTGTTTCTAATAGATATTCTTCAATCTGTCTCCCATCTGGGCCCAAATTTCTCAAAGTATGATCTTTTAAACACCTGCTTAATAATACCCTGGGGACAAGGGGAAAATGTAGAAAAATACTTTGCTGCAGCCCTCAGAATCAGAAATTAGTAGAGGCAGAACCCAGAGGACTGCATCATAAAGGGAATTTTTAGCACCCAAAGGTTGTGAAGCACTGATCCACCTGCAGAATGAATTCAGGGTCTTGCTCAGGTCTGGTACATGCCTACTTTGCTACCCTAGTGAGAATAAACTGTTCAGTTGCCTACTGGCTGGCTAGTGCATTCTTGCCTTTCCTTAGCATTTCCTCAGTAAATTACTTTTGTCCCTCTTCTTTCTCTAATTAACCACCATACAGTGGAGCACAGAGGTCTCCACTAACCCTGAAATTCAGGATGTGGTCCTCAGGCCCATAGCTTCCTCATCACATGGGAACATGTTGGATCTGTGGTATGTCGGACCTTACTTCAGATGCACAGAGCAGGAGTCTTCATACCAACAAGATTCCCAGGTGATTTGTATGTATAATACAAATGAAAAGCCCTACTTTGAGAAAACTGTCCTGACTTCTCTCTCCACTTGGACAAAGTTGGGCTTTCTGCAGTCTTCCAAGGACACTCTATGGACTCATCCATCACTTCCCCTAAACTGTGGGCTCCTGGAAGATAAGAAATGCATCCTTTCCTTGCTATATTTTTAGCTCCTTGTATTGTCCCTTGCACATGGAGAAGCTCAACAAATGTTTGTTTATTTAAGTTGAATTGACCCACAGGTCAACGTGGACTGAAAAGCTGGGTCCCTGGTGAAATGTCCTTCTGCACAGATTGGTTGCACTTTCAGTTTTGGATGCTCTTGCTTTTGGCTGAGCTAATGCTGTTTTTTTTTTTTTTTTTTTTTTGCCTTCTTTTTCTAAATTCACAGATGGTCTTGAGCATTTACTCACAGAAAGTGGATTGCTGCCCGATGTAGATTGCTGTGGGCCAGGCAGCTGGGCTTCCCTGTTGGTTACCAGCCAGGCCTTGCTGATTGTAGTTGCCTTCAGGGACTGAGTACTTGTTTCTTCTTCCTGAAGTTCCTTCATTTGAGTAGGCGCGTGCGTGTGTGCGTGCGTGCGTGCATGTGTGTGCGTGTGTGTGTGTGTGTGTGTGTGTGTGTGTGTGTGTGTATAGGGGGGATGGCTTCTTGGATATTAGGATGCTATCACCATACCATCAATGTTGTTTGTGCTGTTTGCAATACAAAACTCTTTAGCATGAGACCTCCATCACTTGACCAAAATTAGCTTTCTAGTCACTCTGTCTTCTCCTTTATGTACCATTTGACTATGAACTACATAAAGGCAGAGGGCATCCACTTTTTACCCAATCCTATTCTATCTCCTGACATCTAGTATAATGCCTAGCCCAGGTGTGGAGTGAATAAATAAATGAATAACAAAGTGGAAATGTAGGATGCAGTCTCAGGTACTTTTCTTCATATGCTATATTTATCTGTAATAAGCATAATTTTTGCTTTATAAAATTATTTGGAGGAATCTAATTCTAATCATTGAACAGAAGTTTGTATGTTTTTTAATATATGAAATTCTTTTCTTAACTTAATCTCACAAAATATTGCCATTAGTTGGAGATGATTTGAAGCCCTGAAGAATCATGACATGCAAATGCTACGATATGAAGGATTCTGGAGTTCATTGGGCCCACACATGCTGTGTGTGTGTGTGTGTGTGTGTGTGTGTGTGTGTGTGAGAGAGAGAGAGAGAGAGAGAGAGAGAGAGAGAGAGAATGAATGTGTGTATGTGTGTGTATAAGAGAGACACAAAGAAAAATTGCATTATTTGTTTGGAAAATCAGTATTTCAATACTTTGGCTGGGATTTGTACTCAGTAATTTGACATGGGAATCAAATTTACTGATTTCCCACATATAGACTGCTTTTCTCAGTATCTTTTTGTATTCTCAAGATCTTTAGAGTTATTTGAGTTTGGAATCTATCACAGAGGAAAACACAATGGCTTTGAAGTTAGACTCCTTGTGTTCTCACACTAGTTCTGGCATTTACTAATTTTAAGGTCTCAGGTAAATCACTGATAATTAGGCAAGTCACTGACAGTAAAAAAATTGCTAGTTTATTATAGTTGTATATAATGCTGAGATTCATAGAGATATATTCTATATATGCACATTAATTCACCAGTGTTTTTAAAATTAACTCATGTATGTAGTCAGTACTTAACTAAAAATGTTTTAAGAAATTAATGAGTTTCAGCCACATGAACAAGTTGACATCCCACAAATTGTTCATGGGCTGATCATCTTGCTCATCTAGTTTAATCAAAGTTGAATGTATCTTCATGAAATATTCTTGTTACCTTTTTCACCGAGCCATTGGATATCCCAGGAATCAGAATTATCTATTCTATATCTGTCCTCCTAAACTACACTGTCTACTTTTTATATTAGAAATAGTCAGCCGGGTGTGGTGGCACATGCTTGTAATCCCACCATTTGGGAGGCTGAGACCTAAGGATCGCGGTTTGCAGACAGCCTCAGCTACCTAGTGAGGCCCTCTGCAACTCAGTGAGACCTGGCTTCAAAATAAAGAATAATATTAAAAAAAATAGGGCAAGGGGTGTAGCTCAAAGAGAGTCATGTTCTATAGAATTGTATCACTGTGAATCTCACTATCATGTACAATTATACTGTACTAATTAAAAATGACTAAACAAGCCAGGTGTGGTGGCGCACGCTTGTAATAGCTGCGCTTGTGAGGCTGAGACAGGAGGATCGCACAGGTTTGAAGCGCACCTCAGCTACTTAGTGAGGCTCTCAGCAACTTAGGGAGACCTTGTTTCCAAATAAAGTATAAAATAGCTCTGGGAGTATAGCCTAGAGGTAGAAAGCCCCTAGGTTTTACCCCCAGTGCCACACATACAAAATAGACAAAAATAGAGAAATATTTGTTATATTCCTAACTATATGTATATAGTTATATGTCTATTTCTTCTCTTGTGCTTTGAGTAGCATAGGAAGTCAAGTCTGTGTCTTGCCCATCTCTGTCCATACAGCTCCCACAATGCCTTGCACAAAAGAAAACACAGAATCCACATATAGAATGAAAAGCAGATTGGCTAAAGGACACTCAGGTGTTTGGGGTTTTGTACCAGCTTGCTTGCTTATTGTTGTGTGATGTTGACCATCTTACCTCTCAGTTTAGGTTTTCTAAATCATAAAATGGACATAGCAATAACACATATTCTCTGAAGATGTGTGAGCATTACATAAATTAAAAGACTAACAACTCACTCATATTTTATACATTCGAGTATTTACTCATGTTTATGTTCATATTTTCTTTTTACATGGCTACTAGCTACAATTGTGAAACTGGGCATTGCTAATACTCTCTAACCATTCAATTTCAGCAGAATCCATAATTGATGCCAGGGAAAAATAGCTATGGAAGGCAAAGCTTTAACTCAAAAACCATAATATTTTTTTGATGGAGAGTTTAAGATTCAGGAGGTAACTTCACCATCAGGGTATTTTGGCTGCAGTTCATGACAAATAAACCTGTTACAGATAATTTATGTTGAAGCAGCTCATGTTGCATGGAAGAGGGTTCAATTTGTGAAGCACATACTTCTTTATTACCAGATGATTCATTGGAAATCACAATTTGCGATGATCTGCCTAGTGGAAGGGTTGTTGGTTGTAAAAACATCATAGAAGAAAATTCAACGGTGGATATTATTTATGTCAAAGCCATACATTTGTATTAGCGACACACATCCCAATGTGTGTGTATTAAAATTATGACAGAAGGCCCAATGTGAGTGAGCCTAGGAATGGCGAGTGTCAGCATTTCTGATAAGCTGTATAACATAATAGTTTTCTGATGCAAAAATGAGTTTACAATTTATATGCCAAAGGATACTTTCTGTAATAGCACAGTTACACATTCTTAGACACATTAACAAAGGGAATGAAAGAAAGATGTAAAAGGCAAATAATTTTTTAAAAAAGTTTTCCTATACTCTCTCCAACTTCCTGAATAATTTCCCTGTAGCTTCATATGCTGAGGAAACAAACTGACTCATTGAGGTCTCGTGGGTAGCATTGAGTGCCCTCCAAAAGCAATGTCGTTAAAACAAAAGATTATATTTGTTACTAAGAAAGCTCTTATTTTGCAATTAGATAGTGTATATGAAATGTCCTCTGTAAGTACAAATATTTCTTTTTTAAATTTTGACGAAAGATATATTCTGATATGCATAATTTTCTCCTTACTAATTTTTTTATTGTTTTGAGTTCTTCTCAAATGTCAATAGAATTACATCTATCATAACCCACCCTAATAAACTCAAGTAGATACAAATATGGCTAAAGGAGATGGAAAATATTGAGATAAATATATCCTGATTTACTTCATATTACATATTTTAATATTAAACTATTACCTTTTGGCCTGCAGATACAATTTTAAAGTCCTGCTAATATAAAAATGCAGCTTTATAGTAGGATAATTGTATATGTTATGGTCATATAAAAATTTTATTAATTTGTGATGTGATTAGTAAATAATAAATAATAAGACATATGATCATATGAATCAACTTTTTTTTCCAATGTGAACTTTTAAAGCTTATCAACCTATCATTTAATCCTCAGAACAATCCTATAAAATAAGTTTTATATTATGTATATTTTGTTACACAGGGCATTTTACAAAAAAAATCAAGTAAAATTACCTTTACCTTTATTCTTGCTCATTAAGTTCCCAAGGATTAAAATGAACACTTTGGTGTGTATACTACCAGGACTTTGTTAATTCAGAGATACCATTGAATAGAAAGAAAAAAAAATATGAGCCGGGCGTGGTGGCGCACGCTTGTAATCCCAGCATTCTGGAGGCTGAGACCGGAGGATCGTAGTTCGCAGACAGCCTCAGCTACTTAGTGAGGCCCTCTGCAACTCAGTGAGACCCGGTTTCAAAATAAAGAATAAAAAATAGGGCAGGGGCTGTAGCACAGAGGTCAAATGCTTTTGGGTTCCATCCCCAGATCCGCAAAAAAAAAAAAAAAAAGAAAGAAAAAGAAAAAAAATTTATGTGTTCTATGGTCTGTATTTTTTTTATTATTATTTAACTGTGAAGCATGAACATTTTTGTGCTGGAATGTGTATATATTTTAGTATCACTCCATTCTGATAGGTGGAAAACTGATGCTATGAAAGAATTTTTTTTTTATCAGTCTTGTTGAGATTTGAGCTTTTATCAGTCTTATTTAAAAACTCACATTTCTAAGCCAGGCAGGCAAGTACACCTGTAATCTCAGCATTTGGGAGCTAAAACAGGAGATTGCAGGTTTGAGGTCAGCCTCGGTAATTCAGCAAGGCCTTCAGCAACTTAGACCCTGTTAAAAAAACAAAATTAAAAAAATATATAGGGCCGGGCGTGGTGGCACACGCTTGTAATCCCCGTGCTTGGGAGGCAGAGACAGGAAGATCGCGCAGGTTCGAAGCCAGCTGCACGCTGGCTTAGGAGACCCTGTTTCCAAATAAAAATGTAAAAATAGGTCTCGGAGTGTAGCCCGGAGGTAGAAGGGCTTCCAGGAACCCCAGTACCATCAAAAAAATAATATATATATATATATATATATATATATATATATATACACACACACACACATATATATGTATATATATATATATACACATATATACATATATATAGCCATATATACATACACACACACATATATATATGGCTAGGGGTTTAGCTCAGAGGTAGAATGCCCCTATGTTCCATTTCTAGTACTATAAAAACAAAAAAAATCCACACTTCTAGCCTTTATTAATCTGCCTATTCAACTATATCGTATGCTCTCAATTGCTAATATTCTTGGGCTAGCAAATTATTTTTCAAAAAATGAAAAATGTATTTAATGTTTCTTGGTCTCATTCATTCATGAATGTTACTGATGGCTCAGAATATGTCAGCCTAAATTATTTCTCTAATGTATATTTAAAATGGCACAAATCTACTCAGGACAAAATAAAACTACTCATGATAAGGACTGCTTTTTTGGAAAAAAATATTTTCATAGCTGGTTATTCTGTTAATCAGAGGTGATTTTTAAGGCAATGAGAACTTTCCATTTGATGAAACAATTCTAGTCTTTTATGCTTTGTCTGAATTGGATGGAGAAGAGGCTTACATAAAAATCTTTAGAGGATTTTTTTAAGATGTAATAGAATACCCATCTATCCAAACGTATTCTTTGAATGTTTTCCTCTTTTCTAGGCAGTGAGCTAGTCTCAAGCTAATAAACTTGGAACGGTGATGAAAATCTTAGAGCCCGTATTCAACCACTATATCCTAAGGAGATAATTAGTGTTAACTAAAAGCTACCTGTAGCTCATTTTGTAAAGAAATTGGTATCAATTACAAACAAATTATGTAAGTGCAAACTTTGTCATTATTTTTCTTGAAAAAAAAATTGGGACTACTAAAGTTAATCAAAGATATCTTTCTCTAAAAGAGAAAATGACTTTTAAATTCCCCAAGCATTTTCTTTTTGTGCCAGCGAAGTAACTAACCCCTCTGCTAGCTTAATTCTTAATTTGGTAATACTCTCCTAAGAGAAACCAGTCTTTTTCTGGTTTAATTCCAAATAGGAAGGCCATCAGACTTTATTCTTCTTTCTTTTAAGGTTCCACTTTGGAACCAGAGTGAGAGACCCATTATGAAAGACTCATCAGTGTGAGTTCAGCCTGTCCCGATGATGATTTGGGAGTTGATGTTATTTTTCTGGGTCAGATTAAGACCAAGTATTTTACCCAGCCAATTCCTCTGTTTAATTATAGAGGTGAGATAATTGCCAGGGGAGTAGTTCAGTTAATAATTATAGAAATCCCAATTTAGCAAGAAAAACAGGGTAGAACAAAAGCTGATTGCAGCCAAACTGATTGTCAAAATTTGGAGGTTTAAAAATTATTTATTCATCGGAAGCAAATCAGAATGTCACTGGCAGTGCTACTCTAGAAGTTCCTCTCCCAATCTCTCTTCTTGTACTAAGGCTGAATTTGATCTGTAAAGGAGCTGTAAAGGCAAAGTAAAGATAGGGAGTGGAATTGCAACATTTTCTTTATAGTAGTAAATTATGTTTACAACAAGGTAGCATGTGTACTGATAACAACAACAACAACAACAACAACAACAATAATAGTAATCATGTATTCTAAACCTCTTCTTAGCAAACTCTAGGGCCAGAGAGGAAAAGGCAACTGTGCACAACTATTCAAATTACCATTTTTCTTTTTTCTTTTTCTTTTCTGCATCAATTCATATATGGAATGAATGCATAGGCCTTATCTGAGAAATACATAGAACTAACTAACTTATAATTAGTATCATGAGGGCTGTTGTTAATATCACCAATATTGCATGCAATTTATTTATAAAAAGTTTGTGATCCAAATCAGCTAATTCTTTGAAGTGATCACTGAATTACTCTTCAGGGTTCATGTATTCATTTCAATACTTAAATTCTCTGCAATTATGCTACATGACAATGCATTTGTTAAGCTACATTAAACCTACATTCTGTATCTAGCTGAGTGGTTGCTAAATGTGCAGCTTTAAAAAATAGCAAAGAGCTGTGTTTAAATAGGAATATGCCCATTTGTATTTATAATGCCTTTAAGAAATGTGTTACTGACATCTCTCTTAGATTAGACAGTCTTTTTAGAAAACAAAAAAAAAATCATGACTTTAATTAATTATAGAAACTTTACCTGCATTTTCCCAATTAGCAATGATATGGTATGGCTTTAAATTTTTGTTACTGCATTTGAATATCTTCTTTAAAAGTTCAAAGTCATATTTCATATTATGAGTTATGTAACTGCTTAAGTTGCAGACAGAGAAGTTTAAAAAAGAGATGTTAAAGCTGAAGGCAGAGAAAAAGAGATGTTCAATCTTTTCCTGAAATTTTATGTGGAATGTCTGGGGAGGGGGAAGAGAATGAGGAAAGGGATGTAGCTTTGTATTCAATTTGATTTTTATGGCAATGTTTTGTTCTCTTTTTTCCCTAAAAGATGAATCTTGTTGCCATTCCTCCTCAAAATCCCCTAAGGGCTTGACAATTCCTTAAGATTACTGGAAATGCTTGCAATATGGCTTGGAGGCTGTAGGGATGAGCCCCAAGTGACTTGCCTGCACTGGCTTCTCCATGCGTCATTAAAATAACATTTCAGTTCTTGAAGGCACTTTGCCTTCTCTCGTTTTCAACTGTTCAGTTATTCCGGCTTGAACACTTGTCTGACTCTGTGGCAAACTAATTCCTACTTGTTCTTTCGAGGTGAGCTTTACTCTGTCAGTACTTGTGTGTGGTCTTTTCTCAAATTGCATCCCCTGCTTTTCTGCCAATTCAAACACAGAAATAGAACAGCAATAGAAAACTAGTTAATATTCAAAATATGTAAGGAACTCACATAATAGCAAAAACAAATGGATTAAAAAGGATCAAGGGACCAGAAAAACTTTTTTTCCCAAAGGCAAAAAATGTACAACATATGTATGCTACAGTACTCAACATCAATAATCATCAGGAAAAATTCAAATTAAAACCACAGTGACCATTAGATTGGTTATTTTCAAAATATTAACAAAATCAAACCAAACGTGATATCAGCCTGTCATAAAACTGGTGCAGTGGTGTACACCTGTATTCCCTGTACTGAGGAAGCTGAGACAGAAGGACTTGAGGTTTGAGGGCACCAATGAACACTAATTTAGGGAAACTTTGTTGTAAAATTTTTTAAAAGTATAAAAAATGAAAAGGGCTGGGTGTATAACTCAGTGATAGGACTCCCTTCCTGCTTTAATCTCCAGTATCACACACAAAAATTAAGTAAATAAACTGTTGAATTGGTCATTTTTTAAATGAAGCTAATTCTCCATATCAACTTAATAAAACTACAGAAAAAGCAAGTAAAACAATAAATAGCTATATATGCTTCACTAATGAGTTGTTAGTACTTTACCACCTTTGTGTTACATTACTCTTTGAAAGGATTGTGTGATTCTCTCATAGGGAAGCTACTAAATACCTCAGCATATGTCACTCAAGAACAACTGGAAAAAGAGGACACATGTCTTGAAGATTTGGTACTACAGAGAGAGAAGATAGCAAGAGTACAAATTCAAGGTCATATAGAAAATGAAAGAGAATTAAAATGAACTGAATATAAAACAAAACCCAAGGAGTCTTTATAGAAGTAGGAGTGGAATTTATATATTAAACTTGACAAAATAGCATAAACAAGGAAAAACTGACATGGAATTGGTACCATAAGATAAATCTTACTGAGTAAATTAGGCTTTAATTATAAACAGAAATGCTTCAAGACCCCTGTCCAAAAAGACTGAATCCATAATAAAGTAAAAATATTAGCCAGGAGTGATAGTTCATGGCTATAATCTCAGTACTTGAAAGAAAGGAGGATTGCAGGCTTGAGGCCAGCCTCGGCAATTTAGCAAGACTCTTGGCTACCTAGCAAGACTGTTTCAAAAAAATAAATAAATAAAAAGAGTTGGGGATGTAGCTCAGAGGTTGAATGCCCCTAGATTCAATCCCCAGTATCAAATACCCACAAAATCATGTAATTTCCAGATTTCCCAACAGACACAGAGGAAATAAAACACATTGGTGTAATATTTTTTCTTCTGTAAATCAAAGAATGTGAGTCAAAATTTTGTATCTAGTTAAGCTATCTTTCAAGTATCAAGGCTATAACAAAACAATTTTAAATATATGAACCTGACACTCTTTATTTTACATTATGGAGGAATTTTTAGAACCTTTTATAGAAAGGGGAGCACTCATAGTTACTGAACATTTATGAGCTACATGCACATAACAATTTTGGGGTAGGTCTAATTACCTTTATTTTTGAATGGAGGAACTGCTGCTTGGAGAAATTATTTGACCAGTGTTGCTCAGTACATCAAAGCCAGGACTCAGATGCTGTTTTCTTCCATCCTAAAACTTTGGTCTGTCTTCTATGTCCTGATCACTGTGGATTCTCCATATTCGTTGCCTGCTCTATAAATGCAACTATAGTTTTGTGATGCTGTTAATTAACAGAGAGAAATGATCCTCCATACTACTCTCATACTTTTATCTCTAACTGGTAGAGCTATTCATAATCCTGCTCAGCTGACAAGTAGCTCCACTATTTTTGCAGTAGCTTGAGCTCAAAACGCTATAAAGAGCATTCTGATTTAATTAAAGCCTTGAAAACAGTCAATTTGAGAATATGATGGTTTTACATGCTCAAATTTCCTCCCTCAAAACCAATCACATCTGATAATAAAGGGAAGAACTTAAAAATCCTAAAAATTAGTTTTCATTCATTGCCTCTGTTTTTGAATACATGTAGAATAAGCAACTCTTTTAATATAAGTACTATCCCCAAGAGGAAATTAGCAGAGCATATTAGGTTACAAATTTTAATAAACTGGTATTAGTATTATCATTTTTGAGCAGAGGATAGAGAGGTAGTTTGGTGCTTTTTCTGAGACTCTAGTGTCTTATCAACTTTAGTGACAAACCACTCTCTGGTATCTACTGCCCATGCTAATTAGCTTATAGTCTACCAGCCATGTGTCTACAAGAAGACAACAGAGATATTAAAAAATGTTCTTCTCTCTCATAAAAGTCAAATATAAGCCATTCTCATTCAGTATAGTTGCTAATGCAAGGAGACACAATGGTGTCTGGCTTCCAGAAGACAAGGGAGATACGTTACCTAATTATCCCACACATTGTTTGAAAGTCTGTATAAATCTTTGTGTCTATCTTCAGAGTTTCCAAAATACAGCCTTACCTGACTAACCAAATAAATTGGGGAAAAGTCCCTGAGAAATAGAATTGAAAAGCCTTTAAAATGTTCCAGTCTGTTGTGGTCTCTGTATCAGTGACCTGACCTAGTATGGTCAGTATATATTTTTAGCTGAAATGCCATTTCCATTACAGAACAATTTTTTCCTTAGCATTATATAACTAGGACATTTTAATTCTCACCATACTTAAACTCGACAGAAATTGTCAGGGCAAATGTACTTTGAAAAAAAAAAACACAACAGTTCTTTGGCTCATAGAAGATCTTAAAATATAACAGTTACAAGGTATTTTATCAGACCTCTATTCTCTACTCCTGGAACAAAGACCAGAATTTTAGATGATGCGAGTAATAGATTTAATCCTTTAATGTGAATTATGTTACTTATTACATCACTCTCTCCTTTGATTTTAGCAAAACATCAAAATCACCCTGTTAAGACAAGGTGATTTAAAGGGATTATGATGCCAACTCCTTAGTTTTGTTTTAAGAATTAAAGATGATGTCCAGGCTCTATAGCATATGCCTATAATAATACCAGTAGTTGGAAGGCTGAAACAGGAGGATCACAGGTTTAAGGCCAGCCTCAGCAATTTAGCAAAGCCCTGCTTCAAAATGAAAAAAGTAAAGGAGCTGAGGGTGTAGATCAGAGGAAAAATGCCTTTGAATTCAAGTCTCAGTCCCCCATCTTCCCTCAAAAAATGAAAGAGAACACGGGGCAGGTGCACGACCTAGGTGTGGTAGGTCATAAGCACCTCATTCATGTGAACTTTCTATCTTTGCCTCTAAAATATGTAATGGCACAGCTTTTACTTTTTAATAAAAGACAAAACAGTGAATTCATATTTCAAAGGAATCCAAATTTGACATATAATGTCTAGAAAAGGTATTGTTACATTTTAAACTAGAAAAAAATATGGAAGTAATTTGAAGAGAAGCAAAATGTGTGTGCGTGTGTGACTGACGATTGAACCTAGGGACATTCTACCTCTGAGCTCTACACCCTGTTTCCTTTTCTACTTATATTTTAAATTTATTTTTGTATTTGTTTTTACCAGGGTCCCACTAGATTTCTGACAATTTCTGAGGCTGGTCTTGAACCTGTGATCCTTCTGTCTCAACCTTTCAGGTACTGGGGTGACAGGCATGCACCACCATGCCCTAAAAAAGAGACAAATCCTAATAGGCTAAGACATTAACTTTTAGCTATTTCTTTAATGAAATAACTAAGTTAATTTATTTATAGCACTGGGGATTGAACCCAGAGACATTCCACCTCTAAGCTTCACCCCCAGTACTATTTTTTATTCTTTATTCTTGTAACAGGATCTCATTAAGTTGTGAAGGGTGTCACTAAGTTACTGTAGCTGACCATGAACCTGCAATCCTCCTGTATTAGCCTCCCAAGTACTGGGATTACAAGTGTGAGCCACCACACCTCGCTAATTTTATCTATTTAGTAATAATGAAATTCAACATGGTTTGCTTTCTGTGAAATAACCAGTGAAAATTAACCAACAGTTTAAAAAAGCAATCATATGTAAAAACAAATGAAATAAAAAGAAGCCAGAAACTAAGATGTAAATTCTAAGACAATTTCAGGGAATTTGAATAAACTATTTCATCTCATTATGATTGGTACATCTTTAATTGGTATAATAGCAAAGTAATAGATGACATCCCGTTAGATCATGGTGTATATACCTTGCAGGAAGGCTACTCCAAAAGCAAGAAATATCTCTGGAAAAACCAGATCCAGTGTTCCTAAACATATTAATTCATAGTATGATTAAGACCCATTTTTATTTTCTTACTACATATACAAAGGATAATAGATTGTTTTTCTAAGTTTTCTAACTAGAAGAAAAGGCAGGACAGTATCACCATGTAGAATTGAATGCTGCTACTTAAATTCTGCCCCATAGTTGCAAAAGAAAAATTTGTTTTTCTCCCTTTGGTGGAAAATCAGGAAAATTAATGATCTTCAAAGAGTTACCTCATTACCAATGCAGATTTAACCAGAGATCAATCTATTCTCAGAGCCTCAAATAGAACCCCAAACAGGCAAACTGTCATTTTCTGTGACTTCTGTTGCTTTGTAAAGTGTAAAATTGAAGAGTGATAGAATATAATCAATACCTTTGTTTGCCTCTATTTGTCTATTTTAAACCAAAATATTAGTAGATATTAGTAATTCTTCCTTTCCAATTAGGTAAAAGGTTTTCACTGAGGAGACTGATGTGTAAGAAAATAATAGGGACTGTCTCAGTTTTTCATAGTCAAGAATTGAATGAAATAAGCCCTTAAAAAGTATTAGTAAACAAATTGATAAACTGGGTGTTCTGCCCACATACTCCCAGGCAAATGATATAATTGATGATTTAACTGTAGATAGGGAATTAATGTTCATAGCCTATAGCTACAGTCACAGAAGAGCAGTATGAACATTGTGCAGATGAGAAAAGTGAACTAGAAAACCTTTCAAGGCTTCCATGGGACAACTCAACTCCTTCCCTATTGTAGAGAAAGGATCGGATAAAGGCGAGACTATATCAAAATAAAAAGAGTATGGTTGGGTGAGAAAACAGAAAAAAGAGTTTCATAAATACACTTAATTTAAAAAATGTCTTCAATATTCTCTTAAAACTACTGTTATCTTCTTTTTTTCCAAAGAAAATAATATTCTTCTTTTGCCAGCTTTCTATATAGATTGCTTCTATGTAACATTACACGAAGTTTTTTAAAAGACAGAAGTTCATACTTACAGAGAACCTACCAATACAGTTCGTGATGGAGAAAATTTATCACTTTTTTTTTTTGGTAAATTTAAATTAGATGTAAGAAGTTCTTAAAAGAGCACCGAGACATTTGGACAGTCAACAACTCCTGGATCTGGTTTCTATTTTAGCACATAGACCAACCCTGGTAGTTCAGAATGTGAACTCTGCTTGTCTTCCTTTGTTTGGTCTGTGAATATTTTAGCAAGGGTTTACTTTAAAAGTAATCCTGATCCTTGTTGCTGTGCAATGTTTGAGAAAATGACTAGAGGAGCTTTAATGTTGCCTTGTTCATCAGTGTGAATCTGATAAAAGATTAAAAACAGTACCTGGAGCACAGTTCTCAACTTGGGTTTCTGTCTGCTGAATTTTAATTCCATGGTAAGATTCTTATGCAGACAGAAGGTAAATAAATAAGTTCATACATTCCACTGATTTCAGCAGGCTATGTCACTGGGGAGACATTATTTTTAAGCCAAAATATCATCAGTGTTTTACATGATTGCGTTAGAGATCCCAGCCCCTGTGGTTCCTCTTCCAAGACCAGCACCACCTGTTCTCTACACAAGGGCTCTGGGCAATTGGTAGGGGAAGCAAACAGGAAAGTCAGTGAGCAGCTTCAAGCAAAAAAACTGGTAAGGATATGATGCCTATGACACAGTTTGCCCTCTCAGGTCCTTCAGACATTTTATGCAGAATCACTGGCTTCTACCTCTTCTTCTGTTTTATCTTCTACTTTGAGGGGTGTGGGGGAGGCAAAACAGTGAACGTTAAGAGTAATACATGGGTCATGTTTAACCTTTGGTTTGCAAGTACCAACATGTTTGCTTCTGGAAGATAGAGGAATTTATGTAGTGACTGGGAGTACTCCTCACCTGGCTAGGTAGGGAAGGAGTGAGGTACTTGCCCCTCTGGAGGAAGTTACAGGTGTGAGCAATTATTGGGGTTGGGGGCGTTCAGAAGAGACAGGTACATTTTCAGTCTTATTCATTGATATCTACATGATTCTGAACCCTTGCCAGGCCAATTTCCTGAGCTGTAAAAACGAAGGCACCTGGCTCTTAAGAATTAAAGACACTCTAGCTTTAATCTTGTCGACCTGTTCAATGCACAAGGAAAGCAAAGGAAAGAGTCTGGGTTTCTTAGAAGAAAGTTTCATAATTTTTATTACAAAGGCTTAATTTTAAAAATAGTGCAATGACATGCTTATCACCTTAATTCTAGTTAGTGCTACCAATGTTTATGTAATCAGTATTTATTTATTCAAGTAGCTGACAAATATTTACTGTTTCCTCTCACATACACAGATACAGCTATTCCTAAGAACAAGAAAACAAAATAAAAGACCCTTCTTTTGTGGAGGTAATCATCAAGAAAGGATTGAAACTTTACACTAAAGACACACATGTGATAAAAACCAGGGGGATGGGCTAGGGATATAGCTCAGTGGTAAAGTGCTTGTTTGGCATGTTCAAGGCCCTGCATTCAGTCTCTGGCACTTGAAAAAAAATGGAGATGTCACAGTGATTCTGGAGATGAGATAGTGTCAAAAAGAAGCTCCAAGTCAAGTGAACATGAATATATAGGCAAAGGCAAATATTTAAAAGAAAATAAAAAGGGAAGGGGCTTCTCTTCCAGGTGAAGGGAATAGTCCTTGTTGAGACAATAGTCAATATTGCTCAGGAACAAGATAGTCCAAGCATTTGGATGGCTCTGGTGAGAAGGTCCTAGGATTTTAAAGATAATTTCTTGTGGAATTTTTTACTTGGTTCTTGATGTCTGCCTACACCTGGCATTCATTGTTGATTAAGAATAGCAGGGTAAAAAAAGGCACATTCCATACATTGTAAGAGTGGGGAAGTAGAGAGGCCTTTTAGCAATTAATTATGAATTAAGGACTGAGAGTTTATCTGCTATTTTGCTCCCTGTCTCAATGGGATTAGGCTATTGGAGACATAATTTGATTTAGGAAGAGAGGGCATATCAGTGACACGTTACCTAAAAAGTTGGCTTTTAAAATGAAAATTAAGAGATGAAATAACCACATGAAGAGTGATAAAGTGCATTCTAGAAAAGATATAACCATGTACCATCAGTTAAGGAGGAACTGGTCACTCAGGAGGACATGAAGGAAGAACAGTTGAAAATAAGGTAAATTGAAGGACAGAAAGATTGGTTTAATAGGAAGGTAGAGATGAGGACAGAGACCAGTTTTCTCAGAACTCTATAGACCTTGTAAAGAGCTGGGTTTGTTTCTGAGATAAGGGTTCCTTGCTGAGAGATTTAGGTACATACATTTTAAAACCAGTTTGATCACTTTTCAAATCTGAGCACTTCCTGGGTATCAGTTATAATGCTTGTGGTTGCAGTATTAGGTAAATATGAAATAATCCATGTCTTCCAAGGAGCACCATTACTTTAAAAGGAAAACATAAAAAATCTCCCAGTACAATAAAAGAAGTTTACCATTTATATTTCAATAGAAGTATCAACCAAGTCTTAAAGAATATTAAAAGACTGGAAATATAACCACCATATGACCCATATATACCACTTCTGGGCATCTTTCCAAAGAAATTGAAGTCAGAATATTATAGTGATACATGCATATCCATGCTTCTAGAAGCACAATTCATAATAGCCAAACTGATATCCATCAACAGATGATGAATTATAAAACTATTATATACAAACAATAGAATTTTACTCAGCCATAAAGAAGAACAAAATTATGCCATTTGCAAAAAGAAAAAAATGGAAAGAAGCTGGGCATGGTGGCACATGCTTGTAATGCCAGCATTAGAGAGGCGGAGACAGAAGGATTATGGTTAGTGGACAGCCTCAACAATTTAGCAAGGCCCTTTGCAATGCAGCAAGACCCTGCTTCAAAAACAAATAAAAAGACTAAAAAATAGGACTGGGGGTGTAGCTCAAAGGTACAGTATCCCTGGGTTTTATCCCCAGTACCGCAAAAAAAAAAAAATAATAATAATAATAATGGATAGAACTAGAGGGTATTATGCATGCTAATTCATTGAGATTAACCAGTCTCAGAAAGTGAAGGGTCATATGTTATCCCTCATATGTGGAAGCTAGAGAGAAGAAACAAAAAGGACTTCAGGTAAATGAGGGAGATAAGTAGAAGAGTAGAAAGGATTTGGTGAGGGAGTTGATGAAGGGGACAAAGGAGACTTGATGAAAGAAACAGTTCAAATGGAGGTGTAATTAGAGTATATAATAAACATTTATTTTTTAAAAATCAAAGAAGCCCAGAAAATAGTCTTTAATGCAGTCTTTTGGTAGGTACAAAAAGTGTATGTATGTATATATAATTTTTAAATCAAGTTTGGAAGAATTTATAGGACCTAGGTGAATGACCTTGGGCTCAGGAAAGCCTTGTAGATACAGGAAAAAGCAAGCTCAGGGAGGAGAATTGTCTATAGACGAGAATAGCTGGAGAGAATGGTATGCGGAGGAGTGAGACAGTAAATACAGGTGGAAAAATGTATGTAATGTACCTTTGTCCTGTTAGGAACTGAGGGTTATTAAGGGATTTGCATGTTGTATCATCTACTTTTTAGTGAATTTTCACCAAAGAAAATTCTAAACTTTACCTTTGTAGAGTAAAAGAGCTATTAAACAGGCCAACTCTCAGTAATACGAGTTGCTATCTTAACTATTTCTGTCACTTTTCAAAAGTCTACACGAATTTATATCTATTCAACAAAATGTTAATTTATGCTTCAGGAAAAAGAACAGAGGAACATATATCTTAAGGTGCTCTCTTTCATTTTGGATCTGAGTTCTGCACCAACCTAAAATATGGAATAAATTTTCAAAATAGACATCAACTACTCAACAGAGAGAGAGAAAAAGGTCCCTATTTATCATGTTCTTACGATAGCAGCTGAGTGATATATTGTGATTACAACTTTTTTTAATTGGCAGACTTCCGGGATGCTATGGGAATTGGTGACAAGATGATGAATCAGTCCCTCCATATTGGCTGGTTGATCCAACAAACCTAAATCACATATTGACATTTGTCATTCAGCATCGGAGCCCTACAGACTCCTCTGCTGATTAGTCAAACACTTCACCTCCCTTTAATTAATGTTTTAAGAGCAGAGCTTCACAGAGATGCTCAAGGGAGAAAAATCTTACAATAAAATGGAAATAAAGGGGGCTATATAGTGCCAGTTGAATGAGGAGAAATGAGCATGGGGGAAAGGGAGAAATCAATGGCAGTGTTTTAGCAGCTTAACCCTGTTGGCCCTTGCATGTTAATAGATTATTTATGCATCATTTTGCCAGTGAGAAGAAATTACTATGATTAGCATTTTCTGTTTATTGACTGCTCATCACAAATTAAAAAAAAATGTTTACGTGTATTTTGTTTCATTACCTTGAAAAATCATTGACAACAAAGGGCAGGACAAGAATTCATCCTCTCATATAAGCTCAAAGGATTTTATCCAAAAGAAAAAAAAAGTATAAATGAACAGAAATACATTTCTCAGTGTGTTGTAAAGAAAGGGAAACTATTTTATTTCCAGTGAAAAGCCTTTTAAAATAGGTGGTTAGGAGGGAGCTTTGAAGTTTGACATGAGTCTAATCTCATTCTTTAGTTAATAGCCAAGGATTTTCAAAGAGTCCTTATGATGTTCCCAGAAATTGTTCACCCCTTTGCACCTCCTCCCACCCTGATCATTTTGAAGTTTCCTTAACTATACAACTTCAATTATGCCATGTTTTTGAAGAGAACTGCAAGCTAATCCCATAATAAAAATAGTGAAACAGATGCTTTGGGAGGAATCCAAAATGTGTTTATATTTCTCTTTTCTTTAAGTACTTTAACAGTTCATAGATATGTCAGATATTATTTAGGGAAAATGGATGTTGGGGTCCAATCTTAAGAACAAAGAATCCAGTAATTCCTACTGTATTTCGCAACTCTAGGAGCCAGCAACAAATGTGGTATTTCAGACTGGGGATGGGTTTCTGTCTTTTGCTGGTTCTTGGCATCCTGAAAAAAAAATGTAGACTTTGAAAAAAGATTTTAATTTTAATCTTAATTTCCAGTAAGTAACCTTGGGCAAGGCTTAGTAAACTGAAATACTCTAAGATGTTATAAGGTTAAAAAAAATTATACCTTTCTAACTCCCTACTCATCTACCTACTTACTATGGTTCAAATGCTTTCCACAAAGTTCATGTGTTGGGAACAGTCCCTGATTACAACTGTGTTGGGAGATCAGATCTTTAAGAGGTGGTTAGGTGATGAGGGCTCCCTCATGAATGGTTTAATGTTGTGCATTTGTTATTGCAAAAAAAAGAGTTTGTTATAAAGACTAGCTCAGCCCCTTCTCCTGCACATACTTTATACTTTCTTCATAATCATTCTCATCCTCCCCCCTCTCTTTTCCATCTCCCACCATGGAATGATACAGAACAAAGTGTCTCACAGATATCAGTCCCTCTCTCTTGAACTTACCAGCTTCAGGAAATATAAAACATACATTTCTCTTCTTTACACATTTTCCAGTCTATAATAATCTGTTACAGGAGGATAAAATGGACTACAAGTCTACTACTATCTGTCTACCACCTCTATATCCAGGCACACAGGGAACAGGGATAGTTGGTTTTTTTTTTTTTTTTTCCTTTTCCATCCTATATCCTTGGTTCTTCTATTCTCCTGAAAGAGTAGTGAAAGATTGTAACACCTTTGATCTTAATTAAGATAATATGAATGAATCTAGATATTTGACATCCAAGAAAAATGTTGAAGCAAAAATACTGCAAAAGTAACTTGGGAAAAAAGTCAATATGACCAAAGATTTACTCACAGATCACATTATTTCAAACATCCTGAAAAGAGCTCTAAAATCAAATATATTTAGTATATGTAAATGTAATTTACCATTTTCAAAGAAATATACATACATATTTTAAAAAGTCAAGAATTACTACAAAGCTTATAATAAAATCATCAAGATAATAACATTTCAAAGGGAAATTACTTTCAATATTTGGTTTTATCATTATTTATACCCATATTATTAAATGTCATTTCATTATAGTGCTATTTTTATTCAGTTTTAACTATTATCTACTGTAGAGAATCAGGATTTATATATTTTATTGTACCTATACATACTTGAACTTCCTCTTTTCTTATCCTACAAAAACAAATGTATGACATTTTTGGCTAAATAAATATTTGGTTTATTTATAAACCAAATTTGTCTTTTTATAAATATGTAAATCTTATATTAGAGGAGATATACCATATACTAAATTTATATATTTTTTATACAATATTTTCTATAAAGTAAACTCTCCTCTGTGTATGGGTGTATGTGTGCACAGACATACAGACACACATAGCTTTTTATTTACTAGTGTCTGATAATTATGAAAACTCTACCTATTACTTGGCTTTCAAGACTCATTGTAAATATGTTTTTCTTGATAATGCACCTTGCACATAAAAATAAAAGTACTCTTGTTAATTCATGTACGATCTACATACTCTTGTTAATTCATGTACGATCTACAAATATATTCCTATATTTCATTTCATATTTCACAGTGGTGATATTACATTCAATCTCTAGATAATATGACAACTTTCCCCAGCCCTGATGGAGTCTTTCCTTATTTACTACTTGATATGGGAAATTGATGAGTTTTTTGTGGCTTAATGTAGAAGTCTGGAAAAATCATCTTCAACACTGTTCTTCTCAGAACAGAAGATCACCCTTAAGTCCCTAAGAATTTCTGGAACTCCCATTGATAGTTCATTGTTTGATGAAGCCTATTTATTTTTGTTATCTCCACTGTTATTTAGATTTGGGTATGAGACAGTAATTCTCTGTAGCAATTTAGAGACATAGAAAAGTAGAGAAATTGAGAGAGTTTTTCAAGGAAAGCCCAGGGCCTCGGCCACAGTTGGTATAGAAGGAATCAAAGGTCACAACACTGAGGAAAATCACTTTTGATACCTAGATATCTAGTTGAATCTATTATCTATGTCTTTATACTAGTTATGTGCAGTGGATCACCTGGAAGTTGAAATGTGCTGGTGGGTAACTTTATCCCATTGAATCAGATCCCTTAAATTTTAGAAGCATGGTTCTGGATAAGTGAGTTATTGATGGTAAACTTGGTAGAGAGCTAGAATTTTAAGCACTTTTCTTTATCAACATTTTCAGAGAAAGAGCTTCAGATATTACATGGGAAAACCAAAAATTAATAAAGCAAAACAGGAAATTCCCAGACATGAGGAAAAGAGCTATGTGTTAAACTAGCATAAGTTTGGAATAGTAAGCAACTCATTATGAGTAAAGAATAGAACTCAGATTTAGTATAAACCTCGAAGATGTGAGCAGGGGAGAAAAGATGATTCCTCCTAAGGCCTGTCTTCTTGCCTTGCAGATGGCAAACTTCTTGCCGTGTCCTCTTGTGACTGCTCTCTGTAGGTGTGCAGACGTGGTGTGTCTTCCTCTTTGTAGAGGCCTTCCAGTCATGTTGAAATAGGGCCTCACCTATGACCTTGTTTAACCTTCATCATCCCTTAAAAGATCTTATCTAAAAATAAGTACTAGGGATTTTGAATTCAACATAATGAGATGGGAGGGGACTCAATTTGATAGTACTGCTACTTTTTAAGTCTTTACATGAAAGACTTAAGTGCCAACCAGTATCAATAACAATCATCAAAGACACAATCATAAGTATCAGGAACTCTTTCAAGGGCTCTGCATATATTTCCTTACTTAATGCTCACACAAACCTGTGGAGTAGATTTATTTACTTTTTTTCAAATCTTAGATTGCTAGAACAGAGGGGTTTAGCTACCTGCTTAAGATCAAGCAGCCAAGGGATGGGGGAACCAGCATTCAAACCCTGAAAGCCTGACTCCAACGCTCAGCCTCCACTTCTTGAGCTTACATTCTCTCCTCTAAGCTGAAGAAACTGATGTGTCATTAAATATGTATAAGTATGATGTATGTATGTATTGGTACTAGGGCTTGAACTCAGGGTCATTCTAACTCTTAACTGCACCCTTAGCCCTGTAAATTTTATTTTTTAATTTTTGAAAGAAGATGCTGCTAAGTTCCTGAGGGGCTCCCTGAGTTGCTGAGGTTGGTCTTGAACCTGTGATTCTCCTGCCTTAGCCTCCCAAGTACTGATATTATAGCTGTGTTCCACTATGCCTGGCTGCGCGCGTGCATGTGTGTGTGTGTGTGTGTGTGTGTGTGTGTGTGTGTGTGTGTGTGTGTGACTGGAGATTGGACCCAGGGCTTTGTGCATGCTAGCTAAGTTTTCTCCAGCTGTGCCACACCCTAGACTCTGACATGCTTTTTGACTCCCTAAGCAGTTTGTGTGTGTGTGTGTGTGGGGGGGGGGGGTGTCTGGGGATGAAACCCAGGGGAATTTGACCTCTGAGCTATACCCCCTGCCCTATTTTGTATTCTTTATTTTGAATCAGGGTCTCACTAAGTTGCAGAGGGCCTCAGTAAGTAGCCGAGGCTGTCCGAGAATTGCAATCATCCGGTCTCAGCCTCCCGAATGCTGGGATTACAAGCGTGCACCACCATGCCTGGCTTCATAAGCTGTTTTGCTATGGATAGTCACAGCATACATAAAGATGTTCCTTCAAAAGAGCATTGACTACAGGATTTCTTCACCTGAGCACAAGGTTTGTTTTTAAGTGACCTTCAAGGTAAACTTAATTGAGGAGCACAGCTCCCTTTGCAAGATATTTTATGCCATGAAAAATGAACTCACTTTGGAGTGGCAATGGGAAAGAGAGCAAGATTCTTTTTTTTTTCTTTTTTCTGTGTTCATCGTTAAAGAACATAACCTCAAAAGCAGATCAAGGATGAGTGCGTTCAGAACGGATGTAACTAGTCACTTCCTTACTCCTGCGGCTCCATTTGGTCTGCAAGTTCAATAATATTCCGTAAAACCACAAAGAGTTCAGTGAGGCGCGATGTTAAGGTATGTGTCTTGGGAAGAAAGATCTGAGAGAATTAATTTGTTGTTTAGAGGTAAAGATCAGTTCCTGTAGGTTAGATGTTCTATTTCAGGCTTGGAGAGAGAAGTGATTAACATTTCTTTCTGTTCCAATAGGCTTCTGAGTAAGACTTAGGAAATAAACAGAAGGAGGTATCAGACTCCTCACAAAGAGAAATCAGAATCACATGGAAGCTAACTACAGTAAAATAAAGACAACCTAGGCTTTACTTTAGACCAAATAAGCAGAAGGTGACTTCACTGAATTATCCGCCACATTTCTAAAGAAAAAGCTCCATAAAATGTTGAGTAGTGGGAGCATTTAAAAAATACGAACTTAATTGTCATAGTTTATTGAATATATAGTGAATATATTTTATGCAGTTTAAAAAATCATAAGATGAAGTCTGAACATTCCCTTCCATTTTCCTATAATCTCACTCTTTTCCACAAAGAACTCTACCATCACCAACTTTCTGTATAATTTTTCTATATTTTAACGAGTGTACCTACTTTTTTTCTTTTTTAACAATTTTTTTATTGAACATAAATAGTATACATTTAAACTATATTTGGTGCCCTCTCCGCCCCACCCCCGTTTTCCCTTCCCCCCTCTCACCAATGGTTGTCCAGGTTAACCATGTCTTATTCATAATTTTACACATGTTCAGATGTAGACCCTCATTAATCAAGATCAGCCTTCCTCCTCTCCTATCTTTCCATTCAAACTTTGCTGGTATTTCCCCTCTAATATCTGGAGTCCCACTGGTATCCTTTGTGTTTCCTAGTTTGGGCATATTAGAGGAAACATATGTACCTTCTCCTTCTGTGCTTGGCTGATCTCACTTAACATAATGTTCTCCAGGGCTTTCCATCTTCTTGCAAATGATATAATTTTGTTCTTCTTTATGGCTGAATAGAATTCCATTGTGTGTATTTCCCACAGTTTTGCTATCCATTCATCTGTTGATGGTGATCTGGGTTGGTTCCATATTTTGGCTATTACAAATTGTGCTGCTCTCCCAAATTCCTTCTATGAGGCCAGTATCACATTAATCCCCAAACCAAACAAAGACACCTCAAGAAAGGAAAACTACAGACCAATATCCTTAATGAACATAAATGCAAAAGTTCTAAACAAAATACTAGCTATACGCATTCAAAACTATATCAAGAGAATAATATATCATGACCAAGTTGGTTTCATCCCAGAAAAACAAGGCTGGTTCAACATATGCAAATCAATACATGTTATTCACCACATAAATAGAACCAAGAAAAAAAACCACATCATCATAGCAATAGATGCTGAAAAAGCATTCGACAAAATCCAACACCCATTTATGTTAAAAACACTGCAAAAAATTGGGATAGAAGGAAAGTACTTCAACATCATTAAGGCAATATACTGTAAACACAAAGCCAACATTATATTGAATGGGGGAAAACTGCAAGAATTTCCGCTAAAGTCGGGAACAAGACAAGGATGCCCACTATCACCACTCCTTTTCAATATAGTCCTTGAGACTCTTGCTGCAGCAATCAGACAAGAAAAGAAAATCAAAGGAATTCACATAGGAAGAGAGGAATTAAAATTATCCTTATTCACAGATGACATGATCCTTTATCTGGAAGACTCAAAGAAGACTTCTGGAGATGATTGACAAATTCAGCAAAGTCGCAGGTTACAAAATCAACCTAAAGAAATCAGTGGCTTTTCTTTATGCCAACAACGAATCCACAATGAAAGAAACAAAGAAAATAATTACATTCACTATAACCTCAAAAACAATAAAATACCTTGGAATAAACCTAACCCAAGATGTAAAAGACCTCTACAATAAAAACTATAAAACATTAAAGAAAGAAATTGAAGAAGATCTTGGAAGATGGAAAGATCTCCCGTGCTCATGGATAGGCAGAATAAATATCATCAAAATGGCCATTCTGCCAAAACTGATCTATAGGTTCAATGCAATTCCCATTAAAATACCAGTGACATTCTTCAGAGACCTAGAAAAATCAATTATGAACTTCATATGGAGAAAGAAAAGACCTAGAATAGCCAAAGCAATTCTCAACAATAAGAAACATGCAGGAGGCATTACAATCCCAGACTTCAAACTATACTATAGAGCATTAGTAGTAAAAACAGCATGGTACTGGCACAATAACATATACTGACCAGTGTATTAGAATAGATGATACAGAAATAAACCCACACATCTTTAGTCAATTAATCTTTGACAAAGGGGCCAAACACATACGCTAGAGAAAGGACAGCCTTTTCAACAAGTGGTGCTGGGAGAACTGGCTAACCATTTGTAAAACGATGAATCTAAACCCCTGTATCTCACCAAACACAGGAATCAACTCAAGATGGATCAAAGACTTAGAAATTAGACCTGAGACTGTGAAATTAGTAGAGCATAGGTTCAACACTACAACATATTGGCACAGGCAGTAACTTTCTCAATAAAACCTCCAAAGCTCAGGAAATTAAAGCAAGAATAAACAAGTGGGATAACATTGAACTAAAAAGTTTCTTCTCATCAAAGGAAACTATCAATAACCTAAAGAGGAAGCCTACAGAATGGGAAAGGATCTTTACCAGCCACCATTCTGATAGGGGGCTAATATCCAGAATATACAAAGAGCTCAAAAGACTCTACACTAGCAAAACAAACAACCCAATCAAGAAATTGGCAAATGAACTAAATAGACACTTCACAAAAGAAGAGATACAAAGGGCCAATAGATACATGAAAAGATGTTCTTCATCACTGGCCATCAGGAGATGCAAATCAAAGTGTACTTACTTTTTAAAAGATTTTTTTTACTAATGCATTGTTGCCATATATCTTAATGGGGTACAAGATAGTAGAGGCATACATGTACACATCACATACCTACTTTTTAAAATTGTAAGGCCAAAGTTACACATTGCTTCACAACTATCTTTGTTTTTATTTGTTTGTTTATTTGCAGTACTGGGGACTGAACCTAGGAGCATTCTACCTCTACACCCACAACCCTATTTTTTAATTCCTTATTTTGAAATAGGGTCTCACTAAGTTTCAGAGGGCCTCACTAAGTAGCTGAAGCTGGCTGCAAACCTTCAATCCTTCCATCTCAGCCTCCCAAGTACCGGGATTACAAGCATATATCACCATACCCAGCCCACGACTATCTTCTTATACTTGAACATTTTTTATAAATTTTTCAGAATCAGTTTTCTAGCATTTTATGCTAATTGACCATATTTAATATTCCCCTATTAGCCAGGTGTGGTGGTGCACACTTGTAATCCCAGTACTTGAGAGGCTGAAACAGGAGGATCCCAGGTTTGTGGCCAGCGTCAGCTACTTAGTGAGGCCCTCTGCAACTTAGTGAGACCCTGTTTCAAAATAAAGAACAAAATATAGGCTGTGGGTGTAGCTTGCAGATAGAATGCCCCTGTATTCAATCCCCAGTACCACACACACACACACACACACACACACACACACACACACACACACACAATTCTTCTATTACTGAGTATGAAGTCATTCCTTATCCAGAGCTTGCTTCTTATTCTTCTTACTACTAGCCCATATGGCACAGTGGGCTCAAGCTATAACTTTGCCATTTATGAGTGTGTTATCTTTGGAAAGATATTTATTCTCTGTGTAGTTCACCTTTCTTACCCATAAAACATGGATACTAGAAACACCGCCTATTAACACTGAATATTATTGTTGATGTAGGGCAGTGTGGTGGTGGTAAAAGCACATTTTTGGTTGAAACTGGATATATTCAAATCTCAGCTTGCTCTTTTACTGTTATGTAATCTTGGGTGAGTTATTTAGTCTCTCTGTTCCTTGGTTTTATTATTTTCGGAACAGGATGTAGACATATCCATCTTATAGGGTTAATAATATTTGTGTACATAATTGCCTGGTATGTAGTAATCATTTTTAAAGTATTTTCTTACTGTTACTACTACTAGTATTTCACTTTTTCTTGTATCCTGACCTGTTTTGAGTATTTTTAAAATTAAAAAGATTTTAATCTGTAAATTCATATAAAATTATTTTGTACTTCTTTGGATTCTTAATAAGGTAGTAACTTATTTAACTTATTGATCATTTGTAGTTCTTTTTTGTTCTATTCATTATTATATACAATAACTTCAAGAGACACTAAATTTTTGGAGTCATACATATTGTAGTAAATGTCTTCCACTGTTTGTGTTATTCTTTAATCTTAGTTCTAATTTTTATAGTCATTCAAAAGTCTTCAATTTTTATATAAGCAAATCTGTCATCTTTTTCTTTTATCATTCTGGAGGATGTAACTTCCTTAGGAAGGTCATTAATACTTGTCTAAGAAGTTATTCTATTTCCTTATAATGCTTTTTTTAAATTGCTTTCACTATTCAAATAACTTTTTAATCCATATAGAATGTAGTTTTGATTATATAACAAGATTGGGCTTTAATGCCAGTTTATCTCCAAATGTTTACATGTCACCAATTATTTTATTGAATGTCCAGTGTTTCTTATATATTTTAATATATTTACACATATATTCCTGCATTTGCTACTCTTCTGTTAAATCAGTTGTCTATTTTTACTGGAATACCACACTGTTTTAATGTCAGTGATTTTGAGGAATTTTTCATTTTTAATACAATAATTTCAGTTCTTCATTTATAATTTGACATTTTGGCATTATAACAAGATTAATTGCCTAACTACAAATACATCCTTTATAACAAAGTACCAAGACTCAGTTTAATTGTCTTATTTTATTACTATTGTGTTACTGTGGATTTTAGGTTAGGAGACAAAATGCAAGCTTTGAGGTCCCAAACTATTTCCTACTTATTTGGTACCATTGGAGAGATCTCAGAAAATAAGACCACTGGAAATTTAATTAATTGGTGGCTGTATTAAATAATAGGACACATATGCTGGACATTATCAACCAAATATTCTAATTATGTTATTTAATTTAATCCTCCTGACAATAATGTGGAATTAACATTTTCACTGTATTTTCTAAAAATAGGTACTTGAAGTCAAGTACCATATCTCATAGCATCACATGCCCTGGATCCTAAGATTTGAATTCAGAATTGTATGAGTTAAAAGTTTTAAAGTGTTGTTATTATATATTTAGTATTATTTCCATTCATGTCTAGTACTATGATCCCAGCTTATCCCTATCTAAAATATAAACTAGACTGGAAATGATGATTCTAGGAAGGTTTTATAGATGTTGAAGATGGCTATTCTCCTTTCACAGTACAGGTGAGCATATAGGACAGGAGTCATACTGTGAAAGACTATATAGCTCTAGGAAATGTGTTAGAGTTTCTGGAACACAAAGTCTTTGTGCAACAAATTAACTCTGACATTGTAGTGAAACAGCAACCATAATTCATAAATAATTGTGTGTGTTCCTGTGTGTGTGTGTGTGTGTGTGTGTGTGTGTGTGTGTAAGTGTGAGAGAGACAGAGACAGAAAAGAAAAAAGAGACAGAAAATATTCCAATATTGTTCTAATAAGACTATTTTCAAAAAGATGTGGCAGGCTAGGTTTGGCTCAACCACACTAAATTGTGGACTGAGAGGAGATTTACAGGGACTTTTGGAGTACCTACCTTCTTTTCCTCCTATGATTTTCAGTTTCGTCCAAAAATATCTTAAATCTAGTTAACACTTTTTAAACATATGCTTTGTAGAAATAACTACCTCTAAGCATTACATATGCGTGTTGCCCATTGTACTGAAGGCAGAGAGAAGGAAAGGAGGGAATAGTCATATTAGAATAAACCTCAAATGATAACCATTGCTATGTGTGCAATTTTATTTACTTAGGCTGTGTGCATGGTGAGGAGTTCTTATGAAATATTGAGTACTAGATATTAAGAAGCTTGATACATTTTAAAGTCGAAGTAATAGAATAAAACTTCTGTAAACAGCTTTAAAAAACTGCTGGGAAATACTGTGTTTGGAAATGGAATTGTTACACCACTCTGAACAGTATATTGTTTGTTAGTAAGGGTTAGGGAAGGTTGGTGGGAAGAAATTGCAAAAGGTGTTAGTGTGTGCTAGGAAGTTTCAGCTTACTCATTGTCCTGTATGTTATATGCATTTCATTTAACTTTGCTATACTGTATATATATAATAAATGAGTCCAAATATTATAATATCTATTTTTGCATATTAAAGAGGTTGCCAATGTATGACAAAAGTAGAGCTAGTAAGTAAACTAACACATTTTGTACACTTTGTGTTAAAAATCATACAAAGACTGTCTTCTGAAGAAAAAAAAACCTTAGAAGAGAAATTGTAACATCACAGCTAAGTGACACATGTGCCTATATAAATTGTGATATAGGCGAGAAGGAACTAGAAGAAATGAAGGATGGTAGGCCAGAATGCTCCTACTTAGAGGACACTTTGAGATATAACCATGGTTGACAAGTGTGTAGTTTGTCCAACACTATTTTGTATATAGTGGACAAACTTAAGGCCTTATTTGAAACATCTAGTCTCTAGATATTGAAAAGTACACAAAGTATGTTAAAAGTAGAGGTAGTAGATACATTTTGTAGATTTTTTGTTAAAATTCATAATGAAATAACTGTTTTTGGAAATGGAATGATCACTTCTGTGAGCAGTACACATTATTGTATTTGTGCTGGCTTTGGGAAGGAGGGAACAAGTGCAAAGGGCTTGATATCGATGTGTATTTGGTGATGTAAGATTGCCCATTGTTGTCCTTTATGTCTGTGTTTTGTTTTACATCGCTGTATACAAAGGACAAATGAGTCCTAATTTATAACATCTAGTGTTTATAGATGGTAAAGAGGTTGCCAGTGTATGACAAAAGTAGTAAACTAATACACTGAGTACACTTTGTGTTAAAATCCATAAGAACCGCTAAACTTAAAACCACCTAGGAAGTGAAATTGCTGAAGTCCTAAGCATTGTAGATGTGCATATCTGACCCTTGGGATGATAATACGGGAAGGGGAAGGGTTCTAGGCACGAATGTTCCTATTTAGAAGACACTTGCAAATGATAGCTTTTGTTAAGTATGTGTGCAGTTTATTCATTGTTACAGTGTGTAGTGGGAAATAAGTACTTGTTAGAACATCTAGGCTTTCTGGATGCTTTAAAAATGCATGGCACATGGTAAAAGTAGAGGGCTAACACTATGCTCTTTAAGTATTTTTTGTTGCTTCATAGGAATGGTTGCATTTGGGGAATAGAATTATTCAACTTGATATCTTGGAGAGTAAAAAAAAAAACCATGAAAAACATAATCCCATATCTCAAGAAGCTCACATTCATTTTTTTTCTTTTGTAATCCACAGTAAACTTTCATGTGTTTTTTTTTTTTTTCGATTTAGATACAAGACTTCATTCAGTTACCTTGTTTTTGTCTTTTGTTAATAGCCATATTTATTAGATCATGATTATAGCTTTCATTTTTTACATATAGTGCTTTTTGTACATTCTTCTTAAATATTGAATTATCATTAAATAAAAATGTGTATTAAATGAAAAATAGCATATTTTAATGAAGACAAAGTAATTAACTGCAGAGATTACTTACCTTCACTTGAATTTTAATCATGTCTCATGAATGATGATACAAAGGACTGGATTCTTTCTATACACAGATTCATCTACAATTCAACCTGTGGTTTGCTATTATCAAAGCCTTTTAAAAGTCTTAGTTAATACATATGTATGGTCTCTCCAAGGACAATTTTATTTGATTCAGTCTGCAACCAGCTCCTTCTGCATATGTAACTTCAATAAGTTTCAGAGGATAATGAGGTGGTGTGGTCCACTGGGTAGAACAATTACTGTGGGCATGTAGAATTCGCTAATTGCTTGTCCTTTCTGAGAATCCAGAAAATTCTTCCTGAGTCTCTGGGGATGGATGACTGTCTGGGTCATCCCCAAAGTATTCAGGAGATTGGAATTACATGATGATTCTTTGCCATATCCTAGGACCGGACTCAAAGCCTCAATAGAAATCTGGAGGCAGTTTATCCACAAAGCCCTTTATAGGTCTTTGCTTTCCATGTGTCCCTCCTATTATTTCCAAAAGCAAAGACAAATAAAAAGGTGTCTGTTTTCACTTAGTATTCCAGGCCCTTTGTCTTTTTGTTGGATTTGTATTAAAAGCAAACACAGAACTTGTCTTTTTTTTCCAGAAAAAATGTTCCTTCTAGTATTCTCAGCAAAATACACCACCCAAACTCCCTCAAAAATTTTCTCAATTAAGAGGGCTTTAGGTTGCTATATGGAGTTTGCACAACTCACCAATGTCAAATTGAATGATTGTGTGTGGGTTTTTGTTATTGTTGGGGATTAATGTAATGAGATCGAAGGAATGATTCTTCATATTTATTCAAACGTGTTATCTTTAAATTGCTCAAGTTAGAAAGTAGGTAAGCCAGAAGTGGTGGTGCGTACCTTTAATCCCAGTACTTGGGTGGCTAAAACATGAGGATATGAAGTCCCAACAACTTAGTGAGACCCTCAGCAACTTAAGGAGACCTTGCTTCAAAAAATAAAAAGAGCTGGAGGTGTGGCTTGCAGGTAAAATGTCCTGAGTTCAATCCCCAGTACCCCCACTGCCAATTTAGTAGTTAAAAGTGATGAAGAAGAGCTAAGTAAAGGTATCCTTTAGAGTGAGTGCTCATTTGACAAACCTGATATTAGATATAGATGTTTAATTTTATTTAACATTAATAAATAATCACTAATATAGCTAATTGCTCTAAAGGTATTAATAAAATCATTAATGTTACTAAAATCTGTGCTATAGGCATTTTACTGTAATAATATGAACACATTTCCTGCCTTGTAGAGTTTTAAAGTCTAATGAGAGAGATGGACATACAAATATGATAAGGTAAACCAGAACAATGATAATTATAGGACTTCACATGTGATTATAAAATAAGGAAAGGGGGATGGTGTTTAATCCAAGAGGTGAGTAGGTGACAACCAAGGCCATGGAGAAATGGCCACATCTAAATGAAGCATAAAAGTTGGATAGAAAGTAAGTACTAGGGTTAAAGAAGAAATATATTTTAAGCAAAAGCAATTGTGCATGTCAAGAGAATTTTGCTCGTTCTGCAAAAGCAAATATTTCAGCTTGATCAGAGGAGGAGTTGGAGGGCGGGGTGGGGACAGGGCTGACACTAGCTGTGCCTGGAGGGGGAAGAAGAGAGAGAGGAAAACAAACCAAACTTTCCTTATGCCAGACTGCAGAATACAGATTATCCATGTAGTTTCAGCCAAAGGGAGTGTACTATGAGATAGGAATTACACACATTTTACAAGTGGAAAACTGAGGCTCAGAGATGATGCATAATATCACAAAATTAGGAGAGGATGCCATTTTGTCTCTTGTATCATGGTTATGCCTGAAAACCTGTATGTGTATGTGTGTGTTGTAGACTTCTGAGACAATCCAGGAAACGCAGAGAAAATGTAAGCTAGAGTAGTACCTTTATTTGACTAAAACATGTGTCTAGAGTAAATAAACTGTAATAATGAAGAGAATCTCTTTTGCCGTAACTTTCTTCTTACCATTCTGGTTTTCAAGAATTTCTGCGTGCCCAGAAATATTGCATAGAAAAGATTTAAACACATTTACATATGATCATATACTCCAGCCCACGAAATACCGGTCAATCAGTTGCAAAGATGGTACAAAGATTCTTTGTGCACTATCTCCAATAAATTGTTATGCTATATCTTTAGGACATTTTATCTTTGACAATCTAAAAAGATGAAGAAAATATTAAAACATCTAAGTTTTTGTGAAGGTTTCTAGAGAATGTACAATGAGGTTAAGCAAGCTCTACTCCATATACTGTCTACTCTTGACTTTGTTTACAGGAAAGAAAAAAATGAAACAAGAAAATTGCATACCTGGAGTTTTTCTGGTTCTGTACTAGTGTCTTCTTAAAATATACTTTTATTGGTCCATTGTAATCACATTATAATGAAGTTGAGAGTGATAGGGGTATACATGAATATAGTACTTAGTGCACTTTCCTGCAAGATCCCACCTATTGTTTTCCCATATACATATTACTCATACATAATATTTTTTGTATGGTACTGGGGATGAAACCCAGGGACATTCTAACTCTGAGATATACCTCAGACCGATTTTTTATTCTTTATTTTGAAGCAGGGTCTCACTGAATTGCAAAGGGCCTCAGTAAGCTGAGGCATGTCCATGAACCACGATCCTCCTGTCTCAGCCTCCTAAATGCTGGGATTACAAGCGTGTGCCACCACACCCGGCTCTCCTACATAATATTGAGATTGGCACTGATATGTTTTGTGTATGTGCATAGTATCAGTTGAAGTGTGTCCTTCATCAAGTCTTCTTTCTCTTCTCCACTGTTTTAATCCTCTCCATTGCTTCATTGTGGTTCTCTTTTATTTATCTGGAGTCCTTTTTATATTCTAATTTCTCCCTAGCTTCCAAATGTGAGAGAAAACATGGCTATCTACTTTCTGTGATTAGCTAATCTCACTTATCATAATGTTCTCTAGTTCCATACATTTTCTTACAAATAATTTTTTTCTCTATGGCCTAATAGAATTCCATTGTGTATATATATCCCATCATTTCATAATTTATCTATTGATGGACACCTCAGCTGATTCTATGATTTGTCTTCTATGGTTTGCGCTACTATAAACATGGATAGTCATGCATCACTGTAATATTTTTATTTCAGTTCCTTTGGAAAAATGCCCAGGAGTGTTTAGCTGGATCATATGGTGGTTCCATTACTAGTCTTCTGAGGAATCTTCACACTTATCTCCATATTAGTTGCACTAATTTGCAATCCCACCAATAGCATATATCTCATTTAAAGGGCCATTAACTTTGCCTTTGGATAGTCATCAAAAGGCAAAAGACATGATAAAGCACAATCTCATAGGAGAATATCTTGATGTGACTTAGCAGTAGGAGGAATCATATTCCAGCTTTCCAACAAAAAAATGAAGAAAGCAACTGATAGAGATTTCTTGGCATACGGTTAACTACCCAGAGTTTCTATAGCAGTTATTTTAAACCACGCCATAGCAATTGGATGACTCCAAATGATCTTGCGTCTTTGACACTACATCAAGGATAGTTTAAGAAAGAAAGGTTAAAGGGTCTGATGTATAGACAGGCATTGAACCATTAGTTTTACCACAAATAGAGCATGTTTTTACTTTATCTTATGAAAAATCAATTCAACAGAGTTAGAGTAGAGGAACTTCAGGTGTCTATTTGTGAAGAACCCAAAATGCTGGATAGAAAGTAACTAGGTGATATTTAGGAGTAGTGGCACATGCCTATAATCCTACTACCAAGGAGACTGGGCCAGTCTCAGCTACTTAGGCCCTCCACAACTTAGTGAGACCCTGTTTCAAAATAAAGATGGGGATGTATCTCAGAGGTAGAATGCCCATGGGTTCAATCACCAGTACTTCAAAATAAAAAAAGAGAGATAAATGGTTGAAGATAGATGCTCCTGGATTTAATCCTCAGTACCACCTTAAACAGAAAAGAAGATTCATAAACAAACCAACACTTGCAGTAAATTGATTTTTGACAAAGAGGCCAAAAGCATATGCTAGAAAAAAAAATTAGCCTTTTCAGCAAATGGTGTTGGCAAAATTTGTTATTCATATGTAGATAAATGGAAATAAACTCCACCTTATCACCTTGTACAAGAGTCAACTCAAGATGGATCAAGACCTGGAAATTAGACCAGAGGCTTTACAGTTACTTGAAGAGGGCATAGGACCAATGTTTCAAAATACAAGCACTGGTAAAATTTTCTTTAATAAGATCCAAAGGCATTTTAAATTAAAATGAGAAGTAATACATGAAATTGCTTTAAGCTGAAGAGTTTCAGTGCCACAAAGAGTCAACAGAACGGGAGAAGATATTTGCTAGGTATTCATCAGATATTCTAGATAGAATATCTAGAATCACAAAGAACTCAAACTTACCACCCAAAAAACAACCCAACAAAAAAATGGACAAGTGAACTACATATACTCTTCACAAAGGAAAAAACACAAATGGCAAATATACTAAAAAGGCTCAACATCATTAGCAATCAGAGAAGTACAAATCAAAACTACTCTGAGATTTCACCTAACCCCAATTAGAATGACATTCATTAAAGACACAAGTAATAAAAATGCAAGTGTCGATGTGTAGAACTCTGATAAATCATTGGTGAGATTGTAAATTAGTACAACCACTTTGGAAATTAATGTGTAAGGTCCTCAGAATAGGAACGAATCTTCCATAGGACCCAGCTGTACCACTCCAGGGTATTTAATCAAAGGAATTACAATCAGACCACCGTAGTAATATACACATCTATGTGTATAGCAGTACAATTCAGAACAACCAAGCTATGGAACCAGCCTAGGTGTCCATCAATAGATGAGTAGATTATAATATTATGGGATATATATATATACAATAGAATTCTACTCAGCCATAAAGAACAAGATTATGGAAAATTGATGTAACTGGATAATATTAAGCTACATTAAATTAATCACAAAAAGTGAAAAGTTGGATGTTTTCCTTCATATGTGGGATCTAGGAAAAATTGATATACAAGAGGTACTCTAGGTAAAGAAAAAGAGACTCTAGTAGAGTGATGGAGGAGGGAAATTGAAAGTAACACTTCAATGAACATGATGTATGTACACAAATTGATCAATGCCAATCTCAGTGTCCTGCACAGGGATGGTGAGGGAGTGAAGTGGGAGTTGGGGGAGTGCTCACTCAGTGCTGGGTGCATGTATGTCTCCATCACTCTGAACTTTATCATGATGTATAATCACAATGGCCCAATTAAAAAAAATAACTAGGTGATGAATAAAGAAAGAAATATCTTTTAAGCAAAAGGAACCTGGTATGCTGAGAGAATTTTGCTCATTGTAGAAAATAAAATATTTGACAAACTTTTTTGTGTGTGGTACTGGGGTTCCTGGAAACCCTTATACCTCTGGGCTACACTCCCAGACCTATTTTATATTTTTATTTGGAAACGGGGTCTCTTAAGCCAGCAAGGCTGGCTTCGAACCAGCATGATCCTCCTGTCTCTGCCTCCCAAGTGCGGGGATTACAAGTGTGTGCCACCATACCCGGTAAAAATCAAATATTTAAGCTTGGCCAAATAAAGAGTGGCTGGGGGAATTATATTCTTTATTTTTCTGTTGATCTGACTTGGGGAAACTTGGTTCCCTCATGTGATTGCTTTCTTGGTGTATTGTAAAATTACTTATGGAAGAGATCTGTATAAACCCAGCAAGATCTGATTGTTTTTGTATCTTATATTAAAAATATAAAAACCTATTTGTCATACCTTGAAAAATTTTATTTTTCATTTATCAAGAGCCTCCTGGGATGAAAACAAATGTGATTTTTCTGAAGCTCACCTAGAAAATGCACACTTTGGTCTATACTTCATAGATTACAGAAACATCCAGTACTTCCTATTGTTGAGGTGTCATTTTTAGGTAATAAATCTGTTCTCTTTAGTGACCTAAAATCTCTTTGTTTTTGGTGCTCTACCGATTTAATAGCATCTGTCTTTGTGTATTTATTTGCATTTATACCATTCAGAATTTGCTATGCTAGCTATGACTAAAAATTCATTTTCATCAATCATGAAAAATTATTAGCTATTATCTTTTTTAATACTGCTTTTCTATGCTTTTTATTCTTCTTCACCTCCAAGTAGATACATGCTAGGCCTTCTCCTCCAACCTTCATAACTCCAGTATTTTCCATCTCTTTGTCTTTTTGAAGTTGAAGTATAATTTTTGAATTTATTCTGATCTATATTGCAGTCAAGTCTTGGTCTTTAATTCTATGTAATAAATCCATTAGATTTTAGTTGGATTTATCCATATAATTTCTATTCAGTTTTCTCATATTGACCTGATTTTCACTTTTATTATTTTAATCATCCTTCAAGTTTTGGTAATATACTATGCTTACCCAAATATTTTAAATATATGTATTTTATGCACTATATCTATGAGTTTTATCTGGATTTGTGAGATATAATTACATTTGTTATTTTTCTGCCAATCCTTCTTGGGGTGATTTGGTTCCTCATGTGTTTGTTTTCTTGGTGGACTGTTTTTCCATTTATTAGACACTTATCTGTGGAAACCCAGCAAGATCTGAAATGAGGTCATTTTTATTTTTTATATTTTACCAGTTTCCCCACTAGGTAATACCAGCCAAGAACTAATATGTGACACTTTTTAATGTTGGCATTTCTAAGTATATTTAATTCAAACCTGTATCATAAAAGTTCTTAGAGTAGATTTTTTTCTTAGGAGATTAAAGGCTCATATAAACAAGTTTCTCTGTCTACTCTTTCTTTTTCTCTCATAGATGTTTTTAATATAGCTTTAAATGAGGGCATGGTACTTCCCAGTTCTTTGCCCTTTTGAAACAGATATTCTCACACATCATCAACTTTGGGCTCAAGGTCATTCCTACTGTTTTGGGCTCATCAGTTCAAACCTAAACTTCCTGAATACTGAGATTGACAAGCTCCCCCAGGGCACCAGAGGTTTAGCTCCAGCCTGCCATTCTGATTCCTGTCACTCTTTTGAATTCTGGCCTCTAGAGATTATCTCTACTTTCTAGTGAGTTCAGTTATACATTTAAAATGATATTTATTATATTTTGCCTAACATTTCTAGTTGTTTTGCATCAAAAGGTTTCTGAGGAACAAACTCAGAAAGCAAGAATTGGAGGAATTCTGTCCTGGAATCTTGGTGCCATCCATCATAAGCAATACTTCTAAATATTTGCCAACCAGCTTAGATTTGAGGAAAATAAAATTAGCATTTGTCTTTTTTTTTTTTTTTTTGGTGGTACTGGGGTACCTGGAAACTTTTCTTCCTCCGGGCTACACTCCCAGACACCTATTTTTATATTTTTATTTGGAAATAGGGTCTCTTAAGCCAGCAAGGCTGGCTTCGAACATTCATGATCCTCCTGTCTGTACCTCCCAAATGCAGGGATTACAAGCGTGCGCCACCATGCCCGGCAGCATTTGTCTTTTTAACATCTCAGTTTATATAAATTTCATCAATCAGAATCCAAAGCAAGAATAATCTACCATAGCAAGATTTAGTTTTCACAATTACCCAGTTAAATTAGAAGTGATAAGACACTATAATTCCAGTATTTAGGGGGCTGAGACAGGAGGATTGCAGATTCCAGGCCAGCCTCAGCAATTTAGTGAGACCCTCAGCAACTTGGACCCTGTTTTAAAATAAAAAAAAATAAGAAAGGTCTGGTGGTATAGCTTGAAAGTAGAATGCCCCTGGGTTCATCCCCACTACCGCAGTTTTTTTAAAATTGCCTAGCTAACCATAGTCAAAGACAGCTAGCAAAATAAAGTCTAGATGGAAAAGGCCAAGAATTAAAAAATTTTAGCCCTAAAGTAATTATTTTCTTAGAGAAAATAGTAAAGGATTTTAACATGTTCATATGTGTTAGCATATCTTATCACATTCTAGTTTAATATCAATTTTTATCGATAAGTATGTATTAATAGTGATAATATTGAAGAGAAATTTTGCACACAGAATGAAAAGAAGAAGGTGTGAAGAGATGACAAGGACTTCATGCAGTGTAAGTTGTGCTGCTCATTGTCCTTTCCACTTTTAATTAGTAATCAGAGGCGCCAGTAGAACTGCTAAGAATATATGCATATAAATGTGGGTTAGTTTGCAAAATAGACCACAAAGTCCCTATTGTCTCAACTGACCAGCACTTAACAAACCACAAAGTAGGCACAAGAATCTGAGTAGACTAGAACTTCTCCTTCAAGACAGCAGAACAGTGTAGCTATGGTATATGATTTGCCAAATCTCTATTTCAACATGACAAATATTCTGGCTTAAAGTCAGGGGTCCATCTTTTCTCTGTTATCTTATATTAAACCAACTAGGCCAATAGGCAAATAGTAAATCAAACATAATATAATATACTCAAACATATTCATGTGTTTAGAGTACTCAGAATTTCATTTTTAGTTATCCTCAGAGAAGTGACCAGCTTTACCAAAGAGGAAAAGGCTATTACATTATACAAATCAATGGACACAATTCACATTTGCAAAACCTATACAACTCTATATAATGGCCTTGCCTGGAAAAAAAAATTAAGTTTCTTACTCATACTTTTGCAGGTAAGGGAAAAGTCTTCAAATTATTCCTCCTATTATTATCCCAATGCTCCTTCCTTCCTTCACCAGAATCATCCTTGGACTGAGTGCTTGCCCAATTATTGTCAAACTCAAACCTACACATTGAAGACTTGAAGGTCTAATCATCTCCACCTGGGAGCTGATCACCAAGGCAGGGTACTGCTTCTGAAACTTAATGCACTGCCCCCGCTGGAACTTCAGGAGACTTGTTGGCCCATGGGTGCTGTTACAGACAGTCCCCTCTCAATCCCACTGCTTGGTCTTCACAGCCTGGTCATGCTCACAGACAAATCCTCATGGCTTTTTATGGCTCAGATGGGTTTGAGATGCATTTTAGGGATGCAAAGAGCCCTCCCATCACTCTTAGCTGGAGCTCTAAACTGTCCGATACATACACAGACCATAATTTGCTGTTGTCTCATAGAGAGGGACTCTGCTGCTGCTCTTCCTTCTGCTTGTTTAACATTTGAACAATTTAATACTGTCCCCTTTTTTTTTTCTGAAGAAATGATCAGGACACAATATTTCCATTTGATATACAGAGGATAATAGGGGGAGACATCACTTTCTGTGTTGTTTTTCCTACTATCTCCACTGACTTTTATTAGAATAGGATCCCAAAAGTAAGATTTTTTGTAACTTGAATTTCTCCATTGTAGGAGAAATCTCAAAAACCTCACTAGAAGAACTCTGATATTATTCTGTGCTAGAGAGAACAAGCATCCAATATTGAAAAGGAAGGTCAGTGGAACCACCTGAGATGTCCCTAGACTTTTTCTTGCTTTGTCTTCCTCTCTATCCTTTAATTTATTACTGAACTGTATATTTGGTAGCTTCACTGATTCACGTGAGCCTAATTTGACAATTTGGGTATTTCCCAAACGCTAGCTAACTTGGAAACTTAAAGAATCAATGAGTACAAGAGAAATTATAGATTAATTATACATTTACATATCATATACACATATGTATTTAGATAAGATAGAGTTGTTCTATTAGAAATATGTTGTGACCATCAAAGCATTGCAGTAGGGGAAATTTTATACATTAATATATTCTGCTCTTTTCTCTCATTTCAAGTAATTACATATAATAAATGATATCAAATTCCAGGATAAATTGGTAAGGATAAAATAAGTCAAACTTTGGAATTCTTACCAAAATTGTCTCTCAGCTATTTTTCTTTTAGGGACTAAATCAAAACATCAGAACATTAAATTTGGCTTTTTTTTAAAGGCAGAATGTCATATAAATATTTGGGGAAAGATATTTTGAATATGCTCCTCTATGTGTCAGCTTAGTAACTTTTCTATCATGGCACTCTTTCTCAGGTAGGCATGTCTTGTGGTTGTGGTGATGTTAGTGACCTTTCTTTGCAGTGGGGGTGCTGGCAGTGTAATTGGGTACCCTTGTGAAGGCCAGACACAACCCACAAATTACGATGTAAATAGTGTCCCTAGACTTGGGTGCTACACATCTGTAAAACATCTCTTGTAGCTCTTGCTCTTAGTTCTCCAAAAATCAATGTGTTTCAAGGAAAGTGACATACTAAGTCATGTCTCAAGACATTTTCTAAACAAGTAGGATTTCTGCCTTACAACATACTCTATGATGGAGGCTGTGTTCTACCGCTTTTCCCTCTCTTCCTGCCACTTGACAACAGAACTACTATTCCTGACCTACCATCACTAATATACTCAAACCTGGGGTCAAATGTAATTGATTCATTTCCTTGCCTAAGACTGAGTCAATAGATATAGTAACATATTTTTATTAGCTTTAAGAATTGGGAATGAAAATTTAGCCATACCAGAACCTAAAGCTGTCATGATTTCAATGTCCATTTACCAGAATTATGTTACTATTTAGGTTTTCTTATAATCCTTAGGGTCAGTGAACAAACTTAATATTTATTTTAATTCACTTGCATGATTTAATGTTTTAAATCATCCCAGAGCTTTTAGAAATCCTATCGTACCTGAAATGTTATATTATTTATATTGTGAAGGATAAGTGGTCTAAAACAGTACATAGGTGCACTAGAACAAAGGTAAAAGACATACATATGAAAACAGAGGAGTCAGGCATGTTGGCATACGTCTGCAATCCCAGTACTTGGGAGGCTGGGACAGGAAAACTGCAGGTTCCAGGGCAGCCTCAAAAACTTATCAAGACACGTGGCAACTTTGTGAGACTTAAAAAATAAAAGGTCTGGGGATGTACTTCAAAGGTAGAATTTTTTTTTTTTTTTTTTTTTTTTTTTTTTTTTTTGCTGTACTAGCGGTGGAACCCAGGGGCTTTCTACCTCCAAACTATCCTCTCAGCCCTATTTTACATTTTATTTAGAAACAGGGTCTCACTAAGTTGCTGAGAGCCTCACTAAGTAACTGAGGCTGGCTTCGAACCTGTGCTATCCTCCTGTCTCAGCCTCCCAAGTGCGGGGATTACAAGCGTGCACCACCATGCCCAGCTCCAAAGGTAGAATTCTATTGCATTCACTTTCCACTACCGAAACCTTAGAAAGGGTTTAGAGGTGTTACTGAGAAAATTAATGTTCTCTGGGAGGCTGTGGTGAATTGGAATGGTAGATATTTTAGCTCCCTGATCCAGGTTTGGAATCCAGGTTTGGATATCAGCACCCAGTGAAAATATTTCTTATCCAAGCTTTAAAGAATTCCTATAGCATGTATCAAAATATTAAAAGAAAAATTAGAATCCCTAAATTTTTTAACATAAAGCTCAATGGACTAAATATACTTAGATTCCCCTTTTCCACATCAATTATTTTAATAGCATTTGAATTATAAGTGTAGTTGGACATGGAGATTGTTCTGATGCAATAAATTAATTATGAGTATATGACTGATACAAATGAAAGTTTTTCTAATTAGAAGATAATGCAAATCACATGAAGGCTAGTGCATGACAAGTGTACCATACAAGGCTGTGTTTCTGTGGAGGGATTTCAGCAATTCATGCTTGTTATTTAAAAGACATTAAAAAGCCACAAGGTAAAAAGACAGCGGTACATTCATGCATTTCCCTAGAATATCATATAGAGTATTTTTGTAGAAATTTTAAGTCAATAACGTGTTTTATGTGGGACTTCAAAGTTTGAATGAAATAATCATATCTAGTCAGTTGTCATAGTTTTTTCAAAATTAGGTAAAGTATAGATTATATAAATAGAGATATGGTAAATGACCCTGTGATTTGGTTTTACAGAGCATGTTGATCTCACTGAAATTATGGAATAAAGTAACTTTAAGTTTTAGAAAATGAGGGAGATCTTAATATAAAACTTTTAGATATTACACAGCTTTAGATTATAGAGTACCTTAAAGTTACTAGCATCTTTTATATTTATAATGCTATCGTGAAATCCCTATGATAGGATAATGTCTCATAGGTAAGATCAGCTTATCTCAAGATAAGATTATTTTTTACTTCAGAAAATAGAGTAATTCTTTTCAACAAGAAATAGCTGCTCAAATCATGACCCCACACACTATTTCATTTAGTAAAGAATTGGGTTACAGTGAGATTTCAGGATTAGCCCCAAGATGATGTGTGCATGGACACATGTCCAGAGATCAGAAGACCCGTATACTAATCCTCCGTGTTCTTGGCTGAAGAAAGAGTGTTCCTTGCTGCGAGGGAAGGGATCAACTCAGCAGTCTAACTTATCAACCTAACACTAGACAACTGGATCTGTGCAGACCTACAGAGTGAGGCTTTCTCAAGGGTTCACAAAAGAAGGAATAATCAGATCCTACTACATTTTGTCTTCTGGTCAGTAAAAGGACAAAATGATTTTCTCCTTGGTGAATATAAACCACCCAGCTCACCAAATTATATTATTAATCATTGCTAGAATAGGGTAAGTAAAAACTTTCTATGTTGGGGTCAGGAATAGAATCATGCTTCACCATAATATATGTATATGAGTTTTGGTGGATTGTAGGAGTGGCTATCATAGGATACACGTCTACCTAAAAGGCATCTTTGAATACTCTGATCCCTCAAAATCTTTTTCTGATCTCTTATTCTAAGAACTTAATCTTTCTTTCCACTTCTATACTATCCCAGGTACCCTTCCTTTCACTTTATTTCCTTCTGCTTATTCATTTTATTAGATGCATTTTGATTTGTATCTCCAGTTTGGAAAATCAATACACCTTAAAGAACATAGTGGCACCTGAAAGGGCAGAGTTAATAGGTCTACTCAAGAAATTTTCATGCTAACTGGATTTATAAACTATATCTAGGTAAGCTCTCATCTCCCTTTCAGAAATGTTCAAGCGTACAAATGAATAAAAAATAATGCTTTGGCTGCTGGGGAAGAGGAGAAGAAAGGAGAAAATGCAGAAGCTTTAAAAACACCGGAACAAAGGAGATAAATAGGGGTGGATATGTTATTTGAATATATGTATATGCCACAATAAAACTTGTTATGTATAGTTAAAAATGCACTAATAAAGAATAATTTTGAAAATGTTGGAAGAGATTTTTGGGGAATTACAAATGCTAGTTGTTTATATTTTTAGATAAATAGTTAAAACATCTTAAAATAATACTATTTAATAAAGGAATATAGTTCACTAAAAGAAGCAGGTTCATTTGTGATTAAGTTACTAAAGGAGTTGTTTAAGTTCCTCATCTGGAGACAACTCTATTTCTGTGCAGAGGTTATTTTTTATAAATAGTTATATAAAAGTAGCTGAATTAGCCAGGCATGGTGGCACACACTTGTAATCCCAGCATTCAGGAGGCTGAGACTGGAGGATCGCTGTTCGAGGACAGCCTCAGCTACTTAGTGGGGCCCTCTGCACTTAGTAAGACCCTGTTTCAAAATAAAGAATACAAAATAGGGCAGGGGTTGTAGCTCAGAAGTCAAGTGCCCCTGGGTTCCATCCCCAGCCCTGCCAAAGAAAAAAAAAAAAAAAGTACACAAATTGAAAATAATAGCATTACAATTTTGTCTTGTCGTTAATAAAAGTAACAGAAAAAAAAAAAAAGTCAAATGAGCAGAAATGTCTCTGCTCATAGTTGACTACTGGAATATCATTCCAGACGTTTCTCTCCTGGCAAAATAACAAACTAGATAGAGAGTTATATAACAATTACATTGATCAACTAATTTTTTTCTTTTTAAAGTTTTGTTCTTAATTCAGTTGAATGATTTTGTGCATCTTAAATATGATCCTATAACAACATTCATAGCTGCTTCTCCATGATAGAGAAGAGAGAGAGAGATGAAGAGAGAGGTGAAGACAGAGATGAAGAGAGAGATGAAGTGAGGGAAGGAGGATGGGTGCCAGAGAAAGGGGGAGGTAGGGGACAGGATGAAAGGAGAAAGCAGGAGCAGAAAGAATGAGGAGAAAGAAAGCTCTCTGGCCCTGGTGTCATGCCTCAGCTCACTAGCTTTTCTGAGGCATACCATCTCCAATTTTTAAATACTTTTATTGGTGCATTATAGTCTCACATAATAATGTAGTTTGATCTGGGGTGTTCATTGTGCATGTGAACCTCTCAATGTGCAGATTAAGATGAAGGTAAATTGGAAAATGTTCCAGCCTTAGAATGAGCCTTAGCACCAAAGAAATTGCTATTCAGTTGCTTAGTAGCTTTCTGTCTTGAGATGTGTCACCTGACTCCTTTGATCTTTGAATCTCTGCAGACTAGAGATAAGTGAATTTATCATTTGGGGGGTCTGGAAGTTTTAGTTTAGTTAGGTAGTATATAGATGATCAGCAGGTCCTGAGTAAGCACTCAGCAGATAATCAGTGAGCTTTATGAAAGTGTCAACTTTATAGATATCAAAAGTTCATATGTTGGCAGGTTTATTTTTTCTTATCCATCTGAGAAACTAGAGAGAAACACTTGAGATACTAACTACAGTCCTGTGCTCAGCCCCTGCTCCTGTTCTAACCCCCATAAAGGAGGCCTCCCTCTACTCCCTCTTAGCATGTGAATGGCCACCTGCTGATCTCTGTGGTCCCACAGCCCCACCTGTGTCTATTTCCTCCCATTCTAAGATCAGGTGACTTCTCACTGAACTCTGACTTGTGGGCAATCTTTCTGAAACCCACTAGAGCACGATTGACATCAGGGCATTTCTTTGTTTGCTTATTTATTTTTACTTTATGGCTGAGTGGATTTCATTTCATTTAAACTCGATTTAAACTGTCATGGATTAGGAACCCTGTGCTCTCAGGGAACAGATCGTCTACCCCCCACTTTCTTCTGATGATAACCAAAAAACCCATCAGTGTTGAAATGGAGCTTATACTTCCATCATAACTGACATCTTGTGGTTTCTTTAACTCAGCATGCTGTTCTTGTTGCGGGGTGAAATGTGTGTGGTGTGTGTGTGGGGAGAAGTAATTCCCCCACCACCACCACACAAACAGAGAAACCGTGGATTCTTGTCCTAAGCGAAGAATAAGTATTCATCGCTTGGACCATTGCTGAAGATTTAAAGGAGTTTATTAGAAAGATAGAAATACAGAAAATAGAAATACAGCCCCATGCCAAGATGGCATGAGGGGATGACTCGAATGAGTACACCAAAGGGCTTACACGTGGACTTGGCCTTTTTTATACCCATGACCTCCATCTTGTTTGCGTGACTCTGACTAGTGAAAGTCCCTGTAAGGTACCTCCCCTAGCAAGGTGTGGTGAGGTGTCTCCTTTCATGAAGGGCAAGGTCAAATCCTGCCCCATTCCCCCCTAGATCATCCGGTAGATCTGTCTTTAGAAAGAGGAAGCCCTAGCTCTCCTCTATTGACTTGTTAATTACTTTGAGCTAGACTCATTTACATTGGAATAGCTGCCTGTTTTAGACAGAAACCAAGTCCTTTCTTTATCCATGTCTGCCTCTATTTTAACACAACTATTTTGAAATTATTTTCTTTTGAAATATATTAATAGTCAAAGCTTTCTCAAATCTTCCTAGGCCATTCCCCATACTGGCACAGTTTTTATGCTTTTGGATGTGCCTGTCCCTCTGTGGACAACAACTTAGTTTTAAATATCCACTTGACAAACTTACTTCTCCTACAAGGGGTAGCTCCTATGGTCTGTGTTCTTAGGCTCTTTCTGAATTCCCCAGGCAGATGCACCTGCGCTGGCCAGTGTTTCTGCTGTACCTACCTGTCTGTACAGCATCTTGGCATTGCCACAACATATTTGGGCCTGTCTTCTCATTGTATTGTGAGCTGCATGAGAGTAGGAAGAACATCTTTACACAGAAATATTTTCAATTCTTGGTTCAATAATTAAAACACTGAAGGTACCCCTCAAATGTTTTCTGAATTAATAGTTGAACAAATCAACTTCACTTAAGGGCTCAAGGACAGATTATCAGGTTTTTATTTTTGTTTTTATTATTAGCTGTCTCTCCTTTCTCTCCCTTCATTTGTCCTTCCCTCGTTCCTACTATTTCTTTCTTTTCAATTCAGAGTTAAAAAAAATTCCAGTGTACCTCCCTGTTTAGAAACTTCTGGGGATTTTGAAGATGCTGATTTGCATAGGTACATAGAATGAAAAAATAACCCCACATAAAAATGAACAGACTCCTTGGCATCTTCCAGCCGACTGCTATATTATCTCCCTTAATAAGATGCCTTAGAGTCTGCACATTTTCCTGATAAGAATAACTGCTGTCATATTTTTGGTTTCAATTTGAACATTTTAAAGGCATTTGCTATTAGCACTAATTAGATGTATAAGAGCCTTTCTGAGCAAAGTAGATAGTCACAGCTAATTCATGAAGAATTAATGATAACAGCCAAATTGCCTTATAGATTTGCACTTTGGGTAGGGTTAAATTGCCAAATAATGAAAAAATATTTAAAATAAATTAAATATTTAACATAAATTGTGGTTTTATTAAATGCATAATGATTTTGAAATTTTCTTAATACGGTTCCAAATGACTATTTGTATAAAATCAATTTAGAGTAAATAAGCTAATAATATGATAACACCAGAAAAGGGAATAATAATATTCACTTACAGAAGACTTTTTACTATAATAATTATTATGTTTTTGCTTCCTTCATTTGTTATATACACAGTTCAAACCAGGTGCCTCCAGTGCAGATGTTAGGCATTTTAATCATTAAGGCATTGATAGAAATAAAACGTGAATTTGTCAAATATTTTGTAGTCTTGAGGTGTTTGCATATATTTAAATATATTTATATGCCTTTCTCAGAAGTTATTGTTTTCCCTCAAATTGGTTTATACACTGAGAAAACATATTTAATTTTTTTTGTGTGGTACTGGAGATTGAATCCAGGGACATTTTATCTCTGAACTACACCTCTAGCCCTATTTTATTGTTTATTTGGAAACAGAGTCTCTCTAAGTTGCTGAGAGTCTCATGAAGTTGCTGAGACTTCCCATGAACCTGCAATACTTCTGTCTTAGTTTCCCAAGTACTGGGATTTCAAGCCTGTACCACCACACTTAGTTTGTTTTATTTTAACTCTTATTAAAAGTTAGTCTAATTTATTTAAAAGAAATATCTGAGAGGTGATTTTACAGCATGAGGGGACATCCAATGTGAAGCTGCCAAGTGAGGCAGAATTCAAGTCCTTTTGAACAAGATTTAAAGATACTTCTACAATATTTGACCTGTACAGCAGAATATTCCTTTATTTAGATTAAGCAAACATTTCAGTAAAAAAGATGCAAAGCTCCCCTTTTTATTTTGTATATTGATCTGACTTTTCTGCTAATCCATAAAACAAAGGAAGGAAATAAAATAGAACATACTTTACTACTATAAGCCAAATTTTACTGTAAGCCATATTCTGCTACTACTAACACACGTTACATATCTTAAAATTGGATGCCTATTAGAAAAAAAAGGATACCTATGAGTATCTGTAATTCTTTCTTTTCTTTTTCTTTTCTTTTCTTTTCTTTTCTTTTCTTTTCTGTTCTGTTCTGTTCTGTTCTGTTCTGTTCTGTTCTTTTGTGGTACTGGGGTTCCTGGAAAGCCTTCTACCTCTGGGCTACATTCCCAGACCTATTTTATATTTTTTTTATTTGGAAACAGGGTCTCTTAAACCAGCAAACCAGCATGGCTGGCTTCGAACCTATGAGATCAGCCTCCCAAGCGCAGGGATTACAAGCATGTGGCACCATGCCCGACAAATTATTTTATTTTTGCAATTTTAATAATGAAAGTTCCACCTTCTGTTTAGGAGAAGTTGGTCTGTGGAGAACAAGAACTCAGAGGCCGGTCTTACTAAGTTACTGACGCTGGCCTCAAAACTGATTCTCCTCTCTCAGTCTCCCAACTACTGGGATTACAGGCATGTGCCGGTGCACCGGCTTAATTTAAATTTTTTTTAAAATTTCATTTTCTAGAATTCCCAGAGTATATTTCACTAAGAATAATAAAATCAGGTTTCTTCAGCTTGAATGTGTGGTGGTGGTAGAGGCTAGAGGAAGAGACAAGGGGGATAATTATGTTTCCTACTAATATGTAAGGGCTCCAAAGAAAGACTCATGTCCTTTGATGCTCATCTTCAAACTCAAGCTACACTCCCTTTATTATATCACCACCTATACCTATTATTTTTCGCATAATGTCTCTGTTCTCTTTTTTTTAAAAAAAAAACTTGGTAAATACTAATACGTTAATTATAAAAGCTTCTTGACTACGGATATAATTTTCTAATAAATGCTAAGTTATACCATTTGCTTTTAAATTTTAATAACAAGTTTTAAATCTATCTCAGCTTTGAAGAGACTACCTAAATTTATAACGCGAAATGTTCTTGGAAAGAGGAAACTGCCTGATCAACCATGCACAAAATAGACAAGAAAGGAATTAACTGGAAAAGAAGTGGAATACATTATTCATTTTCAGACTGCATATCATCTTCAGACACTCACTATTCTTCTAAAGTAGACCCTGGAAGTGATAACAGAGAAAAAAGAGGATTGAATCTGCCTTTTAGTAGTAGCATAACTTTCTGTGGTCTTCTCTTCTTTTATTGTCCATGGTGACCATGGTTTCTGCTGCTTCATGTCTTCCAATAGTTGTGTATGACTCAAATTTTCTTTATTAAAAGAATTCCCTAGCCGGGCGTGGTGGCGCAAGCTTGTAATCCCTGTGCTTGGGAGGCAGAAACAGGAGGATCGCTAACTTAAGAGACCCTGTTTCCAAATAAAAATATAAAAATAGGTCTGGGAGTGTAACCCGGAGGTAGAAGGGTTTCCAGGAACACCAGTACCACCAAAATTTCCCTATATTATAAAAATACTTAGAACCAATACAATATATTCTGAGAATTTTGATTACCATATATTTTTACATGGAGAAGTTAAAGGGAAATAAGCCATCAAGGATGGGAATTTGGGATTAGTTCAATGTTTTGAAAGTAACTATTGGCATTGCATTGCTAGTGGAAAAATGAGATTATAGTAGTCAGTCACATGCAGTAGAACAGATGATGGTCAAATTATCATCTGTAGCTTCTAGAAGTGTTTATAAATGAAAAGGTATAGAAGACCATTTTTGTCATTTTTGCAAAAGGGTGGAATGATAAGTGGAATTACTTTTTGTGACTTCTCTATGTAGCTTACATAAAGGACTCAGGTCATAGCACAGTCATAAGAGAACTAATTTGACTGTTCTATAATATTTTATTTCATTTAATTTGGAGGGTTGAGGCTTTTGAAATCTAAATCCTAAGTTGGATACTACAAGTGACTATAATACAAGTTCAACTCATAGGCTTGCCCACTCTCATAAAAAACTTAGAGAATTTAATGGGCAGCAATAGCAAAGAAATAGAACACTTTGATGCAGAGAGCTTCTGTTTTGGCAGCTTGAACATGATGTTCTTAGGACTAAAATAGATTGAAATTCTCTTATAGTCTCGCTTTATCAGTATAAAAAACCTCTAAAACTTCTGACATAATAAATAATTATATTCTTTTTCTTAAACTTGAGACAATTTCTACAACCCAAGGCCACTGAATGAAGAGAAAGATGTAGCCCCTTTAGGTAGAACATTATAATACTTTGTACCTATTCAATCTAGCACCTCCTAAAGAATCCTGTGGCTAATTAAAAAGGACTGAGAACTTGCATAAAGGAAAATGCCAGTAGTTTTTTTTAGATCACTAGAGTCTGGCTCTCATTTAATCAAATCTCAAATACCATTAAAGACCATTAAAGACTACCTTACAAAGTGAGGGCTTAGGGACATGAAGTTAAAAATGTTGGTTCTCCTTGATGCATTTTACAGTGGAGTTATGCATTCATCTGATTATTTTTCCATATGTTAAAAGACTATTTAGAAAATATTAACTCAGCAATTAGCAGAATGTCCACACAGGCTACCTAATGTCTATCATGTTATACAGTGTCAGGTGAAAATCCTTGGAACTGCCTTTTCTTAGCAAAATCACAATCCAAAAGCTCTTTCTAATTTCTGGTTAAATTTCATATATTAGTATAATCATCAAATATTTAAAAATTCAGAAATAATAATTCCCATTACATCTCTATTTAATAATCCTGTTTGGCTTATTTTAGAAGAAAGAGATTGGGGGAGGGGTTATTGTAAAAGTGATTATGTGGTGTTAGTATCTCTGTATTGTTCCTAAATTTTAAAGGAAATTCTTTAAGTTTTCCCACATTTACTGGCTTGTAATATATTGTCTTCATGATATTTAGGCAAGTTGTTTTTATCCCTAATTTCTTCAGTATTTTGGGATGAGTGGGTGTTGAATTTGTAAAATGATCTTTCTGCATGCATTGAGATGATCATGTGGTTTTGGTAAATATATGGAATAAATTTTTTTGTTGTTGAAGCTTAGCCAATTCAATGAAAATATAAAAATACCCTTCTTCTGGGTTAAGAGTAATGTGCTATTATTTGTCAACTATCTCCAGTCTCAATTATGGAGGCATTTAAGTTTGTGATGCTGGAATGCAGGCTAGTTTAATGATGGGTGATAAAAATGGCTCTAAACCAGTCCCTGGCCCTCAGCAATGAAAACAGAACATACACATTTAAAAAAATAAAATCATCAAGTGCCATTAACTGAAAGTCAAACAAAGGGAATGGAGGAGCTCTCTTAGAGTCTGAGATAATACCAATCTATTTCTTGCTTGGGGGTCTTTGTAGGCTTCTTTCCCACTTCCTAAAAACTTCTCCACCTGGCCAATTCTTTCTTATTCTTCAGATCTCAGCTTAAATACCAATTCTTCCTAGATGGCCATTTAATCTAAACTTTTTTCTTATTGTTTTGATGCTGAGATTCAAACCAAGAGACTCATGCATCCTTTTATATGCTTTACCACTTAGCCACATCCTCAGTCATCAGTGTCTTGATTTTATGGCTTAATTTCTTATCTTCTTTCAGATTCCTTAGTTCCTTTGTTTTTAGTGTACTAACTTCTATTTGAAATTATTTTTCTCCACATATCTATCTCCTCTATCATAGTATAAATTCCCAAAGGGCAAGGACTAGTTTTGTAAACTAGTCAGTACCAAGCAAAAAGCAAGTGTTTGAGAGATGTATGTTAGATGAAAAAATGAATGAAAGAGTGATTAGTAAAAGCAAAGACAGTAAGAGATGAATGAAAAGTCTCAAAAAAGAAAAAGGCATTGATATTTTTGAAGAGTGATCAGTCATTAATGTGAGCCAACAAGGTTTTGTTTGCTTTCTTTGTTCCCTGTATAGCAGAAAAACAAAATGGTAGCATTCTAACATTCACTAAGACAGTTTTTCCAAGAAGTGGGAAATAGAAAAGGAAAATATCTTATCTTTTCTATACACTCTACAGTTTTTATTAACTTTAATTTCCAACTGATTGCAGTCATAGTCCCTCATTTTTCCTATAGCATCTATAAAATTTTAAAAATTATATGACTTTTATAAATGAAAATTTATTAGGTGCCCCTCCTTAAAACAAGTATGTTTCTAATGATGGAGCTACACATAGATTTATTTAACAAATACTGGTTTTTTGCTTAGTGAACAAAAAGACCAAAGGAAAATCAACACTGTTTTGATGATTTTGAGACATATTGTAGGACTGTATTAAAAAAAAAACTGTCTCCTTGTTTGAATCTACACTACATTAACCTTTTATTTCTACAGTGAAGAAACTAACTCTCCTGTTTTTCTTCTTTATAATCCTACACTAAGATACAAAGCATTTGGGGGACAGGCCAGATTGTATTATTTCTAGCCATACTCAGGGAAGAAAAGGCCATGTCTACATTTGCCTATAATATAAAATGCTAATTTTGGATAATTGAAAATATGATGTGAAAGAAGGACTATTTGGAATATTTAGACCCAAAGCAAATATACATAGTCTTCACAAACATGCATGTGAATGAATGCTATGGCTTATAGCATTAGTGTAGTGAGCTAGTGAGTTTACTATTTAAAAAGAAAATATATACTTACTTTGTAACCTACTAATGGACTTGACCAAGAAAATGCATTTTTATTTTGATTATATCAATTGAAGACTATACATATAAAATTACTGAGTTCCAGTGGCCTTCTCTGTTTCAATCTGGACAGCTCTCTTTTGCATATCATGATAGTATTTCTATTGCTTCTGGTTGAAATAAAACAGTCCTCAGTTCATATCAAGGCTCCCTCTATTTATAGATGTGTGATCTTGGTAGGAATTCAACCACACACTGATCCTCAATTTCCTCATTTTTAAAAAGAGCATGATGATACCCATATTGCATAGGATAATCTTTGATGCATGAGATAATGCTTAAAACACCTAACTTCATTATAAGCAATTAAGTGGTTATAATCATCAATGTCCTCAACATAATAGAGAGATTAGAGTTTGCATCCCCATAGTTTGGTCTCCCCCTTTGAGTCATTGCCCTTAATACAATATAAGAAGTACCAGTTGCAGAGAGGGCTCCGATTTGGTGTGGAAACACTTGGCATCTATCTGAAAAGTTGATGCAACAGAAAGAATATCCTATTAATTTTTCCTAACTCTAGGGTGCTGGCATTCTGGTTGTCTATGGATAAACTTATCATCTTGCTTAGCTTTCCTGAGACTGCCTCTGGACTCCATGCTAGGAAGTAGGAAGTGGGAGCCTGGCTAATACCTGTGGTGGTTTCCAAATAGTCTGCAGAGATCTGGTGACTTGGAATTGTAAGCCGTTTGTTACCTTGACAACCACAGGCAGCATGAGGCTGGGTTTTGAGTGACTTTAGATTTCTTTGCAATTCCTTATGGAAATGAATGATTTGTATGTCTAATCAATGAATGGCAAAGATGTGTTATTTAATAAGATTAATGAAGCTCCCATAAAGCATTTTGTATGCTAGGCCCAGTGGCATGACTTCCTTAAGAATGTAGTTAACATTCCTTAAAATGTAGTTAACATTTTTGAAATGTAGACCCCAGGGAGGATCAAAACCTTGTTAATCTTAGGTGAAATTCCAGGCTGGGGGCATAACTGTACTTTCAGTTGCCTCTGATACAAAATCTCAAAATTTTTCCTGATAACCAAAAGAAATATTTTCCTTTTCTTTTTTCCCTTATGTTTCGTCTACTGGCTAATGATCTAGATACCACCTGGAGGATTTCTAGACTCAGTACCTCCCCGTAATAAGCCAATCTCCAGCCTGTGTTCTTACAGCCAATAAGCAACAATGAAAACAAGTATTTTGGTGTTTTTTTGTTTTAGGATATTCTGGAGTATCATTTTTCTTTGCCTAATATTCATCACTTTCTACTTGGTTCCTGCCATCATCTGGTTTTATTTTAAATCCCCTGGCTCAAATTTATCCCTTTAAGCCTGACTGTGCATCAACAAATTTCAGTTTGTACACATAGAAACACATTCTTCCTTTATCTACAATTGAAAATAATTTCTTGGGTGTTATTTATTGCTAGCTAACACATCACCTCCATCCTAGAAGCTTAAAACAACTGGCGTTTATTACTTGATGCAGTTTCTGAGAGTCAGAGAGTTGTGTTTTGGCTGGGCAGTTCTGTCCTGGTATCTGGGGAGGTTGCCGTCAGGCCATCAGCTGGAGACCTGACCAGGACTGGAAGATCCACTCCTGGGCTCACTTGCAGGGACCTTGGCAGGCATCAGTTCTGCACTATGCTGCCTCTATAGTGAAATGTAGGGCTGCTCTTATGACAGCTGGCTTCCTCTAGAATAAACAATGAAGGATACAGCAAGATGGTTTCTTTCCTAACTTGAACTCGGTACTGACTTACCATTACTTTTGCTTTATTCCATCAGTCACTGAGACCAAACCAGGCTAGTTGTGGAAGAGAACTATACAATAGTATGATTCTCAAGAGATTTTCATGAAGGGGACTCACAGTTTCCATCTTTATCTTGCCAGAGTATAGAAACTTAATTACAGTGAATAGGAAGTTTTCCTCAGCGCTATGTATGAACCTTTCCAGAGTAATACATCTGCAATTGTTTGGTTTTTATTTGGAAGGGGTAAGGGTAAGAGGAGTGGGATTAAGGGAGCCTGTATCTCTGGTTTTGATCATTGTTGTATATCTACCTTGAAAGCCGATAATAAACTATAGTAGACAATACTTGTACATCTTTCACTAAAAAAAATGGCAGAAGTGCCAACTTTTTGTGAACCCCCAAGTATTGAATGCTTATCTAACCCTTCATTACAGACAGAGGATGGGAAACCTTCGATCTTCACTCCAGTATGCTAGCTAGTAGACAGATATGGGTAATGAATACTAGAAAAGCAATAGTCAATGTGCTGCAAGTGTAAAATATACATCTATTTCAAAGATTGCTTTTATAAATGTGAAATATCTTTTTAAAATTTCTATGTCAATTACATGTTGAAATAGTATTCTAGATGTGTCTTATATTAACTTCATTTTTTTCTTTTTTGTGGTAATGGCAGTTGAACCCAGGAATGTTCTACCTCTGAGCTATACCCCCAGTTCTTTTTCTTTTGTATGTTGAAACAGGGTCTTAAGAAGTTACTGAGGCTGGTCTTGAACCTTTGATCTTCCTGTCTGAGCCTTGCAAGTACTGGAATTTCAGGCATGCACCATCACACCCAGCTTTATATTAACTGTAAAACTAGCTATTGGAAAATGTAAGGTCGCTTATGTGACTTGCATTTTCGGCCCATCTTATATTTCTAACAGACAGTACTACTCTAGACACTTGATTGGAAGATAGCAGTACTGTATTGGAAGGAAAGTCTTTCCATCCTAGATAAGATCTGGAGGTGTCTGTTAATAGGGGATATTTGGTGAAAGTGAGTAATAAGGATTGGCTTCAAGTAAGAAAAGCCACAAGTAGCCAGGCTTGGTGGTGAGCACTCCTAATCCCAGTACTTGGGATGCTGAAATAGAAGGAGATTCCAGTTTCGAGATGAGCCTCAGAAACAGACTCAGCAACTTAGTGAGACCCTGTTTCAAAATAAAAATAAATAAAAAGGGCTGGGGGTATATCTCAGAGTTAAGATTTCTCAAGCTCGATCCCCAGTGCCAAATAAATAAGCCCGCAAGTAAATACCATGACATCTGAGGACAATGGTTTGCACAGCAGATACTGTGAATACTTTACCTAAGTGCCCTCAGCAGTAGTCCTCCTATAAACATTATCTGCTTCTACCTAATAAAAACTTGAACACTTTCTCAAGAATGTCCTAATTGCAACAACATCCTCATCCTAGGAGTTTTAAGGATGGAAAAGCCTGGTTTTTATTGTTCTTGAGAGTAGCCTTCAAGCAAAGATGAATAGACATGAATGGGTAGAGGTCCCAGCTACTTTAACTCTCATGTGGGTCTACCCTGAGACCAATTTATGACTGCCTGGAGTCCCAGTTGCCTATAGCAGTAACCTGCTCACTAACATAACCTGATTGGACTTGCTTCTCTTCCTACTCACTTACTGATAATTTCTAGGGTCACTTTACAGATAAACTTCTTTTCTTCAACCCTATTTGCAGAGCCTGGCACTAGAGAAATTAAAACTCTGAGAGTGTAGGCATGAAGAGTGGTTCTACATGTGGGAGTGTACAAGCACAGAGGCAGAGGAATAGCCCTATGTATTTCTGGATACCATATATTCTCACAGGTTAACTTGACATATTTTTTCCAGCCACAAAATTTCTCCTAATTTGTTTGCCCTCATGTCCTTTAGTTGTGCATCTGTGTCTCACTGTTCTGTCCCAAGTCACGCCCTAGCTTCTCCCCTCAGAGCAGCATCCTCTGGATGACTGTTCACCAAACCTTAAGTTGCCAAGTCAGGGCAGGTTCTAGAAATATGGGACAGACATGACAGTCTTAAAGTTTTTCTTTTGACGTTTGTTGAAAGGAAAATCAGTTTTCTTCCTCTGAGGATAGCACAAGAATGATACTTTACCTTCCAATATCCTCATATTGTGACAAGATGATAAGCTCTCTATTTTTATTCTCCTATTTTCTTCATCATAAATTGGTCTCAATTTATAACTCATGTGTACAGTTTCACCCAGAAGCATGGCAGAAAGGATATTGTCCTATTTTAGCTGAGAAAGGCAGGAGCTTTGGACATGATAAAGGGTCAGAGTTACCTACCCCAAACATGTCTTTATTTTGGTGCCAACAAGATCAGGTGCTTTTCTGGAGCATAATGACCTTGTGAAGTAAACACCATGTTATGTCAGTGTCTGGGTGGCATTAAAATATTAATAATGTCAACATTACCATAACCAGGGAATAGGCAAAGCATTCCTGGTTTGTGAAGCACTTTCACTAATACCTTGCTCCTTGACTCTTTCAGTAACATTGTAAGGGAAGCCATACTTCCTGTGGACATGATGTTGAATTCTTTGCTATCACAGCCTGACCTATCTGTACTTTTACAATTATTAATTTGTATGACACAGTTTTATGGCTTTAAGGATACACTCAGGCTTAATGGAATGAACAAAACTGTTTTACAAGAAACATTTTGATGCTCATACACATTTTTTTTTTTTGTAGTACTGGGGATGAAACCCAGAGGCATTCTACCTCCGAGCTATAACCCCAACCCTATTATTTTTTTTAATTTTCAAAAAGGGTTTCACCAATTGCAAAGTGACCTAAGTAGCTGAGGCTGTCCACAAACTGCAGTCTTCCTGTCTCAGCACCCAAATCCTGGGATTACAAGCATGCTTGAACACTTTTTCTTTTTCTTTCTTTTTTTTTTTTTTTGTGGTACTGGGGTTCCTGGAAGCCCTGCTACCTCTGGGCTACACTCCCAGACCTATTTTTACATTTTTATTTGGAAACAGGGTCTCTTAAGCCAGTGTGCGCAGCTGGCTTCGAACCTGCACGATCCTCCTGTCTCTGCCTCCCAAGCGCGGGGATTACAAGCGTGCGCCACCACGCCTGGCATTGAACACTTTTTCTGATGCATGATATGACCCACTTAATTCTTTCCGTTAGCCTGGAGCTTGATTTCGAAAACATTCTGGATAATAGAACTTTTCTTTTGTGTCAGTACTGTCTCTTGGGTATTGGCAATAGTTGATATGCTTTATGGATTTGGTATGGATTTCCAGTGTAACTGAGAACTGATATATATTTTTTGATTCACTATGTTGTTGTTTCACCCACTTCTGTAGGAAAAAATCTTGATAAATAGAAGTAGAATCTTGGCATGGTGATACACACTTATAAATCCCAGTACTTGAGAGGCTGAGACAGGAAGATTGCAGGTTTGAAGTCAGTCTCAGCAACCTAGCTAGACCCTGTCTCAAAATGAAAGATAAAAGAGGCTAGGAATATTAGCTCAGACATAGAATGCCCCCAGATTCATCCCAAGTACCAAAAAATAGCACAGATTTCAGAAGACATAGCTTTGTCTTAGTCTTTTATTTGCTAAATAAAAGATTAATTAAAAGATTGAATATATTCAGAGACTTTAAAATATCAAGAAAGGTAGAAATTAGTGCATGATAAAATGATGCCATGTTACCAAGCAACATGTGCTCATGACAGTTATAAGAACCAAAGTATGGGTCATCATTCTTACCTTTACCTCTGTACAGCAGACACAGAATTATACTAGAATGAAAGTTCAACAAAGACACAACTTGTGTCGGTTCCCACATATCACCAGATCCAATGATAATGACGAGCATGTAGGAACATTCACATACGTTTTGAATAAATTAATATGCAAATGAGTGACTCAATTTGGCATCTAGCTGATAAGAATCTCCTTAGTATTTTGAAGCCATTGGTATACTATGGTGTCCTAGAAAGAAAAATGTAAACATGTTTTAAGAAAGTTGAACTGTCTCTTTAAATTTTCTCCAGCCTGCACTAATGAAGCAAAGGAAAATTCAGTTACATTTTGTGTTTCTTTTAAGAATGGTCTGGCCACAGGGCAGAATGATATTTTTTAAAATGCAAGGAAAATAATCCGCCAGTTTAATCTGCACAATGTTTAACACAAATATCCTCTCCATTAACAATATGGTGCAAGAGAGAGGCTGGGGGTCATTAGAGGACCTGAAAACACCCAGCAATGTGTTTGTACAAGATTAGCCCTTCATGGAAAAGATGTATTCATTCTCAATATGGCCTTATGTCAGGGTTGCTGGCCTTAATGTGTGGAACTTTTCCAGTTCATCAAGGAAAACGTGCCCAGAGCTATTTTCTGGGTTTGAAATAAAAGAGCAAGCTGTGGTAAGCTTGAAACCTTTGTTACTATTTCTATTCCTCACTTCTCTTCCCATTTCCTGCTCTCTTTTTACCCACCTGTTTTTGCCTTGTTTTGTAAACAGAGAAAACCATATGGCAAGTTGTGATAATATTCCTACAACCTTCTACCCATGCATTTGGCTACAGTTTTAATACCAGGGAGTTTCATATATCATAACAGAGGCAGCCATTCCTCTCTGCTTACTATAGTCTCATCTCGGGGCTGTTTTCCCAAAGATCTAAATACACTAAAACTCCATTTATTGCTACTCCAATGCTGCATATAGATTGTCCTTTTCTTGCACTGTCTCCATTGTTAGGTATTCAAAAAAATGATATCCCAAAATATGGACTGAGAAGTGTTTTCTGACTTTCTTATCTTTTGTTCCTGCTTGTATTAGTTTTGTGTTGCTGTGACCAAAATACCTGCCAAGAACAACTTAAAGGAGGAAAGCTTTATTTGATTCATAATTTCAGAGGTCCAGTCTATGGTTGGCCAGCTCCAAGACAGAAACATCATTACTATAGGGCATAGCAATAAAGCTGCTCTGCTCATGGCAGCTAGAAAGAAGAGAGACAGGCAGACAGAAAGACACTCTCCAGGAGAAATAGATGTAGTCCTCAAGGCCATGTCTCCATTGACCCTCTCCTCCAGTAATGCTCCACCTCTAAAGATCTTGTTGCAGTGAGGACCAGGTTTCAACACATGAATTTTTAAAAATACTCAAAACAGGATTGTACATGCACATGGAGCTAGGTTTGTTCACCTCCAGATTCTACCCCATGTCTCCGCTTCATGGAAAAGATGTATTCATTCTCAACGTGACCTTACGCATGCACACAGAGCTTGGTGTGTTCCCCTCCAGATACTACCCCATCCCTCCCCTTTCTCCATCATGTCATTGAGATTGGTACTGATAATTTCATATACATACATAGCATTACTTAAACTGTCTCTACTCCCTTCCTCCCTCTTCTAAACCCCTTCATCATCGCTACATTGAAGTTTCTACTCCTTTATCTGAGGTTGGTTTTGTTTCCCAACTTCTCCCTAGTGTCTACATTTGAGAGAAAACACAACTATTCACTTTCTAAGGCTGCCAAATCTTGCTTAGCATAATTTTCTAAAGTTCTATCCATTTTCTTACAAATGACATAATTTTGTTCTTTATGGTTGAGTAAACTTCCATTTTTTCTAGGATAGTTTTGTGATCCATTTTTTTGTTGATGGATACATACGCTGGCTCCATAATTTGGCTATTGTGAATTGTGCTGTTATAAACATGGATATACATCTATCACAATAATAATCTAAATTCAGTTCCTTTGGAAAGATACTCAGGAGTGGTACATGTGGGTCATATGGTGGTTTCCTTCCAAATCTTTTGAGAAACTTCCACACTGATCTTCATAGTGGCTGCACTAGTTTATATTCCTACCAAAAGTAATTGTCTTCCTATTTCTCAGTTTCTTCACCAGTATGTATTTTTAATTTTTTTATTGGTGTATTATAGTCATACGTCTTAATGTAGTACAAGATGATGGAGACATACATGCACATATCCCTCATTTAGCTACTGGAGTTTGATGGAATCTCAGTGTTATTTCTTTTTTTCTTTTTCTTTTTCTTTTTTTTTGTTGTTGCTGGCTGGGGATGGAACCCAGGGGCATTCAACCTTTGAGCAACACTCCCTGCCCTATTTTGTATTCTTTATTTGGAAATATGGTCTCAGTTGCAGAGGGCCTCATTAAGTAGCTGAGTCTGTCCACGACCATGATCCTCTTGGTCTCAGCCTCTAGAATGCTGGGATTACAAGTGTGTGCAACCATGCCTGGCTCTCAGTGTTATTTCTGATTTGCATTTCCATGATTGATAATGATGTTGAACATTTTTTCATATATCTGTTGGCCATTCATGTTTTGTTTTTTGAGAAGTATCTAATTTGGTTTAGTTTCCCATTTTTCAATTTGATTATTTGGTTTTTAACATTAACTTTTTAAGGCTGTTTATATATTCTAGATATTAGCCTTCTATCAGAGTTGTATCTGGGAAAGATCATCTTCCATTCTGCAGTTTCTTTCTTTAGAAACTTGATGGCTTTCTTTCTGCACAGAAGTGTCTTAATTTCATGCTATCCCATTTATCAGTTCTCATTTTAATTTCCTGAGCTTTGAGGATCTTACTGAGAAAGTTTCCACAAGTACCTGTATGTTGGAGTATTGGTCCTATACCCTATTCTGGTAATTGCAAAGTTTCTGGTTTAATGTCTAGGTCTTTGATTCATATTGACTTGACACTGTACAGAGTGAGAAGTTGAATTTTAATTCCATTCTTCTGCAAATGGATATCTCGTTTTCTCACCACCTTTTGTTAAAAAGGCTACTTTTTTCTTACCTTTTCTTCTGGCACCTTTGTGAAAAAGCAACTGGCTATGAATAAGATGATTTGTTTCTGAATCTTCTGTTCCATTTGACTATGTGTCTGCTTATTACCAATAACCTATTTTTATTTTTATAGCTCTGTGGTACAAATTGAAGTCAGGTATTGTGATGCCTCTACCATGGATCTTATTGCTGAAAATAACTTTGCTTATCATGAGTCTTTTGTTTTTCCAAATGAATTTTAAGCCTGATATCTCTAGATCATGAAGAATGATATGAAACACATGAGCTTTTAGGGGAAACATTCCAAATCTAAACCATAACACTACCCATCACTCTCCCAACAAGCAATTGCTAGAAATTAGAATTCCATTTTCCCAGGCTAGGTCATAAAAAGTAAAAATAATACTCTTATCTTCCCCTGCCTTTCTGAGTGGGAGCTGGCTATAAAGAAAATCTCTGGCCTACATTTTTTTTATCATAGATCACAAAACCCTTTTTCCAGCCTAGTCCCTCACCTTCCCCAGAAGGAAAGAGTGATACACACAGAGGCCATGAATAATCCAAACAGCTTGGCCTTGCTGAGTTTTCTCTCTTCATTTTATTACTGTGAGATTATATCCTCTGTACAATCATAATTCCATAAAACTGTCCATTCTTCATTAAATCTAAGCATACAAATAGACAATTTTCCCTGATCTTTGGATCTTGATTTCTGAGATCTCCCATGTCATGTAAAACTCCTATTAAACAAACATGTTAGGTTTTTCTCTTGTTAATCTGTTTTATATTATAGGATTGTTGGCCATAGCCCTTCTGATGGGTGAGGAATGATTCTATACCTTTCCATGCCAACACTTGCTGGTATAGAATTTACTTTCTTATGACTACAAATCTTGGCTTTTGTGCATACACCTGTGTTTTAATTGAAAATATTTTCAGATGTTTTGATTTTTATTTGGTACTATAAATTTTACAACTTAAATGAAAAGAAAGGAAAGGAAGTACAAATAAGTATCCAGTTAATCTAGGATATATTATACTGCAGTATCCAGCCACACTAACATCTTAAAGCACAAAAGTTTAGCTTTTGTTGCAAGTTCATGACTGGTATGAGGAAATTCTGCTCACTGAAGTCATTCCAGGCTCCAGGGTGACAAATATTGCTTTTCTAGGCAGCATCTAAAATCTTGCTGACCACAGTATTAGAGAAAGCTAGAAATCTAGAGTGGGGCTTTTGTAATTTTAACTTGTATGAGTTTACCTAAAAGTCTTGTGAAATGCTGCTTCTGACTTAGAATGTTCAGGAAGGGTCTGAAAACTTGCTTTCTAAGAGGAGTACAAATTTAAACAGGTGTGGTGGCATACACCTCTAACTCCAGTATTTGTGAGGCTGAGACAGGAGGATCACAGGCTCAAGGTCACCTCATTGTATTAGGAAGACCTTGTTTCAAAATAAAAATGAAATAGGTCCAGGGGTTGAGCTTTGGAGGTAGAATGCCTCTGGGTTTAACCTTCAGTACCAAAAATAAAGAAAGAAGAGCACAGATGATGGTACTGTTGCTGAGTTGTTTGACATATGTTCAATAATCAGGCCAAACTAAACTTTAAATTCAATGTTCTGGCCCCAAAGTACAAAAACTCTAGACATGCTGCTCTTCCCAACCATAGAAGAGCTGGGAAGTATAAATCCAATCAGGTAGCCAGAAGAGAGAATGAAAAAATTTAGTGAATATCTGGAAACATGCATGCTTATTTTTATAACACAGAGTCAAACTAAATAATTTCAGTGGTTTTTATGTTGAGCTGATCAATGTGTTTAAATGCTAAGAAAAAATTGAGCAGAGATTCTAAACCCCATTAGAAATAACAGTTTATTTTAGATATAATTACCTATGATTCTGGGATAGTTCTTGGATATTTGTAAGCTTTATTCTTCCCTTCCTTCCCTTCCTCCCTCTTCTTTCTCTATTTATTTTTTTCATATGGTACCAGAAGTGTTCTACCACTGAGCTCCATTCCCAGTCCTCTTATCTTGAATTTTGTTATAAGTTCTCATTAAGTTACGCAGGCTTGCCTTGAACTTGTGATCCTCCTGTTTCAGCTTCTCAAGTAGCTGGATTATAAGTATACATAACCACACTTGGCTTTAAATTCTTTTTCTTTAAAAACGTATCTATCAAAATTCTAATAAGCACTGAAACAAGTTAACATGGTGGTGCATGCTTGTAATCCCAGTATTTGGAAGGCTGAGACAGGAGGATTGCGGTTTGCAGCCAGCCTCAGCTACTTAGTGAGGTCCTTTGCAACTCAATGAGACCCTGTTTCAAAATAAAGAATTAAAAAAAATAGGGTTGGGAGTGTAGCTCAGAGGTAGAATGTCCCTGGGTTCTACCCCCAGTACTGAAAACTAAAAAAAAAAGCATCGAAACAGGGCTTATTAACTGTTTTTTGGAGGTGTAAGCACACAATTGATAAAATTTACTTGATCATTGATAGCCTCTACCATGATACAACTATCATGGTAGCATTTATCATGAAATCATAAGTCAATAAAATGCATTATAAAAGTGGTATGTTTTATCTAACTAAATATAAATTTATTCCTGTGGCAGTAGAAATATTTTAAAAATGTTTTCCCAATTAAAAATAATCTTACTCTCATTTCTTTTTAAATTACTATGAATACTCAGGGGAAGACTTTTCATTAGGGAGTCACCAAGATTACATTATTCAAACTGCTCAAATATAAAAGTGTTTAATTATGTGGCATTCCCCCAAATGTTGATTTATTCAAGTGTGTGCTATAACTGAAAGAAAGAAAAGAAGTCAAAGAAAGTTGGAAGGTAGGAAACAAATCAAGAAAGTAAAGAAGAAAAGTACTAACATTATTGTTCAGAAAGACATCAATAGAAGACAGCCTTTAATCAGAAACACTGAAATAAATCAGTTAATATGATATTAAATCCCAAATCCCAATTGTAATGAGTATGAATATTATTACCAGTGCTGCTTCTGTGTAAGTTCCTCAGCTTTGCTATAACTCAGCTTATCAAGTAGGGAATGGAGAAAATAGCAACCTTGGAAGACAGTTTCTAAGCTAAAAGAATAAAGATTAGAAATTTCTTAGCATGAAGTCTAAAATGCTTTTATTCATCAAAAGGGCTTTCTCTGCCTTCCCCTGGCACACAGGAGGGGCTGCCGACCACATGACTCTGATGACACTAATGAAAACCAAAGTGCCAATCCCCTCCATTGTGTTTGGAGCTATCTGTAACATACAAATGATTTATATCCTCTGCAGTTACCTCTGTGGTTGGAGTGTTGGCAATGTGGAGCTAAGGGCTGCTATTATATGAACATAATTAACTAAATGTGAGCCCTGTTTGTTGGGCTGCCCAATACAGTGGTTTGAATAAATATAACACTGATAGACAAACAGGGTATAAAAGGAGAAATGAATGTCATAATAAACTTACTTATCTCTTTAACACAATGGTTAGGAAAATAGCCTCTTCAGTCTCATTGATAGAGATCTATCACTCCTATAAAGGTAACTAGGGTGAAGGTACTTACCTTTTCTAAGAGTTTCTTCTTCCATAAAAGAGATAAGTTAACTTATCTCCCCAAAGGATGTTACATTGTTGTTCTTCCCAGTATTGTCTGAGGAAAAAAGAGAGTTTATAAACTTACTGTGAGATCATACAAGTTTTGAGCTAGTCTGTGACCAGTGTGGCCTTAAGTTCCCTTCTCATCTTCACCAAGCTTTAGGTAAGCTTCTTCCTGACTATAGGTTCTTGACCTTTCTTTCCCTTTTATTATTTTTAATTGGTGCACTAGAGTTTATATAATGGTAGGATTTGTCGTTATATATTGCACATGCACATAATATAATTTGGTCAATTCCATTGTCTAATGCTTCTGCTTTTCTTTCCTCCCTCCCTTTACTTGCTTTCCTTCCTCTGCTGTACTGGCCTTCCCTCTATTTTCATGAGATACCCCTCTTTCTTTCTTACATTTTCCTCTCTAGCTTCCACATGGGAGAGAGAAGATGTGTGACCTTTGACTTCCTGAATCTGTCTTATTTCGCTTAACATAATGCCCTGAAGTTTCATCTATTTTTCTGCAAATGACATAGTTCCATATTTTATGGCAGAGCAAAATTCTGTGGTATATATATATATATTCAAGTTAATGTGAATTATGCTGCTATAAACATTGGCATTCATATATTGGTATAATGTGCTGGCTTTATTCTTTTGAATAAATACTGAGGAATGGTATAACTGTGTTGTTACAGTTTGAGGATAAGTGTTACTATTTGGGGGAACTGTCTCTCGGGAACCTTTGTTAGGCTCCCGGAAATAAAAACTGTGATTCTTGTCCTGAGCTAAGGATAAATATACAATAGCCTGGATTCTGGCTGAAGATTTAAAGGAGTTTATTAAAAAGATAAAAATACAGAAGACAGTTACAGCTCCGTGCTATAGCATGAGAGGGCGGTTCAAATGAATTCACCAAAATACAAAACACAGAACAGCCTTTTTATACACATGACATGCTCCATCTTCTTCTCTCCTACATAACTTTGACATAGGTAAAGTCTGTCCCCTTCATTTTTCCAGCCTAACTTTGGTCTACACCCAGGTTTCTCCTTTCATGAAGATCATCCCCTCCTCCCATCCTCTTAGCTAGATATCAAATATCATGTAAACCTGTCTTTAGAATCTGAAGTCCAAAGTTTCACCTCTCTTATCAACTTGCTAATTACTTCCAGCAAGGATACTTTACATTACAATAGCTGCTTGCTTCCTGGCCAAAACCAAGTCCAAACTTGCCCTTTCCTTCCACAGGTCTGCCCTTCACCCATTTTTAAAATATATTAATAATCAGTGCTTCTTTCTCGAATCTTTCTAGGCCATTCCTAATACTGGTACATGGGTCATATGTGGTTCCATTCCCAGTCTTTTGAGGAACCTCTATACAGAATTCTACAATGGGTGTAGTAATTTACAATCCTATCAACAACATATACATGTTCTTTTTTCCCTACATCCTCATCAGCATAATTTGTATTCTTGACTACCAATCTAACTGAAATGAAATAAAATCTCATGTTAATTTTGACTTGCATTTCCTTGATTGCAAAAGATGTTGAACATTTTTTCATAAATTTATTGACCATTTGTATTCCTTCTTTTGATAAGTGATTGTTTATAAATTTGCCCATTTATTGATTGAATTGTGGTTTTTTTGGTGATAGGTTTTTTTAAGTTCCTTACATATTCTGGATTTCAACCCTTTGTCAGAAGAATAGTTGACAGAGCTGGGCATGGTGGCTTATGCTTGTAATCGCCATACTTGGGAGGCTGAGACAGAAGGATCACAGATTCATGACCAGCCTCAGCAACTGAGGCCTTCTGTAACTTAGTGAGACCCTATTTTCAAATAAATAAAATAGAATGGGGGTGTGGCACATAGGTAGAATCTACTAATTATAACTCTGAATTGAATCTGGGTTCAATCCCTAACACCAAACAAACAAACAGTCAACAGAGATTTTCTCCCATTCTGCAGGCTCTCTTTATCCTCTTCCTTTCTTCTTTTGATGTTCAGAAGCATTCTAATTTTAAGTCTTCCCATTTATTAATTTTTTTTGCTATTTCCTGAAATTTAGGAGTCCTGTTGAGAAAGCCATTGCCTGTGCCAATGTTAAAGTGTTGACCTTATGATATTTGTAGTAGTAGACAAAGTTTCTGGTAAAATTTGTAGGTGTTGATCCATTTTGAGTTGATTTTTGTGCATGGTGAATGACAAGGGTCTAGTGCTACATATGAGTATCTAGTTTTCCCATCACAATTTGTTTAAAGGGCTATTTTCCCCATTGTATGTTTTTGGTGTCTTTATCAAGGAGCAGATGAATGTATTCATGTGGGTCTGTCTCTTCCATTTTCTTAAAGCATGTGCCTTGGAAAACTTTCAATTGCATTTTTTTTTTCTTTTGAAATACAAATCTTCTCTAATATCTTGCTAGTTTTAGAGACAAAAGTATCTTTCTGAAGAACAATGGAGCTGTCCTTTTGAAGTGTAATCAAGAAAGACCCAGTATTTGTGAGAGGGCAGGCCAAACTTACATAAGCTTCCACTTAGCAAATACAGATGGCCTTATCACATTGACTAAATCCTGGCATAGTCCAATTGTTTTGTTGTTGTTGTTGTTATTGTTGTTGTTGTTGTTGTTATTGTTGTTGTTGTTGTTGTTGTTTTGCCTTGAACACTTAAGAACTCTCCCACTTACATTTCATGGAAGTTGAGTTAATTCTCCTCCCCCTTTTTTTATTAATTGGACCCTTATTGCAATACTCTTGAATAAAGTCTTCTTTACTTATTTAATTCTGCTGTAATTTATATGCTTATAGTTTTGTTATATCAAAGGTATGAGATGGTTTCATAGTTACCCTTGATTCTTTACTTCTAATTTTAAGTCCAAGTCACAGAATAGTCTTAACATTAAGGTTTAGAAGTTGAACATTTCTTCTGTCCTATATAGGCATCTGAAAATCATGATGACTCCACATTATCTGGTAATTCTCTGTGTTACATCATTTATCTTTAAATATTAAACTGTTAAATTTGCTAAATTTAACTTTGAGGAAAATTAGAATATCAGCTTATATTTCTAATAAACTATTTTTTATTCATAGTGTAAGAAATGCCAAGTTCTTAAACTATTTTATTAACATGAATTAAAATTTAATAGGAGGAATACAGTGCTAAAAATGAACTATACATGTTAATACATAAGCCTTTTATTTTACATTGAATATAATTTTATATCTAAAACAGCCAACCATCAGATGCTTTAAAATTAAAGAACTTATATTTATTACTATGACTCTAACAGTAAGAAGAGTAATTTCTAAAATATTTCATGTCTTTTTATAAATTAATACATTTAGAAAAAAGACTTAAGCTTATCCCATCATGTTTTTGCATTAATTTAACCTCTATTATAAGTCCTCAATGATCAAATGGGTGGGAAAAATATAAAATATATAAGTAACTTTCTTATATTCCTTGTCCCCAATCCCTCTCCCATTTGTTTTTGTTGAGACCCTCCTCTTTCGCCAAAAGGATAATTTGAACAACATCCTGATTTCTAGGAAAGTTTAGTTTTAAATTCAGCATTTTCATCATGATCTTTTTACTAACCAAATAAAAAACAATGATTCACTGACATAATTATTAATTTGCTAATTCTTGAGTCTTATATTTATCCACTAAACATTTATCTAATGTTATATGTTAATCATTAAATAATGTGTCAAAGATGCATCGTTTTACTTCTGGCTATGAAGAAGCAACTCCTGCAATACCACTAGGTCACTCAATACATTAAAAAAAAAAAAAACTGGATAAAAGAATTAAAAATCTGATTGAAAAGGTCAAATTGTTTTAAAGGCTAATGGGAGAACAGAGACCTGAAGGGGAGTGGGGCATAGCTCACTTTTCTCTGGCAGAGAAGCAAAACAGAGAGCTACTTCCAGGAAGAACAGAGGCTTCAGGATACTCAGATAGCTAAGGAAATAGTAATTGGAGTTCAGGACCTAGCAGAAATGAGGGTCCTAGTGAACATACGAGGATCTCAGTTGGACATTTCTCAGAGCCTCATCTTAGAAATAAGGGCAAACTAAAAGTACCTGAGCCTTATGAACACTACTATCCAACCATAAATCCTATTTATTGGTCTAGAATGTGTTAAGGTGATCATTGCCCTACTCAGGCTGCCTTCCAAAGAAAAATTAATCATTGATGGATGAAGAGAATATGACTTTTTACATATATTTTCAAATACTCAGGTAAAAACTTCCAGGCACATTAAAACACATGAAAGAAGGGAGTGGAAAGAGATACCAAAATTGCTATTTGTCCTCTCATCAAATCTATATCTTGAAGCTTTGACTCTACAATATGACTGATTACTAAGTTTAAGCACAGGTAGTACTAATACATAGTGATGAAAATTGGAAGCCGGGCATGGTGGCACACTCTTGTAATCCGAGCATTTGGGAGACTGAGATAGGAAGATTGTGGTTCACTGACAACCTCAGCTACTTACTGAGGCCCTTTGCAACTCAGTGAGAGTTTTGAAACTCTGTTTCAAAATAAAGAGGCACAGGTTGTAGCTCAGAGGTAGAATGCCTGAATGTCCCTGGTTTCCATCCTTAGTGAAAAAAAAAAAAAAAATTGGAACAGAGGAACAGAGGTCACCACTGGCATGAGAATTTTGCATGCTAGTTATGTTACATATTTTCATTTAAGAAGTACTTGTCAAACAGTCATGATCCTAAATATTCATAAAGGTCTGTAGTTGTGAATTTTTATGATTTCCTGTATGTATATTCAAACTTCTCTGGAGAATATTATGCTAAGTGATTAGTTAGTAACAAAAAGTAAAAAAATCAGATGCTTTCCTTAATATGCAGAAACTAGGGATATAAAGGGTCATGGGAGGAACTCTAGACAAGAAATGAGAAACCATGGATGAGCAAATGAGGTGACATAACTGAGGGGGATAGAAGGAGGAAGAGAGAAGTTCCCTAATATACATGATGTATATTCATAAACATATCAAAGTCAATCACTAAGCCAACCATGAGGAGAGGAGAGGAAATGGGATGGAAATTGGGGAAGGGATAAATGAGTGATGTGTGTATGTATGCCTCTACCATTTTGTACCCTATTAAGATGTTTGACTATAATACACCAATAAAATATTTTTAAAAGGATGTCAGCAAAAAACTAAATTGTTAGAATAAATTAATGATGAAATTACTTCCATTATGCCCATATGTGAGAATATCAATGATAATCTCAATATATTTTAGGGGGAAGGGGTGAAGTGGGGAGGGAGCCAGGAGAAACCTCACCAAGTGTTGTATACATGTATGTCATGATCACTATGAACCACATTATAGATGTGAGACTATAATTCATGACTATAATGTCATGGTCACTATGAACCACATTGTAGATGTGAGACTATAATGCATGAGTAAAAGTATAAAAAAATTTAAAAAGAAAACATCAAAATATTGAAATATTTTCCTAATAATTATGCAATGTCTATTTCACAAACCTTCTCTGAAAATTAAATAAAGAATAAATTGTTAAAATAGAAAAAATAACTTCTCTGTGTATATGGTACTACAACAAAATTTGTAAAAGTTCAGATATTACCCAAAAAGTATTATTGTAGAATAGAAAGAACTTATAATGAAACTTGCAATTTTTAGCAGCATATAAATCTACTATCAAATTACAAATAAATAACTGGTTCTTTGGTTCAGAATAGAATATGGTTAATTTCATTTTAGTGGAGATACATGGAATTGGGGAATAAAACAAGGTTTTTCAGAAAATATAAAATATGAGATGGAACTGCAAAGAAATGTGATGGACAGGCATAAATGGAAAGTGGTTGGTCCATCAAGCAACCACTCCAAAAGTGGTTAAATATGTAGGAAAAATGAATAGCAGTCACATTTGTTTGGACTATAACCAAGAATGAGAAGTTAGGTTGGAAATAACCACACTTGTCCTTTGGTTTCCATAGGAGATTGATTATAAGAACCATCAGTGGTGCCAAAAATCTGTGGATGTTCAAATCAAATGGGGCGATATTCACATAGAACCCATGCTCATCCTCCTACATACTTTTAATGATCTCTAGGTTACTTCTGATACTTAATACAATGTGAATCTGTGTGTCTCATCAGTCTCACTGCTGAGCCCAATAAGCTTGACCATATGACTTAGAGGAAGGAATATTTATTTGTTTACAGATTTTGGAGATTTGGGGTTTCAGTCCATGTTAGGACTGGGCTGCAAAGCTCAGGCCATGGAGGTGGGAAGAAGAGAGAAGGAGAGAGCAGGAGCTCTATTCTCATACCACTGAGATTGAGGCCAGAGTCAGAAAGCAAGGGAATTCAAAGACAAAAGCACAACCCCTAAGGACACACCTTCAGGGACCCACCTTCTCCAGCCACACCCTATCTGCCTAGGTTACCACCCAGTAAATTAATTATAATGATATAACCAATGATGAGATTACAATCTTCAGGTCTTAATTATACCAACTCTGAACATTAATACAGGAGCTCTTTGGGACATAGCATCATATAAATAGTATGTTCTATTGTTTAGAAAATAATGACAAAAAGGAAAAGTCTCTGTGTTTAGTATAAATGTATTTTTAAAATAATATTTTCAGTTTGTGCTTAGTTGAATCTATAGATGGGGCAACCATGGACATAGAAGGCTGACTCTATTAAGCCTTAATTCTTAATGGCTTCAAATAATGGAGTAAGCAATTTGGATTTTTAAAGACACTAGAGAGCCACTTGACATTTATGAACAGGAAAAAGTTATGATCAAAATTATGCTCCAGAAAAATAAATCCATTGACCTCAAGATTATTGAAAGGAGAAAAGAATTGATGTAGCAAAAAAATCATTAATGGATATCATGAAAATCTAATTCATTTAACAAACAGTTATTAAAGGTCTACTGACTGGCTCAGGCAAAACTTGTGAACACCTACATTAGATAATTTTAGTGGGAAAGCAATAAGTGGCATCCGTGACATCTTTATTTTTTTTTTATAGGTGCATTTTAGTCATACATCTTAAAGGAGTATAAGATGGTAGAGGCATAAATGCACACATCACTCATTTAGCCCTTGCCCAATTCCAACCCCATTCCCTCCCCCTTCCCTCCTTCTCATGTTTGGCTTACTGATTGACTTTGTTATGTTTATGAATGTACATCATGTACATTAGGGAATTTCTCTCTTTCCTCGCCCATCCCCTGCAGTTAGGTTGCCTTATTTGCTCACCTATGCTTTCTCCTTTGTATAGAGTTCTTCCTATGACCCTTTTTCTCTCTAGTTTCCTCATATTAGGAAGAATATCTGATATTTCACTTTTTGTGACTGACTAATCTCACTTAGCATAATGTTCTCCAGTTCCATCCATTTTCCCAAAAATGATGTAATTTTGTTCTTCTTTATGGATGAATAAAAGAACACTTTACAAATTATTTGAGTATGACTAATAAAAATTTATGGCCCTACATGAGTTAAAAATATACACAATAGCCATACAGAGAAATCTCCACAAATAGTAGCCCGAATCTATAACATTTCATTTTTCTTACATAGTAAGAAGACCATACATAGATATTGCTAATATGGGCTCAGATTCTCATAGTGACATTGCTCCCAGAACTTTTTTTATCTTTATTGAGGAATAATTGACAAATAAAAACTGCATATACTTAAGATATACAATGTGATGTTTTGATATGTTGATGTAGTGTGAAATGATTTCCAAGATAAAACTAATATATTCATCCCCTACAAAGTTACCTTCTTTTTGTATGTCTGGTGGGAATTAAATTCATACCCTGTGACTAATATCTATTTACTTCCTCCAACCACCATCACCTGAGATTTTCAACTTCTCTCCAAAATCCTGAAGCTGTAGGCTTTCTACACTCTTATGTCATACCTCGTGATCCCAAAATATTTGCCATATATTCAGTATAGCTCCTTGATTCAGGAAAATAGGGGCAAGAGCAGTATCAGATAATTCTGTGCACTCTTTCTTTATAAGAAAGAAAAGGCTGCTTTAGAAACCTTCCATATTTCCTCACTGCTAGTGGCTGGATCAATCCAACCCCAGCTGTAATGGAGACTGAAAGTGGGACTGAAAACAGGATATACATGTTACAGTAGCCCGGGTTCAACACATGACCACTCACAAAGTCCACATTACCAAATCCTGATCCTGTTCATAAAGAATAAGTGAAAAACAAAGATTCCACTTAACAACAGAACTTTTCACAGGTCACAACACATTAGACATCTATTGGATATTAGATGGTGCTTGCTCTCATGTGATAGATACGGGAATGTTGCAGGTGACCATAAGAAGTAAGTGTACTTAATATGGAACTGAAAATTTATGCCTATAATGTGGGTATTTTTTCCATTTGCGTGCATATTTTAAATTGTTAGCCATTCCTTTTTTCCTACCCAAATTGTCTCTAACCATGTATACTAAGAAAATTAAAAATGGTCAATAACATCACTATAAATAGCATAAAAGACCAAGGCACAGTGGCGTATGCCTGTAATCACAGTACTTGGAAGGCTGAGACAGGAGGATTGCATGTTTGAGGCTAGCCAGAGCAATTTAGGATACCCTCAGCAACTTCGAAACTATTTAAAAATAAAATAAAGTGAAGGACAAGGGTATAGCTCTGAGGTAGAATGCTCTGGGGTTCAATCCCAAGTATAAAAATATGTAAATAAATAAGTCAAATAAATAAATAGAAGTAGATATAACCAGAAATTATTTTTTATTTTTATTGGTACATTGTATTCATACATCTTAATGGGATGTAAGATGGTAGAGACATACATGCACACATCACCCAATTAGCCCTTACCCACTTCCCAGTCCTGTACTTCCTGACAACTTAGCTAAAAAATAAGGTTAGGAAAGAATTTCTTACCATCTGACTTTTTAGAAATAACTAAATAGTTTTAATTTGAGAAAGAAACTTATCACCAAGATAAAAAAGGATATGAATATTAAATTTTTAGATTTTATATAAGAAATATTGATATCAGGAATATAAGAGTAAGTTATGCCCTTGAAGAGAATAGCTTCCTATAGGCTAACTTTTCAAGTGTAATTAATTTCCCATTCTTTCCCTCAGGGTTCATTACCTGAACCTGGTCTTTTACAGTTTTTTAAATGGTCTTAAAGTTTTAATATGGGTATTTTTCACTTGTAAACGTTCCAAGATTTCTTTAATGAATTTTTCCTTGAAGTAGGTACTATGCCTTCCTTCCATTTCCCTAATATACTGAGGCCAAAAATACATATTGAATAAGTATTTGGGAAAAATAAGGAGTATAATTTCTTCAACAGTGATTCTAAAAGATATATTAATATTCTGCAGATGGAAAATTTTGCTCTTAACCCTCTCTAAGAGTTAAAATCAGAACATTAAACCTCATATGGTTTCTGATTTTATCTTCTCTGATATTTTAAAGCTCCTGGCATGGTATCTCCTACATCTTGGGTCATTCAGTGGATAATTGATGTTCTTCCAAACAGAGGGATTCCTGAGGACAGTTGAAACAATATAATACTGATGTACTATTACTGATTATCTAGATGTTAGAATACAATTTAACCTAAAGAAATAAAATATTAACATACCCATGAGGCAATTCTTTGTATTAGATGCTCTGTACAGTCTTTGGAAAATTCTGAGTCAGAGCTAACTATGGTTCTTTTGTGAAATGTGTACCTGATTGTTCTTACAATGGGTCTTTACTTTAGCAACAAAAGATGAACAAATGTTGTACACTGGGTATTCTGTTGTAGAAGTTTAGGAGGGTAACCCCTTCCCCCACAAGGCAGCCCATATTAATATCTGTGATCAGGCCTAGATTTTTAATCACAGAACTTTGAATCTGCTAAGGAATTTGGAAAATAAACAAATTGAAACTAGATATCTATAGAGTACTTTGCAGAAAAAAAATAAATATTTGGAGCCGAGTGTGGTGGTGCACGCTTGTAAACCCAGCATTTGGAAGGCTGAGACAGGAAGATCATGGTTCACAGACAGCCCATGAGCTACTTAGTGAGGCTCTTTGCAACTCAGTGAGATCCTATTTCAAATAAAGAATAAAAAATAGGGCTGAGAGTCTATATCAGAGGTAGAATGCCCCTGGGTTCTATCCCCAGTACCGAAAAAAAGATTAAAAAAATTTGGCATGAACAACTTTAATGACAAGTGGTCATCATCAACTAATTTTATTCAGGAACTAAGTTTAGTTCCTGAATAATGTAACCACATCTATAAGTTTGATAAATTCTTCAGTTTACTGTATTATACTCATAAGTGTAATACTTTTTATCAGTTCCTAATGGACCAGGAAAGGGAGAGGTGGCCAATAGAAAGAGAGTTGTTAAGTATACTTTTGAAACTTCTGTAAAAAGCATTATTTTTACAGAAATAGAAAAGGAAAGGAAAGTTTGTCAATTTCAGAATTACCTATGATACAGTATGGAATTTTCGTTTGGGAATTGTTTGAAATCTGAATCAAGAGTCTGTTTAAGAAGTGGAATTGAGTCCGTACGAGGTTCTAAGTAAGGCATTTAGTGGAAAGCAATCATCAAGATGGAGTTCTGGGAAGGGAGAGGGCCGAGTCAGTTCACCTCACCCTGGGCCAGCTCAGTGTGGGCCTGCTTTCCTCTTCACCTCCAGTTGTTTCCTATCTTTATTTGCCTGTAGACCTTTGGCTTCATATTCCACCTCCTATCCTGAACTTATATCCTGTCCCTGACAGCCAATTTCACATTGCTGGCCTCCCAGACCTTGCCTCAGCATTACTCTCCACTTAAAAGAATCTGATCCAGCCTGACTATAGGGAACTTGGACAGGTAATATCTATCTTTTACTTTTTAAAAGGAAGAAAGTATGGTATCTAATAATACCTTAACAGGCATGCCATATTTATTCCAAACAGCACTTTATTAGGGCTATAAACAATGCAATTAATCATGTACTACTTTTTATGGTATGCAAATGCATACACTTTAAAGGAAGAGATTACTTAAAACAGTAGCTATGAATCACAGTGTTCTTGTGACACATTTCAAAATACACCAGAGAAATGGAAAGTTCTTCTAAAATAATATAAATTATATTTGCTTACCTATACTGAATACATACGATATATCAGGCAACTGTCCTAAACTCTTGTAGGAAATGTCACAGCACCATTCTGATTGGTCCCTAGTCTCAAGATGATGAATATAGATGAATAATTGAATAACTATCACAAATTAAATATTTAAACATTATAATATAAATTTACATTTTTGAAACATTGCTTTGGCTTTTTAAAAATCTATCTTCTTCAGATAAAATCTGTAGGAGGAAATGAATTTTCACTGAGTTTTCAAATCAGAACTTGGTACCACTACACCAAGCTTGGCTCTTTAAAGTAATAAAGAACATATGAATAACCCTAAACACATTAGGTAGTGAGAGAAGTCATTAGAAACTCACTTAGAATTACTGCCTTTTCACATAGCTTGTCCCTCATATAGAATATCCTTTATCTATTTTCCATCCAGAAATTTCTTTTCATTCTTTAGAACCTGGCAGCTAAGGTGACTACAGTGATCTCTGAAGTACTCTTCAGCATTTTTTGACTAGATGGGTGTTATTAAACTTGTACCTATCAAATTGTTAAACAGGTGGCTGGCTGTACCCCTGGCTCATGTGCTTCAGTAGTCCTGACACAGATTTGCATAATGAACACTTTCTCAGGTGACGCTAAATGCTGCTGATCCAGAGACTGCACTTTGAAAATTACTGAATCATGACAAAATATATAAAAAAGACAAATAACATCCTCTTTCTTCTAGGTCTGTTGATTAGACTCCTTCAATTGAAGGACACATAGTTAACAAATGTGTTAAATTGCTTAGTTGCATTTTTAAAATAATTTATATTCTTATCACTAATTTCTTCCCTGAAACCAGACTTACATATCAAGCTACCTATTTTTGTATTTTTGTTTAATATGTATAATAAATACTTTAAAGTTAACATATCTAAAATTTAACTCTTAATTTCTACCCTCCTCCAGTTCAAGTCCAAAAGAATCAGACATACAGCCAGCAACTTGTATTCCAGAAATATAGAAACAAAACAAGAAAGTCAGTAATATTTATAACAATATCCAGGCACAAAAATCACAATTTACAATGTTTTGCATACCAGCAAAACATACTAGGTTTACAAGTAGCAGGCAAATACAAAATGTTATCATTAAAGTAATCAGTCAATTAAAAACAACTCAGAATGAATACAGGCATTGGAATTAGTAGACAAAATGTTTAAAAAGTAATTACAATTTTATTTTATATGTCCAAAAAGTTAAGTCCAAAAATAAAAAAGTTGTTTTAAAAATTTACTCAAACTTTTAGAAATAAGGCTACAATGTGTTAGAAATGCACTGTTTGGAAATGATATAAGATTATATGTGGTCAAATAAAAGAATAGTTAACTCTAAGACCTAGCTAATGATAATTGAAAATGAAATGAAGAGCAAAACTAAAATAAAAATAACAGATCAGTGAGCTGTAAGACAACTTTACAGACATACATATGTGATGATATTTCTCCATAAGCAAAAGGGAACAAAAACTCTTATTTGAATGATATGGTTCACAGAATTCTAACAGACCCCTAAGATTTCCCAGTCCCTGTTCTACTCACATAAATAGTCCCCCAAACAGTGAAGATGGTAGTTTTACTGTCTTAATTAGGTTAGGTTATATACAACAACTAACCTTAAAGTGGAAAGATTATTTGGGTGTGTCTAACCTAATCATCCGAGGCCTTTGGAAGAAGAGAGCTCTACTCCTTTAATTGCAGAAGAGAAAATTGGTGCTTTGATGCACAGGAAGGATTTAGCATACTATTGCTGGTGTGAGGTGAAGGCTATGTGGCATGGAATCCATGAAACACCTAAAGCTGAAAGTACCTCTGGGCTTATAGTCAGCAAAGAAACGGGGAACTCACTCATAAAACCTAAAGGAACTGAATTCTGCCAATGAAAAGAATGAGTTTGTAAGAGGAAAATATTGCTCCCAGAGCCTTTTGAGAGACAACAATATAAGCAGACAAACCTTCCATGCCTTTTTGGACTTCTGACATTTAGAACTAGGAACTTAATACATAGATGTTGGTTAACTCTTAAGTTTGTGTTAATTTGTCAAGTGAAATGAAAAATACAAAGAAATAATATTTCCAAAATATTTTCAAACTTCAGGACAACTATATACCAAAAAAAGTTAAGCATACCCTAAATACTAGTGGCATGAAAGAAATTATACTAATGTATATCATAGTCAATCATAGTCGATGGCTTAAAACCTGTGAAAAATAAAAACAAAAAATTAAAAGCAAACATATAGAAAAGATGGATCCACCTATATTAGAGAGTTAGATATAAAATTCCAATGAATTTGTTAAACAAAATATGAAATTTAAAATCAACACCAGGATTTGCTTAAACTATTTTTTTCATCCACTAGATTTAACCTATTCTCTCTCATCAAGAAATAATAGAAGGTTTTAGTAGTCTGTTTATTTTAACAACTGATATATACACTCAGTGGAAGGCTAAACTGTCTTATTGTAAAATATGTAGACATTGAGGCTTATTTTAATACACATTTAGTACAATCTCTTTTAATTAATACCAAGAGGGGAAATTATATTGCATTCAAAATAAAATGTTTCCACCTCATTTTTCTCTTCTTACTCTTTCCTTTTAAAATATAGACCCAATTCTCTTAAATCCAAGAATTTTTTTTTAATTCTGAGACTAATGGGTGAGAAACAAAGATCAGACATAATTTATGCATACATGTCAATGTACTAAGCAAAGTTTAAATTTTGGGGGTCCTAACTGGCATAGGTCAACCCATAAAGGAAAGACAGGACCAGGCAGAGACCTTGGTCCGAAGAGAAATTCCAAAACAAAAGGTAGAGCTACAGACAGAGACTTATTTAGGAAATCAAGAAATATTCCTTCAAAGTAGGCAATATCCAGGATGAGAGACACATTTGGGCATCCACAGCTACTATTTTATAGGGTACTTTCATGAGAAGAGGGCAGGAGGAGTATGTAAGGATGGCATCCATTTGATAGTCACAAGATGATTCAGGATGTTTGGGTCATTGTTGGGTCCTGAAGGGGCCTTGAACAACATGTCAAACTCAGTTATTTTGATATTTATGCAGCTGGCTTAGGCTTGTGTTTGGAACATATCTTTGGGAATTGGAACATGGAAGGTGGGGTTCATTGGGATCTACAGTCAGAACACTCTTTCTTGGGACTCCCTGAATCTTCTCTTTGGTTGCCTCCCGAGGTTAAGCAAGGCACAATAAAAGCCCAGGAGAGAAAAGATTGCCCACGAAAGCAAGGTTAGTAGTGTCCTATGATCCTGAGGAACATGATGAAAATAGGATTGGATTTGACTGATGTCCCTATGTATTGACTTCAAGTACTGGATGAAAATAGAAACAATATGTAGCCTTTGCCAACAGCACCAGTTAATCATTCAGTTGGAGTTGAGAGCACAGATCCATTGGGCAATTAGAAGGTTAACGTAAAACCAACCATGAAGGCTGCAACCATGACAATCATTATGGTTTCAGCAGCTTCTAAATTCTCAAAATCTCACTCACACTAGACATGGTACATTACAACAAAATAAATTGTCAAATCTTCTTACTTTGGGAATAAAATTTTCTATATTCATCTACATTGACATGTATCTGCTAAATATCTTAGAAAGGTTGATCCTGGATCTATGAATAAAGCCATCATGACTAGTATGTAATGATCACCATTAGGAGACAATATTGAGAATAATAATATAGGAGAAAAAATAAGAGCTTCTTGCTGTTATCAGCCAATTGTTCTTTAGTCTCCAAATATACTTTTCTTGGAAAAGTATAGAAGAAGAAAACACTGAGGAAGGTCATTTCTAGAATGCCCATTTCTTTATTTTATTGTGCTTCAAAGGAAAGACATGCAATTTTGTCACTTTTGAGAGAAAGAGAGCAATTAATAAAATTGAGAATTAACGCTAGAGACTTTTCCATGAATTAGCCACAAGATAGAGGCATGTTTAAATTGCAAATTACTTTTAAAGTCATTAACCATCCCAAACTTAATAAAGTGAAATCTTCACACTGTTAACGAGAGTAACAGATGTTGTTTTTAATGTTTAATGAAAAATATTTATCTGCTGCTATAATGCAATCCTGTTTTCCTGACCCTTTTTCCCCCTCTAGTGAGGTTTGTTATGTTTCATTTAAAAGCTCTTTTGCAAGATCATCCATGCATTTTTTTCTATTACTAAGGCTCAGTCTTAAATAAATGTTATTTTCATGGAATTCTCCAGAAGGCATATTTGAAGAGCAAGAGTAACTCTATAGACATCAGTGAGAGTAAAATGAAGAAAAGGATTTTTTTTTTGTCTCTAGCCAATGTGGCAGAGGAAGATCTGTAACCACAGAAAAGTATGTCTAATTAGTGCAGCCTCAAGCTTTGTTAGGGATTGTTAGGGATTGAGTGGCAACTGTACTTGTTGTGTATGTTCTTTTTTTCCCCTTGGGTTGCTTCAAGTACACTAATCTTTTTAAAACCATAGGAAATAGGGTCATAAGCACTAATAAAAACTTGTATCAGCTGGGCATGGTGGTGCACGCTTGTAAACCAACCTTATATGAGGCTAAGACCTGAGGATCGTGGTTTGCGGACAGTCTCAGCTACTTAGGCCCGCCACAATTTATAGAGACCCTGTTTCAAAATAAGGAATTAAATATAGGGCAGGGATTATAGCTCAGAGGTAGAATGCCCCTGGGTTCCATACCCATACCTGGAAAAAAAAAAAAAAAAACTTGTATCAAGTAGTAAATAATGATCCAGGTATGGTGGTGCATGCCTGTAATTCTAGTACTTGGGAGGCTGAGACTGGAGGATCACAAGATCAAAGTCAGCCTCAGCAACTTAGTGAGACTCTCAACAACTTAGAAAGACCCTGTGTCCAAATAAAATATGAAAGAAATAGGGCTTGGGGAATAGCTCAGATGTAAAATGCCTCTGTTTTCAATCCCCAGTACTATAAAAAATGAAAAAGAAAACAATGACATTTCAATGTTAGGTGAAAACACTCTCATACTTAGAAGAGACCAATTGGAACTTGAACTGCTGCAATCTGGAAGCTTCTCCTTAGAACCTACTTAGAGTTGGTTCACTGTTCTTTAAAGCAGCATAATATGACAAGTGGCAAGCAGGAAGGTTATGTAAAACTGTCGACATGACTGCAGAAATAAAAATAGCAAATAAAGAGAAAACACACGCACCTGAAATTTAATAAAAACATTATGGTAAGATTCTTAACCAGAAGACAAAACTGGTTTCTATGCATTTAAACATGATGTGAATAATGCTGGCCAGTGCAGATCAAACTGCTTCTAATTTTAAAATGCACCACAATTTTCTCAATTTTGTGTAATCATGCAAAGAATATATCCTTGATTTCACCTTCTCGGCTTATACCTTTTTCTTAATCCATTTCAGGTCCAAAAAAGAGAAATTACAATCATGGAAGAAAGAAAAAGAGAGAGAGAGGCATCAATGGTTAATTTGGCCTGCTAGGGACATCCATTCCCATAAGAAAAGAACTCCTTTTTCTTCTTTTAGATAGAGCTTACAGACTTAAATATTAAGCAAGGTTTTCTTTTATTAATTATGCTATGATAAAAGTAATCTTATTCTTCACCATACATAAAAATTTTCCTACCTTCTGAGGAGCTGGAAAAAATGACCTAGAAAATGATATGGAATATAAAGATATTACAGCTTAATTAGTATAAATATTAATTCAATTCCAGAACTGTTTATAGAATCTGACTCCTAGTACAGGCCAGGAACTTTGCCAAGGACTTCTGGATGGAAATGTGTCTCACAGGGTACAGCACAACCCCGAATTCAAGGGAATCTAGAGTTTAAAAGAAAAGTTAGGACAAGCACACAAATTTACTAGGCAGAAAAAAAAATGGTTCCTTTACAGATGCTTAGTGGTAGTCTAATCAGGAGCTTTTAAGTTCAGATAGAAACCACAGTGAGCTTTGTAGAGTGAATAGGATTTCCCTAGTGGAGGTTGAAGGTAGATGATCTTAAATGATTTAAGCTGGAAGAACAAAATGAATCCCGCCACAAGTGGAAAATAATAGGATATTTGGAGATAGCAAATTGTTCATAGAAGTATGGAACATGCCAGTTGGGATATTTATTAAATGTGAGACTTGTTGACATGAAAATCGTCCTACCACTTATTTCTTCTATGTGTAATATTCATGACTAGTGTGTTTATTTATTTTGAACTTGTTCAAATAAAGGATGGCATATATAACAAAAATGAACAAGTCATACTCTACAACTAGATGAAATTTCTGAAAGTAATTACATCCTTATCGTCAGCATCTAGATGAAAAAATAATATTACTGTCATGCAGAGGCCTCTGCGTCCATCTCCCTAGACTTTTTCAGTCACCTATCCCTGTGAAAATTGCTATCCTTATCTCTTACCATTGCGTCACCAAAAACTAGTTTTCTTTTTTTTACAACTTAATACAAATAAAATAATATAGTAAATACATCTGTATTTTGCTAATTTACTCAAACTTTTCTTTATTGTATTTGACTCTAGTTTGTTCTTTTTTATTGTTGATTAGTACTCAATTTAGAGAATTGTGGGGATGTTCTATTGTTGATGTGCATTTGAATTTTTTGTTTGTTTTCACCTTAACTTTACAATCACATAAATGGATACATCCAACCAAATTTCAAAGGGGTAAACATATACAGTCATTCATAAACTTAAATATACAGTATTGAAGTATGAACCCTGATTAACAACTTTCCTTACTTAGAAATGAGTGCCAATTCCACTATGAGTACTTCATCAGTAGGGATTTCTGTGTCCTCTTTAATCTTGACTAGTTGACTTCATAGACTGTTCTGTGTTGACCTTTCTTTGAGTTCTGTGTTTTTGTCTCTGATTAGAGGAGTTCTCAGATGCATTATGTGTATTATATTTGGTATAAGATTTGTTTTCTGTCCCAGCTGCAAATCATTGAGCATTTGTACTATGATATAGGTGTGTGTGTGTGTGTGTGTGTGTGTGTGTGTGTGTGAATGTATGTGTATGTATATATATATATATATATCATATACATATTTAAATAATGCTATAATAAAATATAGAATTTTCTCTGAAGAGCTAATGTACTAATGTTTAGGGTTGATATAGTTAAGTCATGAAGGTTGTAATCTTATTATAATGAATGTATCTGGGTGGTAACCAGGCTGGGTTATGGCTGGAGAACATGGGTTCCTGGGGATAGGCCTTAGGGATGGTATTTTTGTCTTTGAACTCCCTTGCTTGCTTTCTTGTTTCTGGTCTCCATGATGTGAGAGCAGAGCCCTTGCTCTCTCTGTCTCTCTGCTTTCTGTTCATGCCCTGATCTCCATGAATGTCACCCTGCCTGACATGGACTGAAACTCTGAGATCTCCAAAAAATTGTAAGCAAATAAATCTTCCTTCCTCTAAGTGATGTGGCCAGTTGTCATGGATTATAGCAATGAGAATATTGAATGAAACAGAAATAACTACATAACTTATACATATAAATTCTTTGTGTATGTTTTATTTTCCAAATCCAGACAGACTCCATTGAAAATTCATCTTATTCTCTCTAGAGAGGCTGTCTTTCTCTGGAGGAAGTTCTGTGTTTTGATTAGAAACAACTAACATTCAGGCTTGTCATCTGGAAGACTACTTAGGAAACTAACAAATTCAATCACTAACAAATTCTCTCTATTGTCTTCAGAAAGATCGTCCTTTTGTAGATAAGTAACTCTCACCATGTCTTGTACTGTTAATGTTTGCCTGGGGGAAAGTATCATTTTTAAAGATTATGAGCAGAGTATTTACCTCGGTGTTCAATCCTGATCATTACTTCCTTCTGGCACTGATATCTTCATCTATGTACTTTTGAGAGGAATAGAAAAAAGGACCAAGAAAATGGGAAAGGTGGAGGGTATACAATGCCTTATATGTATATATGGAGATTCAATGAGGATGAAAGACTTTTGAGTAAACTCCTCCATGGGAGTTCCACATACTATGTGCACTTGAGTGAGATCACTTACTATATTTTTTTCAATTCTGGACGGCAAAAAAGGTAAAGACTAGTAGAGTGGAAAGCTCTCCTCTTTCATTCAGTCTAGATATTGTGCAGGTGGGAATTTACTGGGTAGCTGTGAAGTTCATTTCAATTCATTCATCTCACCTACAGTTCTACTCTGTGTGTCAACCCTCATAGTAAATCACATGATTACCATATGAAGAGACATATTAATTATTTAGATGGTGGTGGGACTTAAATAGCACTAACAATATTTCTACAAAGTATAAATATAGGACAAATATCTTAAGTAGTGATGTAATTGTTAAGATAGAGAAGGATTTGTTAATGGTACTTCACTGTAATATTCAACTTATTAAAGAAAAGATAATTTCTCTAAATAAAGTAGCTCTCTTTATTCCTATTTCTTGGTCATTGAATGGGCATTTCTTCAACCATTGGTGAAGAAGACAGTGAGCTCTAATTTATTTCTCTTATAAGGATACTAATATCATCATGCGAGCTATATTTTTATAACCTCACCTAAACCTATTACTTTCCAATGGTCCCACCTCTTAATACCATCTTATTAGAGTTAGGATTTCAATATATGAATTTGGTAGGGACACAGCCATGTGGTTCATAATAGTCATGCACACAAATATAGACACATTTATATCTATACTTATTTTTATATATCTATGTATTGAAAACTTAATTTCCAGCAATATCTTTAATTCCATAGGCTTTATAATTTTTTTCTATTGATGGAGTAAATTCTAAGTTATTTTAACTTCTTATTCTGTATTATTTGTGTGTACTCTATTATGATATAGTAGAGAGTCACTACAGTTTGTTTAATATGAAGTTTATGACCTTGCTTTTTAAAAGGTATAATAAAATAAAAAGGCTTGAATTGGATCAATTCAGTGAAGAATGGAGAACATGCTGTCACGCATACTAGAAAATAATAGAATGCATGAAAAGGTATTAGTGTCTGAAGGGGATCCCCAAAATATTTTCATATGAAGTTTCACTCTTCTAGGTGAGGAAGCAACCATTTTCAAGCAGTTTCATGAACCATTTTTCTATAAAACAAACCAAAAAGTGTATACTAACATGGCTTGACAATATGCTTGTTTGAGTCCTTTAATAGTCCTGTTACTAGTTGGTTGCCTCTAACAGGTTAGAAAGATGTGATTAGTTATTTGAAACTGAAGGGAAAAAATATAAAGACCCTGGGAACTCAAATTTATAGGAGGGATGCTTTTATAGAACATATAGTCTACAAGCCAAACTTAATATGCAGGACCACATTAGAAACATGGGAAGTAATCTCACACATTTTTCAGTTCTGTCAACTATATCTGAGGAGTTTTACAGAATTCTATAAAGTTGAGTCAATCACCTATGTATTGAGATAAATGCTTATCAGGGAGGGCTAATGTATTGATTCAAGTGATATTTAAAAACCATAGTTTAGTTTAGATGAGACTGTAATTCTCATTTTTATCATGAATTTTATGTTTCTCTGTCAAAGAGATAATAATACTGAAAAGACTCTAAATGATTTAAGACTTTATAAGTATTTCACTCTTTATGTCCCATTAATTACTTAATATTAAAATGATGGCCAACCTCATAAATGAAAATTTAAATATAGGCTCAGATGATGGACTATAAACTGTGCTTTATGCTGAGATAAATTTGAGGATAGTACAATATTTAAGATGCTTTAATACTTAAGATCCAAGGAAAAGAAAAATTTTCAACAATTAAATTCATTGTTTTTATATGGATAAAGTAATGATAATCTTGCAAAGCATCACAGAGTCTTTTTTGTTAGGTCAACATTTTTTTTTTCTGGTACATCTTCAAGTTGTAAAATAAAATGCAATGCATCCCATATTTTGTCATGTAGGGTGTTGGCTTTTCCTTAGCATTGCTTTGAATGCATGGGAAAAAGAGAAGCTAAAGTACAAAAATGGAACATGTATTTATTTCATTTTCACTACAAAGTTAATATAGATTTTAATATAGACCAGCTACAGAACTCTAATTCCCAATGTTGATTGTGAATAAAAATAGTCTTAGAAGTTGTCAAGATGCAAGTTTGGTAGACTCACCTTGTTCTACTAAATAGCAACATCAGTGTCAGGTGGCTGTAAATTTAGTCATAATACTACCCATGGAGATTTTGATTCACAAGTCACTGTGGTGAGATATTCTTATCAGATATTAAATTTGTGTCCATATTTGCTACTGTGTTCATAGCATGTGCATACAGTATATTATTTTGAAATTATAAAATATAAGATATAATGATTTATAATAAGTAATTTACAATCTGATATCACCGTGTTAAATGTTACAAATCACTTAATGACTAAGCATAATACCTTTAAATAGCTAGTTGAGTTGGTTTGGATGATAGTCAGCAAGACAATTTTCACGTGTGAACTTGATACACCATTCACATTGCAGTGAAGGAGGCACAGTGACATCCAGGGGTAGAAGGCATGTGTCATTGGTTCAGCCCTGGCCCAAAGAGCCCCGACAGTCTATGAAGTACCTTCTTATAATTACAGTAACCACCATTGACTACAAAGGTTTTTCGAGATACTTTTAAACATTTTCATAAACCTTAAAAAATCTCCCCAAAGTATGTGTCATTAAATCTACTTTACAATCTAAGATACGGAAGATACCACAGACATGTCTAAATCTATAAACCTATTCTTTTAAATTACCATGATGATGAAAATCACACAGAGATACTGTCACTCCACAGGTAACAATGATAACAAAATATTGTCTTCATCAATATAGATAACAAGACCAACAATCAAATATGGCAGACATACTTTCTCCATTGCACTTTCTCCTGTGCCTCTGAAGTGCTCAGTTCAATGGAATTTATTTAAGTTTGGGACTACATCAATCAGGTACTGTAGGGCCAGTGGGCACTAGAGACCTTCTATTAAGTTTTCTCATGAGTCACTAGTGAAGCATACTAGTTTCCTGCCTATAGCACTCTATAGAAAAAGAAAAAAAAAAAAAAAAAAAACAGAAACAAAAGAAAAAGGCAATTTGCCCCTGTCACATAGATTAATCAACAAAGGCATAACCTTTGTATATTAAGCTGGTTTTTGATAAGGGGGAAAGAGTATTATGATAGATACAGACAGAAATCACTTCAATCATCTTTAACTGTCCTTGGACATAAGGCAAAAGGATTAAAGCTTTCATTTAAAACATGTGTTTTTTTCTATTAAAGTTTCTGTAATTACTACCTGTACTCCTTCTATCATGCTGCCTTATGAACAACTTCAGAGAAAAGAAGCAAGTTCTTTAGATCAAAGAAAAAATTGACTGGGGAAAAATAAGATTGTCTTTCTACTAAACACACACATATTCTGTTGTTATGGCAACATAAGATCTAAGAATGACACACCAAATAATATGGTACCAAGGCACATCACTATCATCAAATGTCACCATAAATGTGCCTCAGCACCTGAATGTGACAAATAGGATTGTTTCCTGTTCTTCTTACTGCTTTCACTTGAGGCCAAAACAACTACTGAAATGGTGACCTAAAGCCATTCATCTCCCTTCTTAGCAGGTCTTTCTTGTGTGAAGAGATTCCACTAATTCTACTGAAAAATACATGCAGTGGCATGCAAAATAGGCTGTTCTTTCCTCTCTTTCTTGAGGGAACAACTACTGATCCTTCAAAAACTAGTACACTGTATCTATATAGCAATATATACAACCCAGGGATTCATTTATGTGTGTATGTATACACATGAGTATGTAAGTATATAATAACTTTTAGCTGACTGAATATTGGTCCAAAATGTGATGACAAAATAAATCATACCAAGTTAGGTAAAACAGATAGGAACAGGATAGCCTTTTACATGCTTTTAATCCTTACAAATATATAATATAGGTAAGGAGTACCTAAAGACAGTTAACAAGGCATACGTTTTAGTGTCCTGCAGCAGAATATGACAACTGTAGTCCACAATTTTATATATATATATATATATATATGGAGCTAGAAGAGTTTGAAATTTCTTAAAGCATATATATATATATATATATATATATATATATATATATATGGAGCTAGAAGAGTTTGAAATTTCTTAAAGCAAAGAAATACTAAATGTTTAATGAATTGAAATGCTAATCACCTAGGTTTGATCGTTACATATTGTATGCATGTATCAAATTATCACATCACACTCCATAAATATATACAATTTTTACATGCCGATTAAAAATACATAAATCTCAAAGAACAGAGGGGGACTTTTGCCCTTTTAGTATGGTAATACCTATTTATATTTGCTTTGCTCTTCATATTTTATATGATATTCTGATATGCATCTCTGTATATATTAATATTTTATCATTGGTATGTGACTGACAGTGGGTGGAGGGATGAGGTTCATGGATCAAGAATGATTTTCTTTAGAAGAATATGGTGAGATCACAACAGTGAAAAGGTCAGACAGCTAGGAGATCACACATCTTAAAGAAGCATAAAGTGCCAAGCACTAAACTGAGAGATTGAAATTGGCTCCTGGGACTGGTCCCTCTTTCATGTGGGAGCAGAAGAGAAGTAGAAAGGTAAGGCTGTGCTGAAGTGGAACCTGGGGCTTCAAAGGCCTGTCCTTAGTGTGTATTATCCTCATGCCCTGCTGCCCTTCTCCCTCTGATAGCTCACTTTGGTTTTGCACAGACCCAAGAATTCTGTTTTTCACAAACCAAGAATTGGTCACCAAAATGTATCAAAAAGGATTTTTGAACCAGGCCATTCCATTTCCAAAGAGCCTTTTACATTTATCCTTAGGAGCTCATTTAAACAGGAAAAAAAAAATCCATAAAATTGCTATTCTGTTAGTGTCAGCTAATTCCACTGCTCTGGTCCCTATTTATTTGAAAAATGTGCCATCCTACAACACAATATATTTGTGATAGGACCAAATTAAGGGTGATAATACTGAACATACTAATTTAAAATATATGTTAGGCTTCTTAGCTTAGTCAAACACATTTAATGTTTCTCTTCTCAATATTATTCTCACCAAATAACTATTTCAAGAAATAATTTAACAGTGAGTGGTGAGCTGTACACTGATAAAGGAGGGCTATCGCCCCAAAAGCATTTACTATTAGTTTACTTAGAGTATCTTCAAATGCCAAAGAAAATGAAATTCCAACCCAGTCATTTAGCCATTGTACTAAATGTATTTTCTGATGAGATCGCTGTATATTACTGAAGACCAAATTAAAAAGTCAGAGAAAATGGATTGGAAAGTAGAAGGATTGCATAAGACATAGGCATTAGCAGAAGGAACATGGACTTTTGTCAAAACAATACTCAGATTTTCGGTTTTATTTAGAGGTCCAGGCTGCCACGCAGCACCCAAGGAGTGTGACCTTGTAGAAACCTGAGAAGGGGATATAAAATCATGTTAAAACATATACAAATGTCCTTACAACATCAGTGTTTACCTGTCACTGATAAAAACAACCATCCTGGACATGCAACTGGAGAGAATGTTAAACCCCAAAGCATGGTTATAGAATAGTTCTAGGGTTTGGGCTTGGCACAAGATGCCCAAATCCTCACCAATTTCTTAAATATTTTCCTCTTTAATGTAGAGACAAATGAGGAAAAGGCAACATCCTTTTTTATTTTTCATGTTTTGGTAGGTCTGGCACAGGTGTGCTATTGTTCCCTGTGGTTTTACTGTTCAGCAATCATGAAGAGCCTTCGATTTTAAAGCACTTTCCCTCATTAGTCATCAGTTTCTCACACTGTGAGGGGGCTCTACAATGGGTTCCCCCCCCAACAAAGCTGGGAATTGAGGGAAGGAGAGACAGTGCTACACACACACACACACACACACACACACACACACACACACAATTGTTTTTGTAATTGTAAATTAATATATCTGTCTGTTCTATGTGTTTATGCAGTAAGAGCACTAATATTTAATCATTTTGAAAAGTAATTAAAAATAATGATAAAAGCCAGGTATGGTGGTGAAGACCTGTAACCCCAGTACTTGGGAGGCTAAGACAAGAGGATGACAGGTTCAAGACCAGCCTCAGCAATTTACCAGGACTTGTAGCAACCTAGCAAGGCCCTCTTTCAAAAATAAATAAATAAATAAATAAATAAATAAATAAATAAATAAAAAGGGTTGGGGATGGCTCAGAGGTAGAATGGCTTTGGCTTTAATAGCTACTACCACCAGCCCAAAAATAAATAAATAAATAAACAAAGCCGGGCATGGTGGTGCATGCTTGTTCCTATGCTTGGGAGGCAGAGACAGGAGGATCCTGCAGGTTCGAAACCAGCCTTGCTGGCTTAAGAGACCCTGTTTCAAAAAAAAAGATAAAATAGGTCTGGGAGTGTAGCCCGGAGGTAAACACATTTCCAGGAACCACAGTACCACCAAAAACAAAACAAAACAAAACAAAACAAACAAACAACAAAAAAAAACAAACCCATGCTTTATTTGTTTATGTAACTATCTCCTATAGAATAAGAATCAAAGAAACAGTTGTTTTCTTCCATAATAACTATTGTAAATTTGTCTACCCCATATGTATTCAGATATTCCCCTACTATCTTTTATATTCATCTGCCTTCATTTTGCTTCTTAACCCATTTTCTTTTCTTTCTAAAATTACTTCTTATATCATTTTCTTCCAGCCATCCTTTCTATTCCACTCAATTACAATACCTTCTTATTATCACTATTTTATTGCAGTTATATCTTTCCTAGTCTTCGGATTCATCTTTTTTATTCTAATATTTTTCTTCACTCTATGACAAATTGACAAATTTTTTTATTCATACAATTGATACTTTTCCTTCACTCCAATTTTGACATTTCTATTTCTTCTACCCATTACTAATCTCTTTATCTCCTTTATTTACCTTCTTAGCTGTTATTTTTGTGTTTTCTTTCTTTGTCTCTTCTCCCCATCATTCCTATTGTGAGAATATAATATGTTCTATCAAAATATTAGGTTAATTTAAGGTTGCTCCATTTTGCAAAACCACCATTTTCTAACCTTGTATAAAGTCCTGTTTGTGAGTTTTCAACTCCTGAGAATTGCAGATGCCAACCTCTTCCCCGGCATTCCATTCTAGATGAATTAGCCAACAAAGTTAAGACTGTGAAACCACACTGCCACCAATGAGAGTTCAGTGCAGAAGTTTGAGTTAGGGATAAAAACTGGGCAAACTCTCCACCATTTGTGCTTGCACAGCTGGCTTCCCTGGTGACATGATCCTTTTTGCAAAAAGTAAAATAGCTTTGCCAAGCCATTTTTTAAACATATGTCTTGTCTTACAACACCATGAAAATTTACTCCTAATACTACCTTTTTTGTTCTCTATTATTATGAGGAAATATATTTTATATTATTATTTCTGGTCTTTTTTCCATATCCTGTAAGAAGTTTTTCCATATATCATCTCTATCTCTTCCTGTTCCCTTCCATAGACACTAAAAGTGATGCTACTAATTTCTTGGTCCTTACAAAAGGCTTTTTCCTTAATGAAATATCATGGACATAAATGTTTTCTAAATGTGTTACTAAAATTTATAGCTTCTTGGTCTACTCTGCGAGTTGAATAAATGGTTAAAATAGTGAGAACACTAATAGTAATTATATGTGAAGTCATTGTGAAAGGGTGATGATCATTTTGGTAAAATCTTGGTTTATTTAATTACATAAATGTATATTACCTTCATTAGGATAAGAATTATTGGTATTGACTTAAATGTCACTGGAAGTACTATTATACCTTTGTTACTCTAGGTTAAATTTGCATGACTGAACACTTGCATATTTTCTTATCTTTAAACAAATTCCATCACAATTTCTTCTTTATCACACTGCCTTTATTTAGCCACTTATAAAATAATGTATAGAAGCTCAACCTCAAATGTGCATAGAAGCAGCCAAACTGGATATAGTCTTTTATTACTCACCTGGGATTTATTTATTTATTTATTTATTTATTTATTTATTTATTTATATTTGATGGCACTGGGGTTCCTGGAAAACCCTTCTATCTCCGGGCTACATTCCCAGACCTATTTTTATACATTTTTCTTTGGAAACAGGGTCTCTTAAGCAGTCATGGCTGGCTTCGAACCTGCACAATCCTCCTGTCTCCGCGCTCCCAAACACCGGGATTACTAGCGAGCTCCACCACCACGCCTAGCTGTTTTTTTTTTTTTTATTAATTAATTTATTTTTTGGTGGTACTGGGGTTTCTGGAAGCCCTTCTACCTCCGGGCTACACTCCCAGACCTATTTTATATTTTTTATTTATTTGGAAACAGGGTCTCTTAAACCAGCGAGGCTGACCAAGAACCTGCTAGATCCTCCTGCCTCTGCCTCCCAAGCACGGGGATTACAAACGTGCGCCACCACGCCCGGCTCACCAGGGATTCATAAGGCTGCCTAATTCTTACTCAGTAAACTCAGATAAAAGGAATTCTTGAGCATTTATTCTCCTGCTCAAAATTCTTATTTTTTAATCTAATTCATAATAAAAGCCAATGACTTGTCTTCATGGTTTTACACTATCTGTCCCATTAGGTATCTTATCCTCTACTTCTACTGTTCTTTCCCCAACTACAACTTTTGCCAAGTTTGTCTTTTTTTAATTCCTCAGAAATATAAAACATGCATGGCTTTTGCACTGGCTATTGATTCCCTTGGAACCCGCTGCTTCCATCATCAAGTTCAGTTTTTACTCAAATGCTGACTTTTAGGAACATTTCCCACCTCTAACTCTTCTGTTTTCTTTGTTGTTGTTGTTTGTTTGTTTTGTTTTTAATTTATTTTTTTATTTTTATGTGGAACATATTGGAAATGGCAGACATTCAGACTGTGCTTGGTGCCCTCTCCCCTACTTCCCCTTTCCACCTCCCAACAATGAGTGTCCAGGTTAACCATGCTATATTCATAAATTTATACATATTTGGATGTAGCTCCTCCATTAATCAACCTTGGCCTTCTTCCTCTCCTATCCTTCCATTTTCGCTTTGCTGAGGTTTCCCCTCCATCATCTGGAGTCCCTCTGGTATTCCTAATACTCCCTAGTTTGGGCATATTAGAGAAAACATATGTCTCTTCTCTTTCTGTGCTTGGCTGATCTCAACATAATATTTTATTTTCTACCATAAATTAAATGCCAATTCAATATGTCATGAGTATTGAGACATAAATGTCTCCAACATATTTTTAAGTGAACATGTAATATCAAAAATAATGTAAATAAATCTGAGGATTTTTTATCTTTGAGATTTTATAGAACTTCGTATTATCTTTTGGGAGCATTAATGACCCTATCTGAATGACTGACTATAATTTTCAAGCAAAGCATAGTTTCAAGCAATTTTAGAAGCATTATAAAATGTATTTGAAGGAAAGTCCCATGTAAACATCATCTTATTTCCCTGAGCATGGGGTCCTTTAATAAATGTAGTCTGTATTATGTTTTAATAATCTGCTTAAATTACTGCAATGCCAGATTCCTACTTCACAAATTTTCTGAATTAAAATGACTAAATTGGTAGTGTGACCCTCAATTATATTAAAATATGAAGGCAGTGAGGCCTCCAAGCAACAACAATTGAATTAGGTTCCAGGCACTCTGTTATGTAGTAGAAATTAAAAACTGAACAAAACATGTGTTTTACCCTTGGATCTAGATCACATTACAGATTTTTTAAAAGTAGTTTTATGTAAAAATTAAATGTATAAGAGTTCATTATGATTGTTAAGATATTATGTTCTTTTAATCATATTTCTCATCTTCTCTATTTGTTATGGTTTATTGGTGTTTTCATCAATTATGTTCATTGCATTCATTATCTTAAGTAATTTTGCTCCCTTTTCCCCATCTTATTCTTTTCTTTTTTTTTTTTTTTTCTTCATTTGTTGTTTGTTGTCATTGTTTCATGCAAATCTCAAGCTTGGTTTGAGCACTGTTCTAGTGCTTTATTACCTTCTGCAGTGTCTCAAAAATATTCACCATTACCTATCCCCTTTTATACTTTCTAAATCTTTCTGATTTGACTTCCAGTCAAATGTACGTACTTATTTCTGCTTGTTTCTTCTCGAAATGACCACTACAATGACTCTAAAAAGTTACATTCTTTAGAATTAGGAGCCAGACATAGTAGCACATGCCTGTAATCCCAGTACTTGAAAGGCTGAGATCGAAGTATCACGGCTTTGAGGTTAGTGTGTGATCATTTAGACTCTTTTCCAAAAATTAAAAATAGTCAAGTATGATAGTCACACCTGTAGTCTCAGTACTTGGGATGCTAGCCAAGATTAGAGGCTCAAGACCAGCCTTAGCAATTTAGCATGATTCTCAGCCACCTAGTGAGACTCTGCTTCAAAAACAAAAACAAACAAAAAGGGCTGCTGTGGGTATAGTTTGAAAGTAGACTGCTTCTGGGCTCAATCTCCTATACAAAAAAAAAAAAAAAAGAAAATTTTCACACTTTCCAGATATATTTTTTGTTAGAGGAGTGAGTATAGGGCTGAAAAATGGGGTAATTATTTATGAACCTACATATAGAAGCGCTAGACCCAGAACCCCACATATCCACATAAATGTCCCAGGCAAAACAAAATATTATACTCTGGAGAAACTTAATAGAATGAGATGAAAATCATAAACCCATGTATGCTGTAAATTAGGGACAATAATGGCAAATGGGGATTTCACTAAAGACCCACATAGTTAACTCTTTTGCCCCTAATATTACTGTAATCACATGAAACTCCCCAAAGCAGAAATCTAAGAGTACTTTTCTAAGAAAAACTGGAGAACCACCCAGTAACCTATGAGTGTCCCTGTGTTAAATATGTGGTCCTAACTAGTCACTAGATCAAGAAGCAGACCAATCAGCTACTCTAATTTTGCCTGCAAAACTAACATCAACTTTTAAATATGAAGTAGATGCTGAATGTAGTAGATTGATTTATTAACAAAATATTTACTGGGCCTTAGTTAACAGACCCATTTCTGGTGGGAGCATGATTTCATCCCATTGACATAAACTGAATGAATGATTTGGTTTGGCAAATGAAATATAAACAGAAGGAAGTTTATTTCTTCTGAACAGATTTAAGTTCTTACTGGTTTTTCCACTTCTATTTGGTCCTAGAATGCCTTATATAAGGGATTGAGGAAATAGAAGGGGAAGAGGACAGAGGAAATTTTGGAAATTTAAAATGCAAAATATGATATTGAAAATGTTTGTCTAATGGCCTGGATGGTAGATAAATAGACTCATACATATAAGGACACATTATTATGGCATTTCGGAACACCATAAATTAAGAGATAACCCTGTCGAATGTTAGTCAAAATAAACTATCCTCAACCGCCACCACCACTGTAGGCAATTTATAGCACTGAGGATCAAGATGGAGTGTGATCTTATGGACTACTAAAGCTAGGGGACCATGATGAAGTTCCTCCAAAGTCACCAGAAAAAACCACACTTTAATTTTCTACACAAGCAAAAGTAAGCATGAGGATATAATATGCATTTTTCAGATCCATAGTCACTTAAAAAGTAGAACATTTATATAATTGACTTAGAGTTCTCCAGAGAAACAGAACCAGTTATATATATGTAAAAGGACTATTCAAATTATTTATTTATACTGAGTTAATTATAGTAATTTGTATTTGTACGTATTTAAGAAATTATTTTATCTCACCCAAATTTAAAATATATTTGTGCAATGTTAATCATAGTATTCTCTTACCATTTTCATGTATATATTATTTTGTAATATGATTTACAAAATAATTTTGTAATATATAGTATGTAATATATATATGGTATTTTGATATATATACCCACAAAGATAAAGAGAGAATAGATTTATTACATTAATTTTAAGGTATTACCTTCCAGATTATCTAATTTATTGGCACATAACTGCCTATGCTACTGTGTTATGATATTTTTGCTTTTTGTGTGTCAGTTATGTCTCCTCTTTCATTATGATTTTGCCTTTTATATTATTTTATTGGTACATTATAGTCTCATACCATTTGTAAATTATGTTGACAGTGACATACATGTGCATGGCACTTGGTGGCTCCCCTCCCATGGCTCACTCCCATCCTTTCATTCCTCATACAGAGTACTGAGATTGACATTGGTATTTTCACATACGTAGTAATTCCTCCACTTTTCCTTACCCTATCCCCTCCTTCCCTTAGACCACCTCCTTAGTTCCACTGAGGTTTCTCCTCCATTATCTGGAGTCCCTCTGGTATCCCAATTACTCCCTAGCTTCTGAATATTAGAAAAAAAAATATGACCCTTCACTTTCTGTGGCTAGCTAATCTCACCTAACATTCTCAAGGTCCTTTCATTTTTCTGAAACTGACATAATTTTGTTCTTTACTGCTGAGTAGAATTCTATTTTGTGTGTATCCCATAATTTTGTACTCCATTTATCTGTTGATGGACACCTAGATTGGTTTCATAACTTGGCTATTATGATTGGGCTGCTATGAACATGCTATGCATGTATTTCTGTAATTCTCTGATTTCAGCCCCTTTGAAAAGATACCCAGGAGTGGTATAGCCAGATCATATTGTAGATCCATTTTTCTGAGAAATCTCCACATTGATGTTCATAGCAGATAAACTAATTTGCAATTCTACCAACAGTGTAGAAGAGTTTCCATTTTCCCATATCCTCATCTGGGTGGTCTCACTCTGGCAAGGCTAGTTAAATCTTGGTCTTGACAAGTGCCTGCAAGTGGAGATGAGTTCGGCTACAGCCTCAGGATCTAGATGGGCCATCTGGGTAGCCAAGTCTTTGTTGAGCATGGAGAGAAAAGTCACCTGTTTTTTTTTTTTAATTTTTTATTGGTGCATTGTAGTTGTACATCTTAATGGAGTACAAGATGGTAGAAGCATATATGCACACATAACTCATCTAGCCCTTCCCCAATTTCCACCCTATTTCCTTCCCACTCCCTCCTTCTCATGTTTGGTTAGTTATTGACTTTGATTTGTTTGTGTATGTATATCATGTACATTAGGGAATTTCTCTCTTCCCCTTCCCATCTCTCTTAGGTTGCTTTATTTACTCATCTGCGGTTTCTCCTTCTTCATCTAGTTTCTTCTATGATCCTTTTTCTCCCTAGCTTCTGCATATTAGGGAGACCATCTAAATTTTTAATTTTTGTGACTGACTAATCTCATTCAACATAATGTTCTCCAGTTCCATCCATTTCCCCACCAAAAAACACGTGATTCTGTTCTTCTTTATGGCTGAGTAAAATTCCATTGTGTACATATCCCATAGTTTTGAAGTCCGTTCATCTGTTGATGGACATCTGGGCTGGTGCTTTGGATGATGGTCTGTAGTTGCTTTCATTTAGACTCAAGTTTATTGAGGACATCTCTATTTTTTCTAGCTAAAAGTTTCTCAAATTATTCTTTAAAAAAAGTAAAATTTGTTTATATTTCTGCTGTTTTTCTCGTCACTATTTTACTATTTCTGCTCCTATTCTTTTCTATTTAAAAATAATAAAATATTTTTTAAATAACAAAAATAGCATAATAATAAAAATAATAAAATTAATGGCAAAATATTACCTCCTACCATTTTCTTTCTCCCATTTTCTTTCTCCTGTTAACTATTTTTTCCTAGTTACTTGAAGGGAAATGGTAGGCTGCAGTGGGGATATCATGGTGACTCTTTCTAAGGGGAATATTGTGGCATGGATTCTAGGTATCTCCATCAGCTGGTTTCAGTGTGATAAATATCAGAGGGGTTCTTTCTGGCTGAAGCTTCATGCCAACATGGTCATGAGGACTTTGAAGTCACCCTGCTCTTCTTTTCTCTGGAGAGGAATATCCCTTTGAGGGGTAGATCCTCTTGATCTCAAGTTGCTCAGGGGAGTGAGAAGGGGTGATACAGTAAATGCTTCTGCCCTTTCCTGTGCGGCTATCCTCAGTTCTGCTTCTTTGTTGTAGTCCAGAGCTTTCTCAAAGCTATCTTTGTCAGTATGCACCTGCTATTTATTCTTTTTAGAAAGTTTCTGAGTAATTGTTCCACCTAGTCTGTGTTCTTGCTGATGGCACTAACCCTCAGATTGCATTAACTTGATAATAATTTTTTAAGTGTTTAATATAGAATTCCAAATAAACCACTTGGGCCTGGAGATTTCTATTTTTGGCAGGTTTTAAATTATAACTGATTTTCTTCATATTTATAGGACTATTCAAATTATTCACTTTATATTGAGTGAATTGTGGTAGTTTGTGTTTAAGAAATTGTTCCATTTTTCCCTAATTTGAAATATTTGTTTGTAAAGTTTCTCATTTCCTTACCATTTTGATGTCTGTGAGGTTTAGAGAGATAATCCTTCTTTTAATCCTGATATTGATAATTATGTCCTCTTCCTTTTCAGACTTGTTATATATTTGTTAATTTTACTGATTTCTTTCAAGAACCAGCTTTTTGTTTTATTGATTTGGGGGGGCTTTTAAATTTTATTTAATTATTTTCTGATTTAATTCTCTTCTTTCTTCTGAGGACCTGTATTTGTTTTGCTCTTCTAGGTTCTAAGGGGAGAGATATGATTATTGATATGAGACTTCCTCTTTTCTTCTAGTGCTATACATTTTCTTCTTAGTGGTCCCTATTTTGTGTTCTATATTGTGTTCTATATTGTATAATGGTTTCCATTCAGTTTAATATGCATTTAGTTAAGACACTTCTTTGCCTATGGGTTATTAGTAAATGATCCAAGATTTGTGTGCAAGTGTGTTTCTATCCCTCTTTACCTCAATATGATGAATAATTACAATGCAAAACATTGTTGTTGTCTTTACCGAGCATTTGGAGAATTTCCTGATATCTTTTATTGATTTTTAATTGTTCTATTCTTGCCAGAAAATATGTTCTGTGTTAGTTCAAGTCTCTTAAATTTTTGGAAGTTTGTCATCTGAACTAAAATGTGACTCAGGCTATATTATTATGAGATAAAGCAGATCATGTAGGTTTTCTTTTCCTGATTTGTTACTGGTTTTATGACATATTTTCTCATTCATTTTAGCATATTTATATCATTATATTTGAAGCAAGATTTTTTTGTGTGGGTCTGGGGATGGAACCCAGGGGCATTCAACCTTCAAGCTATACCCCCTGCCCTATTTTTTATTCTTTATTTTAAAACCAGGTCTCACTGAGTTGCAGAGGGCCTCACTAAGTAGCTGAGGCTGTCCGTGAACTGTGATCCTCTGGTCTCAGCCTCCCGAATGCTGGGATTACAAGCATGCACCCCCATGCCCGGCAGCAAGATTCTTATATTTGGTTTATCTTTTGACTCTACTCTCCTAATAATTATTAAATATTAGGCATATATCTTTAATTTCATATTTATTTCCTTTTTGTTCTTTTCTTTTTTCTTTGTTTTCTATTTTTTATGTTTTTCCCATATCCTAGTGGGAGTAACATAAACATTTTTAGAATTCTGTTGTGATTTATCTATTGTATTTTGACTGTATCATTTTTTTTTTTTTGGTCATTCTGAGTATAATATATATAATGTAGTGTCCATCGATACTGACATTTTGCCAGTCCATATGAACTATAGAAATTGTGTTCCCTTTAAATGACTTTATTTTCTCCTATATAAGTGTAATTTTTTTAGATATATCCTCTTCATATTTATTTTTTATTTTTTATATATTATTGGTACATTATAGTCTCACATTTCTCCATACTTTAAAAACCATTTTATAACTATAATTTTTGTTTTAACTTTCATAAATAAGTTAAAAAACTCATGGAAGGAGGAAAATTTATTGTATTTGCCCATATTTTATCTCTTCTGCTTCTAAAATCTTCAATTGTTTTTCTCATATATATGTATATATGTGTGTATATGTATACATATATATATTCTGTTTATTTGTTCAGTCTTTTTATTTCTATTACCTTTTCATGTAAATTATTTTTAAAACATTTATAATGCCTGATTTAAAATATCTGTCTAATGCCGGGCGTGGTGGCGTACACTTGTAATCCCTGCGCTTGGGAGGCAGAGACAGGAGGATCATGCAGGTTCGAAGTCAGCCTCGTTGGTTTAAGAGACCCTGTTTTCAAATAAAAATATAAAAAAAAATAGGTCTGGGAATGTAACCCGGAGGTAGAAGGGTTTCCAGGAACCCCAGTACCAACACCAAAAAGAAAAAAGAAAAAAGAAAAAAAATCTAATAGTTCTAATCACTTCTGTATATTCAGGATTGGAATCCATTTGTTGTCCTTTTTCAATTATTTTGCCAGTTCTGTTGTTCTTTGCATGATGATAGATACTTTCTATTTTATTTATTTATTTATTGGTGGTACTGGGGTTCCTGGAAACCCTTCTACTTCCAGGCTACACCCCCAGACCTATTTTTTTTTTATATTTTTATTTGGAAACAGGGTCTCTTAAGCCAGTGCAGCTGGCTTCGAACCTGCACGATCTTCCTGTCTCTGCCTCCCAAGTGAGGGGATTACAAGCGTGCACCACCACACCCGGGCAGTACTTTCTATTTAAATGTGGGCATTTTTTGCTATTCTGTTAAAGATTTTGGATATTACTTAAACCTTCAGTTTTATTTATTTCTATGGCAGCGTTTCAGCCAAAAAGAGAACACTACTCCCATAGTGTTGAGTGTGGAAGAAGTTAATATTCCATACTTGGCCATTGCTGGTACTTGAAGAGAGAAGGGGCTCCTCATTACTATGAGAAAAGGGCAGGAAAAGGCCTGTGTTTAGGCTGCTTTGTCTGGGAAGGATTGCAATTTCTTATTACTGCTCCCCATATGACATTTACTGTGACATGGTCTTGCTGCTGCAGAGTGGTGCTTAGTAGCCTAAGTCTCCGCTTAATTTCCTCTGGCATTGCCTTAGCAGGGAGGGTTAAAAGTGTCTGACATGACTTTAAGTAGATGTTCTGCCTCCACTCAGGCTTTTTATTTATTTATTTATTTATTTATTTATTTATTTATTTTTATTTATTTTTTGCGGGTCTGGGAATGGAACTCGGGGGCATTCTACCTCTGAGCTACACCCCTGCCCTATTTTTTATTCTTTATTTTGAAACTGGGTCTCACTGAGTTGCAGAGGGCCTAAGTAGCTGAGGCTGTCCGCGAACCGTGATCCTCCAGGTCTCAGCCTCCTGAATGCTGGGATTACAAGCGTTCACCACCACGCCCAGCTCACTCAGGTTTTTTAGGGTAAAGGTGAAATCTGTGTTTCCATTCTGCTCCTTCTGGTTGGGGAAGAATGAAACCATTATCTTTCTTTTAAAGTATTTGGCTAGAGTAAGAAAGTTACCTAAATTTTTTATTATAATATGAAAGGGGCCAGACTATCTATTTCCTAATCCTTCAGATAGAGAGAGTAGGTTTTTACTGGAATTTGTTTATCTGTGTCTGTTGGTCTTCCCAGGTTGCCAGTATTATTGTAAAGTTCCTTGGACTCCTAGATCCCTAGCTATTTTCCTTCTTTTATCTGCCTTTCAAAATGTATTTGTTTATTAATAATCCCATAGAAACTCCAAAGACCAGCTGGTTTAGACAATATAAATTTATTTCTCATAGTTCTGAACTCTAGAAGGCCAAGATCAAGGTGCAGCAGGGGTAGTTTCTACTGAGACGTCTCTCCTAGGTTTGCAGAAGGCTGCCTTCTTCAGACTGAGTCTTCCCATGTTTTGTTTCTTTATGGGTACATGGTCTTGATGTCTTTTCCCCTTTATAATAGGATATTAGTCATATTGGTGTAGGGTTCCATTATTGCAAACTCATTTGAATTTAACTATATCTGTAAAGGCCGTATTTCTAAACACAGTCACATTGGAGGATAGAGCTTCACGAATTTGAGGGAACACAGTTCAGTCTATAATCTCTACTCTCTGGACCTCATAAATTCATATATTTTTCACATTCAAAATGAATTAATCCAGCCGGGCGTGGTGGTGCATGCTTGTAATTCTCACGCTTGGGAGGCCGAGACTGGAGGATCGCACAGGTATGAAGCCAGCCTCAGCTACTTAGTGAGGCTCTCAGCAACTTAGACCCTGTTTCCAAATAAAATATAAAAATATGTCTGGGAGTATAGCCGGGAGATAGAAAGTCTCTAGGTTCCACCCCTAAGACGACCAAAAAAGAAAGAAATGCATTAATCCCTATTCCAACAGTTCCCAAGTTTCCAACCCATTTGGCATCAAGTCTAAATACAAAGTTTCATCTAAATTTCATCTAAACCAGATATGGGCAAGACTTCTGGAATGATTCATCCTGAAGCAAAATTCCTCTCCATCTGTGAATCTGTGAAATCAAATAAGTATATCATCCCAAAATACAATGGAGTTACAGGCATAGAATAGACATTCTCATTCCAAAATGAGAAGTTAGAAAGTAGAAATGTATCAAAGGTTCCAAGAAAATCCAAAGCCTAGCGAGGCAAATTCCTCTATATTAAAAAGTTAGAGTATAATCTTCTTTGACTTCATGCTCTGTTCTCTGGGTCCACCGGATAACAGCCCATCTTCCTGTTTTCCCTGTGATTGAACACAAATGAATACATATTAAATGGATGCTGTGCATATATCTTGGAACATCTAACATTCTACCAAAGGAAGGCCAGAGAGAAACTTGAAGATGTGCTTGGTCATAGTCAAGCAATCTATCATACAAAAATAAAAATCATCAATATATTTAATGATGAACAAGAATCAAACAGATGAATGTTTTTAATCTCCTTCTAAAGTTTGATATACATCAGAATTAAGAGAATAGGTGCATGTGATATACCTTTGTGAATGTCACTACTCCAACTTCACATATCTTATGTGGGGGGTTACTGAAGATTGAATCCAGGGGTGTTCTACTTTTAAGCTACACCCCTAGCCTTATTTTTTTTTTTAATTTTGAATTTAATCATAAATTGCTAAGCCTGGCTTTAAACCTGTGATTCACCTGTCTCAGCCTTCAAAGTTACAGGCATGCACCACAGTCCCCAATCAACTTCACATATCTTAATATTTTTTTTCGTGTATGTGTGGTATTTGGGATAGAACCCAGGGGAATTCTACCCCTGAGTTACACAACCCCTAGCCCTACTTTTTATTCTTTATTTTGATACAGGGTCTCACTGAGTTGCAAAGGGCCTCAATAAGTAGCTGGAGCTGGCTGTGAACCGCAATCTTCCTGTCTCAGCCTCCAAAAGCTGGCATTATAAGCCTGCACCACCATGCCTGGCTCTTTATGGTTTTTGCAAGACATTGTATATAAAACAGGAAGGAAAGGAGGGAAAGAGGGAGAGAAAAAGGAAAGAACTGGAGAGCAAAAGAAAAAGAGATATAGAGGAAGAAGGAAGGATGGAAAGAAGGAAGAAAAAAGAAAAGGAAGGAATAAAAGGGAAGGAAGGAAGGAAGAAGGGAAGAAAGGGAAGGAGGGAGGGAGGAGAGCTAGAAAGGGGAAGTGAAAGAGGGAGGGAGGGAGGGAGAGAGAAAGAGCATCTGCAGCCTTTGATATGATTTAAGAGAAGATTTGTGTGAACCAAACCATAACCTTGGTTCGTGCTGCAGATAGCTTCAGCCAAGTTTTATAGTCTTTCATGTCAACATTAAGATCTGTCTTAAATTCCTGGGTGAAAATTTGTTAATATTTAAAGAGTAAAGAAAGACTTGTGGTTTAAATTTTAGCCATTTTTCTTCAGTACCGCTAGTGCAAGAACATGCTTTGGAAATATGTTGTTTTCTTTCTTAAGAGTCAGTTTAGAAAGCTCACATTTTCAATATGTTGAAGCATTTCTAAATCCTATTTTTTAAGTGTAAGAAATTAAATACTCCTGGGTTATAGATTTTACAGTGTATCTGGATGAAGGATTTTTCTCTTTAAGTGAGCTCCAGCTACAGAACTCCATTCAGCTTCCTGAAAATTATGTTTGCATAATATCCCCTGTGACTCTTCACTTTTTCATGCAACTTTTTTTTGTGGCCCTGCTGGCACACCTCCTCCTTACTGCCAATACTAAGTTCTAGTCCACAACTTAGAATATGATATGTCTTATAAAGGGACACAGGTGAAACCTGCTCCTGTGACATCAAGAACTCACTTATATAAAATATGACATCTTACCTATTGTGTCAGATACCACTAGCTTCTCATTTGTTTCAAAATTGATTGGTATTGATTCCAAGCACTATGACTCACAACCCCAATGTCACTTTCCCTTACTGAATATATTTTCATGCCTCATCTCTTAGACCCACTGCTGCTGCAGAGAAATTTAATTTTTAAATGGACATGGAGCAATTGGTGCTGATAGAGCTCTCTAATTAACTGTATTACTATACCTGGGCCAGTCTTTTCTATTATATCTCAAACTGTCAGTAGAGAGTTTTAACCTTTGTCTTTTAATTCAAAAGTAGGAGCAGAAAAAGACCAAAAACCCTGCTATTTTTTGTACTTGCTAAGTAGTTAACACTTGTACCACTATACACTTTGAAGTGTATTTCTTATGCTGTTATTTTGGTAAAAATCCTTTCACTTTCAGTTCAATATTATATCCCCCTGGAGTCCAGAAATTTTGCTTTCATCAATGTCACTGGCTTTGTTTATCATTTATGAAGAATTGTAATTCCTGGGGCTATTTCAATCCCTAGTATCTTTATTTGACTCATTTTTTCTAGACTATTGAAATGTACAATGCAATTGTACTTTGAAAATGTTACATATGACTTATATATGCATACCTGCTGTAATTATACCCCTGTGAAGGAATTAGAGATCTGAGACCTCCTCTGTTCCTATTCCCCCACAACTAGCTCAGTCTAGCTTTCAGCAAGGCACAGAGACAGTGCTACTTATGTTAATACCTGGGGTTCAACAGCATAAATTGCTTTTGGGGTGCTCCTTCATGTGCCTGTTGCTATATTTGATGTTATGATTTGAAGCAAACAACAGAGGTATTCAACGATTTAGCTGCCTATGCTCGGTTATTGCCGCAAGGGAGCTAAGAGGATTTTAAATAAACTATACATGATTTCCTTACATGAGATGCTGTTTAAATGCTGTACATGACAGGCAAGTACATTTAAGGGAAGATCCAGTGAGTTGAGATTTTCAAAGCCAACCTAAGAATCATCCCCTGAGTGTAGTCTACTGAGACATTGCTAGAGGAGGAGAAGCCTCTGATTGAACTAGTGGGTGAAGGTGGGCAGGGTGAGAAGGGTGTGTTTACACTGGGTTAAAAGATGTATGGAGAAGACGTGACAAGGTGAGGGTAAGCATCTTGTAGCAGAGAATGTAGATGTCATGATATCAAATGAGATATAGATTCCAAGGTCACTAGGATGTAGCTTACACTTTTAACATATGAAAACTAAAACACAATTATAATTAGGCACTAGAAAAAAAAACTCATAAATGGCCACATATTGATCTTTGAAGAAAAATAAGCATAACACTCGGACTAAAGGCACATGAATCTGTGTTATATATGTGGTAGTTACTCAGAGTGTTTTTAAATATCTACATGAATGCATGTACATATACATATATATGTGTATATATATTCTGTTAGGAGTCTTCAAAAGTTAAATACTCAAGTAAAATGGAAATATCAACTGATTACATTTGGTATTGCTTGTAATCTAATGTAAATTTTTTGTAAAAACCGGAAAACTGGATATTGTTAAAGTTGGGCTTTTTTCACTTTGTGTATTATAGTAAAATGTGTGGGACTACACTAAAAGATTGTATTTTGATAATAAAACTGCCACATGAATTTTATATTTCTCTTAAAATCTTAAGATATATTAAAGTTGCCTGGCGTGGTGGCTCACGCTTGTAATCCCAGCATTTAGGAGGTGGAAACCAGAGTATTGTGGTTCTCAGACAGCCTCAGCTACTTAGCGAGGCACACTTCACAACACAGTGAGACCTTGTTTCAAAAATAAAAAGACGAAGGAGAAAAGAAAATAGTGACTGTGGGACACAGCACATCTCAGTAGCTGAAAAAAATAAAGTTCAACTACCAAGAGGGAAGTGTCTTGACAAACAAAATAAATAAAACTCATGAACTAAAACAGAACCAGGAACCACGGCAGAAGGAATCCAGTACTCTGAACTGTGAGATCCACTGCAAAAAGCCTGGGTGTGTGACTGACCTGCTGTAGAACTGGTGCCAGTGCAGGCTGTAGGCTGTCAGCCCAAACCTCGAGTCCCAGCTCTGGCCTACACAGCAGCCCAAAGAAATCCAGAAAAATAATCCAAGAACTTGAAGGTGGCCAAAAAGCTCCAAAATCTTAAGGAGCAACCAGCATCATGCTTCAGGGATGCAAAAAATGATCCGTAAGTTTGTGTTCTCTCCAGAGGCTGTACCTGCAGCAGCACAGTGAACTATCCAGAGGCCCTACAACAGGAACAGGTAATGTTTTGCATAACTTGGTATTCAGCAGAACACCATCCAGAGAAGCCATGGGACTTGGTGGGCTAGTACAGTTAAAACCTCCAGAGACACAGGAAAGGTGCTTATGGCATGGTACCTGCACAGGGTCATGGGGGCTGATCCCAGACTATACTGGACACCACTCCAAGTCTACACTGGACACCTAAAGACAAAGTTGTCAGAGGCAAGACAGGGGAGTAACACTCAGAGATTGGGTTCAAGAGTTGATAATAGGTTAAAGAGAAAATAAGAGACATGGGAATATACTCCAGAATCTACCACAGTGAACATACATACAGATATTATATGGGCCCTACACTATATTCATAAATTAGTAGGAATGCTGTTTTTTTTTAAAGTATTTGGGGTTTTTGTTAGTTTATTTGTTTTGCTTTGTATTTCTCTCACACTGATGCTAGTTGTTTTTTTATTTTATTTTTGTCCTTTATTTGTTTATTTCTTTTTACAATTTCTTATTCCTTTTTTTCTCTTAGTTGTTTTTTTGTCTTTGATTTATAATTGTGAGTTTTTGTAACTTGTTTTGTTACTTTATTCAGGTTTGTTTGCTCCCCCCCCCCATTCTTTAACAAACTTGCTCACTCTAGCCTATCCATGCTCTTTTTTCAAAACATTTTATTTCTTCCCTTACTGTATCTTCTTTTTTATATTCAAGGTATTTCATATCCATACTTAAATACTATTATAAGAGTCCTAGTATCTAACCTTCTCTCATTCTCAACCAGATACTACCTCATTATACTTATATTCATATTCAACCTAATCATATACTCTAATTTACCCAACTCCTATAACCATCACCCAGCTTTTCCCCAATTACCCAAACCTCACCATTGATAAAAGCACCGCTTACCTGCTGACACCTCTAAATTCCTACTACTAAGTTTGGATCAGACATAATACTCAAAAAGACAAAATGCCAAAGCATCAAAGAACAAGCCTGAGAACCTTAAAAGTATGAGAACTAGAAACAGTAAAGAAATAACAGAAATCATAAGTATTGGCCTACAAGAAATACAAGAAAAAGAATTCTGAATCCTGATCTTCAAGATGATGAAATTCCTCTCAAAGCAAGTGTACAAGAAATGAAGGAGGAAATGGAGACACTAAGAAAGAACCAGAAAGAAGTCTGGAATTAAATGAGAGTCAATAAATGAAATGAAGACAGCATTAGAAAGAAATTCTGGAAGATTAGATGAAATGGAAAATAGAATATCACTGTTAGAACACAGTTCATTCAAAACCAAAAGCACAGCCAAAAGTACACAGAAGTCATTACAGCAACAAAACCTAAACATCCAACAACTATGGGACAAGAGGAAATGTCCTAACTCATGGATAAAAGGCACTGAAGAAGAGACAGAGGTACACAACAAAAGTATTTATATTCTCTTCAGAGAAATAATTTCAGAAAATTTTCCAAACATGGAAAGAGACTTGGATTTACAGGTTCAGAAGACATACAGCACACTATTAAGAAAAGTTCAAAGAAGGACCTCCCTATGCCAAGTATAATCAAAATGACCAACATAGAGTCTAAGGAAAGAATCTTAAAAGTAGTGAAAACAAAAAGGTGACATATAGGGGCAAAACAATAAAAAGAAACATCACCACAGACAGTGGGGAAATTAAAAGGATTAGAAACTATTGTAAAAATTTATACTCCAATAACCTGGAAAATATGGATGAAATCAATATATTTCTAAGCACATATAACCTACCTAAATTGAACCAAGAAGACATAACAAGCCTAAACCAGCAAAGAGAATCAAAGAAATAGAAACAGCAATGAAAATTTTGCCATCAAAGAAAATCCCAGGCCCTGATGAGTTTTCAGCTGAATTCTACAAAACGTTTAGTGAAGAAATAATCCCAGTACTTCACAACTTGTTATGGGAAACTGAAAGAGATGGAATTCTCCCAAATTCCTTCTACAAGGCCAATATCACATTAACCTCAAAACCAAATAAAGATACCTAAAGAAAAGAGAATTACAGACTAATATCCCTGATGAACATAGATTCAAAATTTCTAAACAAAATACTACTATGCACGTTCAAAACCATATCAAGAGAATTGTACATCATGACCAAGTTTCTTTCATCCCAGAAAAGCAAGGCTGTTTCAACATATGCAAATCAATGCATGTTATACCCACATAAATAGAACTAAGAACAAAAGCCACATGATCCTATTAAAACCACATGATCCTATTATTATTAAAGGAGGGCATAGGCTCAGCACTCCAACATGTAGGCACAGGCAGTAACTTTCTCAACAAGACTCCAAAGCACAGGAAATTAAAGCAAGAACTAGCAAGGGGGATGGCATCAAACTGAAGTTTCTGCTCATAAAAGGAAACCATTACGAACCTAAAGAGAAAGCCTACAGAATGAGAGAAGATCTTTATTAGCTACCATTATTATAGAGGGTTAATATCCAGAATATATAATGAACTCAAAAAACTCTACACTAGCAAAACAAATAACCCAATCAAGAAATAGGAACTGATCTGAATAGACACTTCACAAAAGAAGAGATACAAATGGCTAATAGAGCTATGAAAAGATGTTCAACATCATTAGCCATCAGGGAGATGCAAATAAAAACTATGCTGAGATTCCATCTAACCCCCATCAGAGTGACAAGCATAAAGAAATCAAATAACAAATACTGGTGAGGATGTGTGGAAAGAGGAACTCTTACACTGTTGGTGGGAATGCAAATGATTTCAGCCTCTATGGAGATCAGTGTGGGGATTCCTTAGAAAACTGGGAATGGATCCAGCATATGATTCAGCTCTGCCACTCCTGGGTATCTTTCCAAAGGGGTCGAAATCAGAGAACTACAATAACATATGAATACCTATGTTCATAGCAGCACAATTTATAATATCCAAAATATGGAATCAACCTAGGTCTCCATCAACAGATGAAGGGATTGAAAATTATGGAAAATACATACAATGGAATTCTACTCAGCTATAAAGAACAATATTATGTCATTCACAAGAAGATGGAAAGACCTGGAGAACATTGTGTTAAGTGAGATCAGCCAGTCACATAAAGAGAAGGGACATATGTTTTCTCTAATATGCCCAAACTAGGGAGTATTAGGAATACCAGAGGGACTCCAGATAATGGAGAGGAAACCTTAGCAAATCTAGAATCAAAATGTAGAAGGCTGAGGTTGATTAATGGAGGAGCTACATCTGAATATGTGTAAAAGTATGAATGTAGCATGTTAAACATGGACACTCATTTTTTGGAAGGGAGTAAGGAGAGGTGTGGGGTGAAGGCACTAAGCACTATGTGAATATATGCCATTTTCAATATGATCCACATAAAAAGAAAAGAAAAAAAGTCAGAAAAAGAAAAATGGAAAATAAAAACTATAAAATAGTACATCAGAGATAGAATGCCCCTGGGTTTATTCCCAGTACCACAGAAAAAAGATATATTAAAGTTATTGTTAGTAATAGAGTCCTGATATTTTATGATTTTCTTCATATGTCATGAATTAGCATTTTTGCATAACAAAAAATGGTGGGTAGAAATTTAAGCTATTCAGTGTCTCTTTATTTAAATAAAATGCTGCCCCCTCTTCATAGTACTTTTTTTCACCTTGTTTTGTGGTAATATAGCCCTTTTAATAAATCTGTTTTTACTCTAAATATATTTTCTTGAACATTCAATCAAAGGATAAGGTTTCAAATTATAAAGCCACTCAATTTATATATGTTTTTAGCATTTGATATTCTGCATAATAGTTTTTATCTATTTCTTTTTTCACTATAAAGTAGGTTTTTGAAGACAACTTTCTTTGTATCTCTAGAGCCCAGCACAATGCTTGATATATAATAGTTTATCTGACAAAAGAACTGAACATATTTTGAAATTGTAGCTGTATAAATATCTTCACATTTAAAATCTGTGCTTTAATTCAGTTCTTACTATATGTAAGAAACTATACTTCTTATAACATGGTCATCAGGTACATATTATAAGTTTTAATTAGAAATATTCTTCTGAGCTTCTGTTGTTGGAGGGTGAGAGTGAACGGAGAAAAGGGGTTTTGGTGCTTTATGGCACACATACATTCTGTTCAATGTAGAAAACTCATCTTCATCCTGGACCACAAAGAAAATACTTTTTCTGTGAGAATATATACATGTATATACATACATGTCATTTTTTGGGTAACATGCAAAACAAGCATCTATTATTTTTCACAGAAAATTGCAAAGAAAAAAATATGTATAAATTTGTTTAGAAAGTTTTCAAGTGAACTTTGAGCAATCCTAAAAGCAATATAAAAAAATAAGGCTTATACCTTCAAGTGAACACCCACAAAGTAATGAATTATATGAATAGCACATGACACTCAACTAGAATAAGCACAGATCAGAAAAAGCTAGAAAATAATGCCTACATATAAATAAGAATGGACTTAACCAATTTTTAAGTAGAAGCTATCCCACTGAATGTATTTTTTTGAGCGTCTTTACTTACAAATATGTTTGACGTCTTGAATCTTCTTGGTAATTGGTGGTAATCGTTATTTCAGAAAGTTTATTGACTCATGATCACCAGAACATTTTTGATATACTTTATAAGGTTTTAGTTTAAATAACTCCCTTAAAAACTAATAAAGGTAACTGTTTAAACTGTTGTGGCCAGATGCCCAGAGCATGTCATGATCAAAATGAGATAAATAGCTGGTTGTGGTGGTGCACTCCTATAATCATGGTACTTAGAAAGCTGAGAGAAGGATCACAGGTTTGAGGCCAGCCTTAGCAATTTAGTAAGACCCTATTTCAAAATACAAAACAAAAAAATTCTGGGGGATATAGCTCAGTGGTAGAATGACCCTGGTTTTAATATCCAGTAATACAAATAGAAAAAAAATAAGATAAGAGTATGAGGGAGTTTGAATGTTATTTGTCACATTTAAAACTCTTATTGAAATTTAATGCTTATTATGAGATATTAAAGGTGAAACCAAATGGGACCTATAAGAATTGATTAGGCTCTGCCCTCATGACTACATTAATATATTTGTATAATTAATAGATTAATGGATTAATGAGTTAAGGGATAGCTTGATTGTGGATTGTCTATAAAAGTCAGTTTGTCATCCTGTCTCTTGTCATGATTTCCCATGTTGCTTCACATCTTGGACCAGAACCATGAGTAGATATGAACCTTTTCTCTTTGTAGTTTTCTCAGTGTATGGTACAGCATTATTAGCTACAGGAAGTGGATTAAGACAGCATCCTCATCCATGAAAAAGTTGCTTTCAAAATAGATGAATATTCAATGTGTTTAATATACACGGCTAGTGTCCCAGCAACTGTGAAGCCCTAGTCACACCACTTTTCTTTCATACTTACTAGAGAAGTATTGTGCCCGGCACACACTTTATTGGCCAGTGAACTGCAGGATTAAAAGGAAATACAACTCCTGCCAAGCTGCTGCAAACACAAGGCACTGTAGTTTAAGGGATCTCTTGAGGAAATACAAATCATTGCACTTAATGGCCTGACTGTACAAACACTCGCTGAATGGTGTTTATTTCGGGATCCAAGGCCATAAAATTTGTCAGCGGCCCTCCATGCAGGAACAGCCTGTGAGGACATTTCGATTTGCGATCTAATGCCCTCAATTTCCATGACTTCATGTGAGAATGAGCCTAGTGTTTTGTAAATGCCAGAAGGTGGCTGAAGTCTGACATTCAACAAAGATTTTATTTTTTACATTTACATTTTTAAGGAATAGCAAAGCTCCATAGTATGTTCATTTTATGATAATCAGACTCAAGAGAGAGAAGGACAAAATGGCAGAGGAAAAAAGAAGTGGAAGATAAAAAATGTGGACTTAAGTTAGCAAATATATTAAAATTTAGCAAATTGGCTAAGCTACTGATATCACTCAACTAAACATAAAAACAGACTGCTTATCTAATTTGGCTCTCAATGAATATTTTTCTTTCTGAGATTTCAAAGACAGTTTTATGGTGCAATATGTTTTCTAAATTCTAAAACTCAAGCAGCCCAGACTTTTTTTTTCTCTCTCTCTGAAATATTGTGATTAGAATTGAACCCACATGGATCAATTTATGTTTGGCTCCCAGAGAATATTATGAAGCTGCCACTATAGCATATTTAAAAACATGCTGTGGTGAATTGCTCAGATATTTAAATTTCCATGATAATCCTTTTTGTTTGTTTGTTTGTTTGTTTGTTTGTTTTACGGGTCTGGGAATGAAACCCAGAAGAATTCAACTTCCGAGCTACACCCCCTGCCAAATTTTTTATTCTTTATTTTGAAACAGGGTCTCACTGAGTTGCGGAGGCCCTCACTAAGTAGCTGAGGCTGTCGGAGAACCGCGATCCTCCAGTCTCAGCCTCCCAAATATGGGGATTACAAGCGTGCGCCACCATGCCTGGCTCTCCATGATCAATCTTGTCTATTCCCTCTCATAACTTAAGCTAGACTTAGAATCAGTGGTCACAAAGTTATCCTACCTAACTACCCCAAATCCTAAACTGCTATCCATAAATAAACAATTGATGCCCTTTAAACCAATTAATATTAATACTGGCCAATCTTTACAAGATTGGCTGGGATGGTAAAAATTGATATGAGGCTTCTTTGCCACCTTGATAAGGCTTACAACTCTGTTAGTGAGAGAGGAGAATTTAAATATTGGAGGAAGGGTTTGCCACAGATAGCATGAACAGCCATTATATGAAATAATTTTAAAGGGATTTTGCTACTAGGAGACTTGGGAGTGATTCAGTGATCTTCTCAGAGGTAATTCCTCAGTCATTGGATTTTGTGATTTAATCTAGCTAATCTTCAAGAGCATCATTATGTTGTTAATTCAACATTAGCATGGGGCAATAACATTTTACTCGAAAACAAATCAGCAAAATAATAAATAGGAAGTAATTGCATTTCAGACCTCTCTGCTGGTTAAATGGTTGGACGGCTTACTGCACGTGTATGCACTTATTAACATAGGTTGTATTCTGATTTCTCTCACTTTCACTTTGTCAATCCCTTCCCAAAACAACATAAAGGTCTATGGCTGGTCATTTATATAATCTTGGGAGTACATTTAGTCCCAAATTATTCAAAGGAGTTAATGTATTATGATTCATTTTCTAACTGAATTGAAAGTGTAGCTACTCAATACTGTTTGCCTACAGTATAATAGCCATGTGTTAGACGATTTTTGTTAAGATGTCAAGCCCCTTTGTAATATTATTATCATTTCTTAAACTGTACCATATAATTTATATGTTATACAAGTAATCATTATAAATTAGGTTTCTATTAACTGGGTAAATTACTGTGCACAGTAGTTAAGAACTAAGATTTTTAACTTATATTGTTTGTGTTTTAAATGATAATTAATATTTATCATTTACTTAAAAGTACCAACACTGCTCAGAATTCCATATAATCTATTCCTTCCTTCATCCAGCATGCTTCTAATGAAAAAAATTTAAATAAGTTTTTCTATACAAATCCTTTTAGAAATGAATAGAAAATAAATAGTTGAAGTCTAGCTGAGAACTTCCAGCAGGTGAATAATTTCTCCAAACCTTTGTTTGACAAACCTTTGTTTGTGTAGAACAAATTTAAATTAATGCCAATTTAAACAATGTATTTAGGAAATATTTTAATATTATATATTGGCTGTAAGCACAGGATATGGAGGTTACAAGCACATTCTGGGTGATTGCTATAATTTTATACGAAGAAAAGCTGGTCATGTAGTAGAGAGACTGCATGACTGCATATTTAATCCAATGTAATGCTTTTATCAGTTTCTCTACTTTTGAGTAATCATCCTCAATTGCATATGGAGATCATAACTTATTTCTCACATATGCTATATTTCAATGGAGATAAAAAGAGATAAAAGACAGTTAATTCTAAGTGGGAGATGAAAAGAAGGCCTTGAATTATAAACTGGAGGATGGACTCATGTTTTCCATAGCCCGAGAAGTGGAAGCAGAAACTGGTGTACTTTTGAATAGAACATGGGGTTTTATTTGATGAACTCCTTGGGAATCGTTTGGGGAAAATGTGGCTTAGTAAGGAAAAAAAAAAAAATATATATATATGTATATGTAAACACACACATATGCCTAAATAGTGAAAAACAAAGGCCTGAATTATATAATGTCAGATTAGTTGAAGTGGTTAAAATGTAATATTTTTTCACAAGACTAATTTTTGAATAAAATGTTAAAATGTTATGTGGTGAATGACATGTATTGATTTACATATGTTGAACTAGCCATAAATCCCTGGAATAGAGCCAACTTGGTCATAATGTACAATTTCCTCGATATGGCTCTCAATGTGTATCACCAGTAATGATATTGGTCTGTGCTTCTTTTGAGGTATCTTTATTTTGCTTTGATATTAAGGTGATACTGGCCTCATAGAAGATCATGGAATAATTTGTGAAGTATTGGGTTTAGTTATTTTATAAAGGTTTTGTAGAATTAAGCTGAGAATCCACCTGGAATTGGGCTTTTCTTTGATGGAACATTTTTTTCCCTGTTTCTATTTCTTTGCTTGCTAATGGTTAGTTTGAATTTTTTATATCCTCTTGGTTTAATTTAGGTAGATTGTATGTGTCTAGAAATATTTCAATTTTTTCTATATTTTTTAGTTTATTACAGCATGAATTTTCAAAATAATTTTTGATGATCCTCTGGATTTCCTCACTGTCTATGGTATTGTCTCCTTTTTCAGTTTTTATTTTAATAATTTAGGTTGACTTTCTCTCTCTCTCTCTCTCTCTCTCTCTCTCTCTCTCTCTTTCCTTTTTTGTTGCCTAGGTTGGCTAAGGGTTTATCAGTCTTGTTTGTCTTTCAAAAAACCAGATTTTTGTTTTATCTTTTATATTGCTCTTGTTTTTCTCTATTTCATTGATTTTTTTTCTCTGATTTTAATTATTTCCTGACTTCTACTGGCTTTGAGATTAGGGCCTTGAGACGTTTGTTTTTGTTTTTTTTTTTTTTTTTTTGCGGGTCTGATGGAACCCAGGGGCATTTGACTTCCAAGCTACATGCCCGGCCCTATTTTTTATTCTTTATTTTGAAACAGGGTCTCACTAAGTTGTGGAGGGACTCACTAAGTACCTGAGGCTTTCCGTGAACCATGATCATCTGGTCTCAGCCTCCCAAATGCTGGGATTACAAGTGTGCACCACCACGCCTGGCTCATTTTTTTTTTTTTTTTAATTTGGTGACTTTCTACCTCTCTTACATGGGCATTCAATGCTTTCAATTTTTCTCTTAAAATCACCTTCAAAGTGTTCCATAGATTTTTTGTATGATGTGTTTCTATTTTTGTTTAATTCTAGCAAATATTTATTTCTCCTTTTATTTATTCTATGATCCAATCCTCATTCAAAAGTGAATTATTTACTCTCCATATAGTTATGTAATTTATTTGGGCTTTGATGTTGAAAAGATGCAAGCAAGGAATTATATTATTATAATTTTTTAACTTTCTGGTTCTTGCTTTGTGGCTCAGAATGTGGTCTATATTGGAGAAGGTTTCATGAGCAGCTGAGAAGAATATGTATTAAGCTAACAGTGATTAGAATATTTTGTATATGCCCATAAGATACATTTGAATTATAGTGTTCTTTTAGACCTGAAAATATTTTACTGATCTTTTGTCTGGAAGATCAATCTAGTGGTATAAGAGGTATGTTCAAATCTTCCAGTTATTTCTATTGGGGTTTATCAGAGTATTAATGTCCCAAAGAGTTTGTATTTATAAAAGTGAGTGTACCCACACTTGGAAGATAAACATTCACTATTATTATGTCTTCTACTCTACATTATAAATGATTTATAGATTGAATAAAAATGTAAACTTGCAGTTCATGTGCCCATAGTTCTTAGTTTATTATTTAGTAATTTGTATGTTTATTTTTAAAAATTTTTTAATTGGTGCATTGCAGTCATACATCTTAATGGGGTACAAGATGGTAGAGACATACATGCACACATCACTCATTTAGCCGTTCCCCAATTCCCACCCCATTTCCTTCCCCCTCCCTCTTTCTCATGTTTGACTTTGTGATTGACTTTGATATGTTTGTGAATGTACATCATATGTATTAGGGAATTATCCTCTGACCCCCTCCCCCATCCTCCTTTCTTAGGTTGCCTCATTTGCTCATCTGTGACTTCGTTGTCTAGAGCTTCTCCTATGAATCTTTTTCTCCCTAGCTTCCACATATTAGAGAAAGCATCTGACCTTTTAACTTTTTGTGACTGACTAATCTCACTTAGTATAATATTCTCCAGTTCCATCCATTTCCCTGTAAACGATGTAATTTTGTTCTTCTTTATGGCTGAGTAAAATTTCATTGTATACATTAAAAGGGGGCTTTGTTAGTACTCACAAAATAGTCTTTGGATAGCAAATTTAAGAATAATTATTCTAGGTCAATGGCCTTTAATTGTTTCTGATTGTGGTCCCTTTAGCATAATAAATAAAAAATGAGCAGTCATTATAAAATAAGCATATTTTTAAAATTTGCATCTTTTGCATATAGTACTTAATATTGTCATGGCTAAACATAGAATGTTCCCTATAGGGCTCACATACTGAGCTCAGGGTTGATACAGTTAAGTCATCAGAGTTGTAATCTCATCAGCTGATGAGCCCATTGTAGTAGATTTGTCTTAATTGAAGCCTAAGGTGGTAGCATTTGGCTGGAGAAGATGAGTCCCTGGGGTGGGGGCCACAGGGATTGTGCTTGTTTCTTGGAATCCCTTTGCTTGCTTGCTCTCTGTTGCTTTAGGATTTAATGATGTGAAAGCCAAGCCTTGCATTCTTCCTCTCACATGGGTTGAAACACAAAATTCCAAGGAAAACTGTGAGTAAATAAATCTTCCTTCCTCCCTATAAATTACATCATCAGCCTTTTAGATTTTATCATTGTGACCATTAAGACAAATATGTTTAGGTAAAAATAGAAGTTCAAATGTGTATTTTATTTTATTTTATTGGTGGTACTGGGGCTCCTGGAAGCCCTTCTACCTCCGGGATACACTCCCAGACCTATTTTTACATTTTTATTTGGAAACAGGGTCTTCTAAGCCAGCACGTGCGACTGGCTTCGAACCTGGCGATCTTCCTGTCTCAGCCTCCCAAGCGCGGGGATTACAAGCGTGCGCCACCACGCCCGGCTCAAATGTGTATTTTATATGCTACTTTTGAATATCTTCTGAGATTCTTCACTCAGGAGACCCTGGTTCTTGAGAATATTTCCTTGACTTGATTGAAGTATACCTATTAAAAAAGTATGTCAACTTTCACACCTTTACAGATACAGAAGAATCCTAAAGACAATCATTTTAAAATTGGGAATAACCCAAGAATACCCAGAAGTCCTAGTAAATACAAAAAGAAAAGAAGAATAAATTAGTATATAAGGTATTATTTACCTGTGATTTATCTTCATATGAAACTAAGGGAATTTAAAAACACTATGGGACTTAACAAGATAATTTAATAATACTGTTATATTTAAATTTGATGTATAGAACAATTCTACCAGTGAGAATTTATTTATTTATTTATTTATTTATTTATTTATTTATTTATTTATTTTTGCTGTACTGGGATGGAACCAAGGGGCATTCTACCTCCAAGTTACACCCCCATCCCTATTTTTTATTCTTTATTTTGAAACAAGGTTTCACCAAGTTGTGGCTTGCCTCACTAAGTAGCTGAGGCTGTTTGTCATCCTGCAATCCTCCTGCCTCAGCCTTCCAAGTACTGGGATTACAAGTGTTCACCACATACCTGGCTGAGAAAATACTTTTACCTATTGACATATGTTTTGTAGTAGTGGAGATTGAACTCAGTGAGTACCTCTAAGCTACACCTCCAGCTCTATTTTATTTTGAAACAGGCTTTCACCAATGCTGAGTGCCTCACTAAACTGCTGAGGCTAGCCTTAAACCTATAATCCTTCTTTCTCAGCCTACTAAGTATTGGGTAACAGGCATGTGCCTCTGTGCCTGACTGAGAAAGTATCTTTAAAGAAATTGTTCTTATAGTTGCAACAGAAATGACAGTAATATATTAAAAAATCAATCAATCAAAGGATAACCCTACAATTATATGGAGAAAATGATAAATTCTTATTAAAATACTAAAGAATAGAAAAATAAACAGATATAAAAGCATAATAGATAGGAATACACAACATTGTAAAGATTTCAGTTCTTTCAGATTGCAATTCAAGATGCAATTTCAATCCAAAATACTGTCTTTAAATTTCACTATTTGGTGAAGTTTATTCTAATGTTTATATGAACTAAATCATGAAAAAAAAATCTCCTGAAGTAAGACTAGTATGAAGAAGGATGTCACAGTATCACATGTGATGAAGCCACAGTAAAGAAGACAATCTCTATTTGTGCAATATTCATTGATATGCAAAGATATCCCACCAAAAGAATAGCAGTCTTATTTCTGTAAAAAAATTAGATTTCTCAAACATAAGTTAAGAAAAACTAGAAGACTGGAAATATAAAGTGTTGGTAAATATAGACAGAAGTAGGAACTCTCATATTTTGCTAGTAGGTATATACATTTTTTTATCCACTTATCTTCACAGTATGTCATAAAGTAGTACCTATCCCTCATTATCAATCAAATATGTTCTAAGAACCTCTTTTATATGTGCCCTATGAATGCATATGTGTATACATATACAAATACAAACATATATATATATTTATATGATGATATATTGATATATAAAATGTTCTTATATATACTATTTTATATAACAAAATATCTAAAACAATCTAAATGTTTATCAACAGAAAAAATTAATAAACCTTAATGCACTCAAAATGAAATACTATTAGATTATTAAAATATTTGAATTAAGTTCTCTATATGGTCAGAATAGTTTAAGCCAGGTGTGGTGGCACACGCTTGTAATCCCTGCGCTTGGTAGGCAGAGTCAGGTGGATCGTGCAGGTTCCAAATGAATTAATAAGAGACCCTGTTTCCAAATTAAAAAAAAAAAAAAAAAAATATATATATATATATATATATATATATATATATATATATATATCTGGCAGTGTAACCCGGAGGTAGAAGGGTTTCCAGGAACCCCAGTACCATACACACACACACACACACACACACACACACACACACAGAATAGTTTAATCTTGTAAATCTTGCCTACACAATCTCAATCTTGCCTACACAATCTCACACTTTAAGTTGCAGAATGATGCTTGCAGTAAGTTTTTATTTATTAAATTTTGAAAGTATACCCAATAATATGATTGATTTTACAAATATATGTATATATATTCACAAGCATATAGTAAATGAATTTAAAGACTGCTTGAGAGAAATGAACATCAAAATTGGGATAGTGTTTTGCTCTAGAAAGGGATGGGGGCTTCACTTAATTTTAACAGTTTTTTTTTTACCCTTGGTGGTAGCTACATAGATGCTTTTTACATCATATTTTACATCTTTTCTGTATGTCCAAAATATTTTATTTTGAAGAAAAACATCCACGCTGAAAAGTTAAATACAAAACAAATAAAATAGAAAATGAATCAACATGGAAAAATAGAATAAAAAATGAAAGAAGAACAATTTGAATAAAACTAGACAAAGATAAATGAGGGCAGACAATAAAATATATTGGAACTTATTTCAGAGTCCAGAAATGTGGATGATAAACAGTAACTGGTGACAGGAACTAAGAGCACTTTACCAAGGTGGAAGAGGTGGTGAATGTGGGGAAAAATATCCAAAATAGCATGAACTCACTGGGCTGTAAATCAAAGCTATCAGTTGAACTGGTCATTTACCTTGACATAGTGCTTTATTTGGAGGATAAGAATATACTTGAACTTTAAGGTGACATTTGACAATTTCCTCTTCCTCTTTTCTAGAATTCTGAGCAGTCAGGAGCACTCCAAATTTTGCACTAAAGGTCTCACTTCCCAAGAAATCTCTTAATCCCAAACTGGGATGGTTTGTTGCTTTGTTAGGATTACTTGGACACCATGTTATTTTTTATACAGAAATAAATTCTTTTATTTCTATAATAACTTCATTCTCTCTCTCTCTGGATATATTTCAGTAATTTCTAATTTTAATGACTTTAGTTGTTTATTAAGTAACTTCAGATATTTTGTGTGCTTAGTATAGACTCCTTGCCCCCGATCCAACAATTGCATTTGTAAGGGTGTATTTAACATGCTTCTTAACACTCTTTTATGCTCTGGAAAAGGAAACAACTTAGCCTTACATTTTTATGAGTATTTTAGTTTTAAAATAGCCTGCTTCATGCATCATTCAAATATGGGCTTTAGTGATGCTTTCTCCTAACTACAAAAAGTAACTTTCTACCCTTGCCCCCAAAAAGAGATGACTTTCAGGTATTTGTATGGTTTAGAAGTAATTTTGCTCATTCTAATGTGAAGGGATAAGAACACTTGGCTCAGAAGATAAAAGGATATTTTTAATGGATTATACCATCTTGAAAGTTTCCCTGGGTGATTTACTCATGTTTATTAGATGAAAACAACTTTTTCATTCCAAAATTATATTTACATATTGGTTTTGGGATAACAGTTATTATTGCATGTATGTATGTATATGTATGTATATATGTATGTATATATGCATGTATGTATGTATATGTATGTATATATGTATGTATGTATATATATATGTAAATATGTGGATCTTCACTGCAATTATCTGTCATTTATATATATATTTGTATAATACAAATATTTATATAATACAAAATTTTATCCTTGATTTCTAGAATTATAAATTTCATAATGTTAGATTATATTAATGATTAATTGACAAAGTTATTTGATTATAAATCTCTTGTGCTATTATAAAATGAAGAAGGTTTTGATTAATGTATATTTAATATCTCTTCTTTTTACTAGAATTACATCAAATGGAGAAAATATAAAAGAATTTATTCTTTTCATTTAACAAAATCAATGATGTACAGAAATCCCATCCCTTATTGTTTCCTGTATATCCCATAGTACCCAATAAAACTAGCTCTGCTAAATGATTAATTCCTAAATTTAAAATGGAATGTCTGCTACAAAACTAAATCATGACCAGTAGACTGCATGGCATAAATCCTTCACAGGGTGCTATAACCTTTATCGTTTTTTGAAATGTACCCCATCAAGGAGCCCCCAGGCAAATGTACAAGAGACCCAGATGACATTTACATAGCCATTGTGTCAGATTAGACTTTGTGATCCTCCCAGATCATTAGGCAAAGCCCGAACAAAGCAGATGTATGACAGATTGCCCAACACCAGATGCATAGCAATAAATAGACAATGGGGCTTTCCTCACACTTGGGCCCCATGTCCAGAGGGCCCCCTCAGGTTCAAACCCTTCAAATTAGAAACTCAGGACATACATGCAGCACCAATCCTTTTTAGTAGCATATAATTACCTATTAATAGCATGGTCTTCATATAGTACCCAGAGCTAAATAATAAGTAGCAAATCTTTTGCAGCTGGCATATTTCTGGGCAATGAAAAGATTCTAGTAGAGTTGGTTTGTTTGATTACTGAATGATTTTCTTATGGTAGAAGAAATTATGTAGATCCTGGTCTCCAGCACCTACATTTTATTCTTTTTTATTAAAATACACACACACACACACACACACACACACACACACACACACAGTAGCATAGGAGATAAATAGAATATTTTGGTTTCTATCAGGTAGAAGATGGTCAGTTACAGGAAAATATGTCTACTTTTCTTGGCAGGGTTTAGAATTTGGCCTTTCCATCTGTGTTTAAATTTATTCATTACAACAACTAAGAGATAAAGTAGCCAAAACCCAAGGTGCAGTGAAAAGAAGACAACTGGTTTGCTTTCCCTAAATGCAGAGGCAACTAGCTATTCAGATTTGGGTAAGTCTCTTGACTTTCTGTTACTTATTTTCCACATAGGACTTCAATATGGAATGATTTTTGTCATTTTCATACCAAACCAGGACATGTTTGAAAATGAACAAAGGTTCTAAGATTAATTGTACCAGGATAACAATTCTAAACTAAACTGGTAAAATCAAGGTTTTTGGTCATTTTGTGCTACGTTTGAATGTATGTGTCCCTATAATATTTCTAGATGAAAGCTGAACACTAAAGTGATACAATTAGAAGCTGGGCCCTTGAAGAGGTGATTTGGGTGTGGGATCAGTACGCTTACAGAAGCAGCTTCAGAGAACTGTTTCTGATTTTTGCCCTTCTATTTCTTCTGCATGTGAAGACAGAGTTCAGTCCATTTGCCCTTTTGCCCTTTGTTCACATGAGGACACACATGCTTTCACCAGACCCTGAGGGTTTTTATGTTGATCATGGACTTCTAAGCCCTCAGAAAGCTAAGAAATAAATTTGTTTTCCATAAATTATCCTGTCTAAGGTATTTTATTAGAACAGTAGGAACATACTAAGACACATTACTTATCTAGCTATAAAATGAAATTTGGCATTAAATGATCTCTGATATCTAGCTTTAAAGGGCTATGATTGCAAGTCAACGGCTCTTTACTATTATTGCCACAGGGGATGGAACCTAAAAGTCATAAAGGGATAGTAAAGGCAGTGACTTGAGTAAGGAGAGGTCAGGCAAAAAAGACAAAAAGATTTTCTTTTACATCTGTATGCCACCCATTTGTTTATCATTAGAGAAAGAGGACAAGATTTGTTGGCTCTTAAAAATGCATTATTTATTGAGTAGTCATTTTGTCATAAGATATTTCCAACTTATCAAAAGTGTGTGGATTTCATAATAGACAACTTGGTGACAGTAAGGTTGCTCGTTAATTTTCTATTTTCTTCTCAGGTATTATATTTCTAAAACAATGTCCTCATATTAGCTTCCCTCTTTCCTCCACCAAAATCTCTGTGTCTCTGTCTCTCATTCTTTTTCTTTCTTATACACACACACACACACACACACACACACACACCCCTCCTCTGTGATCTAGGAATGAAAAAATGCCGGTTAAAAAATAAAAAATTAGCTGGGCGTGGTGGCACACGCTTGTAATCCCCACACTTGGGAGGCAGAGACAGGAGGATCACGCAGGTTTGAAGCCAGCCTCACTGGCTTAAGAGACCCTGTTTCCAAAAATAAAATAGGTCTGGGAGTGTAGCCCGGAGGAAGAAGGGCTTCCAGGAACCCCAGTACCACCAAATAAATAAATTAATTAATTAAATTTAAAAAATAAAAAAATTCTTATAATTTCTGAGATACCAATTTCAAAGAGGAAGGAAAAGATTCAGGAAATTGTAGAAAACCTTTTTTAAACATTTGGCATAAATCAACTGAGTAGAAAGGAAGTAATTGAGAAGCCTAGAATATTTATTTCTCAGTTCTAGGTAGTTCCATTTCTCAATAAAGGGGTTGACATTAGAATAGCATTTTAATAAGTACCCTTCCATCGCCGGCCTCACCCCTCGGCAGGCTCCAATCCGAGCTGGGATTGGAGCCTGCCATGAGGCAAGGCCAGTGCTGGAGCCTCCGAGTTGGGATTGGAGCCTGCCAAGAGGTTAGGCCAGTGCTGGGGCCTTCGAGGCCAGGATCGGAGCCTGCCGAGAAGTTAGGCCGGTACGGGGGCCAGCAAGGCCAGTATTGGAGCCTTAGTGAGGCAAGGCCGGTACTGGAGCTTCAAGACAGTGATCAGAGCCTGCCAAGGGGTTAGGCCGGTGCCAGGGCCAGCAAGGCCAGGATCAGAGCTCACCGTGAGGAAAGGCTGGTGCCGGGGTGTCCGAGGCCTGGATTGGAGCCTGCCGAGAGGTTAGGCCAATACCGGGTTGAGCGGCCGGCATCAGAGCCTTCCATGAGGCAGGGCTGCTACTGAGGCCTCCGAGGCCAGGATCAGAGCCTGCCGAGGGGTTAGGCTGGTGCTGGGGCCAGCAAGGCCAGCATCGGAGCCTGCCATGAGGCAAGGCCGGTGCTGGGGCCTCCGAGGCCAGGATAAGAGCCTGCCGAGGGGTTAGGCTGGTGCCGGGGCCAGCGGCAGGCATCAGAGCCTTCCATGAGGCAAGGACGCTACTGAGGCCTCTGAGGCCGGAATTGGAGCCTGCCGAGGAGTTAGGCCGGTGCCGGGACCAGCGAGGCCGTCATCGGAGCCTGCCATGAGGCAAGGCCGCTACTGGGGCCTCCAAGGCTGGGATTGGAGCCTGCCAAGGGGTTAGGCCGATGCCGGGACCAGCGGCCAGCATTGGAGCCTGCCGTGAGGCAAGGCCAGTGCTGGGGCCTCCAAGGCCGGGATAAGAGCCTGCCGAGGGGTTAGGCTGGTGCCGGGGCCAATGGCCGGCATGGAGCCTGCCAAGAGGTTAGGCCAGTGCCGGGACCAGCAGCCGGCATCCGAGCCTGCTGTGAGGCAAGACCGCTACTGGGGCCTCCAAGGCCAGGATCGAAGCCAGCTGAGAGGTTAGGCTGGTGTTGGGGCCAGCGAGACCAGAATCGGGACCTTCTATGAGGCAAGGCCGCTGCTTGAGCCAGCGAGGTCTGGATCAGTCCACCGGGTAGCCACACCACTACTGGAGCCGTCAAGAGTGGGATCGGTACTTGCAACGCGGCATGCACAGAGAAATATCGCAGAAAATAAAAATCAGATGCTTCCCCTAATCAGCAATAACTAGGAGGAAAGGGGCAACAGGAAGAGGTCAAGCTATAGAAGGGGCCCTATTGTGAAGCAACTAAGGTGACCAATCAGAGGGTATGAAATAGGGGAGGATGGAGCCTCTTTAAAACGCAGGAGGTACATAAACAAATGTGTCAAAGTTAATCACCAGACAAGCATGGGATCGAGGGAGGGGGAGGCAATGGGATGGGGGCTGGATGAGGGCTAATTGGATGATGTGTGCTTGTATATCCTCTCAAGTCTTGTACTCCAATGTGATGGATATATGACTACCATGCACCAATTAAAAAAGTAAAATAAAATGGGAGAAAAAATACAGAAAGGAAGAAAACAAACAAAAAAAAAATTTTTAAAAAAGTACCCTTCAAGCTTCAGAAGGAATTAAGTTTAGATAGAAAATTTTCATTCTATTTCAGGATTCACTGGTGGAATATGTGTGACCTTAGAGAAAATAACTTTCTAATAAGTAAGTTAATCACAATTTTTATATACTTGAATCGTGTCTTACAACTTACAAGGAACATCCATACCCATTATCTACTAAATAGCCTCAACAACTCTGTTAATATGGTACTTATTATTACACTATTACATGTAAGGAAATTATTATTTTTAATTTTTACTTGTTTATTTATCTTGTGGTAATAGTATTTACCTGAATGCCCCTGGGGAAGGAACCCAGGGGCATTAAACGTCCGAGCTATACCCCCAGCACTATTTTTTTTTTTTATTCTTTATTTTGAAACAGGGTCTCACTAAGTTGCGGAGGACCTCACTAAGTAGCTTAGGGTGTCTGCAAACCTTGATCCTTCGGTCTCAGCCTCCCGAATGCTGGGATTACAAGTGTGCACCATCATGCCTGGTCATTTAAGGACATTAAATCCTAAGGAGATTAAGTGACTTTGCTTGAGTACCTATAATAAATATATGGAAACTCTTATGTTTTTATCTCAAATCTTCTTAATACTAAAACTAGGATTTCTAAAAAATCCTTAAAAATATATTGCTTAAGGTAAGAACACTCCTGTGTAAATTTATGGTAACAGATAGGATGATGTCACAATTACTATAAAACTTAAAAGCATTATATTTTAAGATCACATTTTTTTTTTAGGCCAAATAGCTTAATTTCAGATAAGAACAGTTGAAATTTTATCAACAAAGAAATAAAAATGCCTGAATATTAATTCAAAAGTAGAGAATCCAGTCCTTCCAAAATAATAATTACAACAGCAAAAGACTGTGAAGTACTCTACTCATGTGGAAGAATATAGTTCCTTCCTTCTCTGTTCTAGTGCAGCCAAGACTTCCCACATTCTTAATTTGTGTAATTATCTCAGCAAATGTTTTCAAAGAGTCATAAGTGATACAAAATAAGACCAGAGAGTAATTCAACTTCTACATTTGAAAGATTTATATCAGATTTATTGTTTCCTTTTAAAATAATATGGTGAAACAATAATTAAGAGACATATATGGCTAATAAACATTTAAATTTAAATTTAATCCCTCAATATTTAAGAAGCTATGCTTCTAAATGTGATTTGTATAATCACATTTTTTGAAATAGAAAGCAAGGAATCTAAAAAATGATTTTTTTTTTTTTTGGTAACTACAGATCTCTAGTACCTGAGGATCATCTCTCAGAACTTTGTTTTCATGGTATAAGGTTATAAATGTATATGTTTTGAACAACTGGCTTCAGGTAATATTCTGGAAATTTTATATACAAAGAAAAGAATTATTAATTTGTAAGTCACTTATGATTTCTTAGTTAGCATTCTCACTGATATCATCTAAGCGCCTAATCACATAGCTTAGAGGAAGGAAAATTGCTCATTGTTTTCCTTGAAGATTTTTTAGTTCATTCCACATGAGGCCTGGGATCATGAATCTCAAAAGATGGTGGCAGCAGGAAGTGTAAAGAGGAGAGTATAAGGCTTTGCTTGCACATAATGGAGGCCGACAGCAAGAGAACAAGCAAGGAAAGAACCATATATAATCCCCAAGGCTGCACCCCAGGGACTCACTTCCTCAGCCACACCCTACCAGACCAGACCACCACCCAGATAAATTCACTGCAATGGATTTATACACTACTGGGATTACAGCCCTCATGACTCAATTACATTAACTTCAAACACTAATTTATGAGTTTATCAGGGGCCATTCTATATCTAATGATAACATTTTGCTTCTTATTCTTAAATTCATGGATATTTTAGAATGCAAAATGCATTTAATTCTCTCCCAAATTTCCTAAAGTCTTAACACTATCAGCATCACTCAGTAGTCCTAAAGTTCCGTCTCCTATGAGACTCAAGGTGAAATCTTGTGAACCTTTGTAAGGGAAAATGAAAGTTAAAATTAAAAGGAAGTTATATGCATTCAATATACAATGGCAAAGCATAAACATTTTCATTCCAAAGAAGTCAGAGATAGGATTATAGAAAGAATATATAGGGCCAAAATAGTATCAAAACACATCAGGGCAAGCATTTAACTCTGTGGCTATATTCTGGCATTCCAAGCACATGGTGGTAAGATAGGATCTCCAAGGGGCCTTGGCAGCCCCTACCCCTATGGCCCATTTGATTACAATGGGTGGCATGATTTTTCCAGCCTGGCCTTATGGCTTGTAGCTTGCAGCTTTTTCTCACAATGGTTCCATATTTCTGACATTTTTAAATTGCAGGGGGTCTTCTTACAATCTTGGTTTCATTCTCCCCAAAGTTTCACAGATTTCCCACTTGGGCATGCTTGCAGAGATTCTGACCTACCACACATTGTCTGGCTTTCCAAACCTTCCTTTAAATCCTGGAGGGAAACATCTATGACCCCTTTTTCCAGCAAAGTCATTATTACATGAATTCCAAGATCAACTACTAGCAGAAAAGTAGTCATACTGTCTTTAATCGTTATCACTGGGTCCTTTTTTAAAACAGCTGCAGGACCCACTCCAATTAGGCTATAGGGAGGCCCAAGTCTATCTGTGCCCCCACTGACCCCAGCTCCATCTACCACCTTCATCATGGCCACCACTTCTTTCAGTCACCTTACTTTCTTCCACAACACCACACCATTTTTCTGGGCCCCAGTTTTACACATGCCTTTTTGGCCAAATGGCAAATCTACAATCTATCTGCTTTATTTTCTACTCCTGAAATTCAGTGTAAAATTTGCTGAATGTGAATATCAATTCATAATGTAGTTTGTATATTTGCTGTTTTGAGATTTTTCTCCACCATTTTAATCAGCCCATCATCTTTAAATTTTACCTCACACAAAGTTTCAGGACTCAGGAAAAATGCTAAGTTCTTTGCCAAAGTGTTATACACATGGCCTCTACTTCAAGTAAGAGAAAATGTTTACCAGACCAAATGCTCTTCTTTTCTTTTGCTGAGGGTATTTTCTTAAAAAAACTAATATATATATATATATATATATATATATATATATATATATATATACATACACATATACATATATATGTAAATCTATTTTACATATATGTAAATCTACACACACACACACACACACATATATATATATATATATATATTATTTATTTATTAAGAAGCCTCTTAGTGGTTTCATAACCAAGGGATTTTTTCCCCCAAGGATCTGGAAAACATGTCTTTTAAATGAAATCATCAAGGAAGATAGCTCCCTCTCTGTAAGACAGAAGACTTAATTTTTTGAGTACCTTGCTTCTATATAAATGCAACCATGGTATGTGAATAACACCTAAGCAAGAGTTCTAATTAATCTTGTGACCTACTTTTAATTCTACCTATAATTCTTTTTTGGGGGAAGAAGTAGGTTCTGGATATTCTCAAATAGGATTTATAACTTATGCTAAATAACAAAACTTGGAACCCCTGAAGAATTGGCTTTAGAGAAACTAGGGCTCTTTAAAAATGATCAGTGAGGCTAGAATTTTCTTATAAATACTTGACATTAGTTTATATTTCTAACTATATTTCAATAGAAATATATCTATCATGTCTATTCTAGAGTTGTTAGAATAAAGTAATAACCAAGTAGGTCTTTTTGTTTTGTTATCCATTTGCTAAATGGTACAGTATAAGAATTAAAATGAGAGACAGAAGAGAATATAAATTGTTTTAACAGTATAGATGGTCACTATTGTTATTTATTTAAATTTAAAAATAACTAGAAAAACAACCTATAAACAGGTGGGAAAATAGTGTAAAGGGAACATAAGAAAATGAAGTTGCCTCCTACTTCCAAAGGAGAGTCAATAAAATTCATTTCTTAACCCTACATCTGGCTCTATATGTCCTTTGAGAGTAATAGAAAACAAAATGCCTTCAAGTAGGCAAAAATAAATGCCAAGATTCCTTACCCTCATGAAACACAGGTTACAAGGAATAAATATAACTTGTACATTATTGAACCAAAAGTGGGTAATGGTCATTACCTGCTATTTTCAGGGATGCTTAATAAATTTTATAGAAAATTATATGATATTTCAAACAGAAAATGACTTACTCTGGTGAAGAATTTTTAAAACAGACCTTTAATCATTACAATGCACAGGAGAATGACAGCTTTTAGCTAGGCTTACTTACAATGATATTCAGGAAAAGAAACAAAAGGAAAAAAATTTAAAACTTGAAGTTTTCCCAGAAAATTGCATGTAAAAATAAGGCCAAGGAAGATGCGGTTGCTGAAGAGACTGATACCACAAAAGAAAAATTAAGCAGAGAAATAATAGGAAAGTTAACTTGAGGGCATGTCAGGAATCAGCAAGACCCCACTCATCCCAAGTTCAAGGGTACAACAGAGGAAGCTTGCTTCAGAAAGGGCCTTTCAATGAGGATGTGGGGAAAGAGGAACTCTTTTACACTGTTGGTGGGAATACAAACTAGTTCAGTCACTATGGAGATCTGTGTGGAGATTCCTAAGAAAGGTGGGAATAGATCCACCATATGATCCAGCTATACCACTCCTGGGTATCTTTCCAAAGAGGTTGAATTCAGAGAAATACAGCAACATATGCATACCTGTGTTCATAGCAGCACAATTCATAATAGCCCAAATATGGAACCAACCCAGATCTCCATCAACAGATGAATGGATAGCAAAACTTTGGGAAAGGCACACAATGGAATTCTATTCAGCCATAAAGAAAAACAAAATTATATCATTTGCAAGAAGATGGAAAGCCCTGGAGAACATTATGTTAAGTGAGATTAGCCAAGCACAGAAGGAGAAGGTACATATGTTTCCTCTAATATGCCCAAAATAGGAAACACAGAGGATACCAGTGGAACTCCATATAATGGAGGGGAAATGTCAGCAAAGTTTGAATGGAAAGATAGGAGAGGAGGAAGGCTGATCTTGATTAATGAGGGTCTACATCTGAATATGTGTAAAATTATGAATAGGACATGGTTAACCTGGACAACCATTGGTGGGAGGGGGGAAGGGAAAACAGGGGCGGAGGGGGAGAGGGCACCAAATATAGTTTAAATGTATACCATTTATGTTCAATTAAAAAATTTGTTTAAAAATAAATAAATAAATAAAATAAATTCCAGTGCTGATGTAATTTTTTAAAAAGGGGCCTTTCAAGAAAAGAAACTTTGTCAATGTCATATGGGAAGGGTTCATCCCTCAACACGGAATTTTCAGGATCCATGGCTTACATGATGGAAAAGAAAACAATTTAAGCACAGGACAGTCAGAGACATAGAAACTTATTCAGGAAAGTAAGAAATACATATTTAAGGGAGAATGTGGGAAAACCTAAAAGAGACACCCTTTGGGTGTGCAGGGCTCTTTTTTATAGATGAATTTTGTGAGGGGTGGGCAGGTGGATGACCTCAGTCCTACAGTCACAAGATGATTTAGGTTGTTTTTATGGCACTATATTTATTCTTGATCTATTTCTTTATCTCTCCTTCTCTCCCCCCCACCCCCCATTATGTTCTCTAAATTGAATTTGAAAATTGCTGGCCAAATGTAGATTTTAATAGTTTTTAGGGTCTACAGTTTACTAATATTGAAATTGCATTTAAATCCATTTGGTTTGGATGTGCTCACACAGATATTTATTTTCTACTTGTCTTGCCCCAATTTCCTTTATTTGCCTGAGCTGTGAGTGAATTTTATTTTGTGTCTCTACTTTAGAACCTATCCTTTTGTGAAATGAGACAAAATTGCATCATATATAGAGAGCATATAAAATTGATGCCTCTACTGATGTGTTTATACCAATTTTAATTATGGCATAAGACTATCAAACTATATTGAATAAACATATTAAAAGCAGTTTCATAACATACAACATTGTATTTACTGTTAAGCATGTTGCTGATTATATTGTTGCTCTTGTAATGTAGAATTTTCTCTAGAAAATTGGTAGGATAAATACACTTTATTTTTTACCAGAATAATTGTCTTTCCTTAAACAAGTATGAACTTGTTTCTATACTATAGATGCCATGACTTGACTTGTGTTATTGATTTATTTTTTCTGCCATTCTAAAGAAGACTCAGAACAAATTCTTTTGTCTTCCTTGACCAAGAATACAGAACCTCATTGACTAGAATTTGTAGCTTCAACACCTTCCTGCTTGTTTCTTTTTTACTATTATTTACACAATACTATTTTCCTTCCTCATTGTAAATGCAATATAGTGTGTGGTCTTTATGCAGGTAATTAAGCTTCTTAAATTCTGTTTAGGTATCATAAAATGCCTACACAAATCAATAAGTAAATAGTATTGCTCCCATTATATAGTATGGATTCAGTGCTTTTGAATTTGCATGCTTTTGAGGTAATGAGCTATTGTTGCATATCCATTCCTAAAAATAGTGGGCCTCACTTTTTCATTTGAATCAACAACTTATTACTCAGAATCAAGAATCTACTTACCCATTAAATAGAGTGCCTATTAAACTTGAATTTTAGAAATTATATCTGCATATATTACACATTGTAGAAACTAGGAAACTTGAGTCAAATAAATATCTTGAGTTTTTAATTCTAGCTGGAATTTATTTTCTAAATCTCTGTCTTCTGATCCCAGGTACTTGAATGTGACAACCTAGATGAAAATCTGTTTAATTTATCTCTGTATATTCTTCCTTCAAAATTAATTAGTTATTGTGTCATTCAAAGTTTTCAATGACTATATGAAACTATATGTGATCCCAGGAGCTCCATAGACATATATGATACTGATTTAATTGATCAAATAGATGATTTAGTGAAGAATGATTTGATTTAGTGAAATTACTAGCTAAAGTGTTCTGTACCCACCCCAACAGAAGTGGCCTGTAGTTTCACTTAATTGACTAAAACCACCAGTTTTTTGAGTGTCCATTGCATGCCCCAATAAATTGAAGTTCTCTTTCATTTGTATATATTGCCTCTTTTTCACCCTTCCTACCTATGAACATGCACAAAATGCCTAAAATTAGTTATGCATATACATGTACATATATCACAGTAAAATTATCCCATACCTTTTTGTCTGAAAAAAGTAAAGTCTAAGTTTAGTGAAGCACATTTTAAGGCCTAGAATAGTTGCACATTCTACAACTATCTATGGCACTCTATATAAATACATAGAAGCTGTGATCATAGTGTCACAGAATGAACTTGGGTGACTACATAGGCCCAATTTCTCATTTCCAAAATAAGACCAATGGTTTTCTCTATCAGTGATATTAATAACTAGCTCAATCCAGAACGTAGGCTTTATTCAATTCCAGAGAGTGTGCCTAATGCAGGAGATATAGAGGTGAAACTCACACTGTTTAGGGAGTCACAGTTTAGCATGGGGGACAGTAAACCAGGGATTATAGTAAAGGTTGGATAAATGCTAGAAACAGGATGTATAAGTGCTATTGAAATAGGAAAATGAACAGGAAGAAGGTGCATTTATGTCCTCATTGGATATGAAGGATGCTTTGGAAAGGGGCTGTGTGTTGGGCTCCCCCAAACTCAGTCCAGCAGATGTGAATGTTCCAGCAGGGTGGAAGCCTTACTCTAATCACAAAAGTGAGAGAGTACCATGATGATCAAAAAATAAGGAAAATGTAGAAAAGTAGAAGTAAATGTTATGGAACATAAGTCAAGAAGAGATGAGAGAATAAGATCTAGGGCGAAGGTTAAAGGGTTCACTGTAGACAAGCAGAACGTCACCTGCCAAACAAGGAAAGAAGAGGTAAAGATGGGAATGGGATGGTTACAGACAGCTTATATGTGGGGGTATAAGATGTTAAAGAAGTATATATTATTAGAAAATAAAACTATAACTACATGAGAAATTATATTTGTTGTATACTGCCTTAAGATGGCCTTTATCAAATGGCAGTTTCTCAACAACCTAGCTCCAATATTTTCAAATTTAGTGAGACAATTGTCAGCTAGCCACACTCTTTTAAGACTTATCCACATAAAAGCCTTACTCCTTTTAATTGCTTTTATGGGCACTTAGTGAAAAATTCAAATGCAGCTCCTTACCTCCATATTTATTATGGTAATTAAAGAGATGCAATCTGTTATATTTCAAAATTAAAATTAAGTTTTATACTTCACAGAAAATTGGAAGCCAATGTCATAGGGCAAAATTGTAATTATTTATATTCTTTGATCTTTCTTTTATAGGACATATTATATTTCAAGATATATTAAATAGGATATCATTCTAAATAGTTTAATCAACTATAGAAAGATGAGCAATGGTCTTAAAAACACATTTTAAAAAACCAAATACACTACTGTAAGTGGAAAGCCTTTGTATTCATAGAAATACCTAATGGGCTAATTTCTACAATATCTGTGATATAAAGGCTTGCAATCCTTCAGTATATTCAATAGAATTGAGATGGAATAGGAAGAGGAGTATAATACTTAGAATAAATTTTGCTTACTGATAAAGTTGGAAAATTCAAGTTTCTCCTTAGACTTCCATGAGCTATAGAATAGACATTAACCACTCTTCTTGACTCACTAAAGAGAATTGCTTTAATCCTTTCTTTGTAGGATCATCTCTTGGTGTTTTACCATGCATTTCTCAGAATACTTTTCCACCTTGGAAAGAGTGATATTTTCCTTAGGGAAGAGAGGTACGATTTGCATACCAGAGATACAGTGTGTTAATTTTTACAACTTACCTAATGCTCTTTATTTCCCTGTGAATTATAGACAATGTTTAATCCCTACTATGCTGCATCATTGTTTAGATTCAAGATAATGAATGTATGGTGTCTAACACAGATATATTACATAATAAAGCTCAACAAATGTTTCTTAATCATAACCAACTCAGAAGAGGATTTCAAATCTATGAGCTTAGAGAGAATTCTGAAAGTATTAAGCCCAGGAGAATCTTTTGCTGATAAATTATTCCCCTTAAAGTGATTACAAAGCTCCAAAGATTACTGAGTAGGTCTTAGGTTCACCAGAATAACATAGCTCTTGAATAAAGATTTAGCATCACATTTATATGTTGTAGATGCTATAAACATTTTATTAACTGAATTTTTATATATTGGCATTTTGTCAATATCTAAATCTTCAAATATCTATTGATTGTATGAATAAAGATACTAGCTGTGATAATTAAGAAGAGCTAAAAGTTACATAGTTTTAAAAAGTCATGTATATTTATATACTCAAATATAGGCAGTCAAGCGCCGGGGGTGGTGGCACATGCTTGTAATCCCCGCGCTTGGGAGGCGGAGACAGGAGGATCGCTCAGGTTCGAAGCCAGCTACACTGGCTTAAGAGACCCTGTTTCCAAATAAAAATATAAAATAGGTCTGGGAGTGTAGCCTGGATGTAGAAGGGCTTCCAGGAACCCCAGTACCACCAAAAAACAAAACAGAACAAATATAGGCAGTCGTTTTTCTGAATTTAATAATATTCATTTCAGTTACTATAGTTGAGTTAAATGAAACAAGTCTTCAAAGAATATGGCCCCCAAATTTCAGTTACCAACTCATCTAAACTGTAACTATATAAAGTGCTTTTTTGCTACCTCTCCTATCCCAGATCATTCTAAAAATAACTATTGTGCATCCTGCTCAGTGAAAAATCAGATGGCCTCTTTAAAAGGCTGTCAGGCATTAGTCATGGTGTGTCTGTTATTTGGTTCATGCATAGACAGTAAAGGATGTAGCTATGTAGTCTCCTTGTCTTCTTGTGGTAAATCCATGTGATATGTTAGAAAAATAAATGGATAATCAAAAGAGAATGAATATTGACCAAAAATAACAGCAAAGTAGCAGAAAGCAGTGAACACTTGAACACGGAATTTGAATTGAACATAAACAGGGTTTTTTTTTTTAAAGAAAGAGGAGCCATTAGAATAATCATACGACTGCCATTCATGAGACTGTAGTCATACAGCCTGAGAGCTCAAAGCAAACATGGGTGTGATGAAAAGGATGGTGTTCAAGGGGAGGTGATGCCAGAAAAAATGTACACTAAAGAAACTCTTGGAGACATTTCAGAATATTGAAAGTACAGGAAATAAACTGTTGGAAATAGACTCAAACTTACATACTGAAAATCTTGTTTGTGTATAATACAAGAAGATTATCTAAATTGTGACTTGTTTGGATGCATGCCTATTTCAGGTTCCTTGAGAAAGAAACTAATGTATGTATATTTACGCAAGTTGCCCAGTATCATAAGTATAATTATTGGTGGCCAATATACTTGCTAAGTAGGAAAAGGTGAGTAAATACTTATTTTCAGAGTTTGGTCAGAGATTGGCTCTTTCTAAATGATAGAAACTTTAAATTAGACAGCACTATCTCACTTTCTCTTTTTATTCAAGTATTTAAAGACTTAACAAATGCCAAATATTTGAGTAATCTATTCCACACTAGTATACTTTTTTATCCAATCTAATTATGACTTTATATTTTATGAATTTATAAGAAATTTCTATCTTAAAAGTCTTTGTTGCTTTTGTTGTTCTTGAAATTATGGGTATCTTTACATAATTCTACCACTAGGGACATTTTAAGTGACATTTACTTAAGGGAAAAAAATGTAGTTGAATGTGTTTAATAGGACAAGGTGGGGAGAGGAAGGGAAATTATAACAACAACAACAAAAAAACCTCTGTGAGTACAAGTGAAGAAGCCTTTAACTCATCAGGATGATATTAAAGACTTGGTCATATTGAAAATACTTTTTAAAAGTTGATTTTTATGTTTTTTCCAAAATTGTTACCTGAATGGAGCTGACAGTAAGCTACTGTGGTAATACAGAGACTGAAAAGTATTCACTTACATTCCTGACCCCTTTCGGATCAATGACTTTCCAAAAGATTTACCTATCAAAGTTTATTTTACAATAATAATAATTGATCGACTTTACCTTTTTCTATGGTTTTCACTATCTCTTAAATTCATTTTTAATAAGGACCTAGGAAGCTGAAATTACAGAAAAGATGTGCATTTGTATATGTAATGCTGCTCATGTTTCATCTATAAAAGTGTCAAAGAAAAACAAATCCAGGATTTTCTATTTGAGTAAGAAAAAAGATAATGGGGCAAAATAGTGCTAAATCCTAGAAGATTACATAACATCCTGAGGATTCTAACTGTCACTGGTATAATGTACTAATTAGTTTTCTTGTAGGAGGAACAGTGTGAGAGAGCTCAGTCTTTATTGAAGGCTGTAGCTAACTTCCTTCGAGTGTAAAATTTATATTGTCTTTGGTAATAGCATCAGGCAACACCAATATGAACACTGGGTGTAATTTATGTTACCATTTAGAGGCTATGTGTATCCCGCTAAAGTCATATTAACAACATTCTAGTCATTCCTGCATGACAGCCCCTGTATATATTAATAATAACAATGTAGACACATTATTTTCTCTCTACATGATCCCCAGCTACATCTTACAGAAATTCAGTAAATAAGGTTTATGGGTGTAGGAATATTTTGGCTTTCACTCTTAAATAGTAGGAAAATCAAAGAATACGGAAATTGAGATGTCTACTGAAGCAATCGAGTCTTTCTTACAGTTGACTTTTCCTGCAATGCAGAAAAAAAGACAAAATCTAAAATACATAAAATTACATATGTTTCTGTATTATGTTGCTATATAATGTATATATCCATATATATATATATATATATATATATACACACACACACACACACACACACACACACACACACACACACACACACACACAAATGCCTGGATACCCCTGACAAGGTATTGGTAATTTATAAGAGAGAAAGAGAAAAACAGTGAGAAAGAACAACCTCAATTTTAATAAATATTCAAAAAATTAATTTCCTTAGGGATCTAGTTGTTTTTTTATTTTTCTTGTTTGTTTTAGTTTAGTTCAGAAGACTTCTCTTTAGTAATATATAACCTAATACCTAAGGTGGTTGGTGGCATATAAGACCGTGATAATATTTTCAGTATATTTTGCTAATTTTTAAGTAGTTCAACATGATAATTTGGCATTTTATAAAATCAGCCTCTGAATGTTTTCAATCCTAACTTTTCTGTCTACTATGAATTCATAGAAGAATTGCTGTGTTGGTAGTCAGGATGTAATGATAGAAAATAGAGTACTCTTATATATGCAAGTATATTCAAGAGATATTGAGAGACCAAGTGAGCAGAGTGCCAAGCTTTGCTGCCTGTGAGGAAGAAAGATGAGACTAGACTCAGCATAAACGGGGTAGGATGATGTACTTGTTTCTCTTCCATTTTGCCCTCTTCTGTTCTTTGTTTCTCCTCATTGATAAAAGAAACCATATGACATTAACTGTCATGAAGATCAAGCAGGCAATAATCATAACTCTTTCAGGTAGAATTACTTTCAAATAAAAGTCTGAATTTTTCCTTTATCTGATAGCTTATGTGATAAAAAATAATCAATGAAATGACCTAATGTTTTTTATTTAAAAGCATCACTGATCATCTGAATAATATTCTTTTAGATAAGTAGCACTAAGGCACCATCAAATCCAAGGGACCATGTTCATTTTACCCTACTGTGATTTTCTTAAGAAAAATATGGAAATAACATAATTAGACTAAATAGTGACCACATATAAACTAGAAAAGAAGTTTAACATTCAAAATAGTCCACATTCCATTGTAGTAACAAATTGAAAATTTTGGTTGCATGGAATACCAGAAGATGATTTCTTGTTTGCATACATGCCCACTTTAGGTTTTCCTGAGCTCTGATCCTCTTATCACTTCTCTTTGGAGAAGTAAGATAGCAGAGCTCTTCATCCTAGAAAAGGAAATCAAGAATGTACAAAGCTATTTACTAGTTCTTAATGCTTCTGTTTGAAGAAAATGTGTGATGGATAATTCATTTCACAGCCACAGCTTCACACAAAATGTCTGTGAAGAAGAAATTGCCCTCTTGGGAGAGGTTGCAGACACTATCCAACTATACAGTGTATTGGGATGGAGGCCATTATGAGGTGCTACATGAACAGGTCCCCTGTTATTTCTCTTGAACTATTTCATATTACTCTCCCCTTTGTTCATGCTGTTCCTTCTACGATAGACTCTGCACCCTGAGATCTTGGTATATGTTACTCCCCCAAATATCTACATAACTACTTATATATAAATATCAATATAGCTCATGATTTTGCTTCCTTCAGGTCTTTACTCCAACACCACTTTTACTATGAGAATTTTCTTTTCTGGGTGCCCTATAAAGAAATTCAACCATTTTGATATTTCTTGTCTTCCTTTTATTTTTCTGCATTCTCTACCATACTAAATATTCTATTTATATCATTTGTGATCTATTTTCCCCTACTAGATTTTTAGTAGCATTATAACAGGAAGGTTGGTTCTTCTCTGAGCCAACATCATCTAAAGTCATTTCTGGACCAAGTTAGCCATGTAGTTTATGGTATCATTGTTTTATGAAAGAATGCGTTCATAAATGAGGGGTTCCATTCAGCTCAGCTGTTTTTTTCCCCCTGCAGCTAGTTCTCTCTTTCTGAAACATGTGGCCTTGAAGTCCTTCTCATTCCCAACCTAGACTTTTTTCTTATCCTAACATGATCTCTCCTCATCTACCTGAGACAGTTTTGAGACAGAGAAAAAGTGTTAAGTTGGATATTTTGAGATAGTTTTCTTTTTTTGGCCTTGTTTTATCATTGAAATAAATATTTGATTATAGATGAGTTATTTCAACTGTTCAGGCTTCAGGAAATTAGGCATAATAAAAACCATGACATTTATCATCAAGGTATCTGAATGTAAATTCAACTATGTTACTTTAGCAAAATATTTTGATTACATTTTCTAATATTTTATTTTAGTTTTCCTTTCAAAATTAGGCTAAGGCATCATTTTTTTTCTAGTCGGTTGTTTTGTCCTTGATCTTTACTCTGAATTCTACTCTGTATAATTGGCTTTGAGGTCCTAGGGCTGGGATCTGCTCATTATAGCTTTGCTTTGCTCTCTGACTACTTGGGAGGATCTGCCAGTAGTAAATATTTGCAGTTCTCCAGCCTGGAGGAGGAGAATGTGTTGGCTTTTTCACCTTCTTTCTGTGGGATTTCTGTCTGGTGGCAGTTCCTGTGTGTCCTACCTGTAGTTCTTCTTTACCCTGGTAACCATCTTTGAGTTCTGTCTGTCATTTTTTAACACCCATGGAACCAGCTTCCTGACACCTTTTCTTTTTCTGCTACACATTCCAGCACCCATCTTAGCTCCCACCTCTGAACCAGACCAACAGGGTCTCTCCTCTGTACTCAGAGACAAGCAGTAGCTACACAGCGGGCCTCTGTTTGAAATTTCTTGATTTTTAATATCTATAGCCTATTCCCTGTGTCCCCTGTGTCCCACAGATTAGTAGCTATTGTATGAAGTAGCTAGTTTTGTGAAGCCTTAGAGTTCTCTTTCTACCCCTTTCAATAGTTAACAATTTATACCTCTGTACTTCTCCACATTAAATTCTCTCTTCTGACCTGGCATGATGCTAATGGATACACAAGCTGTTCTGTCGAAGTTATAGTTTTCTTGTGAAGGTAAGATGATATCATTGTCTCAGAGAGCACTGTGCACAACTCAGGACTGTCTGAAAAATGAAGAAATGAGAATCACCTATGTGATATAGACTTCATTTACATCTAATAGTTGCCTCAATATTATATAATTAAATATCAATTCAGAGTGGAAAATATTTATGTCAGCATATAATAGCCCCACTCCTGAGTGCATCATAGGAAACATATAGACAAACAGGAGACTGATTTCGCTCCCTCTGTTACTAAAACATGCGTGAAGGGGATGGATGGCACAGGTTACACCCATGGGATGAAAAGTGTGTGAAGTCCAAAGTGAAGGTAACATTGTTTGACAGAACAAATTAATCAGTGTCTGGTAACCAAGTTTAGACCTGAGTCACAGAGAGCTGAGTTACAGAATCAGTTATTCAGGAGGTGCTGAATGGGGTTTGTGGTGGACTAAGTATACGGCAGAAAAGATAAAGATGGAAATGGTGAGATGGTTCTGAGTCAGAAAAATTACTGCCAAAGCAAGCCATCCTCATATTCTAATTTAAATCATTTGTGTTGCTGTTACAAACCCCCTACCCCGCATTATCACTCCTTTAGTTGAGACTACAAAGTGCACTTACCTCATGTAAATGGTTCTGGGTGTTTTGTTTGTTCACAAATCAAAGGAAAATAGCCAAAGACCAACACAGAAAGCCACATAGGGCTATTCTTAAGAAAATACCATGGAGCAGAAAAAAATCAGTTGGAAGTGAAGGTCCATGAGAGGATGGCAGAAGCTGCTAGAAATACATACTTATCTCCTACTATACAGCATAGCCACCAACGGTGGAAATTTTGCATGAAAACACAGAAAACATAGTAACCATGGCAATATGTAAGCATCCCTCTGCTTGTACAGCCCTGCTTCTACCCTAGTCATTTCTGAACATTTTTAATTTAATTTAAGAGATAGTAAAAACCATAGAAAATGACAGTTAAAGTCGACCAATTATTTACTCCTTTAAAATAAACTTTGATAGGCAAATCTATTGGAAAGTCATTGACCTGAAAGGGGTCAGGAATGTAGGTGAATAGTTTTCAGTTTCTGTTATTACCACAGTAATTATACCTTACTGTGAGCTCTATTCAGGTAACAATTTGGGAAAAACATAAAAATCAACTTTTAAAAAGTATTTTCAATATATCCAAGTCTTTAATATCATCCTGATGAGTTAAAGGCTTCTTCACTTGTCCTCACAGTTTTTGTTATTATAATTTTCCTTTCTCTCCCACCCTGTCCTATTAAACACATTCAACTACATTTTTTCCCATAAGCAAAATGTCATTTAAAATGCCCCTAGTGGTGGAATTATATAAAAGATACCCATAATATCAAGAACAACAAATGCAACAAAGACTTTTAAGATAGAATTTTTTTTACAAATCCATAAAATATGAAGTCATAATTAGCTTGGATAAAAATTATACATGTGTAGAATACATTACTCAAATATTTGGCATTTGTTAAGTTTTAAAACACTTGGGGAAAAAAAGAAAGTGACATAGTGCTGTCTAATTTAAAGTTTCTATCATTTGGAAAGAGCTATGGATCTTTGGCCAAACTCTGAAAATAAGTATTTACTCACCTTTTCCTACTTTATCAAGTATATTGGCCACCAATAATTATACTTTTCATACTGGTCAACTTGCCTAAATATATACCTATACATATATATATAAGTTTATTTCTCAAGGAACCTGAAATAGGCATGCATACAAGCAAGTTACAGTTTAGATAATTTTCTGGCTAAATGCTGACATCTAACTTTTTTATACTTTTTTATTGGTACACTGTAATTTTATATCTCAGTGAAGTACAAAGTCACACAAACCAACATGCCCACAAGTCTTGGTTTCTTTCCCTTCTGGTGCCACCCCACTAGCCATACCTAGGGGTACATAATAGTGAGGTTGGTGATAATACCTTGACACCTGGGCACAACATAATTAGAATTGTTTATTTAACCAGTTTCTTCCTTTTCCCTTCATCTTCTTCCCTTCATCACCTTCCACTATTCTAAGAGAAAACACTTGATTCTAGACTTTCTGAGACTGACTAGTCTCAGTGTAATATCCTCTAGTCCCACCCATTTTCCTTCAAATGACATAATTTTGTTCTTCATGGAAAGTAAAATTCCATCATATTCACATACATTTCCTTTTTTCATTTATCTGTTGATGGACACCTCGGTTGGTTCCATAATTTGTCTATTGTAAGTCATGCTGCTGTAACATAAGCATGCAGGCATCACTATAGTACTCTAATTATTTTGGAAAGATACCAAGGAGTGGGATAGCTGGGTCATAGGGTGCTTAGTCATTCCTAGTATTTTAAGGAACTTTTATACTGATCTCTATAGTGGTCATACTAATTTACATCCCTACCAACAATGTGTAAGAGTTTCAACTACCCCACATTCTCACTAGGATTTATTTTGTGTGTTGGGGGTAGGGGTACTGGTAATTGAACCCAGCATTCTACATCCAAGCTATACCCCCAGCCCTATTTTATTTTTATTTTTGAATCAAGCATCTCACTAGGTTGATGAGAGTCTCATTATTTGCTGAGGCTGTCCTCAAACCTGTGATCCTCTTGTCTTCCATCCCCAATACCTAAAAAAAAGTTTCTATTTCATTTAGTGTATAGTAATTCCAGAAATTTTAGCACATCCTTTTTTTACAGAGAAAAGAAAATATTACTTTGCCTGAATAAAATTCAACCAGGATCTCAGTTCAGGCTGTAGTCATCTGGAGGCTTGAGTGGGATAGAAGATTCTCTTCAAAGGTCCCTTATAGGGTTGCTGGCACAAAGCATCAACTCCTCACTACCTGGGTTTTCCATGACCTTTTTGCAACATGGCAGCTGAATTTCCCCAAGATGATCTAAGAGAGAAGGACAGAGAGAAAAATAGAGGTATAGAGTATTTTACTACCTAATCTTGCAAGTAAGATCCATCAAGAAAAGAGAAATTATTGGAGAATTTTTGAAGGCTGGCAACCACAGATGGTACCATACTTTATACAAAATATTAGTATTCATTTTATACTTAAATGGAGAGTATTTTAATTTGGGCTATTTTATAAAAGAAAATTTGGGGGCTCTGCTAGAGGCAAAAGCTATTTGGACAGGGAAAATCTACATTCAGCTCTAATTCCCTTTGGGGAAAATCCAGAATATATAAGTAACAATAAGAAATAGTTACAACTATGTGATAGGATTTTCTTCCATGCCCCTTGGGCAGGGGTCTCACTTTCTTCCCAACTTAGAGTAAACAAATCTGTGGAAAGAAACAGAAACCTCACTTTTTCTCAGACCCACCCAGTTTGTCTTTTCTGTGTTACTGCCCCTCAATTAGAGGAAAACCAGTGTGCTTTTAGTTCTGAATTCAGAACTTTATAAAATAAAAGTTTGTTGCTTAAACCGCTGTACTTTCCATCCTGCCCTGTAATGATACATATCCTCAATAATTGTTAGGATAAAATTACAAATAAAAGGCATGCTCTCAAAGTATCCCTTCTTACTTTTTTTTCCTGTATAAAATGAAAGTAAAGGAAGAAGGGAGTACACTGTTAGTACTTCTGAAAGTGGATAGATTCAGCTTTCTTAAAATAAAGCATAAAGGCAGGGCGTAGTGGCTCATACTTTTAATCCCAGAGTTTGGGAGGCTGAGACAGGAGGATTGCACAGGTTCGAAGCTAGCCTCTGCTACTTAGGCTCTCAGCAACTTAGTAAGACCCTGTTTCCAATAAAATACAAAATAGGCCTGGGAGTATAGCCTGGAGGTAGGAAGCCCCTGGGTTCCACCCCCAGTACCACACACACAAAAGTATGAGCCAGGTGTGGTGGCACATGCTTGTAATCCCAGCATTTGGGAGGCTGAGACAGGAGGATCATGGTTTGAGGACAGCCTCAGCTACTTAGTGAGGCCCTTTGCAACTCAGTTAGACACTGTTTCAAAATAAAGAATAATTTAAAAAAGGGGGAAACTGGGAGTGTAGCTCAGAGGTAGAATTCCCCTGGGTTCCATCACAAGTACCACACACACACACAAAGTGAAGCTTGAAAAAGTTAAACAAAACAATACAAAAAAATCAAGTCAAAAGAATAAAACACTACTTGTAATATATTTGCATTTTGCTCATATACTTGCAAGGCAGGAATGAATTTAGATCATTGATACTGAAACTTGTTAGCTTATTGCCCCCTTTTCAGAAAAAAATATTGTTATCCAGTTATGCATCCACTTCCCTCTTATTTTCACTCAAGGCCCCCCACTGGCACTCAAGGCTACTGCCTCATCTGGATGGGTCCAGCATTCTGATCCTTGACTTTGGAAATCTATGCTCTGAATGGAAAAGGTGCAAAAAAAGCCTCAAACTGAGAAAGAAACTGTTTTCACAAGAAGCATCTTGCCTTCTCCTGAAAAAAACCTGGACGTGAGAACACTTATGCTCTGCCATACTTCCTGGGAGACAAACTGGGGAGTGTCTTCTTATCAGAATTCAGAACACAACAGAGAGTGATGTGATGCTCTTTACACTTTTCCTGCATCAGGGAAATAAAATGACTCAGTGGTGGAATGATTGTAAACAGGCACAGATGACAAACCAGCAGGTGCCTCCATTGGCCTTGGGATCTACAAGGCCATGAGGTCTAGACTGCTAGCCATGCCCTCTAGAACTGGGACCTGTAAATTACCACTCAGGGACTTTAAATACACTTGTCTGGTTTATTTTAGTTAGTCCTAGCTATACTGTGCCTTTCATAGTATTCTTCTTGTGCTTAGTTAGCAGTTTTTAACTATTTTAGAATATTTTTTCTTCATTTGTCCTAATCATTATGCAGATAATACTAGGAAACATTGAAAACACATCTTAGCACTGCAATATTTGTATTGGGAGTTCAAATAAAGGCAAGAGATACAGAAAAAACCTGTATCATGTTTTCTGTAGCTTGAAATATTGCAGGGCTCACACTGAAGCTGAGAAAAGGACTTCCATTGTGTCAAATAATGGGTTACTTTTGCACATAATTGTTTTATAAAGATATTATGAATAATTATAAAACTATTTAGGAATCATTTTATTCTAGCTATATTTTAGGTAATTTTTAAATTTGGAAGTATTTTTATATTTTAAGCATTGAACTCAGCACTTCATAATCTGTGCATATAAAGAAAAAATTAAAAAATGCATGCTAACAATTTTTCTCCTCTCCAAAATCCCTAACCCATGTCAACCTCCTCCTCCTCCAAATCATCTCTTTTTATAATTCTTTTGCTGTCCCTGTTTGGATATGAGAAAACAGCCTTGAGGAGTTACCCACACTAAAAACTATATAGATAATGTCTGACTTGGTCTTTAACCAAGGGTTAGTGTACACTAAAATGCTGACTCTGACTCTTTCCAGCTGAGCAGGTACCTTTGGAGAAGGAGGCTTTCCTTCTTAGAGTAAGTCCAATTGTCAGACACTCTATATGGTGATGCCCTTCCCACATTTGTATCAATACCCTTTTGATAGGTGCCAATGACTTAAAGGGCTTTTTTAATCATATATCTCACCACACCCCTACAATAATTGGTCATTAAACCTTTAGTAGAATGCAAATCGTGAAACTGGTGGCAGATACAGATACAAACCTGAGAAGCTATAGTAGAAAAAAAAAAAGAAAAAAGGAAATATTTTAGTGAGACAAAGTAAGGACAGCAGAACCTACAAGATGTACTGCTTGTGTCTGATTTCCCGAGCTTACTATCGTCTGCTTTGTATTGCTGCGTGTTCTACTACCTTTGGCTATATCCATATGCCACAATTCATGCCGCCATTCTGTGTTTGATGAACATTTTGGCAATTTCTGATTGAGATTATTATTATGGATGCTGTTGTGAACATCCCTCCCTATGTCTTTTGGATGTAGATAGAAGTTCTGATAGTTGTCTTTGTAGTGATAACAGTTGGTCATGATTTTCAGCTTAGGACACATCGCCAAACATTTTTTCAAAGTGTTGTGTTAATTTATACCCATCTTGGCTGAGGCTTGGCAGTGTCTATCTTTTTATTTTAGACATTATAAGAGGTTATTTATTTAGCGTCACTGGGGATGGAACCCAGGGGCATTCCACTCCTAAGCGACACCTCCGGCCCTATTTTTTTATTCTTTCTATTTTCGAAACAGGGTCTCACTCAGTTCTGAAAGGCCTCACTTAGTAGCTGAGGCTGTCTACGAACTGCAATCCCCTTGTCTCAGCCTCCCGAATACTAGGATTCCAAGCATGTGCCAAAACTCCTAGCTCTAAGGGCTGATTTATAACACTATGAAGTTATTGCTATAATTGCAACTTACATGATGACCAATGAAGTTTACCCTTTTGACACAGCTATCGATTACTTAAATATCAGCTTTTTAAAATGTTCTTATTAGTGCATTGTAGTTATGCAATTTAATAGGATACAAGATGATGAAGACATGCATGCACACATCACCCAATTAGCCCTTACCCAATTCCCTCCCCATGTCCTCCTTCTCCCTCCTCATGTTTGACTCAGTAATTGACATTGATATGTTTGTTAAAGTACATCAAGGGCATTAGATAATTTCCCTCTTTCCCCCTTCCATTCCCTCAATTAGGTCGCCTTGTTTGCTCATTGATAGTATCTCCTTTGTCTAGAGTTCCTCTTATGACCCATTTTCTTCCTTGCTTCCACATATTGGGGAGAGCATCCAATTTCTTATTTTTGTGACTAATTTCACTTAGCATAATGTCCTCCAGTTCCATACATTTTCCTGTAAATTGTGTAATTGTGTTTTTCTTTATGGCTGAGTAAAATTTCATTGTGTACATAACCCATAGTTTTGTAATCTATTCATCTGTTGATGGACATCTTGGCTGGTTCCATAGTTTGGCAATGGTAAATTGTGCAGCTATGAACATAAATACACATGCATTAGTTTGGTAGTTTGGCTTCATTTCTTTGGCTAAATATCCAGAAGTGTTATGGCTTGATCAAATGGTAAGTTTGTTCCCATTTTTCTGAGGATTTTCCATGCTGTTTTCCAAAGTGTTTGCACTAATTTGTAATCCCACCAACAGTGTAGTAGAACTCCCACTTCTCTACATCCTTGCTAGTATTTTGTTGTTTGTGTTTTGAATGATTGCCATTCTAGTTGGAGTTAGGTGAAATTTTGGGGTAGTTTTTATTTGCATCTCTATGATTGCTAATGATACTGAGCATTTTTAATGCATTTATTGGCCATTTGAATTTCTTCTTTTGTAAAGTGTCTATTTAGTTCACTTGTCCATTACTTTTTTTTTTTTTTTTTTTTTTTTTGGTGGTACGGGTTCCTGGAAACCCTTCTACCTCCAGGCTATACTCACAGACCTATTTTATACTTTTTTTTTTTAAATTTGGAAACAGGGTCTCTTAAGCCAGCATGGCTGGCTTCGAACCTGCGCGATCCTCCTGTATCCACCTCCCAAGCAGGGGGATTACAAGTGTGCTCCACCATGCCCGGCTCTCACTTGCCCATTTTTGATTGGGTTAATTGTTTTCTTAGTGCTGAGTTTCTTGAGTTCTCTGTATATTCTAAATGTTAGTCCTCTATCAGAGGAGTAGTTGGCAAAAATCTTCTTCCATTCTGTTGGTTCTCAGTTGAGATTCTTGATAGTTTCCTTTGCTGTATAGAAGCTCTGTAGTTTCATGAAATCCCATGTATTGATTTGCCTTTTAGTTTCTTGTGCCTTTGAGGTCTTGTTGAGAATGATTTTGTCTGTGCCTGTGTGTTGCAGTGTTGGACCTATGCCCTCTTCAAGGAGCCTCAAGGTCTCTGGTATAATTTCCAAGTCTTTGATCCATCTTGAATTGACTCCTGTGCAGGGTGAAAAAGTGGGATTTATTTCCATTTTTCTTCATATGGTTAACCACTTTTGTCAACACCATTTGTTGAACAGGCTAGCTTTTTTCCAGTGTATGTTTTTGGCCCCTTTGTCAAAAATCAATTGGCTGTAAGTGTATGGATTTGTTTCTGAGTCTTCTCTTCTGCTCCATTGGTCTATCTGTTTTTGTGCCAGTACCATGCTGTTTTTATTACTATGGCTTTTGGAAGTATGGTCTTCTTATAGTTGATTTCTACTTTAGATAAGAGTTTTTGTGAAGTACTTAAGTCTTTTGGACATTTTTCTACTTGATTTTCTGTTTTTTCTTATATTGCTTTATCATTTATGGAAGATTTTAGGTTGATAATATTTAAAAAAAACATGTGAATGAAATAAAGTTATGTACATTTGTAAAACAGCAGAAGTTTATGACTTAGATGAAAACAAGTAACAATACTTAGTTACCTAGAAGAACATTTGCATTCTTATATATTTTGAGAATTAATATTTTTCATTTGTGTTTATAGCCATTAAAAATTATATATGTTAAAAAGTTACAATAATGTCACATAAGGACCCTACTCTGTCTAAAATATAGTGGGTGATATGTTTCCATTTTCTAAGTACCTCAAATGTTTTGAAAAGTATTTGTTATAAACACACTTTGTTTTAAAGAAACTACATGGGAAACTTTGATTTTTAAAGGAATTGCAATCTTCTCATTCTACCTGGATTTTAATGGGTTTATTTATTTATTTTCTTATATGTATTTTATGGTACTGGAGATGGAACCCAGGGGCATTCTCCCTCTGAGTTGTACCCCCAGCCTAATTTTTTATTCTTTATTTTGAAACAGGGTCTCACTGGGTTGCAAAGGGCCTCACTAACTTGTAGCTAAGGCTGTCCACAAACTGTGATCCTCCTGTCTCAGCCTCCCAAATGCTGAGATTACAAACATGTGCCACCTTGCCTGGCTAATGAGTTTATTTATTTGGCCAGATCTTTTTCATGTTATATTTGACACTTCTATTGTTTACAGTTTCAATAAAATCCCAAAACTGAAACATGCTCTAGGTGTCCTATGATTTTCCCTTCATAACTTTTATAATAGTTCTAGTAGTTGTCCATCATATTAAAATGTTTTATAACACAGTGCTAACAAAATTAATATTGCCAGAGTACTAATACTCATCAAATTTCCCTCTTGTCTTTCATCTTTCTTCTAAATTATTATACCACTCAAAAATATCCTTTGCATCAATTACTCCACTAGTGTAATCAAAAGTGAAAGACTATATATTAACCATACTTCTCTGAAAGTACTGTAATTCAAACAAGTGCTTCTCAAAAGCAAAGTATGAGCACAGTATGGAGAAGATACACTTGCTTATAACCTTGGTCTCCTAAAACTATCAAGGGAAAAAGTTGTCAAGATTTTGCCATAAATGATAAATCATCAAAAATATTATTGTTTGGTTTTATAAATTTAACATCCACACACATTTGTCATATCCAAAGATCTCAAAGATAATTTCAAGCTGGATAAATGGCACCTATGGTGAGGATATTATTCAAATTAAAGCCAGGATTCTGAGAATCAGTGCTTTCTTTTATGCTGAAGTTTTATCTCTTTTTTTTATCTTATAGCTTTATACAAAACAGGTATAAAAACAATCATAACAAAAGATACAGAAGGTATAAATATATAATGATTGCACTTAATTTTTATTCCCAAATAGAAGCACTGGAACAAAAACACCATCTAGAACTATAAATTGTTAAAATTTAGTGTCTTTATTTCTTCATTTTAAGCACATCTATAAGAAGGTCAAAAGCAAAAGGCTTTCGTTAACTATACAGGTTAAATTGTCCTAGCCTTTGAAAATGTGTTTTGAATAGAGAATGAATCATTGTGGATGAACATATTGGATTTGCAAGTATTTGACTGTTTTGGTACTTTATGCCTGAATGTTTTCCAACTCTCTGTACCATAGGATGCTTCCCACTCATTGAAATGTCTTACAGTTATATTCAGAGCATAGGAAACCAGGCAAGAATGTCTATCTTGCAATGAGTCCTTCTATATATAACATTCATTTGGCTGTCAAAACAGAAAAAGGCTGTCTGACAAATGTCTAAATATCCTACTGTTCATGTAGGCTCATTGTCTGAGGTTTGTGTTTTACATTTATATTTGAACATGTTTATTATATTTACTGCTCATATATAGAATTCTCATTTTAATTTTAAATAATGTTTACACTATTTTTTCAGTTATGAAAAGTCACATTTTATGTGGCAAAGATAAATTAGTTGTCCTTAGTGAAGTAGAGTTTTATATGTTCAGGAGACAAAAAGAATACATTTAAAAGCTTTATACTATTTGATTCATAGCCTTTAGTAAGACGTGATAAAAACAGTGTAAAATATAGTTTCTCTTTTTCAGCTTATTATCACATATAGAGCCATTAAATGTATCTTTCTCTGCTCCAAATAAAGTTAAATACTGTGCTTTTAATCTACAAACTTTGCTTAGATTAGATTTAGGGCTTAAAGATATGCTAGAAATTCTTAAAGTCTTCAAGTACATTCATATTCTTCTCATACATAAACTCAGGAAAAAAATGTATAAGCAAATTTTTGAAGTACCCATCCTTCTTTTTCTGTATGTTTTATTCCTTTTCTAGGATCTATTCCTGGATGTCCAGGAATCTATTCCTCTGTTATTTCCTTTCTTTTTTTCTTCTTCTTCTTCTTCTTCTTCTTCTTCTTCTTCTTCTTCTTCTTCTTCTTCTTCTTCTTCTTCTTCTTCTTCTTCTTTCTTCTTCTTCTTCTTCTTTTTTGGTGGTACTGGGGTTCCTGGAATCCCTTCTACCGCTGAGCTACACTCCCAGACCTATTTTATATTTTTTTGTTTATTTGGAAACAGGTCTCTTAAGCCAGGGAGGCTGACTTTGAACCTGAGTGATCCTCCTGTCTCCGCCTACCAAGCGCGGGGATTACAAGCGTGCACCACCACGCCCGGCTATTTCCTTTCTTTCTTGAAGGAAATCCATATAATTGATCAGTGCTTTCAATTAAGGGGACAACAGTTTTTAGTATTCTTGTGTTATTTTAATTTAAATAGAAAATCCTGGCAGATTGTGTCACTTCATATGAAGAAATAAATGCTGATGTTAAAAACTTCCTTTCTTCCTTTCTGCTTTCCTTCCTTCCTTCCTTCCTTTTTTTCCTCTGTTCCTTCATCACTGTCTGTCTGTCTCCCTCTCTTCTTTTCTTCTTTCTAAAGTCAGAACAAACTGAAACTTTTGTGTGGCTAAGGGTATTGCCAGTGGAGTGTTAGGGAAGGCTATGTTGAAAGCATTAAACATGGAGGTATGAACTAGATTTTGTGTGATGGTACATCCTCTAGACAAGTTTAGATTATCATAAGGAGGCTGGAGTTTCTGTACAGATTCAAAGGACATTTTCCAAGAGGATTTCAAAGCTGAAATCAAAGAATGAACATCATAGACAAAGTCCTTTGATCTCTAGGTTATTAGTATCCAGAAATAATTTATTGTATATGGTCTTAGTGATTTAGAGATTGACAGAATTGAAACAAAACTGCAACTCTGAGTTCAGGCCTAAATGATGTGACCAAATTCTCCCTTCTGCCTTCAAAAGATCCTGCCTAGTCGGGTGTGGTGGCATGTACCTGTAACTTCAGTGGCTCCAGAGACTCCAAAGGCTGGGTAGTAGGATCCCGAGTTCAAGGCCAAGCCAACTCAGCAAGATCTGTCTCAAAATAAATGAAAATTACTGGGGATATAGCTTAGTGGTAAAGTGCCTCTGAATTCAATATCCAATACTGGGGAAAAATGATCCTGAATTGTATTTTGGTTCTTTTGGGAATGATAACTATCCTAAGCACAGAAAAACTTTAAGGTGATGCTAAAAATTTTGACAGTAATGATCAGGAACCTAATAAAAGGGCCTCTGGAAATCTCAGGTACCTTTCCATTTAAACACAATATGCATTTCTGAGTAGAAAGGTTTTCCTGGTGCCACATATATATTTATATTTGTTTATTTATTATTTCTTAGCTTATTAACGTTTTTTATGCTTATATCTCTTTACAAAAGAAGGAACCTAGTTGATTTCATTTAAGATTTTATCCTAACACTTAAGGTACAAGTGATATAAAAACATAAATACATGGAAGTAATATTTATTACTAGGAACTAGGTTTCTTCTTTCATAAAGAGATCTGAACAAATAGTAATATTTATTACTAGGAACTAGGTTCCTTCTTTCATAAAGAGATCTGAACAAATAAGCACATTTATAGCTCTGAATCCTAACTTTTAAATGAAGAGTCCTTCTTTCAACAAGATTGCTTTTGACAACTAAGATCAGTTTGACAAAAGAGAATATTCTGGTATAATTTATTCAGTAATATTTAATAATATTTTATAATTTATAATATTATATACATCAAAAGTTATGGAGATAGCTCAACAAATACCCTCATTTTTTAAAAAGGATCAAAGGAAATTGCCTTTAGATGACTTTCCCCTTGTTTAATGCAATCAGATATAATTATTAGGGGCCTACATCTGCATTTATATACCTGAGTTAAGAATTCAAGATTAAAGAAAAAACTTTGACCTTTTTAAAATTTGCATTTTTAAAAAGATAACCAAGTATTTGGAAATCTTATATTTTTATTTGGTTACATAAGCAAATAAATAGTTTCATAAAATTTGGCATTAAAGCATATATCAAAGTATCTTTTTAAAAATTATAGTTAATTTGTGGACTTAAACCATTCCATAACTATTGTGGAAGCAAGTGTTAATATAAAAATTTAATATGGTTTAATTTCTTGTAAAAAATGAGAGTCTACCAACACATAACATAATTTTTCAACAAAGGCTAAGACCTTGATGTTTTGAAACATATTTCTTACAAGTTTGCTGTTCATAATGGCTTTCTCTATTCTCTTTATCCATAACCCTCAATATCTAGCATACATTTTATTTATTACCATAATAGTCTGAGTAATATGAGTTCTTTGAAAAAAAATTGAATGTTTGACCTGCTAATCCTAAGCTAGAACTGTGTAAATTTTCTAATAACTTTAAGAGTTTATCAACTCATCTGTTAGCTATATTTTCTATGTATATTGCTCTGGTTTGAGTGGGTGTGTCCCTCTAAAATTAATGTGTTAGAACTTCAACCCCAAGGTGATAGTATTAAAATGGTGGCATCTCTGGGGAAGAGATTAAGTTAGAAGGTATTTTGACCTCATGAGTGAAATAAAAACTCATATAAAAGAGTATTCAAGCTAGGCAAAGTGGCATATAACTATAATCCCAGTACTTAGCTGTGACAGGAGGATCTAAGGTTAAAAGTCAGCCTTAAAAATTAGACCCTCGGCAATTTAGCCAGACCTTCTTTCAAAATAAAAAATAAAAGGGGCTGGGATTTAGCTCAGATGTAGAATGCCCCTGGATTAAAGCTTCAGTTTCCCATTACCACCCCCCTTCAAAAAAAAAAAAAAAAACAAACAAAAAAAAAAACGATTCAGAGAACTGCTTGGCCTTTTATTTCCTTTCTACCATATGAATAGACAGTATTTTTTCCCTCTGGAAGATGTAACAGATAGGTACCATCTTCCATCTTGGAAGCAGAGGCTGATCCCTCACCAGACACTGAAACTGCTGGAAACTTGATCCTGGTCTTTCTAGCCTTCAGAACTGTGAGAAATAAAATTTTATTATTTACAAATTATTCAGATTCTTATATTTTGTAAGAGTAGCACAAGTACACTAAGACATATATGATAAAAAGTCATGCTGACAAGCACAGATTCATGAGTGTTATAGTTTTTTAATGAGATTTTTTATTTCAACAGTATGTAACACACTCTTGAAATATATATGTTTATATATATATGTTTGTGTATCTATAGTTATTTACTTATATATTTATAGTCACACATGATATTGTGAATGCATATACATTTATATATGTATTTTATGTATATTTTGTATGATAGTAATAGTACCTCAGGGTTTTTATAAGGAAATGTTTATATAGATTTATTTTATTTTTTCTTTCTTTTTTTTTTTTGCTGGTACTTGGGTTTCTGGAACCCTTCTACCTCTGGGCTATACTTCCAGACCTACTTTTATATGTTTTTATTTGGAAACAGGGTCTCTTAAGCCAGCGAGGCTATCTTTGAACCTGTGTGATCCTCTTGTCTCCGCCTCCCAAGCGTGAGGATTACAAGAGGGCGCCACTACACCCGGCTTATTTCCTTTTTTCCAACTTTTCTATATTAACAGATGTATTTTGCTATAACTCTTATGGTATAAACATATAAACTAGATTTTATTTTTTAACTCATTTGAGAATCTTTGTCTTTAGAAGGCAAAGTACCCAAATTTCAGATGGTATAATTAATGATCTGCTAATATCTACAACCTTCTTTTAAAATAATTTTAATCACTTACTTGATTTTTTCTTTCATTTTTTATTATTTGATAAATTGAGCATATGTTCTTCATTCTTTATTTTCTTCTCTTACAAATTTGAAATTTATAGAATAGGACATATGAATTATGACTTTATACTTTTACCATATTCATCATACACAGTAGAACATCCTTACTCTAAGGGGATACATTTCAAGATCCCCAGTGAAGGCCTGAAACTGCAGAGCATACTGAACCCTACATTTACTGCTTTTTCAGATACAGTAAAAGATATGATAAAGTATAATGTCTAAATTAGACACAGTAAAAGATTAACAATAAATAAAAAAGAGAACAATTATAATGGTATATTCTGTTAAATTGTATAAATTTACAAATTGTTTACTTCTGGAATTTTCCATGAATAAACAATTAGTTGCAGGTAGCTGATACTATGGAAAGTAACAATGTGGATGAGGGAGACTATTGTATATATTGATTAACAGAATCTACAATTAATTTATGTCTTCTAGTTCCTCCTGAAATATAAAAATAGAGTAGCTTTCAATTTTAATTTACTACTTTCCATCTTCCACATTGTGATAGTTTCAATTGTCAGTTTCCCCCAGAGGAGGCCCATGTGTAAAAGGCTTCATTCTCCCATCCTGTGGCAATATTAGGAAGAGGTGAAACCTTTAAAAGGTGGGACTTAGTGGGAAATGTTCAGGTCATTGGAGTTGTGTCCTCAAAGGGGATAGTGAGACCCCAGCCTCTCTCTTCCTCTTCTTTCTCTTTTGTTCCTGGCCATAAGGTGAGTGGTTTTATTCTTCCTCACCACTCCCTCAAAGCAACTCGGCCAGCTAATCATAGGTTGAAATCATGAATAAAAATAAACCTTTTATCTTTTGAAATTGATTATCTCAGGTATTTGTTATAGCGATGGAATGCTAACATGTATGGATATTAAGTAGTGCTTTTCAGGTGTTTTTAAAAACTAAGTTTGCAGTAGTGGAAACTCCTATCAGTATTTATTTGATCTGTCATGTAGCCAGAATTCCCAGTGTTTATTTCAAACATATTAATAATTTATGATCTGATATTGTTTCTTTTCCTAGAGATGGTACTAAAACCATGTTTTAGTTAATGAAGGGGAAACACACTTATTGAGAACACACTATGGTCTGTGTACATCTGTGGAATATAGTGATGGAAAAATATCAACCACACACTGGAGAAAACGTTATCAAAGAGTATATGGCCTCCTTTCATTCCAGATAATTTGGCAAAAGTACTTCTGTCTCTTCTGATACCTGTCTTAGTGCCTTGCTTAGCTGACCTTCTCAGCCTGTGTTTTTGATTGAGTGGAGACCAAGGGCTAGTTCTTTCTTCAGAGAGAGATATTAATACATGCTCTTTGAGACAGATGGAGATGATAGACATATCCTGGAGCACTCTAGAATTCCAGCCAAACTTTTATTTCTGCAGAAAGAATTCCAGGATAAGCACAACATCCTGAACTGTCTCACTGCAGGTTGCTGGAGAAAGTCATTGTGCTGTCTCTTCATAGTGTCTCTAATGGATTTCCTGCCAAGGCTCCTCCACTGCATCACTGCCAGATGGAAAGTTTACTAGTGGCTCCTCTCCAGATTGAGCCAGGCCATGCTTCCTCTGAGGGCTATACAGTTCAGGCTAGTTGGTTAATTAACAAGCATTTAATAAATACCTACTGTGTGTGGAGCACTCTGTATGTAATTCTGCTCTCTACCTATGCAAAACAAACTCACACACAATAAAGCTTGATTCAAATTTCCTTTCGTTAACTTCCACTACTAATTCTAAATAATATTGATCCTGTCTGTGATCATCTGAACTATACATTTTGGCATTTTAATAGATTGTCATTATTTGATTTATTATTGATGTCTCAGTGTAAACTTACTTTCTCAGCACAATTATAAGCACAAAGACTTTATTTTTTTCCATTATTTATTATACTGGAGGATTGCTCTGTGATAGATTCATTGTTGCTCAATATACATTTTCAAGAATGAGTTCTGGAAAATTATAGTCCTTATATGTTTTGAGTAAAAGGGGAAGTGTGAGTGATGGATATGACCAAATCAGAATACAAAATGCTGCTCATTCATTCATCTTGAAAAGATGTGGTACAATTTGAAAACAGTTAAGTCTTTGAGGCTTCATGTGATAAGGAAAAAGTTAAATTAGAAAAAGTTTAATTAAACTTACCCACTTGTTTGTTTAATGCAATCATATGTAATCTCCAGATATTTTATCTGAATTTAGGCATTTGAATTAGGAATTAAACATAAAAACTCAGAATTTAAATTTTGTTTTGTTTTCATTTTTATAAGAATACTTTGCTATTTTATCTTTTGTTTATAGGTAAATTTATAAATGGCAGTTCTTTTTATCTCTCTCTTTAGTGAACACCATTCAATCTTCCTTAAAACCATCATTATACAGAATAATTTTTGAGGAATACATTTCCGCATTTTTCCTGTGGTTACTGTCATTAGTATAGTCAAGATAGTTGCTACATCTGGGAAGATGGTGTCTGTTTGGTTCATGGCTATTGTGTTTGGAACATTGTGGAAGATGGCCAGCAACTTTGTGTAGGTAGTAGGTTAAGCTTTCTTACATAGCCTTGGAAGCTATGATCTCAGTGGTACAAGAAAAACAGGTGTAACATGAGGTACCCTCATGACAGTCAGGTTCTATTTATTTGATCAGATTATCTGTCAGTCTTCTTCCAAAAGAGAGTTACTGTCATTTGGTCATAATAGCTCTTATGCCAGAGCAATAAATTCAGAAGACATTTAAACCACAGTTTTCTTGTCACCAGACTGAAGCTACAAGCGTCCTGAGTGTTTGTTTGTTTGTTTGTTTGTTTTGTTTTGTTTTTTACAATATTTGTTGTAGGGAACTGGAGAGTTCACAGCATTATTTTGTCCTCTAGACACATTCTGTGGAATATTGTGCCTAAAAAATCTAAAGGGGAGAATCACCCCAATGGAAATTGTGTTTCCATGTTGGTAACATTGTCAGATAAGTCATTATAGCACTTAGGAAAACATTGAAGAAACCAAGAACTTTGCCAAATTAAAGGATAATGTAATCAATCCCCCAATAGGTTGATAAGTGATTAATGGGAGGGAAAGTATGACTTAATACTTCCTTTAATATCAATAGTTTTCTGTCATCCTATTGAAACTATTATATTTTTTAACTGTCATTTCTTGCTTCTTATTTTAAAAATAGTTTTAAGCATTAAACTAGCTTTTTTTCTTCAATGCTGGCCCTACCTTGGCAGCCACGTGACTCACAGGCTCTGCGCCATTTTCACGGTAAACCACAATGGCGAAGGTGGACTTGATTTTACATTAGTCATCCTCTACTCAGGGCTACTGCAACTGATTCTACCCCAGACTCTTTGTCTCTGACTTTTCTGCAGCACTCATATACACTAAACAAGGTAACTGAAATACTGTCCAATTTGCAGAATAAAGCCATGCTTTAAGTTTTACTATGTTTTTAAAAAGAGGGATAATTCTTTTTTGACTACATCTTTGCAATGCTTTCCTCTGACTATTCATTTAGGACACTGTCAAAGCAGCTCCCTGATGAAATTTGTCTATTTATAGTAAATGTTTCACTTCATGGAAGCCTGCTGAAATGGAAAACATTTTGAAAATAAATGAAACATAGAATATGTTTGAAGACTATGCATGGCCAGATTTAGCAAATGCTGATAGGTTAGAAATTCCTGATGTTTTAAAGAGAAAAGGGAAAAATATAGTTCTATCTATAAAATATTTAATTTCCCACATTCTATCTCATTTTTACTGATACAAAGATTAAGGCCTGAGAAGTTGTCCCAGGGAGTCTAATTTATCTAAAAAAAAAATTCCAGTTAAGCAAATAACCTTTAACAACACCAATAAAAATGTACAAATGGTATCTTTACATTTAACTCTGTTCTCACTAAAATATTATGGGATCCTATTTATTCTTTTTTTGTTGATACCCATAATTTTTTAGACCTCAGAATTTGAACTATATATAAATCAAAGCAGAGCCATTAGAATAAATAAGTGAAAACTTATGCAGCAACTATTTGTGATAAAACAAGCCATCTTATTATCCACATACAGTCTGAGCCTTTTTGCTACTTTCTCATCTCGAGCAGAAATCAATTTGACTCTCTTCTACGTCAATAGAACATCTCCTAGGTGAACCCCTGAGGTGGGTATGTAAAGGGTATCTGATTTTTTCATTAATGCAAAGCTATTAAAGCTATAAATAGGAATTAATAGCATTCATCGCAGATGAACTTCTCTAGAAAATAGTATACAGGAAAAAAAAAAAAGACAATTTCCCATTAAGCCTGGCATTTAAGGATGCAAGGTGATCTAAAAATTATAGCATGGAAATGTAGGTTCTAAAGATGAAAATGGCACAATGTGGTCAGGACTGAAGAATTTACTCTTTTCAGATCAAGTTTAATTTTGCTTTTCCTATAAATGCATATGAGTATATTTGCTACTCTAAAAATACATCCTGTTTATTTACTTGCCACAAATGTCTGATGAGTCACTGCACAAAGTTTGGGATATATAAAAATGAAATTTGAACATTGAATGAAATTGCAGTAAAAGTAAATATAGTGTTTTAAAATAAACTATAAAGGTAAAACATCTTGAGACATTTTAAGGCTATCCTTGCCTGGTTGGTAAACAGGGTATTTATGATTGTCTTTTTTTTAACAATTTTTTATTGAACATAAGTAGTATACATTTACACTATATTTGGTGCCCTCTCCCCCCCCAGCCCCCGTTTTCTCCCCCCCCCACCAATGGTTGTCCAGGTTAACCATGTCTTATTCATAATTTTACACATGTTCAGGTGTAGACCCTCATTAATCAAGATCTGCCTTTCTCCTCTCCTATCTTTCCATTAAAACTTAGCTAGTATTTCCTCTCTAATATCTGGGGTCCTACTGGTATCCTTTGTGTTTTCTAGTTTGGGCATATTAGAGGAAACATGTGTATCTTCTCCTTCTGTGCTTGGCTGATCTCACTTAACATGATGCTCTCCAGGGCTTTCCATCTTCTTGCAAATGATATGATTTTGTTCTTCTTTATGGCTGAATAGAATTCCATTGTGTGCCTTTCCCACAGTTTTGCTATCCATTCATGTGTTGATGGTGATCTGGGTTGGTTCCATATTTTGGCGATTACAAATTGTGCTGCTATGAACATAGGTATGCATATGTTGCTGTATTTCTCTGAATTCAACCCCTTTGGAAAGATACCCAGGAGTGGTATAGCTGGATCATATGGTGGATCTATTCCCACCTTTCTTAGGAATCTCCACACAGATCTCCATAGTGGCTGAACTAGTTTGCATTCCCACCAACAGTGTAAAAGAGTTCCTCTTTCCCCGCATCCTCGCCAGCATTTGTTTGTTTTTTTTTTATGATTGTCTTTTGTTTGTTTGTTCTCCCTATTTCCCATTTGAGATGTTGGCTTGTTCTAGCAAGTAGTTTCTGAGACAAACCATCTTTCCAGTTGTCAAACATTAAGTGGCTGGGATCCTTTCCATTACTTGTAGTTCTCTATATGATACTTGGAAATTAGGAGTTTTGCCATCAAACGTGAGATTCTGAATTGGGAGGGAGGACATATATTGTGGAATTTAATTACATGGACAATATAAACATTTGTTCAATTCAAAAGCATCCAACTGGGCGTGGAAATCTCACTATAAAAACCTTAATGCACAGATAACCAACTTGTAGGTTATCATTTTCACTCACAAGGCTATGCATTTCACCATTTCATTGTTTGATATTTTGAACTATTAGAAAGTTTTCCATTTTAGTTCATATGCCTCTTTGTGATATTATATGTTCATCCTGTCCGTGTTATCTATAGTCACTACACTAAATCCATTACATTTGTTTTTGATAAGATAGACTATACCTATTTGCTAAATATCCTATCTTGCTAAGCATGGTGGTACATTTCTGTAATACCACTACTTGTGAAGCTGAGACAGGAGACAGGATCTCAGATTTAAGACCAGCCTCAGCAATGTAATGAGACTCTCAGCAATCTAGTGAGACTGTTTGAAAACAAAACAAAACCAAAAAACCCAAAATGGACTGAGTGTGTAGCTCAGAGGTAAAATGCCCCTGGATGATTCAGTAACACACACACACACACACACACACACACACACACACACACTCACAAATTCAATCTTTAAAAATTTCTCTTATAATGTGATTAAATCACATTATAAGAACTTTTTTCTTTTCCCAGGTTTTATAGCCATATGAAAAAAGTAGCTAAACAGGCTTCCTAACATAATTAATAATTCCCATGTAATATATTAGTCCTGCCCAACTATTTTGTCCAAAAAATCATCTGTAATTTACCTTATGGTGACTCTCCTGCTTCAGATTGTGATTTTTCACTACCAGTCCAATTCCTGAATACTTCCAGTTTTTTAATTTGATGTGCTTCCCAGGGTTACCTCTTATAGGGCATCATATTTGCTTCATCTTACAAAAACCAGCTTTGACGAATCCTATGCCAATTCCAAGCCTCAAGAAGGACAGCTTTGGCCAGAATTCTAATCCCAGGAGCGGTGGCTAGGTAGAGCTTAAATTAATATTGAGTTTTTATGATTCCATAAGCCATGCCCAACTAAATTGGATTTACCTTATTGGCCAAGAACATTATTTACTCAATATCCAAATCTGCCTCAAAAGAAAATATGTATTTAATAAAAGTAGTATTTCCTGATAGATTCATTATCATCACTATCACCATACAAAGACATTATTATGTTGAGACCTCATATTATAAAGGCCAAGAGTCCAACTCAAAATATTAAAACTCCAAATTAGAATATACACCTGAATTTACTTTTACTCTCTTGAGGGATAAGATGATGTTAAGTTTAGGATCTCAAAGAGCTTATAATCTAATGAAAGGAATAAATGACAATTATAGTGTTATTTGATCAATACTTTGAAAAGATAAATACTCTGTGCTATAAAGGAATATAAAATGGGACCCAACCAGGGGCTATGGGACATTTACCCTGGAGAATGTAAAACCTGAGCTAAGCTATAATTTAAGAATAGGAGTTAGCCAGACAAAGGTGAAAAGATGGACCAGGCAGAAGCAACTAATGAACCTTGTCACAGAGCTAAGGGACTATGGTCCCCTAGGGGTTGCCAGCAATGTAGAAAATAGAGTAAAAGCCTGGTGAGAGAGAGACCTGTAAAATGTGCAGGTATCAGACAACAAAACACCTGAAAAAATAGCCAAAAACATCTGCATTGGGAATGGAAAGTCACTCAAAACCTAAGGCAGGGGAGAGATGCTATCTCATTTGGAAGAGTAATGTGAACAGTGGACTTGAGAAACATGTAATTAAAGGCAGGAAACCAGTAAAGTTCCATGAAGAGAAGGGCTGTCAGAGTAATTTTAGTGAGAAATAAAACTTTCTGCAATGGCAAGTATAGAGTGGAAGCTCTGTAAAGATGGGGATTTCTGCCTCTTTTACTCACTGCTTTGGTCCTAAGTGCCTAGAATTGTGCCTAGCACATAGGGTGCACTTTTAAAAATATTTTTTAAAAAAGGATGAAAGGGAGGGAGGTAAAGAGGGTAGAAGAAGATACAATTGAAAATGTGGTGTGAATTTGTTCGAACCCCCCCAATTCCACTCCTGAATGGAATGGAACTGTGACTGTCTTCTGTATTTCTATCTTTTTAATAAATTCCTTTAAATCTTCAGAACAAAAAAGAAAATGTGTTAAAATAATCCATTGATAGCTCTTTTAGACTTACACATTGGGAGACTACTCCATGTTTCTGCTTTGGTAAAATGGGAAAAAAGTGTTTCCTTTCACTAAGTCAAAGAATACAGAAAAAGTAATAAGTATGAGGAGTATATAAACATACTATTAGAAGCCAGAAGTTATGTTTAATACCAGAAATATAAGAGTAAAATAAAGCATGGTACATGCTTCTATAGAACTTATAGTCTTATGTGGTTCAAACATACAAATATATACATACAATGAATGTACATAATAGGGATTATTTAATGGGGAATATCAGTTAGGTGCCAACAAGATAATTAGTGGAGAAAGAAGTCAACTACTTCTGCTTGGGTGATGAAAAATATCTGTTAAAAATAAAGCTATAGCCAGACATGATAGTATATACTTGTAAGTTGGTGGCCAGCCTCAGCTACTTAGTGGGGCCCTCTACAATTTAATGACTCTTTTTCAAAAAATAAGGAATAAAAAATAAGTTTGGGAGTATAGCTCAGAGGTAGAATGCCCCTGGCTTCAATCCCTAGAACCATAAATAAATAAATACATACATACATACATACATACATACATACATACATACATAAATACATAAATAAATCTGAAGCTATGACATAAAATTTTTAAGGAGAAGCTATATGAAGGCCAGTGGAAGACTGATAAAGGTAGAAAAAAGAGCTTATCATGTTCAAGGACAAAGGCTAATGTGTCTAGATTATAATCCAAGAAATTTCAGGTAGGAAATTTTTTAAAATTGGAGTAAGGAAACTGGAATTCTTTATGAATGATATTTATAAACATGATAGCATCTAGAGGGATATGCTTTAGTGATCAGAGACTGAAAGATAAGAATTAAAATTATCAGATATGGTAGTTCCAAATGATTGCAAAGTCCTAGATGTGATGTGAGTACAATGAAGAGACATTGCAAAAGTTATCAGAATGAGTATGTCAAAGAACACAGTTAAATGATTGTCCTCATGTTCTTTGAAGAATAGAAAATAACACCTTGTTCTATTATTAGAGTTTTACTAATTTATAAATGGACAAAAAAGGCTTATTTAAAACATTATGAATTCTTAGTTTTTTTTAATTACACAAGGTATAAAGAGAAATTTGGTGCACTTTACCTTTTTTTTTTAGTGCTGGGGATGGAACTCAAGGACATTCTACCACCAACCTTCACCCCCAGCCCTATTGTTTTGTATTCCTTATTTTGAAACATGCTCTCACTGAGTTGCAAAGGGCCTCACTATGTAGCTGAGGCTGTCCATGAACTGCAATTCTCCTGTCTCAGCCTCCTAAATACTGGGATTACAAGCATGAGCCACCATGCCTAGCTTACTTTTTTATTCTGTAGCATAGCAGAAATAAATAATCTAGTCTTAAAATACTTAGAAGCAGAGATTTCCAAATTTTTCTGGTAATAAGAATCATGTATGAAACTCATTAAAAATGGGGACTTCCGGGAAGATGGCGACCGAGAAAAGTGGGGCTTAAGAGCCCCGCTAACAACTAATCTCCATTACCACAAAATCAGCGCCTTTCATAGCCAGAAAACACCATCACCAGAGAAACAAAAAATCACCAGGCTCCAGAGAGAAAGCAGACTGAGAACAGAGCTCAGAGCCACAGAGGAGATACACCGGCCTCACGCCCGAGGCCGCAGCAGCAGCGCCATACTGCTGGCGGCAGCGGCGAGTTCACCGGACGGCTACAGCAAGCCGAGGTGAGCCGCTGCAGAACAGCCAGGCAGGATTTCTCGCCACAGGTAAAATCTAAAGCTCCCAGTGGCTGAGCTCAGCACACGCTGCAGGGATTCAGAGTGGAAATCAAAACCAAGAAGAAATACGCCAGCCTCACAGCCGAGGGCGTATCAGTGGCGCCATATTGCCACTGGTGGCAGCAGCAGAGAATTCACCGAATCCAGTACAGCTACATCTGCGTACTCAAGAACAGTGAGTCAAATTGCGGGCCACAGAGGAGAAATCCCAATTCTGTACTCCCTGGGACTTGACCCAGTGGGGGAAGGGCGGTGGCAGAGATATCACACCATAGGAGAACGTGCAACCTGGCACCCCCCACAGTCTAAAGCAGCCTCTATTGACTCTCTGGGTCGGAGACTCTGTGATACAACCCAGTAAAGGAGTAGTGGGGTCTGAGATACTACAGACTCGAGATCCAGAACACCTTAAGTGAAGTCATAGTGACCCAAGGGAAGAACCCAGAGAAGGCACAAACTTCCTAAATCATGGGAAAGAGGAATAATACTGGAGTAATGAATGCCCACAACCCCACAACATCAGAACCCGATAAAACAGAAATTCAGAGATTTCTAAGAAAATAACTGTAGAAATAATAGAGGTGCTTTGAAAAGAACTCAGAGAGAGCCAAAAAGAGATAAAGGATGCAATTAATGAAGTAAAGTCCTCAATTCAAAGCACAAACAACCGATTAGACCACATGGAGAACAGAATCTCGCTCTTAGAAGATGATAATTCCAAAAATGAACGCAGTTTCTAATCTAGGAAAAAATATCCGACAGCAGGAATGTGACAATGAAGAAATATGGGCCCATTTTAAGAGAGCTAACCTAAGAATAATTGGAATAGAGGAGGGAAAAGAAAGTGAAACCAAAGGAATCAACAATCTCTTCAAGGAAGTAATAGCAGAAAATTTTCCAAACATAGAGCAAGAGGTTGATACACAGGTCCAGGAAACTTATAGAACTCCCTTTAGACAGGATCGGAGAAGAGGATCCCCACACCACATAATTGTCAAAATGACCAATGTGGAAGCCAAGCAGAGAATCTTAAAGGCAACAAAAACAAAGGGCCAAGTGACATTCAGAGGCAAACCAATTAGAATCACTCCAGACTTCCCAAACCAAGTCATGAAAGCCAGAAGGGCTTGGAGTAACATATTCCAAACTCTGAAAGAAAACAACTTCCAGCCAAAAATTTCCTACCCAGCAAAACTTTCTATCAAATTAGATGGAGAAATAAGAAGCTTCCATGACAAACAGAAACTGAAGGAATTTATGTCTTCAAAACCAGCACTAGAGAAAATACTCAGAGATTAACTACAAAGAAGAAATAGGTAACACACACCAGAACCAGAGAAACAAGAGTTTCCATCCAACAGACAACTAAGACTGGTTATCTGTGGAGATTCATTATTTATGTTAGTCTTTTACCTATCTCTAAATGGTATTGTTTGCCTTTATTGTTGTTAATTTTTAGGATTTCTAGTTGGAATATTAATATACCTTCAGATATAGCATTTGGAAATATTTTATCCCATTCTATTAGTAACTTTTAACTCTGTTTACATTGTCTTTGGATATACAATTTTTTTTTTTAGGGAGTTTGTATACTCTTCTGTTGCCTGTGCCATTGAAATCATATCCAAGAAATCACTGCCAATTTCAATGTTGTGAGGTTTTATGACCCAGATTTTCTCCTAAAAGTTTATAGTCTTAAGATTTATATTTAGGTCTTTTATCTATTTTGAGTTAATATTTGTATATGGGATTAGGTAAGGGTCCAATTTTATTCTTTTCCATGTAATTATTATGTTTCAACAATATTTAGTTAAAAGATTATTATTTCCACCACCAAATGTTCGTGGAAACCTTGTCAAAAATAACTTGACAATATAGGGAAGAATTTAGCTCTAGGCTTTTATTTAACTCCAATGGTTTATATATCTGCCTTTAGAATAGTACTACACTGTTTCAATTATTGTAGCTTTATATGGTTTGAAATCAGAAAATATATATCTTCTAGCTTTGTTCTTTTTCAAGATCGTTTTGGGTATCTAGAGTCCATTTTCCATATTAGGATAGATTTTTTTTCTGAAAAATAAATATATAAATATATGATAGTTTCACCTAAAAAAAAATAGAAAAAAATATTCTCTGGTAAGAAAGAAAGTAAAAAGTAATATTGAAATGTTATCTTTAAGTCATCAAAAGCTTGGTATCAGACAAATGAAACTGTTATGTGAGATTATCATTTTTAATTTTGGATAAATTGCTATAATACTAGATATCAACCACGAAGCCAAGCATGGGAGGGAGGGATGGGGAGAGAATGGGGTGGGGTTCGCGTGGGGGCTGACTGGGCGATGTGTGCATGTATGTCTACAAATGTTTGTATCCCACTATGTTGTATGAATACAGTGCACCAATTAAAAAAATGAATTCTTAAAAAAAAATAAATAAAATAAAATAAAATAAAAATGGGCAGTCTTGAGTTCATTCCAGATTTGCTGAATCACAATTTCCAGATGTAGTATTTGAAATATTTTATTTGTAGCAAGAATTCTAAATATTTCTGAAGATCAGATATGTAATGGAAACAAAACATAAGAGCCAGAATACAGGGATTCCAAGCCCCCCTTTTTGCTAAACTGATTTAAGCTTTTGCTTTTTGCTAAACTGATTTAGGCTTTTGATCCAATTACTTAATCTTCCTTGGATCTTGGTTTGATCTTACAAAATGATTTTTTGAGGCCTTACCATATAACAGATTCCTCTCTTTTACACTTCTTTGGATGGTCTGTGTAGGAATTTTCCCATATACTTTAAATCCGTAGTTAAAACTTTGTAACTTCAGGCAATATAAAAAGCAAGCAAACAAATAGCTAGATAAAAATGACCTACTAAAGATTCCTAGAAATTGTAAGCTAGCACTATTTCTTTCTGATAGTTTCAAGTTTCAAGTAATGGCCATTAACCATATTTTTAAAAGATTTTAATCTCATTCTTTTCTGACCCTCTTCAGTAATTTCTAATGAAAGAAATTAATCAAATGGAAAAAGAACTGAGTAAAAATGAGCATTTTTATAGACAAAATGTATTTTTTATGTATGTGTGTGGTGCTGGGGATTGAACCCAGGGGAATTCTACTTCCAAACCATTCCCAGCCTGATTTTTTATTCTTTATTTTTGAAACAAGGTCTCACTAAGTTGCAGAGTGCCTCACTAAGTATCCGTGGCTGGCCTTGAACCTGAATTCTCTTGTCTCAGCCTCTCAATTATTGGAATTACAAGCGTGCGCCACCATACCCAACTCAAAATGTATTTTTAAGATAACTATTCCTATTGGTCAGACTGTACTATAGAATATGAATTATTTACTGCTATAATATAAATTAACTTGATTAATTTTGGTTATCAAATAAGAACTGTGAATATTATATTAAAACATGAGAATAAGGAATTTAGCTCAGACACCAATGAAATACAGACATTCAGGTCCGGGCCTCTGGCCCCGACCCTGGGCGGGTGGGCAGGCGCTGGCGGGGCACCCCTAGGCGACCCCCTTTCCACCCGGAAGGACCCTGTGGTCCAGGCCTCTGGCCCCAACCCTGTGCGGGTGGGCAGGCGCTGGCAGGACACCCTTCGGTGACCCTCCTTCCACCGGGAAGAACCCTGTGGTCCGGGCCTCTGGCCCCGACCCAGTAAGGGTTGGCAGGCACTGGCAGGCACCCTTCAGCGACCCCCTCTCCACCCGGAAGGACCTTGTGGTCCAGGCCTCTGGCCCCGACCCTGGGTGGGTGAGCAGGTGCTGGCGGGGCACCCCTAGGCGACCCTATCCCCACCCAGAAGGACCCTGTGGTCTGGGCCTCTGGCCCTGACCCTGTGCGGGTGGACAGGCGCTGGCGGAACACCCCTAGGCGACCCCTCCCCACCCAGAAGGACCCTGTGGTCCGGGCCTCTGGCCCCGACCCTGGGCGGGTGACAGGCGCTGGTGGGGCACCCCTAGGTGACCCCCTTTCAACCCAGAAGGACCCTGTAAAAAAGGAAAAGAAAAAGAAATAAGGAAAGTATCGGAGAGGGGTCAAGGAGGCCGTGGCAGATGCCAGGATACTGGAAATTAGACAAAACTTATCCAAATGAACTGAAATTATTGGAAAGATTCCCCGCTAAGGAGGACTGCTTCTTCTCTACATTGTTAAGAATCTTGGACATCACCTGTAAGGAGAGAGACTTTAGCGGAGACCAAGGAGAAAGGCAGTGCTGAAAGCAGTCTCCGTGTTGGCAGTGGAGACTTGTATTCAGGAGAAGCAGAAATTGGAGCCTACCAACCTTATTTTATTTTTGGGGGGGAAATTACACCAAAGGTCGAATGCTACCGTTGTGCATGCTTAGGAACACTGGACAACATTCAGAGTGGAAAAAGAGCTTGGGAAAGATTTGAAACAGTGGAGGCAGTGGCAATGGCAGTGGCCAGTACTCAGGGAAGACAGAGATCTGATGCATTACACCTGGATCCTTTGAAGTAATGACCCCAGAGGTAGAATTCTACTACCACCACGCACTCTCGAGAATGTGGGACAAATAGTTGGGCGAAGAGGGTGCTCGGATTAGAGCCTGACGAGGGGTGAGGCCGGCAACGGACACAGTAAAGCTGGGATTGGAGTTTGTCGTGAGGCAAGGCCGGTGCTGGAGCCTCCGAGGCCGGGATCGGAGCCTGCCGAGTGGTTAGGGCAGTTCTGCGGCCAGTGAAGCCGGGATCAGAGCCTGCTGAGGGGTTAGGCTGTTGCCGGGGTCAGTGGCTGGCATCGGAGCCTTCCATGAAGCAAGGCCACTATTGAGGCCTCCGAGGCCGGAATTGGAGCTTGCTGATGGGTTAGGCTGGTGCTGGGGCCAGCGAGGCCAGGATTGGAGCCTGCCATGAGGCAAGGCCAGTGCTGGGGTCTCCAAGGCCGGGATCAGAGCCTGCCAAGGAGTCAGGCCGGTGCCAGGGCCAGCGTGGCCAGGATGGGAGCCTGCCATGAGGCAAGGCCAGTGCTGGGGCCTTCGAGGCCGGGATCAGAGCCTGCTGAGAGGTTAGGCCGGTGCTGGAGCTAGCGAGGCCAGCATTCGGAGCCTGCCGTGAGACAAGGCCGGTGCTGGGGCCTCTGAGGCCAGGATTGGAGCCTGCTGAGGGGTTAGGCCGGTACCGGGTTCAGCGGCCTGCTTTGGAGCCTGCCATGAGGCAAGGCCGGTGCTGGGGCCTCCGAGGCTGGGATTGGAGTCTGCCAAGCGGTTATGCCAGTGCCAGGACCAGCGGCCAGCATCGGAGCCTTCTGTGAGGCAAGGCCGCTATTGAGGCCTCCAAGGCCGGGATTGGAGCCTGCTGAGGGGTTAGGCAGGTGCTGGGGCCAGCGAGGTCGGGATTGGAGCCTGCCGCGAGGCAAGGCTGGTGCCGGGGTCTCGGAGGCCAGGATTGGAGCCTGCCAAGGGGTTAGGCCGGTGCCAGGGCCAGCAGCCAGCATCTGAGCCTTCGATGAAGCAAGGCCACTACTGAGGCCTCTGAGGCCTGGATCGGAGCCTGCCGAGGGGTTAGGCCGATGCCAGGGCCATCGGCTAGCATCAGCGCCTGCCGTGAGGAAGGCTGGTGCTGGGCCTCCAAGGCTGGGATCGGAGCCAGCTGAGGGGTTAGGCCGGTATCGGGGCCAGTGAGACCAGAATCAGGGCCTCCCATGAGGCAATGCCGCTGCTTGAGCCAGCGAGGTCTGGATCAGTCCACCGGGTAGACAGGCCACAACTGGGGCCGTCAAGAGTGGGATCGGTATTTGCAATGCGGCATGCACAGAGAAATATCGCAGAAAATTAAAACCAGAATCTTCCACTAATCAGTAATAACTAGGAGGAAAGGAGCAACAGGAAGTGGTCGAGCTATAGAAAGGGCCCTATAGTGAAGCAATTAAGGTAACCAATCAGAGGGTATGGAATAGGGGAGGATGGAGCCTCTTTAAAAAGCAGGAGGTACATAAACATATGTATCAAAGTTAATCACCAAACAAGCATGGTATCGAGGGAGGGGGAGGGAATGGGATGGGGACTGGATGAGGGCTAATTGGATGATGTGTGCTTGTATATCCTCTCAAGTCTTGTATTTCAATGTGATGTATGATTTCAATGCACCAATAAAAATAAATTTAAAAAAATAAAAAATAAAAAAGCCAAAAAAAAAAAAAAAAGGAATACGGACATTCAGTGAGTTCTGAAAAATTCCATTTCTGAGTGTCCAGTGCATATAGCTGTGTTCTGCCTCCAAATATCCAGGAGGAAACCTTTTAGCATTGAGGCCTGGAATCAGAATACAAAGGAAGCACACTACAGGTGTGATGATGGGAAGATTTATCCCATTCCATATCACACTCAGTGCTAGGTTCCCTGCCTACATTACAGTCTGATTTGAAATATTAGTCTTCCCTGTTTACTACAAACAGCTTGAGGACAAAGACCAGAAGTTCAAGACAAAAATCATCTTACTTTCATTGGTATAGGGGAAACCTGGACACTTCAACAAGATGTACTATTTTTTTTCCATATACAGTGACTTTAGAAAAAGAGGAATTAGAACTTCTTGAATTTACCATATGTGTTTATAAATTTGAAAAAAAAATGTTTGTTTAATTGAAAAGGCTTGACTTCTTTGTCCTTTCTTTTCCATGAACCTGACACACATAGCCATATGTCAGATCCAAAACACAGGACAAAAATGCAAGTTGATGGGTCTCTAGTGACAACATGGAATTTGAAGTTCTAAGAACTAGATGTTAACTAAATGTTCATTGAAAAACTGAACTGCAACTTGCCAAGGTCAGAGAGTGACATTTTCATAAATTAATGCTATCAGAGGTTGCTGGTATTTTCAGAATTGTCTTATTTGAAAGCAGCAGAAATTCCAATAGAGGTCATGCTGATTATGCTGGGAGCAAATCTCAAGGTTTTCAATGCATGTAAGAATTTTCTTTGAATAAATAATGATAAAACTCAGACTTTTTTGTACATGCTAAAAATGTTTATATTTTTAGAGTCTCTTCAGTTATTTCAAAATATGGTCTTCTTTCTAGATATTTAAGCTTACAAATATTTTTGTAGTGTTTTTATCTAGAAATAATGAAAATCTTAAACTGGAAATCTCAGTGTGATTGATAATAGATTTGAATTTAAACTGGACAATGAATAAGAAATGACAAGAAAGATAGTGATAAAATGATAGAGGCTAATGGATAGAGAAGAACAAATTTTCTACTCATATTTAGGGGAGCTCTAAACACAGAAGTTGATCAGAATTTATTTGGCTTTTATCATTTGTCATTAGGTCAATAAATACAGAATATTCTGAAGCCATAATACAGATTATGATTTCAGATTTTTATTAAACCATTTTATTATGCTAAAAAAAAGGGAATGATGACAGCTCCTTTGAGACACAGGGCGCATAATTTGGAAATCAGAATAGGGAATTTTAATTTGGCTGTTATTTTCCTGATCATGTCTTTATCTACCAGAACTCATATCATCTTATTTAACCCATCCCCTTAAACCTCTGCAAGATGGGATTTCAAGAAAATGGTCAACCCCTCCTGGCCAGAGAGCTTCAACTGCAGGAGGGATCTAGGCTAGGAGTCGACAACTTTTTCAGCAGCAAATCTACAGTCTATTTCAGGGAAACAGACAAAGCAATATTGGGAATGAGAAATTGGAGTTGTGCTTACTAACATGTAAGATGTTATTGTTGTCCAGCCCCTTCACATAAGGCATAGGAAGTGTGACCCACAGGTACCTCCTAGACCTGCCCAGGATCAGACAGGCCTAGAATCATCAGTAGTTGCCACAAGACCCTAGGTCCTGTTAGAGGCTATGAATATGCTTTCTCCTATCTTGGGCAGTAGCACTCCTTGTACAGGAAAATAGAAAAGAACAAACTGAAATGGTAACACTGAGCTGTCACAAAATAAATTAAATTTGAAAGTAAGTAAACAAACCTAAGCAGCACATTCCCAGAAAAGGAATGGGAAACCCATTTGCACTTGCAAATACTCCCCATTGAGTCCTTTATTCCCTTTAGCATATAGAATGTCTGTCTCTAGTCTTCCTTCTACAGACCTCAATTATTTTGTTTTTCTCACTATGAATAGTCTTTTCCCTTAAGTCATATTCTGATAGATAGCTCTGTTCTGACACCCTTTGTCTCATCCCCAGACAGATGCCTCTTGCTTGTGAGGTGGCAGAGAGAAAAAAAAAAATTTTTTTTTAAGTTCAAGCTGTTAAAGCAGACAGTGTTCTTTCTCTTGGATTCTCTCCTGAAACCTTTAAATCTCTAAGCAACAATAGGCTCAGTTGACAGTCCTAATCTGAGATGTTTAAGAGGATTTTACAAAAGATTTGGCTTTTGTTCGCTCTTGGTTGATATTGGGAATAAGGAAAGAGTATTTATTTCTGGCCTTGCAAACAAAAGGTTTCAGAACTTGCTTTGGGAATAGAGCTAGTGATTGGGAATAGATGCTTCCATTTCATCCCTCTCATTGGAGCATCTCTGATGTTACACTACAAAGCTTGCTGAAGAGTGGTCTGTCTCTCAGTAACAAGTAAATGAAAGAAATTAATGACCGATAGTTTATCCTGTACTTGTCACAACTAACTCGAATTACTTTGGGCAAATGCATTTCCATTATTATCACATGTCATACATTGATAAAAGTATATGGGAATGACTATTTTTAAATGCATATATCAATGTATTTATGTATATTATATGTGTATAACATTTAATCCACTGGAAAACAGTAACGGATCTAGAATGGATCTAGAGAGTAAAAGTTTAGTTATATTTGCAAATGAGCTGGAAACACTTTGAGCCACATATTACTCAGTCTCAGCACACCCATTGCTCATTTCTTTTACTATCCAGCCATCTATCCATCTGTTTTAAAATAATTTATTGAAGAATGTATGGTAGTGTATTCCTGTAGTCCCAGTACTTTGAAGGCTGAAACAGCTGTTTGGAGGACAGCTTCTGCAACCTAGAAAGGCCCTGTTTCAAAACAAAAATAAAAAATAAAAAAGGCTGAGGGCAAAGCTTGGCTGTAGAACATCCCTTGGTTCAATCCCCAGTACCAAACACTCACAGACTCACAAAAAGTGATTTACTGAATTTCAATTGCATGAACTTTTTTTTTTTAACATATAAACTTAATTGTTACAGTTGGGGAACTGTTCCAGGGAACCTGTTAGGCTCCCAAAACTCTGTGTGTGTGTGTGTGTGTGTGTGTGTGTGTGTGTGTGTGTGTGAGAGAGAGAGAGAGAGAGAGAGAGAGAGAGAAAGAGAGAGAGAGAGAAGAAGAAGAAGAAGAAGAAGAAGAAGAAGAAGAAGAAGAAGAAGAAGAGGAGGAGGAGGAGGAGGAGGAGGAGGAGGAGGAGGAGGAGGAGGAGGAGGAGAAGGAGAGAGGGGAGAGAGGAGGAGGAGGAGGAGGAGGAGGAGGAGGAGAAGGAGAGAGGGGAGAGAGGAGGAGGAGGAGGAGGAGGAGGAGAGAGGGGAGAGAGGGGAGAGAGGAGAGAGAGGAGAAGGAGGAGAGAGGAGAGAGGAGAGAGGAGAAAGGAGAGAGAGAGATAGCCACGGGTTCCTGTTCTAAACTAGGTATAAAAAACTCTAGTCCAACCTCTTGCTGAAAACACTAGCTCAAACTCTTGCTGAAAGCTTAAATGAGTTTATTAATACAAAGATGGAAAGATAGAATATAGTTTAATACATCCCTATACTATCCCTAACCCAAGATAGTATAGGGGGTGACTTGAATTCACCAGAGTTCTAAATACAAATCAGTTTTTATAGATACATAGTCCCCCATCTTGCTCTACTAGGCAATCCTTTGAACTAGGTGTAAGTGCAAGTCTGCCTCTTAACTCCCTGGAGGCCCCTTTTGTTATGATTATGGGGATTTCTGGCTAAGCCAAAAAACCTTATGGCCTTACTGCAGGTGTAATCCTAGGTTTCTTTGTTAGGAACAGAATAATTCACAAGGTCAGGGGCCCTGTGGTATCTGTTCTCCTTTCACAGAGATCAGTACCCTCCTCCCACACTCCAGGGGAATTCTTAGCTTTTTGATATAGATGTCATTTTTATGCAAACCTGTTTTAATTTTTTAAATTTTTTTCCATATTTTATTTTATTTATAAGTGGAACATATTGAAAATAGTGTACATTTAGATTGTGCTTCGTGCCCTCTCTCCCCCCACTTCTCTTCCCCCCTCCCAATAAAGAGTGTCCAGGTTAACCATGTTTTATTTATACTATTACACATATTTGGATGTAGCTCCTCCATTGAACAATGTCAACTTTCTTCCTCTCCTATCCTTCCATTCTAGCTTTGTTGAGATTTCCCCTCCATCATCTGGAGTCCCTCTGGTATTACCACTAATCCCTAGCTTGGGCATATTAGAGAAAACATATGTCCCTTCTCTTTCTGTGCTTGACTAATCTTACTTAACATTATGTGCTTCAGTTCCTTCCATCTTCTTGCAAATGCTATTATCTTATTATTCTTTATAGCTGAATAGAATTCCATTGTGTGCATTTCCCATAATTTTGCAATCCATTCATCTGTTGATGGAGATCTAGGTTGGTTCCATATTTTGGCTATTATAAACTGTGCTGCTATGAACATGGGTATGCATATGTTAATGTATTTCTCTGATTTCAACCCCTTTGGAAAGATACCTAGCAGTGGTATAGCCGGATCAAATGGTGGCTCTATTCCCAGTTTTCTAAGAAATCTCCACACTGATCTCCATAGCGGCTGAACTACTTTGCACTCCCACCAACAGTGTAAAAGAGTTCCTCTTTCCCTACATCCTCACCAGCATTTGTTGTTGTTTTATTTCTTTATGCTTGCCACTCTGATTGGGGTTTGATGGAATCTCAGTGTAGTTTTGATTTGTATCTCTCTGATGGCTAGTGATGTCGAACATCTTTTCATGTACCTATTGTCCATTTGTATCTCTTCTTTTGTGAAATGTCTATTCAGTTCAGTTGCCCATTTCTTGATTGGGTTGTTTGTGTTGCTAGTGTAGAGTCTTTTGAGCTTTTGTGTATTCTGGATATTAGCCCCCTATCAGAGTGGTGGCTGGTAAAGGTCCTCTCCCATTCTGTAGGCTTCCTCTTTAGGTTCTTGATGGTTTTTTTTTTTTTTTTTTTTTTTTTTTTGATGAGAAGAAACTTTTTAGTTTGATGAAATCCCACTTATGAATTCTTGCTTTAATTTCCTGCACTTTGGAAGTTGTATTGAGAACGTTACTGCCTGTGTCTATATGTTGGAGTGTTGATCCTATGCCTTTTTCTAATAAATTCACAGTCTCTGGTCTAATTTCTAAGTCTTTGATTCATCTCGAGTTGATACCTATGCATGGTGAGAAGGATTCAGATCCAACTTTCTACAAATGGATAGCCAGTTCTCCCAGCACCATTTGTTGAAAAGGCTGTCTTTACTCCAGCGTAAGAGTTTGGCCCCTTTGTCAAAGATCAATTGACTATAGATGTGTGGGTTTTTTTTTGTTTTTGTTTTTGTTTTTGTATCTTCTATTCTGTTCCACTGGTGAGTCTGCCTATTATTGTGCCAATACCATGCTGCTTTTACTACTATTACTCTATAGTATAATTTGAAGTCTGGGATTGTGATGCCCCCTGCCTGGTTCTTGTTGTTGAGAATTGCTTTGGCTATTCTGGGTCTTTTCTTTCTCCATAAAATATTCAAAACTGATTTTCCCAGCTCTATGAGAAATGTTGTTGGTATTTTAATGGGGATTGCATTGAACCTATAGATCACTTTTGACTGAATGGCCATTTTGATGATATTTATTCTACCTATCCATGAGCAAGGGAGATCTTTCCATCTTCCAAGGTCTTCTTCAATGTCTTTATTTAATGTTTTGTAGTTTCCTCTGTAGAGGTCTTTTACATCTTTGGTTAGGTTTATTCCTAGGTATTTTATTGGTTTAGAGGTTATAGTAAATGGAATAGTTTTCCTTATTTCTTTTGTTGTGGACTCATTGTTGGCATAAAGAAAAGCAACTGAATTATTTACATTGATTTTGTATCCTACAATTTTGCTCAATTGGTTACTCAGCTCTAGTACTCTTTTGGTTGAGTTCATTGGATCTTCTAGATAAAGAATCTTATCCTCTGCAAATAAGGATAGTTTTAATTCCTCTCTTCCTATTTGAATTCCTTTGATTTCCTTCTCTTGTCTTATTGCTGTGGCAAGAGTCTCAAGGACTATATTGAAAAGGAGTGGTGATAATGGGCATCCTTGTCTTATTCCTGACTTTAAAGGGAATTCTTGCAGTTTTTCTCCATTCAATATAATGTTAGGTTTGGGTTTATTGTATATAGCTTTAATGATGTTGAAATATGTTCCTTCTATTCCAATTTTCTGCAGTGCTTTTATTTATTTTTATTTTTATTTTTTTTTTATTTTTTATTTCTGGTGGTACTGGGGTCCCTGGAAGCCCTTCTTCCTCCGGGCTACACTCCCAGACCTATTTTTATATTTTTGAAACAGGGTCTCTTATGCCAGCACGGCTGGCTTCGAACCTGCGCGATCCTCCTGTCTCCGCCTCCCAAGCGCGGGGATTACAAGTGTGCGCCACCACGCCCTGCTCTGCAGTGCTTTTAACATAACTGGGTGTTGGATTTTGTTGAATGCTCTTTCAGCATCTATTGATATGATCATGTGGTTTTTGTTCTTAGTTCTATTTATGTGGTGAATAACATTTATTGATTTGCAAATGTTGAACCAGCCTTGCTTTTCTGGGATGAAACCAACTTGGTCATGGTGTACAATTCTTTTGATATGGTTTTGAAAGCATATAGCTAGTGTTTTGTTTAGAATTTTTGCATCTGTGTTCATGAACAATATTGGTCTGAAATTTTCCTTTCTTGAAATAACTTTATTTGGTTTGGGGACTAATGTGATACTGCCCTCATAGAAGGAATTAGGGAGAATTCCATTTCTTTCAATTTCCCGGAACAAGTTCTGAAGTATTGGTATTAGTTCTTCATTGAAAGTTTTGTATAATTCAGCTGGGAACACACCAGGGCCAGGGCTTTTCTTTGATGGCAGAATTTTGATTGCTGTTTCTATTTCTTTGTTTATTATTGGTTGGTTTAGGCTTGCTATGTCCTCTTGGTTGTATTTAGGTAGGTTATATGTGCTTAGAAATCTATCAATTTCTTCCTTGTTTTCCAATCTTTTGGGATATAAATTCTCAAAATAGTTTCTGATAATCCTTTGAATTTCCCTTCTATCTGTGGTGATATCTCCTTTTTCATTTCTGATTGTAATAACTTGAGTTGATTCTGTATTTCTTTTGATTAGATCGGCCAGGGGTTTGTCAATCCTATTAATCTTCTCAAAGAACTAGGTGTTTTATTGTTGTTGTTGATTCTTTGAATTGTTTTTTTGTTCTCTATTTCATTTATTTCTGCTTTGATTTTAATAATTTCTTGCCTTCTGCTGGCTTTGGGATTAGACTGTTGCAGTCTTTATAGGTTCTTGAGTTGTGTCCTTAGGTTGTTTGCTTGATGACTTTCAGTTCTTCTTATGTGGGCACTCAATGCTATGAACTTTCCTCTCAATACTGCCTTCAAAGTGTACCATAGATTTTGGTAAATTGTTTCTCTATTTTCATTTAATTTGAGAATTTTTTTTTATTTCTCCCCTAATTTCTGATCTTACCCACTCATCGTTTAAGAGTGTATCATTCAGCCGCGCATCATGGTGCACGCTTGTAATCCCAGCTTTCAGGAGACTGAGACTGGGGGATCACAGTTCGCAGACACCTCAGCTACTTAGTGAGGCCCTTTAAAACTCAGCGAGACCTGGTTTCAAAATAAAGAATAAAAATAGGGCAGGGGGTATAGCTTGGAGGTCAAATGCCCCTGGGTTCCATCCCCAGACCCACAAAAATAAAACAAAAAGCAAAAAACAACAACAACAAAAAAGTGCATCACTCAATCTCCATATATTTAAATAGTTTATTTTGGGTTTCCTGTTGTTGATTTCTATTTTCATTCCCTTATGGTCTGAAAAGATACAGGGGATTATATTACATCTTTTGAATTTGCTGATGCTTGCTTTGTATCCCAGAATGTGATCTATTTTGGAGAATGTGCCATGGGCTGCTGAGAAGAATGTATATTCTGTTGTTCCTGGTTGAAATATTCTGTATATATCTATTAAGTCCATTTGGTTTATAGTTTTCATTAGTTCTGAAGAGTCTTTACTCATCTTTTGCCTTGAAGTTCTATCCAGTGCTATGAAAGGTATATTGAAGTCTCTCACTATTACTGTATTTGGGTATATTTGAGATCTGATGTCCAAGAGGGTTTTACAAATATGGCTGCAAGCAAATTCAGGTCATAAACATTTACTATCATTATATCTTATTGGTGGATTGTTTCTTTTAATAAAAGGAAGTGCCCTTCTTTTTCTCTTCTGATGTGTTTTAGCTTAAAGTCTGTTTTGTTGGATATCAGTGTTGCTACTACTGCCCATTTTTGGTCTCTACTGGCATGATATATCTTTTGCCATCCTTTCAGTCTGTGAATGCCTTTTGCTGTAAGATGAGTTTCTTGCAAATAGCATATATTTGGATTGTATATTTTTTAATTTATATTTTATTGGTGCACTGTATTCATACATCATAATGAGATAAAAACTTGTGTAGACATACATGCACACATTGCCCAGTTAGCCCCTACCCAATCCCCACCCCATTCCCTCCCCATCCCTTCTTCCCATGCTTGGTTTAGTGGTTGACATCTAATATAGCAGTTTATCCAAAATTAACAATGATAATCTCACATAACAGATTCATCTGTCTGGTATCAAATTTTTGATCACTTAGAGATAACATTTCAGTATTTCTTTTTGCTTTCTTTCTTACCAGAGGATATTTTTTCTTTTTTTTTAAGGTAAAACTATTGTACATTTATTTTTTTTCAGAAAAAGTCTATCTTAACAAGAAATATGAACGCCAAATTCCCAAAATACTCTCAAAAAAAAAATAAAGCTAGTAGATGTACATTTTCTGATTTCAAACCTTATAGAGCTACAATTATTGAAATAGTGTAGTACTACTGTAAAGGCAGATATATAAACCAGTAGAGTAAAATAAAAAGCCTAGAAATAGATTCTTCCATATATGGTCAAGTTATTTTTGACAAAGTTTCCAAGAATATTTGGTGAAGGAAATAGTAATCTTTTCACTAAATAGTTAAAAGATAATAATTACATGAAAAATAATGAGATTGGACCCTTACCTAACACCATATACAAATATTAACTCAAACTAGATAAAAGACCTAAATGTAAATCTTAAGACTATAAACTTTTAGAAGAAAACCTGGGTCATAACACTTCATAACATTGAAATTGGCAGTGATTTCTTGATATGATTTCAAAGGCACAGGCAACAAAAGAATAAAGAAACTTCCTAAAAAATAAAAAAAAAATATATTACAATGTAAACAGAGTTAAAAGTTACTGATAGAATGGGATAAAATATTTCCAAATGCTATATATGAAGATATATTAATATTCCAAATAGAAATCCTAAAAATTAGCAACCATAAAAACAAACAATACAATTTAGAAATAGGTAAAAGACTGAAATAAATAATGAATCTCCAAAGATTTTAACCTATAAACACATGAATATATTCTTCTTTGCTTAGTTGTCTGCTGGATGGAAAATCTTGTTTCTCTGGTTCTGGTGTATATTACCTATTTCTTCTTTGTAGTTAATCTTTTTGAGTATTTTCTCTAGTGCTGGTTTTGAAGACATAAATTCCTTCAGTTTCTGTTTGTCATGGAAGCTTCTTATTTCCCCATCTAATTTGATAGATAGTTTTGCTGGGTAGGAAATTTTTGGCTGGAAGTTGTTTTCTTTCAGAGTTTGGAATATGTTACTCCAAGCCCTTCTTACTTTCATGACTTGGTTTGGGAAGTCTGGAGTGATTTTAATTTGTTTGCCTCTAAATGTCACTTGTCCTTTTGTTTTTGTCGCCTTTAATATTCTCTGCTTGGCTTCCACACTGGTCATTTTGACAATTATGTGGCGTGGGGATCCTCTTCTCTTATCCTGTCTAAATGGAGTTCTATAAGTTTCCTGGACCTGTGTATCGACCTCTTGCTCTGTTTGGAAAATTTTCTTTCTTTGATGTCTATGTTGGTCATTTTGATTGTTATATGGTGTGGGGACATTCTTCTTTAATATTTTCTTAGTGGTATTCTGTATGTCTCCTGAACGTGAAGATCCAAATCTCTTTCTATGTTTGGAAAATTCTCTGAAATTATTTCTTTTAGATTATGGATGCCCTTGGTCTGTATCTCTCTACCTTCTTCATTGCCTTTTATCTGTAAGTTAGGACGCTTCATATTGTCCCATAGTTGTTGGATATTTAGGTTTTGTTGCTGTACTGGCTTCTGTATGATGTTGACTGTGTTTTCGGTTTTGAATGAACTATCTTCTAACTGTGATATTCTACTTTCCATATTCATCTAATCTTCCTGAATTTCTTTCTATTGCTGTCTTCTTTTCATTTATTGACTCTTTCATTTCATTCCAGACCTCTTTCTGATTCTTAGTGTTTCTATTTCCTCCTTCATTTCCTGTAGACTTGCTTTAAAGCCTTTCATCATATTGTATATCAAGATTCTTGATATACATTCTTGCATTTCTTGTAGGTCAGTATTCGTAATTTCTGTTCTCTCTTCATTATTCCTGGTTCTCATATTTTCAGTGTTCTCAGTCCTGTTTTTCTGATGTCTACCCATCGTTTGAGAAAATTATGTCTAATCCAATATTAGTATTAGGAATTTAGAGATATTAACGGTTCAGCAGTGCTTTTTCCAATGTTGAGGGTTGGGTGATGGGGGAGGAGCCAGGGTGATATGTATAGGAGTTGAATTAGGTAGAGAATATGTTTAGGTTATGTAAGAATTTAAGTATGATAAGGTAATATCTTGTTGAGAATGAGAGAGAGTTAAATAGTAGGACTCTTGTACATAGTAGAGTATTTAGGTATGGAAATATGAAATACTTTAATATTAAACAAGGAGCTATAGTATGGGAAAAAGTTTTGAGGGAAGATAGTAGATAGACTAGAGTAGGGAAGATTGTAAGAGGGGTTGGGGAGGAGCAAACAATCACAAAGTATCAACACAAGATACAAAAGCTATTATATAATCAACTAAAAAATCAAATGGAAGAGGAAAAAGAAAAAAAGAGGAAGAGGAAAAAAGGACAAGAATAAAATAAAATAAAAAGCACTAGTGACTGTGTGAGACCAGAAAACAAAGCAAACTATCAAATATAAAAAAAAACAAATAAAAGTAAATAAAGAAGGGGAAAAAAGAACAAGACAACAATAACAACAATAACAAAACCCAGTCCTACTAATTTATGAATATGGGGTCGGGTCCATATAATATTTGAATGTCTGATTACTGTGGGTAGCTTTCAGAGTATAATCCAATGTCTCTTAATTTGCTCTGTACTCTTTTTTCAGCATCTTAAGCTATTCTCTGGGTGTTTAGACACCTTTCTTGCCTTTGACATCGTTGGGTTTAGGTGTCAGGGCATCTGGTGTCACTGTTAATAAATTCTGTACAAGTCCTGGGATCTGTGTATTTCCAGCCTGTAGTAAGTGCCTCTGCACTCCCCACCCTAGACTCAGGCCTGTGCTTCCCTACCGCAGGGGTGGGCTGGGTGCATGGCTATCACTGGACCCAGGTGTGGGTGGGCGCAGATGCCTAGTGCCTGGTCCAGGTCTCAGGCAGGGTGCCCAGGGCTAGAGCCGGACTCAGGGCACAGGCTGGGCACTCTTGGCTAGAGGCCGAGTCTCAGGGCAGGCGCAAACAGCCAGCGGTGTGTCTGGGGTGCAGGGCGGGCACAGATAGGTCTGGGGGCATAGGCAGAGTGCAGGGTCTAGTACTTGTCTCTGGCTCAGGCAGGGCCCACAAGGGTAGCACTAGGTCCCAGGGCATGGGGCAGGCATGAATAGCTAGTGCTGGATCCGGGTCACAAGCTGAGGGCCAAGGCTAGCTCCCGGTCTCAGGGTGCAGGTGGGGCACACACAGATATCACCGTCCTGGGGAGCAGGTACAGCCCATGAGATTAGGGCCCGGGCTTGTTCAGGGCGTGCAGGCTAGGCGCACAAGGTAAGCATCGAGTCTAGGGGTGCAGGTGACACAGACAACTAGCGTGGGTCCTGGGGTATGGGCAGGGCACATGAGGATAGTGCTGCATCCTGGGGTGAGAGACAGGCGCCCAGGGCTAGTGCTGGACCTGGGATGCACACTAAGACCCGCAGCTTCTCTGGACGCACTCAGATACCTGGCTTTCTTGATCCAGGTGTCTGGAGGACTTGCTGTGCCACTGTGGTCCTGTCTTTGGTGAGCACACAGGCTTCTAGCTTGGGCACTGTTCCCTGCTTATGATGTTGGAGCTCTGTCTGTTTTCAAACTCTCGGGTTATTTTGCCACAGTGGTGTCAGTCAGGTCCAGGGATTACGGTTTGGGCTGGCAACTTGCGCTGGCACCGGCAGGCAGCCCGGTTGTGTCTGCAGCAGATCTGACGCTTGAACGTTTTTATTTTTATTTTTTTATTTTTTGCAGTGGATCTCACAATTCCGTGTTTCTGGATTCCTTCCGCCGAGGTTTCTGGATCTGTTTTGGTTTCTGGGATATATTTATTTTGTTGGTGAAGACGCTGCCTTCTCAGTAGTTGAACTTTATTTATTTCGGCTACTGAGAAGTGCTGTGTCTCGCAGTCACCTTTGAATCCTCCATGCAAACCTGTTTTTAAATGTGAAGGTCCTAGGTCACAACTCCTCTATCCACTTGCTAATTACTTTTAGTGATGGTACTTTGCATTATAACAGCTACCTGAGTGGTGGCAGTAACCAGGCCCTGTTTTCTTTTTATATTTGAAGCCCACTTTTGATGAACCAATTTTTGGTACATTAATATCAAAACTTTTTTTGACTATTTTTAAGCCATTTCCTAATACTAGTACATTAATATATACTTCCAGTCTTTAATTTTCTATTTGGCTTCATTTTATATACATATTTAGATATCTTTTTTTGCATTCTTTTATTCTCTTTTGAGGAGAAGCCTATCTATTGCTTCTACACAATCTCATGCAATTACATTTCTTTTCATGTGTAAAGAATCAGTGAACTTTTTCATACCATTTTCCCTTAACGGTAAGGTAAAATGGGCACTGGGTTACATCTTCCCAGTGTCCTCAGGAACACTCATTTAACTTCACTTACTACTTTAGAGTGTCCATTGGAGCTCATAAAATGATAACTTTAAGACTGATGCTTTCACTTGATGACTTTAGAACTTACCCCAGAAACAAGGTCCCTCTGACTTTCTCTTGTTTCTCCCTGCTCCCTGCCCTGCAATGTCCTTTAACTATTTACCCAACCCAATCTGCTAAAAGAGGAACATAATTGCTTACACTCTTCTTAGTGAAATAACACTAACCAAGGAAGACTAAATCTCATCATAGGAAGGAAGATGGCTTTCTGTCAACACATCTAGACAGACTTTTGTCACATGCCACAGTTCCTTTTTTTTCTTAGGCCATTGTATGTTCTTTAAGCCCATTGAGTACCTTTAAAATTAATTGGGATCTCCTGATATTTCCACTATGCCCCTCTCCAATAGAAAAGGAGGTATATAAGTTTCTAAATTGTGTAGGACTAGTGAATTAATTGTCTTTGACAGTTTAAGTGAAACTTTAGAGGGCTGTGTGGAAACTTCTCTTTGTCCTCCTAATGCTTTTTGTCTATTTCATAATTCTCAGTATTTTTTCTTTTAAACATGTATCCAACTGCTTCCTTATCATCTGCCTGTCTGCCAAACTTCTCCCTCAACCATTGTCTCAGGTTCCATTAAGATGAAAATCCAGTGAAACAAGTATGATATAGGACACAATTTATTGACAAGGTTTTTGATTGTTTTGAACTCTCTCTGAGCTAGAAACCCAGCCCCATTTTATTTTTTGTTTTGAAACAGGATCTCCCAGGTCTTCTGAGAGTCTTGCTGGTTTGCTGAGGCTGTCCTCGAATCTACAGATCCTCCTGTGTCAGCCTCTCAAATATTACAGGCATGTGACACTATGCCTGGCCTAAACTCAAACATTTTTATAAGTACTTGTTCAGCTCGATAATATTTTTCCAAAGCCTTATCATTTCATTCTAATCTAGATTCTATTAATTAGGTGGATTATTATTTCCTCTTGGTTAATTTCTCTCTAACTGTGGATATCTTCCACAAATATGATTAGACTAACCCAATATTTATGATGTGATTTTCCAAAGTCTCCTTGTTTAAAAATTAAACTCAGCAAAGATTAATTCAATAATAACTTTATTTTAATAATCAAGGATTTTTGTAAGTTAATAGCTGTAAAGAGTCAAGGTTCATCCTAGGATTTGATCATTTAATCAACAAATATTTGTTAACCACTTACATTGTCTTGGATTGTGTAAACAGACAAATCAGATATGGTCTCTATTTCATGTAACTTAATAGACTAGCAGAACCAATAAAACACTGTTTAACTGGAATTTATAGATCAATGGAAAAGATAATAAAATAGTTATAATGTATATTTTTACATTCTCAAATAAATAGGTAAAGGGATAAATAATAAGATGGTTAAGTCATCAAGGAAGACAATGATAGAATATTTAAGTTGAGATCTAAAGGGTTGAAAAACATGGTAAACCAGACAGAGTAGAGGAAGAATATGGTGCCACTGAATGAGAAAGAATGTTCAAATCTCCAAGGTGGGAAATACTTTCACAAGCTCTAGGAATACTCATAGAAATACCAATTCATATATTAATATCATTAGAAAATGTAATGTACTCATGAGCTCTTTTAGCTCAAAGACAGATGTACTTCCAGAGTGTCAAAATCAAGCTGCCCTAACATTCACATAACCAAGACTCTACTATGGACAAGGTTCAGAGATTTGTGGATCCTGACCTAATTCTGCTGAAACACTTTAAAACCTGATCATCATCTATAGTACAATATCATTCTGAAGCCTAATAATATTAGCTTTGTAAGTTAAAGTATTAGCCTTTCCACAATGAAATGTTAATAGATTTATCAACAACATGGTTTATTACTATTGTGTCAATAATTCCTGAACTATTTGTTATATTTCAATTAAAAACTCACACATTTACTGCCTAGGCCTTTCGCCAAAAATTACTGAAATATTAAATCACAACCTCTTCCCCTTTTTTGTGGTACTGGGGATGGAACCCAGAGGCATTCTACATCTGAGCTACACCCCCAGTCCTATTTTATTTTTTACTTTGAAGCAGGACCTAAGTTGCGGAGGGCTTTGCTAAGTTCCTGAGGCTCTACATGATCCTGCAATCCTCTTGTCTCACTCATAAGTACTAGGATTATAAGAACATGTTACCATGCCCATAAAAAGATAAATTAAAAAAAGAATGAAAATTTATTTCATTACTCCTAAAACAGTAGGAATATTTTTATTGTAATTATATCATTTTCCAGTACTATATTTTTACTCTAATCATCTAATTAACATCAATTAATCTCTGTTCAACAATTATTAGTCCAACTCAGACTTAGCAAATTATAACAATTCCTAATATATCCAAAGATGAGCCTGACCTCTTACTGAATCTCACTCACTCTATTTAGTGGCTCAACAAATTTATCAAGAGTTATTATCCTACTCATTTATATCCTCTATTTCTTTACTAATAAAGTTATAAGCAGCTATGTCATTATGAGCAGGAAGTACTTGCTGGATTCTTCCACAAAACAAAAGCATCATTAGATCTCTTCTTACCACAAAGAACAACATTCCTACTTATTCCTATAATAGTGATTATTGACATCAGTAACCTTGTTGTTCAACCTCTATTCAAGGAGCCAGCCTGCCTAATGTGTAGTAGACAAGGAGGCAACAGACATAGATAAATCTTAAGAAATAGGCAAGAATCAGATATTATTCAGGAATTTGCAGGTTGAGATAAAGCCATGCAAAGAATTTGGAATTTCAGAACTGAAAGTATAATGGTAGGTCCTTGGAGGGATTTTTACAAATGAGCAGCATGTTCATATTTATGTTTACTGAAAGTAACAGACTGTCCTGTGCATCATGGATGGGAGATGGTAAAGATTGAAATCAGTGAAACAGTTACCACATAAACCAAGTGACCTGCAATAATAGTCTAAATCAAACTGATGTCAGAAGAGATGCTGAGGAAAATCAAAGATATTTTTAAATAAATTAATTAATGACTTGAGATGGATTATGCACTGGGGTGAAAATGATAAATAAGAAAAGATAGAGCCAGGTATGGTGGAGCATGCTTGCTTGTAATCCCAGTACTTGGGATTTTGAGATGGGAAGATCTCAGGTTAAAGGCCAGCCTTAACACTAAGTTAGGGAGGCCCTCAGCAACTTAGTAAAACCCTGTCTCAAAATAAAAAATAAAAAGAACTGTGGGTGTAACTCAGAGGTAGAATGCATCTGGGTCCAATCTAATACCAAAAAACTAAAAACCAAAAGTGTGGGGAGCTCAGGAAAGCTGACTTAAACAACCAGAGGTATGGTGGTACTAATTGTTGAGATGGAGACATCTGGGAGAAAAACAGGTCAGGAGAGAGGGATGGTATATTAAAAGCTTAATTTTGAAAATTTTGTTTGAAACAGAAAAAAGATGTATTGTTTAAAAGATGATATATAAAGCTGGAACAGACTGCTATTTGGAGACTAAGATATAAATTAGAAATCTTGAATGAAATATTTACTAAAAACACTAAGACGAGCAGGGCGAGGTGATACATGCTTATAATCCCAGCATTGGGGAGGCTGAAACAGGAGGACTATGTTTCATGGACAGCCTCAGCTACTTAGTGAGGCCTTTTGCAAATCAGTGAGACCCTGTTTCTAAATAAGGAATAAAAAATAGGACTGGGGGTATAGCTCGGAGGTAAAATGCACCTAGGTTCCATACCCAGTACAGAAACAAAACAAAATGAAACAAACAAACAAACAACAACAACAACAAAAATAACAACAGAAAACTCCACTAAAACAATATAGGAATCCAGCAATAATCTGAAACTTTGCAATTTTATATTCTTAGATTTATTGTTTTGGTAGTGCTGGGGATTGCACACAGGAACATTATACCTACAAGCTACACCCCAGTCCTACTTAATTTTTATTTGGAAACAGGGTCTTGCTAAGTTGCTGAAAGCCTCCCTAAATTGCTGAGGTTGGCCTTGAATTTAGAAGCCTCCTGTCTCACCCTCTCAAGAACTGGGATTACATATATGTGCCACCATGCACAACACAGCAGTTATTATACTCTTCTACATTCATGTCATAAATTTCTAATTTAAAAATGCTTCAAAATTCCTATCACTACTTTCAACAGTATGTATCTGACCTTAGAACTCAGAATGAGGCAGAATCAGTAACATAGTCTACATATGTTGAAAGATAAGATGGCTCTTAGTACACAAGTGGCTGAAATCACTGTTTTGAGGGGAGACATGAAATCATCTACATAGAAATACACAGAAAGATCTCTGACATTTACTTTCCATTGTTAGTTGCAACATGGTTTCTTAAAAGTTAAAACTAATAATGAAAGTGAAAAGATATATGAATTTTCCCAGTGGTATTCAAAACCTGTGATAACAGTAACATGCTTTATCTGCCCCATCCAACACTTCAGCTACTACTGAGCACTGGAATTCTGGCTAGTGTTACTGGGGAACTGAGTTTTAAGTCTAATTTAATTTAAATTAATTTCAACTTAACTTTAAAGAGCTACATGTGGCTAGCAAAACAATACAGGTTTTGATTGCTTAAAAAGTAATGAAACAACACTATTGTAGAAATGGCAAAGATATTTCTCATCTGAAAAAGCCTATTTGGGGCCTTTTTTGGAGGGAGGGCAAGTGTCTTGTAGATATCTTTTGCTCTGTTACAACATTTTCTGCAAATCTATAATACACTTACCTTCTTTATTAGTCTGGCTAGTGATTTTATGTTGTTTGTAGAAAGGAGGGTATTTCCCCTAGTGTAAAAAGTATCCTAATTAAGATAGATAAGTCATGCTGTTTTTGTTTATGTCACAATTTTCCCTGTAGCTAGAATTAAATGATTCTGTCAAAGGGCAATGCTAGTGTTTGATGGCTTTTAATATTTTTGTCCATATCAAAGGACTAAATAAATGCAATCAATATTTTCAATTCCTAACTCTCTAGTAATTATTCCAATAAAGAGATATTCATGCTACCAAGCATCAATACATGTTCTTCATAGTCCTAATAAATCTGTTCCCAGAAAATAAACCATGTTCAGCTAGGGCTTTAGAGAGAATATTAGCAAACACAAAGCTCAGAATGTGATTAACCAAACAATTCAGCACACAGGGCTTACAAAATATGGATTTTAAAACCCAAACACTTAATGAGAACTATCAAGAAATAAGAATCATATCCCCCGAGGGGCAGCATATTATATTTGGGTTCCTCCTTAGTCAAATAACTCAAATAAGAAGTTTAAATAGCATCAGCTATTCACAAGAACTCATTCTATAAATGTCTACCTTGTAAAATAAAATCAACTACAAAATAACAATGATAATAATATCCAAGAGTTATTGTGCATACTGACTCTATTTTAAAGCTATACACAAATCCTCATAAGAACCCCATAAGGTAGATACCTTTTCATTTCCATAAGTCAATTGAGGTGGGAAGGATATGGTACTTGTCAAATTTCAGGTGTGTCTTTATTCCAGACCCACACTTCTTGTTCATTACACTTAAAAGATAAATTACTACGTATTGACTAGTCATTAACAAAGCTGCTCTTAACAAGGCAATGCCAACCTCCTTCCTATTTCAGTTTGATTAATATAAGCATCTTACAAACCTTTCTTAGTAAGCTTTAACTAGCTTAGCCTGTTAGATAGACTAAATTTTTTTAACAAATGGCTAGCAGTTTTACCTGGTAAAATCTTCAAGGCTATAGAAGAAAGTGAAAAATAAATGTTTTAGCACTCATTCAAGAACTATGTGAAATTAGAATCTTTCTCTCTCTCTCTCTCTCTCTCTCTCTCTCTCTCTCTCTCTCTCTCACACACACACACACACACACACACACCAATCACATCCACACACATAAAATAATTGGTTCTTTTAAGTCCAGTAGTTCACATCCCATATGCAGATCCATTTGTACAAGAAACACTAAAGATACAAGGAAGATATTCAGATCTAATTATCAAATTACATGAATAGGCATTACATCATCAAAGTATATTCATATTTGTTGGGGTATAAGACTATTTGAATTGCATGTTTTATATATATATATATATATATATATATATGATATCTCAGTCTATGCTTACATTCTGAAATGATGCCATAATCAAGTCAAACTATATAACCGTCATATAAATGCTACATGTGCATGTTACTAGGGATTGAACCAAGGAGTTCTACTTTGGAGGCACACACACCCCCCCCCAGCCATATTTTATTTTTTATTTTGAAAGAGGGTCACTCTAGGTTGTGGAGTTTTTCTGTACATTGCTGAGGCTGTCTCTGAACCTGTGATCCTCCTGTTTCAGCCTCCCAAATACTGAAATAACAGGAGTATACTACCACTGTATCAATGCTTTAAAAAAGGGAAAGGGCTCCTTGAATTGAGGAGAGCTCAGATGGATTTATGAAATGGTGGAATTTAAATTTTGCCTTGATGGATTTTAACTTTTTATTGGTACATTGTAGTCATACATCTTAATGGAGTACAAGATAGTAGAGGCATACATGCACACATCACCCAATTAGGCCTTACCCAATTCCCTCCCCATTCCTTCCCCCTCCTTCCTTCTCATGTTTGGCTTAGTGATTGACTTTGATGTTTGATAATGTACATCATGAACATTAGAGAATTTCCCTCTTCTCCCCTCTTACCCCTTCTGGTCACTTTATTTGCTCATCTATAGTATCCCCTTCTTTGCTCTAGAGTTCCTTCTATGACCCATTATTCTTTACAGTCCAGATGGGTGAGAAACAGAAAAGTGTTGCATTAGTCAGCTGAAAGTACTACAATAAGATACTAAATACTAAGTGACTTCGGCATCACACAGTTCTGGGAAGTCTAAGATCAAGGTGTCAACTAATGTGATTCCCTGATCGGTTGGTTTGCTGGCATACCATGGCCACTTTCTCTCTGCATCCTCATGTGGCAGTCAGCTAGAGCAAGAAACCTCCTGGTGTCCCTTCTTATAAAGGCATTACTTTAATCATCAGAGCAGTAAGTTCAACAGCTGTCATTCAAATTTGGTATTGAAGGAAATGAAAATGTTTTAGAAAATGGTTAATTATACTTAAGCAAACAGAATTGCCTTTACACATCACTACACAAATAGATACATACTCTTTCAAATTTAAGTTTATACCTATTTTTGTACTTCCTTTATATTTGGGTGTTTCTATTGTTCTTTGATATGGTGTTCATGTTTCTCTATATATAAACATTTAAAATAAAAATTTAAAAGTTCATTTTGTGAAACATTAAAACATATGAATATGTAGAGCAAAAAATGGTCCCTCTGATTTGCTGATGCAGCTTTTCTCAACACTTATAAACAATATTATTTTGAAGCATTATATGGAAAGCTCATCTGTCACATCTGTTTATGTTGTCTGTTTTTCGCTACACAAGATAGGAGACAACTTTTATGAGATTTAGAGGCAAGTGTGGTGGTGCACACTTTTAATCCTAGCATTTGGGAGGTTGAGACAGGAGGATAGTGGTTCATGGCCGGCCTAAGCTACTTAGTGGGGTCCTTTGCACCTCAGTGAGACCCTGTTTCAAAATAAAGAATACAAAATAGGGCTGGGGGAAAAGCTCAGAGGTAGAATGCCCATGGGTTTCATCCCCAGTAATGCCAATTTAAAAAAAAAAGAGATTCAGATTGTTGAATTAGAGAATGTTTAAGTTGTTGGGCATTTTATGTATAGGCATGGGGGAACTAAAGAACTAATTATTAAAGTTCTCTTGATAGAAGGAGGAATGATAGAGCTGGAGTTCAAAATGTTCTTTTAACAAAACAGCAAAAACAAGTACTCTAAATGACTTACTAGGGGTTTTTAAATGCAGAGTCCAAGTATTCCACTGGAGTTTTTATTTAACTGTTTGATTTATGGAACTGATAAGTTTATTATTGGAGAACTCTTACCTCTTATTTTTGGAGAACAGCTATAGGGGCTCTGATGAATATAATGTAAGGTAAAGATTAATCCAGTTCTTTCATATCTGGTTTTTTGTTTTCAGTACTGGGGATTGAACCGAGGGCTGTAGGCATGTTAGGTAAACACTATCACTGAGATACATCTCAACCCTTTTTTTTTTTTTTTTTTTAGGACAAGGTCTCTCTCACTCAGTTGCTGAAAAATGCCACATATTTTTCTCTACTTTATGAGGGACGTTTATCTTATTTCACAGGCCCCCAAAATTTAACATGTCTAAACCTGAGAGCTAATCATCTTTCTTTCAACCAGTTTTCTCCTGCATCCACCAAATTTTCTTCTTTATACACCAAGAAACAATATGTTCTTGGTTCAAAAGTCCATAGAGAAAGAAGTCAGTTCCCACCTGCAAGAGGTCATACTGTCTACTTTCAATGGAATCAGTGGAATGGACTTTCATGAAACTAAATTTAATACCTTTCTCAAATTCTGAGTTTACATCTTTCCTACTTATTTCACAAAATAAGCGGGTCATGGCAAAGGCAGATTTTGTGTCATTTTAAATCTTATTTTGCAAAATAAAAGTACCCCCCAAAATGGAGTAATTTGCCTTTTCCACTACTTCTATTGTAAAACGAAAACCAGGGTTCTCATATGCTCTTCTTGCTCATTTGCTTGCTTTAATGGTTTGAAGATTTTATGGAACCTAAGTAAGAATTACCTAGATCCTTGTTTGTAACGTAGACTTGCTACCACCTTTCTCCCCCAAGATCTTAGATCAATTTCTAATTCCTTTCAATAATCCGGCTATTCTCTTGGTTAATACCCTTAAAGGTGATTGAGTGGTATGCACTCCTCCCCAGAAATTTTGAAACTTAACTGAATAGTTTCTTGAATGAGCCGAGAAGCACATCCTGAGTTTCATAGGCTTGGGAGACTGGCCTGAGCAAATGGTCTAATTATAACCTTATTTCCACAAAGTTTCAATTTACCTATCTTACTACTTGAAAGAACAAGTGCTACTTGTTCTGGCTTGTGAGCCTTAAAGACAGGTGCTTAGACAAGTTCTGCTGAATGCTTTAATAAGCACAGGGCGGGCTAAGGAGCTATGCAGCTTAACGTGAGGCAACTGCAGCGCTTCAATTTGCCCCCTTGCTTCCTTCCATCATCGCTTTACAGGGAGCAGCAGTCTGAGCTTTGAGATTGCCCTGTAGAGCTCGGTGCCCCGGGCGCAGGCCGGCCGGCTGGCTCCTGCGGTGCCCGGGCCTGCACAGGGCGCCCGGCGGCGGGGTGCTCACTCGCTCTTCCCGCGCGGCGTGGCCAGACGCGCTCCCGGGGGGCGTAGTGCGAGCGCTGGCCGGACCGACCGCAGGCCCCGCGGTGCAGCTCCCCCGCGGGAGCCAGGCCACGCCTCGCCGGGCCAACTCCGGCCTCCTCTGGCCGGCTGCCAGCGGCGCCGCCCGCCCCTCCCGCGGCCTGGAGCTCTCGGGCCCGCGCCCGGGCCTCGGCGTGGCGGCGCGGCGCGGGCGGACGATGTGGCGCATGCGTGGTGGCGCCGCGCGGCGCGGGAGCTGCGGCGGCGGCGGCGGCGGGGACAGCGGCGGCCCGGGCCGGGCGGGCTGGCGAGGCCGCGCGGGCGGTGCCCCGCAGCAGCTGGAGGAGCGCTTCGCCGACCTGGCGGCCAGCCACCTGGAGGCCCTCCGCGCGCGGGACGAGCGGGACCGGCAGAACGCGCGGCTGCGCGAGGAGAACGCCCGGCTGCGCCTCGAGAACCGGCGGCTCAGGCGCGAGAACCGCAGCCTCTTCCGCCAGGCGCTGCGCCTCCCGGGCGACGGCGGCTCCCTGGGCCCCGAGGAGGCCGCCACGGACCGGAGGCCGAGAGGCGGCGGCCCCGAGGATGAGCCCGGCAGCCCCAGGGCGCTACGGGCCCGGCTGGAGAAGCTGGAGGCCATGTACCGCCGGGCGCTGCTGCAGCTGCACCTGGAGCAGCAGGGGCCGCGCCGCGACGACCAGGGGGAGCCGCCGGGGCTGGAGCGCCACGAGGATCCCAGCGAGGCGGCCCCGGAGCCCCCTGGGCCCTGGCTGTAGCCCGGGGCTGCGGCCCGGAGGGCGGGACTTCCGGGCCTTCCTGCGTCGGCCCCGCCCCTCGCGCAGGACACTTCCGGCGGCCCTGGAGGCCCACGTGCGCACGCGCCTGCCCCACCCCGTGGCTTCTGCATTGGCTCAGGGGCTGCAAAACCATCAGAGCTGGGGCCTGGGAGCAGCTCTCAGATCTTGAACTTTAAAAAGCTTTGTGAGGACCTGGTGTATTTTTGTTTCTTTGTTTGATTTCTGATTCCTTCAGTGTTGAATAATGCGTTTTTAATTGGTGCAGTTTGTTGTTCATTCTCCCAGGTCTCCAGCTGTTGACTTATATGTGGCCTACGTTTTAAGTAATTTGTTTTTACAAATTGGTATTAGTTGGCACTCCAATGAAATACCACTTTTTTTTATAAAGGTGATATTTATAACTAAGGAACTCATGTCTGCCCCTGACTACAGTCCACATACATCTACTGATTTGTTCGCCCCCAGAGAATTTTTAAGTATCTGCCTCTAGGTGATCTTTTGAATTGGTAAATAAAAGTGTTGTATTAAAAATAATATAAAGGCTTCCCATGACCATTATTTGGCGTTTGTTAAATTTTTATACTTAAAGAGATGTTATAATTTATGCATTTTAATAACTGGCTTCAGTTATTCCTTGTAACCCGTTACTTTTTGCTTTACGTAACTGACTTTTTAAAAATTAAAAATTAGTCTAAAAATTCTTTTATTACTACATTTTAGAGTAACAGAGCTTAATCAGTGCAGTGATAACTTGCCTTATTGTTTACTGTTTAACGACTTTTAAGAAGTTATGTTACTTGTATATCAAGAGTCCAAAGGGAATAATTTTTAATTGTGATTTTAGAAATTGTGATTTCACAACGAATGTTCTTAAAAAAATCCCTTTTTTGCATTTCTTTGATAATGCTTTTGTTACTAAGTAGTGAAGGGGATACCATTGTGTTTGATAATAATTGTGGGGACAGAAAAATGTGAAATCTTTCTACACCCACTTGTAAAGACAAAAGACACTCGTATAACAAAAGACAGATGAACAAGAAAAAGCACAACAGATTAATCAAAGTTTTACATGCAACAAGAGCCTTCAGAGAAAATTATGCTTATGGCTAGTTTGGATAAATGGACAGATGTGTAGAAATGTAATTTGCCAAAAAGTGTATGACCTAATGGCGGTACACCGAAAGAGGAAACAGCAAGATCTGTTGGGTTGTTTCTTCACCTCTGTGTGATATTTCTTCCTCAGGATATATAAATAGAAAGGCCTGTGAAAGTTGAAAAATACTTCTTGTTTTATGGTTGTCTTTTAGAAAGGGGTTCTAATTTCTCTGAACTGCCATGAGAAAGGGAATTCAATTTTCTATAGTCTGCCTGGAGGAGAGATGTAATCTGGTAGGGGAAGAGGAGGAAAGAGACCTCACTTTGGAGGGTATTCCAGAATCCTTTCATTCAAAGTATGAGCATCACAAAGCTCCGTACTTATGAGTTTTGTTTGGTGAGCCCTCAAAAATTAGACTTGAGTCTATTTAAGAGTTATGGACTGCAAATAAATAAAAAAAAAAGTAAAAAGTGATGGAAAGGAAGTGTTTGTGGGGGATAATGATGAGTAGAGTTGTTGGGAAAATAAAATGTGCCATATAGCATATTCCAAAATTTACAAACATTTATTATAATGCAAATTTTATTACAAAGCAGTGTGCCAGGGAAACTAGTTTTGTGATTCTCCTAGTTTGAAATCCTGAAAGCATTTTCCACTTTGCTTAAAAGTAATTGATACTTGAGAATATTTCAATTTTTCCTTATGGCCAAAATATATGAAGAGAAATATGGTGAGAAGAGGTAGGCATATCGAAGTTATTCCAATCCCTCCTCCATTTTCTAGCAGAGAAAGAAAGAAAATAGTTTTAGGACACAGAAAATAAAAAAAAAAAAAAATGTTGCCCTCCTCTAACTAGAAGTTTAGGTTTAAATTAGTTATTTTTGTTTGTTTTTTTACTTTGTTTTGTGTGGGAACATTGGGGATGAAGCCCAAGGACATTATATATCTGAGTTACATCCCCACCCCTATTTTATTTTTATTTTGAAACAAGGTCTCATTAGATTGCTGAGAGTCTCACTATTTGCTGAGGCTGTTCTTGAAGCTGATAGCCTCCAGTTTCCATTTCTCTAGTACTGAAATTACAGGCCTGCCTCACCATACCCAGTTAAATTAGTTACTCTTTCTAGTCCTGAGTGTTCTCATAAGTAAAATGAACATCTACCTGAAAATGAAAAAAACCTTTTTTGAGATGAGCTAAATGCCTATGTCAGAGTAAGTAACTTAATGAATGAGAATTGTAATCCAAAGCATGAAAATCAAGCAGGGCATGGTGGCCCGTGATTATATTCCTATTACATGGGAGGCTAAGACAGGAGGATTGCATGTTGACAGCCAGCCCCAGCAACTCAAGAGCCCTCTGAAACTTAGACCCTGTTTGAAAATAAAGACTAAAATAGGGCTAGGGATGTAGCTTAGAGGTTGAATGCTTCTGGGTTCAATACCCAGTACTACTACTACTACAAAAAAAAAAAAATGCATTTTTAAATTAAGACTTGTTTTCTGTATTTTTAAGATGTAAATTTTTAATGATTTGACATTTTTTCCTACAAGCAAATAGGGGAGCTAAAACTTTTCCTAAAAGGGAAATAATTAAATGTAATATTCAAAAGTACTTTCCAAGTGTTACAAAATTAGGACTATTTAACAACCAAAGTATTTGGCTATATAGTTCTTAAACTTCTTTTTGTTTCACAACTGTATACAATGTAGTTATGAGTAAATTCTAAGTTGGTTAAATTTACTGGTGAAAATTATTTGTAAAATAGTGATGTGCACACACATGTACAGATTATTATTGTGCATAATTCCCAAAAGACATTAAAAATTATGAAACTAAATGCCCTAGAAGATGGATTAAGCCCAATGTATATTTAAACTTTGATGACTTTCCTTCCTGATAATTGATAAAGTAATATGAAAGATGTTTTGTTATACTAATATATGTAGTTATCTAACAGATGGGTAGAATTGATATTAGAAAAGTTGATCCAGGACCTAGTTTGATCTAAAATAAATAAAAATTTCAGTGTACCATTTGGTTTACAGTGTATGGAAATAAAAATATATGTTTCTTAGCAAACAAATTCTTTGAGGAAAATGGGATTTTAATAGTATTTTTATAACTCATACAAAACTATATTTTATCTTTTCCCCTATCAAAAATAGGGATATGAATCAAAGCAATATGAAATATCTGCATATTTAATTCATAGAACAGGTTGTTTCTAAACTTGAATATTATAAATATTAGAATACTCAAGAACATTTTATATTCTTTAAATATTCTTAAAGTTTTGCCGATTTGGGGGTATTGTCATAATAAAACTAATACCAAAATTTTAATAAATTTAATTAATAATATATTCTAAAAACATTAGCAGCATTATCTTGATTCAAGTACCAAAACCCATTTTTTATTTTGCTCAAAGAAAAAAATTTTTACTTAAAATTTTCACAAAATGTTTAGAAGATCTTTATGAATGACAAAATGTATTTGTATTTCTATTTAGCGATGAATTAATGAACTATGAATTCTACTTTTCTACTATGTTTACTTTTCATGTATTTGTATTCTCTATCTGATCCTAGGTGGTATACAACTGTACTGATGCAATGAAAATATTAACGATCAGGAAAAACATTCTGATTATACCCATATCTTAAAATACTGTTTAATTATGCTCAAATTTCAAATTTTAATGTTTATATTAAGATTATCATATCTCAACAATTAGAATCAAATTACTTTTTAAACCCATAGCAGATGTTGCTTATTATAAAATTAATATTCATAATCTACTTAATTGCTAGTACATTATCTATAGTTTAGATGTGGTCCCTCTCCAAAGTTTGATGTATGGGAAGCTTGGTTTTTAAGGGTCAATCCAAGGTTACCACACAGATCTCTGCTGTGAAATTGTTCAAGAATGATATAAGTGAATGTGAATGGTCAAGAACTAAAATATTAATATTTAAGAGAACCCTTTGGCTCTAAAATGTAAACATTTGGTGTGTGAGTTGATTGTAGTACAATTTTTTGGTCTAACTAAGCAGAATTTAAATTTTACTAGATATAATAATGAGGCTTTGAGGCAAACTTGTCCTTTTAAACATGTGAATGCGTAAGAATGTTTGAATGTTTCAGAAGGTATAATATAAAGACTAGGCTGTATGATGGAACAGTATAACATCTCTTGCCATAGTCTTCTCATTATTTTGTTGATTGCAGTTTCTCTAACAATAATTTATTTGTGGTAACTTTCACTGTGTTCCAGAATTAAATTTGAGTTTCAGAAATTCTAAGAGCTTTATTGGCTGATAACAGAATATTATAAACCTGTTATATTTATAATTTTAAAATATTACTTTAAATAAATTGCATTATATCACATATTAATATTGATACTAGTTTCTCTTTACATTTTGATGTATATTCTTTAAAATTACATGTTTGGGGAAAATAAGAAAGGCAAATGCTTTTAAAAAGAACAAAACAAAAACAAATAATTGAAGATAAGTGGTTTATAATAGAAACAAGTGAATAATATAGGACAATATAATGCCTACTTTTCTTTTATACTCTAGAGATTTCAGAGGACTTAGTCCATGGTCAGCCAGCTCAAAATATAAACCACAGTCCGCAGGCATGGGGGAGATGGTTGAGGAGTGATAAAAGAGGCAGGAAAACAGGAGGGAAAGAACATAAAGTTCCAAGGCTACAGTGCTTTGGATCCATGTTACAACTCAGCCCACCCTCCAACCTGGCTGCATTACTTAACATCATCTTTGGGAGACATTGTAAATCTATAGTCTAGAACCACTATTCCTTCCTTCCTTCCTTCCTTCCTTCCTTCCTTCCTTCCTTCCTTCCTTCCTTCCTTCCTTCCATCCTTCCTCTCTCCCTCCCTCTCTTCCTCTCTCTCTCTCTCTCTCTCTCTCTCTCTCTCTCTCTCTCTCTCTCTCTCTCTCTTTGTGTGGTATTGGGGGTGGAACCCAGGGGTATTCTCTCTTCAAGCTGCACCCCTAGCCCTATTTTTTCTTCTTTATTTTGAAACAAGGTCTCACTGAGTTGCAAAGAACCTCACTAAGTAGCTGAGGCTGTCTGAACCACGATACTCTCTTCTCAGCCTACAGAATGCTGGGATTGCAAGCGTGTGCAACCACACCCTGCGAGAACCAGTTTTCATAGAGATTAAATACCTGTTACCACTAAATCCAAGCATGTGTGTATACATGCACACACATACACACATTTACATTTATATACTCTGTGTTATGTTCCTCCACTGGCTGAAACTGTTTCCTGAATATCGCTTCAAATCAGGACCTTCTTAGATACCTCATTCCTTTCATTGGTTTTTGTTATCTTTTGATCTAATAGCAATGCTGCATTAAAAACCTTTATACGTATCTTATTTCATATTTATGTAAGTATATCTCTTTGTCATAAATTCATATAAGTGTTTTTTTAGGTAAAATTACATGTTCAAAGAAAATAACATAGAGGAATAAATAAGGCAACCTGAGAGGATGGGAGGTGGGAAAAGGGAAACTCTAAAGCACAGGATGTACTTATACAAACATATCAAAGTCAATCACTAAGCCAAGCATGGGAAGGATGGATGGGGAGGAAATGGGTTGGGGATTGAGTAAGGGCTAATTGGGTGATGTGTGCATGTATGTCTCCACAAGTCTTTTATCCCATTAAGATGTATGACTACAATGCACCAACAAAAATTTTTTTAAAAATAAAAAATGAACAAAATTACATGTTCAGCTTAAATGCAGAAGACAATAACAAATTGCTCCCTTAAAAATTTGTATCATGCCGGGGCGTGGTGGCGCAGGCTTGTAAGCCCCGTGCTTCGGGGCGGAGACAGGAAGATTCGAAGCTAGCCTCACTGGCTTAGGAGACCCTGTTTCCAAATAAAAAAGTAGAAAATGGGTCTGGGAGTGTAGCCCGGAGGTAGAAGGGTTTCTAGGAACCTCAGTACCACCAAAAAAAAAAAAAAAAAAAAAATTGTACCAATTAGCCGGGCGTGTTATAATCCCCGCACTTGGGAGGCAGAGACAGGAGGATACATGCAGGTTCGAAGCCAGCCACGGTTGCTGGTGTAGGAGACCCTGTTCCAAATAAAAAAGTATAAAATGGGTCTGGGAGTGTAGCCCGGAGGTAGAAGGGTTTCCAGGAACCTCAGTACCACCAAAAAAAAAAAAAAAAAAAAAAAAAGAAAAAAAAATTGTACCAATTAGCCAGGCATTTTTGTAATCCCTGCGCTTGGGAGGCAGAGACAGGAGGATCATGCAGGTTCGAAGCCAGCTGCACTGGCTTAAGAGACCCTGTTTCCAAACATAAAAAAGTATAAAATAGGTCTGGGAGTGTAGCCTGGAGGTAGAAGGGCTTCCAGGAGGTAGAAGCCCAGTACCACACACAAAAAAATATGTACCAATTAGCTCAGTTTGGTAGGGCAGGATTGTAATCCCAGCATTTGAGACAGGAGGATCGTAGTTGGTAGACAGCCTCAGCTACTTAGTGAGATCCTTTGCAACTCAGTGAGACCCTGTTTTAAATTTTAAAATATAAAAAATAGGGTGTGGGGTGTACCTCGAAGGTAGAATGCCCCTGGGTTCCATCTCTGTATACCGCAAAAAAAAAAAAAAAAAAAAAAAATTGTACTGATTATCTGGGCATGGTGGTACATGCTTGTAATTCCAGCATTTGGGCGGCTGAGACAGTATGATCACAGGTTTCACAGGTTCTCAGATACTTAGTGAAGATCTTTACAATATAGTGAGACTCTGTGTCAAAATAAATAATAAAAATGGGGCTGGGGATGTAGCTTGGAGTTAGAATGCCACTGGGTTTAATCTCCAGTGCCAACACACACACACACACACACACACACACACACACACAATTGTACCAATTATATTTCACCAAAAGTCTTTGTAACATCTGTTTTCTGATATTCTAGCCATGCAATGTATTTTTATTTTTTATATCATAGATGAAAGTGTAACCAAATTGTACATTTTATATTGCACATCTTCTATTACAACTGAGATTACACTAGAACCAACATTTAATACTACTTTATGAGTTGACATTCATATATAGATACTTAAAAGCCACTTATATTTCCTTCAGTGTGAATGTTTTTGGGGAAGGGAGAAAGGTGATAGACTATGCAAACATTTTTTAAAATCTTATATGCTATTTTAATCTATAATTTTTTATGTAGCCAAACGTTCAGTCTTCTAAAACTTAAAGATTTTATATAGATATGTAAAATCTTCATATGTGTGATTCATCCAAATTTATTTTGGTGTCAATTTTGGTATAAAATCTCAAATTTATTCTTAACTCAGAAGGCTACTTGATTCTCTAACATCTTTTGCTACTTCATTATTTCTTATGAAAATGTAAAATTACCCTTATAATACTAATTTCTTGACTGTAAATTTTTTCTGACCTTTCTATTTTGTTCCATTAATCCTTCAATTTATTCATGTATTTGCACAAATATTGGCTAGTCAGTATAGCATTATGTAATGTTTCATATGTAGTAATGTTAATCTCCTCAGTTCATTCTTACAACATTTCCCTAATTTTGCATCATTTAGACAAAAGCTTTATAATTAGCATGTCTAGTTCTGAAACAAAATAGCATGTTCCTTATCTGAATCTAGTTAAATTTAAAATTTAATTTAGAGAAAATTGACATTGATAGCAATGAATCAACCTGTATGAAAACAAACTTGGTCTCTATTTGTTCATGTAATTTTTTCTGTTTCTCATAAGGTTATGAAATTTTCTTTATATGTATCTTGGATATGTTAATTACTTTACTGATTATTCTGCCTTTTGTAGCTAATAGAAATAGTATCTCTTTTTCCTGTTAGAGTTCTTGCTGAATGAATATAGGAATACTGGAAAAAATATTTTAAAACATTTTATATTTATCCAAATACCTGAATTTTTATCATGTAAACTATATTTATTCTTCTAATCATTTCTGCTTTAAAATCACATCTTTTGCTTATGATAAAACTATTTAATGTTTTTCATTTTCAGACTTTTCTGTTGTTCATATTGTTATTGTAAAATTTCACTGGTTAATGCTTCCATGAAATATTTAAAAATAGCAATTAATAAGTAATTTTTTCTGATATTTTAACTTTATAGGAACACTTGTTTTTTCTTTATTAAGAATGTGATTAACCTTCAATTTCCTAATTTTTTGGTCTTTTCTTGGCTATGGTTAAACTTACTCCATGTGTATAGCATATCTGATTAAATAGTAATGGAGTTATGTGTCCTTTAAATTTTGGTAAACTTTACATATTAGATTTTTTGGGATAGAATATATTTGTGGAGAGTAAATCTGAAATTTTGACGTTTTTATGGAAATATACCTCTTTTGTAGAGGAAGTGTTTTATTCCTGGGTTGGGGAGAGGTTTTTCTTCTACTTTGCTGAACACAGAGGAAAGCATATATACCCCATTGTCCAGATAGTTTCAATGTGATCATAAGAATGACGGAAGAAATAGAAGAAAACTTACTTTAAAATATCATTGCAGATCCAGTTATCATGCCTAGAATATGTGTCATCTCCATTTATGTAAGAAAGCATATTTGCTCATTTAAGCCAGTTTGAGTTAGGGAATTTTACTTTTTTATTTTATTGGTATACTACAGTCTCACATCATAATGTAGATCATGTTGACAATGGCAGATATTTACACAGTACTTGGTGCCCTCCACCACCACTGCTTCCCTTTTTCCCTCCCTCTCAATACTGAGTGTCCACGTTAACTATGTTATATTCACATGTATACACATATTCAAATTTAGCTTTTCCAGTAATTAACCTCAGCCTTCTTCCTCCCTTGCCCCTCCTTTCTGGCTGTGCTGAGGTTTCCCCTTTATTATCTGGAGTCCCTCTGGTATCCCTAATATCCTTAGCCTGGGCATATTAAAGAAAACATATGTACCTTCTCTTTCAGTGTTTGGCTAAGCTCAACATAATATTCTCCAGGTCATTCCATCTTCTTGCTAACGACATGATTTTTTCTTAAAAGGATTCAAAATGGAATCTTATATAATGATACTAATGAATACTACAGTGATACACCAAACTATAGGGAGCTTACAAACACAATATTGAACAAAAGAAACCAAGAACATACATACAATCAAACATATATGACTCAGTTTATATGGAACACAAAGACTCAAAACTTATGTATGATATAAAAAGGATAGTAAATATTCTTTGGATAGGCAATGAAAAGAAGCACAATTCCCATCATGTTGGGCTTAGTGATTGACTTTAATATGTCTGTGAATGTACAGCATGTACATTAGGGAATTTCCCTCTTCCCCCCTCCCACCCCCCACTCTTAAGTCACCTTATTTGCTCATCTATGGTTTCTCCTTCTTTGTCTAAAGTTCCTGCTATGACCTTTTTTTTTTTTCTTCCTAGCTTCTGCATATTAGGTAGAGCATCTGACTTTTTACTTTTTGTGATTGACTAGTCTTACATAATGTTCTCTAGTTCCATCTATTTACTCACAAATGATGAAATTTTGTTCTTTATGGCTGAGTAAAATTTCATTGTGTACATATCCCATAGCTTTGAAATCTATTCATCTGCAATTGTTAATTGTGTGGCTATAAACATAGATACACATGCATTAGTTTGGTAATTTGGTTTCTATTATTTTGGGTAGATACTCAGAAGTGTTATTTCTGGGTCATATGTTAATTTTTCCCCCCCATTCTTCTGAGGATCCTCCATACTGTTTTCCAAGGTGGTTGAACTAATTTACAATCCCGCCAACAATGTATTAGAGTTATCACTTCTCCAAATTTTCACCAGCATTTGTTGTTTGTGTTTTCAATTATTGCCATGCTAACTGGAGTTAGGTAAAATCTCAGGGTAGTGTTAATTTGTTTATTTCATATTTCTAGTGGTGGTGAACATTTTTTCATACATTTATTGACCTTTTGAATTTCTTCTTTTGTGAAGTGTCTATATAGTTCACTTGCCCATTTTTTGATTGGGTTATGTTTTCTTAGCTGTGTGTTTCTTAAGTTCTTTGTATATTCCAGATATTAGTCCTCTATCAGAGGAGTAGGTAGCAAAAATTTTTCTTCTATTGGTTAAAGTCTGAGTGATTTGTACATTTATGCCTCTGTCATCTTCTACTCCATTAAGATGTATAACTACAATGCACCATTAAAAATATCTTGTACTTCATTAAGATGTATGACTACAATGCACCAATTAAAAAAGAAAAGCCCCAAAGAGTTTTGCAAGCAATTTAGAAATCAGAAATATCCTATTACAATATTTTAGTAATTATACTAGTGTCTTTTGGTACAGGGCTAGACAAGAAGACCAAAGAAACAGAATGAAGAGTGTAGGCCTAGACCTAGCTCTATATGAAAACTTGAATTGTAGAAAGGTTTTTTTTTTTTTTCTTTTGAGGTTTAAATAGACTTTTCAATGAAAATACAATAATGATAGGTTATACATAAAGGAAAAATTATAAAATTAATTTTCTCTTCACCATATATACCATATATATATATTTTTATATAAATATGCAGGTTGTACTTAATTTAAAAAAATTAAGCTCTAGAAAGCACTATAAGAGAATACATTTATGGCCTGATAAGGTAATGGAACGATATTACTTAAGCAAAATACCAAACACTAAGAGGTTATGGGATTGACTAATTAAACTATTTTCTCAAAAACAACACAAATTGGGTGGTATATGCTAAGTAGAAGAAAATAATTAGGACATATAAAATGTACAAAAAGTTATTATCTAGATGTATCGAGAACTCCTATAATTCAATAAGGAAAATAAAAGCATTCAAGTACAGAAAAAATAAAAAAGATTTCAAAAGTTTTTTATATTGAACAAAAACTGAATACCCAATGAATACATGGAAGATTTTCAAGTTAACAGTAGTAACCTTATATTCTCTCTTTTATTTCATAACTTCATCAATATTTACCTACTTGTTGAAGCAAAAGGAAATAAATCTAGAAATCATTCTGAACATCTTCTCTAATGTTCCTATATCTAAAGTTAATAAATTGGCCAGGAAAAATGGAAACTGTGGGATGCAGCATATCTTTGTAGCTGAATCAAATAAAGTTTAACTACCCAGAAGGGAGCATCTTGACAAATAAAATAAATAAGCTCACAAACCAAAACAGAAATAGGAACCACAGCAGAAGAAACTCATTACTCTGAACTGTGAGATCCACTGCAAAAAGCCAGAGTGCGTGACTGATCTTGTGCAGGTGTGGCCCAGCTGCTGGCACCATCTTGGGCTGCCCCACCAGCCCAAACCATGAGTGCTGGCTCTGGCCGACACCGGTGCTGCAGCCCCAAGAAATCCAGAAAAATAATTCAAGAACTTGAAGTGCACAAAGCGGCCACAGTTTCAACTTCTTAAGCAACCCTCACCAGGCTTCAGGGACACAGAAAAAGATCTGAAAGTTCATTTGCTCACCAGAGGTGGGCCCTGTAGCAGCACAGGCTACCCTCCAGAGACCCTGCAGGAGGGCAGCCAGGTCACCACTTAAGTTACTTGGTACTTGGAGAACAACTGCCCAGCGTAGCTGCGGGTCCCCAGTGGGCTAAGGCCAGGTGGCCCATCCTGAGGTTGTCCAGATAGGACCTCTTGAGACATGAAGGGTGCTCAAGACACAGTACCTGTACAGGGTAACAAAGGGTTGTTTCAAGACTACACTGGATGCCCTCTTCTGGTGCAATGCCCTGATACCTAAACACAAAGCTGTCAGAGGCAAGAGAGAAGTACAAACACTCATAGATTGGGTTCAAAAGCTGACAATAGGTTATGGAACAAATTAGAGACATTGCAATATGCTCCAGAGTCTACCACAGTGAACAGACATACAGATATTTTATGGGCCTGGCCCTATATATGTAAATTAGTAAGACTTGTATTTTTTTTCTTTTTTTGATTTTTTGTTTGTTTTTATTTTAGTCTACCTAATTTCTTTTTTTCCTCTTTAATATTCCTTTTTTGATTGTTTTTGTCTTTGATTTATGATTGTTAGTTTTGTTTTGTTACTTTATTTATGTTTGTTTGCTCCTTCCCTCATTCCTTTTACAAAGTTCCTTACTCTAGCTTATCTATTCTCTTCTCTCAAAACATATCCTTTTTTGATTACTGTGTCTCCTTGTATATTCAAGGTATTTCATATCTTCATACTTACTCTACTATCAGTCCTACTACCTAACCTTCTCTCATTCTTAATCAGTTAGTACCTTATTACACTTAAATTCTTACTCAACCTAATCATATCTTCTACTTTACCCAACTTCTGTACCCACGACCCAGCTCCTCCCCTATTACCCAACCCAAACCATTGAATAAAAGCACTGCTTACCTGCTGATACCTCTAAATTTCTACTACTAAGATTGGATCAGACAAAATACCCACAAAAGACAAGATGCAAAGACATCAGCAAAACAAACCCGAGAACCCTGAAAATATGAGAACTAGGAACAGTGAAAAAATAATGGAAATCACGAATTTTGATGTACAAGAAATTCAAGAAGGAGAATTCTGAATCTTGATCTTCAAGATGAGGAAAGGCCTCAAAGCAAGTACACAGGAAATATAAGAGGAAATGGAGACACTAAGAAAGAATCAGAGATCTGAAATGAAATGAAAGAGTCAATAAATGAAATGAAGATAGCAATAGAAAGAAATTCTGGAAGATTAGATGAAATAGAAAATAGAATGTCACTGTTAGACGATAGTTCATTCAAAATCAAAAGCACAGTCAACAGCATACAAAAGTCATTAGAGCAACAAAACCTAACATCCAATAATTATGAGACAACATGAAACATCCTAATATGGATAAAAGGCATTGAAAAAGGTATTGAAGCACATACCAAGGGTATTCATAATCTCTTCAGAAAAATAATTTCAGAGAATTTTCCAGATATGGAAAGAGACTTGGACTTACACTTTCAGGAGACATAAAGAACACCATTAAGACAAGATCAAAGAAGGACCTCCCCATGCCATGTAATAATTAAAAAGATCAACAATAGAGGCTGAGAAAAGAATTTAAAAACAGTGAAAACAAAAGAATGGGTGACAGATAAGAGCAAAACAATAAAAATCACCCCAGATTTATACAACCTAATTTCTAAATGCCAAGAGACTGGTATGATGTGATCCAGAACCTGGAAGAAAACAACTTCCAACCAAAATTGCTATATCCAGCAAAGTTACTACTCAAAATTGATGAAAAAAAAAAGTGTTTCAAGATAAGCAGAATTTAAAAAAATTTATGAATACAAAGCCAACACTAGCAAAAGTATTTAAAGAAACAAACCATATAGAAGAAAAAAGAAGCAAATTTCAGAACTAGAGAAGAGATGAAGTTGATCAGTGGGGCAACTAACTAAAGAAGAAATAACATTATTCCAAACAGAAAATAGAACACAAAATGACAGGAAATGAAATCATATTTCAATAATAACTCTGAATGTCAAAGGTCTTATCTGACCAATCAAAAGACATAGACTGGCAATGTGGACTAAAAAACATAATCAAAATATATGCTGCTTGTAAGACACTCACCTTATAGCCAAAGATATTCATAGACTGAAATTAAAAGGATGGAGAAAGATATATCATGCTAATGGAGACCAAAAACAAGCAGGGTAGCAATGCTGATATCCAATAAAACAGATTTTAAGCTAAAACACATCAGAAGAGACAACACAGGGCACTACTTTTTATTAAAAGGAACAATTCACCAAGAAGATATAATGATAGTAAATGTATATGCCCCAAATGTGGGTGTACCCACATTTGTAAATCAAAACTTGTTTTTTTTTGCAGTATTGGACATGGAATCCAGAAGCATTCCACCTCCAAGCCACGCCCCATCCCTAATTTTAGTCTTTATTTTGAAACAGGGTCTTACTGATTTTCAAAGGGCCTCACCATGTCTATGAACCTGGATCCCTCTCTCAGCCTCTGGACATCAGATTTCAAATAGACCCAAATACAATAATATTGGGAGACTTCAACATACTTCTCACACCACTAGATTGATCTTCAAGGCAAACGATGAGTAAAGACTCTTCAGAACTAAAGAAAACTATAAACCAAGTGGACCTAAGAGACATATATAGAACATTTCAACCAGGAACAGCTGAATATACATTCTTCTCAGCAATCCATGGAACTATCTCCAAAATAGATCACATACTGGACCACAAAGCAAGCACCAGCAAATTCAAAAGATGTAATATAATTCTCTGTATCTTTTCAGACCAAAATAGAATGAAAGTAGAAACTAACAGGAAGAACAAAAGAAACTATTTAAATTCATGAAGACTGAATGATATACTATTGAATGATGAGTGAGTAATATGAAAAATAGGGGGATAAATAAATTCCTGGAATTAAATGAAAATAGACACAACTTACCAAAATCTATGGGACACTTTGAAGGTGGTGTTAAAAGGAAAAGTCTATAGCACTGAGTGGCCATATAAGAACAGAGAACCGCCAAATAAACAATGTAATAACACATCTCAAGGATTTAAAAAGACTGCTACAGTCTAATTTCAAAGAGAGAAGAAGGCAGGAACTTATTAAAATTAGAGCAGAAATAAATGAAATAGAGAATAAAAAAACAAGGCAAAGAATCAAACAAAAAGCTGGTTCTTTGAAAAGCTTAATAAGATCGACAAACCCCTTGCTAACCTAACCAAAGTAAGAGAGAATCAACTCAAATCATTAAAATCAGAAATGAAAAAGGAGCCATCACCACAGATAGTGGGGAAATTCAAAGGATTATCAGAAAATGTTTTGAAAATTTGTAAGTTTATACTCCAATAGACTGGAAAACATGGAAGAAATTTGTACATTTCTAAACACATATAAACTACCTAAATTGAACAAAAAGGACATAGCAAGCCTAAAACAACCAGTAGCAAACAAAGAAATAGAAACAGCAATAAAAATTCTGCCATCAAAGCAAAGCCCAGGCCCTGAAGGGTTTCCAGCTAAATTCTACAAAACCTTCAGTGATATAACTAATCCCAATTCTTCACAACTTGTTCCAGGAAATTGAAAAAAATAAAATTATCCAAAATTTCTGCTATGAGACCCATTTCAATTTAATCCCAAAACCAGATAAAAGTCCCTCATGAAAAGAATATCCTTGATGAACATAGATGCAAAAATTCTAAGCAAAATACTACCTACATGCATTCAAAAACATATAAAAAATTGTACACCACAACCAAATTGGTTTCATCCCATAAAAACAAGGCTGATTCAAAATATGCAAATCAATATATGGTAATCACCACATAAATAGAACTGAGAACAAAAACCACATGATCATATCGATAGATGCTGAAAAAGCATTTGACAAAATCCAACACCAATTCATGCTTAAAACAATGCAGAAAATTAGAATAGAAGGAATGTATTTCAACAGCATTAAGCAATATAAAATAAACCAAGGTCAACATCATGTTGAATGGGAATAACTGCAAGAACTTCTTCTAAAATCAGGAACAAAGGAATTCAAATGGAAAGAAAGGAATTAAAAACTATCCTTATTTGCAGATGGCATGATCCTTTATCTAGAAGACCCAAGCACTCAACCAAAAGACTAATGAAGGTTATTAACTAATTCAGCAAAGTTGCAGGATACAAAAATCAATCTAAATAAATCAGTTGCTTTTCTTTATGCCAACAATGAATCCACAATGAATGAAATAAAACAATTCTACAGAATAAAACAAGCCTACAGAATGGGAGATCTTTACCAGCCACCACTCAGATATAGGGCTAATATCCAGAATATACAAAAAGCTCAAAAGACTCTACACTAGCAAAACAAATAACCCAATCAAGAAATGGGCAACTGAATTGAATAGACAATTCACAAAAGAAGAGATACACATGGCCAGTAGATACATGAAAAATGTTCAACATCATTAGCCATCAGGGGGATGCAAATCAAAACTACACTGAAATTCCATCTAACCTCAGAGTGGCAAGCATAAACAAGTCAAATAACAACAAATGCTGGTGAGTATGTGGGGAAAGAGGAACTCTTTTACACTGTTGGCAGGAGTGCAAACTAGTTAGCCACTATAGAGATCAGTGTGGAGATTCCTTAGGAAACTGGAAATGGATCCACCATATGATCAGGCTTTACCCCTCCTGGGTTTCTTTCCAAAGGGGTTGAAATCAGAGAACTACAGTAACATATGCATACCCATGTTTATAGCAGCACAATTTGTAATAGCCAAAATATGGAACCAACCTGGGTCTCCATCAACAGATGAATGGATTACAAAATCATGGGAAATACACACAATGGAATTCTACTCAGCCATAATAAAGAACAAAATCATGTCATTCACAAGAAGATGGAAAGACCTGGAGAACATTATGCTAAATGAGATCAGCCAAGCACAGAAAGAGAAGGGACATATATTTTCTCTAATATGCCTAAACTAGGGAGTATTAGGAATACCAGAAGGACTCCACATAATGCAGGGGAAACCTCAGCAAAGTTAGAATGGAAGGGTATGAAAGGAAGAAGGCTGAGGTTGATTAATGGAGGAGCTACATTTGAATATATATAAAAGTATGAATGAAGCATGGTCAACTTGGACACTCATTGTTGAGCAGGGGGAAGGAGACTTGTATGGGAAGAGGGCATGAAGCACAGTCTGAATGTATGCCATTTTAAATATGATCCACATAAAAATAAAGAGTAAAGTTAATAAATTGTATACTTTTTTGTCTTAAAAATGCCTTGTACATTAGCCGAGGGGAATGGGAGGAGAGAAGAGGAAAATTTCCTAATGTGATGATGTACATCCACAAAATTATCAAAGTCAATCACTAAGCCAAACATGAGTAAAAGGATGAGGGGAGAGAATGGGGTGGCAATTGGGTAAGGGCTAACTGATGGTAGGTGCATGTATGTCTTTACCATCTTGTACTCCATTAAGATGTATGATACAATGCACCAATAAAGAATTGAAAAATAAATTGAAAAACCTCTCCCCTCAAAAATACATCTGGAGGTGTAGCTTGGAGGTAGATTGCCCATCGGCTCAATCCCTAGTACTGCAAAAAAAAAATAGCCTTTTATAAAAGTTTTTCTTTTCTTTATTAGTCATTTTGGATCTAGACATTTTAAAGAACTTTTTATTACATTTTTAGTATTGCAATACTTTGAGGAAGGTAAACTTATTTTATTTTAGAGTACAAATTGACCAATATCCTATAGACTAAAAATTTAAGAATCTTCAAACAAGAGTATACAGATATATGGGGGCAAAGAGAAAAATATATTTTTCCATGTACACTTATATCTATCTCAACCTTTTAAAAGTTATAACATTTCAAGCTATCCCACTCCTGATTATCTTTTCAAAAGGACTGATATCAGAAAATTATGATAATATATACATATTCCTTTTTATAGAAGCATAATTTACAATATCCAAATTTGAAAACAACCTAGGTTTCTATCAACAGATGAGTGGATTACAAAATTATGCGATATACACACAATGGAATTCTGAATAAAGAATTAAAAATAATTAAAACCAAAGTAATGTCATTTGCAGGAAAACTGATGAGCCTGAAGAACATCAGGTAAAATTACCCAGTTACATAGAGAAGGGTCTTGTGTTTTACTCATATGCAGAAGCTAGGGAATAATTGGATACCAGAAATACTTTTGATAATGGAGGAGAAACTCCAGTGGAACCAGCGAAGTGGTATAGGAGAAGATGAGAGAGAAAGAATGAGTGAAGGAATCACTTCTATTGATATTGATATGTGAGAATACCAATATCAGTCTCAAGACCTTGTATGCAGGAGGGGTTGGAATAGTGAGGGAGCTGAGGGAAAGGCTGCCAAGTGCTATGTGCATGTATATCACCATCGCTATGAACTGTGTTATGATGTGGCTGTAGTGCACCAATAAAAGGTATAAAATTAAAGTTACACCTTTTTCATATGTTCTAAAGCATTCTCAGAATGGTAAATGATATGAAAAATTTTAGTATGTGTTTAAAACTTGATCATGGTAGATCATGGTAGAGAATAAAAATTGATAGAAAACTCAGCCATAGGATTGTCACTTATGAGTTTTAGACTTTTGGAATCTTAATCTCTTTAATATGTAATATTTCAAATATAAAAATTTAATAAAAACTCCTAAGTGTATCAAAAGTAGTTTTATTTAAATCAAATTAGATATTATATAGAAACTTGTACTTTATGCTTTAAAGCACAATGCCAATGTAACAAAACTATTTCTAAGGGATAATTTCTTTATGTTCTTTGGCTTTCAGTACAAAGCAGTTATTATTAAAATTATTTTAAATATTTAAATTTTTGATCTTATTACTCCTTCTTGAGGATGATAATTAATTTCTCAGAATACTTTGCTTGGCCTTTTATATATTTCATGTGAGAACCCAGGACATATTTGTACCTACCAAGTATGAGAGGAGTATCAAATTAACTTGTAAATCCCAAAGGTTATATTACTGAATCTATGTGCTTCATAACATTTTCTGAGAAGAATAAAAGCACTTTTATACTTTTAATAAGGCACATCAGTAATACTAATAATTCTAAGACTTGAAAATATCTGACTGTGAAGTTGATTATGTACTCAAGCAGAAAGCTATAATCAAAAAGGCTTTTGAATCCACTTTCTTTCACAATGATTTTTTCATATTATTGATGTAAATAATTTATTTCTTTAAAAATGCGAAATAATTTGATCTACTGACACTTTTAACTAAATTTTCATATTTTTACTAATTCAATATACTTCTTTGCTTTTTTGTTTCTGTACTAGAGATTTAACCCAGGGGAATTCTACTTCTGAGCTACACACCCAGCCCTATTTTTTTATTCTTTATTTTGAAACAGGGTCTTACTAAGTTGTGGAGGACCTCCTTAAGTAGATGAGGCTGGCCATGACCCTGTTAAACTTCTGTTTCAGCTTCCTAAACATTGGGATTACAAACATGGAACACCACAACCGGCAATATCTTTCTTGATAAAAACAAATTTCTATGAATTATTCTTCTCAAACTGAGGTTTATAGCAGAGGGAGGAGAGAGTGGTAGGTCTAGGTTTGGCCTAGGTTCATTCTATCTTTCTCCTAAAGGTCATAGCTATTGTACCTCCACCATATCCTTAGTCATTTGATTCTAAATTCCGATAAAGACTCTGGCCCATACCATTTCTAAACAAGTACTTGTGAAGCTCTAATCTATAGCTATTACTATCTTCAGGGTACTAATCTATATCTCTGGCTTCCCTAATCCTCTTCAATTCTTTGTAAGTAGCCATTTATTAAGTTAGCTAAAAATTAATCACTTTGGTGGGCTGTCTGTTTTCCTATTGAAATCTTGATTTATTTAAACTACAAGGCCCACTTTACTGAATATTTATTCTTAATATACTTCATTTAACATATTTTTAAAATTCCATTAAACAAAAGGATATTTCACCAAATTTGATCTTGTTCAATTCATCTCATTTCATGTTTTCTCAATTTAATTAATTCCATATATATAGTTCATATATATAGTTATATGTATCTTGTATATAACTATATAGATATATATTGAAACAGATTTTGAAAATTGGAATGATTTTAAATATTATTTGAGTTTCTTAAAAATCATATCTCATTTTGGGTATATTAGAGGAAACATATGTACCTTCTCCTTCTGTGCTTGACTAATCTCACTTAACATAATGTTCTCCAGGGCTTTCCATCTTCTTGCAAATGATATAATTTTGTTCTTTTTTATGGCTGAATAGAATTCCATTGTGTGTATTTCGCAAAGTTTTGCTATCCATTCATCTGTTGATGGAGATCTGGGTTGGTTCCATATTTTGGGTATTATGAATTGTGCTGCTATGAACATAGGTATGCATATGTTGCTGTAGTTCTCTGAATTCAGCCCCTTTGGAAAGATACCCAGGAGTGGTATAGCTGGATCATATAGTGGATCTATTCCCACCTTTCTTAGGAATCTCCACACAGAGGATACCAGTGGGACTCCAGATAATGGAGGGGAAATATCAGCAAAGTTTGAATGGAAAGATAGGAGAGGAGGAAGGCTGATCTTGATTAATGAGGGTCTACATCTGAATATGTGTAAAATTATGAATATGACATGGTTAACCTGGACAACCATTGGTGGGAGGGCGGAAGGGAAAATGGGGGCGGGGGTAGAGGGCACCAAATATAGTTTAAATGTATACCATTTATGTTCAATAAAAATTTGTTTAAAAAATCATATCTCATATAATTAAATATTATTTAATAGATACTTATTATTTTAATAATGCATGACATATCTGAATATTAATAGTATAATTTATAATAATATACTTTATAAGACCATTTATTCACTTAAAGCATTTAATATTTAATGAAGATATGCAGGTATATATTATGAAATAGGAGACCAAGGTGACAATATTAACTCCCCAAACTAGGAAGAAAAGCATTTACATGAAGTGTTACTTGAGATAATTTTTAAAAGATAGGGAGAGGTTCAAGTGGATAGCCCTAAGAGGATGGTTATTCCATCCTGATAGAACATGGGCAATGAGTATGAATAGGTGCATAGGATACACTTTAGGAATAAAAAGGTTGTAATATGACTTCAGCAAAAGGCGTATAGGATATTATATAACTCAAACAAGGTAGATGGGGTCAAATTATCAAATAATAGATGGAGTTAAATTCAAAACTGAGGATTCAATTTTTCATTGGAGATTAATCAATGTGATTGATTTAGAATTTTACAGCAGATGTAGAAGTAATGATTAGACACAGTTTTAAGATTACATGGACAGCAGATTATTTCAGGAAAAGAGAAGAACACAGAGACAGGAACGCCTGAAAGGATATAGTGGTTAAGAGATAATAGGGTCTGAACACATTAGAAACTCTTGGAGAAAGATGTGTTTCTTAATTCATTTTCTCTGTAACAGAGCCTAAAGCAAGAAAGTAGATAAAGATGGCATAATCATCAGAAGAACAGGCAGAGTTAAACGAGATAAAGACAGAAGACTGAATTAGAGAAATGCATATATTCAAACCAGATTTATTATTGTAATTTTTATTTTTTTGGAGTCCTGCAGGCAGTTTGTCCTGTGAACAAACTTAGGTGGATAGATTGCTGAATGAAAGAAATGTGAACTGATCGTTCCTGTTCTCTCCACCAATTGTCAATTACCTATATTCAATAAGACAGTTTTCATACAGTCAGCTGTTTACAAAAAGACAAGCCCTGAAGGGATCATCTCAGTTAGACCCTGATCAGCAGGACCAAAACCTGATAATTAAACTTTTGAGCAATAAGTAGGGATTATTTTAAATATGATGTTTTGGGGGTGGTTTATTATGCCATTATAGATAGTTAACACAGGAAGAACTCTTGGAAAGAGCAAGTTCAGTGAAGTGATGTTAAGAGGCAAGTTCTTAGTCTTTTTTTTTTTTTTGGTATTTTTATTGATGCATTGCAATTACATATCAGTGGCTCACACTTGTAATCCCAGCATTTGGGAGGCTGAGACCGGAGGATTGCAGTTTGCAGACAGCCTCAGCTACTTAGTGAGGCCCTCTGCAACTCAGTGAGACCCGGTTTCAAAATAAAGAATAACAAATTAGGCAGGGAGTGTAGCTCGGAGGTCGAATGCCCCTGAGGTCCATCCCCAGACCCGCACACACACACACACACACACACACACACACACACAAAAAAAAAAAAAAAAAAAACCCACATAATAATGAAGTTCAGAGAGTGATAGAAACATAAATATGCCCGGGATAAAAAATATATATATATATATTTTTTAAACAGGGTCTCATAAGCCAGCAAGGCTGGCTCCAAACAAACGCCATCCTTCTGTCTCTGCCTCCCAAGCGCAGGGATTACAAGCATGAGCCACCACGCCCGGCGATTAATTACTATTTTAAAATACATATCTCTTTGAAGAGAACTACACAACTGGAAGATTGCTAAATGTATTACTATTTTTATTGTATATACAGAAAGATTTTATATTCATTTCTATATAAATGAATTAATTTAATGGAAAGTGAGATTGAAAAGCCCAATGAAAGAACAGATGATTAGACTAGTATGGTAATGAATGCATTGACTTCATAAGCGGGGGAGTGATGGTATAGGGGAAAAGTGAAGTTTAAGAAAAGTAGATTGAGCTCATATCTGTTGAATAAAGCAGAGAGATTATATGTTGAATCACATTAGTTGATTTGCTATTCTAAAAGTAAAGTTTCAAACTTGATAGAAATTTGTCGTGTCCCTAAGGCTCCGACCTGCAGAGCCCCAGGAAAGAACACACAAATGCCAAGTCTGTTGATGATGTTTCCTCTTTAATGCTTCCTCTTTAATGCTTCCTCCTCAATGCGCACAGCAGGCAAATATATATCCGTCTCATAACCCCTCCCTCATCACTCCACCAACCCCAAGCTTCCCACAGCTAGGGCATGCACATTTCTAACCCTCTCATAGGCGGGCTGGTGGCAGCACGAGGCGCTGCATCACTGATCATCCGTAGGGTGCCTGATAGGGCTCACTGCGCAGGCTCAGGGCACCACCAGCCTCGTGAGCCTTGTGACTTGGCAACATGCATAGGCGCCATCTTGAGCCACCGCCCCATCCCGGTCTAGCGGAGCGGCCCCGACATATTTAAAATGTAGTCAATTTGGGGATAAAGAAAAAGATTGCTGAATGATCCTGAGAGTCCATAAGAATCTGGATATCAAAAAATACAACATCAAGAGTGGAAATCATATTATGTATGAGGAGGAAATGTAAATAAGAGATGATTCTGAAAGACACTTTGAACTTGCACAAGACAGTTTTTATAGTTTTTATTTCTCCTCTTCTTCTTCTTCTTCTTCTTCTTCTTCTTCTTCTTCTTCTTCTTCTTCTCCTCCTCCTCCTCCTCCTCCTCCTCCTCCTCCTCCTCCTTCTCCTTCTCCTTCTTCTTCTTTCTTTCTTTTTTTTTTTTTGGTGGTACTGGAGATGGAACCCAGGGGCCTTCTACCTCTGGGATATACTCCCCGACCTATTTTATATTTTTAATTTGGAAACAGGGTCTCTTAAACCAGCTGAGGCTGGCTTCGAACCTGTGCGATCCTCCTGTTTCAGCCTCCTAAGCACGGGGATTACAAGCGTGCGCCACCACACCTGGCTTCTATTGTATTTTACTTAGTAATCTTATTGGTAAGCCATTTCTGATAATTTATTTCTGATTGCTATAAATCTTGAATTGATTAATTTACAATACATGGAATTAACACAAATGATGTATGTACATACACAGGTAAAGATTTCATAATTTGGGGTTTGTGGTGGTACATGTGTTAGGTGGATGAACGAGGCAAAGTGGAAACTCCACAACCAGGATTTGTATTGATAGAGAAGTATGAGTGTCAATAACAAATATTAAGAAAACAATTTCATCTGTTTTCATATCAGATGTTATGATGTTGAGCAGGATATCTTCATAGAGCCGGGCGTGGTGGTGCACACTTATAATTCCAGTGCTTGGGAGGTTGAGACAGGAGGATCACACAAGTCCGAAGCCAGATTCAGCTACTTAGTGAGATCCTGTTTCCAAATAAAATATAAAATAGGTCTGGGAATATAGCTCAGATATAGAAAAATCCCTGGGTTCCACCCTCAGTACAATATAAAAAAAAAAGAAAATCTTCATAGGACCATTGTATAGAGATAACAATCTTCATGTTTGTATAATACTGATCAGAGAGAGATGTTGGCAAAGACAAGGGATGAGGTAAAGGTATGTTTACAGGAGAAGGGAAGGCTGGAATTTTATGACAGTTTTTTAGTGTTTCCTTGACCTAAATTCAGAAAACTCAATTGTACTTAATTCCTTTATTATAGCATAGTAGTGCCAACTCATAAAATTGTTGAGAAAATAAAAATGAGATGAGTATATATCAAAGTTCATTGAAAGTCTAAAGCCCTATACAAGTGAAATAATTTGGTAAAGTGAAAGGCAGCTATATTTAAGATAACTTTTATTAAAACAGATCATTAAATGATAAAAAATAAGACAATAACTTAAGAATAACTGGTTCTGTCTGTAAATGATCAAAGCAATTAATCGAAAACCCTTATGAAAAGAGATTTGAAATAATAATCTGAGTGCTGCATGTTATGAAGTTTATTGATATATTCTTCCATTGTATGTATTTAATATTCACCAAAGAAAACTAGATTCAATTACTTCTAACTTGCACTACTTATCTTAACATTTCTATCATCCAGTGTTTATATAAACTATTTTTCTTATCACTTTTTGGTGCTACTTGAAAAGTAGGTCCTCTATGATCAAGATTATTTGTTCTGTTGGTCTACATGAATATTCATGAAGCAAACATACAGTAGACATAATTTTTTAGTGTTAATATGGCCTTCCTGTTGCCTTTATCATGAAAAGCAACAGCAATATTTACCTTCAAAATTTGTTTTCTAGCAGTATAGAGATCAAGTCTCAATGAATATATGTGAATGATAAAAGGTAGGAAACAATTTTTAATTTTTTAAAAAATATTGTGGATTGAACCCAGGGGCATTCTACCTCTGAGCTACACCCTCAGGCCTATTTGTTAAACTTTATTTTGAAACAGGGTCTCACTAAGTTTCTGAGGGCCTTACTAAGTAACTGAGTCTGGCCACAAACCTGCGACCCTCCTGTTTCAGTTTGCCAAGTACTGGAGTTACAACCATGCACCACTATGTCTGGGTTGGATATATTTCTTTAAAATTCATTATTCTTTTAACAAAGCCAGTAATAATTATCTTGTGCAATATTTATTGCATGCCTGTTCTACCAGATATTGTAATAACTGTTCATTACTATTTCAAATACAACCTTTCACTACCTTGGATAATTTACAAAAAAATATAGATACAATTGTTTGAATGTATGTGTCCTTTCAAAATTTATGTTAGAACTTAAATCCCAAGGTGTTGGTATAAAGAGGTAGGGCCATTGGGCAGTAATTAGGCCAGGAGGGCTCTATTTTTATAATGAGATCAATGCCTTTATACAGAGGCATCAGAGAGTTTTCACTACCTCTTCTAATTCCTCTCCTCTTTTTTATTTTTTAAATTATATTATTGGTACAGTGTAGTCTCACATCATAATATAAACTTGTTGATAGTAACATACAGGCACATAGCACTTGATGCCCACCCCCTGCTTCCTCCCTCTCTCTTCCCTTCCCCAGAGTACTAAGATTAACATTGGTATTTTCACATACATACACATTCGTTTTAAACTGATGAAATTAAACTTGTAGTATATATACTTTCAAATATTGTAATTATGTTTGATTCATTTTCTAGCCTCAGCCCCTCAAAAAAGATATGGATTATACTGGGTATTCAAGAATTATTTGAATGAAGTATAATATTTATTTCCAAAGAATAGTCCAAGGACTATAAGATATAAATGACAACTGTGTTCTACAGAAAATCCTTAAAATGCCCTCTACCTCTAATGCATTACTTTTTAATTAAAAAAATTTTTTTTTATTGGTGCATTGTAGTCATACATCTTAATGGGATACAAGATGGTGGATACAAAACGGTGGAGACATACATGCACACATCACCCTATTAGCCTTTATCCAATTCCCACCCCATTCCCTCATCTCTCTCCTCTATTTCTCCCATCTCCTCTGCCACAGGAAGACACAGTATCCATCCTTTTCATTTTGCCACCAGGTAGTATACAATGAGGAGACATTATCTAGGAAAGATCCTCACCAGACATTAAATCTTCTGATGCTTTGATCTTAGACTTCCCAGCTCCAGCCATGTGAAAAAATAAATATCCATTATTTACAAATTACCTAGTCTGTGGTATTTTTATTATTGCAGCAAGAATGGACCAAGACAAAAGATAAATAATAAATGTCATTAAAAATATATTTTATTGCTTTTTATTTTAGTCTTTTTTTTTTTTTTTGAAACAGGGTCTCACTGAGTTACAAAGAGCCTTGCTCAATAGATGAGGCTGTCTGAGAACTGCGATTCTCTGGTCTCTGCCTCCCAAATGCTGGGATTACAAATGTCCACCACCATGCCTGGCTGCTTTTGATTTTAAAAAATATTTTGTGGAGCTGGGTGTGGTGGAGCACGCTTGTAATCCAAGCATTCTTGAGACTGAGACCTAAGGATTGCAGTTCACGGACAGCCTCAGATACTTAGTGAGGCTCTCCACAACTTAGTGAAACCCTGTTCCAAAATAAAGAATAAAAAATAGGCAAGGGTGTAGTTTGGAGGTCAAATGCCTCTGGGTTCCATCCCCAGTGCCGCAAAAGAAAAAAAAAAAAATATATATATCTTTTTTCTTTTCAATTTTTGATTTAGATTTATTTGGAGAACAAAAAGATGAGATTGTCCTGAGAGTTGATGGAGTAATAGCGTAGGCATGTGGTTGTTGATCACTGTTTCTGAGCCTTTCTATTTTACAGGCACAAAGCTCTTCTTCCCTGATTTCTTTCTCTTGATCTGTATAAATTCATAAAAACTCATTTAAGTTTAGAGATAATGTAAAAGTAAAGATGCTCAAACTAAATTCTAATGGAAACAAATTACTTTTCTTCCAAAAACCTATTTTAAAGGGAAAAGATTAAGTTTTCTTAGAGATGTATCTAATTGTTTGGCAATAATTTCTGGTCCTTCAAAAATAGTACTAATTATCATCATGGAGGCAGAGAAGCTTAGGTGGCAATTTGTAATTTTTAGCAGCTTTTTACTTGCAGCATTTTAAAGTTGTTGCAGCAGGAGGTAAAGTACAAAATCATGTTTGAATAGAAATTTTGAATGTGCTGTATTATGGAAACACTGCAGTAGAATTCAGAAGAAGTGAATGTATCTGTTCTCTGTTTATATTATTTAAGCTTCCCATGTATTTTTATAATGGTAATGTGGGTCTTGCTACTTTTAATACCCTCTTAAATGTACTCAGGTCTTAAATTTGTATTCACTTTCAGATGCAAACTAATACTATGCTGGTTGATATGTTGGTCACTAGCAAAAATCTGGCATTTTAGCACTTTAAATATAGATAATTTGAATAAAGATCTGCCTCAAGGGTAAAATTCATACTGAATTTAAACTGCTTACTCAGAAAGAAGTGAATATCACATTAATTGATTTTATATTAATCATATGTTAAAATGATAACCTTTTGGATATATTAGAGAAAATAAAATGCATGAATAAAAATAACTTTTTGTTTCTTTTATGAACTTAATGTGGTTACAAAAAGCTTTCAAAGCACATATGTGGTTTACTACTATTTCTACTGAACAAAGTGCTATCTAGTAAGTAGAAGATATAATGAGATGACTTTTGTCTCCTTAAATGCTTAGTTCTTTTAATTAATGGGGACTTAGATGCAATTATTTTTTAAAACAATATCACACAGATTAGGTATGCCTTAAACTCCCCATCTCCTAAACCATGAGCTCTGTTTCAAGATAATTGCTGATAAACATTTCAACACTGTCTTGCAGTTTAATTTAAATCTTAAAATTGTATATATTCCATGTTAAAGTTAGATATAAAATATCCCCTAAAGAGATCGTTTATTAATATTTCGGGTTGATATAGTGTAGTCATGAAGGTTGTAATCTCAGCAGTTGATACATCCATTGTAATGGGTTTACCTTGGTAGTACCTGGTAGGCTGGTAGGGTGTGGCTGGAGGAAGTGGTCTTTAGAGATGTGGCCCTAGAGATTCCCCAATCTCTCTCTCTCTCTTGATCTGGCCTCCATGTTGTGAGCACAGTCCATGTGCTTTCCCTTTCTCCACTTCTTGCTTCCATGCCCTGAGATCTGAGGTCCCTAGCCTCACATAAAATGAAACTGAAACTGTAAGAAAAGAAATCTCTTCTCTAAATTGCATGGCCAATCTTTTAGGTTTTAGCTGTAAGAATACTGACCAGAACAGTCCCCTTACAAAAGGATTTTCAAAGATTATCATAAATGTTATTAAATCCAGCAGTTGAAATAATCACATAGGAACAAAACAAGATAAAAATAGTCATTATGAGAGAAAATGTTTACTGCAATTATTGTTATTTAGCTCCAACTTTCTTACAAGCAGAAAATGAAGACATAACTATTGTCTAACTCCTATGTAAACCCAAAACTTGAAATCAAGCATTATTAGAAACTGTGCATTTTATAAGATTACCTGCCAAATTTATCTATAGTGAAGGGGTAATAGCAGAGAAATCTTTGTTAGGTAATGAAATTCAAAACTCCTCAAGAGTCTAGCGCTGCTATGTCCAATTCTCTCAGTGAAATCAAGTACCTGAGTGGTCTCAGTTGCAGATTTATTTCTTTCATCTGAAACAATGGTGATGTAAATAGTAGTAAGACATTCATGGACTTCCATTAGTATTTCAAAACTCAGTGATGAGAATTTTCAACAATGCTAAGGATGATCAAAAAAGTAAAACTGAAAATTAAGTTAATCGAAACCATACCTTGAGGTCAATTAACAAGTAGTACATGCAAATGAACAATATTTTAACAGTTTTAAAGAAAATCTGAGGGTTCAAGGGTTCAATTGAAATAACAACCTACACATACATACACACACATTTATATTCAAGTTTAAAGTATAAATAAAATTGAAGTGAGCAGAGAAAAATAGTAATAATAAAAGGTAGTTAGAAATGACGTAGGAAAACCTATCCAGTTTTACTAATTACCTCTGAAATTTGTATATCCTCTATATGTGATATTAAGCCATTGATTTTAAGCACTGAAAATAAATAATTTCATTTTACCTTTTAAAACATCAGTCTGACTGCTCTGGGGCAAATAGCGAATGACTAAGAAAAATCAAAGTGATATCTTTTAGGTATCAGCACGGAGATTTGTCATAAATATGTGGATATAGGGACTTCTGGGAAGATGGTGACTGAGAAAAGCAGCGTTTTAGAGTGCTGCTAAAACTCAATCTCTGTTGCCACAAAATCAGCACTTTTCATAGCCAGAAAACACCATCAGCAGAGAAATAAAAAATGTAAACACAAGGGACAGAGAAAAAAAGACTAGAAGAACAACCAGAGACCAGAAATTAAGCCTGCAATGCAGCGGCTAAGCAAGCCGGCACCATCTTCCCTCACAGCACCAGGCTCCAGAGAGGAAAGGTAAACAAGGAGCTGAAGTAAGCAGCTGTGGATCGTTCGGGTGTAATTCAGCATTTCTTTCAGCACGAAAGAACGCCTAAAACTCCTAGTGGTCAAGCTCATCACGCCTTCCAGGGACTCAGAATGGAGCTCAAACCCAGAAAAGAAATACGCTAGCCTCACGACCAAGGGTGTGGCAATGGTGCCATATTGCCAGCAGCTACAGCAAGTTCGCCACGCCCTGCCACAGCTCCAGATCTGTGCGCACAATAACCATGAGTGTAATTGCGGCCCCTAAAGGAGAAATCCCTGTACTGCACTCCCAGGGACTTGCGTAGCTTTATCTCATTGGGTCGGATATTTTGCAGTCCAACCCAGTGAAGGAGTAGCAGTGGCAGAGATACCACAACCTAGATGCAGCTCCCTGTGGAAAAACGCACAGCCTGGCACTCCCACAGTCTCACGAAGCCTCAATTAATTTCCTGGGTATGAGACTTTGAGATATAACCCAGTAAAGGAATAGCGGGGACTGAGATTACAACAGACTTGAGATACAGAGCACCCTAAGTGAAGTCATAGTGACCCAGGAAAGGCACAAAATTTTGAAATCATGGAAAAGAGGAACGATAATAGAGCAATGAATGCCCACAACCCCACAACACCAGAACCTGATAACACAGAAATACAGAGATCTCTAGAAGATCAAATCAGGAAAATTACTGTAGAAATAATAGAGGACTTTTGAAAATAATTCAGAGAGAGTCAAAAAGAGATAAAGGATGTAATCATTGAAGTAAAGGCCTCCATTCAAAGTATAAACAATCAATTAGACCACATGGAGAATAGAATCTCACTCCTAGAAAATGATCACTCCAAAAACGAATGCATAATTTATAAAATAGAAAAAAGAATCCGACAGCAGGAATCTGACATTGAAGAAATATGGGCCCATTTTAAGAGAGTTAACCTAAGAATAATCGGAATAGAGGAGGGAAAGGAAGGTAAAACCAAAGGGATCAATAATATCTTCAAAGAAAAAATAACAGAAATTTTTCCAAACAGAGCAAGAGGTCGATACACAGGTCCAGGAAACTTATAGAACTCCCTTTAGACAGGATCAGAGAAGAGGATCCCCACGCCACATAATTGTCAAAATGACCAGTGTGGAAGCCAAGAAGAGAATCTTAAAGGCAACAAAAACAAAAGGCCAAGTGACATTCAGAGGCAAACAAATTAGAATCACTCCAGACTTTCCAAACCAAGTCATGAAAGTCAGAAGGGCTTGGAGTAACATATTCCAAACTCTGAAAGAAAACAACTTCCAGCCAAAAATTTCCTACCCAGAAAAACTATCTACCAAATTAGATGGGGAAATAAGAAGCTTCCATGACAAAAAGAAACTGAAGGAATTTATGTCTTCAAAACCAGCGCTAGACAAAATACTCAAAGATATTAACTACAAAGAAGAAATAGGTAATATACACCAGAACCAGAGAAATAAGATTTTCCATCCAGCAGACAACTAAGCAAAAAGAATATATTCATGTGTTTATAGGTTAAAATCTTTGGAGATTCATTATTTATTTCAGTCTTTTACCTATTTCTAAATTGTATTTCTAAATTGTATTGTTTGTTTTTATTATAGCAATTTATCCAAAATTAAAAATTATAATCTCACATAACAGTTTCATTTGTCTGATATCAAGCTTTTGATGGCTTAAAGATAACATTTCAATATTTCTTTTTACTTTCTTTCTTACCAGAGAATATTTTTTTTCTATTTTTTTAGGTGAAACTATCATATATTTTATATATTTATTTTTCAGAAAAAAAAATCTATCCTAATATGGAATATGGACTCTAGATAACCAAAATGATCTTGAAAAAGAACAAAGCAAGAAGATATATATTTTCTGATTTCAAACCATATAAAGCTACAATATATTTATATACCTTCAGATATAGCATTTGGAAATATTTTATCCCATTCTATCAATAACTTTTAACTCTGTTTACATTGTACAATATTTTTTTATTTTTTAGGAAGTTTCTTTATTCTTTTGTTGCCTGTGCTTTTGAAATCATATCAAAAAATTACTGCCAATTTTAATGTTGTGAAGTGTTATGTCCCAGGTTTTCTTCTAAAAGTTTATAGTCTTAAGATTTACATTTAGGTCTTTTATCTAGTTTGAGTTAATATTTACATATGGTGTTAGGTAAGGGTCCAATCTTATTATTTTTCATGTAATTATTATCTTTTAACTATTTAGTGAAAAGATTACAATTTTCTTCACCAAATGTTCTTGGAAACTTTGTCAAAAATAACTTGACCATATATGGAAGAATCTATTTCTAGGCTTTTTATTTTACTCCACTGGTTTATATATCTGTCTTTATAGCAGTACTACACTATTTCAATTATTGTAGCTCTATAAGGTTTGAAATCAGAAAATGTACATCTACTAGCTTTTTTTCTTTTTCGAGAGTGTTTTGGGTATTTAGAAATCATATTTCTTGTTAGGAAAAAAAAATAAATGTACAATAGTTTTACCTTAAAAAATATCCTCTGGTAAGAAAGCAAAAAGAAATACTGAAATATTATCTCTAAGTGATCAAAAGTTTGATATTAGACAGATGAATCTATTATGTGAGATTATCATTGTTAATTTTGGATAAACTTCTATAATATTTGATGTCAACCACTAAGCCAAGCATGGGAAGGAGGGATGGGGAGGGGATGGGGTGGGGATTGGGTAGGGGCTAACTGGGCGATGTGTGCATGTATGTCCACACAAGTTTTTATCCCATTATGATGTATGAATACAGTGCACCAATAAAAAATATGTGGATATAGGAATATGAAGCTCACAGAATGCACTGGGGTTAAATATGTAAATTTGTGATTTGTTCAACAACATATAGAGAGTAGAGAGTAGTAGAAGGACCCAGACTTTCTACATACCTAGAATTCTTCCAGAGATGCTGAAGTTGAAAAGAAGACTTAGGAGGAGAGACCTGTGGTACAGAACAAAACTAGGAATGTGATATTAATAGTTAAAGAGCCTGTAACAGGGATTGAGAGTTATAAAGTGAGCCAAATACTGTGAGGAGACTAAGAAAAGAATACAGAAGGGGCAGTGAGATGTATCATCATGCAGATATCCTGGTGACACAACAAGGTTTTCAGTAGTTCAGAGGTAGGTAAGGGATCCTGGATTCTACCACTGTGAATAACTTGTTAAAGTTTTTTTTTTTCAAATGAATAACAATAACAACAATTATAGACAATAACTGTAGGATATACAATTGAGAAATTTGCTTTCTTTGGTTTGGTTTGGTTTTGAACATGATAGAAGAAATCTGGTATTTTTAAATAGTGGGAATGATAATAATGAAGAAAAGATTGATAACCATGCAGGAACTGCAGATGAATGGAGGACTAAAATCTTCCATAAATGGAGATAGAGAAAGGAGAATGGAAACCTACAAACATCTATGGAAGGACTGGCCTTAGAAAGGAGCAGAGACACTTCATTCTTGTCAAAATAGTATGTGAAGAGATACAGGTGAGTTGGCAGATTTATTGTTGGGACTGAAGGTTTTCCTTCCTTTGCTATTTTCTTCACAAAGTATGAACAAGGTCATCAGCTGAGATAGAAGGAAGGGTTTTTGTTTTTCTCATTAAAACTTGAACCAAACAGTTGACTCTAATAAAGAGCAAAAGTCTGAGCTTATTTTCAAGGCTGGATACTACATTTTTCTTCCAAGAAAACTGCAGCTATATATACAATTTCACATATTTGGGGAATTATCTAGGAAGTAGATTTTTGACAGTTTTATGCCACTTCTTACTGTGGGCTTTGGGCTATGGAGACTGAAATATACATCGCACAGTCACTTTACTTATACTTCCCTTATTTTTTAAGTCAGTGATATTCATAGGAGATCTGGAGGATAACCAAGAGGTGGTCTAAATGAAGATAAGACGAGAATTGAGTAAAAAGATTTAAGTTTATGTTTCCCTGAAACAATGTTTATGTAGAAATTGAATAGAGAATCTATTCATAGACATAAAAAATATAAAACATGTCACAACTAAAGCAAGCTAGATTAATAGCAGCTATTATTTTTTTGGTGCTATAAAAAAGTCTGATTTTAAAAGACAAATATAAAGCCAGGCATGGTGGCAAACACTTGTAATTGCAGCATTCATGAGGCTGAGACAGGAGTAATGCAGTTTGTGGACAGCCTCACCTACTTAGTGAAGCCCTTTGCAAGTCAGTGAGACCCTGTTTCAAAGTACAGAATAAAAAAAAAAAAATAGGGCTGGGGGTGTAGCTTGTAGGTAGAATTCCCCTGGGTTCAATCCCTAGTATCGCAAAAAAAAAAAAAACAAAAAAAAAAACCATAAAATTCAAGTATAAATTTTGATAATATTTCTATTTCTATTACAGATTTTTTTTTCCAATACTGGAGATGGAACTCAGGTATATTCTACCTTTGAGCTACACCCCCAGCCCTGCTTTTTATTCTTTATTTTGAAACAGGGTCTCACTGAGTTGCAAAGGGCTTCACTAAGTAGGTGAGGCTGTCCACAAATTGTGATCCTCCTGTCTTAGCCTCTCTAATGCTGGGATTACAAGCGTGGGCCACCATGCCCAGTTTCTTACTGTTTGTTTTTTAAGGAGTATTCTACCTTAATATGATGATTTCAGACTGAAGTATTATCAATGTACTTATCCTTTATCTGCTGGAACTTAACGTAGTATTTGAGTTTTTGTCCTGAGGTCACCCACTGTTAAATCTTTAAAAATCAGTACATGAAAGGAGAGTAGTTAAGCTGTTACATAAACAAAAACCTAAATTTTATTACATTTTCATTAGATCATATTTGTTAATTTGGTAAATTTATGTAAATATGTTCTTTATTAATTAGATACAATTTTAGATATACAATTTAAATGTATTTTAGATCAGTTCCTTTGAAACTTATTCTCTTTTAACATAGAAGGCTTAAAGATATTTTTGTTGTAAATGTCCACCTTGGATGAGACAATTGATTTCTAGAAGTCAGTAGCAACTTCTGGATATAATGTGATAGATCTTGGTCTCAAAATTTAGGCAAAACTTAATTCCAGCTTTGCTATCTCAGCTTGCTTGTTTGTGACCTTAGATAGGTTACTTAATCTCTCTTAAACCAAATTTTCTCATATGCAAAGTGGGGGAAAATAATAATACCTCCAGAGTTACAAGGGTACATTGAGAAAGTGAATATTAAGCACATCTGCAAAGAATTCAAAGAATTAACATATCTGTGCATTGACAGCAATTACAGGAACATATGTAGAAAGCAGAACACTTTTTCACAGGGTCATGATTCCTAGAGAATTTTCTTACCTCTTCTATTGGACTTTTTATTATTGATTATTAAAATGGAAATTTATTTTGGGTGAGGTAATTCACATTTTACTTCTTAGTACTTGTAGCTTAAGTACACATTTACTATATATGCAAGATATAAACCATAACTATAAAACTGACAGTTGTAAACAGATCACCCAGTTTAATAATTGGAACAAAACAGACATGGTTTCATCTAAGTATTTCATTGGACCAACCTTCTGCTTCATGGTCAGGGGAAACTGACCATGGTGTCTTAAATTTGTAGTTATCATTTCCCCTTTAAAAATAAGCTTTCATCATATGTAAGAGTGCCCTCAAAATGTGTTATTTATCTTGCTCTTTTGAAATGTATACAAGTTGTATTTTACTCTTACATAGTCTCTGTTCATGTCAGTTTTGTTCAGTACATTATCAAAATTTATGCTTACATTGCAGTTTGTTTTTGTGTTATTTCAATATATTGCATTATGTAAATATAACAAATTTATTTGTTTCATCTTTTTTGAGTGTTGAGGCTTTTTTTCAATTGTTATGCTGTTGAGAAATGTCCTGTCTCTTGTAACATTTTGAACAATTAGTTCAAGCATATTTCTAGAAGAAATGAAATTGCAGTCTTTGGTTTTAATTTTATAGAACACACTGCTTTGTACTTCAATGTAGCCATACCAATTACACTTGGTTAGGTTAGGTGTTATATAAGATTTCTAGTTTATCCATCAACTTACTATCACTTAAAATATATATTTCCTTTATTGTAGAACTCTCTATCTATCCTCCATCCATCAGTCCACTCTGTGTGTGTGTGTGTGGGGGGTGTATTGGATATTAAAGCCAGGGGTATTCTACCTTTGAGCTACACCCTTAGTCCTTATCATTTTTTATTTTGAAACAGTGTCTCAATAAGCTGCTAAGTCTGGCGTCAAGCCTGATACATTCCTTTTTCAGCCTCCTAAGTGCAGTGATTACAAGTGTGTGCCAACATACCTGGCTAGTTCATCTATTTTTCATGTGCTTAAATTAATTTAAAGATATCAGTACCTATTGACAACAGACATTTCAGCATATATATCATTAACTAGAATTCAGTGTTTGTTTAGGTACACATTTGCAAATAAAATGTGTACACAGTAAATAAATAAACCATAGTTTAAACATATGTATATGCCTGTCAAAGGGCTGAAATGGCTATTAATTTATAGAATATTACTATAATCCAAAAACTTCTTTCATGTCTCCCTTAATTAATTTGTGCATTCCTGGAGAAAATAGCCACTGTTTTGAATTTTCCATTTCTGATTAATATTTATAAATATGGAAAGTTTTGCATATGGCTCTTTTGTAGTTCCTTCATAGAATTTTCAGAATTTATCTAATTTTCCTCAAAAAAAAAACTATCAGAATTTTGTTCCTTTTATTAAGTCTATATATAAATTTGAAGATAGTATAATCTATGAGAATGGTATATCCCTACCATAATTTGAATTATCTTTTATATTAATAGATATTAAATATTTTAATATTTTAATCATTTATATTAAAATGTATTAAATTTAACATATTCTTGTGTTAAATCATCAGATTTTTTTTGCATAATTTTTTTTGTAGTACTGGGGGTGGAACCCAGGGGCTTTCTACCTTTGGGCTATACTCCCAGACCTATTTTATATTTTCTTTGGAAACAGGATCTCACTAAGTTACTGAGAGCCTCACTAAGTAGCTGAGGCTGCCTTTGAACCTGTGCGATCCTCCTGTCTCAGCCTTCCAAGAATGGGGATTACAAACGTGCACCATGATGCCCGGCTTTTTGCATAAATTTTAAATATGTTTTATTGGGAATTCCCTAAGTGTATTATATTTTCTAGTTACTATAGATGATAGATGATACAAATGTAATGACAACTGTGATATTCTTTATTTCCTCCTTGTATATAGAATTTAAATTTATTATAATATTTTGGCCACATATTAAGGTATACATTTAAATTTATTGTAAAATTTTTCTCTAGATGCTTTTGTTTTTATATAGTATTATATCTAAGAATTACATTTGTATATTATTTAAAATTCTAATAATTTTATTTCTCACTTTATTATGCTAAATAAAATTGTTAAATAGAAACAATAATGATATATATGTTTACTATGTTCTTGATTTTAAATGACTGTTTTACATTTTCTGAGTTCCTTTTTTCTTTTTTATATTTTGTAATAATTTTCATAATGAGGTATTTTAGAGTTTTATAATTTTATATAAAGAGTGAAAATATCATAGAGGTTTTTTTATTTTCTAAGAAGCTGCATAGTGTACATTAAACTACTGTTATTGCTACGTTAGCATAGTTTGTCATGATATTCTCGTTTATACATAAAGCTGAATTTAATTCTCTAAAATCTTATTTGGCTTTGTGATTATGTTCAGAAGTGAGATTGGCATTTGTCTCCTGTTACTTAAGCATAACTGATAACTACACAGTAAGATTTGCTTTCTCTTTCTCATACTGTCTTCATACCTCTAAGCTGTTTCCTTAATTTCTAGCAGTTTGTAATTTCCAGAAATTTAGGGTAAGTTAAATAACCTCTCAAATTCATCAGTTCAGACAAATAAAACTGGATTTATATTTTCTATAGGTAGTGCGAGCTTTTCCCAGGAAATAATGATATTTTGTGGATTATGATGAATTCTAGAATAGATAAAAGCAAAGTTTTCTTATTCACTTGAAGTATCCTAGCACATATGCTACATGATCCGTATGACTCTGAAGGAGTCAGGAGGAAACAATTTGGCTCCTTAGGCAATCCCAAAATAGACTCAATTTGATTCAGATTTGTTTAAGTAAATGAAACAAACAAACAAAAAAAAACCCCACAAAAATAATACTTTTTCTATAATTGACAGTTGAGTAAAAGTTAATATATTTACCTTTGTTGGTACCTTATTTGATATAGTCTATTGTTTCTAACCTTGCCTCTATTATATTATGAATATATTCTTTGCTAGAAGTATACTTTTTCTCCTCTTTTTTCTCTTCAAATTTAATGCTTTCTCTTTAATTGGGCTTTTGTAGCTCTTGAAGAGAATGTTAGGAGGTATTTATCTCTACAATTCCTAGATATTTATATCAGAAAAGACAGGTGTATATGTGCTAACTAAATTATTTTGTACTCTTTCTTACACTGTATTTTTCTCTGAGCATCATTTGAAGAAGAGCAAAATAGAAGTATGTATGTATGTATATGTGTGAATACAATATAAGCACAAGCTAATAAGCATGCTTTACTGTCTTTTATAAATCCATGTATTTTCACAATAGTGTTGACTATGTAATAGAAGGATATGTACTTTTCTGAAGAGCAATTTACTTTATAATCAATGGTGATGGGATACAACCAAGGTGCTGGCAGGTACATGTTTCTTCTGGAGGCTCTAAGGAATAATCAATTTCATTGAGTTTCTAGCATATAAATTCCATTCTTTGGAGTGCCTTTCCACCTTCCAACCCAACTAGAACTCAGTGACTGGTAGAGTCTCATGTTAAAATTCTCTGACATTGACTGTCCTGATTCCCTTCTTTCATGTGTAAGAATGAAAGAAGGGAATTACATTACATTTGTAATAGCAAAGATCGCTATTACATTGGGTCAGGATAATTTTCTTATTTATAATGCTGAATAATCTTTTTACTTCAAGGTTTTCTGATAGGTAATCTTAATTCCAACTGCACCCTAATACCCCTTTTCATGTAACATAATTAATCACAGGTCTCAGGGTGAAAATGTGAACATCCGCCAGGCGTGGTGGCGCATGCTTGTAATTCCCGAGCTTGGGAGGCGGAGACAGGAGGATCGCGCAGGTTCGAAGTCAGCCTTGCTGGCTTAAGAGACCCTGTTTTCAAATAAAAATATAAAATAGGTCTGGGAGTGTAGCCCATAGGTAGAAGGGTTTCCAGGAACCCCAGTGTACCACACACACACACACACACACACACACACACACACATACACGCACAAAAAAAAAGTGAACATCTTCAGGGGAACATTATTCTGCCTTCCACAATGTCTAAATATCATACAGAAATTTAAAACTTTAAAGAAAGGATGTATATGATGTACATTCACAAACATATCAAAATCAGTTACTAAGCCAAACATGAGGAAGGAAGGGGAAGGAAGTGGGGCATGAATTACGGATGAGCTAAATAAGTCCTTTGTGCATGTACTCCTCTACCATCTTGTACCCCATTAAGATGTATGGCTACAATGCACAAATACAAATTTTAAAAGAAAGCCGGTGTGATGGCGCATGCTTGTAATCCCAGCTCTTGGGAGGCTGAGACAGGAGAATCACATAGGTTCGAAGCCAGCCTCAGCGACTTAGTGAGACTCTCAGTAAATTAGTGAGACCCTGTTTCCAAATAAAGTATAAAATAGGTCTGGGAGTATGTATAGCCCAGGGGTAGAAAAGCCCCTGGGTTCCACTCCCACTGCCAAAAAAATGTAAATAAAAAGGTATCATCTTTAAAATATGTGTCTAAAATATCATTTTCATTTTTTCATTACTTAAGAGTGCTGTAGAACTTTGTTTTGGGCTGATTTCTTTGGGTAATTATTTTTACTTCTCCAGTTGATTTTGCACAAGTTAAAGTAACATAGATTTAAGCTTTTAACATAAATGTTCCAGGTTTAGGATTGCATTAATTTTAGTAACAAAGGAGAGTAAGGGAAACCTATGAATATTAAGTCAATTCTCAAATAAATTATAAGTAAATAAAATTTCAGAACCTAGTGATTCAGCTTCTGTAGAAGATATGTTTAAAGTGACAGTATGAGCCGGGCGTGGTGGCGCACGCTTGTATTCCCCGCGGTTGGGAGGCTGAGACAGGAGGATCGCAGGGGTTCAAAGTCAGCCTCAGCTACTTAGTGAGGCTTTCAGCAACTTAGTGAGACCCTGTTTCCAAATAAAATTTAAAAAAGGTCTGGGAATATAGCTCAGAGTTAGAAAGCCTCTGGGTTCCACCCCTAGTACCACCCCCCCAAAAAAAAATAAATAATAATAATAAAGTGACAGTATGATTTGATAGTGCTGCTTTCTTTAATTCATTCTGATCTTATTAAAATTTGCAGGGTCGTACAAGTTAGGTATTTGATTTGAGGGTATGAATTTTTTACATAAGTGTTTCTGAGTCTCTGTCAAGACCTCCTCACCTATAGCTTGAAATGATTTGATTTAGTCAGCAGACATGGTCATTATTTGATATATAAACAAAAAACATTTTTTGTCTTTGGAACTAAATTTAAAATTCACTGACATGGTAGAAGTAGGATTTAGACTGTATGTGATCAAACACTTAACATTCTCTCTATATATGTTGTGATCAAAATTACCATTTTCATTGATGGTGAGCAAAGAGAAATTGCAGTATAAATTCCCAAAAGGTCTTATTATTTTTAAAATATCTGGATATATTTTTGTTAACCCATTGGTTTGGAATATTATTCCAGGATATCTGAATGCTTAAAGACATATGTTGATGATTGATTAAGGAGTCTTTATTTTATTTGTTGGATATAAATTTGGAGCAAATATAATTGTAGCAAATGGATTTGTTTTCCTAACTTTTTTGGGGGGGGCTATACTGGAGATTGAGACCACATGAAACGTACCTCTGAGCTACCTCTTAGCCTTTTTATTTTATTTTTGAAACAGGTTCTCACTGTCTCAGCCTCCAAAGTATTAGGATTCCAAGCATTCCAAGCTTGTTTTCCTAATTCTTTCTTTCTTTCTTTCTTTCTTTCTTTCTTTCTTTCTTTCTTTCCTTCTTTCCTTCTTTCCTTCTTTCTATCTTTCTACTTTCTTTTTTTTCGATACTTGGGATGAAACCTAGGGGCATTCTACCTCCGAATAACACCCCAGTCCTATTATTTATACCTTATTTATTTGTTTATTTTATTTTTACAGTATTGGGAAGAAACTCAGGGCCATTGTACCTCCAAGCTACACCCCCGACTTATTTTTGTAGTCTTTTTATTTTTGAAACAGGAGTGACAAAGGGCTTCACTAAATAGCTAAGGCTGTTTTCCAGCCATGATCCTCCTGTCTCAGCCTCTTGAAAGCTGGGATTACAAGCGTGTGCCACCACATCCCGCTTTCCTAATTCTTAAGAAATCAGGAATCGGAAAAACCAAGAATTTTCAGTAACCAAGGATGTATTTGCTACCCTTGATGCTATTTCTGATGATACTAAATTGACATTTGCTTTTCTCACTTCTTTCTATATTATAAGATCTTTAGGTATCACTTTCTAATTCAAATTACAGGGCTAACTACTGAATCTTAATCATCTGTTATTATGTAGATTTTGTGTACCCGACAAACATTTCACTACTGAGAAATCACTCTGTATCTCTGTTTTGTAAGGGATATATTTGGTCACTAAATTTAACATTTTACCTATTTCATCCAAACATTGCAAAAAACTTTAAAAGCCAAGGTCTCTGTATATTTTATATTTATCAGATAAATGAGTTCTTATATATTTTTAAAACAGTTATTTTGTTTACATTTGGTTTCTTTACTCATTAAGGCCTCACAGAGGACTGAATCTCAGACCTAAAATTATAGGACTTCTGATTTTTTATTTCCCTGATATAAATTGAAAATGATAACTTCCTTCCTAAATCATAAGGATAAAGAGAAATAAGATGTTTACTAATATAGGATTTTGTTCATAACAGGTATTCAATAACTCCTTTGCTGTTTTGTTTTTCTTTTCTCTTCTTGTCATTTACTAAGGTAGTAAATCTATGTTACTTTTTAAAATTATGTTGTGTTGCTTTTACTTAGACTTTATGGTTGCATGGGGTGAAAAATTGATCATTGACATTTATTGTGATAAAATAAAGTGTGAAAAAAAGCATGAGGCTTTGAATGTACAATATTCTTTGGGAGAATTGAGAATTAGAAGTCCTCAATCCTTATAGATCAATGAATGTATCTTCAGAATGGCAACTTAGAATATCATCAAGAGAAATATTAATATAATCATTCTTAAATCATCTTGACAACTAGTCTTGGTGTTAGATTTAATTTTGTTTTTCTACAAAGGATAATCAGTTTTCCCAACATCATTTGTTGAAGAATTTGTCTTTTTCCCCCCATATATGTTTTGCCCCTTTGTTGTTTCTATATCTTCTATTCTGTTCCATTGGTCTACGTGTCTATTTTTCTGCTAATACTATACTGTTTTTGTTATTATAGTTTTGTTGGATAATATGAAGTCAGCAATTGTGATACCTCCTGGATGATTTTTATTGCTGAAAGTTGTTTTAGCTATTGGGGTCATAGAAAGTGAAAGGTCATATATTTTATCTTATATGCAGGATCTAGGGAGTAATTGGAATATAAGAGAAATTTTAGATAATGGAGGAGAAACTCCAGTGGAGCAAGGGGAGTGATCTTAGGAAAGGAAGTGAGAGTACAGGAAGAATTCATGAAGGAAAAACTTCCAAAGACATTAAGTACATATATGAGAATGCCAATGCTAGCCTCAATAGCTTGTATGGGGAAATAGCTTGTATGAGGAAGGGGAGTGTAGGAGGGACTTTAGGGAAAACTCCTCAAGTGCTATGGGCATGTATGTGACTATCACTATGAAGTATATTATGATGTGAGACTACAATACACCAATAAAAGTATGAAAATAAAAATAAATAATGAGAGAGTTGGAAAAATGAACAAATAAATGTAAGACATTATAAAAATAATGGAGAGTTTGTTGAAGTTGATGACAGTGTTAACAGTGATATAAAACAATGGTAATTATGAAGATGATAACATAATAAACAATGTAACATTTGAAGTGGAATATAACTGAACAAATAGTAAAGAGGTATGATATCTCTTGATAAGAGTTTAGTATAGCAGGCAGATTGGTATAGGTAAAGATAATAAAAAGAGGAATAATATCTTAGTAAATAAGGGAATTTATTTTTTACTGCTTGCTCTTGCTGTTATAGATAATGAAATGAAGATGCCCATTATTACTGAATACTAATTATTAAAGGCATTACTACTTGAACTCGATAGGGTGGAGGAGGGGATTCAAGTGACATTTGAGCACAGAAGAAAGAGTAGGGAGTAAGAAACTGAAGAAAGGCTTAGGAAGAGGTTTACCTAAGTCTAGATAGAGATGTCAATGGGCTGAAAAGGGCGGAGTTAAAATTCCCATTTAATGTTTGGTATAGGACTGACAGCTGGAAACACAGGATTCAGAGCCACTGAAAGAGATATGATAATTGAAGTTTTGTGAAATAATATGATAGATTGCATATATAGTAATAAGGAATAAGAGCAGGACTTCAGGAGTTTTCTTACAATGAAGACTGGAGAGGAACCGGGAGACCAGTGAGTAGGGCAGACAGAGTAAGAAGAATCCCAAGTGGGCTAGAGAAGCTAGAGGGGAACTGGGAAACAGAATCATGGGAAGGGACAAGACTTAAGGGTGGTCAAAATAGAAATGTTGAAAGGGCTTAAGACATTTATTTTGAATGAATGAATGAATGAATGAATGAATGAGGTTTCTTGGGGAGTTGAGGATAGCAGAATGCAAATATTGCCTATGTTGCCTTTCTCTGAAATAGAGCTAAGTGATAAAATATCTTTTCATTTTTTGCATACCTTTGTTCATGTCATTTGTGTTCATTTCAGGAAAGTGAATCCAGAGCATATGTGTTCCTTTTAAGTTCTTTATATCTTTGTAACTATTTCCTCATGTGCCTTGTACACAATTTTACATTCTGTTGTAACCACATTTGTTTTTTTGTATAAAAGATTTGCTAATAGTTCTGATTTCTCAAGTGAACCCAAACATTTCTAATTAATGCGTGTTTAATATCTTTCAGGGAAATTTTTCTAATGCTTTCATTAAAATTAGTAAGCAGTACATGTCTTCAATAATAGAAGTTTGGTAACTTTAATCTTTGGGTAGAAATCTCCTTTAGGTAATTAAGTAAGAAACTTTCTCAGAATTCTTATGCTTTTACTTCTCTAAAACTATTTCTAGTAAATTGTTAGAGAATGAGTAGGATTCTTTTTCATAGATATAAAAGAAAAGTAAGAAAAAAGTTTGTCTATAATTGAAACTTGAGTTTTTGCTATTAATAAATGCTTTAGCTGATTCCCTAATTGTTTGGGCATATATTTTACCCAATTAAAAACCTATTTTATAATAATAATGATGATGATATTTATCATTTATACAATTGAATAGTACTATTTAATTATATGTAATTAAATTTATACATAAATTATACATAATTTAATTAAGTTTTATATAATAAAATACTATTATTTATTACTTATAATAAACTAATTTTATTGCTAATAAAACTTTAGCTGATTTCATATTTCCTTGGGTACATATTTATTGTTTATTCTATTTAGCCATAAAATTATTGAGACCAAATTTTTTAAAAATAAGAAGTCTAGCAGACTAATACTTTATATTTGAGACAATAATAGATTATCTGTTGAATTAATCCAAAATAATCTACTATAATTATATGTCCTCCCATTTTTCTTAATTTTTTATAACATAAGAATAATTCAGGATTTATCTTAACTCATATGAATTTTTGTAAGAAACCTCTATGGAATGGCTATATTTGCATATATGTCTAAAGGAAATTTAAAACTAGGAAAAAGATAAAATGTAATATTATAAATTTTGCAAAAAGAAAATGCATCCTAGAAAAAAAAGAAATAAAAGGTCAAGACATTGCAAAATAGTAGTGGGATATGGGATCACTCTTTATTTTTTGTTTATTTTTCATAACTAGCAAATAACTCATTCTTTTTTACCTCTGACAGTAACACTTGTGCATAAAGGTCATTTTCATTAACCTTAAGTTTGTAATTTCCAGCCTCCTTGCCCAAAGGCATTGCTGTTATTTACATTTTTTCTTAGTCCTATGCAAAACCAAACAACCATCAGTGTAAGACTAATATATGTTAAGTGCCTCAGGCACATTTCAATTAAGTATTAACATAGATTGGAAATTTTCCAAAACATTTAGTTAATATTACTTTCAATCATTTTCATTAAAATTAATAGCAAGTGTTAAAAAGTAATATACCAGGGATTTGGGGGAATTGAATTCCTGTAAAAGACTCCTCATGCGAATATAGGGGGAATTTTAGTATGATTTAGCTATATATTACCTAGTCCCATTAAATATTGAATTTTGTGTTGATAGAAAAGTGGAAGTTATGTGCAAATTAATTTTGTTTTAATACTTTTATAAACTAATTTCTAATTTTAATGAATATTTACTAGCTAACAAAAATAACTGACATATGAGTCAGCTTAAAACCTCAAACTATTTCTTTAACCATAATCCCAGAAATACTTGAAGACATACTTTGAGAAACCAATTTAATGTTGGAAGAAAAATATTTCCAAAGAAAAGATTATTGCGTCAATATAGAAATAAAAAATTCCTTATAAAAGAAACCAGTGACAGAATTGTCTTTTTTAAAAAAACAAAGAAATAAAGAATAGAATAAAATTAAATATGTTGTTAAAATATCAAAATAATTAAAAACTCAAAATGGTCAAAATTTATATTTCAAAATAGCATTATATAGAATATGACATTTAAAATAAAACAAAAAATCACTGGCCTTTGCGTAACAACATTGCTTTCTTAACAATAAAAAGGTCTTTAGCTACATTTCTGTTTCTATTTTTGGTGTTATAGACATTTATTTGTTTATTTATATTTTTATTTTCTTGTTTTGATGCTAGGAATTAAACCCAGGGTCATTCTGCATCTGAGCTATATTTCTAGCTCCCTTTTTATTATTTCTTTTGAAACATAGTCTTGCTACATTGCTGAGAGTCTCACTACTTGCTGAGGCTATCCTTGAATTTGTAATCCTCCTGTCTAAGCCTCCCAAGTACCGGAATTACAGACATGTGCCACCACACCTATCTTACAGACAACATTTTAAAAAGGTGATATTATATCATATCGTCTTTAGTCTATGGCCTCTCTCTCTCTCTCTCTCTCTCTCTCTCTCTCTCTCTCTCTCTCTCTCTCTCTCTCTCTCTCTCTCTCCCTCCTGTGTGTGTGTGTGTATGGTATGCATATTCTAATCTGTGATATATAGGCATATGTGTATATGTATACATATTATGGTTATATATGGAATTGCACCTTAAAGAACTCATAAATTGGTGTTTGGAGCTGATATAATTGAGTATTGGGGCTTATCATCCTAGCAGTGAATAAATATAGAGTGTGCCTTGGGCCGATAGATATAGCTGCAGAGGTGGATCCATGGGATATGGAGATCACATATGGTTCCTTCTCCCCATGATCTATCTCTTGCTTTTGGCCTCCATGATATGAGGAGCACAGCTTCTATTCTCTCCCTCTCTCTTTCCCTCTCTCTCTCTTTCTGCCTCTTACTACCATGCCCTGAGATTTGAAGTCCTTGGCCTCACATGGACTGAACCTGAAACTGTAAGAAAATAAATCTTCTTTCTTCTAAGTTCTGTGGTCATGTCTTTGAAATATAGCTTTAAAATGCTAACTAGAACAATTATGTATATGTATATATTCTTGAATTTTATATATATTATTTATATATATTTATATATATTCTTTTATATATATAAATTTATATATATTCTTTTTATATATATAAATATATATATATTCTTTATATATATAAATTTATATATATATATTCTTGAATATATATATATATACATATATATATATATATTCTTGAATTTTAGGCAATGACTTCAATCTTTTAAATATATTATGTGTAAACACTGATTTCTCCAAATTTCAAGTCATTTCTATTTTTCTATCTATATATACTCCACATAGTGGAATATAAAAAAGTTAAGAATTCTGTGCAGTTTTGCTTCTGAGACAGCAGCAGCATTTAGGATGTCAACATTTCTAAAAGGATTTGGCTACTTTATCCTAAGTTCCCTTCAAATATAGAAGAAAGCAAAGGATATTGCAAAAAGGACATAATAAAAGAGGGTAAAGATAAAACTTCTTTGCAATAGGGATAGTCTTATTATTGTCAATTTTCTAGATACTTGCTTTGCAAAAATGTCATAGAATATAATTAAAATGCCATTGTAAGAGGACAGAAAAAATGGAAGAGATAATTGCAGCATAGCACTTGAATGAGGTGTGATGGGCGGAGTGAGGCACCATTCATTTGCCAAGCGTCTGGATCCATGAAGGCAACACCTGCTCTGTAGAATCAGGAGGAGCGGCAAGAGTAGTGTATCCAGCACAGCCAGTGAGTCTGAGTGAGGACTCTCAGACAGGGACTTAGGAAGATAGGACTACAGAGAGCAACCTTGAGAAACTACGGAAAAATATGTCAGGAGAAGAGAATTCAAATTCCTGCTTCTCCCAGTTAAGACTGCATGAGCACACTAAAACTAGTCAGGTGGTGCACACAGGGTAGACCCAGACTGGAAATATCATTTGTGAGATAATTTCCTTTTTATTCACCTTGTTCACTTTGGAAACATTTTATGCTTCAAATCTGGGGGCAAATGATGTTTTGATTCTACTTCATTCCCTCACTTATCAATTTTAGTTATTTCTTTCTCTTTTGGCATTCATATAAACACACACACACACACACACACACACACACACACACACCTCACACCCCTGTCTCTCTCTACCTCCACAATTTAGCATAAAGTTTTAAACTTTGCCTGCTAGTATACTGACTGACACATAACAGGTGCTCAAATATATTTAATGCTAAATTAATGTAAGCTTTCAGACATAATAATGTTAAAGGACAACAAATTCAGAAAAGTATTGAGTTTTTAAGGTAAAATGTCTTCTATATTTGAAAATGATTCTAAGTAAATTCCATTAGAATTTGAAAGTCTCAGGATTCACTATGTTTTAAGGATTATTTCTGCAAACACATTTATATGAAGCTAAGTAGGGAACATGTAGAATTGGTATTTTGCCATATTTTCCAGTATTTTACTAATCCTTAATTAGGATGGGTTGGCAAAGGCATGATAATCATATTTACACTAATTAGTTATAAAGGAATGCAAGTTACAATTTGGTAGATCATTATAAGATTCTTCCATAATTTTGGTTATTCTCAATTAAGTTGGTTCCATAATGCTAAATTAAAAATCATATTTTTAGAACCATTTATCTAGTTATATATCTGATCTCTTGGAAAATCTCCAGTAAATGAATCTTTGAGCATGATACATAGACCCAAAGATGGTTGAATAAAAGCAATTTTCAAGTGAATTGTTTCCAAAGAATTACATCTTTACTTCATGTTTTAAAAAGTGATTTAAAATGAAAAATAAAGCCGGGCATGGTGACACACACTTCTAATCCCAGCATTCGGGAGGCTGAGACCAGAGGCTCGTGGTTTGCAGACAGCCTCAGTGAGGCTGTCAGTGAGGCCCTCTGCAACTCAGTGAGACCCTGTTTCAAAATAAAGAATTTAAAAAAAGGCAGGGAGTATAGCACAGAGGTCGAATGCCCCTAGCTTCCATCCTCAGACCCACAAAAAAACCCAAAAAACAAACAAACAAACAAACAAACAAACAAAAACCCCTGAAAAATAAAATCTTTTGAGTATTACATGGTTATTGATAAATAAATGGCATATATGATATAAGCTAAATATCTCTTGTTATGGTTTGAGTATTGCTTGAGGCCCACAGGTTCATATGCCAAAAGCTTTGTCCTGAATGTAACAGAACAGAGATGGTAGAACCTTTAAGAAGTGGTGAGGCTTAATGGGAGATGATTAGGTCATTGGAAGTTTCATCTCAGAAGAGACTGATGCTTGACTCACGGGACTGGATCAGTTACTGTGAGCACAGATTTTTGCAAAGTGACTTTGTCTTGCTCTCTTAGGTCTTCTTTTCCACACTTTACTTTCTGCTCTTACATGGGCTCTACCATGTGATGCCATCTGTTATGTTATGATGCAAGTGGAAGCCCTTGCCTATGGGTCCTCCTCATGTTAAATTGTTTGGCTTCCAGATCTGTAAGCTAAATATTTTCATCAAAATATACCTAGACTCATTTATCTTGTTTTTGCAACACCAAATAGATGGAGACATCTTTCATCTAAGGTTGAATATTGAAATCAGATTAAATAAAATTATCTTTCCTTATATAAAAAGACAAGTAGAGGCTTGAATTCATTTGCTATTTTCTCACTCATCTCTAATTTGATCTCTAGAGGGAGGATTTGATCACTATTTTAACAGAACTTTTTCCTATGCTACATTTGATTTTTACTGATGATTTAGTGACTAAACCCTCTGTCTCTGGAGATTGTTTATTGATGAAGAAAAGACCTTATAGAACATTTTTTACTTCAAGCTGGCATCTAATTGTGGACTCCTTTCCAGTGACCTTCAGAGTGTAACATTAGTATATCATTGCTAATCAAGATTGCTTTTGAACTTGTAACCTTTAGACCAAGAGTAAATATTGGAAATCTATAATCTTAATTCCTATATTTTAATAATTACCTCTTCTGTTGTCAGTGAGAAGACATAGGAACTTGTGTAAACATAGTTATGGGGAGTTAAATCTTTAAGGGAAAAATTATCTGTAATTCAATTTTTTTTTTAGGACTGATGATGACCCCCCAAAAGTATGATGTGCCTTTTGTACAAGAGTAGTCTATAGCTCCTTCACTGAGTAATTATGCCATTTCCCATGCAATAATTTTTTTATGTAAAATTTCAATTTTAACTTTGATTCTTAGTAACTTAGATTAATTAGATAAATATCTATGGTCCATGTGGGAAAGGATGAAAATTTATTAATAAATTTATGTTAATATTGATTTAAAAGTTTGAAAGAACAAAATGAATATAATGAAAGGAATAATGATAGTGTTATGTTATTCATGCCTCTATAAGTGAATTCTATATACTATCTGGCTATACAGCTACAGAGATATGTAGGACCCTGCTTTGATGCCAGTTCTCCTGCCCAGTCCATCATTGCCAACTTTTGTTTTTTCTGACAGGCACATATGGGTTTATTTGGATGAAGTCTATCCTTCTATGAAAATTGAGATTTTCCTTTGATTCAGGTAGACTTGGTCACTGAGTCTTTCATCTATACCCTTGGTAAATGAGCAAGAAAACTTGTTTCCCAATTTTTTGTAAAATTCTGCCATTAAATCTCCAACCTTTAGTAGGATGAGTTTGCTAATTGACTTCATTTAACCAATGGCTCAAACCAAACATGACTAAGTCATATCTAAGAAAATGGTTGTATTTCTTTCATTTCCAGATGTGAAACATTCAAGAGGTTCATTAGAATAACCTTGGCCAAAATCTTCAGAAAAGAGAGCTTTAAAAATGGATACTATTAGTATCCATAAATAGTGTAATAATCACATATTCTTTGTATAAATATTTTCATTGTATACATATCTTTTTAAAAATTGTATTGATGCATTGTATTCATATAGCTTAATGGAATGCAAAATGGTGGAGACATACATGTACACATTACCAAATTAATATGTTTTTATCTAAAAATAATACTCCTTTCTGTGAGAAGGCTTCATCTGTTTCAATAATGTAGTGAAAGCTGCCCATCATAGCATCCAATTTCCTTAATAAAAGTATTACCCAAGTAAAGTCATTCACATTCTCTTTTAGTAGTCTTGAAAATTGAAAATAAAAGAATAATTCAAAATTTGCAATGAAAGAATAAGATTTTTCCCAAGTCCAGCCTCAAAATGTATAGAATAAATCTAATGAGGAGAAAAAAGCAGATATAAAAAGGACATATAAGAGTATTTTAATCTCTCATTCTAATATTTCTGTGGCTCATTAAGATTGCTTAAATAAAGTTGTTTCTTATTGTTTATGCTAACTTTGGTTGGGTTTGAGTTATTTCCTACTAATACATTTATGAAGAAACAGGAAATGGTTAGTTACCTACAGAAATATTTCTGTTAGGAACTTACACTTTCTTTAAAACAAATGCAGCAGCAGGCAGAGTTCTATCCTTGAAATCTTTATTTTCTGTGAAGCAGTAATGCAAATGTGCTGTCTTAAACATGTTAATGAAAGACCTATAATGCTAATAATGCCACCAACAGAGAAATGAAGATTAGCAATCAAACTGGAAACAAAATAATACATTGCAGTGTTCAGTGTTTGAGAAAGTGTAGGAAATAAATGCATCTTTTTATTATCATTTGACATTTTATGTGTGTGTGTGTGTGTGTGTGTGTGTGTGTGTATGTTCGTGTTTACAAACTTGTATGAGCATACCTTGATAATTATGTCGAAGTACTTAACAATATATGTAACTTTTCATCTAATAATTCTAATTTTATATGTTTATGATGGGAATATATAGCATCTTTTTAAAAGCCTATCTGGCCTCCTATGACTTCTGAAATGGGTTTATATCATTATTTATAATAGTGAAAATATATAAACAATGTAAAAATTAAAATGAGGACAAATGGTCTAAATTGTAGTACATGCATAAATGGAAGAGTGCATCCTTAAAAATAATATTCTGGAATTAAGATCTGTCTTAAGCTGGCTGTGGTGTGGCACATCTGTAATCCCAGTACTTGGAAGGCTGAGATAAGAATACAAATGTTCAAGGACAGCCTGGGAAACTTAATGGGAACCTGTCTCAAAATTTAAAAAATATAATAAGAAAATAGGACTGGTGGTATAGTTCAGAGGTAGAATGTCCCTGGATTCAATCCTCAATACCACAAAAAACAAAGAATAAGAAAAAAATTGTCATGTGAATATTAGGAACAGGAAACTCTGTTTTAGACTTTGAGTACAAGTCATAGACTTTAGGGTATTTATTAGAAACCTTTATGATAGATTATTGGGCACAAGCCTAGTCAAAAAGCTGTAACTTACTTCTTACTCTCCATTTGTATCTATTATTTGTCTCCCTTGGGAACTCTACAAGGAGGATGGATGTGGTTTACAGTAGGATTAATTAATTTTAGGTCTCCTGGCAAAATTAATAAATAAAAACCTCATATGTGCTTATTATAGAAATTTAGGAAACTTAAGACCGCCAATTAAAAACATAATGAAAAATAATTTCAATGCCTTACCTCCCTAACCTCTCTACTGAAATGTTATTTATCATCTCACAATGCCTAGAATACTTCCCAGAATTTAGTAAGCCTTGTATTAATATTTGTTGAATAAATTACATCAAATAATGAAAAATCCACTATATTTGATGATAACAGGGCATTAGTGACCATTACTAGAATATTTTATTATGAAAGTAGAAATGCTGGGTTGTTGAGGGATAATGATTTTTTGCAAAATAAGGGATAAAATGTTTGCTGTATATTCCCATGTTCCCATAGGCTTTGACTATTACTGAGTTCTATATAAAATCATTTTAACACTCCCTTATTCTGCTGACTTACCAGCCCTCTGTTAAATGACCTTAGTGACATTTCCAGACACAGTATCTCAGGGTATCTCTCCAAAGAGGGACACCTCTATTCTCTGATAAAACCTTCTAGATTGCTGTACTATCTCATTTCTTTTTCCAATCTTTGCTCCTTCTTCCAACCTGGAGAGTGATGGGTTTCTATTATGGTATTCAGCTCCTTTGAAAGGAGGTATTATATTAAAAGGTTTAGTGACTCTGGTAACACAGATCTTTGAGTTGTATCACCTACCTTCCTTCTTCCTAGGACACCTAGTTTCTCCCTAGGGACTGAATGGTTTCAAAAACAGCTTCATACTTCACTGATATTTCAGTAATTATTTCCAATAACTACAAAGTCATGGGTAGATAAAGAAGTTTTGAAGTTATTGTTAGAGGCCTTCTAATGCTACAAAGATTAAAATAAGATGTGATGTTTAACAGGCATCTGTAATGTGCTCAAAAGTGGACTTTATGATTTTTTTTCAGCTATTTTCCCCAACTCAGTCAATTGCATTGCTATTCATCCAGGCAATGGACACTGTCCTTGATTGTTCTTTTTTTTTTCTCATTGTCTATTTTGTGTTGATATAACAAAATACCTGAGAGAGTAGTTTGCAAGGAAAAATGTTTATTTAGGTCATAGATTGGAGGCTACAAGTCCAAGATTGGGTATCCACATCTGGTAAGGGTCTCATGTTGTGATATAACATGGTGGATGGTATCACAGTGATAGAAAAGGAGAAGAGGGGAGCAGCACATGCAGAGGAGACCATGTAGAAGGAATACACAGAATAGGTACTAGTCTTGCTTTTTACAACCTGCTCTAGATATATAATCCAGTGAAAACTCATTCCCTCAAAAAGAGTGTTAATCTCTCTTGAAGTACTCACCCCCTTACTCATTAACCTTTCTGGGATACTATATCTAAACACACTTACCATGCAAATCTCCTTTCCAGCTTAGCAAGTCTTCCTTGGGGACCCAATGCTCTTTCCTATGTTCTGTCTTTTTTTTTAGGAGGCACAATATATGATCAGTTTAAATACTTCATCCTGTTTATAGTGGACCAGTTTTTTTCTCATAAGTTTCTGAGCCATTAAACTGGCTCATTTCCCCCAGGTTAGGTGTTCTTGAGTATTGTGTACCAGTTATACAATCACTGTCTGCCTAAAGCACAGAGCCCCTATCAGCTGTCACATAACTTTCTTCAGTCAATCATATGTGTCAGCTTTGATCTATGCAATACTCCTTTTGGACTTTAAAAATTCAATGTAATTGTTTATAACGTGCCTCTTCTGCAAATAATTTAAGAAATCCTATAATAAGAGATATGTTTAATAAGTTAATAAAACATAAAACATCAAACCAAGTAAAGATTATAAAATAGGTCAACACAAAAAAGTGATTTTTATATTTATCTCTGTGGTTTCAGGAAGCCCAAATCAAAAGGGAAACATTCATAATTTAAGTCATTATATGATCAATATAATAACTACTTTTTAGGAAAAAACAATACACAGATCATTATAAGTTCAATTATAATAGGATTGTGGAGTGACAAAATATTCTCAATAAAATATTAGCACAAAACAGCAACTAATAACGATACTTAGGAAGCATTTTGAGTCTGTCAAAGTCTTTTTCTTGCCTTAGAAATATTTAGCATTATGGTGAACCTATAAAATACCATATTGCCAGTATCGACTAGCCTAAGAAGATTTTACTTCTCCCCAACAGGATGTGATGAATTGGCTAATTTAAACTCATCAACTCTTTCCTGGAGGCTAATCATTAGTTCAACACCCTGTTATGGGCATAACAAAAAACTAAGTCAAGAGTTCATTGTGTATGGAACTTTGGATTTTATTTAGTATTATGTTCTTGGCAACAGAATGGATGATTTATGTATTCTTCTACTTACAGTGAATTAATAGCATAGATGATAAAATCTGTCAAAACTTTATTTTTTGTATATCAAGTGATATGATTACTGCAGGATTAAAAGGCGAGGACAATGGCAAGAAGAGAATAATCAAGAATGGTGGCTATGGTTTGAGCCTTACTTCTTGGATGAATGACCATGAAATCTACTGAGACTGGGAAAATGGCTGAAAAAAAATCACCAACTCCTCTCCTGAGCATGTTAAATATGCCTGTTAAATATCCCATCTTATTTTAACGTTTGGATCATTTGATGGTGTCTAGAGTTTAATAACTTCAAAACCTTTTATTTTTCTTTCCCCCCTACTTTGACTTCTAATTATTATTTCTTAACATTTTATTCTCCCCACCACGTAAATGCTACCTTTCTCTATTTTTCTGTTATCCCAACCACACAGAACCTCAACAATTTGTCTTCATGCTAATGATTCCCAAATCCATTTTTCTTTGCACCACTGGGGGTGGAACCCAGGGGGTTCTACCTCCAAGAGATATCCCCAGCCCTAGTTTTTATTATTTATTTTTAAACAGGGTCTCACTGAGTTGCAAAGGGCCTCACTAAGTAGCTGAGGCTGTCCACAAATCACGATCCTCCCGTCTTAGCCTCCCAAATGCTGGAATTACAAACATGTACCACCATGCCTGGCTTTTACGTTTTGTTTTGAAACGGGGTCTCACTAGGTTGTTAAGAGTCTTACTAAATTGCAGAGGCTGATTTGGACCCTGTGATTCTCTTGGCTCAGACTCCCAAATATTGGGATTACAGGCATGTGCCACCATGCCCCACTTAATAACTACATTTTATTTATTTATTTAATTTTTTAAGTATACTTTTATTGGTGCATTGCAATTTCATATCATTATGTAGTTCAGAGTGATACATGCTCCCAGTACTTGGTGGGTTACTCTACTCCTCTATTTCCTTCCTGGTCCTACCCTCCCTTTCCCCAGACCTGATTTTGGGATTGGCATTAGTATTTGTCCTATGCATATAACTTCAGTGGCAGCGTTTCCCTCATTGATTCCCCCCACTCTATGCCACCCTCCCTTAGAACCCCTCCATCTCTCCACTGGTGTTTCTCCTCCATTGTCCCTCTTATATCATGATGACTGGCTAATTTTACTCTGAATAATGCTCTCCTAGTCCGTCCATTTTTCTGCAAGTAACATAATTTAAAAAAATTTTTTGCTGAGTAGAATTACTTTGCATGTGTATCCCTTAATTTTGTAATCCATTTATCTGTTGATGGACACCTAGGTTGACTGCATGCTTTGGCTATTATGAATTGTGCTGCTATAAACATGGATATGCATATGTTACTATAATAATCTGATTTCAGTCCTTTTGGAAAGATATCAAGGAGTCATAACCACATTTTAAAATGAGGATAATGACATACTCATTAACGTCAGCCCATTAGTAAAAACATAGTAAACATTGGTGATGATTTATCATCATCATCATCATCGTCATCATCATTTTAATGTCTAAGGTAAATTCAAAACTAGTCTGGTATTCACAGCCTCTCAAATTCATGATCTATGTGTTCTTTAGTTTCATTTCATGAAGCTTAACTCATAGAAAATACTCACCAGACTGAGTGAAATGTTTCGTGTTTCATACATCTGTGCTTTTTGTTCAGCTGCCCTTTCTACTTGAGATCCTGTTCCTTAGTGTAGATGCCTGGTAAATTTTTTTTCCCTTAAAGTCTTTTTGTACAAAGTCTTTTTTACAAAGTCCATCTGATTTCTCCCTCTCCTTTACTTAGGATTGAATATTTCTTCTCTTATATCCCTCCTACATACCACAACTTCTCTGTTATTGTATATGGCATTTAAATGTACTACTTGCTTATATATCTATTTTTCTCCTTTAATTTCCAAACTCTTCAAGGTCAAAGAACTTTATTGGTCTTTGTATTCCTGGTATAGAGTTCAGTTCCTGGAATAGGGTATCACTAAGCTGTGAGAAACACATGAGTATCTTTTCAAAGGGGTTGAGATCAGAGAACTACAATAACATATGCATACCCATATTCATAGGAGCACAATTCACAATAGCCAAACTATGGAATCAACCTATGTGTCCATTAACAGATGAAGAGATTACAAAATTATGGGAAGTACACACAATAAAATTGTACTCAGAAATAAAGAAAAACAAAACTATGTCATTTGTAAGAAGATGGAAAGACCTAGAGAACATTATAAGTGTGATTAGCCAAGCACAGAAAGAGAGGGGTTTTCTCTACTATGCTTGAGCTAGAGAGTATTTGGGATACCAGAAAAACTCCAGATAATAAAGGAGACTCCAGATAATAAATCCTCAGTGAATCCAGGGAGGAAGAAGGCTGTAGTTTGTTAATAGAAATGCTATCTGTGACTATGTGCATACATGTGAATATAACATTGTTAATGTGGACACTCAGCATTTGGAGGGAGGGAAATGGTGAGGCAGAAGAGGGAGGGCACCAAGTACTGTTAAATATGTGCCATTGTCAGCATGATCTACAGTATAATGTGAGACTATAATGCAGCAATAAAAATATATATAAAGAAAAATAAAGATGAATGGTTTGTAAAATTATGGGAAATACACACAATGGAATTCTACTCAGCAAAAAAGAACAAAATCATGTCATTTGCAAGAAGATGGAAAGACCTGGAGAACATTATGTTAAGTGAGATCAGCCAAGCACAAAAAGAGAAGTGACAGGTTTTCTCTAATATGCTCAAGCTAGGTAGTATTAAGGATACCAGCAAGACTCCAGATAATGGAGGGGAAACCTCAGCAAAGCCAGAAAGGAGAGGTAAGGAAAGAAGGCTGAGGTTAATTAATAGAAAAGCTATATATGTGTGATTATATATATATATATATATATATATATATATATTTTTTTTTTTTTTTTTTTGTGGGTCTGGGGGTGGAACCCAGGGGCATTCAACCTCCAAGCTATACCTCCTGCCCTATTTTTTTATTCTTTATTTTGAAACCAGGTCTCACTGAGTTGCAGATGGCCTCACTAAGTAGCTGAGGCTATCCGCGAACTGTGATCCTCCGGACTCAGCCTCCCGAATGCTGGGATTACAAGCGTGTGCCACCACGCCCAGCTAGAAAAGCTATATTTTGAATATGAATATATATGTGAATATAACATAGTTAACATGGACACTCAGTAATTGGGAGGGAGGGAAAAGGGGAAGCAGTGAGGGGGAAAGGATACCAATATATGCCATTGTCAAAATAATCCACATTATGATGTGAGACTATAGTGTACCAATAAAATAAATATAATAAAAATAATAAATACACATAAATAATGAAAAGAAAATGTAATTTCAACTCTTGATTTTCCATAAGAATAATATAAAGGAGACCCTGAGAGAGCATGTCTTTATCTGTAGATGAATAAAAATGTTTCATGACTGGAGTAAAACCCCACAAGATTAGGAGCTTTTCTTTCCAATTATAGAAGTTCTAGCTCCAGCTCATCACTCACTCCTCCTTCATTTTCTTAGCAGGCTATTGATGAGAGTCATCAGGGACTCAGAGGCATCCAGTTATTTTGTAATAGTGAAGAGCAACTGTGTTTGATGAGTGTCTCGGGCACAATGGAAGTCAGTAGAGCTACATGTACAATGTCAGGATTTTTCACAACGCTTCCCAATTAACTTCCAGAGAGCCTGACTACAATATCACCAGCTGCTCACTCAATCAATTTCTACACATTTTCCTGTGCTAAATGGGGCTTGCATGACTGGATTTGCATAGGAGTGTTCTCCAGTTGCAATGTTATAACTAGCAGGCAAAATATTTGGAAATGACTTTTTTTCTGCTCTGTGGGACAATCCCTTTGATTTTATATCTTCCCCATGTCATTCTCCAACATTGTATCTATCAGTTGGTAAATTTGGAATGAAAGTCAAAAACCAGCGATGAGAGTATAAGACAGTACTTTACATCTTGACATAATTTACTCATTATTTTTTCATTACAAGATATTTATTGGTTGTGTTTTATCTGTAGGACATCATGATATATGTTGAGAATAACATGAAGATAAGAGAATATTCCTGGCATTAACATTCTAGAGAATAATCTAGAAATATGTAAGTAAACTACAGATAATGATAGAGAGTTTGTAATTTAGAGAGAGTAGTAAGAGAAATTTCTAATAAGAAGATGCCATTGAAGCTAAGATTTTAGGAAAGAAAATTTTAGAAAGAAAAACAATGGGAAATGTCATTTTGTTGGCAAGACCTCATTGAGTATAGAACCAACGACAGAATGTGGTGTAGTATTACACAAAGTGCAGGAGTGATAAGAGATAGGGTGGGAGAATGCTTAGAAATTTTATGCTTAGAAATTTCTTTACATGGCCAGGCGTGGTGGTGCATGCTTGTAATCTCAGCATTTGGGAGGCTGAGAGCAAAGAATCATGGTTAGTGGCCAGCCTTAGCTACTTAGTGAGGCCCTTTGCAACTCAGTGAGATGTTGTTTAAAAAAAAATAATGGAGACAAAAGAAAATGGTGATTCAGCTGTAATTTGGAGGTTGAACTGGCTAAACTACATGAATAGATGTTTGAGAGATCTTATAGGTGCAAATTAGTGATGTAAACTCTGGCTGTGGCTACACTCCTTTATAATTCCAAAAATATGCTTCTCTTTGGTGTTATTGATCTTAACAAGATCATTAACTAATTTAAATACAAGTGAAACTGGTTTGGCAATAGGCCCACGAGAAAGAAGTATAGCTATATAGAAATGAAATGTGGACATTTAAACATTTCTTTTGATATAAAATTTTCTAAATATTTTTAGAAAAATAATTTTAGGAAAAATACTGTTTTATAATTGTGCCTATTTTACAGATTAAAATTGAAAATTAAACTTTACAAATATACTTTGGGGAAACATATCTGCTTTATTCATTTACATGAGATAAATTACTACGAATTATTAGTAGTTCATACTAAATGGCAAAATGACAAGGCAATTGGTTCATATTAAATGACAAGGTAACAGGAAATCAAACAAGTTCTAAGACAATAGAAAATTATTTATTAATACTATAAAAGAACATAATACACCAGCTGCCAGTATTCAGCAACTGGAGAGCTGAAACACAATGTATAAATGGAACCGCATTATTAGGCTCCTCAGTCAACAGGCTATATTGTGATCATTGGAAAACTTTATTTATGGGCCATTTGAAAAATATGGGATTTCTCCAGGCTCAGAAATAACATAGAAAGAAAATGCTATGAATACAAAGAGCACAGATACCTACATAATTGTGGTAGGAGAATAATAGTGGTCCCCCAAAGAGGTTCCTATTCTAATTGTTAGAACCAGTGAATAAATTGCCTTTCACAGTGAAAGAAAAAGTCTTGTCAGATGTGATTAAAGACAGAAGGATGGCAGTTTTGAGGTCAGCCTCAGCAAGTAGTGAGACTGTCATCAGCCTAGGGAGATTTTGTTTCAAAATAAAAATAAAATAGGGCTGAGGGTATAGCTCTGAGGTAGAATGCCCTGAGGGTATAGCTCTGAGGTAGAATGCCCTGGGCTCAATCCACAGTCACACACACACACACACACACACACACACACACACACACACACACACATCTTAAGATGGGGAGATTCTCTTGATTTATCCAGTTGGTGTCAAGAAAATCATAGGATCATTATATGAAGTGGCAAGGGCATGAAAGATGAGATGTAATGACTGAATTATATTTTAGAGAGGAAGAAGAGGATTGGAAGATGCCATGAAGTTGGCTTTTAAGATGAAGAAAGGGGCTATGAGCCCCATGAGGAATGAGGAATGGAGACAGACTCTAGAAGCTCAAAAATGCAAGGAAATAGATTCTCCCCAAATGACCTCCAGGAAAAAAAGCAGCTTGGTCAACCCTTTAGGCTTCTGACATGCACAACTGTAATAAAAACAAAAACTTAATATTTATTTATTTATTTTTGAGGTACTGGGGATGGAACCCAGGGGCATTCTACCACTGAGCTACATCCCCAGCCATTTTTAAAAATTATTCTTTATTTTGAAACCGGGTCTCACTGAGTTCCAAGGGGCCTCACTAAGTAGCTGAGGCTGGACCCTAAATAGCTTAATTTTTTAAAATACTAATTTAAGATGATTTTATGCAATAGCAATAGGAAATTAATATAAAATTATAAAATACTATTATCTAAGAGGAGGCATTATTTATAAAAACTAAAATAAAAATTGCAATGTTATTTAAAGAAGAGTATGAAATTAAAGAAACAACTGCCAAAAAGATTGCAGATTCTATATAGAACAGTATCTCAATTACAAATATAATATACTCAAGAAAACTTACAGTATCACAAAAAAATATAGAATAAAAAACCAAATAACTCTCAATTAATAAAAGTAGTTGAAATATTTTAAAACTTGTACTTAGATATTAAAGAATTATTACTCAAAAGAAAATGATTGAAATGTTACTTTTAGCCATACATCGGCAATGATATTTACATTCTACAGATTATATAATTTACAGCCAAAGAAACCAAGGAATTTAGTCCATGGTCAATAGTAACTATTAATTGGGAAGGTCCATGTAGTCAAGTCATTAGAGCAAACTAGGATAAAGATGTGAGCCCATGTAAAGGTATAAGGTGGCTGGGAGCACAAAAGAATAAGAACAATAAGTACTAGGGCAATGAAAACACTAAAAAATTAAATTAGGAAAACCCTGGGGAAGGTGTGCTGGCTTGTGAGAAATTATAACTAATGATATATAATTTGTACTGAGAGCTGTCCTAAGAAAAATGAGTTCATATTTGTAAAATAAAGATTCCAAAAAATAGGCATAAATCAATCGATAATATTACATATAGGAGAGATGACCTAGATGCTGTATGTGACAATTACACATTCAAATAAAATTTCAACATCTACAAATTCAATCTTAGATACAAATGAAACAAGCAATGAAGAAAGTACAGAAAGAAGCAATATTGCACTTATCTTCAACCTATGGGAATGAGGCAAAAGGAAGAATTAAGAGTATGTGAGAGCTGGGTGTGGTGGTACACGCTTGTAATCCCAGCATGCAGGAGGAGGAGACGGGAGGAAAAATCACTGAAGGGAGGAAAAATCACTGAAGGGTTTCACAAGTCTTTCTGCAGATGGAAGAAGTAACAAAGAAGATTCAACCAAGAATCAGATGAATGGCCATGGGGCTGAGCAGAGTCTTGTCAAACAAAAGAGATATAAAAAGTTTCCCAAACAAAATGATTTGAATGGAGCTGTATTTGTTTGATCAGATTAAATACCAAGGACACCTATGGGATCCCTTGAATTATGGAGTGACTAGACACAGAGAAACACTACTGATAGCATAAGGCATGGGCTTTGTTCACAGTGATGATAACTACATTTATGTTGGTATGTTGTAAAAATGATAGAGTGAGGCCAGGCGTAGCTGCGCACGCTTGTAATCCTGTGCTTGGGAGGCTGAAAAAGGAGAATTGCACAGGTTCAAAGCCAGCCTCAGCTACTTAGTGAGGCTCTCAGCAACTTAGTGAGACCCTGTTTCCAAATAAAGTATAAAATAGGTCTGGGAGTATAGCCCGGAGGTACAAAACCCCTGGGTTCCACCCCTGTAACACACACACACACACACACACACACACACACACACACACACACAATGTTAGAGTAAGAATAAAGTATGTATTGTAGAATCTACATGTGTATTAATTGTGACTATAAGTCCTAGTCTTCTGATAGCACTCTTATTAGTACCAATATATAATAAAACTGCTGCCAACATAGAGTGCAGGTTTTAGGGGCAGATGTGGATATATCTTAAGTTCAACATATTAGAACTACTTGATTTACAATACATACAGTGTACATCCAGATGGGTGGTGGTAATAGAACCACAGATTAAATTATGTCTAGGAACCGTATATTTATTCATTAAATATGAAAACTGAGATTTCATGACTCAAAAACATATCTGTTCCTGTGTTTTTGTTTCAAGGGATCATATTCCCTCTGTTTTTCTAACATGGAGAATTTGGGTATCTGACCATATGTTCTTGACCTTATTAGGTACCTCATCATAAAATGTGGAATAGAAGGAGTAGGATTCCATTGTGCTAGGAACTGGTAGTTTTTTTTTCTGTGCTTTTTAAAATTTAGTCTTCATAGCAACCATGCAGGGTAGATATGTTAAGCCTAATTTACAGACAATAAAACTATTTTTTAAATGAATTTATGTAAGTTGATAAAGGGCCACATGATTTTCAGTGAATGGAGTCACGATAAAGTCTCAATGTCTCTACTATAAAATTCTATTTTTTCTTAGGAATTTTATGAGAAATTTCAGTAACTCAATAGTAATTCAGTCCTCCTTTCCTTTGTTTTATAGAAACAATACATGGATAATACCTAAATGGCAAACAAAATTTCTCTTGCCATCTCTATGCCAGTTCCATCAGCACCCAATGCAATCATTCTGGTAAAAAAAAATACACAAAATTTCATTTTAGTTCAAAATTCAACTATGTAAGCCTTTCACACACTCTTTGATTTCACACTGTGGAGAATTACAAAGGAGGTCCAAACTAATTTATCTTTTCAGGAAAAGCACTGGAAAGCTTGGAACAGAAATAAAAATAGTACATGAATCTATATCACTGTTATAAAACATGGCCTGTGGGTGGCCAACTATATATATGCAGACATATATATACATATGCAGATATATATACATACACACAAATGTATATACATATGTATATGTGTATATATATGTATAGTGATATATATAGGTATACATGTAAATAGTTTATAAATATATGTATATAGTATTTAGTGTGTCCTAAATATATTATAGAAAGGATTTTCCTGACCATGTAAAGAAATACTAACATCCACCAGTATCCTTGTATATTTTGGTTACTTGTATGTTTAATTTTGCTTTTAGAATATTGTGCAATGAGAATAACAAAATTATGGAACCAACCGAGTTGTCCCTCAACAAAGGGATAAAAAAGAAATGTGGTATACACTCAATGAGGTTTTAGTTTCCATAAAGAAGAACAAAGTTATGTCATTTTTAGGAAAATGGATGGAACTAGAGAATATTATACTGAGATCAGCCAGTCTCTTGAGAGTCAAGGTTGTGTATTTTCTCCTCTGTGAAAGCTAGAGAGAAAATAGGAAACAAAAGTGATTTCATATAAATGAGGAGATAAACTAATAGAACACTGGAGGGGATTGGTGGAAAGAGGTATGGGGGAGAAGAATTGTTGAAGAGAATACTTCAAATAATTCTGTGTGCATTTGTGAAGGTATCACTATTAATCTCACTAACATATAAAGGGAGAAAGAGAGTTGGCATCTGGAAGGAAACATACTAGGTGTTGTGTGCATGCATATTTGTATTACTTTGAACTTTGCAATGATGTATAATTACAATGCACTTTTAAAAGTACATCTTGCAATAGTATCCTGCTTTGGCCCTATGATAGTAAATAGAATAGCTTGGAATCTATGAAGTAGAAATTTCTAATGGAAAATTTCAGGCAAATTTTTATAGGTCACATTATTCACTGCAACTATAGCTGGTATAGCCAACAGTGTGAAATAACTCTTTTCAAGATAATTACAAGATTTTCTATTTTTTACTAGGTATTTTTAATTTCAACCTTCCTCATATAAAAAAAGCTGGAAATGTACTTGCACATTTTCTAAGAAACAAGAAGGAAGAAAGTGGATCCTTCATCAACAGCTTCTAGCAGTGCAGTACAGATACCCAAAGTCAGAGCAAGCATCTGATGAATAAAATTGAATCACTTGTAAATCAGTGGTGAAGTGTCAGGCCCTTGAATAGGTTGGAGGATTTATTCTAATGAAAGAATGGCAATAAAGAAGCGTTTACAACTGAAATGAGGATGGAAGTAATTAAGAGCTCCTTTGAAAACAGAAGGATAAATGAAGGAGTTGGGTAAGGCTAGAGTGTTAATAGGAAGGGAAAAAATAGCCACAGACCATTTGTCTTCTTGATTGGCCAACTTTATGGACTTTTTAAGGCAGTATTCTGTTGAAAACACTATGATAAACATAAATATTTCTCCAAATGGCATAATAATAATGTCTGGAATCAGATGTCAAATTTAAAAGTAAAACCACACTGAAGTCAATGAAAAGCAAAATCTTTTTTTCCCCATAGTACCAGACTGTATATAATCTTTGAAATTGTTAAATGCTGTTATACAGAAAAAAGTATGTAAGGTTGTTAAGCAATGAGATAGCAAAGTTACAAAATATTAGAATATTAAAGGGCAGATTTAAAGTTCCATTTCAGTATTTAATTATTTTAGCCCAAATCTTATTACATTTTCTGAATCAAATAAAATCTTTGCTTTAAACATCATTAGCACCATTGTTATAAGTCTTTATTTGGGCATATAACTTCCATTGTACTTCATTCACTTTTAATCTGTATATGACTCATATTAAAAAATAAATATAAACCTTTTATGAGAAAGACAGCCACATTAAAACCTCAATATTAAATCTCTTTAAATATGAGAAAATTATCAGTTAGAAATCTGCAAGTGACCAAAAACAGAAACAAAAATCTAAATTTGCCTAAGCATTAAAAGAAAGAAAAAAAGAAATAGAAAAAGAAAATGAAAAGGAAACTATATTAGTTCACTTATATGATTCAAAGTTGGATTTTTTCCTTCAAATAATATCAAACTGAAGGTTTAAGATAATTTTATAGAAACCCAATTTTTCTTCTGTCCATTTTTTTTGTTTTGTTTGTGTGGTTCTGGAGATTGAACCCAGAGGCATTCTACCGCCCAGCTATTTCTTTTCTTTACATTTTTTTTTTTTGTTGTTGTTCGTTTGTTTCAAACAGGGTCTCATGTGAAGTATCTATTTAGTTCACTTGCCCAATTTTTATTGGATTGTTTTCTTAGTGCTGAGTTTCTTGTGTATTCTAGATAGTAGTACTCTATTGTATTGGAGGAATAGTTTGCAAAATTCAAATGGCCAATAAATGTATGAAAAAATCAACAGATGAATGGACTGCAAAATTATAGGAAATACACACAATGGAATTCTATTCAGCTATAAAGAAAAATAAAATAATAGCATTTGCAAGAAGATGGAAGGAACTGGAGAACATTATGTTAAGTGAGATTAGTCAAGCACAGAAAGAGAAGGGACGTATGTTTTCTCTAATATGTTCAAGCTAGGTAGTAGTGGTAATACCAGAGGGACTGCAGATGATGGAGGGGAAACCTCAGCAAAGGTAGAATGGAAGGATAGGAGAGGAAGATAGCTGAGGTTGTTCAATGGAGGAGCTACATCTGAATATGTGTAATAGTATAAATATAACATGGTTAACCTGGACAATCTATTGGAAGGGGGAAGGGAAATGGGGGGAAGAGGACACGAAGCACAATCTAAATGTACACCATTTTCAATATGTTCCACTTATAAATAAACTAAAATATGGAAAAAATATTCAACATCATTAGTAATCAGAGAGATGTAAATCAAAACTACCCTGAGATTTCACCTAAATCCAAGTAAAATGCCTCTCATTAAAAACATGAACAACAAAAAATGCTGGTGAGGATGAAGAGAAGTGGGAACTCTAATACATTGTTGGTGAAATTTCAAATTAGTGCAACCACTTTGGAAAACAGTATGGAGGATCCTCTGGAGAATAGAAATAAACCTACCATATGATTGAGCAATACCATTTCTGAGTATCTACTCAAAAGAATGGAAACCAAACTCCCAAACTAATGCATGTATCTATGTTCATAGCCGCACAATTCACAAGTGCCAAACTATGGAACCACCCAAGATGTCCATCAACAGATTAATGGATTACAAACCTATGGGATATGTATGCAATGGAATTTTACTCAGCCATGCAGAAGAATAAATTGTGTCATTTACAGAAAAATGGCTGTAACTGGAGAACATTATGCTAAGTGAGATTAGTCAGTCACAGAAAGTAAGAAATCAGATGCTCTCCCTAATATGTGGAAGCTAGGGAGAAAGTGAGATATAAGAGGAACTCTAGAAGAGGGAGAAACTATAGATGAGCAAATAAGGCCTAACTGAGGGGGACAAGGGGGGGAAAGAGGGAAATTCGCTAATGTACATTATGTACATTCACAAACATATGAAAGTCAATCACTAAGCCAAACATGAGGAGGGAAAAAGGAGGGGCTGGGGAGGGAATTGGGGAAGGTCTAAATGAGTGATGTGTGCATGTATGCCTCTACCATCTTGTATTCCATCAAGATGTATCACTACAATGCACCAATAAAAAATAAAGTCTCACTAGTTTTCTGAGAGCCTCGCTAAATGGCGGAGGTTGGTCTTGAACCTGTGATCCTCCTATCTCAGCCTTCTTTCTCACCTAAATACTGGGATTACAATTTTACATCACCATGCCCAGCTGTCTCCATTTTTAACTGTTTACCTCACTGTTTAGTCTTCTTCATTGGTGTAGTTGTGCTGGCTCTCAACTCACTTTGAGAATAATAAGCTTTACTTTTCATACCTAGAAATAATAGCAAGAAACCTTTTTTACAAACAGAAAAAATAAATTCACTGATTCTCATTGGTTCTTACCGTGATCTCTTTCTCATTTCAAAACTAAATGTTTGGTCAAAGGTCTACAATAAAAGGATAGATGAAACTTAGTTCATAGGTACTGCCCTTTTACTAATGTTTCCTATAATCAAATGAGGCACAGAGATAATCCAGCCTCAAAGACCAGGTGCTGAGTAACGTGAGTCAGGGAGAATCTAGAGAGTAAGTCTTCTATTTTATGACAGAAGAAGAGACTTTAATGCTCTTGTCAGTGGACAATTATTGATGAGGATTTTGAAAGAAGTATCATGTATATTAGATATTTCCTAATTTATATTGAAATATGTAACGATAAAGATTGAATGTGTTGATGCTGCTCTGTGCCTAGGTTATGTTTTGCATTCATTTTCCTCTTACAAGTTTTAGGACAAGTCAGAATATTCACCTCAAAGGAAAATGAGTCTTTAAGAAAGGACTAATTTGTTTAGGTTATGAGAGAAAAGAAGTTAGCCATATCTTACTCTGTGCTCCCAAAGCACTCTAAAGGGATCCCCAGCTGCGTGCCAATCAGTTTTAACCCACACATAAGAGTATAATTTAAGCCATAAGAAACTGAGATTAATTGGGATACTTTTCATAGAAAACAAAAATATTTTTCTTGGAAGTGTAATAACATACTAATCTTGCCATTAAAACAAAATCTGCCATATATACTAGCAGCCTTTTCTAAGGCCGATTTCCAAAACGGAGAGTTATATAACACCAACTCTGCCTGTAAGGTCTTAAAGACAGTAGAAGCTTTTAACATGAGCTGATTAATCCCCTAACACACACACACACACACACACACACACACACACACACACGCAGTCTGGAGGCTCAGAAGCATAGACTACCATTCCCAAGGTGGAGTTACAAACTGCTTCTATGTTTCCATTTAATTTGTCATCATTTTTCTTCCTGGTGACCCATTTTTTTCATCTCCAATCATAATCAACAATGCTATTATATTGTTGTGTATTTTATTATATTTATTGTGCACATATTTTTTGCTCTCTTTTGTATTTGGTAGTAACTTTTATTAGTCAATAGGTGTTTTTTGCACGAATATCTGATGGTTAGAGGAAATATTTTTCTTTAAAATGCTTCAGTTAATTTTACTTGGCTTTCAACCTGGAACTGGGCACTAATATACATAAAAATTTTCAGAGGGTTCAGTACAGTCCATAAGTATATTTGGTTCTTAATTACATAAAGTAATCTTGTAAATCTGATTTTCAGTTTTGAGTTTTATTTTCGTCTTTCTCGTTATATTGTTGAATTCAAATGGGTTTGACTGAATTTTCATTTACATTACATGTTTTGCAGTTTTTATCATAATGGGACTATTAGAAGCTGTTTATTTCTTTATTTTTAAATTTTAAGGGCCATACCAAGTTGATGTGAAATTTTAAAAACAAAAAAATTGAAGTTTAGGGTATGCTAATTAAAGGTATGCTAATAAGCATATTGACATAGGTTAAATTTGACTGAAGTAAAGGTAACAGTACTCCTTCTATAATAGGCTGGAGCTGGATGGTAAGATAATGTTTTACAGCATTTAGTATGGATTTGGATTATGGTAGATATTCCTTAAATGGGAGTTATTAGTTGTATAGTACTGAAATAAAAACAAACAGAAATCAAAGGGTCATAAAAAGTATTTTAGAGGTTATTCCATTTTCATGTCTTATATTCCCAGCATAGTGCAGAAACAGGATTCAATTCTTGCATGGAAATTACCTATCTTAAATAAGTACAAGGACTTTACATATGTCTTTAAAGAGATACTCTAGGTTCTGAGTATTCAGTGAAAAAGATGAAGAAAAATAGTTTCTACTATGATGAGGCTTATGATCACATGGGTGGAAACTATTAAATAAGAAAACAAGATCAGTCGCTCTCTCTACCCAGGGGGAGCGAGCAGCCTGGCTTTTGGGGGTCCTGCGTCCCCCTTCCTTCTTTACCCCTGGCTTCACCCGGTCCACGCCGCATTGCCTTTGGCACAAGGATCAGAATAAAGAAAAAGGAAAGGTTGCTAACATAAATGGTTAAGAAAATGTTCAGACTCTGGGCCCCAGGCCGAACTGCGAGTAGCACGCCAGACCCCTGGAGAAACCAGGCCCAGTAAGACGCTGGGTTCTGGGCGGGGGTCGCGGGCTGGGCACGCCAGATGGGGCCCGGGTCGCGGGACTCTGGGCCCCGGCCGAACTGCGCGTAGCACCCCAGACCCCTGGAGAAACCGGACCCAGTAAGACGCTGGGTTCTGGGCGGGGGTCGCGGGCTGGGCACGCCAGATGGGGCCCGGGTCGCGGGACTCTGGGCCCCGGCCGAACTGCGCGTAGCACCCCAGACCCCTGGAGAAACCGGACCCAGTAAGACGCTGGGTTCTGGGCGGGGGTCGCGGGCTGGGCACGCCAGATGGGGCCCGGGTCGCGGGACTCTGGGCCCCGGCCGAACTGCGCGTAGCACCCCAGACCCCTGGAGAAACCGGACCCAGTAAGACGCTGGGTTCTGGGCGGGGGTCGCGGGCTGGGCCCCAGGCCGAACTGCGAGTAGCATGCCACACCCCTGGAGAAACCAGACCCAGTAAGACGCTGGGTTCTGGGCAGGGGTCGCGCGCGGCGCACAAAAGCCGGGGCCCGGGTCGTGGGACCCTGGGCCCAGGGCCGAACTGCGTGTAGCACGCCAGACCCCTGGAGAAACCGGGCCCAGAACAGAAAAAGATAAAGAAAAATATCGGAGAGGTGGTAAGAAAGCCGTTATGGATGCCAGGACACTGGAGATGCAGACAAAACTTATCTAAATGCACTGGAACTTATGGAAAAATTCGCCGTGAAAGAGGACTGCTATTTCTCTATATTGTTAAGAATCTCAGACATCACATATAAGGAGAGAGTTTAGCGGAGACCAAGGAGAAACGCGGTGTTGAAAGAGTTCTCTGCGATGGTGGTGGAGACTTGTATTCAGGAGAAGCAGAAACCGGATCTTACCAACTTTATTTTTTTGGAGAAATTACACCAAATGTCGAATGCTACCATCACGCATGCTTAGGAACACTGGACAACATTCAGAGTGGAAAAAGAGCCTGGGAAGAATTTGAAACGGTGGAGGCAGTGGCAATGCCAGTGGCCAATATTCGGGGGAGGCAGAGATCTGATTCATTACAACTGGAACCTTTGAAATAATAACCACAGAGACAGTGATCGGAACCTGCTGAGGGGTTAAGCGGGCGCCAGGGCCAGTGGCCGACATCGGAGCTTGCTGTGAGGCAAGGCCACTACTGAGGCCTCCGTGGCCGGGATTGGAACCTGCAGAAGGGTTAGACCGATGCTGGGGCCAGCGAGGCCGGCATTGGAGCCTGCCATGATGCAAGGCTTGTGCTAGGGCCTCCAAGGTCGGGTCCGGAGCCTGCCGAGGGGTTACGCCGGTGCTGGGGCCAGCGAGGCCGGCATCGGAGCCTGCCGTGAGGCAAGGCCGGTACTGGGGCCTCCGAGGCCAGGATAAGAGCCTGCCGAGGGGTTAGGCCGGTGCTGGGGCCAACGAGGCCGGCAGCGGAGCCTGCCATGAGGCATGACCAGTGCTGGGGCCTCCGAGGCCAGGATCGGAGCCTGCCGAGGGGTTAGGCCGGTGCTGGGGCCAGCGAGGCCGGCATCGGAGCCTGCCGTGAGGCAAGGCCGGTACTGGGGCCTCCGAGGCCAGGATAAGAGCCTGCTGAGGGGTTAGGCCGGTGCTGGGGCCAGCGAGGCCAGCATCGGAGCCTGCCTTGAGGCATGACCAGTGCTGGGGCCTCCGAGGCCGGAATCGGAGCCTGCCGGGGGGTTAGGCCGGTGCTGGGGCCAGTGAGGCCGGCATCGGAGCCTGCCTTGATGCATGACCAGTGCTGGGGCCTCCAAATCCGGGATCGGAGCCTGCCAAGGGGTTAGGCCGGTGCTGGGGCCAGTGTGGCCGGCATCGGAGCCTGCCGTGAGGCAAGGCTGGTACTGGGGCCTCCGAGGCCAGGATAAGAGCCTGCCGAGGGGTTAGGCCGGTGCTGGGGCCAACGAGGCCGGCCTGCCGTGAGGCATGACCAGTGCTGGGGCCTCCGAGGCCGGGATCGGAGCATGCAGAGGGGTTAGGCCAGTGCTGGGGCCAGCGAGGCCGGCATCGGAGCCTGCCGTGAGGCAAGGCCGGTACTGGGGCCTCCGAGGCCAGGATAAGAGCCTGCCGAGGGGTTAGGCCGGTGCTGGGGCCAGCGAGGCCGGCATCGGAGCCTGCCTTGAGGCATGACCAGTGCTGGGGCCTCCGAGGCCGGGATCGGAGCCTGCCAAGGGGTTAGGCCGGTGCTGGGGCCAGCGAAGCCGGCATCGGAGCCTGCCTTGAGGCAAGGCCGGTACTGGGGCTTCTGAGGCCGGGATCGGAGCCTGCCGAGGGGTTAGGCCGCTGCTGGGGCCAGTGAGGCCGGCATCGGAGCCTGCCCTGAGGCAAGGCTGGTACTGGGGCCTCCGAGGCCAGGATAAGAGCCTGCCGAGGGGTTAGGCCGGTGCTGGGGCCAGCGAGGCCGGCATCGGAGCCTGCCTTGAGGCAAGGCCGGTACTGGGGCCTCGAGGCCAGGATAAGAGCCTGCCGAGGGGTTAGGCCGGTGCTGGGGCCAGCGAGGCCGGCATCGGAGCCTGCCGTGAGGCAAGGCCGGTACTGGGGCCTCCGAGGCCAGGATAAGAGCCTCCCGAGGGGTTAGGCCGGTGCTGGGGCCAACGAGGCCGGCAGCAGAGCCTGCCATGAGGCATGACCACTGCTGGGGCCTCCGAGGCCGGGATCGGAGCATGCCGAGGGGTTAGGCCGGTGCTGGGGCCAGCGAGGCCGGCATCGGAGCCTGCCGTGAGGCAAGGCCGGTACTGGGGCCTCCGAGGCCAGGATAAGAGCCTGCTGAGGGGTTAGGCCGGTGCTGGGGCCAGCGAGGCCGGCATCGGAGCCTGCCGTGAGGCATGACCAGTGCTGGGGCCTCCGAGGCCATGATTGGAGCCTGCCGGGGGTTTAGGCCGGTGCTGGGGCCAGTGAGGCCGGCATCGGAGCCTGCCTTGAGGCAAGGCCGGTACTGGGGCCTCCAAATCCGTGATCGGAGCCTGCCAAGGGGTTAGGCCGGTGCTGGGGCCAGCGAGGCCGGCATCGGAGCCTGCCTTGAGGCAAGGCCGGTACTGGGGCCTCTGAGGCCAGGATAAGAGCCTGCCGAGGGGTTAGGCCGGTGCTGGGGCCAGCGAGGCCGGCATCGGAGCCTGCCTTGAGGCATGACCAGTGCTGGGGCCTCTGAGGCCGGGATCGGAGCCTGCCAAGGGGTTAGGCTGGTGCTGGGGCCAACGAGGCCGGCATTGGAGCCTGCCATGAGGCTAGGCCGGTGCTGGGGCCTCCGAGGCCGGGATTGGAATCCTGCCACGGGGTTAGACCGGTGCAGGGGCCAATGGCCAGCATCGGAGCCTGGCGTGAGGCAAGTTCACTCCTGCGGCCTACAAGGTCGGGACCAAAGCCAGCTTAGGCGTTAGACCGGTTCAGGGGCCAGCAAGACCAGAACTGGGGCCTCCCATGAGGCAAGGCCGCTGCTTGAGCCAGCGAGGTCTGGATCAGTCCACTGAGTAGCCAGGCCACTACTGGGACCATCAAGAGTGGGATTGGTACTTGCAACGCAGCATGCACAGAGAAATATTGCTGAAAATATAAATCAGACGCTTCTCTTAATCAGCAATAACTAGGAGGAAAAGGGCAACAGGAAGAGGTTGAGCTATAGAAAGGGCCCTATAGTGAAGCAACTAATGTGACCAATCAGAGGGTATGTAATACTGGAGGACGGAGCCTCTTTAAAACGCAGGAGGTACATAAACAAATGTATCAAAGTAAATCACCAAAGAAGTGTGGGATGGAGGGAGGGGGAGGGGAGGGGATGGGGGCTGGAGGAGGGCTAATTGGATGATGTGTGCTTGTATATCCTCTCAAGTCTTGTACTCCAATGTGATTGATATATGACTACAATGCACCAATTTAAAAAAAATAAATTAATTAAAAAAAAAAAAAAAGAAAATGTTCAGCAGCCGGGCATGGTGGCATATGCTTGTACTCCCCGCGCTTGGGAGGCAGAGACAGGAGGATCGCACAGGTTCGAAGCCAGCCGCGCTGGCTTAAGAGACCCTGTTTCCAAATAAAAATATATAAAAAAAAAAAAGAAAACAAGTAAATGGACAATATGCTTTAAAGTTACAATATGAACATGGAAAGAGGAATAGCTATATGTTGGTTTGTCAATTAAAGCCCTTTGAGACTAGAGAAGAGCCACCTATGACAATCGTGTGTGTGTGTGTGTGTGTGTGTGTGTGTGTGTGTGTGTGTACTAAAGAGAGCACTCAATTTCACTGGCCCTAATGGGAGATGAAATCTGTAGAGCTAAGGGGAAACAGAAAAGAGCTAAGATAAAGTCCAGTGTTAAGGTGGGCCTAATAGGCACGGTAAGGAATTTGTATTTGTGCAATGGGAAGTCACAGGAGAGATTTTTGAGCATAAGATTGCATGAAATGTTCCATATCATCAGATGAATCTGGAACTTATGATGAAAATAAAAAAAGAGAGAACCAAGAACAGATGCTTGGTGAATAGTTAGGATGTTCTTACAGGAATTCAAAGGGAGAAGGTGCTGTAGGCAGAAGGAGAGAGACACAGATTTGTTCTTTGTTTGAGGCACTGCTGAAAGGAATTGATGGAATAAATATGACAGATGAGGGGAAAAACAGAATCAAGCCAAATGATATAAAGATTTTGGTTTTAGTAGCCAGATGGACAGTGGTGCCATTTTTTAGTATAATATATACTAAATATTTGTATCAGAAACAAAAATAAAATGCTTGGTTTTAGGTGAGCTTGATGCAAAGAATTACATTCTTTATTTTTTCAAATATTCTTTGTGCTATAGCAATATATCTGTTAGATTTTCATCCTGTGTTTTTGAAATCACCAAAAACTATCATGTATTGTTTGCTCAAACTTCATGATCCATTTTACATTAAACATATTTAAACACAAATTTGACTTTTATTTTAAATCTTTCTTTTATTTAAATTGATCATTTAAACCTTAATATTCTCTCATTTTAATAGTTATTGAGGAGCTAGCTAAATTGTGTCCAGTATTACACATGTCAACAATAAACATGTCTATAAAATTTTTATATTCCTGGACCTTTTATTGCTATTTTAAGAGAAAAAGCATAACATTAGTTTAAAAAGTGCATTATAGATTATATTAAAAGTGATAACTATAATACAGTGAAATAAAACAGGGTAAGGGAGATGAAGTGTGTCCTTTCAAGATTAGCTGTACCATGTCCCCAGAACTCACCTTCAAAACACAACATAAAAAGGAGACTAGGGGTGTAGCTCAGAGGTAGAATGACCATAGGTTGAGTTCCCAGTATCCCAGCCAGTAACACACATATATACTTGTGCACGCACACACACACACACACACACACACACACACACACACACTTTAGGTAAGGAAAAGTCAAATATATTTGCCTTATGGCATTCAGTTTAGGAACTTAAAATAAGGTATAAATAAAACCACTGTTTTCTAATTCAAAGTCTAATACTCTAACACAATTCTTACATTTAGAATGAAGTAACATTTTTTTTGTTGTTGTTGTTGAGGTGGTACTGGGAATGGAACCCAGGGACCTTCTACTGCCGGGCTACACTCCCAGACCTATTTTATATTTTATTTGGAAACAGGGTCTCTTAAACCAGCTGAGGCTGGCTTCGAACTTGCACGATCCTCCTGTCTCAGCCTCCCAAGTGCTGGGATTACAAGCGTGCGCCACCACGCCCGGCAAAGTAACATTTTTTTAGACCTTTTTTGTGTGTGCTACTGGAGCTTGAACTCAGGGACGTTCTACCTTTGAACTCAACTTCCAACTTTATTTTTATTTATTTATCATTTATTTATTTATTTTGGTGGTACTGGGGTTCCTGGAAACACTTCTACCTCCGGATTACACTCCCAGACCTATTTTTATATTTTTATTTGGAAACAGGGTCTCTTAAACTAGCAAGGCTGGCTTCAAACCTGTGCGATCCTCCTTTTTCTGCCTCCCAAGCCCGGGGATTACAAGGGTGTGCCACCACACACGGGCACCATGCTTGGTTTTTATTTAGATATTTTTTTCTGAAAAAGTATTCTTAATAGAAACTAGCAAGCTATATTGTAAAGAAAAATTGAGAAAACATTAAGAGAAATTTAAAGAACAGAAATGCCTTTTTCCTTTCATATTTGTATATTTGAAGCAGAATCAAGCTAAATTCACCAGTGTTATTGCAAATTCTTATCATCTGAGAATTTTTAACAAATGTAACATCAGCACATATTTAAATCCACATGAAAAATTTCCCGTGATAAAAAGATAACTATATGAAACACAGAAATGTATCAAAAAGAAATATTGATTTTCTTGAGTTGGCATCACCAGCAAGTTGCCAATATATCTTTAAATATTTTATAAGTGAGAGGAACCTCAAACCTTACCAGAATGTGAAATTTCAAAGCCTCTGAGTGTGACTTCACTTTACTAATTATCCTGGACTCACTAAAAATTTTAATTGATTATCCTGGCCTAAAACTTCCATTTTCCACTTAAACTTTAAAAACATTAGTTCACATTCCTTGCACTAGGGTCAATGTGCAAAAACAGTTATGGGACAGGCATTTTTCATTGTGCCATTTAATAACAGGTGAAATAATCAGATAATGAAACTGTTGCAATAGTGAAATGAAGGCAAGTGTGAACTATCAACAAGAGAGCTGCTGTCACTCTTCACATTTCAAGTTCTTAGACTCAAGGGGGCACCAATTAATACCTGAAAATAAAATGTAAAAACCCACTTAAAGGATATTATATGGTAATGGAAAGACTTGTTATGGAGCTCAGAGAACCAGCAGCCTCATGACCCAAAACAAGATGACTGCCATTATACTGATATTACACCTCGTGCAATTAACGGAAGTGCCAATTAGTCTCTAGAAATGCCAAAGCAGGTATACTTTCGGCTGTTAAATAGCTAAATGAATTGAAAAAGACTGAGAAAGAAGTGACACATTACAGCATAAAACTGCATAAAGCAGATTTAGACATAAAATAGATTCTTATTATAATTTCATAAAAGAGAAACAGCTTGAAAAGAACTGTTTTAACAAGTTTTTTTTTTAATCTTTGGTTAACTTATTCTATGATCATATATTTCTATGGTTTCCTTTTCCATGTAAAATTTGGCCTTATTTTATAAAATGACATTTAATTTCTGTTATATGATTTTGTTTTCCATTTATAAATTTTCTTTTTTCTTTCTTTCTTTCTTTTTTTTTTTTTTTGGTGGTACTGGGGTTCCTGGAAGCCCTGCTAACTCTGGGCTACGCTCCCAGACCTATTTTATACTTTTTATTTTTGGAAACAGGGTCTCTTAAGCCAGCGCAGCTGGCCTCGAACCTGCAGGATCCTCCTGTCTATGCTTCCCAAGTGCGGGATTACAAGTGTGCGCCACCACACTCGGCTCCATTTATAAATTCTAATATATTACTCTATAGTAGAGTAATTATAACTCTAAAACCAAAAGAATGCATAAGCATAGTAGGATCCTATGAAAACATAGTCAAAGCTCACTAGATTATAATGTTGTGATTATAACTAAGATGGGTCAACTGCTTTAAAATAATCACTAAGTTACTGACTTGCTATAATAAAAATTATTTTCTTATCATTTTAAATTTAACATAGGAAAGAAATCAAGATATGCATTTTTAAATATAGAATTTAAAAAGTTACTGATTCACTGATGTAAGAAGAAAAGTTATCAAAAACAGCTATAATTTTTGGATTTACTAGATATAATTTTTAGATTTACCAACTTGGGAATAAGGTGGTAGAAATCACTAAGATGAAGAAGATAGGACAGTATTATAGAAAGGAAAGTGTTATGCACCTTGGAATCAGGAAGGTATTATTACAAATTTAACAAAGGATTTTATGGAAAGCCCCAAAGGTGAGACTTTCCATAATTTTTAAGAAACTCAGTGATAGATTTAAGGAGGAATTTTTCTTAAATTGATATGGAAATCACAATAAAGAATGACTTCAGGGGATTCCTCTTTCTCTCTTCCTACATAATGTAGATGACTCTGAGGATCTAAATACAAGGGCATGAATTCCGGATGACTTCATGAAGCAGTGTCCTCCGTATCTCTTTTCCTACCTTGGACTATGATGTAAGTAATAAACATCAGAAATAAGGGGAGAAATAAATTCCTAGATTTAAATGAAAATAGACACAGCATACCAAAATCTATGGTACATTTTGAAGATGGTATTAAGAGAAAAAGTTTATAGCATTGAGTGCCCACATAAGAACAGGTCACCAAGTAAACAACCTAATGATACATTTCAAGGGCATAGAAAAACTGTACAGTCTAATCCCAAAGCTGGTAGAAGGCAGGAAATAATTAAAATCAGAGCAGAAATAAATGAAATAGATAAGAAAAAAATAATTCAAAGAATCAACAAAACAAAAAGCTGGCTCTTTGAAAATATTAGTTAGATTGACAAACCCCTGGCAAACCTAACCAAAATAAGAGAGAGTCCAATTCAGTTAAAATCAGAAATTAAAAAGGAGACATTACCACAGACAGTGAGGATATTCAAAGTATTATAAGAAACTATTTTGAAAATTTATACTTCAATAGACTTCAAAACATGGAAGAAATTGATACATTTCTAAGTATATATAACCTATCTAAATTGAACCAAGAGGACATAGCAAGCCTAAACTAACCAATAGCAAGCAAATAAATAGAAACAGCAATAAAAAAAAGATCTGCCATCAAAGAAAAATCCAGCCCCTGTTGGATTTCCAGCTGAATTCTAAAAAACCTTCAGTGAATAACTAATCCTAATACTTCACAACTTGTTCTGGAAAATCAAAAGAGATGGAATTCTACTAAATTCCTTCTACAAGGCAAGTATCACATTAACATCAAAACCAAATAAAGATACCTCAAGAAAAGGAAATTATAGACCAGTATCTTTGGTGAACATAGATGCAAAAACTCTATACAAAATATTAACTATATGCATTCAAAATCATATCAAGAGAATTATACACCATGACCAAGTTGGTTTGATCCTAGAAAAGCAAGTCTGGTTCAACATATGCAAATCAATACATGCTATTCACCACATAAATAGAACTGAGAACAAAAACCACATGATCATATTGATAGATGCTGAAAAAGCACTTGACAAAATCCAACAACAATTCATGTTAAAAACACTGCAGAAAATTAGAATAGAAGGAATGCATTTCAACATCATTAAGGCAATATGCAATAAATTCAAAGTCAACATCATATTGAATGGGGAAAAACTGCAAGAATTTCCTTTAAAATCAGGAACAAGACAAGGATGCCCACTATCACTACTTCTTTTCAATATTGTCCTCGAGACTCTTGCCACAACAATAAGAAAAGAGAAGGATATCAAAGAAACTCAAATCAGAAAAGAGGAATTAAAATTATTCTTATTTGCAGATGACATGATTCTTTATATAGAAAGACCCAAAGAACTCCACCAAAAGATTACTGGAGTTGGTTAACCAATTTAGCAAAGTTGCAGGATACAAAATCAACCTAAAGAAATTAGTTGCAGCTGGGCATGGTGGCTCACACTTGTAATCCCAGCATTCGGGAGGCTGAGACCGGAGGATCATGGTTCACGGACAACCTCAGCTACTTAGTGAGGCCCTCTGCAATTTAGTGAGACCCGGTTTCAAAATAAAGAATAAAAAATAGGGCAGGGGGTGTAGCTCAGAGGTTGGATGTCCCTGGGTTCCATCCTCAAACCCGCAAAAAAAAAAAAAAAAAAAAAAGAAATCAGTTGCTTTTCAATATGTCCATAATAAATCCAAAATGAAAGAAATAAAGAAAACAATTCCATTCACAGTAAACTCAAAACCAATAAAATACCTAGGAATAAACCTAACCAAAGACATAAAAGATCTCTACAATGAATACTACAAAACATTAAAGAAAGAAATTGAAGAAGACCTTGGAAGATGGAAAGATCTCCCTTGCTCATGGATAGGAAGAATAAATATCATCAAAATGGCCATTCTGCTAAAAGAGATCTGCAGATTAAATACATTTCCTATCAAAATACCAATGACATTCTTCATAGACCTAGAAAAATCAGTCATGTCATTTGCAATTATGTCATTTGCAAGAAGATAGAAAGACCTAGAAAACATTATGTTAAGTGAGATCACTCAAGCAGTGAAAGAGAAGGCACATATGGTTTCTCTAATATGCCCAAACTAGGGAGTATTAGGGATACCAGAAGGACTCCAGATAATGGAGGGGAAAGCTCAGCAAAGCCAGAAAGGAAGGGTAGGAGAGGAAGAAGGCTGATGTTAATTAACTGGAGGAGCGACATTCAAATATGTATATAAGTGTGAATGCAGCATGGTCAACCTGGACACTCATTGTTGGGAAGGGGATAAAGGGGAAGCAGGGCAGGAGGGCTCTAAGCACTGTGTGAATGTATGACATTTTTAATATGATCCACATAATAATTAAGAATAAAATAAAAAATAAATAAAAGACTAAAAAATAGGGCCTGGGGGTGTAGCTCAGAGGTAAAATGCCCTTGTGTTCCATCTCCAGTACCTCAAAATAAAAATAAAATAAAAAATAAATAGTACCCTCTAATATTAAAAAAGTAAATAATCCCTGATTATATATTCTTTTCCTTATATATTTATTTTCTACTTTATGAAATTTTGCTTATATTTTTATTGTTATCTTATTTTACTCCAGTTATGTTATTGCTCCTCTTTCCCTAACGTCATACATTATATATCTTATATTATTTTCTAAAGTAATGTTAAATTCTGTGACGTTTACTTTAGTTGTTACTAAGGAGAATTCCACAAATTCCTGTCATATTAATTTTATATATTTAAGTTTTCCATTATAATTTCTTCTTTGACAGTGATCATTTCAATTGGAGAATGTGGTCAGTACATATGCCAGTTTCTGGTAATTTGTTAGAACTTCTCTGTGGCCTAGCATATAGTCATAAATTACATGGTATTCTTGTTTTACTCTAATTTTTATAAATATATGCTATTTAAGGAAACTATAATATCCATTCATATGTAATGCCTACATATAATTATTGGACTCTTCTTGTTAAATGTGTTGTTCAAATAGCATACTGACTGATTTTTTTGTCTTCCTAATTTTTATGCAGGTATTAAAAGCCCTGGTTAAAATGATGATCTATTTTTTCTTTGGCATTCTGTCACTTCTCCCTTTATATTTTGAATCTATATGATGAGGTACATATAAGTTTTAAGTTGTTTTATCTTCTTAGTGAATTTAAAACATCTTTATATTTTATGGAAGGCTTTTGTGAAGATAATGCACATTTATTTTTAAAGCCCTTTGCTGCCTAATTTCTTATGTACTGGGAACTTGTTTTATTCATACATTGTAATAACTGATGCGGTTTAATTTAATTGCACCATCAAATTTTGCACTTTTTCTTTTCTAAGATACTTTTGGAATATTATTGCCTATTATGTTCTCTTAGTTGTTACCTTGGAAATTACATCACAAGTCCAGAATCCAAATCAAAGTTTAATAAATATGTTTGCTCTCTAAGTTTAATATGAAATCTTTGAAACACTTTAAAATTCCACCATTTGCATATAATTACTGGTGTTCCTTGATAATCTAGTTCATTTAAAAAAATTACAGCCAGAACTTTATTCTTAATTAATACAGTTGATATGTATTTAGATTTATAAAAAATTTTATCATCTAATTTATTATTCAATTTTGGATCTCAGAACTCCATTTTTTGTTTATTTCCTTCTAAAGAAATTAATCCCTTTAGAAGTCTCACTTAGGAGGAAAAAGGCAAACTCTTTGTTTATCTGAAAAATAACTTTGAAATTTATTTTTACTTCATATGGTATTCTTGGTTTATATTATTTTTGTCAGGACATTAAAATATTAGTATATTTGTCTGATTTTTTAAACTGACAGCATTTATTTTTTAAGTGACTTGACTTTCATATTTTCTCCTTTGTGCTCTACTCTTGATATTTTTTTAGATCTGTCTTTCAGGCTATTACTTCTCCTGCAGACTTTTTATAGTATACTGTTTAATATTATGCTGAGTTCATGATTTTTTTATATTTTGAAGTTGATATAGATATCTTTCAAGTCTGGTTGGATATATTTTGCTTTCTATATTATCTACTTTTATTTTTTTAAATCACTGACTATTATACTTCAAAATTATAAATCTGGCCAGGTATAGTAGCACATGCTTGCTGCAATCCCAGTACATGGGTGGCTGAGATAGATAGTGAGATACTTAATGAAATAGGGATGGGGTATAGGATGGAGGAAGAATGCCCCTGAGTTCAATCCTTAGTATATATATGTGTGTATGTGTGTGTGTGTGTGTGTGTGTGTGTGTGTGTGTGTGTGTGTTTGATACGTATGTCATACATGAATATATATGATAATTCGAATATTTGAAGTTGTAAAAAAATTTAAATTGAATAGATGGAAGCAGGTTGAGATGCCCTGAAAATACTAGACAAGAGAATACACCAGTCCAAGCTTCTGTCAGGTATTCCTCTAAATAAAATTTTAATCCTATGCTGGCTGTACATCCTTTTCTGAGCAAGAACCTACTAATCCTATAGTTTACCTACTAAATGTTCATTAGAGCAGAACAATCCAGTCCCATAGATGGCCATCTCTTGGTCATTTTGCCTCTAACTTCCTTTCTTTCTGAAGAATTCCTTTAATTTATCTTTTCCCCTTCCATTTTTTTTTTGAGAACTGCTTTATGTATAGTCTTTAAATTACCTAAACTCTTTCTTATAAGAAGCTTGCTACTGTGCTTGCATCAACATAGATTCTTTCTTTCTTTCTTTCTTTCTTTCTTTCTTTCTTTCTTTCTTTCTTTCTTTCTTTTTTTTTTTTTTTTGGTGGTACTGGGGTTCTTGGAAGCCCTTCTACCTCCGGGCTACACTCCCAGGCCTATTTTTACATTTCTATTTGGAAACAGGGTCTCCTACGCCAGCGCGCGCGGCTGGCTTCGAACCTGCGTAATCCTCCTGTCTCTGCCTCCCAAGCGCGGGGATTATAAACGTGCGCCACCACGCCCGGCTAACATAGATTCTTAACCAACAAGGAATGTACACACCCCTCTGCACTCATGTTTGTTTTTTGGTTTTTTTTGGCCTTTAAAACTTGTTTAAAATCTATAAAGAAACCCAGCACATAATTAGGCTGAGAGTTTTGTCTCCTGAATTGCAGTCCAAGTAGAATCTTTTAGTCTCTTAATCAATCAATTTGTACCTCAGTTTCTCTTGAATCAATGGAATCTTGTGTAATCTGATTGGATTTTCAGTTGTTTTTTTTCTTTCACTTGTAATGCCTGATTTTCTTCTGCACTTACAATTTCAACCCCATGAACTGAGATTTTGTAATGTATGAGGTAAAAGTATGAATCCCTCCAAGGGAGATGGCGTTTTTCTTTGCCTGATGCCTAGGGTACCATCCATGAAATACTTCTGTAAAGCAAATGTTTCAATTTAAATTATTCCAGTTTAAACAATAAGTGTAAATTCAGGCTGCAGTCTTTATCAGGACTAGATTATGAGTGTGTATTCTAAGAATGGGTATTAAGATGTACACTTTTCTTTTCCTTTTTTTTTCCTATTCTTCTCTTTCCTTCTTCTCCTGGTGTTCGCCCTACCTCCTGGTGTGCAAAGTGCAAGATTATTTCTAGCTGCCTTGGTAACAGTTTATGTCTGTATCTTCTATTATTCACCTCACATTATACAAATTCTGTTTTCTCTTGTCCATGCTTTATGGGCTTTGAAAACTAAATTCAAAGTTGCAGATCATTGGAAATATTCTCAAGATGAAATCCAGTTTCGCTGACCCTCTTATTTCTCTTGTTTATTAGCCTCATTTTATTTTGGGCTACAAAACATCCTAATTATATTGTTTTCATAATGATTAATTTTCCAAACATAATTTTACTGGAATTTTGGGGTGTTTTCTTCAGGAAGATTAGCCAGATATAGAGGATATAACCTGAAACTCTAGCAAAGAGAAAATGGGAAAGACAAGAACTACATGGTGAATTTGAATTTATTTTTTTAACCAGAGGTTTAAAATATAGAAACATGCATTTTAATTTTTAGAATTCTTAAAAAGGTAAAGTATGTTTATTTGGAAAATAATTCACAAACTAAATATATATTAATGTAATGGGAGAAAACAGATTTTTTTTTATAGCTAAAAACAATTTCAACCCGAGATTCAGAGGAGCACATTAATATAAAATCAGCTGTGGGGATGGTGGTACATGCTTGTAATCCAGTACTTAAGAGGCTGAGACAGGAGAATCACAGGTTTGAGGTCCACTTTAGTAATTTAGCAATATCCTCAAAAACTTAATTAAACTCTATTTCAATAAAAATAAAAATAAAGAAATGGCTGGGAGTGTAGCTAGTAGATAGAATACCCCTGGATTCAATATGTACCATCAGAAATAAATCAATTAATTAGAATAAAATAAACAATAAATTAATCTGAGACTGCTATTTTTGCTTGTTTGGGTTTTCTTTTGTTTTTGTTGTTGCTGTTGCTGCTGCTATTGTCATTATTTAAATATAGAGAAAATGCAGGACCAGGGCAGCAGCTTGAAACAATATCAATTAAATTTTCTCATTAGCTATATTTGGTTCCTTAATTGGCCTTTTTGACTGTGTAATTTCAAGTGATAATTATTTGTGGCACTAGCCCATTCCTATATCAATGTTATCTCTTAATTAATTCAAGAAATTGACTTAACATTTTTTCCATCTTCAGACACAGAAGTAATTTGTGAGTTACTATTCCTTAGACAGCACAATCAGGAGCACTTTGAAAAATGACAGTAAGAAAGTCCAATCTCAGAGACCACAATAGCATTGATAATAATCTTAGAGAAGTCCTGCTGAGAAAGAAGGGTAGAAATGTGGTAGGAAACTGAAAAAAAAAAAGAAGACATGTATATAGACCAGAGGATGAGAGAAACACAAAATAGAGAAACTATGAATTTATTTTCAAAAAAGAGCTCTCTCATCTCAAGACACTCATTGCTGTAACTAGCTGAAACGTTGTGTTTGTATGGAATATCTTAGTTTTTGTACAAAGACAGCAGCTATATTAATTGGTACCCTGGTATTTCCTGTTGGCTTGCTTAGGGAAACACAGGAAAAAAGCAATGCTTTAGTTGTCTATAATTTTCCAAAACTGGGTAGCCCTCAAGTAGGACTGAGCTTTTGAGGATAAAAGTTATAATCAACCGAAAAAAAAGAAGGTAGGGAATTATAATTCAGTAATCATAACCTTGCATTTTTACCCCAAATCTATTTTCTTTACTAAAAGAAGTATCTTTTAAGGCCAAAGCATTGTTTCTCTAGTCCCTCACTCTCTTTCCAAATCATACCTAATACTTTTTTTCTTATATCGACTCTTTGATTACCTTTGCAGGCAACTGCATAGTCACAGGGAAGAAATGTTTGTTAGTTGCTGTTTCAAGTCAGTCTTCTCACCGCTGTGATCTCAACACATGACATGTGACACTTAGAGAAAGAAGGTTTACGTGCTTTTGGGTCTGGGGCTTTCACACCATACATATAGTCTATTTACACTGGCTGTTGAATTGGAGTGGGCGACCAGTCCTTAGGCACTATGTCAGAAAACAAAGAGAGGGGAGCCGAGCGTGGTGGCGCATGCTTGTAATCCCTGCGCTCGGGAGGCTGAGACAAGAGGATTGCACAGGTTCGAAGCCAGCCTCAGCTACTTAGTGAGGCTCTCAGCAACCTAGTGAGACCCTGTTTCGAAATAAAATATAAAATAGGTATGGGAGTATAGCCCAGAGGTAGAAATCCTCTGGGTTCCACCCCCAGTACCACACACACACACACACACACACACACACACACACACACAGAAAACAAAGAGAGGAAGACGGGGGTGAGGGACATATAGGATCTTTAAATCTTTACCTTAAGGACCCACCTTTGAGCATGGCTGCTTCCAGGGAGTTTTGACTTCCAAAGGACTTTTACTTTCAAATGATAACAATTGCCAAATTGAAAATGAAGAAGGAGGCACCAGGAAGTTTCTTCATAACTGTGCTAGTGTTGAAAAATTGCTCTGGCACTGATTTCTAAAAATGGCAGTAAGAGTTTGGGTGTTGACAAGCACTCAGGCAGAGAGGGGTGGCAGCTGTTACACTGCAGAGCTCCCCTCTCTCTCTGTCCTTTGTTCTAATGATTAACCCATAGTAAGAACATAAAGGCAATTAAAGCCTTTAGCCTTAGAAGCCTGTAGAGACAATTGCAGCATTTGGTGTTAGAAATAGTAAAGTCCATTAAAGCCTGTAGTCCTAAAAATATATAAAAACAATTAAAAGCCCTAAGAACACAGTGACTTTGCCTGGATGTAAGGATAGCAAGGGCCTTATGCTCTTAGAGCTCTCATATAGCTACACTGGCTGCAATCCGTGCCTCTGCTTCTTTCTGTTTTTTAGCCAGGCCTTGGCAGGAGAAAACTCTGGGTTACTTCAAAGCTCCCATAGTTGAGGAGCAACCAATACAGCCCAATATAATAGAGGTGGAATAAAAGTAGATTATTGGCTTCTGCACTTAGTAAGTGCACTGCCTGGAGATAAAGAGGCACCTGGCTAAGAAGTAAGTTACTATCCTGTTGCCTTACTAATGCTGACAAGAACATACCAGTAAGAAAACCAGTAAGTATTTAAGGGCCAGGTCTAAGGAGAGTTCCATTTTGGGGATCTCCTGTATGTGTGCGAGGAATTCTGCTTTTCTTCTCTTCCCTTTCTACTTCCTACTGACTTTGTGATAAAGATTTGTTGAAGGTGTAACCAAGCTGCCTGTTAGTTTTAATTTTGCGATTCAACAAATGTTAGTTGAATTGAGGATGAGAGCCCTTAGCACGGGTACAAACCAAACAACAACAATGTCTTGGCAGTTACTGTTTCAGGTTAACTTACTCCGGCAAAGTCTGTCTAGGTTGTATCAGACTATCCAGAAGAAAATCTCCTCAGAGAGTGTAAGGAGTCAAGAAGACTTTGGATTTTCTCCTCAGGATAGCAAGCCTACAGGATAAAATAACAATAAGAAAGACTTTCTAGAAAACTCACGATTTAATTCTTAAGCCAAACGAATGTACTGTATAAAGATAATACTGTAGACAAATTTTCATGGAGCAAAAATATGATAAAAACTGAACACCTACCTGAAAAAGTACAGTATAATTAATAAAAAAGAAAAATAATGTATACTTACAGGAAAGCCAAGGCAGAATATATCATTAATAACAGAGGAAATTGTATATGAAATGGCAAAATAGAATCAGAGGAAATATTTTTTAAGTATAGACTTTAGCAAGGGTGCTATTAGCAAAACAAAAGTAAAATAAAATCAGTTGTCACACATGTTTATAATAGACACTTAGACTATTTCATTCTTATAAGTAAAATTTTGTAAGAAATATGGACCAACATATGGTGGGAGTACAAACTAGTTCAGCCACTATGGAGATCAATATGGAGATTCCTTAGAAAACTGGGAATGGATCCATCATATGATCTGGTTATACCACTCCTGGGTATCTTTCCAAAGGGGGTGAAATCAGAGAACTACAGTAACATATGCATACCCGTGTTCATAGCAGCACAATTCACAATAGCCAAAATATGGAACCAGCCTAGGTCTCTATCAACAGATGAATGGATTACAAAATTATGGGAAATACACACAATGGAATTCTAATCAGAAATAAAGAAAACCAAAATTATTTCATTTGTAAGAAGATGGAAAGACCTGGAGAACATTATTTTAAATGATATTAGCCAAACACAGAAAGTGAAGGGACATATGTTTTCTTTAATATGCTGAAAATAGGGAGTATTAGAGATACCAGAGAGACTCCAGACAATGGAGAAAAAACCTCAGTGAAGCCAGGAAGGAAGGTAGAGGAGGAATAAGGCAGTAATACAAAAGCTACATGCAACTATGTGATGTGAATATAACATTGCTAACCTGGACACTCAGTATCAGTAGAAAGGAAAATGGGGAAGTGGGGGAGGGCACCAAGTACTGTTTGAATATATGCATTGCCAATATGATCCACATTAGGATATGAGACTATAGTGTACCAATTAAAAAAGAAAGGTGTTTATTTGAAAAAAATATGGACCAACATAAAGGATATAATTAAATGGAAATAAATGTCATGCTTAGATTCTAAAATTTGAATCATTTCATTGTCAATTTTTCATATATTAATTCATAAGTTAAATTTATTTTCAATATTTTTAATCTTAATGTAATTCTCATATTCAGTCTGAGTTACACGTAGTCTATAACAACCAAATATATTTTGAAAGAAAAGATACTAATAAGTAATTTTAAATTAAATTTAACATACATTATTTTCAATGAGTTAGCTGTGAGAAAAGATGGGAAAAGAACAGATAAACTAGTCAGGAAAACAAAAACAGATCATCATACACACTCTTTACACATATACATAAGAATATTCATTTAAGCTATGCACATGGTTTATGTTATATACATACTTTAATAGAAAAAATGAGTGCAGGACAAAAACAAAGTAAAAATAAAAAATTCAAAGTTTTTAATGTTCAAACTATTAATTTAAAAAATATATATTTGAGCAATAATTAAAATAGAGCTAGTTATCAAAATATCAAGAAATAATCCCACTATTTGGAAGCAAAACACGATATTTGGTACATTGATATTGGAATCACAAATTCATAAATCTTCTTTGAAAGCCATTTAGTTAATGTGAAAGGGTGTAGAATGTATAGGCCTTCCTAACTTCAAGATTCACTTTGCTGTTTATAAGTTGTGTGGCTGTGGCTGGGAGAGTTATCTAATGTTTCTCTCCCTTGCTTCCCTCATGTAGCATGGTAAAAATGAAGACTTAATGAGTTAATACAGACATAAAGTCCTTAGAACAATACTCAAGATCATCACTGATATACTTGTTTTTAGTTTTTTATTGTTTTTCTACAATAACTTGCCTTTTCTGTTAAGCATTTCTGATAAACCTAATAATTTGTGGTTTTTGCTTGCTTCTTTAATTATAAACATTTACTTTCTTAGTTTAGAAAGTTACTAATATGATAAAATATCAGAGCTACAAAAGCCTTCATTTTAAAAATGGAATTCATAGACTTTTTACAAAAAAATTCTGGCTTACGCTGTCTTTTTTTCTGAAGGGGTTATCACATATAAAATGTCCCATTTATTTGTCACCAAAATAGAGACAAAGATTAATTCTGGATGAAGGTATTGGATGATAACATAAGGCTTCCCCTAAATGCCTCATATATTTGAATGTCCTAATAGTTTGGCCCATTCATAGTAGTGTCAAATATAAACATTTGTAATTATCATACTGATAGTATATTTTCCCAGCACTGTTAATATTTGGGCCAAAGGCATTACTAGAGAGCTGACAAATATGAGAAGCTTGTTCCAAATAGACTGAATTGATTATATATATATATATATATATATATATATATATATATATAGAGAGAGAGAGAGAGAGAGAGAGAGAGAAAACTATAGTTTTGAGGTCATAATCTTAAAATACCACATTTTAAAAAAAATTTAATAGGTATCCTGAGTCTATTTTGACACCCTGAGAAAGAAGCTAAGTAGTGAATAGATTATAATGAAGTTCAGTGGAAAACAGGTTTGCAGAAGTCAACTGAGGCATGCGTGGAAAGGACCTGAGGTTTTTGCTTTGTGTCTTTGTAATACTTGAGGAGGTAGGGGGAGCATTCTCAGAGACAGAAACTTCACTCAATTATAATTTCAGTTTGCAAATTGATTGTATAAAAGGATCCAGTTACCCAATGTTTCTATTTGAAGGTAACTATGAACATTGAGGCAGGGCAAAGGACCTGGGAACAGGAAAAATTAAAAGAGGCTATTCGTATGAAGAACAAAAACAGGGAAGGTTAATAAGTTATGAAGGTAACAATGACCAAACAAGGACATAAAAACCTAAAAAGAAAACTTTAGCCTGCTCTTTGGGCTGCATTCTGAGGGCCTGTTAAGCAAGGATGGGCAAAGGTGGGCAGATAAGTATCACCAGGAGATTAGAGCCCACCAGCCCACAAGGTAACAACTCAAATTAAGGATTGAAGCTGGGCAAAAGACATTTGTCCTCCATGACCCAATTCTGACCAATCACAAGAAGGGCTACAGAAGGCATAAAAACTCACCCCCCAAAAACTTAAATCGTCACTTTTGGTTCTCTTCCCACTGTGTGGGGAGAACTATTTTTGTTTTCTATTTTTCCTTGGTTACAAATAAGCTTTCATATTTCTATATTTCAACAGTCTTTGGATTTCATTGAAATCCCATAGACAAGTCAAGTTAAGAGGAGACACCCCATATTATTTTGACTCCCCAAATGGGACAGCCAGGGAAGGGAGCCAGCAAAGAAAGAATTTGGTTACAAAATGAAGGTACCTATTTTTGGTTAAAAATAGAACTGAAGTTATAATTATAAATATTTCTGGACAGACCACAAATGTAGACTTGTAGAATATATTATCTGTAAGCGATCTAAGACAAACACCAGGGTCAGATATTTCCAAGACTTTCATTTCATTGGTGAGATAAAGAGGTCAGACCAGGAAACTGACTTTAATGTTTTGAAGTCAAATAGTTAGACAGCAGCAGAGATTCAGCTTTATTCCAATCAAGGGGCTTCCAATACAGAACCTTTACCAGAGGTGTCTACATTTTTCTAACTAAGGTTAAGTTATATACACATAAGTACTACACTACCAGTGTAGTATTTTTGATTTGTTTTAAATCAGCATTGTTTTTTTATTTTTAAATTTTATTATTATTATTATTATTATTATTATTATTATTATTATTATTGGTGCACTGTATTCATACATCATAGTGGGATACAAACTTTTGTAGACATACATGCACACATCGCCCAGTCAGCCCCCATCCGATCCCCTCCCCATTCCCTCCCCATCCCTCCTTCCCATGCTTGGCTTAGTGGTACATATAGTATTATAGCAATTTATCCAAAATTAAAAATGATAATTTTACATAACAGTTTCATTTGTCTGATACCAAGCTTTTGATGACTTAAAGATAACATTTCAATATTTCTTTTTACTTTCTTTCTTACCAGAGAATATTTTTTTCTATTTTTTTTTAGGTGAAACTATCATATATTTATATATTTATTTTTCAGAAAAAAAATCTATCCTAATATGGACTCTAGATACCCAAAATGATCTTGAAAAAGAACAAAGCTAGAAGATATATATTTTCTGATTTCAAACCATATAAAGCTACAATAATTGAAACAGTATAGTACTGTTCTAAAGGCAGATATATAAACCAATGGAGTTAAATAAAAGCCTAGAGCTAAATCATTCCTTATATTGTCAAGTTATTTTTGACAAGGTTTCCACGAACATTTGGTGGTGGAAATAATAATCTTTTAACTAAATATTGTTGAAACATAATAATTACATGGAAAAGAATAAAATTGGACCCTTTCCTAACACCATATACAAATATTAACTCAAAATAGATAAAAGACCTAAATATAAATATTAAGACTATAAACTTTTAGAAGAAAATCTGGGTCATAAAACCTCACAACATTGAAATTGGCAGTAACTTCTTGGATATGATTTCAATGGCTTAGGCAACAGAAGAGTATACAAACTCCCTAAAAAATAAAAAAAAATATTGTATATCCAAAGACAATGTAAACAGTTAAAAGTTACTAATAGAATGGGATAAAATATTTCCAAATGCTATATCTGAAGGTATATTAATATTCCAACTAGAAATCCTAAAAAATTAACAACAATAAAGGCAAGCAATACAATTTAGAGATAAGTAAAAGACTAGCATAAATAATGAATCTCCACAGATAACCAATCTTAGTTGTCTGTTGGATGGAAAATCTTGTTTCTCTGGTTCTGGTGTGTGTTACCTATTTCTTCTTTTAGTTGATCTCTTTGAGTATTTTCTCTAGTGCTGGTTTTGAAGACATAAATTCCTTCAGTTTCTGTTTGTCATGGAAGCTTCTTATTTCTCCATCTAATTTGATAGAAAGTTTTGCTGGGTAGGAAATTTTTGGCTGGAAGTTGTTTTCTTTCAGAGTTTGGAATATGTTACTCCAAGCCCTTCTGGCTCTCATGACTTGGTTTGGGAAGTCTGGAGTGATTCTAATTGGTTTGCCTCTGAATGTCACTTGGTCCTTTGTTTTTGTTGCCTTTAAGATTCTCTGCTTGGCTTCCACATTGGTCATTTTGACAATTATGTGGCGTGGGGATCCTCTTCTCCGATCCTGTCTAAAGGGAGTTCTATAAGTTTCCTGGACCTGTGTATCAACCTCTTGCTCTATGTTTGGAAAATTTTCTGCTATTACTTCCTTGAAGAGATTGTTGATTCCTTTGGTTTCACTTTCTTTTCCCTCCTCTATTCCAATTATTCTTAGGTTAGCTCTCTTAAAATGGGCCCATATTTCTTCAATGTCAGATTCCTGCTGTCGGATATTTTTTTCTAGATTAGAAACTATGCGTTCATTTTTGGAATGATCATCTTCTAAGAGCGAGATTCTGTTCTCCATGTGGTCTACTCGGTTGTTCATGCTTTGAATTGAGGCCTTTACTTCATTAATTGCATCCTTTATCTCTTTTTGGCTCTCTCTGAATTCTTTTCGAAGCACTTCTATTATTTCTACAGTTATTTTCCTGATTTGATCTTCTAGAAATCTCTGATTTTCTGTTTTATTGGGTTCTTATGTTGTGGGGTTGTGGGCATTCATTACTCCAGTATTATTCCTCTTTCCCATGATTTCGGAAGTTTGTGCCTTCTTTAGGTTCTTCCCTTGGGTCACTATGACTTCGCTTAAGGTGCTCTGGATCTCTAATCTGTAGTATCTCTGACCCCACTACTCCTTTACTGGGTTGTATCACAGAGTCTCCAACCCAGGGAGTCGATAGAGGCTGCTTTAGACTATGGGGGGTGCCAGGTTGCACGTTCTCCTATGGTGTGATATCTCTGCCACCGCCACTCCCCTATGGGTCAAGTCCCAGGGAGTACAGTACTGGGATTTCTTCTCTGTGGCCCGCAATTTGACTCACTGTTCTTGAGTACGCAGATGTAGCTGTACTGGATTTGGTGAATTCACTGCTGCTGCCGCCGGTGGCAATATGGCACTGCTGCCACGCCCTCAGATGTGAGGCTGGCGTATTTTTCCTTCTCTGGTTTTGAGTTCCACTCTGAGTCCCTGCAGCGTGTGCTGAGCTCAGCCACTGGGAGCTTTAGATGTTCCCTGCGCCGAAAGATCCCACCTGGCTGTTCTGCCGCGGCTCACCTTGGCTTGCTGTAGCCGTCCGGTGAATTCACCACTGCCGCCGGCAGTATGGCGCTGCCGCCGTGGCCTCGGGCGTGAGGCTGGTGTATCTCCTCTGTGGCTCTGAGCTCTGTTCTCAGTCCGCTTTCTCTCTGGAGCCTGGTGATTTTTTTGTTTCTCTGGTGATGGTGTTTTCTGGCTATGAAAGGCGCTGATTTTGTGGTAATGGAGACTGGTTGTTAGTGGGGCTCTTAAGCCCCGCTTTTCTCAGTCGCCATCTTCCCGGAAGTCTAAATCAGCATTGTTTTAATGGGAATGGAAGGGTCCTGCATTTTTGCATTTAAAGATAACACCTTCCCCTCTTGCAAAGTACTGATGAAGCTGGTCTTGTGCCTCTCAGCACTGAACTTTGGACAGATTTCTTTCTGAGATCTTAGCCCCTGACCACTTTTTTTTTCTTTAAGAGTATTTACTCTAGGAAACTTGTAATCATAAATCCTTTCTATGAGCCAGTTGCAGTGGCACAGGCCTGTAATCCCAGTACTTGGGAAAATGAGACAGGAGGATAACAGTTTCGAGGCTAATAGTTTGCAGTAACTTAGGGAGACCTTGTTTTAAAACAAACAAATTATATCTAGGAGTATATCTCAGAGGTAGAATGACCTTGAGTTCAGTCCTCAATATCCTTAGAAAAAATCCTTTGTCTCCTGGCTTTCAAAACCTTAAAAAAAAATTCCTTTACCAATCTTCCACCCAGGATTAACTTTCTTAAGAACCTGGAACCTACAAAATATAACCATCAAGAAGGAAAGAATTCCTATCTTCCAGTTTTTTTTTTTTTCAGTGCTGGGCATGAAACCCAGGGGAATTTTACCTCTGAGCTACACACCCCCGCCAGCCCCATTTTTTATTCTTTATTTTAAAACAGAGTCTCATTGAGTTTCAAATGGCCTAAGTAGCTGAGGCTGTCTGAGAACCCAGATCCCCTGTCTCAGCCTCCCCAATGCTGAGATTACAAGCATACACCACCAAATGTGGCTTTATCTTTCATTTTTTATGGGAGAGTAGTAGCCTAATGTTATCAGGTCCTTTACTTCAACTTATAAAATTGTCTCTCTTAGTGAAGATGGGAGAGAAAATTTACTTTTTCTTTGGGTAAAGCCAATTATCAAACATAGATGGTTTATAATCTCCTGCTCTGCCCTTTGTTTCAGGAGAATTGAGATCAGACTGAATTTTGCATTTCTCCTATATTGAAAAATTTGAATAAAGTCCTGCCTTTTTAATTATCCAGTACAATTTTCTTTGATAGCAGCATACCACCTCTTGTTTCTACAAAACATCTTTCTCTTTTTACATAAATTATTAAACCTACTTCATTTGATCTTACCTTGGCTTTTTAAAATAAAAAAATAGCTTTTGCCACTTAACATTATTTCTTTTCTGTTTCTGTATCATCAATCTTCCTCTTGCTTCTTAAAAATGTTCTCTAAACCCTGCTGGGGTTGCTAATTGCAAAGGCTAAATAAAATCTGATTTGTAAAACTTTTCATCTGAAAAACCACTGTCAAATTGTCAAATTCTTTAACAGACTATTTTTTCCTTTTCCTTGTTTTCTTTTATTAAGCATAGGCACAAATCAAGCCTCTTGGAGTCTTAATTTTTTTTTTTTTGGTGATTGGGATGTTAAGAAAAGTGGTATGAAATTAGTGGGCCAACATCCTGAAAGATCAGTCCAACTACTATACACATAATTAGAACTAATTGAATTTGTCCCACTCCTAGCAAAGAAGTAAAATCAATACCATAATTAAAACTGTGTTTCTGTATAATTGGATTTTCAAATGAAATCTGAAAAGGGGGGAGAAATGGAAAGCAATTCTTATGTGCAGAAGTAATTAATATTTGTATTAAGTTTATATCTTCAAAATAATCCTGCAGGAATTTATGGCAATATCCTCAATTTCATTAGCCAGAGCTGATTACAGGAGTTCCTTACACTAATACCTAAAGAAATAATGCTTATAATAAAAGCCTTCCTGTTTCCAGTGAGATGTCTTGACAACCTGCTTACTTAAGACACTCCACTCAGATTCAGCATGAGGGGTTTGGGAGACCATTATAGTTTGGAGGGGAAGAATCCCCACAGACTCATATGTTGAAGGCTTGGTCCCCAGTGCAGCAGTGCTCAGAGGTGAGGGTTTGGGAAGAGGTTGGATCATGATGGTTCTAACTTCATCAGCAGATTGATCCATTGATTGAATTGTAATCTGAATGGACTACTGGGAGGTGGAGGAGGCTGTGAGATGTGGGATCTTTTTGGAGGAAATAGATCACTGGGGTTCACCTGGAAGGGTGTTTCTTATCTTAGCAAACCTTTCTGTCTCTCTTTCTCTGCTTCCTGGCTGCACGAGACAGGCAGGTTTTCTTTGCTAAGCTCTTCTGCCATGATGATCTGTCTCATCGTAGGCCTCAAGCAAAGGAGCCTGCTGAGCAGAGACTGAGACCTCTGAAATCATAAGCCAAAATAAACTCTTCTTCCTCTGTCATTTATATCAGATATTTTGGTCACAATAATAAAAGTCTTACTAAAACAGGGATCATTTTATTGTGTGTTTTTTTTTTAAATTTTATTCACATCTTTTTTTTTCTACATAGAAATATATCAATCTGAACAGGACCACACAGTTTAGCAATTCATCTATAGTTCTTTTCCTGGAAGTCACTGAGTTTTCTTCAAGTGCTTTTTGCCACAATTCCACATACAGATGGAATTCCTTATTACAGTGTGATGTTAGAAAAGACTCAAATATATTTAAAGATAGTGACATGATTCGGACTGCATGAAGAACACCATTTGGCATGGCTCTTCTCTCAAAACTTGGCAATTTACGCAATTGAATAAATTAGCATTTGCAAAGTCACTTTCTATGTCAGGAGATTGTTATATCCTGAGTTGAAAAGGAGGAGAATACATAGAGAAATTAGATGTACATTCATAAAGTTCTCTTTAGCAAGTGTGATAAACTGGAGACATTTTTGAAAAAGTCTGAAGACCCGGCTAAATCTTATATATACATACAATCTGGTAGCTATGTTCCCTGGGTATATGAATCAGTTCATCTCTCAAGGCCATAGTTTTTTAATTTCTAAAAAAAAAAAAAAAACAAAACAAAACTGTGGAACTAGTTTGAGATGTTCCTTCCAATTCTGAAGTCCACAGGAATTCAAACGAGGGAGCTCATAATATGAGATAATGTAGTCATAGAAGACTTAAATGTGCTAAACAAAAAAGTGAAAGAATGTTGTCAGACAAGGGATCAGAAAGGAGACAAGACAGAAGAAAGGAAAATGTTGCTCTGTCTGATTTGTTTCTTATGTGACCTCAGAACTGGCCACAGTCCTCATCACACACCAAGCAATGTGTACTACCTACATACCGACTGAATAAATGAATGCTGAATGAAAAGATTCTTATACAGCTCCTACATGGGGTCGCATCTAAAAGACCACATTCCATATTCACTTAAAAACTCACAAGCATAGGAACTAAACAGCCATGGAGTCAAATTTGCATAAGAACATTCTTCAGTGCCTTAAAATGGATGAAAGTAAAAATTTTCCATCTTGACTGACCCCAAGTTTCTCCTTCTAGTTTGAATGCCAAAACCTTATTTTTCAAATTTCCAATGTTACGGCAACCAAAAGCGACAAGATCCAAAACTAATTTATGAAATGTCTGCATTGAAGTCGATTTCTAATCCTCAGAGAAGTTCCTAAACTGCTTTTGAACTTGACCTGTCATAGGTGCTTGCTTGTACCTTCTTTCCTAATCTGCTTTTGACTTAAATTCTGCACTTCCAGTGTAGTTTTCCAGCCTTCAGATCAAATCCTCAGTTAAACTATGGCCATGTTTTAAAATGCCCCCAATGTCCAGGCCTCCCACCTTCTTACATTACCCTTAAAACTCTAATTCTCATTATGTTTCTTTTCTCCTCTGATGATACTTTGGGTGTGCTTTTAACCAGTTATCTGCAGGATCAATTTTGGATGTTAGAGGAAAGAGCATGTTGTTTTGATTTCCCTGGAGCTTACTAAAGTTCTAATACGAAAAATAAAAGTAACTTGAGAGGACATCTTTGCTTGCATTTAGCTTCTTGGCAATAGATAAATTGTTTCTCTATAGTTTTCTCTTTGAATTTTATGTTGGATCAGTTTTTAACTTGGAGACCATTCTCTTTTGAGTAATACTTTTTCAATGTGTCACACTTTGAGATTTATTGCACTAATACATCATCAGAGTGGCACCTGGCCCTGATGATGTATAGCTTAATACATCATCAAAGCAATTTCTCATTCAGGTTACATATTACATAGAAGTGTTAGTGCCTGTATTCTAAAATATATATTTATATTTGTGTGCTTACAACAAATAAAATAAGGTTTTAGAGAGTTTTCCATACTTTCAAACCAGTCCCAAATCTACATGGACAATAAAATTAACATTGGGTCTCAATAATAAAGAGATCACCAACTCTTTTTTGCCAAATCCCTTTTTGCATAGCTACTGCTTTTCTTTTTAGCTTTTCTTTTTTATAAGAAAATGTGTACTCTATAAAAAGTCAAAAAGTACAAAATTACATACAGTGAAGACAGACTTCATACTCATCCCCAGATGGAAAATCTTACCAACTTATTTAAAGAAAGTATAAGCATATAGCTATTTCTATGAATATTTTTATTTTTTATTTTTATTTTATTTGGTGGTACTGGGGTTCCTGGAAACCCTTCTACCTCCAGGCTACACTCCCCGACCTGTTTTTTTTTTTAATATTTTATTTGGAAACAGGGTCTCTTAAGTCAGCACGGCTGGCTTCGAACCTGTGCGATCCTCCTGTCTCCGCCTCCCAGGCGCGGGGATTACAAGCGTGCGCCACTACGACCGGCTTCTAATTTTTTTATTTAAAGTACAATCAGTAATGTCAGGCATGGTGGCGCACGCTTGTAATCCCCACGCTTGGGAGGCGGAGACAGGAGGATCGCACAGGTTCAAAGCCAGCCGTGGTGGCTTAAGAGACCCTGTTTCCAAATAAAAAAATATAAAATAGGTCTGGGAGTGTAGCCCCTGGAGGTAGAAGGGCTTCCAGGAATCCCAGTACCACCAATAAGTAAGTAAGTAAGTAAGTAAGTAAGTAAGTAAGTAACTAACTAACTAACTAAATAAATAAATAAGTACAATCAGTATACTCCTCAACACTTTCCCCAGTTAATGGTGTAAATTAGAAATTACAGAATGTTGATACTCAGGGTAATATTCTTTTTGATGATAGCACACTGTTCTATTTAATGCCTGATGTGCATTTATTTTAAATATTTCTTTGGTTCCAGAACTTTCTACTACGAGCATTTCTAAAATAAACATTATCACATAAACCCAGCATTACACTTATGAAATTATGCATATACATATTTCAGAGTATAGAATTGGTGAGCTATATGTTTTATGCATATCATTTTTCATAATTATTGCCAAAATTGACCCAGTAGTATCCTATGGTGTATATAGTCTTCCAGCAAGCCAGCAGAGTTCTTAATCAGTAAAGAATTAACACATAATATTAATATGTAAATATTAAACATATTTACATCAATGTTATAGAATTATATTTATAAAATTTTCACATGAATTTGACTCTTTTTAAAATTTTATATTTATTTTCCTAGATATTTCTTTGATTTTTTTTCCCCTTAGCACCAATAAGTACTATATAATGTTAATTACTATAGATTTCAAAAAAAATTTTTTTATCTGGTAAGGCACTCTTCACCTAATAGATTTTTGTTTCTATAACTTATCTGGTAAGATTTTCTTCAATATTTTAATGTCATCATTAAAACCTGCTTGTACAATTATAAGAGCAAATATATATGTATTTAACTTTGGGTTATGTGAAATTTATAGAATGACTTAAAAATTGACATATTTATAGTAATAATAGTAATCTTTCTAAGATCTGGCTATGTCTTTTATATATACTTTTATGGTCTCAGATGCTTTTTAAAAATTTTTAAATGTAGATCATGCATATTTTAAAGTTTATATTTTGGCAATAATTCTTTTGTAGTTATAATTTCTAAGATATGGAAAAAGTTACAATGAAAGGCAATATGCTAACTAGTTTGAAAAGAATAAACCTCTTCAAGAGCAGTCTTTGTATGATGGCTATTATCATTATTATCCTAAGCAAGGATGCTCTTTTTCATTAATGCTTCCTCTGATTTTTGCCTTGTTTACTTCATTGAGTTGCTCCACATTATCTATTATGAATAGTTTTTCTCCTTTAACATCTGTTATTTCCTTTAACATTTACCTATAAAACTAAGTCCACAGAGTTGGTATTTTGAAACTGCGTAACAGGGCATTATTTTTTTGGTCAAATAAGCACAAGTTTTAATTTTTTCTTTCTCTGACCTCCTTGTTTAACCAACTTATGAATGTGTGCAGATATTTAACGAACAGGGTATTTTTTTCCTTTGTCAACCTTTGAAAGAAATTAAATGTATCAAGAACTGCTGCTGGGGAGAAGTATATGAGTAAACTATATATGCAAATACATGTGTATATACTTATTGCCTATAAAAATAACTGAGGAGCTGATGTGAAGAACCTGGGTTGTAGGGAATGGGGAAGGGTGCAAGACAAAATATTTAAAGAGTGGCATATTCCACGTACAGTAACATAGTGAGACCCTATTTCAAAATTAAAAAAAAAAAGGAAATAGGGCTTAGAATTTAGTTCAGAGGTACAAGGCCCCTGAATTCAACCCCGAGTACCATAAGAAAAAAGAAAATAGAACGAAATACTTGAGAGTAGGTGGTATAAGGGAGGGTTAATAAAAGACTGACCCGGGGTTGGGGGGGAGGAGAGAGAGAGAGAGAGAGAGAGAGAGAGAGAGAGAGAGAGAGAGAGAGAGAAAGAAATTGACAAAGAAACAGGTGCTAGAGGTGACTGGCCATGCAGTGGCACTTTGTAATTCTTACTGTTGAATTAATTTTATAAAACTCTACTTAACAATCAGTCGTTTTAGAGTTGTATCTTTTTGAATGATTCTTCCAATTATAAAGTGAAATGAGTTTAAAAGTGGCTATTCCAGACAGCATTACTTTGAAAATAAACATTTTAAATGACAGAATTTATTGCTATTTTATGACATGAAGGTCCATTACTTAAACAGGTAATTCTCAAGATGAAGATCTTAGGAATCACATCTTCAGAGACCTTGGTGACCACTTCCCACCTCTGCTGATGTTGTAAGATTACATAATTCATAACAAAGCTGGAGTAATAGAGAAGATCGGTTAATAACTCAGGCTCTGGGGCTCAAACTCTAGTACCAACACTTAATAGATTTGGCAAAGTATCTAATCCTAATGAGTTTCAATTTTCTTATTTAATCCTTACCCAAATGTGTAGTGACTTTTAATAATTAAGTCAAGTATTATCTAAGTTAACAAATAGGATTTTGAAATTCACTTAATTTGTCAATTAATCTTGAAATTATCTTTACATTTTAGAATTCAATAATTGGCCAAGTAGAAAGATAACACTGGAGAGATGATTTTCTTTTGAGTTCATTTCACAAAATACTAGCAGGCAGTACTGCATAGAAAGGAAGAAAGCATTCAACCAGAGTTGACAAAAGTCTGAGAAACAGAGTTGTATGTTTATTTTTATTTTTGTTTAAGATACCTGCCTATCATCTTGTGGTTTTATGTACTAGAGTTTACTGAAAAAAATTAACTCAGATATTTTGTCAAAGGACTTTAGAGGGAACACTGGGATTAAGTTACCACATGTCCTAGGCTTTCTTCTATTCTTCATATTTCAAATATTTGTGAAAAATATATTTAAATTTGTCAGATAATTCACCATGGTTTGAATTTAGGCAATTTAATCTTTCCTTATAAAATTTGACAATTTAATAAGATATTCCATCTTATATATTTAACAAAATTAAAATAGGACCATTTCTATTATAAAAAAGACATAAGATGTTAATTTTTTATATTTTGATCAAGTATGAGAAAATATTTATTCTAAGAATTAATTAAAATGCTTATTTTGGAGGTAGAAAACAGTCTTTTTATTTACCTCATGTATTATCTGCTTTTATTATTCTAGGTGTTACTTAATGTTGTCTATCAAAATGACATACTAATTGACTTAGCATTCATGTAATAAGCTGTGATTATTTACAGCTTTGCCATTATAGAGAATTTTATCCATCCCAAAATTGGAAGTAACACTGTGGATACATTTCTGAAATCTTTTATTCTGTAGTGATAGGTGACCATTAAAAATAACAGTGTTATTCAACAATAATGATTAACATTTTCTGAGTCATGATTATTTACTTTCCATGTACAGTTTTGAGAATTTTCTCTGTGTTTTTATAATCTTCACAATAAGTCTATAAAGAAAATATTATTTCTTATATTTTTACATAAGAAAAAGGATAGTTCCCAAAGCTATGTATCTAGTAGATGAGAACATCATGATTGATAATGAGGCAATCTGTCTCACAAAGTGTTAACTGCCAGACTTTACCATTTCACTATATAGTATAACATATTAAGCATGTTATAGGTCATATTTTGAAATGTTATAGAATAATTAATAACACTGAAAATATTAATATTATTTAGTATTATTTTGACTTTTCATTTTTTTAAGATTTTTAGGATGCTTAAAGAATTAGAACACTAAAATATATAACATATTCAAGTACTTTAAAAATATATTTGCTTGAATTGAGTTAAATATTTTTGCCCATCAAAAGTAAACAGAAGTCAGGCATGGTGGTGCACACTTGTAATCCTAGTACTTAGGAGGCTGAGGCAGGAGGATCATGCAGGTTCAAAGCCAGCTTCAGCTACTTAGTAAGGCTCTCAGCAACTTACTGAGACCCTGTTTCCAAATAAAAACATATAAAAATTGGTCGGGGGTGTAGCTCAGAGATAGAAGGCCCCTGGTTTCCATCCCCAGTATCACACATGCAAAAAAAATGAAAAGAAAAGAAAAAAAGAAAGAAAGAAAGAAAGAAAGAAAGAAAGAAAGAAAGAAAGAAAGAGAAAAGGAAAATAGATTTTTTTGTGTGGTACTGGGGATGGAACCCTTCTACCTCTGGGCTACACTCCCAGACCTATTTTATATTTTATTTGGAAACAGGGTCTCTTAAGCCAGGGAGACAGTATTCGAACCTGCACACTCCTCCTGTCTCTGCCTCCCAAGCGCGGGGATTACAAGTGTGTGCCACCATGCCTGGACAGAAGTCCAAACTTTAAAGTGATTCCTTATCTCTGTTTCAGTTTTATTTTTGTCCAGAGAAATAGAACAAAAAGGAAGAATTATTTTCATTTTTAAGATCACTATACATTCTTAGTATGTTTTAAATGTCACTGCACACTGCTTACTAACATGATGGTACCAAATGAAGTCAGAATTATTAATGAGAGACCTTTGCCAGCAAATGCGAGGGATAGTGAAAATGCCTTTCCATAAGGCCAAATGAATGCACACTGCTGGAATCTCATACAAGATGGTAAATGTCCTACAATGCTGGGAGGAAGGATAAAAGTAAGGACCATGGCGGAAAAAGAACTCACCATTTAAGTACATCCAAAGGACAGAATTCTGGGACAGGAGGAAAAGAAAAATAGGGAGAGAATATTGACAGGTTGAGAAGGAAAATGACGATCAGAAATTAAAAGAAAACGTAGAGGAAATACTAAGGAATATTAAGGAAACATGAGCTTTAGGAAAAGATTTGTCCCTGGGTAAGGCAAAACATAAAAATTAAATGAGAGCAGGGTGTGATGGCACACACTTGTAATCCTGGCATTTGGGAGACTGAGACAGGAGGATGGTAGTGTTTGGTCAGCTTCAGCTACTTATTGAAGCCCTCCGCAACTTGGTGAGACCTTGTTTCAAAATAAAGAATAAAACTTAGGACTGAGGGTATAGGTCAGAGGTCAAAGTCCCCTGGGTTCCATCCACAGTACTGCAAAAAAAAAAAAAAAAGTTGAATGAGTGAGTGATTAAATAAAAGAGTACTATTACCTTAACTGAAAATATAGGCTATGCTATATTGGTCTTTCATTTTTAAAGCATCTTTGCTATGAAATGCTAAGGAACAACATTCTTCTTACCTAGTTACTTAACTACTTGTCCTCTCTGAGGCTTTGGATATGACATGTTTTAGAGATTTAAATCTTTAGACTGAGAACCATTCTTTTCTGCAGATATATTGATTTAGAAGAACTTTCTCAGTTTCTTCATATCATTATATTATTTGACATGATATCTGAACTCAATGGCAAAACATGATGGTACTATTCACAGACACATGCATACACACAGTGGCATTCTTGTAGCTCACTTTTACTTTGGATGCTCATAAGCATTTTTTACTACTCTTCCTTTTCTACTTGTGAGAGTACTTGAATAGATGTTACTATGATATCTAATAGCAATAATTTTGTTTTTAGTATCTCTTTTCTCCCTGTGCATCAGATGGTGCTAACATGTGAAAACCACACCTTTCTGATGTAGACCATTTTCAGTGTTACATAACAAAATTGCATTCTTTCAGAATTTCTATTGAGTTCTTTTCCTCACATTGGGCAATATGGAAACCCAAAATAATACATATCATAGACCAACTATAGGAAAAAAATTAAGACACAGCCTAAAAGCCTGAGTACAGGCACCAGATTCAGAAAATATGTGATATGTGCACAGGAGGGTCGGGTCCACATCCTGCTTGTCAGTGTCCCTGAGACGGAGAGAACTTTGTGAAGAGTTTCATTTTGAGAAAGGGAACCTGATTACATTGAAAATTCAGTGATAGGGAGAAAACAGTGAAGAAATTTACTAGGTTTATCAATCAGTGTAACACTTTACCCATTTATTTCTAAGTTCTTGATCCTGATCTTAATGTTCTTCATATATTTCCTGGATTCCCTTAATTGTTTTTCTCTTCATTACATATTCTTGGAAGTCTTGAACTTATTTTTTTTTTCAGCACTCGAGATGGAACCCAGGGACATTCTAATTTTGAGCTACACCTCCAGCCCTATTTTTTATTCTTTATTTTGAAACAGGGTCTCACTGAGTTGCAAAGGGCCTCACTAAGTAGTAGAGGAGGCTGTCGATGAACCACGGTCCTCCTGTCTCAGGCTCCCAAATGCTAGGATTATAAGCATGCACCACCACGACTGGCTAAGTCTTGAGCTTTTTTACACTGGTTTATATATTCAAATTTCATCTTATTTATGGTATTTCTGACTACTCCACTGAATATTTATTAAAGCATTTAATTTTTAGGTTACTTACTATACTTATCTATTATTTGAAAACTCATTACTCATACAAAAAGATGCTATGTTTGGTTTATGATTTAGCACCTTTTCAGTTTGGGGATCATACTTTAGTTTTGTTCAAATTTTATCTTAAACTACATTAAAAATCCAATATAACTAATTGTTAAAGGGGATTTGTATTTCCTGAAACCAAAAAAGTGTTGTAAGAGAATTAGCAACTTAGGAGGAAAAGTTGCATGTAGGCTAATTACTTAAATCTAGGTAGGGCCATTACATTTTAATTTCTATCATGATATTTCCAGCCCCCCCAAAAAACCTAGCTAAATCCTGACCTTGATGTAAATACAGTAATAAATATGGCAGGAGTTTTCAGTTATTCCAGTTAAATTGCCTGTATGATCTTTTTAACCGGATCTTAACTTATTCTGTGTTGAAAACTAACAAAAATGCCTACAAGAGAAATAACTTTATTTACATAAATGATGTGTTATGAGGATAAATTAAACTATTTCTATTTATAATATTACTCTATTTTTGGACAAAGAGTGCTATATAAATGCAAAGTGTTATTGCCATTTCTTTTGTCAAAACTGAAAATAGTCTTTGGAGGAATGAAGACTAGGGTAAATTAAACATTTGTGTTGGTTCTATTTCTGAAGAAACATTCAGAAATGCATAAGTTTAAGCACTCTTGGTTTTTCCTCCTCGTCATTTAGAACACATTTATCTTTGTTCATCTACAAAGCAAAATAGTTATTTCTAGCACTCGTTCAGGATCTTGATCTGTAGTTCACAACAATGCTTCAGCTTCCTGCACAGACAGAAAGAACCATTTGACAAATTGAGCATTTGAGTTATCGCCATCGTATGTGATCTCTCCACAATGCTGCACACCTCTTATCTGATTCCGATAGCTCAGGGACAACTTAACACATTGCATTTATCTCTATTGTGGTTTAATTTTGAACAGTCAGGATCCTGAGTAGAAGAAGAAACCACTAGAATTTCAAAATCAATTTGTCCTGCTTGCAAATTGCTTCCTCTGTTAAATACTTAAAAACCCACCCACCAGGACATTTTGACACTCAACCCATAAAAGTGTCTATTCAGCACTCCTGACCTAAACTCTGGATGCCAAACTCTTTGCCTGATTCTTCTCCCAAGTGATGCCAGCCCTTAGAGTGAAGGACCTCTCCTTATATCACAGTCCTTTAAAATGTCTGAGGAAATACCCCCTGCTCCCTTGATTCCTCATGATCCTTTATGCCTTATCTGAAGACTTTTACCTCAGCTACTACCTCTTTCACACCTGAGGAAACAAAGTGGAAGGGTATTTGTACATTTCTATTAACAGGCACTTCTGGCTGAAAGATGGTCTTAGCACAAGATGAAACTAAACATCATAGAAGAACAAAGAAACCATTCATTAGAGGTGAATGTATACTTTAGTGACAAGTGGTAGAAAGTACAGTAAGCCAAAACTCAAGTATCAAGAGATGATTTATGATGGAAACAATTTCATTAGAGTTGTAGAATTCCCCCATCCGTGGTACTAAGGATTGAACTTAGGGACATTCTACCTCTGAGCTATACTCTCAGCCTTTTAATTTTTTTTGTTCTGAAATAGGGTCTAAGTGGCTGAGAGTCTTGCTGCATTGCTGAAGCAGTTCTTTTTTTTTGCCTTTTATTTTTAAAAAAATTTTATTTGTGAATTACAAACATACATGTAAAGATGGTAGAGGCATATGTGCCCACATCACTCATTTAGCCCTTCCCCAATTCTTACCCCATTCCCTCCCCCTCCTTTCTTCTTATGTTTGGCTAAATGATTGACTTTTATATGTTTATGAATATACATCATGTACATTAGGGAATTTTCCTCCTTCCCCCTCAGTTTTAAGGAGGAAAAAAAAAGGAGGAGAAAGACTCAAAACTCAGACATTCTCACCACACATGAAAGCAGAGGAGATGTAAAAGTCCAGCCAAACCCAAGCCTGGACTCAGAAGTCCTGAGAACAGTTTCAACCTCTGCCTGTATTAACTATCTGTGTGCCTTTGGGTAAGTTGCTTCACTTATCAGAACCTCGATTTCTAGAACTATAAAGTGGGAGAAAATTTTCCTCCCACAGAGTAGACCAGTAACCAGAATTCCTGAGTCCCTCCATGCTTCTGACATGCCAATATTGTGAGTTGGTGCTACATTGTCACCCATGTCTCCATCAGCTGCTCTTTTCCACTCCTACCCATTTGTGAAAATACACCATGTACATTAGGGAATTTTCCTCTCCCCCCACTTATTCCCCTCAGTTAAATTGCCAAATTTGCTCATCTGTGGTTTTTCCTTCTGTGTGTAGAATTCTTCCTATGATCCTTTTTCTCCTTAGCTTCCTCATATTCGGGGGAGCATCCCGTTTCTTACTTTTTGTGACTAACCTCACATAGCATAATGTTCTTCATTCCCATCCATTTCTCCATAAATGACATAAATGATGTAATTTTGTTCTCCTGTATGGCTGAGTAAAATTCCATTGTGTATATATCCCATAGTTTTGTAATCTATTCATCTGTTGATGGACATCTTGGCTGGTTCCATAGTTTGGCAAATGTGAATTATGCAGCTACAAATGTAGATACACATGCATTAGTTTGGTGGAAAAAGATAGCCTCTTCAACAAGTAGTGTTGGCAAAACTGGCTAACTATATGTAGAAAAATGAAAATAAACCACACTTTCTCACCCTTCACAAGAGCGAACTCAAGATAGATAGGAGCTTTCTGAAATCAGATCATAGACCTTGCAGCTTCTTGAAGAGGGCATCGGTCCAACATGTCAACACATAGGCACAGGTAACCTCTTTCTCAACAAGACCCCAAAGGCACAAGAAATTAAAGGGAGAATTAATATGTGGGGGACTGCATGAAACTGAAGAGCTTCTGTACAGCAATGGAAACTATAAAGAACCTCAAAAGAGAGCCTACAGAGTAGGAAAAGATTTTTGCCACCTATTCCTCCAATAGAGGAATAATATCTAGAATATACAGAGAACTCAAGAAACTCACAGCTAGAGAACAAATAACCCAATAAAAAAATGAGGAAGCGAAGCAAATAGACACTTAACAAAAGAAGAAATTCAAATGGCATAGATTTATAGAAACGTGTTCAACATCACTAACAGAGAGATGCAAATCAAAACTGTTCTGAGATTTCACCTAACTCCAATTAGAATGGCAATCATTCAAAACACAAAAAGCAATAAATGCTGGTGAGGATGTGGAGAAGTGAGTACTCTAGTACATTGTTGGTGAGATTGCAAATTAGTACAACCACTTTGGAAAACAACATGGAGGATTCTTAGAGGAATGGGAACAAAGCTACCATATGACCCAACAATACCATTTCTATCAAATGAATATATGCATATCTATATTCATAGCTGAGGAGGTTCTTGAGCTTGTGATCCTTCTGTCTCAACCTTCTGAGTATGAGGATTACATGCATGCATCATCATGCCTGGCTGGAGTTATAGAATCTTAATTAGCTCTTTTGTTGGCTTAGCTTTCTTTTGCTTTTTCCTCTTCTTGTCCTCCAGGATGATTGGTATAATAAGAAGGTAGACTATACAATTTCTCAGTTTACTACTTTATTGGGTGCTTTGTAGATAATTATTTATAAACTGTGTTTTTGTGAGAAATTATAAATCATGAGTTTAGTAATAAATAACATATTACTTTTATTCACTCAGATAAACAAATGTGTGTTTCATTTAAGTTTCTATTTTGAAGTGATAAATTCAGTGTATAAGTGTATGTACTCAAAATTAACCTCAAGAATGCCTTTAAATTGCTCATTCTCTTTCAGAGGAGTGGCTGGCAAAGCATTTCTCCCATTCTGTAGGCTTTCTTTAGGTTCTTGATTGTTTCCTTTGCTGTTCAGAAGCTTTCTAATTTGATGTCATCCCATTTATTGACTCTTGGTTTTATTTTCAGAGCTCTCAAGTCTTATTAAGAAAGTCTCTATTGGTGTCTATATGTTTTAAATTTGGTCTTACAGCTTCTTCTAATAATTACATAGTTTTAGGTTTAATTTCCAAGCTATTGATCCATCTCCAATTGATCTTTGTGTAAGACAAGAGATAGGGATTTAATTTCAGTCTTCTACATTCATACATCCAGTTTTCCCAGAACCATTTGTTAAAGAGGCTGTCTTTTTTCATGTTTTTTGTTTCTCCTTTGTAAAAATAAACTGGCTATAAATATGTGGATTTGTTTCCATATCTTTAATTTTATTATATTGGGGTGTGTGTGTGTGTGCTAACACCATGCTGTTTTTGCTACCATAGTACTGTAGCATAATTTGAAGTCAGACATTGTGATGCATCCAGCATGATTCTTATTGATCAGAATTATTTTGGCTATTTTAGGTCTTTTCTTTTTCTTCCATATGAATTTTATGGCCATTTTTTAGTTCTATAATCTGGAACATAATTTTTTTTTTTTTTTTTGCGGGTCTGGGGATGGAACCCAGGGACATTCGACCTCCGGGGTACAACTCCTGCCCTATATTTTTATTCTTTATTTTGAAACCGGGTCTCACTGAATTGCAGAGGGCCTCACTAAGTAGCTGAGGCTGTCTGCCAACCACGATCCTCTGGTCTCAGCCACCCAAATGTTGGATTACAGGCATGCACCACCACGCCAGTTTAGAACATAAAAAAAAAATTTTAAATTTATCATAAAAACAACACAATCAAAAAATGAGTAAAAGAACCAAATAGTTATCAAAAGAAGAAACATAATTTGTCAATACATACATAAAAAAGTTCAACATCACTAGTAATCATGGAAATGCAAATCAAACTATACTGAGATTTTACTTCAGTTAGAATGGAACTTATCAAGAATTCCATTATACAAGTAATAACAAATGTTGGAAAGGATATGGGGGAAAAGGAACTTTCATATCCTATTGGTGGGATTATAAATTAGCACAACCACAGCCAGGTGTGGTGGCACACACTTGTAATCCCAGCATTCGGGAGGCTGAGATCAGAGGATCACGATTCATGGACAGCCTCAACTATGTAGCGAGGCCTTCTGCTACTTAGTGGGACCCTGTTTCAAAATAAAGAATAAAAAATACAGCAGGGGGTGTAGCTCAGAGGTCGAATGCCCCTGGGTTCCATCCTTATATCCACAAAAATAAAATAAAGTAAAATAAAATAAATTAGCATAATCACTATGGATATCAATTTATGGAGACTCTTCATAAAACTAAAAATGGAACTACAATATGATCCATCTATACCACTCCTCATTATATTTCCTAAAGAAATAAAGTCAGAATACTATAGTGATACATACATGCCCACCCATGTTTATAACAGCACAATTAACAAGAACCAAATTATGGAGCCAATCCAGGTGTCTGTCAACAAAATTATATATAATTTGCAGGAAAATGGATGGGACTGGAGAATATTATCCTGAGTAAGAATAGTCAGTCTCAGGAAGTCAAGGGTGGTATGTTTATTTTCTCATTTGTGAAAGCTAGAGAGAAAATAGAACATAAGGAATTTTAAATAATGCAAAGATAGATATGTAGAGTTTTTGTAGAGAATTAGGGGTGAGGGTTGGGGGGGGAGGAGGACTGGAGAAGGAAACAATTCAAATAATGCTACCTGCGGTATGTAGAAGTATTATTACCAACCTCGCTAAGAAAGAAGAGGGCAGAGGAGGGTGGGATGTGGAGGGAAGCACACAAGGAGTGTGAGCATGTATGTTTTTAACACATTGACCCTCACTATGATGTATAATGGCAATGCATCAGTAAAAATGTTTATAAGATTGCTCTTTCCCAAAATATTACATTGAATACAAATTTATGTATGTGCAACAACATTGAATTACTTTTAGAGACTCTCATTGTAAAAACAAAAAGTTTTAAGTGTAGTGACATTCACCTTGGCAAATTTCTAATATTGCAAAAATATGTGAAAGCAAAGATGAGCATTAATATCTTCTATTCCTATTACTTAGAAGCATATGGGCTCAATAATAAAAAGTCGTTGATGTGTTTGGTCATTTTCAAACTATAAAAATCTCAATTTCATATAGTTCAACTTAGTAGTTAAGTTGTTCAAACTCTCATTTAGATTGTGTGTGTATATATATATATACATATATATATATACATATATGTACTAGTATTTATAAACTAAGTATGTTTATGACACAAATTTGTTTATAGTGGTTTTTGACAGTTTGCTTCTTCCAGCTTTTAAAATGACATTTAATATATTTTTATTATGAAACTATTGCATGCTATATCATGACTTTTAAATTTTCTTTTTGCATTTTTCAACACTTATGCAAAATATTTGACCTTTCAAAAACAACTGCATTTGTAGAAATGGTGCAATTTTTATTATTGTATAAGGGAATTTTGTTGAAAGTGAGAGTTATCTTTCACATAGTGCACACTGATTAGATGGGATTAAATGTTCTTATAGCACTCATTATAAGCCTCAAGGTCCCAATTTTTGCACTTCAGAGAAGATTGAAGGGTAGGATTTTTGAGGCCTCCAAACTAATTGAGAGATATACAAGTTCACAATTTTATAGTAAAAGGCTAAGGACAAAATTTCAGGTATAGATCTATTAGTACCTTCTTGTATGATGTTGGGCAAATCACTTCAACTTTATGAGTTTATCTTTCCCATTTGTAAATTAAGAGAATGTGATTTGGTGATTATATATTTTCCTTAACTCTAAAGTTATAGAAATACATAAGTTTTTGAGGCAGACATTAATTTCCAAGCACTATGAACAATGAGGTTACATTCTCTTAGAAAGAACCTACCTATTCTCTTTTGACTTGATCATTTGTCTTTCTGCTAAAATATAGATCAATAATACTTGAAAATTGAACTGAGTTTAGTTGTCAGAAAAGCTCTTCAATGAAAACAAAAATAAAATTTCTTCTTTACCCTGTATATTTATGTATTTATGTTAATAATCAGTCTTCTTATACCAGATAGTGATTGTTCAAAACTAGGAAATACAATTGATCAGGATTCTACTCATTTACTAAAATGAAGGTTTTGAACAGAATAACTCAGAGATTATAAAAGTATTTTAAGAAATATTAGTAAAAATATTTCCTTGGCTCTAGTTGTTCCCATTCCGTGGATCTTTAAGTACCAAAGCTACCATGTTGCACAATTCTAGAAGGTGTTGTACTTAGCTTAGCTTAGGTATATTATACACCTTCTGCTTTTCTTTTGTCTTTTCCAGGGGGAAATTATTAAGATTATTAAGATTATTAATTATTAATTATTATTAATTATTATTAATTATTAAGATTATTAAGTATAGTAGTTTCTTGAGGAGAGGCTGAAGTTTGAGAAGATCAACACATATACCTACTACCTTTTCTTTCTTTTTTCCTCTGTTTTATATACTCTCATTGGTACAATATAGTCTCACATCATAATATAAATCATGTTTACAATAATATAAATGCACATAGTACTTGGTAGAGCCCCACTCTGCTTCTATCCCATCCCTGTCCTTCCCCATACAGAATACTGAAAATGCATATGTATACAATGCCTGTTGTAGTAATTCCTTCAGTGATCCTCACTCTTCCTCTCCCTTTCCCTTAGACCATCTTCTTGGCTCCAGCGAGTTTCTCCTACATTATCCCTTTGTTATCTTAATTACTACCCAGATTCCACATTTTAGAGAGAACATAGACCCTTCACCTTCTGTGACTGGGTAAACATAACATAATGTTCTCCAGGTCCATTCATTTTTATGAAAATGACATAATTTTGTTTTGATTTATTGATGAGTAGAAGCTCATTGTGTGGATATTCCATAATTTTGTAATTCATTCATCTATTGATGGACATCTAGGATGGTTCCATAGTTTGACTAATGTGAATTATTCTGCTATGAACATGGATATAAATATATTCCTGTAGATCTGTGATATCAGCTCCTTTGGAAAGATACCTAGCCAGATAATAGGGTGGACCTATTCCCAGTTTTCAGAGGAATCTCCACACTGATCTCCATAGCAGATGAACTAATTCACAATCCCACCAACAGTATAGAATTGTTCCAATTCCTTGCACCTTTGCCAATTTAACAAGATCTCTATAGTTCAGGAAATTAAAACAAGAATTAATAAATGTGATGTCATTAAACTAAAAAGTTTCTGCTCATCAAAGAAAACCATCAAGTCTAAAAGGAAAGACTACAGAATGGGAAAAGTTCTTTAAAACCTGCATTTTAAACCGAGTGTGGTAGCACACACTTGTACTCCCAGCATTTGTGAGGCTAAAATAGGAGGATTGTGGTTCATGGACAGCCTCAGCTTATTATGCCATTTGCAACTCAGTGAGACCCTGTTTCAAAATAAAGAATAAAAAATCAGACTGGGGGTGTAGCTCAGAGATAGAATGACCCTAGGTTCCATCCCCAGTACAGTGAAAACAAAAACAAAAACAAAAACATGCATTTTAATCACTCAGAAAGATTACTTATCCTCTTGAACATACACATATATACACTCAATTATACACTCAATTTATTAACAACATATCTTCTTTCCTTAATATAAAATTATAAGAAGTAAAACTGATGATCTTTCATAGCAGTGGCTTTAGTAAAAGTTTTTCTTTCTTTCTTGCTCTCTCTCTCTCTCTTTTCTTTTCTGTACTGGGGATGGAACCCAGGGTCATTGTACCTCCGGGTTACATCCCAGTCCTAATTTTTAGTTTTTTCTTTTTGAAACAGGGTCTCACTGAGTTGCAAAGGTCCTTGCTAAGTATCTGAGGCTGTCGGCAAACCGTGATCCTCCGGTCTCCACCTCCCAAATGCTGGGATTACAAGCATGCACCACCACATAAGGCCAAATTTTTGCTTTTTAAGTAGTTCAGTCTTATGTTTATTTTGATTCTTTGATTTCCTTTACTTTAAATCAACACAGACAAGACGTCAGTATCAGGAAGATTGCGAGGTGAGCTATTCATGTTATTTATTTAGATATATTCTATTTTCAATAACATGTAAATTATCCACTATGAATACTATAAGATAATAGCAAAATAGTGCTACATCCATCAAAGCGTAAGAAAGAAGGATCCACAGGGAACTGTAATTTTTATATAAGTTTTTGTGAATGGGCTTGTTCCTTTTTAAATATGAAGTTCAGATACAAACATCATTTGCATTGGCTTAATTACACTCATGTAGTTGATAAAAATTTCAAAAATATATGCTTTTATTAAGATAAATGATTTAATATTATTCTGACATTGCCTTATTATGTTCTGCAAGTAGTAAAATAATATGCAGAATTTATGTAGATGTTCCAGAACATCAAAGAGCAAGTTCCATGACCTTTGAGTTCTTCAACTCAGTTAAGAATATAAACTAAGAAAAGAGACAAGAGAGAGAAGAGAAGAGAAGAGAGAGAGATTGAAATTTGTAGACACTTCTATTTGGTGAGAATTGTTACTATGCTGACTCTTGACCCATCAAAGCCTTCATGCTATATATAACCCATGCACTATAATTTCTGTGAATAACACTTGCATTTATTTATATGAGTTCTGCACTGTATTACTTCCTGTAGTTGTAGTTATATAGTACAGTACCTCTCCCACCTTTACACTCACCTGTGTCAACAGGGAACCATGGGGGTGCTACCTTTTCAACTACTAGTCTAGTGGAGAGGCAGTGATATTGTCTATGAATGATGAGGTTTTTTTTTTGCTTTATTTATAATCCATATTACTTAAAGATAGATTTTCATTTTTGTTCTTGGAAAAGCAAATGTTTCAGCCATTTGCTCTATATTCATTGGGAGAGAGGTTCTGGAATGATCTAAGAAATAATTAAAGCAGAGAGAAAATATTAAAGGTAATATATATTATAAAAAGCTAAAAAAAATAACAAACATAAAGCATGATAAAGTACAGGGCAGATAAATATTCAAAGAGGTAAGAAAGTATTTTACTCAGCTGGTGGGGACAGCACCAAAAGCTATGTACAAGCATTTGTCTGACACTTTGTACCCTGAAATGATATAAAATTGCAATCACTAAATTACAAAGAAGATGCCTTACTCTTGTACCATATATGTACCATATATAAGAGGAATTACCAGTCACTGAAACACTGCAGAAGTTGAGAAAACAGAAAATCTATAAAATCTATCTTACCTGCTCTACCACTTCATAGGATCTTCCTTCTCATAGCTTGGCTAAGAAAAAAAAATAGAATTCATTCAGCTAACAATAATATATGCATTAATAATTATAATAAGGGTAATAAAAGCAAAGTAAAACAGTTACATTAAGAAAAAACAGTGCATAGGATTAGGAAACCTTGGCGACAGCAGAAAGCTCACAAGAAAAAAATACCCGAAGGATAAGATGAATATTGTGAAGCATCAATCCAGTGTGAATTAAAAAAAATCGTCATAATGTAGTTACAGAGCTAAAAGAAGATAAAAAACAGAAAACTAAGAAAAATTGTCAAGACAGCAAAGCTAAACAACAGTGGACATTAATTATAAATAGTAATAGAAGTAAAGTATAAAATTAATTCTAAAATACTGAATAAATAACAAATCTCTAAGAAACAACAAACACAAAGCGTGGTAAAATACAGAGGAGATAAAAATCCAAAGAGATAAAAAATAAAGCAGAAATAAAATATATAAATGGACCATAAGGCAAAGGAATAGATTTTAGTTATACAAAGGTAATTCAATAAACATGTAATTGAAATCCTAAAAAAATGCAGAGCAAAAGAGCAGAGCAAATATTTAAAATTATAATCAGAAAATGTCCTTGAAATAAAAGAAGGCCTATATTTATATATTTAAAGAGTATTTTCTGCACTAAATAGAATTGATTTAGAAACATCAATAGCAAGATATTGCCTGATAAAACTACTGTAATTATAAGAAAAAGAGAGAATATTGTCAGTGGGAAGCCAAAACCATATTTGTTCAGGATATGCTAAATTCTACTATGATAACAAAGCATCCCCAAAGTTAATGTCATTTTAATTGGGGAACTGAGGAGGAGCAGTTTGTATTTTAACTTTATTGTTTATCAGTTTTAGAGGAAAAGATAGTATCAAATGAGTTAGGTGTACCATATAATGGTAATAATATAAAGATAATAATCTGAGACTCTAATAGAATATCATTGTTATAATATAAAAGAAAAAATGAGAGTAATAAAATTAACTCATAATGAAAGACATCTAAAGCAGTAAACATAAAGTAACATGACAGAACTGACAAAAATTGTCATATCAAAAAATTGAAATGAGATTAAGTAACTTAATAAAAGAAAAATCCCTTCAGATTGCTTGCAAAGCAAAATGTAGGTATCTTCTGTGAACAAGAGACATACATAGGCAAAGACATTCACAAAAGCTGAAGGTCAAGAATACAACCAGCATGTGAAGAAGAAGAAAGGATATAAAATCGGTAGCAGCAAGGTAGAATGCAGACAGAGAAGTGTTAAGCAAGAAAAAGAAAGAACTTTTTAAAACTAAAGTCCATGACTTACAATGATGACATGACAGTTATGAATATTTATCTACCAAACAGCAAAGCAAAAGCTGTCATAAGGCATAAGATAGAAGAGGTATGAGATCAAATGGTCAGAAATACAAAAATAATAGGAGACTTTCATACATTTTCTTTGCCAAAGATAGATTAAATACTCAAAAAAAGCAAGAATGATCAATACCTAAACAATGCAGCAAAGTGAATCTACATATGTACATAGTTTGTTGCCTAAAACTGAAAATAATTAAAAATTATTAAAAATATAAAAGTAAAACTCAAGCTAGGAACACTAAAACTAATAATTGTTCCATTTACAAAGAAACAAAATAGGAAACCCCTTTTTGTCCTATAATAAGACAATAAATAGAAATTCCCTAAGTAAATAGCAGAGAATACACAATGCATAAAATAATCAGTAATGAAGAAAATATAGAAGTGAAAACTTTCAGTATTTTGCAAAACTCTATGCAACAAATTAGAAGATTCTTTTCAAGGAAATATGCTTTATCAAAATTGACTCCAAAATAAATGGAAAGTTTCATTCCATTGACACAATAAAGAAAATTATCAGAGTTAGCCTCCCAAGATGCATCAAATCCAACTGTCTCTGCAAGGAAGTTCTATAAATCTTTTTAAAAAATCACTGTCATCCACACTGTTTCAGAGCATATATGATAACAGAAAGTGTTCTAATTCTCATGTATGTATAATGAATCTTCATAAATAATGCACAAAAAAGCAAACTAATGACCACTTAATTTTTCCACAGATCAATGCAAAATCTAAGTAAAATACTAGCTGAGTCCAACATGACTCTTATCCTGTTAATGCAATAACATAGTAAAGTTTTATTTTAAAACAAGAAGATAAGGCTAGCTGGGCATGGTGGTGCAAGCTTGTAATACCAGTACTTGGGAGGCTGAGACAAGAGGATCACAAGTTTGCAGCCAGCCTCAGCTGCTTAGTGAGGTCCTCTGAAACTTAGTGAGACCCTGTTTCAAAAAATAAAAAGACTAAATAAAATAGGGCTGGGGATGTAGCTTGGAGGTATAATGCCCCTGGGTTCCATCCCCAGTACTGCAAATACATACATACATTCATACATACATACATACATAAAAGGACAAGGCTGTCCTCAAGTAATGTCCAAAACAGAAGCATTTGCGATCAGTTAATATGCCATGTGTGCGTGTTTCTCTCTATGTGTTCTGTGTATGCCAGAATAGGTCTAAATTGTTTTACTTGAAATTAAACATAGGGCCACCTTATATAAATCCTAACCAGTGGTGCTGTGACTCTGGAGCTCCAACACATCCCACACTGGACGCAATCAATTTTTTTTCAATAGACATATATATATATATATATATATTTATATATATATTTATATATATTTATATATTTATATATTTATATATAAATATATATAGTAAGTTAATGAGGCATAAAGAAGAACTTTATACCTATTCTATGCTAGTCACTGAATCATTGACAACTACCTCATATAATAAGATGTAATAGAAGGAGAAAAACAATAACAAAAGACATATAATATTTTTCATTTCCTGAATAAAACATGTGATACTGTTTTTGAATATATGAAAGACACATTTACCTGCCAACTGCCTCTTTGTGGGTTATATAAGATTTTTGATACACTTGATGCCAGAAATTTGAACATTTCTCCAATTAAGACCCAGCCTATTACCATGACTTATGCTTACATATTGAACTCTTCTCAAAGTACTGCTATTACTCCATATAAAAAAAGAACAAAAGAACAGAAAAGAGAAGAAAATTCTCTCTGGTTTTGTTTAAAGTGAATTTGCACTAAATAAAAGATCTGCCTGGTCAAGTCAATGACTGTCAATGCTCCAAACATTTTTCCTGTTCTGGCCACATCCAGCCGTGAGTAGCTTACCCCTACCCTTAGTAACCACAACACATATATGTGAATTGTTATGTTGAAGGATACCTTAATAGACAGGTCTTAGGGTCAGAAAGAAAATAAATGGTACAGCTTATTCTGTTTGTTTATTTCTATTTTTTAACTTTACTGACCATAACTTTAATTCCTATGCCCCAAATGAATAAGGGTTATGACTTCCTTGAAAGCCTCTTGGACTTTATTTCAAAGGTTTGCTTTGGCCAAACATGCATATTGACCCATTCTTTGCCTTATTTCCTGTTCTAAATGAGTGTCAAAGGTTACACGTTGCTATTAGAGTAAGACATGACTGGCAGAAGAGGTCAGGGACTCTCTGGCATTCTATTAGAGCCATAAAAACAAAACAGAATGATAATTTCACCTGCTCTCACCTCAATTTTTCCAGGATGGTACAGACATTGACCTTATTGTTTGTCAGCCATTGACTCTATAAACTTCTACTCCCCTAATTCTGCTTACTAAACAATATGAGTACTATCACAAGGATGGAAAATAAAACAACGGAAAACACTGAGAGATGCCTCAAAGCAGAGATGTGTATGCAGTTGACAGAAAAGATAAAATAACATCTTCCTTATTCCTGGGTCATATCCCTCGTTTGGCTAGTTTACAACAACAACGATTTCTAACAACAACCTTCAATTTTATCTTCTTTTGTAGAATACCTTATAACTTCCTTTATGTGAACAAGTACAAGCAGTAAATCTAATAAATTGCTCATTCTCCCTAAAACCTATATGTGGTACTTGAAGGGTTTATGAATTTCTGTGAAAGTTTTCTCCACCATCTCTAGTCTTTAAAGTTTTGGGCGAAATTTATGTAGGTATTTAAGAGCATCATGAATATCTTTTCTAATTTCATTTCCAAAGGAGTAAAAAATAACAGTAAGGAATAAAGCATATGTTAAATGTGTTTCTCTTAAAAATAAGTGGAAACTGACTTATCAGCAATTTATTTTAATAAAACAATGATTTGAATCAGAGGGAAACTTTTCTCCAATTTCAGTTTTTTATTATAATGAACATTTGTTGGTCTGCAACAATTTAATTGGAAAAAAATTAAAATTAAATATAGTTCCTAGTTATATGTTTTCACGAAAGAGAATGAGCATCATTGGGAAATCCCATGAGACCTGATCTTGTTTTAAGTTTAAGACAGATTAATTTTTCTCTAAATTTCTTCACCATTTTATTTTATTTTTTATTTTTTATTTTTGGTGGTACTAGAGATGGAACTTAGGGGCCCTCTACCTCAGGGCTATACTCCAAGACCTATTTTTTAGTAATTTTATTTGGAAACAGGGTCTCTTAAGTCAGCTGAGGCTGGCTTTGAACCTGAGTGATCCTCCTGCCTCAGCCTCCCAAGTGTGGGGATTACAAGCGAGCGCCAACATGCCCAGCTTCATCATTTTAAATTATAACTTATGGGGCTGATTTTAAGCTTTGGGCTATCAAAATAATAGTAGGTCTGCTTTATCATAAACTTTCACTTCTCACCTTCTCATTACCAAGGCAGAAAACAAAACAAACAAAAACCATAAATTTTGGGGGGAAATTACTGATGTTTGTGTTAGACTGATAACTATCACAATTCATAAATTTATGAAATGCTAGAGTTTCTAGATCTTTTCTTAGAAGTCAGACAGGCATTTCTAGGGAAATCCTTTTTTTTTTTTTTTTTTTTTTTTTAGGTACTGAGGATTGAACCCAGGGGCATTATACTTCCAAACTACACCCCCACCCTTATTTTATTATTATTTTTTATTTTGAAACAGTGTCTCAGTAAGTTGTGGAGGGCCTCACTAAGTAGCAGGAGCTGGCTGAAAACCTTTAATTCTCCTGTCTCAGCCTCTCATGTACTGGGATTACAAGCATGTGCCACCTCGCCTGGCTGGGAAATACTTTTTATATAGAAGCATTAATACAGGAAAATTGATGATACTTTATTTATTTGCTTATTATTGAATACTAAGTGAAATTAAGTGATTTGACCCAGTTTTAAAAATGCACTTGTTATTATCAGATAAAGAGTAAAATTTTCTTATTTCACAAATCAATTTTTCCATAAATGAATGATTTCTGCTTATTAATAAACTAAAATCATATGGTATCACAAAAATGTGTTTTATCTTATATTTATTTGACTGTATACCAGTGAAGAAGGATAAAGATTTCATTAACCATATTATGTTTTTCTATGATTCAGTGTATCATTAAGACAAGGCTGATTTCCACCTCCTATATTTATGGGTTATTAAATCACTAGTATTCCTGACCCGAATCTGGGAACATTTTCTAAGTTGAAAAGTTGTTCCTGAATCAAAACATTAGCTCAATTTCTTCCTTTTCCAATTTTATCTTTATTTCGAGGATTCTTTCCCCTCCTTTCAGATAAGGGTTTCCTGCATCATTGATTTATGACAAGTATCTCTGATATTTAACCATTATTGCTCAAGGCTTGAGACATTTCCTGGAAGGTCAATTAAGAGGTGATGTCATGACCCTCTCATGAGTTGGTCTGAGAAAGTTAATGTCCTCTTTATTATAGAAGACCCAGTGCCAAACATGTTGTCAGACACATAGTCAGTTCAACAGATAAATTGATTTTGTTGTATTTGGCATTCAATTAGGTCTTGGAAAGGAATTTTTTCTTTATTTTTATCATAGTATTCTAGAAATGTGTGATTATTGGCATAATACATACTTAAAATTATCTCACCCAAAATGCAAGAAAGAGAAGATGAGAGTAGTGCTGTGATGATATAGTTTCAAATCTGCATTATTTAAAGAAGGTTCTAAATTTGTCAAGCTCCGTATTGCTCGAAAGAACTGGATGGTGTTTCTGATAGATGTATGTGAGCCATAACAAAATTCACACTCAATGAACTTTTAGTAATTAGGTGACAATTTATCTCTCCATCAACTTATTAGGACATATCTTACAAATACCTAACTGTCTGAACCTATGCATTTAGATAGGCATTAATTACTTACCTTTGACAATGCTTTATATATAAAAAGCTGGCCGCAACAAAAGGTGAATAAAAGGATGACATGATCTAGGTTTTAGGAATATTTGGAGCAACAATGAGTCTGAAAAGAGGACAATCCTGTCTCATTCCCACTGATGTCCGTATCCATGGAAACTCCCTTTTAATAGCATCCACATCACACTGGAGAAACAGGTATGCTACCTTTTGAAAGTGAGTGCATTAAAAGAATCCAGCCCTTTGCTAAGAAGGTCAGCTCTTGAAAGCCTTCAAGAGCTTTGGTAGCTGAGAAAGCTGGAGGGCTGTAAATCCTTAGTTTCGTTGCTAAGAAGCTTGGCTCCTGAGAATCACATCAGTGCTTTCTAACACAGAGAGTGGAATGTGAATCCTTTGTTCCCTGCCTATGATGTTACACTCTTGAGTACTTGTTTCCTTAGCTGAGAGAACATGCAGGAGAGGCCTATTATGTGAACCCAGAGATTAATTATGAATAGACACAAACTGAGAAAGACAGGCGAAAAGATATACAGTGTATGAAGAAAGAAGACATGTTTGCAAGAATGCCAGATGGCAAATGCCATTACACTAGAAATATATGCACTAAAATAATATTTGCACGGTAACATTTGAAAACATTTTGTAATCTCAGCATTTTTATTAAAATAAATATCTGTCAAGGGAAATGCCTTGCTCATTGGATTATTCAATATACTCATTGAAACTGAAGGAAAAAAATACTAAAGGTCAATGTGTCTTTAAATCGAATTTGTAAAATACCAGAACTACTCCTCTCATATCTTTATAGTAAGAGAAAACACTTTAAAAAACAGGGTAATAAATATTATTTTTAAACATAACATAAGTTAGTATGTTTTGGAAACATATATAAGGCAATGTGTCAACTTTTTCTATTTGCATAATTAGAAAAAACATAATTATATTATTTGTGTGATAAATCATTAGATTTGGGTGATCATGAAAATCTATAACTACTTGTGAAAACTGAAGTACTATTTTCTGCACATATTATGTTAGAGAAATTCATCTATAAGTGATAGGACTATAATATCATCTTTAGATGACTGAATAATAAAAGCTATCAAGTTGATAATAACAGTATTAATAATAACAATTTCATTTATTGATGCATTTCATTTATTGACTTTACAAAGTGTAAAGAGGCAAGTGAACTAAATAGACACTTCACTAAAGAGAAATTCAAATGTCCAATAAATGTATACAGATGTTCAACATTATTAGCAGAGAGATGAAAATTGGAACTACCTTGAGCATTCACCAAACTCCAACTAGAATGGCAATCATTCAAAACACAAACAACAACAAACTTTGGTGAGGATGTGGAGAAGTGGGAATTCTAATACTTTGTTGGCGAGATTGCAAATAGTGCAACCATTTTGGAAACAAATCTACCAAATAATCCAGTAATACCACTTTTGGGTATCCACCCAAAAGAACGAAAACCAAACTACCAAACTAATGTATATGTATCTATTTCATAGCCACAAAATTTACAATTGATAAACTATGGAACCATCCAAGATGTCTATCAACATATTAATGGATTACAAAACCAGCAAAGATGTCTATCAACAAATGAACAGATTCCGTTGTACACAGTGGAATTTTACTCAGCCATATAGAAGAACAAAATTTTGTCATTTTCAGGGAAATGAATCAAACTGGAGAACATTATGCTAAGTGATATTAGTCCCAAAAAGTAAGAAATGGGATCCTCTGCCTACTGTGAGGAAGGTAGGAAGAAAAGTATCATAGGAGGAACTCTAGACAAAGAAGGAGAAAACAGAGGTGAGCAAATACCTAACACAGGGTGATGGGCCAGAGGAAGAGGGAAATTCCCTAATGCGCATGATGAACATTCACAAACATATCAAAGTCCTTCAATAAGCAAAATATGAGAAGATGGGAGGGGGAGGGAATGGGGTGTTAATTGGGAATTGAGGAGGGGCTAAATGAGTGATATGTACATGTATGCCTCTACTGTCTTGTACTCCATTAAGATATATAGCTACAAGCCGGGCACTGTGGTGCACACTTGTAATGCAAGCATTTGGGAGGCTGAGACAGGAAGATCCTGGTTTACAGCCAGCCTCAGCTACTAAGTGAGGCTCTCTGCAACTTAGTGAGACCCTTTTTCAAAATAAAGAATAAAAAATAGGATGGGAGTCTGGGAGTGTAGTTCACAGGTAGAATGCCCCTGGGTTCCATCCCTAGTACTGCAATGTGTGTGTGTGTGTATATATATGACTAAATATACCGATAAAAATAATAACATCATAACATCATACATTTAAAAAGTAAGTGTAGCCAGGCATGGTGGTGCATGCTTGTAATCCCCGCTCTTGGGAGGCGGAGACAGGAGGATCACATAAGTTCGAAGCCACCCATGCTGGCTTAAGAGACCCTGTTTCCAAATAAAAAAGTATAAAAATAGGTCTGGGAGTGTAGCCCGGATGTAAAAGGGTTTCCAGGAACCCCAGTACCACACACACAAAAAAAAACCCCAAAACAACAACAACAACAACAACAACAACAACAAAAGTAAGTGTAATATACATACACTGTGTGTGTGTGTGTGTGTGTGTGTGTGTGTGTGTAACACTAGGGATTGAATCATCCAGTGGAGCTCTACCATCAAGCTACCCTGCGACCTTTCTTTTTTCTTTTTTTTTTTTAACTGTGAAATAGGGTTTCATTAAGTTTCTGGGGTCTTGCTAAGTTGCTGAGTCTGGGCTTCAACTTTCTGTCTGTTTGTCACAGCCTCCTAAATAGTGGTATTTGGGTTACTACAACATATCTAATTTTGTAAAGGAGGCATAGAAAGTTTGAGTAATTTGTTTGAGATCATATGTAAAGCAAGTGAAGCTTTAGGTGGAGCTAACTTATGAACCATCAAGCACATTTCTAGAGATAGTAACATCAGGATGCCTTAATTCTATTCTTCATTCCCATGTATGTTATAAAGCAGTACAATATAAAATTTTCTGGTTTTTATTGCCCTTCTATAAGTAAAGATTGCATATTACATAACTGAAAAGTCTGATGTTCAAGGATGTAAAGTGATTTATCCAATGTCCTATCTTTAGTAAATGCCAGGATACTGAACCAGAATGAGCTTCAAATACTTCCTGCATTCAAATAACTTTTTACATTCTTTAAATAAATGAGAACAATACTGAAAAAGGTTTCTATCAACTCAAGTGATGGCAGAGAAACAAATAATAGCTAATAAATATGAGCATTAATCATCAACTTATTTACTTTCCCCGAAACATTCCACTCCCCAGCTGTCCTGCCACCACCTCAGCTTTCTGCACAACTCAGAGCTACGTGTGGCCATTTCCATTTCTCAGACCCAGGTGGCAAATTGTTATCGTTCTTTATTTTAATTTGTAATTTAAATCAGTTCTTTTTCTTTCAATTTCTACTATTATGAAAATAGCTTTATAATATCATGCTTGGATAACCTCAAAAGCCTCTTACCTGTTTCCAATGGATCTTCCTACTTCAACCAAATCTCAATACTGTGATTAATGCAACTCTGGATAAAAGATATCCTGAAACCTCTTGCTGTCCATTGTCAAAAGCTTGGAGAAGCTGTATATGGTGATGCGTGCCTGTCATCCCTGTACTCAGGTGACTGAGACAGGAAATTTGAAGGTTCAAAGACAGCCTCAGCAGCTTAGTGAGATTCTCAGCAATTAATATCCGGTTTTCAAAGAATACAGAAATTAAAATGTAGCTCATCTCAGAGGTATATTGCCACTGGGTCCCATCCCCAACATCACACACACACACACACACACATACACACACACACACACACACGACTAAGAACTTCGACAATTAAAAAATAGCCTTTTCTGAGGACTGGGTAGTTTTACTTGAATCCTTGCACTGCACTTAGCAGCTGTGTAATATTGAGCAAGGAAGCGTTTAAATGCTCTGTCTTGTTATAGACCTCTTTACGGTAGGGTTGGTAATGGTACTCACTCATAAGCTATATCATCAAAAGGAACTGTAATATGTAAGGTAGTAAGGAGAGTGTCTAGCATATAAGCACTCACTGTGTGTTACCTATTATTACAGGTGGACCTGCCCATTTTATGAGCTATATGGTTAAGTCCATCTTTCAGTCTGCCAGTCTTAGGCTCTAATTCTGAGTCACTCTTTTCACACCTAAGTGGCCTTGAAAAACTTGCTGGAACTCTCTAAATCCCAGAGTCATTGTCTGTAGGTTTCAATAATAGCATTTTAAAATGAATATTAAATGAGATAGTAAATATATAGCATTTAGTATTGTTTGTAGCTTTTATAAAAGTCAGTAGTTGTTTTGTTTTTTTTCCATATTCATTTTTAATTGGTGCATTGTATTCATACATCATAGTGGGATACATACTTTTGTAGACATACATGCACACATTGCCCAGTCAGCCCCCACCTGATCCCCACCCCGTTCTCTCCCTATCCCCCCCTCCTATGCTTGGCTTAGTAGTTGACATCTAGTATTATAGCAATTTATTCAAAATTAAAAATGATAATCTCACATAACAGTTTCATTTGTCTGATACCAAGCTTTTGATGACTTAAAGATAACATTTCAATATTTCTTTTTGCTTTCTTTCTTACCAGAGAATCTATTTTTTTCTATTTTTTAGGTGAAACTATCATATATTTATATATTTATTTTTCAGAAAAAAAATCTATCCTAATATGGAATATGGACTCTAGGTACCCACATCGATCTTGAAAAAGAACAAAGCTAGAAGATATATATTTTCTGATTTCAAACCATATAAAGCTACAATAATTGAAACAGTGTAGTACTATTCTAAAGGCAGATATATAAACCATTGGAGTTAAATAAAAGCCTAGACCTAAATTCTTCCCTATATTGTCGTTATTTTTGACAAGGTTTCCACGAACATTTGGTGGTAGAAATAATAATCTTTTAACTAAATATTGTTGAAAAATAATAATTACATAGAAAAGAATAAAATTGGACCCTTACCTAATCCCATATACAAATATTAACTCAAAATAGATAAAAGACCTAAATATAAATCTTAAGACTATAAACTTTTAGGAGAAAATCTGGGTCATAAAACCTCACAACATTGAAATTGGCAGTGATTTCTTGGTTATGATTTCAATGGCACAGGCAACAGAAGAGTATACAAACTCCCTAAAAAATAAAAAACATATTGTATATCCAAAGACAATGTAACCAGAGTTAACAGTTACTAATAGAATGGGATAAAATATTTCCAAATGCTATATCTGAAGGTATATTAATATTCCAACTAGAAATCCTAAAAATTAACAACAATAAAGAAAAACAATACCCTTTAGAGATAGGTAACAGACTAACATAAATAATGAATCTCCACAGATAACCAATCTTAGTTGTCTGTTGGATGGAAAATCTTGTTTCTCTAGTTCTGATGTGTGTTACCTATTTCTTCTTTGTAGTTAATCTCTTTGAGTATTTTCTCTAGTGCTGGTTTTGAAGACATAAATTCCTTCAGTTTCTGTTTGTCATGGAAGCTTCTTATTTCTCCATCTAATTTGATAGAAAGTTTTGCTGGGTAGGAAATTTTTGGCTGGAAGTTGTTTTCTTTCAAAATTGGGAATATGTTACTCCAAGCCCTTCTGGCTCTCATAACTTGGTTTGGGAAGTCTGGAGTGATTCTAATTGGTTTGCCTCTGAATGTCACTTGGCCCTTTGCTTTTGTTGCCTTTAAGATTCTCTGCTTGGCTTCCACATTGGTCATTTTGACAATTATGTGGCGTGGGGATCCTCTTCTCCGATCCTGTCTAAAGGGAGTTCTATAAGTTTCCTGGACCTGCGTATCAACCTCTTGCTCTATGTCTGGAAAATTTTCTGCTATTACTTCCTTGAAGAGATTGTTGACCCCTTTGGTTTCACTTTCTTTCCCCTCCTCTATTCCAATTATTCTTAGGTTAGCTCTCTTAAAATGGGCCCATATTTCTTCAATATCAGATTCCTGCTGTCGGATATTTTTTCCTAGATTAGAAACTATGCGTTAATTTTTGGAATGATCATCTTCTAAGAGCGAGATTCTGTTCTCCATGTGTTCTAATCGGTTGTTTGTGCTTTGAATTGAGGCCTTTACTTCATTAATTGCATCCTTTATCTCTTTTTGGCTCTCTCTGAGTTCTTTTCAAAGCACCTCTATTATTTCTACAGTTATTTTCCTGATTTGATCTTCTAGAAATCTCTGAATTTCTGTTTTATCGGGTTCTGATGTTGTGGGGTTGTGAGCATTCATTGCTCCAATATTATTCCTCTTTCCCATGATTTCGGAAGTTTGTGCCTTCTCTGGGTTCTTCCCTTGGGTCACTATGACTTCACTTAAGGTGCTCTGGATCTCGAGTCTGTGGTATCTCAGACCCCACTACTCCTTTACTGGGTTGTATCACAGAGTCTCCGACCCAGAGAGTCGATAGAGGCTGCTTTAGACCGTGGGGGGTGCCAGGTTGCACGTTCTCCTATGGTGTGATATCACTGCCACCGCCCCTCTCCCACTGGGTCAAGTCCCAGTGAGTATAGTACTGGGATTTCTCCGCTGTGGCCCGCAATTTGACTCACTGTTCTTGAGTACGCAGATGTAGCTGTACTGGATTCGGTGAATTCTCTGCTGCTGCCACTGGTGGCAATATGGCGCCGCTGCTACGCCCTCGGCTGTTGGGCTGGCGTTTTTTTTTTTTTTTTCTTGGTTTTGATTTCCACTCTGAATCCCTGCAGCGTGTGCTGAGCTCAGACACTGGGAGCTTTAGATATCCTCTGCGCCGAGAAATCCCGCCTGGCTGTTCCGCAGCAGCTCCCCTCGGCTTGCTGTGGCCGTCCCGTGAATTCGCCGGCAGTATGGCGCTGCTGCCGCGTCTGCCGCGTCCTCGGGCGTGAGGATCTCCTCTGTGGCTCTGTTCTCAGTCCGCTTTCTCTCTGGAGCCTGGTGATTTTTTTTGTTTCTCTGGTGACGTTGTTTTCTGGCTTTGAAAGGCGCTGATTTTGTGGTAATGGATATTTGTTGTTAGCGGGGCTCTTAAGCTCCACTTTTCTCGGTCGCCATCTTCCCGGAAGTCTTGAGTAGTTGTTATCTTATTATTTTTATTAAAACTACTAGGGAAGGGTAGTTATAATAAGCACAATATAAAATGTGCAATAGAGGCATTGCTGAGGAAAAATTTCAGGGTATTATGGTATCTACTAAATCCAAATCTTCTAGAGATTTTTGTCACAAATAATACTATCAAAATAACAATTACTAATTTCCCCCTATTTTTTTAATTAATTTAAGAACATAACCAGTTTTTTAAATCACATTTACTTCTTTAATTTGCTTTCTATAACTGAAAAAAAACAAATTAGGAATCTGAATTCATCAAATGAACAAAAGTCTTGTAATATACATTTATGTTCTGGGCTTCCTATTGGCTTTTTGGCTTCTTTACACCTTTCTGCTTTAATATTTTTTCCCCAAAATACCTGTCTATTTGCCAGGCGTGGTGGTGCATACTTGTAATCCCTGCATTTGGGAGGTGGAGACAGGAGGATCTCACAGGTTTGAAGACAGCCTTGCTGGCTTAAGAGCCTTTGTTTCCAAATAAAAAATATAAAAAAAAAATAGGTCTGTGAGTGTAGCCCAGAGGTAGAAGGGTTCCATCCCCAGTACCACAAAAAAAAAAAAAAAAAACCAAAAACAAAACAAACAAACAAAAAACTGTCTATTCATAAGGTGGTACTACAAGATACTACCTTGTTTGTTCACTCTTAAATTATCATCATATCAAATATGATTTTTATTGGCAAAGAGATTGGATTACAAAAGCTCTTTAATAACACAAGATACATTTTCCTACATGTATTCAAAGAGAAATTATATTTCTCATATGCTGATTTCTGTACCCCTGCTCTAGATATCTTAACAAACTCATGTTAATACTTACTGTATAAAATAATATATGATATATTCACAGAGTTAGTGTGGGAAAACAAAATGGAGAACGTTGCAATGCAACAATGCAGATGAAGTGGAACATGGTACCACATTCAGGCCCTTTTCATTGGGGTTCCTGTTCTCTCTCTCTCTCTCTCTCTCTCTCTCTCTCTCTCTCTCTCTCTCTCTCTCTCCCTCTCTCCATCTCTCTCCATCTCTCTCTCTCTCTCTCTCTCTCTCTCTCTCTCTCTCTCTCTCTCCCCTCTCCATCTCTCTCCATCTCTCTCTCTCTCTCTCTCTCTCTCTCTCTCTCTCTCTCTCTCTCTCTCTCTCTCTCACAGTACTGGGGATGGAACCCAGCTACACCCCCAGCCCTATATTTTATTCTTTATTTTGAAATAGGGTCTCACTGAGTTGCAAAGGGTCTCACTAAGTAGCTGAGGTGTCCTTGAAAGTTGATCCTCCTGTTTCAGCTTCCCAAATGCTGGGATCACAAGCGTGCACCACCATGTCTGGCTGCATTCCCACTCTTGATGTCATTCTTTCCAGTAACTCTTAGAAAATTTTCTGATTTTCCTAAAGAAGGGTAATCATAGTCATATGTCAAATTTTGTTAGTCCAATGTGAATGGCAAAATTTAATTAAATGAATTTGACAGAAATGAGACATAATACTGAGTAAGAACACCTACCTGTTTTCTTTATTTTGAATGCAAGAAAACCATCTATATTGAAAAAGTCAGAAATCAGGTCCAAAAAATAGCCTATTTTCTCTTGCTAAATGAAAAATTTGTCTCAAATTTTCTACTTAAAATTAAAATTTGATTTTCCTTTTTGTGATTAACTATATAAGTTATTCTTCTCAATTTTGACAACATTGGCCATCCAACAGCTTTTTCTTTTTATATGAATTTGCTCAGGTCTGAGGAAAGAGTGATTACTGTTGGTCATTATTTTCTCTACCATTGCAGTCTGGTCTGTCCCTTAATAAAATCCAAATAATTTAATTCTCTGTAATGGGAACTATTACTGCTGATAGTTTTCTTTGTTTTTTGATCTTTATCATTAAATGGAAACTTAAACTTTTTACTCTATAGAAAGAAAATATTAAGTACCTACTTGGTTACTGTACAATTGCCTTTTATTTAATGGAATAGATAAATTCCAGCAAGTGTAGCTGAATTATTTCCTAAACAATTCCCATTATAAATCCAAAACTTATTCTCATACTGGGGTAGAAATGTACCAAATTCAATTCAGTTCAAATCAGCAAATGTTTATTAAGAACTAACCTAAGATACTCTGCTGAGTGCTGCATGATAGAGAAGAAAAAGACATTGGCACTGCTCTCAGGTAAATAATAGATACCATAAGAGGGATACTAAGTATGCATAAACGTCTAATACATAAGGGTTACAAAGGACTTAAGTGACATATTAGTAATATATTATGACATTTTATTTAAAAGTGATTTAAGCCAGGCGTGGTGGTGCATGCTTGTAATCCCCGTGCTTGGGAGGCGGAGACAGGAGGATCACATAGATTCAAAGCCAGCCTTGCTGGCTTAGGAGAACCTGTTTCCAAATACAAAAATATAAAAAATAGAACCGGGAGTGTAGCTCAGAGGTAGAAGGGTTTTCAGGAACCCCAGTGCCACAAAAAAATCAATAAACAATAAATAAATAAAAGTGAGTTTATCTTATATTTTATAAAAACGAGAAGGCCTGTGGCATTTTGACTACCAGAAGAGCTGGAGAAGAACTTTCTGGAGAGGAAAGTTACCCAAAGACATGGAGGTAGGAATGTTTGCGCATCTTTAAAGGAGTAAGTTCACTTTAGACAAAGTATGGGCTGTATGTATATTAAGACATAAAGCTTTACAAAAATTTCACAGTACTAATGATCAGTCAAGGTAATTATATGTGATTAAATGAGTATTTTGGAACAAATGAAGACTTTTAAGCAAAAGAATAAAATACCTGGAGTTGCTGAAATGATGCAAAATGGTTTAGATAAAGGACCACTCAAGCAGACTTTTATTATTACATCTTTTCAATGTCTTTTTTTGGCAAAGATAAAGGTCCAGGGTCCCTTTTTAATATCCCTGGTAATTCTTCCATTGGTATCCAAAGAGGATTAATTCTAGAACCCCCTCCCCCACGAAATGTGAAAATCGCTATAGATGCTCAAGTCCTTTGTATAATAGGGCATAGTATTTGCATTTAACTTATATATTTATCCCTATATGCTTCAACCACCTCCTATTACTTATAATACCCAATACAATGTAAATGTTATACAAATACTTTTTATACTATATTATTTAGGAAATAATGGCAATAGAAAGTTGTAATGTTCAGTGAAGACAAAATTTAATTTTCTAAATATTTTGGTCCATAGTTGGTTAAATCCTTAAATTCAGAACCCACAGATAGAGAGGGCTAAGTATAATTATTAAGATATGGTAGCAGAAGAGTTTCTTGATTATTGATAACAGGAAAAAGGCACAGTAGAATACAATTTGTTCCCTGGGGGAAGTAAATAAAGTAAAATTAGTAAAAATGGCATACTAAACATACAATTGATCTCCAAGACACACTACTAAGTGAAAAAAAAATTCATGGTGTAGAACAATACAGGCATCTTCTTACACTAAAGTAAGACAATAAACAACTTCTCTACCCCAAAGTTGAAAACCTGAAGGGGGTAGATTATATTGGTAGAGACAATTTATGAAAGGTTTCACAAAAAATTTTCCTAGTAGTTATATTTCAGGAAAAGCAAGCTAAGGTTTTCAGTTAGAAGGAAGAAATATACAAATCAAGTTTGGGGAGAAAAGATTATTGTTGATTTGATGAGAGATGTGACATTTTAACTTTGTTTTGTCCTGTGCATTCATTTTTGTAGTAGAGAAAAAGATATATAGACTTGCTTAAAAAAAAAAAAAAGAAGTGAGGGCTGGGCATGGTGGCACACACTTCTAATCTCAGCATTCAGGAGGCGGAGACTGGAGGATTGTGTTTCATTGATAGTCTCAGCTACTTAGCAAGGCCCTTCGCAACTCAGTGAGATCCTGTTTCAAAAACTAAAAAGACTAAAAAAAAAAAAAAAAAAAGCATTGGCCATATTGGACTTTTCTTATAAGCCAAGACTGTTAGGATCACTTATTTGGGAAATAGCTATTTCGGAAATGTAGATATTTTGTTCATTTTAAATATATGTTGGAGACTTTTAAGTATTGAAACACTATTACCTTATGATTCTGCCATAATTAAGCACAAATTAAAAATTTCCATGCAACATGGAAAGGAAAAGGAAGAGGGAGAGAGGGAGAGAAAAAGAGGAAAAGGAAGGGAATTCTAACTGTCTACAGCTGTTGAACTCTCATGACATGGACCACCAAGGTACTGTTCAAAGGTTCATACAGTGGCTCATAGAGCTTTGCTTCTGTAGATTATTACTTGCACATGAAAGATAATGAATCAGTATGCCTTTGTGATTGTTTTGTTCAGTCAGGATAATATTAACAGGGTTCAACCTGGAAGGCAGTAGTTCTTGACACTTAAAATAAAATATTAATAAAATAAATACAACATTTGAGATCTCAGGTAAAATTACTGAACCTGTGTATTACAAATGAAATTACTTAGTTTTAAACTCACTGAAACACTTTTGAGTCCTGGGGAAGTTATGGGCCCATCTGAATAGTAAGAAAAATAAATTTGAGAGATGCAACGAAGGCCCCAAATTTGATTGGTTTCAAATACATTAAGCTCTATGTAGACAGGATGATTAGGTTTCAAGGTCCAATTTATGAGCCAGAAAGTAAAATGCCTTTGGCACTGAATAGGTGATGCTCCTTAATTGCCACATGCTTCGCTGATGGACACAATGCAGATGCAGCTTTGTTTGGTTATGGTAATAGGAAGAAAAAATGCGAAATGCACAGTATTCTCACCCTTTCGGGAACTGAAGTTATATCATTGTAATGTGCAAACTAAATGCCTTACTAGCCAGGATTAAGTGGGTTATACAAGTATCTTTTCTATGTACTTCTTGAATTAGATTAATTTACAGATTCAAGGACTAGATTATATTGTTGGGTAGTCCACACTTTAGGCTGAAACATCTGGGAACCATGTCCTTTCAAGCTACTCCTGTTACTGGTACTTTCAAATTGGGTGAGGGGGTTGAGTGAGGGGGGAAGACCTGGGGTGATGGGTACAGGAGTCGGGTAAAATAGAGGACATGATTACATTGGATAAGAATTTAAGTATAAGGTAGTATCTGGTTGAGAATGAGAGAATTTTAGATAGTAGGATTCTTGTACTTAGTACAGAGTACTTAGGTATAGAGATACGAAATAGCTTGAATATAAAACAGGGATATACAGTAAGAGAAAAATTTTGAGAGAAGACATTAGATGGGCTAGAGGGGGGAAGTTTTTGAAAGGAATGGGCAAGGGAGCAAACAAACATGCATAAAGTAACAAAACAAGTAAAAAATAAAACTAACAATTATAAATCAAAGACATAAAAAGTAACCAAAAGAGAAAAAAAGCCAAACAAAAAAAGAACTAAAAGAACTAGTGACAGTTTCAGAGAAAAAAATTACAGCAGTTCTGCTAATTTACATAGATAGAGCCCGGGCTTGTATAATATCTGTATGTCTGTTCACTGTGGTAGATTCTGGAGTATATCCCAATGTCTCTCATTTGCCTATAACCTATTGTGAGCTTTATGACCGTGTTTATGAGTGTTTGCACCCCTCTCTCACCTCTGACAGCTTTGTGCTTAGATGTCAGGCTGTCGTGTGTCACTGTAAATGAATTCCATGTAAGCTCAGGGTTCTGTGTTTTCCCACCCTGGGTTCTGCGCTTTCTGGCTCAGGGCTCTGCACTCTCTGGCCTTAGGCTCTGTTCTGTCTGGCCCTGTGCTCAGTGCCCTCAGCGCCTGGCTCTATACTCTCTATTCCTAACTCTACACTATCTGCCCTGGGCTCTGCCTATCTCAGGCCCTGTGCTTTGCATTTTCAGGCCCTCAGCTCTGCACTTTTGGGGCCTGAGTTCTGCACCACTTGACCCTGGGCTCTGCCCTTTTTGGGTGTGGGCTCTGTGCCTTCTGGTACTGGGCCTGTGCCTCCCTATCCACACCAACAGAGGGCATCCTGTGTAGTCTTGGAGCGACACCCTGTGACCCTGAGCAGGTACCTCGCCCTGAGAACTTTGGACCTTTTCTGTGTCTCTGGAGGTTCTAACTGGACTACTTCTTGGATGGGCCTACAGGTCTTAGCCTACCAGGGTCACACGCTGCTCTGAGCAGTTTTCTGCCAACTAAGAAATAATGCAACTAGGGAATAATGCAACACAGTTACCTTGCTGTCCCACAGGCCTGGTCTCTGGAGGGTACAGTGAGTTGCTGCTGTTGCTGCCTCTGGTGAGCACATGGGCTTTTGGATTTTTTTCTGCATCCCTGAAGCATGGTGCTGGTTGCTTAGGATGTTGGAGTTCTGCTACAGCTTTCTGCACTGCAAGTTCTTGGATTTTTTTGTCAGAACTCTTTGGGGCTATGGAGCTGAAGCTGGCAATTGCAGTTCAGGCTAGCAGCCTGAGATGGTGCTGGCTGCCACACTATGTCAGTTATGAGCTCAGGCTCTTTACAGGGATCTCATGTTCAGAGTTCAGAGTATTGGATTTTCTTCTGCCGTGATTCCCTTTTTGTGGTTTTGTTCATAACTATCCTCTGCAGCTTTGTTTTTTCTTGTCAATACACTGCCTTCTTGGTAGTTGAATTTTGTTACAACTCCTGAGATGTTCTGAGTCTCATAGTTGCCTCTGGATTCTTTTAAAAGTATCTTTATAAAGTTTTTTTTTAATTCATATCAAAACATTCCACACCTGTTTTTGCTGCTCTCTTAAGTATATCCTGATGCTCACAATTCTTTCATTTCTGTGATATTTATTTTTGAGATAATGAGTGAGGTTATTGCCCTTTTAAAGTCTCCCAATACCTCTTAAATTACAAGACAGAATTATTATTTTTCTTTAATTTTTAAAAAATTTTTATTGGTGCACTGTATTCATACATCATAGTGGGATTAAAAAAAAAAACTTTTGTAGACATACATGCACATATAAACTATGGGCCAAGGCTGTGTATTACATAAGCTAGAATTTATCTTCAGACTCAGCTAAGAGTTTTGTATGTAATAGAAACTCAGTTCTTTTTTGTTGTTGTTGTTTTTTTTGTGGTGCTGGGGATTGAACCCAAGGCTTTGCATATGGTAAGCAAATACTCTCCAACTGACCTTTCTGTCCAGTCCTAGAAATTAGTTCCTGGGGTTAACTTAATTTAGAGTCTAAACACTGAAAAATGTGACCTTATAATAAAAAAAAACAGACACCCCTTTCTGTCCCCCTCTGAAAATGGGACTATGGTAAGAGTATACTCTAGGATTTAGTTGAAAGAACTTTTGCTGCACTCCATGTCTCTTATCCATTCAACGATTGCCTTGTTAGGAGGACTGAAAGTTTCCTGTGTTTCTAATAAAGCTGTTTATGTGCTTCTGTACACTCTTACACACAATACACAGAAGCAAAAACAAAATCTTGAACCACCACAGATTGTATTTTTACTTCACTAAAGTTCATAACTAATTGACTCTGTTCATCTGTTAGAGAGTATTTAATTTCCTTTTAATTTATTTTTCCCCTTGGTCAGCACTTTACAAATTCAGTGCATGTGATAACAAACGCTTCTATTACTGAATGAGAAACTAAGAAATAGATGTGGTTTGTGATACATAAGCCTATTTCTTTTGTCCTAAAGGAAAATGAAGGCATTAATGTTTCTCAGCCAGTTGGTAGAGACCATTATTTAAATTCAAATTAAAGAGAAACAAGTTTGATGTACATTACAAACAATTCAGATTAGAAGATACTGTAGCAGATCTCTGCCATCTTGGTGCTTTTTTAGAGCAAAGATGTAATGCGGTAGCCTAGATTTTTCCAATAATAAAGCATATCAGTTTTGTCTGGAGACTGACTTGCTAATTACTCAGGTCCTAAATAATGCAAGCTATGTTCTCCTTTATTAGCTAATATCTTTCAGAGGTTGGAAGATGGTTATAAAGACCAATTAAAGATATAGTTTTCTGGCATGCTGGACCAGTTCATAATCTGCACAATATGAAATGTCATGTGGGAAAGTCATTATTAGAATGTTCCTTACCAATTTATATTAGTTTTTAAAATGTTTTTTCTTCCCTTTGTATCACATCCCACACAAAACCTTTGATGGTGTTGTTATAACTCTTATTCAATAATAAGAAATTCTAATTTTCAAGAAATTCCTTGCTACCACATTAACCTTGCATCAGATAAATATATACATTGGGAACTGTGGCTAATACTGCTGAATATGAATGTAATGTATTGTATTTGAATAGAAATAGAAGGAAGTGAGTGAAGCAGCCTAAGTAATAGATAACCTTGTTACTTGAAAATGCTATTTTTAATACATCTGTTTCATTAACAAGAATGTATGAAGCAAAATCTGTTGTTTTATTGAGAGAAAAATGCTACGCTTTAAATAATCTTGCCTTAATACTGCCTTATTTTTTAAGCATCTTTGTGCTATTCAGTGCTTGGGAAGATATTTTTCCAATTTAGTAGATAAGAATAAATCACAAAATTTCTATTATGATTCAAAGATAATAGTATTTAGAAGACCATATTTAATTACAATATGTTTTTTTCCAAAGTAATTTTAATCCATGTAATTTAAGGAGTTAATCTGACTTATAAGTGAAATGTTTGTAATAGACTGAAGAATGACTCCCCAAATACGATAAGGCATAAATTACTAGAACCTGTGGGTGTTACTTCTAATGGCAAAAGAACCTTCAGATGTGATTGAGACTTGGGAATGGAAAGGCTTTCCTGAATTGTTCAGCTGGATTCAATGTAGTCATATGGGCCCTTATATGAGGAGGCCAAGGTGTCAGGTCAGAGAAGAAGGTGATGTTTTAGCTGAAGTAGAGACATGATGGGATGTACTTTGGAGTATAAACCAAGAAATACAGGCATCCACTGGAAGCTAAAAAAAAAAAAAAAAGACAAGGAATAGATTCTACCCTGAGATCCTCAAGAGAGAACTAGCCCTGCTGATACCTTTTAGCCCAGCTGAATTGAATTTGGACCAGTGACATCTAAAATTATACAGGAATAATTTTTGTGGTTTTATTCCAGGAAAAAAGTAGTAAATTGCTACAGAAGCAATAGAGAACAAATACAAAGGCATTGGGGCCCTTTGGGAGTTTTAAGAGTTATACCTGCCTATGGCAGGACAGTGATTTTGAATTCAGATGTATCTGCTTTATAATAAGGTGCCATCATTTATTAGATCTGCAATTTAAGGGACATTATTAAATCTTAGTTTTCTTCATTTTGCCTACACAATAGGAAAAAGCAATAGCATCTACCTCTTAAAGTAATTGTAAGAAGTAAATAAGAAAATACACAAAAAGGCATTTACTAAATTGACTGGATGTCAAGTAAGGAATTAATATCTTGTTGTTATTAGATTTGAAGCATTTGTTCATTTGTATTGGCCAAATGCTATATAAGTGCTATGGTAGAAAATCACTGAAAAATCAGTTAATAAGAGTTTACCCCAGCTGGGCGTGGTGGTGCACGCTTATAATCCCAGCACCATGGAGGCTGAGACAGGAGGATCCGGGTTTGCAGCCAGTCTCAGCTACTTAGTGAGGTCCTCTGCAACTTAGTGAGACTCTAATTCAAAATAAAAAATAAAAAATACAGGTGAGGTTATAGGTCAGAGGTAGAATGCCCCTGTGTTCCTTCCCCAGTATGGAAAAAAAGAGTTTACCCCTTTTTTATCTAATGGATAAGCAAATAAGGTAGTCAGAAGATGGCATGACATCAGGAGCAAGGGAGTCATAAGAATGGGAGGGATAGAGAGAAAAAGCATGAACCATTTGTTTTAGAAAGAGAACTAGTATGTGTTGAGTACTGCCTCTACACTGGAGTCTTTACACATATTTATTTATCACAATGGTCCTATAAGAAAGATATTATTACCTTCACTTTGTAAATTAGAAAAATGGACAGAGATGAAATTGTTCAATGGTCACAAACTTACTAGCAGTTTAAAATTTTGAACTAAAAAATAACTTTATAGCTCATCCACTTAAACTCACCAATACCAGGGAATCTCCAGCATCATCAAGTGATCTAAGTTCATCACTTAGGTCAGGACCCTATTCTAAAGGCGTGAGCTGTGTGCTTAGGTGAATCTGACTCTAAGATACTTGACTGTGATATTCAAGAGCACAGGAATTATGGATTTTTTTGTATATGCAATAAATATTTTCATGCTTGTTGAGTGCTTAATTAAGTACAATCAGGAAATTTAAATTTTTAGTGGAAGAGTGAAGGTAGAGCTTTCAATAGAGACACTGCTTTGTTGGAATATTAAAATATCTCTCTAGGGACTTCTGGGAAGATGGTGACCAAGAGAAGCAGCAGTTATGAGTCCTGCTAACACTTGATCTCTATTACCTCGTCAATAACATTCTACAAAGCCAGAAAAATACTATCAGTAGAGGAATAAAAATTATAAATACAAGGGACAAAGAAAAAGAAGCTTAGAAGACCAATCAGAGAGCAGAAAAAAACCCACCCACCTTGCAACAGGGGTGGAGGTGGGGCCCACCATGGTGCCATCTTGCACCAGATTCAAGAGCTGAAAAGGAAAACAAGGACCTGAAGTGAGCAATTGCAGATCAACATATTGTAAGTCATCAGATCTTACTGCACAAATACCAGTTACAACTTCCAGCAGTTGAGCTCACCATGTCCTCCAGGGATCCAGAGTGGCACTCAATACCAGAAAAGAAACCTGCACCCCTCACAGCTAAGGGCACTGTTGTGGCGCCATCTTGCCAGCGATGGCTGAGTTTGCCACACCTGCCAGAGATCCAGACCAGTGTGCACCAAAACCATAAGTTAAACTGAGGTCCCCACAGGAGAACTCCCAGTGCTGTGCCCCCAGGGATTCATGAAGCAAAAATAAAATTTAATAAAAATAAAAATGAAATTTTGTGGTTCATCCTAGTGAAGGAGTAGTGGCACCTGAGATTACCACACCCTCCAGAAATCCAGAGCAGTGCTCAATAACACCATAAGTGAAGTTGCTGTTCCCACTGGAAAAAGCTCATCCCTGCACCCCCAGCGACTCACTCAGCCCCGATAAACTTCCTGGGTCTGAAACTTTGCAGTACACTCCAGAGAAGGCGGGGGAAGAGACTGCTGTTGGACATAGCAGAAGCTCAGACCGACTCAGGCTCTGATTAGTGAAAAGTGAAGGGGGAGACCTATGCTTAATATTAGACCCAAATAGTAGGATATTTAGGATCGCCACAGATCTCCCAATCGTGGTGAACAGAGAGAAATCAGACCAGCCCTAACTGTGGAGAACAGAGATGCCTCTGCTTACCTGTTGACACCTCTAATGTCCAACTACTAACAGAGATGCCTCTGCTTACCTGTTGACACCTCTAAGTTCCTACTACTAAGATTGGATCAGACATAATATGTACAAAAGACAAGATGCCAAGACATCAGAAAAACAAGCCTGAGAACCCCAAAAATATGAGAACTTGGAACAGTGAAGAAATAATGGAAATCATGAATACTGACCTACAAGAAATGCAAGAAGGAGCATTTTTAATATTGATCTACAATATGATGAAAGGCCTCAGAACAAGTGTACAGGGAAAAAAAAGAGAAAATGGAGACACTAAGAAAGAATCAGAAAGAGGTCTGGAATGATATGAAAGAGTCAATAAATGAAATGAAGACAGTAATAGAAAAAATTCTGTCTGAGAAGACAGTTTATCCAAAACCCCAAAAAGCAAATCTGATTCAACATATGCAAATTAATAAGTTATTCACCACATAAATAGAACTGAGAACAAAAGCCACATGATCATATTCATAGATGCTGAAAAAGTATTTGAAAAAACCGAACACCAATTCATGTTAAAAACACTTCAAAATATTGGAATAGAAGGAATGAATGTATTTCAACGTCATTAAGGCAATATGCAGTAAACTGAAAGTCAACATCATATTGAATGAGGAAAAACTGCAAGAATTTCTTCTAAAATGAGGAACACAAAAGGATGCCCACTATTACTTCTTTTCAATATAGTCCTTGAGACTCTTGTCACAGCAATAAGACAAGAGAAAGATATCAAAGGAATTTAAATAGAAAAGAATTAAAACTATCCTTATTTTCAGATGACATGATCCTTTATCTAGAAGACCCAAAGAACTCAACCAAAAAAAATACTGGAGCTGATTTAACCAATACAGCAAAGTTGCAGGAAATAAAATCAATATAAAGAAATCAGTTGCTTTTCTATATGCCAACAATGAATCCACAATGAAAGAAATAAAGAAAACAATTCCGTTCACTATAACCTAAAAACCAATAAAATGCCTAGGAATAAACCTAACCAAAAATGCAAATGACCTTTACAATGAGAACTATAAAACATTAAAGAAAGAAATTGAAGACCTTGGAAGATGGAAAGAACTCCTATGCTCATGGATAAGCTGAATAAATATCAAAATGTTTCACTTAGGGATGCTGGGCATGGCTGTTTGAACAAAATGAATTTTGAAATTAGCCAGAGGCTCTATCATAATATAAGCCTTTGCCAAGAATGGTGGTATATGCCTGTAATCTCAGTACTTTGGAGGCTGAGACAGGAAGAGCGAAGATTCAAATTTAGCTTCAGAAATTTAGTGAGGCTTTCAGCAACTCAGGAAGACCTTGTTTCCAAATAAAACACTAAAATATGGATGGAGTTGAAGCTTTGATGTAGAATGTACCTGAGTTCAATCCTAATAATAATAATAATAATAATAATAGTTGCCTTCGATCTTCCACTAGTCTCTGATCATGTATTATTGCTTACTCTCCTGGTGGCTTGATTTTGTGTAGATCCAAATAGCTTTTTAATATCTCTATGGTCTCATCAATTGTATCCAAAGAAAATTGATCATGTTTGATTCATAGAATTGAAAGAAACATTTTTTTTATCTAGATACTTTATATTATATAGAAAAAAAGACCAGAAAAAAGTGAAGGCCTTTTCATACAGTTAAAATTTAACTATTAAATATCCCAGTGATACCTAATCTGTTAAAATTTGTAGTAATGTATTGCTATGTATTGATAATGTGCTTCATTATTGTTCCTGTGCTTGATTTAATTGATAACTTATCTGATGCCCTGATGCTTTTCTGTCTTCTTTCTTTCTTTCTTTCTTTCTTTCTTTCTTTCTTTCTTTCTTTCTTTTAAAAACCAGAGAATTGTCTCAGGTCCTAAGACAAGCAAAACTACAAAAGGTTTTACATATCTTTTGGAAATAATAAGGTTATTTTCTCCATTCCCCTAAATTTTAATTTTGGGTCACTTATTTTTACATTTATTTCTATTCTTAATTATGTTATTTATAATTTTAATTATGTTATTCATATTTTTAATTTTATAAGTTTCTTTAAATTGTGTCTCAATTCTTTCTTCAGTTATGTTTCTAATAGAGTCTCTGCTAATGACAATAGTTATATATATTTGCTTTTTTTAATAAGGAACTCTTTTGAATGGCATACATATATTCAAACACTTAATGTTCACAATTTTCTTATAAAATAGACCTACTGTTATATTTATTGTATTCATAAGAAACTTAAATATTAGAATGCTTACCTTGTTCTTATAGTTGGAAAGTAGAGAAATATTAACAATAATTTTCTGACTGTTCTTTTTTTTGCTTTCCTTTAATCTATATTAAATACAGTGCTAGGCAACTTTTTCTTAAATATATCACTACTACCATGGTACACCCTCCTGAAGAATCATTGATATCTATTGAATGCCTACTGCATTTATTTTTAGCATTAGCCTATCTTAAAAATAATTCATTTTGTGCTATCCATTCTGGCCTTCTCCATGTCTTAGTTATCTTCCTCTTTCTCCCTCCCATAAATATTCATAGTCCTTTTCCCAAAATGCTTGTGCTGAGTTATAACAGAAGTCTGAAGTTTTAGATCTTAGAAAGATACAAATGGAGGCATATATGTACATTGTATAACAAATCTAGTTATCTGATGCAGTGTCTCTAAATAAACATACTAATATTTTCAATTTAATACATAAATACAATAATAAAGGTCTTTATATCAATTTAGATCCTATTTTATTAATAAATGAGCTATAAAAACTTCCTATTTTCAGAACTTTGTCGGTTTAAGATCTAAATGTTAGAATTGTGAGATTTACCATATTTGTTATATCAAAGTCATCACCTTATCTAATATGTAACACAAGTATACTCACATACTTAATCTTATTCCTATTACTATATCCAGTTTAAGCCATGTCCTATACTCACCACCATGAATCATATGCAGAACCAACCCAATGCAGTCATTTTTTCCTTGTATTTAAAAGACAATTTAAACACTTTAACATCGGATGAGTCAGTAAGTTTTTAAAAAAAATTTTATTGGTGCATTGTAGTCATACATCTTAATGTAGTACAAGATGGTGGAGGCATACATGCACACATCACCAAATTACTCCTTAAGCAATTCCTGCCCCATTCCCCCCTCCTTCCTTCTCATGTTTGGTTGAGTGATTGATATGTTTGTTAATGTACATCATGAACATTAGAGAATTTCCCTCTCCCCCCTCCCATCACCTTAGTTAGGTCACCTTATTTGCTCATCTATAACATCTTATTCTTTGTCTAGAGTTCCTCCTATGACCCATTTTCCCCCTAGCTTCCACATATTAGAGAGAGCATCTGATTTCTTATTTTTTGTGACTCACCAATCTTTCTTTCCATCTATTTCCCTGCAAATGACATAATTGTTTTTTTATAGCTGAGTAAAATTCCATTGTGTACATATCCCATAGTTTTGTAATCCATTCATCTGTTGATGGACATCTTGGCTGGTTCTATAGTTTGCCAATGGCAAATTGTGCAGCTATGGACATAGGTATGCATGCATTAGTTTGGTAGTTTGTTTTCAATTCCTTTGGATAGATACCCAGAAGTGGTATTGCTGGATCATATGGTAAGTTCATTCCCATTCTTCTGAGGATTCTCCATACTGTTTTCCAAAGTGTGTGCACTAATGTGCAATCCCACCAACAATGTACTAGAGTTCCTACTCTCCACATCCTTGCCAGCATTTGTTGTTGTTTGTGTTTTGAGGATAATGCATTTTTATTTTTCTCCACTAAACCTTAAGCATATAGAGACTGAAGGTTATGCCATTGTTTTATCTCACTCTTTAGTAAATTAGAATCCCAATAGAGATTAAATTATTATGCAAACATTTTTCTAAGTGTTTCATAAAATTACTGAATAGACTGTGTTTAACAATGTGAAACCAGTTTATATAGCATATTGATAAAGACATGAAAGTTACTTAAATGATTAGTTATATCTTTCATCACAAAATGCTAGATCAACCTTCTCATTTACTTTATTATAGAGTTGCTAATAACTGACATTATTTTAGGATGGTTACTGCACATTTACAGTGATCCTTGGTGTTGAAAATGGATAGGCCATGGTTTGTCAATTGATTAGAAAACCAACCTTTCTGAGCACACATCTCCCCATCTGTACAAATGATAGTTAATGGTACCCATAGGCAGTTTTTATTTTTCTGGAAGACACACATTAAATGCTTACTCCCCTTTCTCTTCTACGTATAAAGAGATAAAAACAAAGGAAGTCCTAACTCTCAGATTTTCTAACTGTAAAAATTGGGCTGTAACTTTGCAGTAGTCATTTATTTTTCATTATAGGAACTAATAGATCTCTAAGAAGCAGAGAAAACTATCTAATTTAAATTAGGAATATATATCTTTTGAGGCCATTCAGAACTGATAGCATACACTTATTAATGTACCTTATTGATTAGTATGTGGTACATATGTTCATTTTTCAAAATTTATTGTAAAAAAAAAAGAAATGGCATGGTGTCAGCTTTCAAACACTTCACATTTACTATAGTGAATTTTTTTCTCTAAGCATATATATCTTCTACATAATGACATTATAGGACTTTTAGTGGATTAGGATTTTTCATATCTTTGCTCAGTAAGAGTAGCCAGCATGTGTGGTGGTATATGCCTGTAATCCCAGTATTTAGGAGCCTGAGACAGGAGGATTACAGGTTCAAAGCCATACTCAACAACTTAGCAAGATCCTGATTCCAAATAAAAAATATAATAGAATTAGGGGTGTAGCTAAGTAGAATGCCTCTAAGTTCACTTCCCAGCACCACACACAAAAAAAGAAAATGAATGGAAGGAAGGAAAGGAGGAAGAGAAAGAAGAGAAGAGAAAAAAAGGGAAGAAATAAAAAGCCAGTCGGGTGCAGTAGTGCACACCTGTAATTCCAGACTTGGGAGGCTGAGAGTGGAAAATCAATTGAGAGGATGAGAGAAAGGTTCAAGAAGAGTATGTGGCAACTTAATGAGACCCTGTTTAAAAAATAAAATAGAAGCCGGGTGTTTATCTCAGAGATAAAATGCCCATAATTTCAGTCTCCAGTACCTCACATACACAAAAACTAGAAAGAAGAAAGAAAGAAAGAAAGAAAGAGAGAAAGAATGAAAAAATGAAATAAAGAAAGAAAGAACCCAAAAGAAATTACAGTCCAAAAGTACAAATTTTAAGACTTCCCAAATCCCAGTATATTCTAGGTATTCTGGTGGTTTTTTAGGAAATGACAAGCAAGATGAATCAATAGAGACAAGTGTTAGTCAAAGGGATCTGGCAGCACACAGTTTATGGTGGCACTTCATGTTAGAATAGTGAATCTAAAAGTGTCTGCTTAACTTAGTTTCTGAGATATAAACTTAATAAAGGAAACTACCCAAATTTCCTGTGATTTTTTATGTTTTTATGTGAACATGAATGGTGAAAACCATATAAGATGATCTAATTATTTTACAAATATATTGCTATGATTTTACTCTTAGCCATGAAATTATTTCTCCTTGAATGTGATATGTGATCATGCCTACTTATACATGAAACACTGAGATTGATCTAAGGGGTTCAATCCCTACAGTAATAAGAATGGAAACAATCTGCTAATAATAATAGTTGAGAAACAGCAGAAAGCCTTAATTTGTGAAGATTTTGGCCAACTTTTAACTAGAACAGAAAACTTTCAGCAAATTTGTACATATAATGAACTAACCCATGCACTGAACCATTATGCTGATTTCTACCAATTTATTTCTAATTTATAGGCATTTTGAAATTATATCCATGGCTCTCTTTTTTATACTGTCTAGCATGAAAAATATTGTTAAGATTAAATGAGCAGCATTTTTCTCAGTTCTGTTCAAACCACAGATGCTAGGTTTGATTTTATTTCTAACAGTGAGATTGAAATTCTATTTTAATATGCAGAACTGCAGCCCAGGGAGTCATAAAATACAGAGTGTTTTCATTAGATGATGGCCCTGCACCTCTAGTTAACAGGAAAGCTGATTCATCAAACAGCAACCATCAAGACCGCATTAACTAAGACCTGGAATGAAAACATGAGATTGGGGTGAAAATTACCTGTTTTGCATTATGTAATTGTAACTTTGGAGTAATTCCTGGTTCATGGCATAAAACTGTGACAAGGTATGCAGGGTTGTTTTTTGTAAATTTGCTGCAGATGGTCTAGAGATTGAAAATTTTCTGCATATCAAAAGGATCTTAAATTTTATCAGTTGCCACTAATTTCAGTGAACATTCAGCCTTTTTGCTTTCTGTTCCCCTCTACAAAAAGAAATGATCAGAAGAAATTCTTCATTATAACTTTCATCTAAAATATTTACATACACTAGCAGAGTTGGAATTTGGAGTCATTTTATTCTAGTGAAATTCACAAGTAATTGATTCTTTCTGCCAGTCAAAATGTCCCCATAGACACCAGGCAGTGAATTGACATGATCTCTTCTGGTCCTATAATTGATCAGAGAAGAGGAATAGCTTCCTGTCCCCCTAAGGAGTTCTAGTGTACTCTATGCTAAAAAACCAAGTAAGAAAAATAAAAATAACAAAAATCTCAAGTTCTGTTATCAGTCTAATCAATAAAGCATCATAAAATGCTAAAGTGAGAAAAAACTTTAAAGACCATCTAGTTTCCTGGTTTTAAGTTATTCTGTAGAATTATTTTTCAAGCTGCTTCTGGTGGGAAAACAGAGAATTGAGAGAAGAATAAATGGACGTACTCTTTTGGAACCCTCTGGCTCTCAGCTTTCCTCTCTGCTAGATCACCTTTACTTTTCTTATTTAATCTAATGAGTTTTGTTAGAGTTTCTTTGAAAAATTGACTCAGCTGTTTAAGAATCTTTGAAAACTACCTCAACTTGGTCAAATTACCAATATTCTAATATATTGGAATCAAGTGCCTAAGACAAGTCTAGAACCGAGCTGCCTAGTACCCAATATAGTGTTTGTTTGTTTAGGATGATTTTGAAATTGTGTTATTAAAATGGGATCAGTGTTTATATTCCCATAATGTACATCTCTTCTTGACATTAATCGCCTTATGTTACACTTAAATATTAACACCCAAAGAATTCTTATAATATCTATGACACACTTCTGTAACGTAATCGCCTATTTGAAATACTTTATTTCTTTTAATACAAAAATTAATAGTAACATATCAGGGACCAAAATTTTTGCTGTGAGTAGAACCCAAAATAACTTTCCATGCATATGACTGGATGATGAAAAATCAAATGTGAGAACCTAAGATAACAGAAATCTGAAAAAAACAAAATGATAATTCTCATTTGTTTATTGAACATTTAAATTCAATGATATTTATCAAAATATTATCAAGATTAAGGATTTGATTTAATGGTAAAATCTGATACAAAAAAGTCTTATTTGTACATATGCAATATATATATAATTTGAATAATCTGAATGGATTAAGGAAACAATAATTATTTAGCAGAATAAATTAATATTCTATTAGATTCAGTATGAAGTGAGGCTAAGATAGATTGATTATGCAGGAGTAGAAAAAAATGTTCAAATTTAGCATTGAAAGGGAAATAAAAAACGAGTGACAGGCAAAATTTATTACATATAGAATCCCTTTGCATCATTATAACAAAATATATGTACAGGATGCTTTAAAGAGAAAAGGTTTATTTAGCTCTATTTAAGGCTCTGATCCAAAATTGGGCAGCCCATTGCTTTGGATCTCTGGTGAGAGCAGGACCATGAAGAGAGGTTTTGTAACTAAGGCTGGCAGCCAAACTAGATCCTCTTGTCTCAGCCTCCCAAGTACTGGGATTACAAGCATGTGCCACCATGCCTGGATGGAGAGAGTTTTGGGCTGAGCAAACCATTTGCATCTTAAGCAGGAAGAAAAAAAAAAAAAAAGAATGAGGAGGCTGGGATCCCACAGTCTCCTTGACAACGTATCTCTAATAAGCTCAGGACCTCTCATAAAGTTTTGCCTCCTAAAGGTCTCCAGCACCCAGACCAAACCTTTAATACATGGACATTTTGGGGACAACATCCAAATTTAAACCATAGTGCAATAATCTTGAGGCCTTTCTGGAAAATGTGATTATAATATAAATTTCCAATATATATATATAGATTAACCAATCATTAAATTAAAAATTAGAACTGCAAATGGTGATAGATACCTTGAGCACAGTAAGATAGTTTCAGAAAGAATAATCTATTATTTTATATTAACAACACTGACCTTGTCCCATTTTTATTGTTGTTGTTACTCTTCTTACCTCAGTGAAGTAGTGAAAATAATATTTCAAAGAGAAAAATACTGGAAAAGATTTGGGTTTCCAGCACTTTGAATTGAGATTTGAAAAAGGCCTTGTGGAACATGGGCCCATGGAGATGATAAGTTTGAATTGTTCAGAAAGAAAGGGGGATAGAAGTAGGTGGTCGATGTGAAAGCAGAACATAGGGTGAAGTTAGATGTGATTGCATTTGACAAACCTGGAGAACCAAGCCTTGGTATAACTCTTTAATTTGTACACACAGCATCTAAGTACCCTAGGATTTGTTGCTGTGGAATGGTTGTGCAGATGTCCTTGCAAGCTGTATCCTAAGCTCTGTAGCTGTAGAAGTTTTGGGAAAACCTCTGAAGTCAAAACTGTGATGAGCTAAAAGTTCTCATCAATGCGAGGATATCTTTGTGGACTGCCCATGGTAATGTTTGATTACTGAAGAAATGTATGCCAGACAGTGGTTAATGTAGCAGAAAGAACAAGGTGACCCAGTGAATTATGGACAAGCTTCATTTATATATTTCTAATCTAAAGGAGACCATGAGTTGTTTTTATTTTATAAGGCATAGCAGACAAGAGAAAAATTTATATACTTTAGATTTTATCTATTGGTGCCATAAGGTTATTGTATTGAGAAATAATATTGAAATACAGCATTTCTTATACTTTAAGAATCATTGAAGGTATGAATGATTACATTTTTTGCAAATAAATGATTTGCGTGTGAGTGTCTCCTGAACAAAGCTGAGATTTGATACTGAATTAGGAACATATTTTCCTCTTTTATTTATACACATGAGGTTTTATTTTGATGTTTGACATTATATTGGTAAATTATTGAGTGCTTAGAACTTGCTACCAGTGATGTCTATTTTTTATAGGTTAATTTAGTCAGATAGTTAACTTACAATCACTATAATTCTTTGAAATTTGTTTTAAGCTTTGTTGCAGTGAATCATGGTGGGGATTAATTGTAGGGTTCATTTAATCAAACTCTTAATGTGTAATATCTGAGACATAGACTAGTCAGTGTTATCTTTCAGCCTTTCAAAATAATGAGCTCATCATTAGTTGTACAGTTTCAGTATTCTTGCAGCTCATCTTTCTTTGAGAGTTGTTCTATGCCTAGACATATAGCATCTCATTCTACATAAACATATGCAAGTATGCAGAAAAATACTCAATTGAACCCATACACAGGTTCTGTATAGTTTCCTAATCTAATCCTGTGTCCAGCAAATTTTAGATGCCTTTCACTCCCTGGCCTGTGTTGTCTGCCTTTTCAACATAGTGAAACTGGTCTACTTTGCTCACAGTTTTCCTTATATACACAAAGATTTGGAAGGTGCACCCATATCACAAAAATAAGTTAATATAAAAATTATTTTAATCATAGATATCACATTCGTTATTTTTATTCCAATAGAATCATCCTTAGTTCAATGTATGAAGAGGTTTTTGTGATATAATTAATCCAGTTCTCAAAATTATTATTATTAATCATAGAAGTGTTAGTCTAGTACCAGTTACTCTATTGTGGTAAAAACTAATATCTATGGTTTATTTCTTATTTATTTTTTTTCAGTACTATGGATGAAATCCAGGGGAATTTTACCTCTGACCTATACCCCCACCCCTATTTTTTATTCTTTATTTTGAAACAAAGTCTCACTGAGTTCAAAAGGCCTCACTAAGTAGTTGAGGCTATCTGTGAACTGCGATCCTCCTGTCTTAGCCTCCCATATGCTGGGGTTACAAGCATGTGCCATCATGCTCCTATGGTTTATTTTAAACTTGTACTTTTACTTATATTTTTAGACACTAAGAAAAATATAAACCTTTTAAACATCTATGTAACATTTGTTGTTTAAAGAATAACATCCCATCTGTAAGATAATATAAGGTCAGGATATATAAGGGTTATTTTATGATTTTTATGTCAGTATACACAACACATTAATTCTATCTATCCAATTTCATGATTGCTATTGCTATTTTATTTTATTTTTATCTCATTGAAACTGTAGTTTAGTTTAAGTAAAGAGGAAGAATAAGTACTCTTTAAATGATTAGGAAGTACTTCATTTTTATTAAAAATAAAATTCATTGGTGGTGTTTTAAAAACTCAGACTGTGATATTGTAAAATATATATTTGGTTTTCTACCAGTTTCTTGACGTCCACTTAAACCTTGTAATCTCTAGAGTGAGAAGAGTATCTTTTGTATTTTAAAGAGAAGGCTTATGTCTAGTAACCCTAAGGTAGCTTTCAATTTCTTTGTGTATGGGGGGTTATGGGCATTGAACCCAGGAGCATCCTATCCTTGAGCTACTCCCCTTGCTCTATTTCCTTTTTTTAAATTTGAAACAGCATATCACTAAGTTGTGGAAGGCCTCATTAAGTTTCTGAGGATAGCTGTGAACCTGTGATCTTCCTGTCTCAGCTAGTCACTAGAATTCTAAAGCATGCATTATAGGTTTGGGACTTTGAGCCCCATTCCCCAAGCTCCAGGAAGTGGAAAATGTCTAAAGGTTGTGTTGATTACCAGTCGCCAATGATTTAATCAATCCTGCCTACATAATGAAGCTTTTGTTAAAACCCAAAAAGGACTGGGTTACATGAGATTTAGGATGGCTGAGCTCATGGAGGATTTCGGAGCATAGTGTGCCCATGGAGGATATGTAAACTCTGTTCCCTGCTCCATACCTCATCCTATGCATTTTTTCTACCTGACTGTTCATCTGTATCCTCTGTGATATTCTTATATGTTCTCTGTTGTGAGATCATAGTTGGAGATATTGAGTTTATATTTTCTTTTATCTATAATAACCCATTATGGCATTAGAACTACTGAATTTAGTCAAGATATGATCACTTTGCTCACATTTATGTGGCTCTTTGTTTTATAAGCAGCATTATCTTCTTATCAGTACAAAAAATGACACAATTTTGTCCCAAATGGCAATTCAGTCAAATGTGTACATATGTTCTTATACAGATAAATCAGCCTGCATATGTTTTTCATATATTTTCATGACTTTTACAGATATAAAATCTGCTTTAGGCATGCTCATATTTGCAATTATTTTCATTAGGAGTTGTCGATTTAAGAGTCCAGCTTCAGCATTTCCCTGCAGCCATTTGTAAGTAATTATTACACAATTGTTCCCATAGGATAAGCCAATTTAGGAGAGAATCAGCTAAGCAACTGATCAGTTCAAGAGCTTTTGAAGTGAAGAAGCAAAGAAGACAGAAGGATTGTTTTCTGGGTTTTTTTTTTTGGTGATTTGCTTAGAATACTGAAGTACTGTTATTATTTTTAACTTCAAAACAGTATAACCACTATAGCAAGGCAACATAGATTCATACCATCATGATAGACGGAGGACTTTGGAAGTTTTATTTCCTCTGCAAAGTGTCTCATTTTCCACCTGTTGAAAATAAATATAATACTAGTTCAGAGTGTGGCTGTGAAGACAAAATATAAAGACTTGATATATGGTTGTATCATAATCTATAAAATTATTAATTTATCATGGAAACAGTCTATTAATTCAGTGAAAGAGTAAAAGATCCCAAGCATAGATGGGTTGGGTTGTACTTTGGGTTAAAACAAGATAAAACCATCGTGGGCTTAACATATTAATTTCTGGATTTTATGCTCCTGGATAAGTATGGCTTAAAGAGTTGAGGCTGAGAAAGAAAGTCAGATCTGTTTGAGAGACCTTCTCTTAGTCACACAAGTCTTTCAGCCAAGAACTCATTTTTCAAAAGATCTTAATCACTCTCTACCTCCATAATTAGCACCCTAAATTTGTTGGTTTTGGGGGGAGGGTTCTAGCTTTATATGTGGCTAGTATAAAAATGAAGAGATAACTAAGATATATTGGGCAATTGCCAGTAGGTAGGTACTTAAAATATGTTGTTATTCAACCCTCACAACCATCACATGAAAAATTGTCATGCTACCAACATGGGGCTGGCGCATAGAGTGCTTATGTCATATTCAATGTCCCACAGCTAATATGTGATAGACTGAAAATTCAAATTTAGATCACAGTCACTCAGGGAATCATTTTTATTTGATATATTAAAAATCAACTATATTTTGCTCCCAGCTTCTTTCACAGCTACCATGTTCTACTCAGGACTGAATATGCCAGATTTTGCCCATAGAGAGTACATAGTAGAAAATATATACTTGCAGAATGGAGGATGTATATTCATCAAGCACACAGAAGCCTTTGTAAAAAATATATAAACTTTTAATGTTGTCTTGCCAAGCAATTAAGAGAGTGAGAGAATATCAAATAGTTCTCGGCACAAAATAAGCCAAATATTCTCTTGCATATCTCATAGTTTCTAAGATACTTTTGGGAATATATAAAGTACTCCAGTTATTGGTTTTTGTTTTGTTTTGTTTTGATGCTGGGGATTGAGCCCAGGGACATTCTGATTCTGAGCTATATCCCCATTAAAAAAAAAAATATGGGCTCTCTAGGGTCTTGCTAAGTTGCCGAGGATGGCCTTGAACTTGTGATCCTCTTGTCTCAGCTACCCAATTATTGTTTGTTTTTCTTGTGGCACTAGGAATTGAAAATGAACATTCTACCTTTGAGCTGCATTACCAGCCCAATTTTATTTTTATCTGGAAATAGGGTCTTGCTACATTGATGAGAGTCATGCTACTTGCTGAGACTGACCTCAAACCTGTGATCTTCCTGTTTCAGCCTCCCAAGCACTGGAATTATAAGCATGTGCCACCATACCCAGCTGGCCAATTATTTTTTACTAAATAAATGTATTGGTTTGTTTTCAATACTGAGTTTTCAAAATCCAGATATACATTTTACGTATGGTCTTCTATGTCTGTTTAAACTTATAAGGAGCCGGGCATGGTGGCACACGCTTGTAATCCCCGTGCTTGGGAGGCTGAGACAGGAGGATCGCACAGGTTCAAAGCCAGCCTCAGCTACTTAGTGAGGCTTTCAGCAACTTAGTGAGACACTGTTTCCAAATAAAATATAAAAAAGGTCTGGGAGTATAGCCCAGAGGTAGAAAGCCTCTGGATTCCACCCCCAGTACCACACACACACACACACACACACACACACACACACACAAAACTTATAAGGAGAATTGAAAACCAAATGATGGATTAAAAGAACAGTGTGAAAATGAACCATACATGGTAAAATATGTTTACCAAAGGAAATTAATTAGACAAAGGCTACCGATCTGAGGACAATAATTTTTTTAGACTAAATTTTACAAAGTGGACGAAAATGCATTTCAGATTACATGAGATTTTTTAGAAATACAGAAAGGAAAAATATTGTGAATTACCTCCTATTTTAGAATTTTAGAATTTTTTTCTTTATTTGGTACTGCGAATTGAACCCAGGTGTGTTCAGCCTTCTAACAGGGTCTCACTAAATTGTTGAGAGTCTCTCTAAATTGCTGAGGCTGGCCTAAAATCTCTGATCCTCTTGTCTCTGCCACCCATGTACTAGGATTACTGGGTTGTACCACTGCACCCTGCTCTTTCTAGAATTTCTGTTTCCCCTCTCCATACAAAACAAGTGCTCCCAGTGAGGAAGAGGCTAGTGACACACTGACTACTACAAAGAGAGCCTAGTTATAATACTTTGCAAGTTCTTAGCAATTCTGCTCTCACCAGAGACTTATCCCTTCTGCATCCTTTCTGTCCTACAGATAATTATGAACTGCTAATGTGTATGCACAAGGTGGCTTCATTGCAATGAGGGAGAGAAAATAGTTCATTATTCTTTGAAATAGCATCTCCTATGATTACCCTATAGCATATTGTAAAATCACATATCCAAGTTATATCTGGATTTATATTTATATATATTCCAAATGTCATTTTTTCTTTTTTTTTTTTAATTAATTTATTTTTTAAATTGGTGCATTGTAGTCATATATCAATCACATTGGAGTACAAGACTTGAGAGGATATACAAGCACACATCATCCAATTAGCCCTCCTCCAGCCCCCGTCCCATTCCCTCCCCCTCCCTCCATCCCACACTTCTTTGGTGATTTACTTTGATACATTTGTTTATGTACCTCCTGCATTTTAAAGAGGCTCCGTCCTCCAGTATTACATACCCTCTGATTGGTCACATTAGTTGCTTCACTATAGGGCCCTTTCTATAGCTCAACCTCTTCCTGTTGCCCTTTTCCTCCTAGTTATTGCTGATTAAGAGAAGCGTCTGATTTATATTTTCTGCGATATTTCTCTGTGCATGCTGCGTTGCAAGTACCAATCCCACTCTTGATGGTCCCAGTAGTGGCCTGGCTACTCAGTGGACTGATCCAGACCTCGCTGGCTCACGCAGCGGCCTTGCCTCATGGGAGGACCCAGTTCTGGTCTCGCTGGCCCCTGAACCGGTCAAACCCCTAAGCTGGCTTTGGTCCCGACCTGGGAGGTCGCAGGAGTGAACTTGCCTCACGCCAGGCTCCGATGCTGGCCATTGGCCCCTGCACCGGTCTAACCCCTTGGCAGGATTCCAATCCCGGCCTCGGAGGCCCCAACACTGGTAATGCCTCACGGCAGGCTCCGATGCCGGCCTCACTGGCCCCAGCACCGGCCTAACCCCTTGACAGGCTCTTATCCTGGCCTCAGAGGCCCCAGTACCAGCCTTGCCTCACGGCAGGCTCCGATGCCGGCCTCGCTGGCCCCAGCACCGGCCTAACCCCTCGGCAGGCTCCGATCCCGGCCTCGGAGGCCCCAGCACTGGTCATGCCTCACGGCAGGCTCCGCTGCCAGCCTCGTTGGCCCCAGCACCGGCCTAACCTCTCGGCAAGCTCTTATCCTGGCCTCGGAGGCCCCAGTACCGGCCTTGCCTCACGGTAGGCTCCGATGCCGGCCTCGCTGGTCCCAGCACCAGCCTAACCCCTCGGCACGCTCTTATCCTGGCCTCGAGGCCCCAGTACCGGCCTTGCCTCAAGGCAGGCTCCGATGCCGGCCTCGCTGGCCCCAGCACCGGCCTAACCCCTCAGCAGGCTCTTATCCTGGCCTCGGAGGCCCCAGTACCGGCCTTGCCTCACGGCAGGCTCCGATGCCGGCCTCACTGGCCCCAGCAGCGGCCTAACCCCTCGGCAGGCTCCGATCCCAGCCTCAGAGGCCCCAGTACCGGCCTTGCCTCACGGCAGGCTCCGATGCCGGCCTCGCTGGCCCCAGCAGCGGCCTAACCCCTCGGCAGGCTCCGATCCCAGCCTCAGAGGCCCCAGTACCGGCCTTGCCTCACGGCAGGCTCCGATGCCGGCCTCGCTGGCCCCAGCAGCGGCCTAACCCCTCGGCAGGCTCCGATCCCGGCCTCGGAGGCCCCAGCACTGGTCATGCCTCACGGCATGCTCCGCTGCCGGCCTCGTTGGCCCCAGCACCGGCCTAACCCCTCGGCAAGCTCTTATCCTGGCCTCGGAGGCCCCAGTACCGGCCTTGCTCACGGCAGGCTCCGATGCCGGCCTCGCTGGCCCCAGCACCGGCCTAACCCCTCGGCAGGCTCTTATCCTGGCCTAGAGGCCCCAGTACCGGCCTTGCCTCAAGGCAGGCTCCGATGCCGGCCTCACTGGCCCCAGCACTGGCCTAACCCCTCGGCAGGCTCTTATCCTGGCCTCGGAGGCCCCAGTACCGGCCTTGCCTCACGGCAGGCTCCGATGCCGGCCTCGCTGGCCCCAGCACCGGCCTAACCCCTCGGCAGGCTCCGATCCCGGCCTCGGAGGCCCCAGCACTGGTCATGCCTCAAGGCAGGCTCCGATGCCGGCCTCGCTGGCCCCAGCACCGGCCTAGCCCCTTGGCAGGCTCTTATCCTGGCCTCGGAGGCCCCAGTACCGGCCTTGCCTCACGGCAGGCTCCGATGCCGGCCTCGCTGGCCCCAGCACCGGCCTAACCCCTCGGCATGCTCCGATCCCGGCCTCGGAGGCCCCAGCACTGGTCATGCCTCACGGCAGGCTCCGCTGCCGGCCTCTTTGGCCCCAGCACCGGCCTAACCCCTCGGCAAGCTCTTATCCTGGCCTCGGAGGCCCCAGTACCGGCATTGCCTCACGGCAGGCTCCGATGCCAGCCTCGCTGGCCCCAGCACCGGCCTAACCCCTCGGCAGGCTTTTATCCTGGCCTCGAGGCCCCAGTACCGGCCTTGCCTCAAGGCAGGCTCCGATGCCGGCCTCGCTGGCCCCAGCACCAGCCTAACCCCTCGGCAGGCTCTTATCCTGGCCTCGGAGGCCCCAGTACCGGCTTTGCCTCACGGCAGGCTCCGATGCTGGCCTCACTGGCCCCAGCAGCGGCCTAACCCCTCGGCAGGCTCCGATCCCGGCCTCAGAGGCCCCAGTACCGGCCTTGCCTCAAGGCAGGCTCCGATGCCGGCCTCGCTGGCCCCAGCACCGGCCTAACCCCTCGGCAGGCTCTTGTCCTGGCCTCGGAGGCCCCAGCACTGGTCATGCCTCACGGCAGGCTCCGATGCCGGCCTCGTTGGCCCCAGCACCGGCCTAAGCCCTCGGTAAGCTCTTATCCTGGCCTCGGAGACCCCAGTACCGGCCTTGCATCACGGCAGGCTCCGATGCCGGCCTCGCTGGCCCCAGCACCGGCCTAACCCCTCGGCAGGCTCTTATCCTGGCCTAGAGGCCCCAGTACCGGCCTTGCCTCAAGGCAGGCTCCGATGCCGGCCTCACTGGCCCCAGCACTGGCCTAACCCCTCGGCAGGCTCTTATCCTGGCCTCGGAGGCCCCAGTACCGGCCTTGCCTCATGGCAGGCTCCGATGCCGGCCTCGCTGGCCCCAGCACCGGCCTAACCCCTCGGCATGCTCCGATCCCGGCCTCGGAGGCCCCAGCACTGGTCATGCCTCACGGCAGGCTCCGCTGCCGGCCTCGTTGGCCCCAGCACCGGCCTAACCCCTCGGCAGGCTCTTATCCTGGCCTCGGAGGCCCCAGTACCGGCCTTGCCTCACGGCAGGCTCCGATGCCGGCCTCGCTGGCCCAGTACCGGCCTAACCCCTCGGCAGGCTTTTATCCTGGCCTCGAGGCCCCAGTACCGGCCTTGCCTCAAGGCAGGCTCCGATGCCGGCCTCGCTGGCCCCAGCACCGGCCTAACCCCTCAGCAGGCTCTTATCCTGGCCTCGGAGGCCCCAGTACCGGCCTTGACTCACGGCAGGCTCCGATGCAGGCCTCACTGGCCCCAGCAGCGGCCTAACCCCTCGGCAGGCTCCGATCCCGGCCTCAGAGGCCCCAGTACCGGCCTTGCCTCAAGGCAGGCTCCGATGCCGGCCTCACTGGCCCCAGCAGTGGCCTAACCCCTCGGCAGGCTCCGATCCCGGCCTCGGAGGCCCCAGCACTGGTCATGCCTCAAGGCAGGCTCCGATGCCGGCCTCGCTGGCCCCAGCACCGGCCTAACCCCTCGGCAGGCTCTTGTCCTGGCCTCGGAGGCCCCAGTACCGGCCTTGCCTCAAGGCAGGCTCCGATGCCGGCCTCGCTGGCCCCAGCAGCGGCCTAACCCCTCGGCAGGCTCCGATCCTGGCCTCGGAGGCCCCAGCACTGGTCATGCCTCAAGGCAGGCTCCGATGCCGGCCTTGCTGGCCCCAGCACCGGCCTAACCCCTCAGCAGGCTCTTATCCTGGCCTCGGAGGCCCCAGCACCGGCCTAACCCCTCGGCAGGCTCTTATCCTGGCCTCGGAGGCCCAAGTACCGGCCTTGCCTCAAGGCAGGCTCCGATGCCGGCCTCGCTGGCCCCAGCACCGGCCTAACCCCTCGGCATGCTCCGATCCCGGCCTCGGAGGCCCCAGCACTGGTCATGCCTCACGGCAGGCTCCGCTGCCGGCCTCGTTGGCCCCAGCACCAGCCTAACCCCTCTGCAAGCTCTTATCCTGGCCTCGGAGGCCCCAGTACCGGCCTTGCCTCACGGCAGGCTCCGATGCCGGCCTTGCTGACCCCAGCACCGGCCTAACCCCTCAGCAAGTTCCAGACCCGACCTCGGAGGCCCTAGCACAAGCCTTGCATCATGGCAGGCTCCAATGCCGGCCTCGCTGGCCCCAGCATCGGTCTAACCCCTCTGCAGGTTCCAATCCCGGCCACGGAGGCCTCAGTAGTGGTCTTGCCTCACAGCAAGCTCCGATGTCGGCCACTGGCCCCGGCGCCCGCCTAACCCCTCAGCAGGTTCCGAGCACTGTCTCTGTGGTTAGTATTTCAAAGGTTCCAGTTGTAATGTATCAGATCTCTGCCTCCCCCGAATATTGGCCACTGGCATTGCCACTGCCTCCACCGTTTCAAATCCTTCCCAGGCTCTTTTTCCACTCTGAATGTTTTCCAGTGTTCCTAAGCATGCGTGATGGTAGCATTCGACGTTTGGTGTAATTTCTCCAAAAAAATAAAGTTGGTAAGATCCGGTTTCTGCTTCTCCTGAATACAAGTCTCTACCACCATCGCGAAGAACTCTTTCAACACCGCATTTCTCCTTGGTCTCCGCTAAACTCTCTCCTTATATGTGATGTCTGAGATTCTTAACAATATAGAGAAATAGCAGTCCTCTTTCACGGCGAATTTTTCCATAAGTTCCAGTGTATTTAGATAAGTTTTGTCTGCATCTCCAGTGTCCTGGCATCCATAATGGCTTTCTTACCACCTCTCCGATATTTTTCTTTATCTTTTTTTGTTCTGGGCCCGGTTTCTCCAGGGGTCTGGCGTGCTACTCGCAGTTCGGCCGGGACCCAGAGTCCCGCGATCCGGGCCCCAGCTGGCGTGCCCTGTGCTCGACCCCCGCCCAGAACCCAGCGTCTTACTGGGCCTTGTTTCTCCAGGGGTCTGGCGTGCTACTCGCAGTTCTGCCTGGGGCCCAGAGTCCCGCGACCCGGGCCCCATCTGGCGTGCCCAGCCCGCGACCCCTGCCCAGAACCCAGCGTCTTACTGGGTCTGGTTTCTCCAGGGGTCTGGCGTGCTACGCGCAGTTCGGCCGGGGCCCAGAGTCCCGCGACCCGGGCCCCATTAGGCGTGCCCCGCCCGCGACCCCCGCCCAGAACCCAGCGTCTTACTGGGCCTGGTTTCTCCAGGGGTCTGGCGTGCTACGCGCAGTTCGGCCCGGGGCCCAGGGTCCAGCGACCCAGGCCCCGGCTTTTGTGCGCCGCGCGCGACCCCTGCCCAGAACCCAGCGTCTTACTGGGCCTGGTTTCTCCAGGGATCTGGCGTGCTACTCGCAGTTCTGCCTGGGGCCCAGAGTCCCGCGACCCGGGCCCCATTCCAAATGTCATTTTTTCTAATGAAAAAGTAAAAAGAACTCAGAAAATGAAAATCCTAACTATTTATCAAAAACTACAAATGCAGAATGTCATATCAAATTCCAAAAGTAAAATAAAATCTTTTGCCATAATCCTTTCTGTTCAGTAAAATTTCCTGAAAGAGTATTGTTGGATTTTGCATTTCAACTGTCTAGGTTTGTTCCATCTACTGCTTCTTGTTTTGAGTTTTAGAAAATTCTTTAACTTTTATTTATCTCAGTGTTTATATCTGTCAGAAATGAATAATAACACTTATAATATCACCATCACGATTAAATAAAATACTATACATAGAGCTCTTAATACAGTTCCTAATATTAGGTAACAATTCAATAATTAAAAACTGGGTGTAGTGGCACATGCTTGTAATTCCAGGACTTGGAAAGCTTAGACAATAGGATCACAGGTTCAAGAAGAATCTCAGCAAATAGATTCTTGTCAGCCTAGTGAGACCCTGTTTCAAAATATAAAGTTAGGGCTAAAGGTGTAGCTCAAAGGTAGAATGCCCCTGAGTTCAATCCCCACTACCACACAAAAATAAATCAATTCAAGAATTAGATAGTATTATATCCTAGATTCCAAAACTAGATGTCTTGAGGAACTATCAATAAATTACTTTTGCTCCACACTCAAGAGCAAATAGAATTGAGGACTGCCCTTTCGCTTCTGATATTTTTTAAAATGAAGAGTGTTTCCTTAACTCTATCTACATTTTTGTCTCTACCCATTATAATGAGATGACACTAGTGCAGGTCCTTCTCACTTACGACAGTTTTGGAGAAAATAATGGTGCCTTTATATTTACCTACCTGTACTTTGCTGGTGGATAGGGTAACTATATTTTAAAACATCGAACTTGGTCCACAAGCGCTTTCTTAATGTATTGCAGGAGTGGGATCCTGTCATACACTTCCCACTTCCACACAGGAGATGGTGAGGACCACTGTGTTTTCTCTGTTTCAGGAACTTCACCTGGATCTGACAGATGCTCCACTGTAGCTCCAACTGTTTTTAATTGGGATGAGTGGAAAGTAGGCAGGAGTTAAAAAGTATATTGAGAACATATGTCTAAGATTTAGATTGCTACAGTCCTTGTACTTTGGAGATTTATAAAGTGCTTGTTCAGATTCTATCATCTTGTAAGCCTTCTTAGATGGAAGCTGATAGAATTGGGAAATGGTATGGTTGGGCTGGGAAATGAGGGCTTAATTGTATCTAGAAAGTATTGTGACATAATTAGAAAGAAGTAGTTAGATTTGGCCATTCTGCAAAATGTACTTACTCTGTATTATTATTATTGCTAGTGATTCATAAAAGAAACTAGACCGGGCTATGACTTTTACATAAGTGTCTCCATATTTGGATAGGATCTTAACGGATTCCTACAAACCTCTTGTGAGCCCTCATTTATTTTAGAGTTCTTTTGTGCTTACAAAACATCCATCTGTTCTTAATCACTTCCTCAATATTCTTGACACATTTTTTTCATGTGGATTTTTCCCTCATTCACCATGTGCTAAGTAAGTATTTTGAGGACGACATTATGATGAGAAAGAATGTACTAAAAAGAAAGAGAAAACAGCATATTTCCTAGCATCAACTTGCTAGGCATTTAAAGGACTTTGAAGAAGTTGCTTGTTGTTAAAAGACTCTAAGGTTTTCTTTTTTTTATTTTTATTTTATTTTATTTTTTTTTGTGTGTGTGTGGGTCTGGTGATGGAACCCAGGGCCATTTGACCTCCAGGCTACACCCCCTGCCCTGTTTTTTATTCTTTATTTTGAAACAGGGTCTCACTGAGTTGCAAAGGGCCTCACTAAGTAGCTGAAGCTGTCCGCTAACCGTGATCCTCTGGTCTCAGCCTCCCGAATGCTGGGATTACAAGCGTGCGCCACCACGCCCGGCTGACTCTAAGATTTTCTGAGTAATGAATATTTTCTTAGAGGGCAAAGATAAAGAATTCCAAGTGCATGGTTTGCTTGTTTGATGATGGTCCTTGGTCCTTTCTGCCTGGACAAAGTATCTTTGAATCAAGACCTGCTGGTCTTGCTGGTCTTTGATACCAGCAAAGTTCTGAGGAACCTGATCATTGGAGACGGTGACTAAAATTTTTCCAATTCTTGATTTAGATATTTCTGAGTTCAAATTGTGCCTCTGTAAATTAATAATTGAGTGACCTTGAGAAAATTGTTTTGTAATAGTTGATTTTTTTCCGTTCTGAAAAATGATAATAAATACTGTTTTAACATACACATAAAATGTTCTAAGACTTAAGTTAGGAGCACAGTTATTTACTTATAAGTCATTTTTAAACTACTACATTTATTACTCAGATTTTGATTTCTTTCTATGGTCATTTTTTCCTGATACCTGAGTCTGTCTGTCTGTCTGTCTGTCTGTCTGTCTGTCTCTCTCTCTCTCTCTCTCTCTTTCTCTCTCTCTCTCTCTCATACACACACACACACACACACACACACACACACACACACACACCTTTGACACTTTGACTTTACATACATATCAAGCTTGGGATCATCTTATTTCAGGTGGTAACTCGATATTCAAATATCAAGTAGCTTCAAATCAGTAAATATTTAAAGAATGTTTGTGTTTTTAATAGTCCTAGAGCTACCAAACACTGGGTTTTTATTTCAGAATATCTGGAATAGTTTGTCAAGACATTATGTTTTCTTGGAAAGAGATAAAAGTAAACGCTATCTTAAAGAATAATCCCTTGTCTCTTTGTTGGGAGCAAATGGATAAAACCACAAGCAAAGTCAAATCAACACTTTTCTGGGATTTATTTATGCTTGAAACTTTGGATACACTAGTTATTCTGATCATTTCAAAGATTAGAGGTAAGAAATGAAATAGGATGAAGAAATGATGATAGTCAGAAAGAAGACAAAACGGTAAGATAAAAAGACTGTAACTATAAATCTGAACATCCCAAAATCAGACTTGCTCCCCAGACCTCTTTATTCCTCTAGGCCTATTGCTCCCAAATTTCTGAAAAACCTATACTTAGGGTTCCTCTAAATTCACTTATTTATAAAAGTTGCCTTATTTTCATTACAGCTCAAGTACACTCTTAGGCTACATGATGTATGTTCAGATTAGATAAAGCAAAGGGAGATGTATTTTAAGAAACCTCTAATCTAGGCACATTCTAATGCTATCAAGATAGAAGAGACAATGTCTACATGAAGGTCCTAGAAGAAGACCAGATTGCTATAAACATCTAATGATCCATGAACAAAGAACTGAGCTCAGCAGGCTGAAGTATTTCTCCCCCCTACCTTTTCAGGCCCACCCTTCACAGTTTCTTTATAAGCTTGGGAGGCTGAGACAGGAAGATTGCAGGTTTGAGACCAACCTCAGCAACTTAGGGAGACCCAGTTTCAAAATAAAAAATAAAATAGTGCTGGGAGTATTGCTTGGAGATAAAATGCCACTGGGCTCAATTTCTAGTACACACACACACACACACACACACACACACACACAGCCCAAGACTCCAAAAGCACATCTCATTTTCAGAAACCTATAATATAGGCACATTCAGAATGTTGTCTAACTAGAAGATCTACATAATAGCTTGCATTCTACTCTAAGAATGGATATCTTTGATTTTCATTTTCTAATGAACCTCTTCATTGCTACAACGGGATACATCCCTAAATTTCTTTTCTATGATGTGTCAGGAGTTTAGAAGTTCCACACATAGAAATCTCCTCTGCCCTTGAAGAAACTTCCTTGAACCCCCCTTACAGTGATAGGCATCAGCTTCCTAAGATGCAAATGGTAAAGAGTGATCATAGAATAGATGTGTGCCTTGGATTCATATGATCCCAGATTTATAAACTATCTATAAAAACTAAACTCTTATTCATTGGAAATGAAGTAGTCTACACACAAAGTTGTTACCTGAAGGGAAAATGGTAACAACCAGGGAGGGAAGAGGAGGTAGAGGAGCAGGGTATAAAAAGAGGGGAAAATAAATAACTAACTTACTGCTCATACCACATAGGACTTGGAAAAAGCAAAAGAAGCAGCTAAATCAAACACTTGGCTGCAAAGGAGAAACAGAGAGCAAACAAAAAAGAACCCAATTACTTTGTGTTTGTTTTTGTAAATGGTTTTGCTGCAAGAGGAACAAAAACTATTTTGACTTGTTTTCCTCTGCTCTCTACTGCTGAGAGCAGGCAGTACCTTATGAGTAAGTCCAAGCAACTGCTGATACTTCAGCTAATGCTAATTAACCTCCTGCTACAAATATCAACAGACTACTTCTGAGCTTTGTCTGCGCATCATTCTGCCCTTCCCCTGATGATTGGAATTGTTGTAGTCACCATTGGTAGCTATTTGTTGGGCAGAAATATATCAGCAGTTGAAAAACAAGATGACAGCCAAGGTCACATTGCTTTTTGTTTTCCCAGAGAGAAAGGAAACAAAGATTTAAAATGGCTCAAGAAAGTAAAAATGTAATTTCTATAAGAAAAGACAGATGGGGGATTCATGATTGGGGCATGGGGGTTAAGAGTTTTTCTGAAGGTATTTGGGCTTTCTCAGAATCTATCCAATATCAGGGATAGCATGAGCATTGGAATTTCAGAAATCTGGGTTATTTCAAGTGGTGTATATACGATTTTTAAAAGTATCATGGGAGTTTTCTAAATCTACAGTATTTTTGCATAAATTATCTATTTTTGTGCAGTTCAGATAAATCATAGGCTAAAGATAAAAGAAAATTTTATTCTTTCTTCCTCTTAACTAAGGTCCAAGGTTGACACAAAATCAGTATTTGAAATAGGCATATAAAGCCAAGGGTACTTGGTGGAAATGGCCCTGATATTTAAACTGCTGTATGACCTGGGTTTTTTCTTAAGCTTGCTACCTTTAATATACCCATCTATTCTCCTTTTTAATTTTAATTTATTTTCAGGGCATAGAGACTTCAGTTCAAGGTATCTAGAAATCATTTCTGTAGCCAAAAAGTAGCAGGCTTTCTATTGGGAAACATACTTTAGAACTCTGTTTGAACTAATATTTTTCAGCCCTTAATGTCTAGTAATGTTTTCCATCATCACTGGGCCCAGGAAGTCCTTTTATCTGATTAATATTTACTGGTAGAACACTAAGCCTCTTTCCAATATATATATATATAAAATATGTGACATATATCATGTTATCTTTGTGTGTGTATGTGTGTGTATGTATATGTGTGTGTTTGTGTATATGTCTATGTGTGTCTATCTGGTATTGGGGATTAAACCAGGGCCATTATACCTCTAAGCTATGCTCTACCCCTATTTTATTTTATTTATTTATTTATTGGCACTGGGGATTGACCCCAGGGATATTCTACCTTGCCCTATTTCATATTTTATTCTGAAACAAAGTCTTGTTACATTGCAGAGAATCTCACTAAGTTACCGAGGCTGGCCTCAAACCTGGGATCTTCCTGTCTCAGCCTCCCAAGTACTGGGATTATAAGCATGTGCCACCATGCCTGGTTTACCATGTTATCTTTCTGACAAATTCTCATTAGAGATTCTAGAATTCTTCCTTTCAATACTCTTTTTTTCCCTAGAGATCTAGTTTCTAGTAATGAGTATGTGCCATTTTCATTTATCACATGATTGAAAGTAATTATGAAATTCTTTGTTAAACAGTATATTAATCAGCTTTTCTTAACTGTGACAAATACCTCAGTAAAACAGCTTAAAGAAAAAATGTATTTTGGATCATAGTTATAGAGGTTTCAGTGCATGGTTTGCAGGCTCCTTTGTTCTAGGCCTGAGACAAAGCAGAACAGGATGATGGAAGGGTTCAGTGAAGGAGAGCTGCTCAGCTCATGGAAACAAGGAAGGATAGAGAAGAGAGAAAGAGAGAGAGAGGAAAGAGAGAGAGAGAGAGAGAGAGAGAGAGAGAGAGAGAGAGAGAGAAGAGAAGAGAAGAGGAGAAGAGAGAGAGAGAGAGAGAGAGAGAGAGAGAGAGAAAATAGGGACCGAGAGAGAGAGCTAGAGAGAGAAAGAGAGAGAGAGAGAGAGCAAGAGAGAAAAAGAGAAAAAATATATAGAGAGAGAGCAAGAGAGAGATTGAGAAAGAGAAAGCAAGAGATAAAAAGAGAAAAATAGAGAGCAAGAGAGAGAGAGCAAGAGAGAGAGAGCAAGAGAGAGAAAGAGAGAAAAATAGAAGAGGGGGGAGAGAGAGAGAGAGAAAGCAAAAGAGGAGAGAGAGAAGAAGAAGAAGGAGGAGGAGGAGGAGGAGGAGGAGGAGGAAGAGGAGGAGGAGGAGGAGGAGGAGGAGGAGGAGGAGGAGGAGGAGTGAGATTCAGCCCAAAGCCAAAAACTACCCTTCTAGGTCATGCCCTCAGTGATCCACTTTTTTTTAAAACTAGGACTCATGACTTCCAGTACTGCCTCCCAGGAGTTCATTTAGCAATCACTGGATTAATCCACTGGTGTGGTCCTAGCTTCATGATACAATTATTTTCCTAAAAGCACCACCTCTGAACATTGCTGCACTGGGGACCAAACCCTCAACACATGAGTATTAGGGAGGTGCTTCATTTAAAAACCATAATGAACAGCACTGACTAAAGCACATAATATGGATGGTACCATGAAGACCTAGCCTTGGTCTCAGAGTGACAGTTTTCTGCAATATATTTCATGAGTGTAGTAATGTTTCTTTTTGTTTGTTTTTTGATACTAGGAACTGAACCCAGGGGCATTGTACCAGCAAGTTATATTCCACCTCTTTTTGTTTTTCATTTTGAAACAGGATCGCATTAAGTTATTGAAGGCCTCATTTAGTTGCTGAGGCTGATATGAAATCAGATCTCTCAGCCTCCCAAGTACAAGGATTACAGACATGTACCAGGATGCCCAGCTAGAGTGTAGCAATATTAAAAGCATTGGTTTTCCAAAGTTAAGAAGTGGTTTTCTTTTTTAAGTTACCAATTATCTCTGCAAACTTGGACATCTGTGAGCTCAGTTTTATTATCTGCAAAATGTGAATAATGGCGTCCGTTCTGCCTAACATGTGAGATAGATATGAGAATATGATAATGGAAATTCATCAAAAGGCTTTATAAATTTTAAAGATCACAAAAGACACTTAGATCACTGTTATTATTTTTAATTCTATAAACCACAGTTTAAAGTGATCCAGCACCTTTTAAGCTTGTCTAAAAAAAATTAGTACCTCTTTTCTACTGGTCTTTGTCAAAAGTTCACCCCTTCTTTAAGAGCTATATTTAATGTTATCATCTAAAATATTCCCTCACTCTTTCAAGTTTACACATGTTTTTTCTCTACTGAATTTCCAGAATGCTTTTCTTTATGTTTCTGCCTTTTTCAATATTTTGTTATAACCAAATTCAAGTTCCTGCTGAGCTCATTGAAAAATTTACTTGCTTTATAGAATGAATTATTGCCCAATTTTAGAATTGGAAATAAAGTCAATTAAGATCTTTAAACTAAATCGTAATTTTGTCTTTGGCAACTCAGGAAACAGTAGTTTGTTAAAGGCTGATATGAATTCAAGGTACAAATAAACTCCTACTCATTTACTGACTATTCATTTGATTAAATATTTACTAAGTTTTTCTTATGTGAAAGGAATGTTTTAGTAACTGTTATAATATGAAATTCTCAGAAGTATCTTTATATACTAAAGAAAACTCATGATATTCTAATGGACAATAAGTAAAGATGGCATTTGACACTAGTTATGCTTGGAAATTTCCTTTTGTCTCATCTCCTGAATAATTTCCCCGGAACCAATATTCCAGAAAACACAAGGTCAAAAAGTCAGACTTGATGAAAATCTGCAGAATTGGCCCATCTCTCTCCTTTTACCCAAGAGCAGGGAATCTCATCTTATTTGTCATCATGGATAAGTGACCATAGCATGTGGTTTTGGATCTTGCCCTCACTCAGAAGTTCTGCAATTATGGACAGCAGTTAGTGTATATTTATAGACTATTTAAACTATAGCTTGTAAAGACTATCACAATTTTCTGGTGTTTTTCTATGTCTCTGATAAGCCTATAACTTGTTCCAAATGAATTTAGTGTAGCAAATAAATATGAGGTTCATTATAGAGAAACAGATTCAATTTAAAGAGGATTTTATATAGCAATATTTTACATAGTAATGCTTTCATTTAAATAGGTATTTCTAACTATTCCAAATTAAAAGAACAGAAGTTTGAACTATAAAGTGAGAACTTTAAAAAAATTGCCACTTCAAAATAGTTTATGATTTTCTTGCAAATGTACCAACAAGTACTGTGTGTATACATGTTTCTATCACTTTAAACCTCACTATGTTGTACAATTATAATACATCAATAAAAGTATATTTTAAAATAACCTAAGGAAATTTCATTTCTTGACAATGTTATTCTAGTAGCTGTTATGCTAAGAACAAAAGCCAACATTCAACGTTGTTAGATATTAGAATAAAAGCCTGGAAAACACCTGTACCCTTGATAATGAGATTAGTTTTATGAGTTGATCAACTCTAGAATTACCATACCTTCTGGACTTCTTATCTTGTGAAATAATAAATTAACTTATTATTTACCAACAAAAAGTGTAGTTTTCCATATACACAGTATAACCTATGAATAAAACATTAAATTTAATCAAGATATAAGTTTATTCTATCTCTGTTTTAAAAAAGGGTTATACAAATAAAAGACTATACTAAGATTTTTATGATCAAAATTTTAAAACTTTAATGGCATTTTTTGTGACTTCACTGGATTTGTTCTGAAGAATCACAAGGAAGTTGAATTATAGCAAAATCAAAATCAGAATCTCTGTAATTATTCCCAAAGCTTTGATAACTTGTATTGTTACATTTCTTAACATGGAGCACTAAAAGAAGCCTGGAGGCTTACTTTCTCTTCCTATGATTCCACTTTCCCAGAGTCCCTGTGGTCTGATGCTAATTATTTTTGGGGTTGTTTGTATTCTTGTGCCTATAAATGGCAAATCTTTACAGGGAGTAGATTTGCAGCAATTAAGAACTAGATTTCGAAAGCTCACGCGTTCCACGGCTGTTTGCATTTCTACCTCCCTCGGGGGCATCAACATAAGAGCATGTAATTATGGACTCCAGCTCTAGCATGGCCAATACTCTGCTTTGGAGTAAGTTCCTCTTTTTGAGGTGAATTCTGGTTTCCTGATCTGCAAAATTAAGGTGGTCATATCTATTTTCAAAATTTTGTATTAGGGCTAAATGCAATAGTAAACCTAAATGAGATAACTCAGTGTTTAGCACATGGTAGCCACTTCATTGATGGTAAGTCCTTTTTTAAATTTTTTGTTGGTTTGTTTGCTTTATCTTCTACCATTTTTCATAGAACAAAGATAAGATTCTAGCATGAGATTTAGTCCAGACAGTGAAAACCAATGTAGATCTACTGTGAAGTACAAATGGGAAAAGTTCAGGATTCTGCTCTGTACTGACTCTGCATTAAAAATGCTCTTTGCAGTCATATTAAAGAGCTCCATGTTATCTACTAAGTAATTACTTCAGGCTGCAACTAAGTTTTTTTTTAGTTTTTTATTGGTGCATTATATTCATACATCATATTGGGGTAAAAAAAACTTGTGTGAACATACATGTACACATCACCAATTTAACCCCTACCCAATTCCCACCCCATTCCCTCCCCATCCCTTCTTCCCTTGAATGGCTTAGTGGTTGACTTTGATATGTTTAAGTACATTGTGTGTTTTAGAGAATTTCCTTCTTCCCCCCTCCCATCCCCTCATCTAGGCTGTCTTGTTTGCTCCTCTATAGGATTTCCTTTTTCATCTAGAGTTCCTCCTATGACCCATTTCCCCTTAGGGTTTGAGAGCATTTTTGTAGCATAGGGACTATACTATTCCAGGAATAGTGTAATGTACAGATAAACAATGGATCCTTGTTGTCTTCATAGAAGTTAAATAAATCCACAGCTACATTTTTTTCATAACTTTAAACCTCAAACTGAGGGTTTAGTGTATGGAAGACAGACAACATAAGATGAAGAAGTAATAAGTTTTAAACAGACAAAATCTGATGTTTCTCAAAGAGACTAAGTGGATTTTCAGGTCTGTCTTGTTCACTGTGTCCCGCTCCTGTAGACTTACCAACATTTATCCTTTCTAGAATATTTCTTTCTGACCTCAGTTTTTAGGACCAGACAAACAAACTGGTGGTAAGAGATGGAATGTCAACTTTTGGACTTTCATTACCATATGATCCATCAATCTGATTTATCCTTGAATTTTCTCTATAACTATATAGGAAGACAGCTGTTAATCTTGTGTGTGTGTGAGAACTCACTATTTTCTGAGTTGGCAAGTCTGGTTATTTGAACATACTTTCTTTTGCTGTTTAGAAAACACATCTTACTGTGGTTTCTATCCCCCCCCCCTCTAGTTCTGTTCTTGAAATAATTGAATAACTGCCTGTCCTCTTCAACAGTTTTTTAGACACTTTAGTTAAAATATTTTTCCGGATCTTTATCAAGCTAATGATAAGTAAATTCTGTAAGCATTCTTAATCACACAACATCCTTTGAAGAACTTTTGCCTTCCTTCAAAGTTGTGTCTATGATGTTCATAATGCAAGTGCAATAAAGAGCCAGATATGGTGGCACATGCCAGTCATCCTAGTATTTGAGAGGTTGAGACTGGAGAGTCTTAGGTTCAAGACCAGCATCATCAAATTAATGAGACCTTGTTTCAAAAGTAAATATAAAAAACGGTCTGGGAATGTAGGTTAGAGGTAGAATGCCTCTGGGTTTAATTTCCAGTACTCCCCTCCTCCCAACAAATAGCATTCATACATAGTTCTTCATTTCACTAAGAGACAAAAAAAATCTCCTCTCATATCTCATCAAATACTTTATAGAAATCTAGATAGATCACACTACTGTATTCTCTGATTTACTAGTTTTGTAACCTTACTAAAAGTAACATTGAAAACCAAGTGAAATATAGTGAATAAGAGCTTAGATTTAAAAGCAAGTTGCTTACATTTGAATCTCAGTTTTGTAGCTTGCTATTAGAAATTGAGAAGGCCAGGTGAGGTGGCACATACATGTCATCCTATTATTTGGGAGGCTGAAACAGATCACAGGTTTGAGGCCAGGATGTGGTAACTTAATTAGACCTTGTTTCAAAATAAATAAAATAAAATAGAGTTGGGGTATAGTTTAGAGGTGAAATGCCTCTGGATTCGATCCTGGTACCCACCACAAAAATAAAAATGGAGAGAATAAGGTGAGAGAGAGAGAGAGGAGAGAGAGAGAGAGAGAGAGAGAGAGAGAGAGAGAGAGAGAGAGAGCGTGCTTGAGAAATATTCTTGATTTTCTACCTTAGTTTTCTATTTGATTAAAAAATGATCATAGGTGGTCATATTGGTATACATGGACATTAAAAGAGATGCATAAATGCAGTTCATAACTCAGAGCTTGTTTAGTAGTTATAAATTTGTTTGTTCCACAACAGTATAAATTATCAAAGAAATATAAAGTTCTTGACAAATATAATTTTCTTGACAAGAAAATGATCTGTGGAGTGGATTTTCTGTATAGTGTAGTTCTACCAAGTAGGGGAGGCTTTATTCTCAACCAGCTTGGAAGCCTCCGCTGAATACAGTAATCAGGGATCCAGTGTAAGAAACTAATCATAGGAATCAGTCTTCAGTCAGCAGTTACTGTTCATGTGGGTGGCCAGTGCACAGGTAGTAAATTCCCAATTATCAAATTTCAGCTCAGATGGAGAGCTTGGATCCATCAGATCACAAAAACCAAGGATAGCCTGTGGATGACCAATAATTCCAAGTATTTATTTCTTAATCCAAAGGCATCATTGGTCTCTGTATGGATTAACTATCTAGGGGAATTCTAACATGTAAAGTAGAGATAACTGCTAATAGCTATTCTATATTATAAAGAAGAGTTTGCTCTTAGAACTGTGTGCTTTCTGGGCATGGTGGCACATGCTTGTAATCCCAGCATTTGAGAGGCTGAGACAGGAGGATTGCTGTTTGAAGAGAGCCTTAGCACCTACTTAGGTCCTTTGCAACTCAGTGAGACCCTGTTTCAAAATAAAGAATAAAAAAATAGGGCTGGGGGTGTAGCTTGGAGGTAGAATGCCCCTGGGTTCCATCCCTAGTACGGCAAAAAAAAAAAAAAAAAAAAAAAAAAAGAAAGAAAGAAAGAAAACACTGTGCCTATTACAGGCAGAAACTTCTTGGAAGAACTGGTCCTTCTCACATGTTTAGAGTGAACTAGGCCAAGAGCCCTCAAGTAAAGAGGCCATATTATAAGACTACAGATTATCAGCTATTTATTGTAACAAGTAAAATTTAGAATTTCTTAGATTATGAATGAACTTTTGCCCCTCGTCCAAATATACATAACTTATATATTTTTCTTATTTTACTTATTTGATATTTAATGTAAAAAGCTTTCCCAAACTCTACGTTAGTATGTTCATTTTCTTAAACCACATTTATAGATAGATCTAGATATTCTAATATTTATTCTAATTATTTCATCAAATATAATTCACATTTTAAGAAAAAGATCTAGATTGAGTTTTTATAGATTAGAAGTACAAATTTCTTAATATCTATTCTTTGGAGATATTATTACATATTATCATTGCTTATGAGCTAAACTCAGCGTCTTATTGATTTTTAATGGTTTATGCCATGAGACATGTCATTGCTAATTCAAATATAATACAACTAGTTGCCTCTATTAATTTTCCTGCTTTTATTTTTTTCTTTTTATTTTATTGGTCCTATTCTTATTTAAAGAATCTTTCTTGATAATTTTTTTTGTGTGTGGTACTGGGGTTCCTGGAAACCCTTTTACCTCTGGGCTACACTCCCAGGGCCTATTTTATATTATTTTTATTTGGAAACAGGGTCTTTTAAGCCAGCAAGGCTGACTTTGAACCTTCATGATCCTCCTTTCTCTGCCTCCCAAGCACAGGGATTACAAGCGTGTGCCACCATGCCTGGCTTCTTCATAATTTTTTTTCAGATAGAGAGAACTTCCTCTTTCCTAAGCATTTTTCAGGAAATTATATAGATTTCTGTTTATAGTTACAAACCAAGAAATAAAAGACCTTGCATAAATGGAACTATTTATCTGTTTGTTTCTTTCTCATTTTTTAAGGTACCAGTGCTCTAAAATACTGAAATAAAATAGTTACACTGTTCTGGGAACATTTTGCACTCTGTAAGTTAGATAACATAAATTTGTGATGAGAAAACTTTGAACTGGAAATTCCAATTTCTCTTAAGCAACTTTCTAAAGCCTACATCAAGTACAATAAATGAATAGCAAGTCAATATCTTAAACCAAGCCATATTATTCATCCATAGGAATGTTTTTAGTAATCCAGTCTGTTCCACAAAAGAATAAAAACAAGTGAATTACCGAGTTCAATATTTCTAAGCAGGATTAAACTTTCTGAACTTTATTTCTACTTAAATGGCTTTCGTTGTGAGATATGCAAGGAAATCTCAACAGAAATTGGATAACTACTGGTTCAATCTTTCTCAGTTAAGCTGTCCAGTAGGAATAGTGAAAGGTAAACCTTCCCAACAGGACACAGAAGTCAAGCCAAAAGGGAGCAAAAGTGGAAAATTTAAGAAAGTTATACAGGTTCATTTCACTGCAGATGAGCTCATAAATTTAGGTTTAAAGCATAGATGCATTCCCAGAAATAACCCATAGATAACGAATGGTATATTTGGGTTCCCGTAATATATTACTATCAAGTAGGAAGAAACAGTACCCTTCAGTGGGTACTCAGACAAGAAGGGATCCAAAAAGAAAATCAAATTAAGGGATGGAACTGGAGAACACATTATGCTAAGTGAGATTAGTCAGTCACAAAAAGAAAAAAAAAAAAAAAGGATGCTCTCTCTAACCTGTGGAAGCTAGGAAGAAAAGAGTCATAGGAGGAACTCTAGATGAGGAAGGAGGAAGCATAGATGAGAAAATAAGGTGACCTAAAGGGAGATGGGAGGGGAGAAAGGGAAATTCCCTACTGTACATGACGTACATTCATTAACACATCAAAGTCAATCACTAAGCCAAACATAAGGAGGGAGGGGAAGGGAATGGGGTGGGAATTGGGGAAGGTCTAAATGAGTGATATGTGCATGTATAATTATACCATCTTGTATTTCATTAAGTTGTATGACTACAATGCATCAATAAATTTATTTTTATTTTTATTTATTTATTTTTGGTGGTACTGGGATTTCTGGAAAACCTTCAACCTCGGGGCTACACTCCCAGACCTATTTTATACTTTTTTATTTGGAAACAGGGTCTCTTAAGCCAGCACGGGTGGCTTCGAACCTGCGTGATCCTCCTGTCTCTGCCTCCCAAGCGCGGAGATTACAAGTGTGCGCCACCACGTCTGGCATACGTTTTTTTGTTGTTGTTGTTTTTTTTTTTTTTTTTTTTTTTTTTAAAGAAATAGCTTTGGCTTCAGATTGAGAAGCATGGTCTTGTTTGTGTTGTATAATTGGGTCTTATTTGGTTGTTTTTTTTTTTTTTTGCGGTACTGGGGATTGAACTCAGGGGCATTCTACTGCTGAGCTACACCCCAGCTTGATCCTTCCTTCCTTCCTTTCTTTCTTTCTTTCTTTCTTTCTTTCTTTCTTTCTTTCTTTCTTTCTTTCTTTCTCGTGGTACTGGGGGTGGAACCCAGAGGTTTCCTACCTCCGGGCTATACTCCCAGACATATCCCAGACTGCACCACCATGCACGGCTTATTCTTTATTTTTGAAACAGGTTCTACTGATTGCAAAGGGCCTCACTAAGTAGATGAGGCTGTCCAAGAACCATGATCCTCCTGTCTTAGCCTCCCTAATTCTGGGATTACAAGCGTGTGCCAACACACCTGACAGTTATATATTATTGTTGATAAATTTATTTAACTTTTCTGTGGCCTTCTTTTCTTATCTTTAAAAGAATACTTTGAAATATAGATCATTGTATATTGGTTAAATCTCAAAGAACATTGGTTTAAATAAAACACTTTTTAGAAAAATTTATATTCTCTAATTTGCTCTGTTTTGAAAAAGCCATCAAGAAATGGAAAAAATAAAATAGATAATCATCTTTCTCCTGCCAGTTTCCTTTTCTCCTAGACTCATGAAAACAAGTGTAAGGTTTACTCTTTTAGCTCCTTTCCACAATACTTTTTTGTCTCTTTAGAGAAATATAACTTGCTGTGTACTGTCCTGCACACCTGTAATCCCTGTACTTGGGAGGCTGAGATTAAAAGATAAACAGGTCTGAGGCTTGCCCCTGCAATTTAGCTAGACTCTCAGCAATTTAGCAGGACCCTCTTTCAAAATAATAGATAAGAAAGGCTGAATAACCTTTTGGTATCCCTATTTCTTTCTAGCTTCCACATATGAGGGAAAACATTTGACATTTCACTTTTTGTGACCTAAATAATCTTACTTATTATAATATTCTCCAGTTTCAATCATTTCCTTATAAATAACATAATTCTGTTCTTTTTTATGGCTGAGTAAAATTACATTGTGTGTATATCCTATAATTTTGTAATTCATTCATCTGTTGATGAACCCCTGGCTGGTTTCATAGTATGGCAATTATGAATTGTGCTGCCATAAACACAGATATGCATTCTTTACTATTGTAGTTTTTCTTCAATTCTTAGCTGAGTCATATGGCAGGTTCATTCCTACTCGTTTTAGGACCCTCCACACTCTTTTCCAAAGTGATTAAACTAATTTTTAGTTCTACCAACAATGTATCAGAGTACCAACTTCTACCCATCCCAGAGTTTCTGCTTCTTTACATCTCTGCCAACAATTGTTAATATTTGTGGTTTTCATGATTGCTATTCTAATTCAGGTTAGGTAAAATATCAGAATAGTTTCATATCTCTCTGATTGCTAATGACGATGAACATTTTTTCATGTATTTATTGGCCATTTGTACTCTGACAAAGGAAGAGAAACCTTTGTGGAGTAAAAGAGGGGACCTGACTGAGGGAGATGGGAGAGGGGAGAAAGACTTGAAGATAGAAATAATTCAATGGACATGATGTACATACACAAATGTATTAATACCAATCACAGTGTCATTCATGCGGAGGTGGAGAGGGGGAGGGAATGGGGTGGGAACTGGGTGAAGGCTCACCAATGTTCATGTGTATGACTGTCACTCTCAACTTCAACATGATGTATGATTACAATGCACCAATAACAAAACCTGGGGATATAGTTCAGAGGTAGAATTCACCTGGGTTTGATCCTCATTACCAAATAATAAAAAAGAAATATAACAAAAATATAATGAATTAATTCCCACAGATGAAGGATTTAGAAAGATGGTAATTTAAAATATCAATAATAGAAACAAAAATTTAAGTTAAATGTGTATTTTATTTGGATATATAGATAAAATCTGAAAACTTTGGTATGAATTTTCTTCTGATATCATGTTTTACATCTCTGGCAATATCTGACAGTAGCATGTTTGAAAGAAACAAAACTTTTTCTATAAATGTCTGAATGATTATGTTTGAGTATACAGACTAGAGAACAAAGATAAATATTTAGAAAGAAATCAGTGTTCTAAAACTGTAAAGTATAAAAGTATAAGCAAAGATATTCATGCTTATTATAGAACATAGCAATTTCAGTGGGATATGTGAAATATTATGACCCAAATAATTCAAAATAGTTAATAAACTCAAATTGTTTATCAAGCGTATTGACTAAAGCTGGGCATGGTGACACACACCTATAGTCCTAGTATTTTTGAGGCTGAGATAGGAAGATTGAAGATTTGAAGCCAACCTGAGAGAGTTAGTGAGGCTCTTAACAACTTAGTGATACCCTATTTCCAAATAAAAATTAGAATAGAGCTAAAGATGTAGTTCAGAGGTAGAATGCCCCTGGGTTCCATCCCCAGCATCACAAATTAATTAAGTAATTAAAGAGTAATATATGAAGTCATCCGTATTTAAATAATTTTATTTAATGGTTATGCTTAAAAATATAAGCCAACTATATACTAGACATTGTAAAAAGGTGAATGAAATATTTCAAAGTACCTAAACAGCTTACCTTTGGGTACAACATAAACATATTCATACTGAACTTTCAAGTCTAATAAGATTTTCTTTGTGAACAATAGAGAAAAAAGAAATGGGTGCCAAAACACTAGCAGCAATTCACCTTACCACAATTAGAGTACACTGAGAACCGATTCACTAGGCATATCCATCTCTTCTTTTTACTAACAATCAGCTCTTTTTTTTTCATGAAATGAGTTACTGTTGTGTCACAATACAACTGTTGATTTAGCTTAATTTTAAAATGGGCAAATAAGGATACTTTTCTGTTTCTCTTTCATAACCCAGAGGAAGTGGTTTTGCTTTGAAGATAGTTTCCTTCCACCTGAAATCAATGCAGTTGTTAAGGCTTCCATTCACTAATTTGTACCCCCTGACTCTCCAATATAAAGTACCTGTCAGTAGTTGCCAAGCAACTGTGACAATTGCATGGCTCATATACACCAGCATTCATTGCCATTATGCTGTATTGTACAGTATGTGTGTGCATGTGCTTAAATAATGATACGAATGTAGATCAGAATGAGACTCAGGAGAGACAAATGGACCCTTTACTAAGCGTCTGTCACTGATGTTAGGCAATTTACAAGTCTTTATATATTCATTCTTTACAAGTAAAGATCTCCCAAAATTTACTTTATTACAAAATTTAGAAAAATGTTCTTTATTTCCATATTCAATTTAATGGGTTTATGTATACATACATTTGAAGGAATTGGAAGAGAAAATATTTTGAGGGGAGTGAACAAGGAGGTGGGTATTCTGGGAGAGAGGGGTCAGGTTATAAGCACACAGATAAGGATATGTAAATTCTCTCATTCCAACACTCATTTTAAGTTCCCTCATTTGCTCTTTAGTAGACATATTCATTATAAGTTTTGGAAGAAAATAGTTACCAGGTGAAGGTCCTGAATGTCTCTCCGTCTAGGATGAACAGTGGGCCAAATTTCATTGGTCTATGGGCCATTTCTAAAAAAAGAACATTTTAAAGAGAAAAAAGATGCATGAGAAATAACATGTTTTTGTTTATGATGATAGTTTTTGAGTAAAGTGTAGATAAAACTGTACCTATTTTATTTTCTTACATAAAGCTGTAAAGTTACTAAGAGGACTTTTCTCCTGAGAATGGTACCAAACTACTTAGCCATTTATGCTAAAACCTGTGACAGTGTATGACCACTTCTGTTTTTAGTCTTTTTAATAATCATTACCCTGTGGCTAAAAAATAAATAAACTATTCTAAAATATTATTAATTTAACCAGTATTCATAAGTATTTATTTATATATGTATCTATAATCTAATTAAAATATTATATATATTCTGATTAAAATAAATTTTGTTTGCTTTACATATATATACATATATAAAACACACATAAAATGCACGTATAATACATTAATATGCATATAAAACATATAAAACACAAAATTTATTTTTATTCATTTATTTTATACACATATAATTTACATTATTTATTTTGTAATAAATTAATATTTATTAAAATTCTCACATAAGTCATTTAAAATACATATGAATATATTTATTTATTCATTTGAATAAAATAACTTGTTGAAAAATGTCATTTACATAACAGAAAGGTATAGATGATAAGAGGACAATCCCAAAAAGGGCATAAAAGAGATGAAATGTTGACACATTATTATACTAGATGATCTCTATAGTTCTTTAAAACTCTAAAATTCTGTAATTCTCTGAATGGAATATACATATCACCTAAACTAGTCCTTTAAAACCCACTCATCATTAGAAATTATACTGTCACAGAAAACTTAAGAGGGATTATGACAAGTTTTCTGAAACTTAGTACTTATGATATGCATTCTGTGCACTTCAAGATACATTCCATAAAAGGGTGTACACAGCCCATTTATGTCAGCTTGAATGTTTAAGTAATTGACAGATGTCTAAGAATGTACAAGCAAATTAACACATTGTCTTTACTTCAGTTTATGGAAGGAAAATATGAATCATTTAATAGATATTTTGTCTTAAATTCAGTGAATATAGAATAAGGCAATAATACTTATTAACTTATGTTCAGAAGAATTTTAACATTTATTTATGGACTTCTATATATTTTCACAAGTCAGACATTACTTGAAATCTCCTGTATGCAAAATGTTGCCTTCTAAGCCTCTGTATTTTTTGACAATTTAGTTTGTTTAACCATCATATTAAACTCCACAAGAAACCAAACTCATTATAAAAATACAGTGAACTAGAAAACAGTAAATGAATACTTTAATAACCATTCATTTAATTTTCCATCTGTTTTCAAAGGTTGTAAGTGTATTTTCTTGCTATCACATATTAAAGTTTAGTGCCTGAAAAAAAACCAATATGCAGTTGTTTAAAATGTCTTCAAACATTGTTTTCTGTTTACTAATGCAAGATTCTATGTTGTTTGTGAAAATCAAGATTTAAGCAATTAAGTAGAGCTACTTTTAAATAGACATTGATAGCCGGATATGATGGTGCATACTTGTAATCCCAGCATTTGGGAGGCTGAGATAGGAGGATCGGATTGTGGTTCAAGGACAGCCTTAGCTACTACTTAGTGAGGCCCTTTGCAACTCAGTGAAACCCTGCTTCAAAATAAAGAATAAAAAATAGGGCTGGGGGTATAGCTCAGAGGTAGGATGTCCCCAGTTTCCATCCCCAGTATTGCAAAAATAAAAAATAAAAAATAAAAAAATTAAATAGACACTGATAGGCTTAAAAATCACAATGGCTCTCCAAAATATGACAATTTTAAGGGGCTTGTATTCACCGATCAGTAGTTGAAAATAAAAGATGAGACTACAGGGATGGAAATAATGTATCTCAAAATAAACTTAAAAAATATCCTTCTCAAGTTCTGAAACAATTAAGAAAGATATAGGAATTAGTCATATAAAAATCACAACTTGGCTTCATTGCCTGTAGTGCATAGTTAGACTGTGTGGCTTGAGATGCACTGAATGAAGGTTGAAGAGGCACAGAGAAGCCAAGAGTGTTCAAGTGTTCGTATAGTGACCTGCCCTCTATTTTAACTAAATCAACCATATACAAGGAACATATATTACATAGTGCTTCCCTTTGATGAAATTCATTCAAAGATCACTCTTACTTTATCATCAAAACAACTCATAAAAACAGCCAGATTAATGGTATTACCCAAATATAACAGCAATAAAAACCAAAGCATAGACTTTGGGTAAGTAGCTCTTTAGAAGTAGATGCAGGAGTAGAGGTTGGAATTTGGCATAATGGAGGGCTACATCTTCATCCTGATATAGTGACAAAATAGTGGTATGGCGTGTGTCAGTTTCTGTTGCCTCTCTACATCTATCTCCTATTTTTCTAAATGGACTAGAATTACATTCGGCTCTAGGTTATTGAGATAATTAAATTGAATTAGGTAATATTTGTAAAAACACTGGGCATGTGGTCCATTATTGAACAAATGATAGTTTCTCTTTCTTCTTCCTGTCTTTATTCCAGTTCTTTTCCATTATTCTACAAAGTCTGTATCAAAGCTATATTGAACTTGAAAAAGATTAGAAAAGTAGTATGTCATAGATTTGGTTAAAGGAAAATCTAAATATTGAGTTGGGCAGATGACTTGGTTTTCTAATTAAACGCTATCAGGCATGATATGTTATAACATAGCTTTATAGAAATGTCTTCTAGTTCTGCCCTGAAACACTTGATGCCTCAGTTGCCTATTACAACATTTGTTTTGCTTCTGCAAGTGTCATGATTCATAAATACAATGCAATCTCTGAATCTTTATAGAACTCTGTGAGAGAAATACCAGGACATACTTTTATTCATTAAATAATACCAACTTTCAGTAGTAATTTTTCCCTTCCTTGAAAACACTAAATGTGTTGGACTGAAAATAAACAACAAATAGGATATTTTAAACCCATGTTTTTTCTAGCTTGCAGATGATTATTTTGTTCAACTAACTATTAGTATTACTATGCTCTTGGGGCAGTAGTTTAAATTAAATACTTCTGCAAAAATTTAATCATAATCCTCCCATATTTATACTGTATAAACTACAAGAGTAGCCATAATTTTACTATTTGATTCCGATTTCAGTCAGCATTCTCACTACTAAAATGCAAAAGATCTTACCACACATCTTAGCTATGGAAGATTTATTAGCTCAAAGTTTCTTACACATTCCAGGTTCAGTCCATGTGAAGCTAAGGTCTACAGCTCAGGGCATGGTGGTAGGAAGTGGAAAGAGGAAAGGAGTAAGGCTCTGCTCTCACATCATGGAGGCCAAAAGCAAGAGAACCTTCAAGCAAGAGGATTCAAAGACACAGACATAATCCCTAAGGCCACATCCCCAGGGACCCACTTTCTCTAGCTACATCCTACAGCCTAGGTTACCACTCAGATAAATCCATTATAATGGATTCATATGATAATTATAGCCTTCATCACTCAACTAATCAACTCTAAATAACAATAAATTCTCTTTAGGGGATATTCTATATCTAACTATCCCAAGCCTTATAGAAATTAATCACAGTATATAAATAGATAAGCCAATACTTCAACATTCACTCAGTACTATAAAGAAACATGCTTCAATGACTTAATTAAAGAAAGAATGACAGATTTTCTACATGGATAATATGTATGTCTCATTAGGACAACAGTTAGAAGCAAGATGATTTTTCTTGAGTCTTAAGCTATTCAATTAAATCATTTAGCATTTTCTCAATGTAAATTTCCCCTCTGTTCTAGACATAGAGGATTATATCTTGACTTAATAAAAAGTAGAAGAAAAAAAGAAAAAAATAGCCTCTTATGGGACAGGACTATTGGTCTCATAGAGATGACAGATTAAAAAATGTGTTTTAATATATTGTTGGTAATGGATAATTTTTAATAAAGTATTAACTTTGGGAAAGCATTGATATTGGCTTAAAAGACACATTTCCTGTTTCTAGGCTAAAGGGTTTACATATAATAAAAAGTGAAATGATAATCTTTGAGATACTTTGTCCACAATCAGAAATGGAATGATCAGTGTTAATACAGTGGAAGAATAACAACTTTAAGGATTATCATCTTTATTTTTTTTCAGTAATTTCTCAACATTGACCTAAATCAGCAGGCTTTATTCACAAAATTATCAGACGCGATGTCATTTATACAGTTTCTCAGCATGTTACCAATGTCTATTGACTTTCCTTACTTGGTACTCATCTTAACAATTTGTAATTTACTTTAAAAATGTTATTGTTGTCTCCTAGAATACTATGCTTGATTACTTTTCCACAATCTTTTTAGAAAATTAGTTCCATTTTGATACCTTGCTCTTCTTGTGAGTGTTAAATAAGAGATAATTGGCTCTAAAATTGTGGATTTAATGTTTTAGCTTTGTCCTGAGCTCTCAAGAATCTCAGGGAAGACTTAGAAGATATTTATTGATCTTGATACTCTGTCATGCATTACTCAGAAAAATATAAGACATATTAGGGAACATTGATGATCCCATGCAGAAGTTTATAATCCAAATATATGTTAAAGCTCAATAAGGATTGATGAAGTAGGAGAGATGTCAGGGATAAAAGGTTATTAGCTATATCTACTAACAACACATCCGACATCAGATACATGGGATTATTAACACACAATCAATTTCGTTAACTTCAGACACCAAACTGGGTGTCCAAAAATTTAATTGAATTCAGTCACTAACTACCCAGAATTAGCTTCAGACTTTACAGTGTGGGATGCTACTCCACTAAACTACCCCCACTTCCCATGCCTATTAAGATTCCTGGGCTCATAGACTGGCTCACTGGCTATAAATTTGGGGTGCTTGCCAATTTTTCCTCAGGAATTATTAGAGTGATCTGAAGAACTTAGAGAAAATAGTGTCCTTTCTATTATCAATTTATTGTAAGTGATATTATAAAATAGGTAAAGGAACAGTCACATGAAGAGGTTCACAAGGTAAGGTCTGGAAGGATTTTGAGTACAGGAGTTCCTATCTCTGAGTAGTTATAGAGCAGTATCTTCTAAGCATGTGGGTGCATTCACCACCCCAGAAGTTATATGAACCCTATAGTTCAGAGGTCTTAATAAATGTGTTATTACATAAACATGAGTGACTAAGTCTGGCTATATAGTGATTGTGACATTGTGATTTATAATAAGAAATATATATATTTGAACCTCATACCAGATTTCCTGACATACAGCTCCTAAAACCTCTGAAATTTCCAAAGCCATTGTCTTTCTGTATGTTAACAACTGAATGCTGAGAATTCTTGGATAGCTTCAAGATTAGATAATGATTGTCAGAGGAAAACCACCCATGTGATTAGAGTGTTCAGACTTTAAGTTCTACCCACTCAAACTCTCAATGCCCACTGCTGACCTCCAGGGATGGGAGAAGGGCTGAAGGTTGAGTTACTCATCAATGGCCAGTCATTTCATCAGTCATGCCTACATAGTGAAGCCTCCAAAAAATCCTCCAATGACAAGGTTTAGAGAGTTTCAAGATCACTGACTATGTAGAGGTGCCTGGAAAAAGGCTTGACAAGAAGGGAATGAGCTCTGTCCCCATTCTTCTATATTTTCTCTGAGTATCTTTTTTTTTTTTTTTTTTTTGGTGGTACTGGGGTTCCTGGAAGCTCTTCTATCTCCGGGCTACACTCCCAGACCTATTTTTACATTTTTATTTGGAAACAGGGTCTCCTAAACGTGCGCGGCTGGCTTCAAACCTGCGTGATCCTCCTGTCTCTGCCTCCCAAGCGAGGGGATTACAAGCGTGCGCCACCACGCCCGGCATGAGTATCTTTTTTTTTTTTTTTCTTGGTGGTACTGGGGTTCCTAGAAACCATTCTATCTCCGGGCTATACTCCCAGACCTATTTTATATTTTTATTTGGAAACAGGGTCTCTTAAGCCAGCGCGGCTGGCTTCGAACCTGCGCAATCCTTCTGTCTTTGCCTCCCAAGTGCAGGGATTACAAGTGTGCGTCACCACACCCAGCTCCCTGAGTATCTTTAATTATATTGTTTAATAGTGAATAAAGCGTTATGCTGACTTACAATAAATCCACAAGCTATACCACTTTTATTCTTTTATCGGTTAATAGTCACTGAGTACTTGTGGGTCACTTGGAGACATAAACCTGGCAATTACAAGTTCTTTATTTTATTTCAGTTTCTAATATCTCTTATAGTGAAGTCACTCATTATACTTCACACAATGATTATATACACATAAAAGATATATATTATATGAAATGGCAAAGAGTCACTGTAGGTGGTCAGATAAGAGCCAAAGCAAGGATGAGGGCCCAACTGATAGCAGTTTTATAGTGTTAGGATGAAGTGTCAGCTTGAGGTGGTCAATGCCTTTTCCTCAAGGGTAGGAAAAACTCTGCTGACCTAAAGTATTGGGATAATCAGAGATTTGTGTGGCAAATTTTTGGGGCAAAGCTGGTGACAAGGCACCAGATGAGAGGGTCAGTTTACTGCATGTCCAGTGTTGGGATACTCCTCCTTTATGGGTCTCAAGTGAGGGGCTTGCTTCATTCAGTGATTTGGTATGTTTGAATAGCTCATGGGCAGAGTTTTTCTGATATGGATTTGATATACCTATCCATCTATGTCTTTCTGATTTGATAAAACAGTGGCCATTTTTTATTATGACAATTAATCTATTTATCAGTTTGTGCCTTATGGGAGTACCATGCAGATAGTAGTTATTTACTAGTAAAAACAAGTTGTAATCATTCTCCCATAGCACTTGTACTCAAAATGGAGCAACTCATGCCAAAATACTGCTTTATGAAATGGAGTCAGGCACAGCCCAAAAACTACTATTTTATACATCATTGAGTAACTCAGAGCCAGGCAGAATCTATTCTCCACTGCTACTATAACAAATTAACCAAGCCCAAGTAGGAGATCAGGGAAACTTCTGATTAATAGCCAATTTGTCAGGAGCACAGGTGACACAACCTGGGGCATGCGATTAGCCTCTAAAGTTGCAACTGTTTTGTAGTACTGAGACCTTAACCTGTGACATTTGATGTTAACATTTGATGTAAGATGGAGTAAGAATTGAGTTAAACTATAGGGTACCCATCTGGTATCCATTAGAGAATTGTTTGTATGTAGGGAATTGCATCTGCTGTTCTGTAGTGTTCTATAGTGTTTTGGTGTTTGTGAGGAGGAAAAATTGTTTGGTGTTTCTTATCTCCAACAGTGGCTAATTCAGCCTCCAGTCTTACTCCCTTAACTCTAGTTTATCAAAGAATATGTCAGATTATTTTCCCCCATCTAAAAATAAGCTACATGCCATATAACTCTCTATCTTCTACTAGTAGAGAAAGGTTTCTTCTATCTTTACAGGTTTGAAGTAATGTTAATGAGAAGCACTAATTCTGAACAATTATGCACTCTTCCAAATTTATTATTTTATGCTTGAAGGAGAAGTTAAAAAATCCATTTTTTGCATTAGTTCTACATACTATTTTCCTCTTGAGAGATATGTGGTAAAATTTCTACCTGTCCAAATATGACAGGAAAGAGAAAACTTGCACAAGCAAATAAAAACAAATATAGAGATTCTAAACATAACATTCCTGCAGATGCTCTTATTAAATATTTTTTCCTCTATATCTGTTGCTAGTCTCTGAATATATATTCATATATATATATTTCTCTGAATATATATATATATATATATATATATATATATATATATATATATATATTCAGAATGTATATATATAGTACTGGGATTCCAGGAAACCCTTCTACCTCCTGGTTTCATTCCCAGACACCTATTTTTTATATTTTTATTTGGAAACAGGGTCTCTTAAGCCAGCACAGCTGGCTTTGAACCTGTGTGATCCTCCTGTCTCTGCCTCCCAAGCATGGAGATTCCAAGCGTGTGTCACCACGCTCAGCCAGATCTGAATATTTAAAGTTAATTTCAGTGAGAACCAAAAAGCTTTATAAGCCTACAAAATGTTGTATTTTTATCTAGTTGATATCTTCTAAAATTGTAGCTTGGTTATGTTATAACAATTAGCTTCATTGGTAGGATATATCTGATGAAATTCCCTTATATTTATATTCAACTATTTTACTTTTATATTTATCTTCTATACAGTTGGTTAATTTGGATTAATTCTTTTTAAACATAGAAAAAACTCCCACCTGTATTTGAATAAAAAATCTAGTTATGAACTCCTTAGATCCTTTAGGTGGCTAAAGTTTTCAGTTCTTAATAATGTAGACAAACATTTAGCAAGGCTTTATCAGTTTTTCTTTTATCCAATTTGTAATTACTAAACACCTATTTTGAACCAATTGGAGTAATATGGGGAAGCCAGAGCATAATAAAATTATTACTACATAGTAGAAGTCTCTATGACTAATGCTAGATTCCTAGTACTTGGAAGAGTGGAAGTTCTGTAATATATGCCCAATATTTCTCTCAAGAATGCATATATGAATGTTTTTGAGGTGCCTTGTGACTTTTTCCTAGCTCTCTCTATTCTGTTTTATTTTACTCGTGAATCTTGGACTTGATACCCTGATCTCTCATGCACCATTCCAAAGATAAAACAAGAAAAGAATTATTAAATTGAGGAAATGTTGCTGAGGTGTAGATTTCACAGTCTCAGTTCTAGTACCAAATGTTCTTTCCTCTTCCCCATGACACTATCAAGGCACCTTGAAGTCTTGGAGCCTTTTTACTCTGCTTATGTAAAATAAACTTACAAAACATTATTAGGTCACATTACTGCAAACAGGCTCAATAAGATTTAGGTAAGCACTATATAAAGTAGAAATGGATACAATTGAAGTGTGCCACTTAGACCAATGTCACTGGTTCTGTGGTTTCTGATTAAACTTTGATGATTCATGAAAGAATTAACTGCTAGAATATTTATTCACTTTTGCAGACAGGCAACTAGGGCATTTCACATTCTACTACTAGTAAATTACATTCTATACAGATAAGGTTGGTGCAAAGAATTTAGGCTTGCTGAAGTGTGGTGTTATATAAAGTAAAATTGCATTAATACAATTATTCTATGCTTTAATCTTCAAAAGCAGCTCCTAGGAGAACTGCTTTGTATTATGCAATTGGAAGAAAATTGGGCCATGATAGCTCATCATAACCACAAAAGAAATCTGCATGTAATAAAATAAAAATGCATTCAGCGTGCAAACTAAAGGAAGTGGCTTCCTTTAACAGTATGACTCACATTACGTGAAATTTTATATAGATTATATTGGTAACAATAAGAACTTCAAAGCCTCTTTTCATATTCCTATAGATTCTTGAAAAGAAATACTCTAAATGGTGAGATTAATTCATACCAAATAATAAAATATTTTTGTAAATTTATTACTAAAACCATAATTCTATCTTTTCTCCAGTGTATGAGTTTGGTCCCTCTTTCAAAGATAAGTTGACTAAAATGTGTGGGTTTGTTTCTGTATCTTCTATTCTGTTCCACTGGTCAGTCTGCCTGTTGTTGTGCCAATTCCATGCTGTTTTTAATACTATTGCTCTATAGAATAATTTGAAGTCTGGGATTGTGATGCCTCCTGCCTGGTTCTTATTGCTGAGTTTTGCTTTGCTTATTATCGGTCTTTTTTTTTCTCCATATAAAATTTATGACTGATTTTTCTAGGTCTATGAAGAATGTTGTTGATATTTTAATAGGAATCACACTGAATCTATAGATATACTTTTGGCAGAATGGCCATTTTGATGATATTATTCTGCCTATCCTTGAGCATGGAAGATCTTTCCATCTTCCAAGGTTGTCTTCAATTTCTTTTATTAATATTTTATAGTTTTATTTGTAGAGGTCTTTTACATCTTTTGTTAGGTTTATTCGTAAGTATCTTATTGGTTTTGAGGTTATAGTGAATAGATTTGTTTCTTTATTTCTTTCATTTTGGATTCATTGTTGGCATAAAGAAAAGCCACTGATATCTTTAGATTGCTTTTGTATCCTGCAACTTTGCTGAATTGGTTAATGAGGTTTAGTAGTCTTTTGGTTGAGTTCTTTGGATCTTGTAGTAAAGAATCCTGTCATCAGTGAATAAAGATAGTTTTAATTCCTCTCTTCCTATTTTAATTCCTTTGATTTCTTTCTCATGTCTTATTGCTGTGGCAAGAGTCTCAAGGACTATATTAATATCAAAAAGGAGCAGTGATAGTGGACATCCTTGTATTGTTTCTGATATTAGAGAAAATTCTTAGAGATTTTTCACTTTCTATATGATGTCAGCTTTGGGTTTATTGTATATTGTCTTAATAACATTGAAATATGTTCCTTCTATTCCAATTTTATGCAGTATTTTTTAACATGAATTGGTGTTGCATTTTGTCAAATGCTTTTTAAGCATCTATTCGTATGATCATGTGGTTTTTGTTCTCAGATCTATTTATGTGGTGAATAATGTGTATTGATTTGTATATACTTAACCAGCTTTGCTTTTCTGGGATGAAACCAATTTGGTCATTGTGTACAATTCTTTTGATATGGTTTTGAATGTGTGTAGCTAATATTTTGTTTAGAATTTTTGCATCTATGTTCATCAAAAATGTTGGTTTGTAATTTTCCTTTCTTGAGGTATTTTTATTTGGTTTGGGAATTAATGTGATATTTGGTTTGGGAATTAATGTGTAATTTGGGAGAACTCCATCTCTTTTGATTTCCCAGAACAAGTTGTGAAGTATGGAGATGAGCTCTTCACTGAAGGCTTTGTAGAATTCAGCTAAAAACTCCTTAGGAACTTGGCTTTTCTTTGACGGCAGAATTTTTATTGCTGCTTATATTTCTTTGCTTGCTATTGCTTGGTTTAGACTTGCTATATCCTCTTGGTTCAGTTTAGGTAAGTTATATGTGCTTTGAAATCTATTGATTTCTTCCATGTTTTCCAGTCTATTGGAGTATAAATTTTTTAAATAGTTTCTGATAATCCTTTGAATTTCCCTACTGTCTGTGGTGAATTCTCCTTTTTCATTTCTAATTTTAATAATTTGAGTTGATTCCCTCTTTCTTTTGGTTAGGTTGGCCAGGGGTTTGTCTATTTTATTAATCTTTTCAAAGAACCAGCCTTTTGTTTTGTTGATTCTTTGAATTTTTGGTTCTCTATTTCATTTATTTCTACTCTGATTTTAATAATTTCCTGCCTTATGCTACCTTTGGGATTGGACTGTTACAGTCTTTCTAGGTCCTTGAAATTTGTCATTAGGTTGTTTACTTTTAACAAATGGTGCTGGGAGAATTGGTTATCCATTTGTAGAAAGATGGAACTAAATCCTTATCTCTCACCATGTACAGGAATCAACTCGAGATGCATCAAAGACTTAGAAATTAGACTAGAGACTGTGAAGTTTTTAGAGGAGGGCATAGGCTCAGCACTCCAATATAGAGACACAGGCAGTAACTTTTTCAACAAGACCTCCAAAGCACAGAAAATTAAAGCAAGGCTTAACAAGTGGAATGGTATCAAACTAAAAGTTTCTGCTCAACAACAACAATAACAAAAAAATCAAGAACCTAAAAAGAAAATCTATACAATGGGAGAAGATCTTTACCAGCCAGCACTCTGATAGAGGGCTAATATCCAGAATATACAAAGAGTTCAAAAGAATCTACACTAGCAAAACAAATAACCCAATCAAGAAATGGGCAACTGAATTGAATAAATGCTTCACATAAGAAGAGATACAAATGGCCAATAGATTCATAAAAAGATATTCTACATCATTAGCCATCAGGGAGATGCAAATCAAAACTATGCTAAGATTCCATATAACCCCAATTCGAGTGGCAAGCATAAATAAGTCAAATAATAACAAATGTTGATGATAATGTGGGGAAAGAGGAACTCTTTTACACTATTGGTGGGAATGCAAACTAGTTTAGCCACTATAGAGATTAGTGTGGAGATTCCTTAGAAAACTGGGAATGGATCCACCATATGCTCAGGCTATACAACTCCTGGGTATCTATTCAAAGAGGTTGAAATCAGAGAACTACAGTAACATATGCATACCCATGTTCATAGCAGCACAATTTGTAATAGCCAAAATATGGAACCAACCTAGGTTTCCATCAACAGATGAATGGATTGCAAAATTATGGGAAATACACACAATAGAATTCTACTCAGCTATAAAGAAGAACAAAATCATGTCATTTGCAAGAAGATGGAAAGACCTGGAGAACATTATGTTAAGTGTGATCAGCCAGGTACAGAAAGAGAAGGGACATAATGTTCTCTCTAATATGCCCAAATTAGGGAGTATTAGGAATACCAGAGGGACTCCAAATAAAGGAGAGGAAACCTCAGCAAAGTTATAATGAAAGCATAGGAGAGAAATAAGGCTGAGGTCAATTAATGGAGGAGCTACATCAAATATGTCTAAAAGTATGAATGTAGCATGGTCAGCCTGGACACTCATTGTTGGGAATGGGGAAAGGGGAAGTGGTTGTGGGGATAGAAGGCACCTACCACAGTCTGAATGTATGTCATTTTTAGTATGTTCCACATAAAAATAAAAAAAATATTTAAAAAATAAAAAAAATTAAAAAACAAATCTTCAGACACAGTTCTCGTTGAAATCTTTCACCATGCAGTCCTAATGTTAGTTTCTCTCCTACCTGCCTTTTCTCATCATCGAATTTTTACCCACTTCCACCATTAGCTATATCATTATGCTGATACAAGAGAAATCACAGTTCAATGTATATCTGATACAGAGTATAATGGGTTGAAAGCTGAGGATGCAGACTTGAACAAGTTGTAATCTCCATCCTCTTAGTGCATTGGGGCTAATAGGCATATGAAGTATTTTTGCAGTTGTTTGGAGAGGTACTAACATGCTAAATAGAAATTGGCTTAAAATGCTAATAGCGCAAAGAAACTAAGATGACGTGTTCTGTGGTTATAGAAAATCCTTTAGAAAGAAAAAAGTACTAAGTTTTTCTTTAAGGTTTCCTAGAATTTCTCCAAGTTAGAGATTGAGATTGGCTTTCTATGAAAAAAGACCAGCCCATGCAAAGGCACAGAGAGGTAGAGTGCAAGGACATGACACATAGGAAAATAGACATTCTGGCTAAATAAATCAAACTGTTCATTGGAGAAGAGTGAACATGTCTCTTAAAAAAGAGGGTCACACCATGTTGAAAAAGTTTTTATGCCCTGCGATAGAATTTGGTGAATCTCTGGGGATACTTTTAATAGCAAATTTTTATCTGACTTATAAAAAGTAATAGTAATAAGAATTAAAAATTTATTACATAAAACTTATTTTTCTTCCTTTCTCTGACAAGTGTGGTGACTATGTGAAATGTGATTAAGAGGCTACTTTTTCTTCTAGATTGGCCTTATGTTCAGTGTCTATATATTTATATTTACTATCCTTTTACTTATTTTGTTTTTTGTAATATTTTACACAGCCATCTTTGCTAATTCACAATCTCAATTTCTATTTAAAAAGAGGCTTGATACAAATATATACACAAATAGAATATATATTATAGTAATAAGATGATATTATGGACTAAATCATTTTACACAAAGAAAGACAAAGTTACATCAAATAGACTTCATCTATATTTTTGGTTTGTGTCTCAAAAGTTTAAATGATTTGCTAAACAAAATGGGAAAATAAGTTCAGAGGAACTTCTTGTTTCTATGAGAGACATATTTGCCAAGAAATCTACTTTTTATGTTTCACAAGAAGACACATATACATGTTGAGCATTATTGTTCTATTCTAAAATCTTTATATCATAAGTAGTATTATAAAAAGTTTTACACACACACACACACACACACACACACACACACACACACATACACAGTCTCTTAGAAGAAATGGCATAAAAATCACCCTATACTGTGATTTGCATTTTGGCTGCAATCTGTCAGATATTTACATGAACAATGAGTGATCTTACTTAAAAATATATTGTCATTTTAGAAGCCTATTCTTTAGTATAAACTTTATTCATACTTCGATGAGTATTTGAAACATTTAATTTCTCAAAATTAATTAGGATATAATGGAATATATAAATAAGTAGAAAATTATGTTAACTCTCTTGTCTCATAAAAGCTATAGCTTTCTTGGTCTTAAGCCAATTTGCATATTTAGAGGAAATTTACTTTCAGACTTCAAAGAGATTTATTCAAAATCCACATGAATTCTTAGCATATGACTTGAAAAAGCTGGCTATTTATGAATATTCCCCCTCATACTGACCAAACAAATGTGTTTATCATGCTAATCAGCTATTTTAATGTGCATTCATCATTATTGGTCTTTGCTATAAACTCACTTTATAGTTTTCTGTATATGTGATGTTTCTTGCAAAATTCCCAAGTTTCTCTAAGTACCCATTATGACAAAATATTAGTCCCTTAAATATTTAAGTTAGAACAGAGATGACATCTTAGAGATATTATCTTTATTATTCTGGTGTTTATTTATTCATAACATGGGTTCCTTTGTTTTCAAGTATTCCAGTAGAGTTAGGCAAGAGCTAATCTTTGAGCAACAGAAAATCATGGTCAATTCATTGTAGGAAAACTTTATATAAATGAATTATAAAATAATCTTTGTTGAGAAAGAATATTGTGTAGTATGGAGGAAGGAGTCTTGGATTGAAGATTAGTAGGATCATTACTATCTGAAACTATTATTTTAAAGCTGACCCGTTAAATTTTCTTATACACTGTTCTTTGTGAAGTACTAGCATCACATTTATCTTTATGCCTTTTTTATTGGTTATCTGCCAGATATAGTGACACCCTTACTCTTTTACTGATATGTAATGTCAATTTACTTTTAGAATTAGTGTCTTGAGTAAGCTGTGTCATTAACATAGACCAAACACGTCTGTGTCTTTCTACAATGTCAGAATATATTGAGTAACAATAAATCCACAAGCTATACCACTTTCTTTGATTGGTCTTCAACTACCATTGTTCTCTTGGTGTCATGACCAAGACACTTGCAAGTTTTTTTATTCCAATCTTAATTTCTAATATCTTTGATATTCAAATCATACATCAAATTTTGCACAATAACATATGTAGGTTTCAGAAAGGCTAAAAAGAGGTTAAGTTGAAGAGCAAAGGCAGAAAGCAGATAGGAATGAAAAGTCACCAAAGGTGGTCAGATAATAGATTTCAAAAACCAATTCCATAGAGTGGTCAAGAATCCCAGTGTCAGTTTGGAATGTAAGCTTGGAGTGGGAGAAACCACTGGAGGCTAATCACCTTGCCCGGGTAATTTTCTTGTGCAAAGCTCGTGACAAGTGACCAGATGACTGTGTCAGAATGCAACTATCTTTATTCTTAAGGTGCTCCTCCTTTATGGATTTAGGATGATGAAGATATGTCTGTGTCCCATAAACTCGTAGTCCTGAGTTTTTCTCATATGGGATTAACATGCTCATATATCTCCCATGTTACAAATTTAATTTGATAAGTTCACAGTGGCCATTTTAATCAGCATGATTAATTTATTAATTTGTTCCTTATGGTTAAGCTGTGCAGGTGGTGGTTGTTTATGTGTGCAAACAAGGTGGAAAGTCATTCTATGTCAGCACTTGTTTTCAAAATGGAGTGACTCATGGCAACCTATTGCTTTACAAAATGAATTAACTCAGGTTAGCAATAGCATAAAATCTTCAGTTCTATGCATCATAGAGTAACTCAGCTAGGCACAGCCTGCTGTTAACAACTAGGCATCTTGGTCTTCCTAAACTAAAAATGAAGCAATCACTAAGTTATATTTGGAAACAGCTAGGAAGAATGATACGACTTTTTTTTTTTCCAAAAGGAAATGAGATATATGTCAAAATATAGCTTTTTAAAGAGAAATGCATACCTTAGTCATTGATTCAGTTATAAAATAAACATATAAAATAGTCTTACTACTAAAATATTACCCTTGAACATCATTCAAAACATATTTCCATTTCAGCCATTATAGAGTAACAGGGAGAAGATGTACTATAAACCTAATGAAACAGAAAACCAAATAATGTATAAGGAATATCATGAGCAGGACGACTATCCCCAAGAAAAAGGACATAATTAAGAAAAGCCCTATCTTTTCTCCAGTTTACTTCCTTGAGGCAGTTGTTAGGTAATGACAGGGCCTCCTGCGGGGCAGAGTTTAGAGATCTCCTGAAGTTTAGTTTACAGAGAAAACAGTATTCAAATCTCAAGATTGAGGAGCAGCCTTTCCAAGCCTTTGGTTGGATACTAGTTAGTTTATATGTAATTTGGACCTACCCGAGGCCCTGGAAAGAAACACTGGAGCCAGGTGTAGTGGTGCACACTTGTAATCCTAGTAGTTGGGAGGCTGAGACAGGAGGATCGCAGGTTCATGGCCAGCCTCAGCTACTTGTGAGGCCTCTGCAACTTAGTGAGTCTTTGTTTCAAAATAAAGAATAAAATAGGGTTAGGCATATAACTTAGAGGTAGAATTCCCTTTGGTTTAATCTCCAGTACCGTTCACAAAAAAAAAAAAAAAAAGAAAAAGCAACATTGAAAAGCTGGAGAAAATAAAATTCCCCGAACTCACAGAAGGCTTGGAAGCAGGTGTTCCTATCCCAGTTAGTTGACATCAGTTTTGTGGTAGTTCAGAGGAAGCAATAAGTTACCAGTGAGGACATGACCCTACTCACCCTGAGTATGTGACTCCACTCACTCTGCCTAACCACAGATGTGTGTTTAACTCATGCAGTTGCAAATATGTCTATGATTATATAAGTATGACTAGGTAAAAACACAACATACATGAGCATGTTAAACAATGTGGCTGTGCACTATTTTGCCTTGAATCTTATATAAGAATTTGGTTTGTAAAATAAAGCTGTTTATTCTGTGAATGGTAATTCCACATGTGTTCTTTACACTGTGAATCCCATGACATGTATATATCCCCCATAACTGAGCCCATCTTGGAGGTTGACATATTATGAGGATTGACTGTGCAGACAACTATTGATGATGCTAGCTATGGGTGTGTGCAGTAAAGCCTTCCATTAGAGGACATCCACATCATGCTCCCCTACAACTTTCCAGAGCCATGAAGATTCTGAATGTACCGAAGTATGAGTTACTGGGGGACATGAAGAAATTGGAGAAATGATACTAAAACTAGAAGAGGCAATTGTAATTTGCCTGACTCATAACCCATTCAACTCTCCCGAGTAATCAGTATGAAAACCCAAAAATTCCTGGTACATGACAGTGGACTATCAGAAGATAAATAAAGTGATGCCACCCTTGCACGCAGCAGTAGCCAACCATCTTAAAGTTGGATAATTTGTCACATTAACTGGAAAGTTTTGTTATGCTGTGGACCTGGAAAAATGCCTTTTCCCCCATTGACATTAATATGGAATGCCAAGAACAGTTTTTTTTTTTTTAATCTGGAAAGAGCAATAATGGATCATTTTGGTTTTGCTCTAGGGATATCTGCATAGTTATGTAGGTATTATTAGGTAAAATGCAACATGCATGTGCATATCATGCTAAGCTGGATGTATGCCATTTTGCCCTGAAGTTTATACAAGGGACCCATCTTTAAAATAACACTGCTGTTGTTCTCCTCTAGGTGATGACTCTGTGTATTATTATCTTTTTCCTGGGGATCGCATTGCTGAAACATTTCCTGCAACTGCAACAGACATGCAATGGAGCCCCTGACAACTTTGATCTTTTTGAGATTTATTTTAAGGTTTTTCTAAGAATCAAGTTTAGAAAAAACTTCAGAAATCTTTTAGACCTACTACTGAGTTTATTGTCTTCAGAAGAGTCTAATGCCTTTATGAGCAAGTATTTCTACTTACTAGATAATGAAAAAATATTAGATTAATTTTTATTTGTCACACATTATATATAAAATGGTCATGAAATAGTGATTTAAATATAAGAGCTAAAATGATAAAGCTACTATTTAAAAATATACCAAAAGAAAGCATTTATGACCTGAGATTTGATAAAGATATATGACACAAAAATGGAGCTGGGTGTGGTGGCTCACACTTGTAATCCCCGTGCTTGGGAGGCTGAGACAGGAGGATCACACGGGTTAGAAGCCAGCCTCAGCTCTCAGCAACTTAGTGAGACCCTGTTTCCAAATAAAATATAAAAAAGGTCTGGGAGTATAGCCTGGAGGTAGAAAGCCTCTGGGTTCCACCCCTGGTACCACACACACACACACACACACACACACACACACACACACACACAAATATATATATATATATATATATATATATATGACACAAAAATGCATGAACACAAAAGAATCATTAAGTTTACTATGCATTTTAAAATACATATGCTTCATAAGCCATTATTAAGAAGAAAAAAATCAAGACACAGATGTGATGAAAATATTTGCAAACATGGGCCTAACATATAATTACATGTAAAAAATTCTTCCATTATAATAAAATACAAATGACTTAATTTTAAAATGAGATTTGCCAAAAAGAAAGCTTTTAAAAATAAAAAGTTGTGGCTATATAAGAATGACAAATCCTTATCATATTTACTGTGTGTGTGTGTGTGTGTGTGTGTGTGCGCGTGCACACGCATGCGTGCATAAAGATAAAGAGGCAGTAAAAGTATGCTAAAATTTATATTATGTATGTTGTGATTTATAATTCTTGACTGACATGAGTGTCTAAAGTTTTGGTTTAGAAAAACACAATGACAGATTTATAGCTAGAAAAAAATATTATCTTCTAAGTAAACTGAGATTATGAAAATAACCAAAACATCATTGGTATAGTAAAGGAAGAATCAAAGAATATAATAAATAATTATTAATAAGAATAAATTAACATTGCCTCTTAAACATATTAACAAAGATTAAAGTGATGATGTTGAACAAAATAGAGTTCAAAGATAAAAGAGAATAATATTTATTATAATCCAAAGATAATTTATGATGGATGTATGATAGAAATGAATGTACATGACAAATTTTATTGAAGCAAAATACCTGCAGAAAAATAATTAGAAATACCAGGAAAATTATTGAACATAAGTAAAGTCTGAGTAAAAACAGTGAATGTACTTTGTACTCTTGATTAAAAAATTAACAAGGAGATATGAATAACTTGAATAAAAATAAAATTAAGTGAACAGGAAACTCTCAATGTGCAGAATAAATTACTTTTTATGTGCTCCTAGAATAAAAAATTAATATTATTTTAATTAGTTATACATATACATAAAATTTAGATATATTCAACAATTTATATGCTATATTATTTGGTCATTTAAGTGTAAGTGTTATAGGATACTGAAATATTATTTCCTGTTTTAAACAAAAAAATTCTTCTAAATTCTTTATTTTTATATTTTTTATTGGTACATTGTATTCATAAATCATAATGGTATAAAAAACTTGTTTAGACAAACATGCACACATCACCCAGTTAGCCCCTACCTAACCCCCATCCCATTCCCTCCCCAATCCTCCTTCCCATGCTTGGCTTAGTGGTTGACATATATATGTTTGTTTAAGTACATCATGAGCTTTAAAGAGTTTCCTTCTTCCCCCCTCTCATCTCCTCAGTTAGGATCCATTCTTTGCTCCTTTAAAGGATCTCCTTTTTCACCTAGAGTTCTTCCTATGACCCATTTCTCCTTAGCTTTCACATATTAGGGAAAGCATCCAATTTCCTATTTTTTGTGACTGACTAATCTCGCTTAGCATAATGTCCTCCAGTTCCATCCATTTCCCTAAAAATGATGTAATTGTGGTTTTTTTATGGCTGAGTAAAATTCCATTGTGTACATATACCACAGTTTTGTAATCTATTCATCTTTTGATAGACATCTTGGCTGGTTCCATAGTTTGGCAATGGTGAACTGTGCAGCTATGAACATAGATACACGTGCATTGTTTTGGTAGTTTGGTTCCATTTCTTTTGGGTAGATACCCAGAATTTGTATTGCTGGGTCAAATGGTAAATTTGTTTCCATTCTTCTGAGAATCTTCCATAGTGTTTTTCAAAGTGGTTGCACTAATTTGCAATCCCACCAACAATGCTTAGAGTTCCCACTCCTCCATATCCTCGCCAGCATTTGTTATTGTTTGTTTTTTAATGATTGCCATTCTAGTGGAGTTAGTTGAAATCTCAGGGTAGTTTTTTTTTATACATATTTATTATTGAAAATAAATGGTATACATTTAAACTGTACTTGGTGCCCCCTCCCCCCCCACCCCCATTTTCCTTTCCCTACCTCCCACCAATGATTGTCCAGGGTAATCATGCTATATTCATACTTTTACACATATTTGGTTGCAGACCCTCATTAATCAAGTTCAGCCTTTTTCCTCTCCTATCTTTCCATTCAAACTTTGCTGAGATTTCCCTTCCATTATCTGGGTCCCTCTGGTATCCCGAATGCTCCCTAGTTAGGGCATGTTAGAGGAAAGATATGTCTCTTCTCTTTCTGTGCTTGGCTGACCTCATGTAACATAATGCTTTCCAGGACTTTCCATCTTCTTGCAAAAGACATGATTTTGTTCTTTGTTATAGCTGAATAGAATTCCATTGTGTGTATTTCCCATAATTTTGCAATCCATTCATCTGTTGATGGGGACCTGTGTTGGTTCCATATTTTGACTATTACTAATTGTGCTGCTATGAACATAGGTATGCAAATGTTGTTGTAGTTCTCTGCTTTCAACCCCTTTGGAAAAATACCCAGGAGTGGTAGAGCTTGATCATATGGTGGATCTATTCCCAGTTTTCTAAGGAATCTCGACACAGATCTCCATAGTGGCTGAACTAGTTTGCATTTCCACCAACAGTGTAAAAGAGTTCCTCTTTCCCCACATCCTCGCCAGCATTTGTTATTTGATTTCTTTATGCTTGCCACTCTGACTGAGATTATATGGAATCTCAGTATAGTTTTGATTTGCATCTCCCTGATGGCTAATGATGTAGAACATCTTATCATGTATCTATTGGCCCTTTGTGTTTCTTCTTTTGTAAAGTGTCTATTCAATTCCGTTGCCCATTTCTTGATTGGACTGGATTGTTTGTTTTGCTAGTGTAGTCTTTTGAGCTCTTTGTATATTCTAGATATTAGCCCCCTATCAAAGTGGTGGCTGGTAAAGATCTCCCATTCTTTAGGCTTCATCTTTAGGTTTTGTTATTATTTTCTTTGATGAGAAGAAACTTTTTAGTTTGATGCCATCCCACTTGTTAATTCTTGCTTAATGTCTTGAGCTTTGGAGACTTTGTTGAGAAAGTTACTGCCTGTGCCAATATGTTGTAGTGTTGAGCCTATGCTCTCCTCTAATAGATTCACAGTCTCTGGTCTAATTTCTAAGTCTTTCATCCATCTTGAGTTGATTCCTGTGCATGGTGAGAGGTAAGGATTTAGTTCCATCTTTCTACAAATGGATAGCAAGTTCTCCCAGCACCATTTGTTGAAAAGACTGTCTTTTCTTGAGCATATGAGTTTGGCCATTTTGTCAAAGATTACTTGACTTCAGGTGTGTGGATTTGTTTCTGCATCTTCTATTCTGTTCCACTGGTCAGTATACCTGTTATTGTGCCAGTACCATTTGTTTTTTTTACTACTGTTGCTCTATAGTATAATTTGAAGTCTGGAATTGTGATGCTTCCTGGAATTGTGATGCTTCCTGCATGATTCTTATTGCTGAGAATTGCTTTGGCTATTCTGAGTCTTTTCTATCTCCAAATAAAGTTCATGATTGATTTTTCTAGGTCTATGAAGAATGTCACTGGTATTTTAATGGGAATTGCATTGAATCTATAGATCACTTTTGGCAGAATGGCCATTTTGATGATATTTATTCTGCCTATCCACAAGCACGGGAGCTCTTTCCATCTTCCAAGGTCTTCTTCAATTTCTTTCTTAAATGTTTTATAGTTTTTGTTGTAGAGGTCTTTTAAATCTTTGGTTAGGTTTAATCCTAGGTATTTTATTGGTTTTGAGGTTATAGTGAAGGGAGTTGTTTTCTTTATTTTTTCATTGTGGATTCATTGATGGCATAAAGAAAAGCCACTGATTTCTTTAAGTTGATTTTGTATCCTGCAACTTTGCTGAATTTGTCTATCAGCTCCAGAAATCTTTTGGTTGAGTTCTTTGGGTCTTCCAGATAAAGGATCATGTCATCTGCAAATAAGGATAATTTTAATTTCTCTTCCTATTTTAATTCTTTTGATGTCCTTCTCTTGTCTTATTGTTGTGGCAAGAGTCTCAAGGACTATATTGAAAAGGAGTGGTGATAATGGGCATCCTTGTCTTATTCCTGATTTTAGAGGAAATTCTTGCAGTTTTTCCCTATTCAGTATAATATTGACTTTGGGTTTACAGTATATTGCCTTAATGATGTTAAAGTATGTTCCTTCTATTCCAATTTTCTGCAGTGTTTTTAACATGAATGGGTATTGGAATTTGTAGAAAACTTTTTCAGCATCTATTTTTATAATGATGTGGTTTTTGTCCTTGGTTCTATTCATGTGGTGAATAGCATGTATTGATTTGTGTATGTTGAACCAGCCTTGTTTTTTTGGGATAAAACCAACTTCGTCATGGTGTATTATTCTCTTGATATGGTTTTGAATGTGTATGGCTAGAATTTTGTTTAGAATTTTTGTACCTATGTTCATTAAGGATTTGGTCTATAGTTTTCCTTTCTTGAGGTATCTTTATTTGGTTTGAGGATTAATGTGATACTGGCCTCATAGAAGGAATTTGGGAGAGTTCTATGTCTTTCAATTTCTTGGAATATTAGTTCTTTACTGAAAGTTTTGTAGAATTCAGCTGGAAACCCATCTGGGCCTGGCCTTTTCTTTTATGGAAGAATTTTTATCACCATTTCTATTTTTTTGTTGTTGTTGCTATTGGTTGGTTTAGGCTTGCTATGTCCAACACTAGAGAAGATTCTTATATAAATAAACCATAAAGAAGATAAAAGAAGCTGACTTAAGAACCAGAGAAGAGAGGAAGTTGATAAGTGGGCATTTCCTGTAGGTCAGTATTAGTGACTTCTGTCATTTATCCACTATTCCTGGTTCTCATATTTTCAAAGTTCTCAGGCCTGTTTTTCTGATGAAGACATCAGAAAAAGAAGCCTGAGAACTTTGAAAGTATGATTATGATGTTTGTGGGTATTATGTTCTGATGTTTGTGGGTATTATGTTCAGTTCAGTCTTAGTAGTAGTAGTAGGAATTTAGAAGCGTCAATATGTAAGCAGTACTTTTTCTAGTGGCGAGGATATAATTAGGTTGTGGAAGAATTTAAGTATAATAAGGTTGAATCAGGTTGAGAATGGGAGAAGATTAGATAGTAGAAGTCTTGTATTTATTAGAATATTTAAGTATGGAGATGTGAGAAAATTTGTATGTTAAACAAAGAGATACAGTTAGGGGAGAAAGAGAAATTTTTGAGGGAATTTAGTTGATAGTCTAAATTGTAGACTTTTGTAGAGGGAATTAGGGGAAAGAGCAAATACAAATGGATAAAGTAACAAAATAAGGTAGAAAGACTCTTACACATCAAATATGAACAACATCAACAAAACAAAAATGGACTGCCAAGAGAGAACAAAAAGGGTTAAGAGAATAAACCAGATAAACATAAAATAAAATGAACAACCATGTGATATGAAGTGAAAGATACAAACAAACAAGAAACCCAAATAAAAGTAAAAAAAATCCCCCCATAAAAACTGAAAACCAAAAAAACCCCAAAACAACAACAACAAAAAAAACAAAAATCAGCAAAAAGTAAAAAGAAACAGTCCTACGATTTTACTAATATACGGTATATATGCCAATGTCTCGTATTTGCTTGGAGCAACCCCTTGTGGCCCTGTGCAGGTATCATGCCTTAAGAGCCCTTGCTGTGTCAATGGAGTTGAAGGTGCGCCCCTGGGTACCCACTGGTGCCCTCAATTATCGCATGTCTTGTGGCACTCACTGTGTGCCCGCTGACTCCCATAGCTCATCTGAGCTAACACTGTTACCTAGCAACCCAATCTGGGGCTCTGAAGGGCTGGCATCTCTTCCATATAACACTGATCTCCGGGAGCATGCAGGTCTGGGTCAGGGTCCCTGAAGGTCTCCCAGCGCCTTTGCAGGTGCCTCCTTTGATGTGCAAACTGTGCAGCTCAGTTGCTTATGTGAACTTGCAGCCTAAGATGTTAGAGCTCTATGGCCTGCCAGGACTGCAGTGCCCAAAAATCCTTTTTGGGCTGGCGGCTGGATATGGCACTGGCTGCTGCCACATCTGCAGCCTGCTTGTGCTTCTTTTGTGTGTGTTGAGATGAATCTCACAGGTCAGAGTTACTGGATTTTTTCTGCCATATTCCCGAGTATGTTTTGGGTCTTAAGCTGGGCCTGGCCGTGCTCTCTCGTGGCCGGGTCTCGGGCTGCCTGGGTGAGAAAGTGCGGGCTCGGGCTGGGGCTTGGGTGTGGGCTCGGGCTGGATGCAGCTGCGTCTGGGCCTGGTGGTGTCTAGGGGAGAGCCCAAGCCTCTTCGAGTCCCAGGCAGCTTACCTGCGGTAGGCAGCTCGGCGTGGTGGCGGCTCAGCTCCCTGGCTCCCTGGGTCCCAGAAAGTCTTTTCCTCTTGGGTCCTCAGGGTCATTTTGATTTGCATCTCTCTGATTGCCAATGATTTTGATCATTTTATCATGCATTTATTGGCCATTTGAATTTGTTCTTTGGTGAAGTGTCTATTTAGTTCACTTGCATATTTTTTATTGGATTATTTGTTATTTTAGCCTTGAGTTTCTTGAGTTTTCTGTATATTCTAGATATTGGTCCTCTATCTGAGGAGTAGGTGGCAAAAACCCTCTCCCATTGTGTTGGCTCTTGGTTGAGGTTCTTGACAGTTTCCTTTGCTGAAGAAAAGTTCTTCAGTTTCATGCAATCCCACATATTGATTTGCCTTGTAGTTTCTTGTGCCTTTGGCATTTTGTTGAGAAAGATTTTATCTGTGCCTGTGTGTTACAGTGTTGGACCTGTACCCTCTTCAAGGTCTCTCGTCTAATTTCCAAGTCTGATCCATCTTAAATTGGCTTTTGTTCAGGGTGAGAAAGTGGGATTTATTTCCATTTCTCTGCATATGGTTAACCAGTTTTACTAACACCATTTGTTGAACAGACTATCTTTCTTCCAATGTATATTTTTGGCCCCTTCCTAAAATATCAATTGGCTGTAAGTATGTGAATTTGTTTGAGTCTTCTATTCTGCTCCATTGGTCTATGTATCTGCCTTTGTGCCAGTACCATGCTGTTTTTATTACAATGGCTTTGTAATATAGTTTAAAGTCAGATAATTTGATTCCTCCTGCATGGTTTTTGTTGCTGAGAACTACTTTGGCTATTCTGGGTAAAAGCCAGGTTTCATGCTACCTGAAGCTTATAAAAGTTTGTGATTCTCTTTAAGAAAACAATCTGGCACACAGTTTTGGAAGATTTCTCAGTTAGATATTTTACTAGTTTGATGTTGAAGCTACCTCCAGTTGCAATATTTGGATATAAAACAAAATGAATAGGAAAGCCAAAAATAGAGATTCCCAATGGTAAGCCTAAACAAAAAGAGCAATGCTAAAAGATAAATGAAATTTAATACCAACTAACAAAGAAATAGAGGATCAGTTTGCATTCATAAAAATTTCCCCCAAAAGCCGGGCGTGGTGGCGCACGCTTGTAATCCCCGCTCTTGGGAGGCTGAGACAGGAGGATCGCGCTGGTTTGGAGCCAGCCTCGCTGGCTTAAGAGACCCTGTTTCCAAATTAAAAAAATAGGTCTGGGAGTGTAGCCCGGAGGTAGAAGGGCATCCAGGAACCCCAGTAACACCAAAAAAAAAAAAAAAAAAAACCAAAACAACAACAAAAAATTTCCCCCAAAAGCATAAGAATTACACATAGTGTACTGGGTGAAAAAAACATGCATATTGGAAAATCTGTAATAAAGAGATCTGTGAGAAAAAATATTTTAATATAGAAGTACATATTATTGAAGCTGAAGGAGATCAAATATAATTAAGGGCTTAAAATTTGAATAGAATATAGATTAATTTTCTACATACTTTGGATAGTATCATATAGTATTTGGTATATAGATATTCCATTTAAAATTTTAATATTATTAAGTACATTTAATCTAATAAACAAAACAAAATTATGTTTAGAGACTATATCTTTTGTTTTATATCTCTAATACATATAATTATATTTTAATTGAACTAGAATGTTTATTAGGCCCAATGCTAGGTAATGTTTCAAAGAAAATGTCTGTTGAAAATTCATTGAAAAATTTTCATAAGGTCTTACTTAATTTATAAAATGATTATGGAGCCAAATATTTAATCTATGGATAATTATTACCTGCTTATTATTATTATTATTTTATTTGTTTAATTCTAACAGTTTTATTTTCTTCCCACCTTTGTAGGGGACACTTACCAATGCTCTTTTACAATACACTGAAGATAATTTTTTATTATTTTAAATTTTGGATTACTTCAAAGTGACTTTTCCTATTATCCTTTTATTACTGACTGACACTAAATTTCTGAATTATTTTTGTTTTTGTTTTTGTGGTACTGGGGATGGAACCCAGGGGCATTCTACCTCTGAGTGACACTCCCAGCCCTATTTTTTATTCTTTATTGTGAAACAGGGTGTCACTGAGTTGCAAAGGGCGTCACTAGGTAGTAGCTGAGGTGTACACGACCTGCGATCCTTTCTGTCTCAGCCTCCGGAATGCTGTGATTTCAAGCATGCACCACCAAGCCAGGTGACACTGAAATTTTTGTTTGTCAGAAATCTGAAAACATATGACTTTGAGTAAGATACATTTGCTAATTGAATACAAGAACTTACCCAAAACAACTTGTCAGTCAAGTATTAGAGTTTGAGAATTTTAGTCATTCAAAAAGTTGTATGTAAATTAGAGTCTATGATTCTAATTGTTCCTATTTCATTAATAGTTATCATATGTATCATTTTCTTATATATATTACAAAGAAGGCAAAGATGTGAGAAAGTAGGAACTCTTATACACTGTTGCTAAGCCTAGATATCAATACAACTACTATAGAGATCAGTTTGGAAATTGTTCAATAGACCAGTAGTGGAACCACCGTGTGATCTAACTATATCACTCCTCAGTTCTTTTCAATTTCAAAATAATTGGAGTTAGAATACTATGGTGGCTGGGCGTGGTGGCGCACGCTTGTAATCTCCGCACTTGGAAGGCTTAGACAGGAGAAGTGCGCAGGTTCGAAACCAGTCTCAGCTGGTTTAAGAGACTCTGTTTCCAAATAAAATATAAAATAGTTCTGGAAGTTTAGCCCAGAGGTAGAAGGCCCCTGGGTTCCATCCCCAGTACCACACACACACACAAAAAGAATACTATGGTGATACATCATACACATGTTTACAGCAGCACAATTCACAATAGCCAAGTTATGGAGCCATACTAGGTGTCCATCAACAGAAGAACTGATAAAGAAACTGTGAAAAATACATACAATGGAATTTTATGCAGTCATATAGAAAAAAATTGGCTTTTCCAGGAAATGGGTGGAAATAGAGAATATTGTGCTAAGATCAGCTAGTATCAAATTGTTAAGGGTCATATGTTTTCTATCACATATAGGAGGAACATCTCCTTCTAACCTATATTACATAAGCACCCTTTTGTTCAAAGTTCCAAGAAAGGTAATAAAGAAAATATAATAATGAGTAAAATAAGAATCTCCATCTTCAAGTTGCTAGAGGGCCTAGAATCTTCAAATATATTCCAGTCTCAAAGCTACATAACTAGTTTAGTGGGTCCACAAGCCAAGTTTTCCCAGACTAAGTAAAATATAGTAGAAAGAATTTGTATTGTGTTAATTTTTTGAGAGACCATGATTTATGTGAAATAATTGTAGGGTAGGCCAAGGGAATAAGAGGATATTATGTGAAATGATGCATATATAGGCTATTACTGCAAAATACCCAACCCAACTTATTTAGCCTCCTCTGAAGAATCTCCCTCATCAGCTTTCTTTCCTCTCCTTTTTCCATCATTATATTTTTTGGGAGAAATAGGAGATAGCCTAGATCATAAATGATACTTTTTGTAATAATCATTCCAACTTCTACTCCTATTTTCATTTAATTAACTTTTCTTCCGTCTTTCACTTTAAAGAATCCTTGGGATTATATTTCTCCCATGTGGGTAATCCAGGATATTATCCTTGCCTCAAATTCAGCTGATTAGTAATCTTAATTACATCTACAACTTTAATTCTCCTTTGTCATATAAATACCATATGCACGTCTCCAACATTTTATCGCAGACATCTTTAAAGTCAACTATACTATCGCATATAACTGACTTATATTTCTTGATTGTTTAAGCTAGATAGTTAAGATTTTCTGCTCTCTGTACTCGATTTATCTTGACACATTGGTCCTTACTTGCCTATAGATGTTACTACTAATTGCTAGCACTTATTGAATCCTTGGTAAAAATAAGCATTTTAACTCATTTGTATTATTCAGAATTCTACAGGAAGACTGAACCAATAGAATATGTATATAGCTATATCAGAGGCAATTTATTAGAGAAATCAGCTCATGCAATTTTGGAGACTGAGAAGTCTCAAGACTGACTACAGGCTGGAGACATCAGGATGCTGGTAGCATGGTTTAGTACAAGTCCAAAGGCCTCTGGGTTCCATCCCCAGTACTGCAGGAAAAAAAAAAAAAGAATCTGAAAAGCTAATGATGTCATTCTGTCTTTGGTTTAGGGGACTGATGGTTTGACATCCAAGGCAGCAAATATAGAGTGTACCCCAGCTATTGGAGAAGACAAATTGCCTTCTGTGTTGTTTCTCTCTCAGCAGACTGACTGAGGTGCCTGGCCTCATGGAGGTTGAATCTTTCCTTCCTCACCAACCTAGACTCACAAGATGACTTTGTCTGGAAACACCACCCTCACATACACACCAAAATAATGCTTTGCCAGTCTTTTAGGTATTCCTTAATCTATTCAACACCTAAAATTAACTTTCATAGCATATAGCCCATATAATATAAGTAGGCATTATTGCCATCATTCTTTTACAAAGGGAAAAACTGAAGGACGGATGGACTAAGCAATTTGCTAAAGGTCCTCTAGAATTTTGGGTTTCAGTTATTAAATGCTATGCTATTCCTATATATTTTCAAAATTTACATAAATAAAAAGTTGAAATGAAGTTTAAAAATCTAAAATTAAAAATTATTTAAACAAGCATATAATCATAAATTATTTAAACAGTGTCATAATCACTTTTTGTCATTTTAATAATTAGGCCTGACCTGCTCATTCCAGGAGTCCACACCTACACACTGTGGTTCTCTCTCTGTGCTTGTTTCTATATATCTTCTTAATTGCCAGAGAACTTGTGGAGAAGATCCATGCCTGAAGATACCTTTCCTTTGCATTGTCAGCATGCATTCATGGTTCTGCTTGTCTGGCCATCCTGACTGATGTGTTATGTTTTGCATTTAGTCAACAGTATGTTTCATTTGCTAGATGTCAACTTCAGTACCTAGCAAGATCCATTTATTTTTCTCAATTTACACTTGCTTTTCAATCTCTTTGATTATTCCTTCATTTTAACTTCTAAAATCCATTTATTCTTTGGCATTAGTTATTTAGTTGATATATCATGAGAAATAGAAATGTATAATTGGGTGTCTTTTGACTATTAATAGAAAAACTATTAGCAGTCAAGAAAAGAACCGTAAATAATGATTTAACATTCTACTAAATAGACCAGGCTTTTCAATTTTTATAATAAAATGTCATTGGTACCCATTTTAGGTTTATTATTATGTTAATTTACTTTGTTTATTTTTGTACTTTTATTAGTGCCTTACAATTATGTGTCATAGTGAAGTTCAATGTGTCAAAAACACAGCTCTTGGTATATTTTCAACATGTGTACAGTTCACATCTCACCCCTCTATCCTACCCTTCCTCCCCACAAGTATTAGTGAAATTGGTATTAATACCTTCACATATCATCAGAGTATTATCTGAACTGTTTTCTAATTAGTCTTTCCTTTTATCCTTCCTTATATCCTTCCCCAAGCCCCTTCTACCACTTTAAAATCTCTCTTGCCGTTAGTCAAGTCCTTTATGTTTTCTAGTTTCTGTCTAGTTTCCACATACAATCCTTGACTTTATAAGAATGGCTGATCTCATTTAGCACAATATTCAAAATTCTGCTAAGCCATACAGAACAAAATTATATTGATATATTTTGTAAATTAAAAGTAATAGACAAAGTTACCTTACACTTATTTATAACTTATCCTTTAAGCAAGTTTCAACTCTTTTCATTTATTTGCATATGGAAAGATTTCTGTGCAGTTCACATGCACTCTTTAAATTCAATAAGCAATTATTATTGGTTAAAAAAAACCCACTGTGGCCGGGCATGGTGGCGCACGCTTGTAATCCACACACTTGGGAGGCGGAGACAGGAGAGTCACGCAGGTTTGAAGCCAGCCGCTCTGGCTTAAGAGACCCTGTTTCCAAATAAAAATATAAAATAGGTCTGGGAGTGTAGCCCAGAGATTGAAGGGCTTCCAGGAACCCCAGTTCCACCAAAAAAACAAAAAAACAAACAAACAAAAAAACCCAACATCGTGCTGTACTGTGGTGAATTAAAAAATTGTCCATTATAAGTTCTAACTTTGAGTATTAGAGTGGAGTTGGACTTTATATGCAATAAGATATTTTAAAGTAGAACATTAAAAGCATTCTGGAAAAGATACAAAACTATTAGAATGATTCTCAGTAGAGTTGAAAGAAGCTTATTTTAATTTTCCCCAAAAGTATCTAATAATAAGATTCACACAGAGTGCCTGTTAAACACAATGTTTCTGCATTTTTCCATATTCTGATTTGGTGCCTTCAGGAGACTTTAGGAATTTTTTGTTATTGTTCACAAGAAATTTTCATGACTCTTATGCCCAGTCAAGTTAGGAAATTACTAATATAAAAGAAAACCTTTGCATTAACCTTAAGAAATGGGCAATTATTCAAGTAGTTTATTGAAAGGAAATACAATTCTAGCACAAAACCTCTTGAAGCAATGAGGCAAAAATGGCAGGATGGCTTGAGGTAATATTTATTCTTTCATCCATCCATTCAGTCATAAAGCCATCCAGGGTAGAGAAAAACAAATATCAACAAGATACAGAAACTGAAACTGACCTTTAAAAATACTCTGGAAAAGTTGAAAATAGATATATAAATGAATAGTTATGTAAATATTCACTGAAGTTTATAGGCATCTACGAAAGAGCTAAATGATTCTTTACCTTTGGAGAATAAAGACTAAGTGATGGAAGGTTTTGTCCGTGGGCTTAAAAGCAATGTATATCTTGCTGAGTGTCAGACTGCACAGAAAAGCTGCCTGTGCTAGTGAGAAGCCAAACAGATAGGCGGGCCATTGAGAATGCTGAATATGGCGACAATTTAAACACACACACACACACACACACACACACACACACACACACACACTAAACCTGCTGGAACTTACCAGCAATGGCTACAGGAATATAAAGATAGCTATAGACAGGAAAGGAAGAAAAAGGCAAATGTAAAAGCGAGTACAGTCACTTTACACACTCCTGATGACTGCAGTAGGTGCTGGGTTCTCTGGAGCTAGATAAGAAAGACAGAATCGTTTAACAACTGGGGTTAAGAGAGGAAACAATCTTCTTTTTAGGAAACTTTGACAAACCTTTTGGTTATGAAGAGTGAACTAAGTTTGGTTCTGGAAATGAGAGAGTTAAAGCAGAGAGAACAGCTCCATAAATGGTGTAGATAGCTAGTGGTAATGTGAAATAAATTTTTGGATCCCAAAGGTAGTTTTCAGAAAGGTGTGTAGCATGAAGCTGAAAGCATAAAGAGAAACCGTTAAGTAATAGACTGTGGAATTCCAAGATGTGCATTCAAGGCAATATCTTTATAGAAAAACAATGATGGGATTAGCTAGATGGCATCTAAAGGTCCTTATAACAATAAGTTATGGAACCAAACTAGGTGTCTGTTGACAGATGAACTGATAAAAAAGTGACATATACACACTGGACTTTTCCGCAATAATAAACAAAAAACAAATTAGTCAGTTACCGTGGCACACACATATAATCTCAATACTTGGGAGAGTGAGACAGGAGGATCACAGGTTCAAGGCTAGCCTCAGCAAATTATTAAGACCCTCAGGACCTTGTTTCAAAATAAAAATTTAAAAGGACTGGCAGTGTAGATGAGCTGTAGAATGCTCCTGGGTTGATCCCCAGGAACCCTCCACTCAAAAACAGAACAAAATTATGTTATTTGAAGGAAAAATAAATGGAACTGGAGAATATTATGCTAAGTGAGATCAGCCAGACTCAGAAAGCTGAGGATCACATGTTTTCTCTCATACATAGAAACTAGAGGGAAACAAAGAAAGAAAATGAGGCCTCATGAAAATTAGGAGGACAACCAATAGAGTAGAGGAAAGGGGCCAGGGAAAGAGGGGAGGGGAAAGAGATGCAGAGATGCTTAGGGAAGGAAGCAGAGCAGATAGTGTTCTGTGCACATATGACTCTATCACTATGATCCTCATTATTATGTACAGTGCACTGCAGTGCATTGTAATGCACCAATAAAAATTAAAAAAATATATATATATATATATACTAAAATGAAGAAAATTAAAAGTCAAAAATACTGCAGAAAGTGATCTCATCTTGTATGACATTGAGTTTTCTTGGTAAGCTACCAAAAATTGGTAAGCAAATTCAGAGTCACACCAATCAAATTATGTTACATAGATTCATTTCATTGGGTGTGGATCCAATGAAAAGATCAAGTATCTGCCAACTCTTTGTTCTCTAGAACTACTGGAAAAAGTTATCACAAGTATGTTGGCATATAAACAAAGACATTTGTTCTTTAACAATTCTGAAGACCAGAAGTCTGAAATTAAGGTGGCTGCAAGGCCACACTGATTATGAAACCTCTGGGGCAGAATCCTTCCTTAACGGTTCCAGCCTCCAGATTGCTGTGGCCTTTCCTTGGCTTGTGACTGTTTATTTTCAATCTTTTATTCCTCTCTCTTCACGTGGTCTTCCCCTCTATGTGGGCACATCTTCTTGGCTACCATTCAATACTATACAAGGTTTCACTTGTCCAAACTGGGAAAAACTTTCCATCCCAAATTATTATTTATTCAACTAGAGATAATTTTCCATTATGGTGAATTATCTTAGTCAAGGGAACATATGTTTTTTAACCATAATCCCAGGGTATTCCACTTCTTTTCTTTCTCCTCTATGTAACTGAATTCTCTACACAATGTGCTATGTGTGTATGTATACATTTGGGAGGAGGTTCTCTACACAATGTGCTATGTGTGTATGTATACATTTGGGAGGAGGTTAAGTAAATAGTTTTGGTTTGAACTTGTATTTTATAATTTAAAGCTACTTATAGGAAAGGATAATTTACTACTTGCTTCTGACATGCGTCTCTATGTGCAGTGACATTTTTAATATACCAGAGCAATGACTTTACTCATAGCAGAAAAATTAACACAATGTTGTATTGGTCAGAAGTTTCCTTTATAAATAAATATTCCTTCAAACACACACACACAGCTGGGTGTAGTGGCGCACGCTTGTAATCCCCGTGTTTGGAAGGCGGAGCCAGGAGGATTGCATAGGTTCAAAGTGTGTGTGTTACTGTCAATGGAACCCAGAGGCATTCTACCTCTGAGCTATGCTCCCAACCATTTCTTTTTGTTTTAAAACAGGGTCTCACTAGGTTGCTGAGAGACTCACTAAATTACTGAGGCTAGTCTAGAACCTGCAGGAGGAGGCTGTCTTAACCTCCCAAGTAGTGAACCATCATGCCTGGTTGGGGTAATCTTTTAAGGTTTTAAAATTTCTAATGTTACTGTGATTAAATAAATATATATCAGTAGTGAATCAAACCTACATTGTTGCAGGAATCTGTGGTAGCTACTTACTCATTTGGAAAACTAGAAATTGCCATAACGGTGGATGTTCAGAGACTGCAAGAGCCCTTTCTCCATATAAACCTTCTTAAATTCATACCTCTGTCCTCTCTTTCTTCGACAGTCTTTATTCATGACCACACAAAGAGTTTATCATATCACATATCTCCAGTAAAGAACCCTTTTATTTAGAAAGGGAAATAAGCACGGATAAATAACTGGTTTAATTAAGACCACACAGCCTGTCTGCACTGAATTAGGACTCAAAACTATGTCTTTTAGTTTTCTAATAATTTCTACTGAATATAATAGTGACACCAACTATAAATGCGATGTAAAGTTATGCCTAATGATAACTGCTGCTTTACTGAAAATTCCCTTTCTCACATAATATACAGAATTGGTGAATGTACAGTCAGGCCACAAAATACATTATGGCCAGCAATTTATTAAATGATGCAGTAGATTCAGGGAAAGATCACATTAAAGTTTATAAGAGGTTTAGGTCCAGGAAGATGCAGACATCTAAATTCTGATGGTGCTCAAATGTTTCAGTGCCTTATTAATGTGTGCGGTCTTCACTGTCTTCGAGTCTATAGCAAAGAAAAAAAAAATATGATTGATTGTACTGCAGGATATGTGCTTTTTGCGTTTTTGCTAACCATAAAACAAGCACCATTTTAATTAAGTTGCTTCCAAGCAATTCAGGTGCTCTATAAAAATATAATGAAGCAATTAAGATGTGTTACAAGTTACTGAGATATCTTTTTATTTGAAAATGTGAAAGTGGAACTTAGTTTTTGTTGTTACTGTTTGACTTTCCACACCCTTAGGGAGGCCATAACAAAAAGAGTACTTACATTTAGGAAAATATGATATCTTCATTAAAAGATACTTAAATATAATATATTGTTTTAAATATTTATATATCTGTATATAATATATATAACACACTTATAAAATCATACAAAATATCTATTTAAATATACTTTGCTAAATTTAATGCAAATTTAAATATCAACAAAATTTTTTACTCATTCAACATTTGAAATATGTATGGGTGTTGCAAATTATGGTTTTTAAAAAGTCCTTTTTCCCCAAGAAAATATTAATTGTAGGATCTAAGCAGGGCAGCATAAGTTTTCCTAGATTATGTTTAAGAGTGAAATTGAGACAATGATCTAAATATACTGTATTTTTGAAAAATTAAAAATCTGGGAGACACAGGGGGTTGAGATTTGTGTTATCTGGTATATTAATTCACTCTGGGTATATCATTATGACCCATATACACAAGGATGTAATCTGCTTTCACAATAACAAATAAGTTTTGTATTTCGATTGTAGAATTATCATTTTTTATGTTTTGCCCTTCATTCATCCAGTACACCAATACATTTTTGTACTATGCATGGCATTATGCCTCAGGGATATAAAAACAGTCATTACACACTTAAATTTCCCATTGAGGACATATTCTAGTGTGCAAGTACTACCAAAAGTGATGAAATAACAGAACAAAAAAAATACAATAACATACCACTATAGATGCTAAAAAAGAAAATAATAAAACATTAACACTAAAGGAGGCTAGAAGCATAGTTTACTCTGAGGAGTTGAAGGAAATTATCTCTATAGGTTGCTTTGGAGAAAGAGGAGGAAAATTGATGTTAAAATACTATGCAATAAAAATGTATAATATATAAAGAGAAATAATTTTTCATTTTGAACATTTCACTAGTATCAAATTCACCTTTTTACCTAATTTAAATGTCTTATGCTGCATGTTTAGGCCATTTCTATCTCAATGGAGATATATAATTGTTTGTGGTTTCTAAGGTATGGCCCTTTTTTTTAAACAAGTAAGAGGAAATGAAAACTGAAACAAATATTGGGAACAATATAAAGCCGGAAATTAGCAACACTACCACTGGTACAACAGGTATTGTCATTCTAGATGAAAATATGGAAATAGGAGGGTTTCAATCTATTGTGTAGGATTTCAGAGGAGAAAAGTGGCAGAATCAGGATAGAAAACAGGTGATTAAAGATCATAGAAACATAGAAGAGTAAAGGTAGATAGATAATATAGTTAGATTGGTATTTATATTAGTTACATTACCCTCTCTCATTCTTAGTTCTTTGTTAGTATCCTAGCATGAATGATAGCTTTAAAAATTAATTTGAGATCCTAATCACTGTTGTCCTGTATTGCTTTACTTACAATTGATGTGCTAATTCTTGGGTTTATTCCCTGGGCATTTTCATGATGGGTGCAATTTTATAAGGCTACTGAATAGTTAAATGTTACAGTTGCCTTCTAGCTATCAGGCTGGTTCAGATAGAATTAAATATCATGTTCCCGAGGATCTCTATGTGCCCAATGGCAAGAATCGAAGCAAAGCCAAACTGAGATTTTAGTAATTCCATTTCAAGAATTCCCTGAAGAACCATTAGCTACAAAGACATTGAGGGCAAGGTAACTGCCAGTGGAGAGTGAAAAGGTGGGTGGCCCTTTAGAGAGACAAAATGCTTGAATTCATAAGCCTGGAGCTGCCTGGCCCTTTAGAACCTGATCCTGAGGAAGAGGCCACTGGAGCCAGCACTGGGGCTCCTGGAGGGCGCTAGTGCTCTACTTTTCAAATCCTACAACTAGGGGTTTTCTCCCCCTGTTGAGCTGATTTTTAGCTCTTTGGTGAGAGGCATCAAGGAAAGAGGAAAAGTAGTGGGAAATAGAGAGAGGGGGAAAACTTCATCAAGAGTAATGGCATTATTTGCTTTTTTAGTGTTAATTTTTTAAGTTATCTGTGCATTCTAGATATTGGTCTCTATCAGAGGAATAGCTGGCAAAAATCTCTCATTCTGTTGGTTAACAATAAAAAATAATCAAAAAGTGTGCAAGTGAACTAAGCAGACACTTTATAAAGAAGAAATAAAAATGTCCAATAAATATATGAATGTTAAACATTATTATCAATCAGAGAGATGTAACTCAAAACTACGCTGAGATTTTACCTAACCCCAAATAGAATAGCAATCATCAAAAATAGAAAGGATAATAAGCCAGGCATGGTGGCAAATGCCTGTAATCACAGTATACGTGTGTGTGTGTGTGTGTGTGTGTGTGTGTGTGTGTGTACACATACAATAATACATGTTGACAAGGATGTGGGAAAACAGTAACCCACATAGATTGTTGATGGAATTGCAAATTAGTGCAGCTGCTTTGGAAATCATGGTTGAGATTCCTCAGAATACTGGGACTGAAGCTATCATATGACCCACCTATACCAGTCCTGGATATGTTCCCAAAGGGATTAAAACTAAACTATTATAGTAATACATGAATATCTATGCTTATAGTAGTGCAACTCATAATAGTCAAATTATGAAACCAGCCTAAGTATCCATCAACAGAAGAATGGATTATGTAATTATGAGATATATACACAATGAAATTAAACTCAGCCATAAAGAAGAACAAAATTATGTCTTTTGCAGGAAAATGAGTGAAATTTGGAAATATTCAGCAAAATGAGATGTCAGTTAACAAAATATGAAGAATCATATGAAGAGATATCTGTTTTCTCTCATATGTGGAAGCTAGGGAGTAATTGAGACACAAAAGGGACTTCAGGAAAATGAGGAGTGATGAAGGAAATAGTGGAGTGATGAAGGAGGCCTAAGGAAGGAAGGTAGGTGTGGGAGGGAGATCTGATGAAGAAACACTTCAATCAACACAATGTATATATACAACATTATCAATGCCAATTTCAATATCTTGCATAGAAAGGAGCTGCCAGGGGAAGGCTCACCAAGTGCTGTGTGCATGTATATGTCTCTAACACTCTCAACTTCATCATGCACCAATAAAAAATGAAAGAAAAGAATAATGAAAAATAACACCATAACAAGATGTTGTCTTGCTTTACTTGCTGTGTAGGAAAGCAAAAAATCTGCAGTTTTTCCTATTTGGTTTCCTTTCTTCCTACTATTCTGTCTCACACTTCTTCATGTTGGCTTTTTTGATTGCATATCTGGAACTATGCTAATGTGTGATTGTGTATAGATAATCACCAAAAGCTAGAAAAAGTCAATTATTGAAACAATAAGAAACTTTGTAAACTGTATATGAGCCCTGGTGGCTTAAAATTGAAGAGAAAGGAGAATTTATACCAACAAAATAGGCAAATGTAATGAATCATTGCTTTTGTTTTATTTTTGTGGGTTGGAATTTATTAGGTTACCATATATGGTGTGTGTGTGTGTGTGTGTGTGTGTGTGTGTGTGTGTGTGTGGGGAGAGAGAGAGAGAGAGAGAGAGAGAGAGAGAGAGAGAGAGAGAGAGAAATTGAGAGAGAGAGAAATTGAGAGAGAGAGAAAGGGGGGTGAGGAGTTAAGAAAGATATATTTACTCCATCCTGGGAGTCTCATAAGCTGGAAGGTGAATTCAATTGAGGAAAGGAAAAACTACAATATAAGGCAATACAAGGAAACTTCCATTACTGGTAAAATATGTTTTTAGGTATGCAGTACATAGAAAATTCACATTTAGCTGGTGAATAAGATCTTAGAGTACTTAATATGTAAACTTGACCTTTAAATGCTAGTGGGATTTCGGTCTGTGAAAGTTTAGAAAGGAAGCTGTGGTAAAAGTAGTCATTGTCAGAGAAAGAACAAAGAAGGATCTCCAAGGGAGGCAGGAAAAGAAGCACTGCATTGCCTATTGGTTTGGCAGAAACATTCATGATATAAAGGGGATTTATGGTTAGCACGTGAAGAAGGTGGAGGGGCTTAATAAGGTCCACGTAACAAGGTAATATTCTTTAATCTTGACCAATCATTCATCTTAAAAGAAGCAAAGTGAATTATGAGCCTGGTCATGAGTTTCTAAACTTGCGAATTTGTTTCATAAATTATAAAATATTGATTATATTACCTATTTTCTAATACTCCAAGATAATCACAAAGAAAACGTGAGCTTTAATTGGGACATAAATGTTAAGCTTTAAATGTAAAAATAAACGTGACTCTCTGCGTTCCTTTTAATCTCAGGAAAGGACCACGTAGAAATGTTAACAGTGTATAAAATTGGCTTCTATGCATATTTAAGGTATGTGATAACCCCAAGGAAGTTGACAGTCACTATAGCTTTGATCTACAACCCCACCAAAGTAAAACGACAAAACTGATATAGTGGGGAGGGAAGAAGGAAGAAGAAGAGAGAGAAAGTTTGGGGGAAGGATGGTAAATCAGTAGAAATGGTGTTAATTCAACAACTTAGCTGGGAAAAATATATTTATTTGTTAGAATCTTGATGACTTCACATAAGTTTGATATTTTCCTCCTGAAGTAACATCATTTGGATTTATATAGACACAGCCCAATTAGATTAAGAGACACATGAACTGGTAAATACTGTTAAATGAGGGAAGGTTTAATGCAGGGAATTAGCTTTAATCTTGGAGTTAAAGCTATAAGTAATGTAGTTTGGATGACAGAATATGAGAGGAATTAAATGTTGATAAAATCAGTGATGTGGGAATGCTATTCCTTGAAGTAAGTGTATTTCTCATTTAATCAAATTGTGTTTTTCTTAAGGATTTAAATCTTCTCCTAATTTATATACTGTATTCATGGGTGCACATAACAGTAATGTCTAAAATAATGTCCTCATACGTATGCCAAGACTAGCCAATGAACTTATTTTGGATGTTTTCATTGCTGATGAGCTCATACATGTGAGTGAGCTTCCTGAGGTTGGAAGGCAGCAACAGGACAAAGGCTCAAACAGCAGGCTCTGAAACCAGATTGTCGGGCTTCAGCACCTGATCACATGAATGGCCATTCATCAGTCCTATGACCTTGGAAAAGTGATTTAATATATTTATCCTTAAATTTACTCATGTCAAAGGAGGAAGATAATAGTATTTACCAAGTAGGGACATCTTAACAATTTGACAATACACATGTGGAGCATATCATAAAGTGCTATTCTGCAAAATGTTTATTGAGCTTCTACTATGTTTTAGATGAATATGAATCATTTTAGGTTCCTGCATGAATGAAAATAGGGCTCTGCCCTAGGGAATCTTTCATTATATCAAACTGTAGTATTTCTATTGTAATCTTTGCTTTTATAAAGCCAAGCCACAGTGCCTAATTAGAAAATGTTCACAAAAGTGGCCTGAATGAATGTTCAACTACTATTGTATTTTGGATAGCAAATAGATAGCACTCATGAGTGAGTAGTATAAAAGTGATGTGTTGGAAAATTGGGAAATTATAAGAAAAAGGCTAAACAATGCAGAGGAAAGCTCTTTACTGTGAAACATGCCGGAAAAATTTCTTTATTACCTTTGAATTGTCCTTTTTCTGATGGCTAAAATTCTGACTAAAGGAAATTTTACATTGCTTATAAATAGTTATAAAATAGTTTGTTCATTTTTCTTTATTGGTCTTTGAAATGTATCCAAACTATTAAAGAGGCGTATGTAATAATTCAAATGTCTTTTAGAATAACAAATGAAACATTGGTATACTTTTCACTAAATCAAAACTGCTAGAAGCAGCTAAATAGATAAAACTCCAAAGTTTAAACTGTATCAGTGTTAGTCATCTCAAGACAGTTATTTCAAGATGAATTAAAGAATTTTAGCTCATAGTGTTAAGTATATCTAGTATTATTAGGCAAAAGAGAGAGAGAGAGAGAGAGAGAGAGAGAGAGAGAGAGAGAGAGAGAGAGATAGTTTAATGGATCAATTCCATTAGAAAAAAAGAAAAAATACAAGTGATCTAACTTTAGAAAAATAACTTTAAAAAGTCATTTACCTGCTCACTGAAGTTCTTTTTTCCTTTTCAGATACAGTTTCTGTTCTGTCAGCATTGCCAGTATATGCAGCTACTGTACTGTACAAAGTAATTCTATTATATGGCAGATAAAACAAGGGGGTATGCATCAGATTATAAATAACTTAATTTTGCAAAGGAATTTTACATCTTAATCTGCTGGACTATCACTTTCACTTAGGCTCTGAAACCAAATTATGTTATTGTGTTCTGCGATATAATTTAATAACTCACCCATAAGGAAATGTCAGGTCGCATTTGCAACAATCCAGGGGCCATTAAGCCAGATGGAAGGTCATTCTGTTTGAGGATTGTAAATGAACCTGTCCAACAAAGTTTTGGTTAGGGACAGCCAAGGACTCATTATGTAGTCAATTTACCCAACTGCTCCCAAGAACCATGCCAATGCCAAGGCTGTTCTGTCCTTTGAAGTCTGAAATGGATTTGAGAATACAGAGATTTAAAAAAAAAAAAAAAACTTTTATCAGGCCAAAGAGGAAATTGCTTCTGCAAAAAGAAGTCATTTCCATATATTGCTTAGAACATTAGAATAAAAATTAAATGCATTGTTGGAATGCTACTTGTGGACTTTTTTCTTATTCATTTTCCTCTTTCTCATCTAAATTATGCCTTTTCTTGGTGGAGTAAGACAAGCGTGAGTGCATGTGCGCGCACACACACACACACACACACACACACACTCCAAAACAGTGAATAGAAATATAAAAATATTCAGTTAAAGTTATTACAGTTTATTTTAAAATTTACTTTTAGAGTTTCTTCTGTATAACCTGAAGTTAAGAACTTTTGAAATCCATACTGTGCAATTTAATGTGAATATTTCAATACATATAATTTAATACCAGCTTCTATCTAAAATTTTTAAAATACATTTAAAAACCTGGATATCTCTAATGCTTCAGTTTCCCTGTAGCAGAGAATACTGTGTGAGCAGTTTTATTAAAACATTATTTAAGAATTAGTATATTTCAGATTTAGAAAATGAAGGATCAATAATTAACAAATTTACCTGTAATCCCATATTTAGGATAACTTTTGACATTTTTGTGCTCTCAAAGCACGATATTTTCCTGACTTCGGTTTACTGAACATATACATTGTCAATCATCATTCATGAATTCCATTTCTTCGAACTTAGCTACTACTAAAATTTACTTATAATGTCAAAATCAGTACTGCCAGTGCTTTTGCTGTCCTTTGCAGACATGCGCAGAACAATGAGCACATTTGGATCAGCCATAGCACAAGCTCTCTGCTGATGTGGGAAAAGGCTTTCGAGTTCCACTTCTCATACAGAGATGACCACAGGTGCGAGAACATTGGGGCCAGCACAGCAAAGGGCGCCTCTGGGTTGCTGGAGAAAGTTCAAATATCAACTCTAGAATATGCTAGGGTACAACCCTCCCAAAGCCACTTCAGACTTCTGATGTTGTTTTCGCTTTGGTAAAATTAAGAAAGGTTTTTTTGGGGGGTGAGGAAGGGGATTTAGGGTTATAACATTTATATATATATATATATATATATATATATATATATATATATATATACACACACACATATATTTGATGAGTATTTATGAGATATTCTCTGAAAATATGGCTTTCTGTTTGCTGATTGAGTGTCTGCAGAGACTTTATGGAATATAACTACCATAAACCAGGTGTGGTAGCATACACTTATAATGACAGTTTTTCGCTACGTAGTGAAGCCCTCTGCAACTTAGTGTAATCCTGTTTCAAAATAAAGAATAAAAATTAGGGCTGGAGGTATAACTCAGAGGTAGAATCCCCCTGGGTTCAATCCCCAGTTCTGCAAAAAGAAAAAAAAAAGAGAGAAAAAATTATGAGTAATGAGAATCAACTGTACATGTATTTCTTTATAGCTATCATTATGAACGGATAGATGTTCATGCTATGATATGGGTTAGAATACTGTGAATATGTATTTTATTTATTTTTATTCTTTTATTGGTGCATTGTACTTGCATATTATAGTAGGATTCAAAGTGATACATTAATTCAACTATATTTTCCTTCATATCCCACCTCATTTCCCATCTCTCCCTTTCCACACATATTAGTGAGATTGATAGTGATACTTTTGAACATACATTTTATATAGAAGATGAATATTTTTATACATTAATAAATATTTTTCAAAATATTCTTAAGATTATTTTCAACATTTTCTATGTAGCATCAGTTTTTTATTTAGAATTCTTCTCAAGATAGAGATTTGGCTTCTTAAGTTCTTTGCGAACCTTTAATTTAGATGTATGCCTAAATTATTGGATTTTAAACTCATCAGAAGAAGCTGAAAAGTTATCCTTTTGTAGATACTATTATTGTTTTTAGTAGTTCATATGGCATAGCTGTATTCATTCTCTGCTCTCAGAGTTATAAGGATTAATTTTAGGTATATTTTTCCTACAGAACAAGAGGACAGTAACATTCGTCCTGATTTGGTATGGCACCAGAGTTGATCTCAAGTCCAGTGAAATCAAACAAGAAGAATCTTGGGATGAAATAAGTGTTGAATGTGGAGATTTTCTAATCTGTTCTCAGCAAAGCAACAGAAATGGATGAGGAAAGCTTTTTTTTTTTTTTTTTCTATTTAGGGTCCTTGAGATCTGATGCAAACTACCCTGCGGAGTACTTTATATATTTATTCACACAACTCTAGGAGACATGTCCTAGCAATCAAGTAGAGGCAATACATGTATAGGATATGAACTAGAAGTATTCTTGGTTCACACAGAACCAAGAATAGTACCTGGCCATCTCGTTTTAAGTTCTGGTCCTAATTTTGAAAACAACTGACTGGTCAAACTTGAAGAGAGTCTTTGAATATCAGGAATGTTAGTTTAAAAAATTCCCTTTATGATAGTTTTAAAAATATTTCTTTATAAAATGTGACACAATGCAGAAAATCATTGTAGTGCTTATGTTGGAAGGTGCTTAAAACAAAATATTTCACTTCTGTGTTAATCAACTATATCATCTTATCTCCATATCTCACTTGTTTCTTAATCTAGGAGACAAATGAAAAGCAGAATCTTGATGTAAAAGTGAAAAAGCTTAACCTGTCCTCTTACTACTAAACTGGTTATTCTTTTTCCTCATCTTTCCATCTTAGCCATTTGAGACAAGTCACTAAATCATTCTAGATCAAATATGTTTTACAAAACGTATTTGGAATAAAATGGGGTAAGATGACTAATACATTGTTAATGTCACAAGAACCTTGAAAGCATGGGTTGTAGATACTATGTCTACAGAAAATGGATATATAACAGTGTAATCAAATTGCTATTTTAACCTATTTATAATGCTCAATTTGTAAATTGGCAACTTTTCTCTTAAATTACAAAATAAAGCATTAAGTCTGCACTACTGACTTAAGTAATAACTAGGTATAATTGTCTTTCTGGGTTTATGTTGCTATCAATGCCATTTTCTTTGTTATCTACACAAAGTCAAAGGTATTTCTTGACTAGAAGTCTTTCTTAATGTTACTTTGTCATTTAGGGCTTAACCAGAGAAATGGAATCAATATATAAAAATATTATATATAATATATTTATATTATAGAATATACTACATATATAGTATATATACAGATATACACATTATACACATTATATACACAATATACTACCTAAATATTATGTAGTATATATACAGATATCTATAAATATTCTCACAGACATATAATTGGACAAATAGATCTTTAGGGCAAAAAGGAGAGAAATTAAATTCACAGGGTTAAAATTTACCATTTACAAATAATATTGTCTTAACTCAGGGAAAGCCTAAGCCCTCTTTTTTTTTTTTTTTTTTTTTTTTTTTTGGTGGTACTGGGGTTCCTGAAGCCCTTCTACCTTGGGGCTCTACACTCCCAGACCTATTTTTATATTTTTATTTGGAAACAGGGTCTCTTAAGCCAGAGAGACTGGCTTTGAACCTGTGCGATCCTCCTGTCTTTGCCTCCCAAGTGCGGGGATTATAAGCATGTGCCACCACTTAAAAAAGGCCTAAGCCCTTTTTTAAAAAACTTGCTGCTAGCCGGGCGTGGTGGCGCACACTTGTAATCCCAGCATTCGGAAGGCTGAGACCGGAGGATCACGGTTCTCAGACAGACTCCACTACTTAGTGAGGCCCTCTGCAACTCAGAGACCAGGTTTCAAAATAAAGAATAAAAAATAGGACAGAGGGTGTAGCTCAGAGGTCAAATGCTCCTGGATTCCACTCTCAGACCCGAAAAAAAACAAAAAACAAAAAAACAAAAAAACTTGCTGCGGATTAAATAAGACCCACACCAGATAATCTTCCTGGTGGTGGTGGTGGGGGGTGTTGGAGATCAAACCCAAAGGAATTCTACCTTTGAGCTATACTCCCAGCTCTTTTTTATTTTTATTTTTTTTGTGTGTGTGTATTTTTAAAACATGGTTTCTTAGTTTGTTGAGTCTAAGTTTCTGAGGCTGATGTTGAAGCTGTGATCCTTCTGTCTCAGTTTCCCAAGTACTAGCATTACAGGCAAACCCCTCCCCCCCACGTGGCTAGGATAATCCCTTTTGATTAACTTAAGTATAATATATTGAAAACTTTAATCAAATTATCTGAAAAATCCTATCAAAGAAGCAAGTAGAGTTTGACTTAATATATAGGAGAAAATATATACATAGTTTGAAATGAACCTTCCAACTTAACACTCTGGCAATCTCAAACTAATTGGGAACTCACACAAAAGAATGAAACTCTGGGATCTATAATACAGACAAGCAAATTTGATATATGAAAAGCCATAACAATGCACCCTTTGTCAATCCGGCACTCATATATGTATATTGAAACCATACTGAATCTCCAAATAAAGACATTAACAGAGTTATATTTATGTTTATTATCATGCAATTATGCGCTACTTAATAAAAAATAGGCTAACTATTCCCAGAGGAAATATTTGAGGTAAATATACATATATAAATATATCTACATATAGAAATTTATTCTTTTTTTGTGGTACTGGGTATGGAACTCAGGATAACCGTACTTCTGAGTTACACCCCCAGGCCTATTTTTTATTCTTTCTTTCTTTCTTTCTTTATTTTTATTGGTGCACTGTATTCATACATAATAGTGGAATACAAACTTTTGTAGACATACATGCACACATCGCCCAGTCAGCCCCCATCCGATCCCCACCCCATTCTCTCTCCATCCCTCCCTCCCATGCTTGGCTTAGTGGTTGACATCTAGTATTATAGCAATTTATCCAAAATTAAAAATGATAATCTCACATAACAGTTTCATTTGTCTGATACCAAGCTTTTGATGACTTAAAGATAACATTTCAATATTTCTTTATACTTTCTTTCTTACCAGAGAATATTTTTTTTCTATTTTTTTTCTATTTTTTTTAGGTGAAACTTCTCGGCACAGGGAGCATCTAAAGCTCCCAGTGGCTGAGCTCAGCACATGCTGCAGGGATTCAGAGTGGAACTCAAAACCAAGAAGAAATACGCCAGCCTCACGGCCATATTGCCACCGGCGGCAGCAGCAGCGAATTCACCGAGTCCAGTACAGCTACATCTGTGTACTCAAGAACAGTGAGTCAAATTGCGGGCCACAGAGGAGAAATCCCAGTACTGTACTCACTGGGACTTGACCCAGTGGGGGAGTGGCGGTGGCAGAGATATCACACCATAGGAGAATGTGCAACCTGGCACCCCCCACAGTCTAAAGCAGCCTCTATTGACTCTCTGGGTCGGAGACTCTGTGATACAACCCAGTAAAGGGGTAGTGGGGTCTGAGATACTACTGACTCGAGCTCCAGAACACCTTAAGTGAAGTCATAGTGACCCAAGGGAAGAACTCAGAGAAGGCACAAACTTCCAAAATCATGGGAAAGAGGAATAATACTGGAGCAATGAATTCCCACAACCCCACAACATCAGAACCCGATAAAACAGAAATTCAGAGATTTCTAGAAGATCAAATCAGGAAAATAACTGTAGAAATAATAGAGGTGCTTCAAAAAGAACTCAGAGAGAGCCAAAAAGAGATAAAGGATGCAATTAATAAAGTAAAGGCCTCAATTCAAAGCACAAACAACCGATTAGACCACATGGAGAACAGAATCTCGCTCTTAGAAGATGATCATTCCAAAAATGAACGCATAGTTTCTAATCTAGAAAAAAATAACCGACAGCAGGAATCTGACATTGAAGAAATATGGGCCCATTTTAAGAGAACTAACCTAAGAATAATTGGAATAGAGGAGGAAAAAGAAAGTGAAACCAAAGGGATCAACAATCTCTTCAAGGAAGTAATAGCAGAAAATTTTCCAAACATAGAGCAAGAGGTTGATACACAGGTCCAGGAAACTTATAGAACTCCCTTTAGATAGGATCGGAGAAGAGGATCCCCATACCACATAATTGTCAAAATGACCAATGTGGAAGCCAGGCAGAGAATCTTAAAGGCAACAAAAACAAAGGGCCAAGTGACATTCAGAGGCAAGCCAATTAGAATCACTCCAGACTTCCCAAACCAAGTCATGAGAGCCAGAAGGGCTTGGAGTAACATATTCCAAACTCTGAAAGAAAACAACTTCCAGCCAAAAATTTCCTACCCAGCAAAACTTTCTATCAAATTAGATGGAGAAATAAGAAGCTTCCTTGACAAACAGAAACTGAAGGAATTTATGTCTTCAAAACCAGCACTAGAGAAAATACTCAAAGAGATTAACTACAAAGAAGAAATAGGTAACACACACCAGAACCAGAGAAACAAGTTTTTCCATCCAACAGACAACTAAGATTGGTTATCTGTGGAGATTCATTATTTATGTTAGTCTTTTACCTATCTCTAAATAGTATTGTTTGCTTTTATTGTTGCTAATTTTTAGGATTTCTAGTTGGAATATTAATATACCTTCAGATATAGCATTTGGAAATATTTTATCCCATTCTATTAGTAACTTTTAACTCTGTTTACATTGTCTTTGGATATACAATTTTTGTTTTTTTTAGGGAGTTTGTATACTCTTCTGTTGCCTGTGCCATTGAAATCATATCCAAGAAATTACTGCCAGTTTCAATGTTGTGAGGTTTTATGACCCAGATTTTCTCCTAAAAGTTTATAGTCTTAAGATTTATATTTAGGTCTTTTATCTATTTTGAGTTAATATTTGTATATGGGATTAGGTAAGGGTCCAATTTTATTCTTTTCCATGTAATTATTATTTTTCAACAATATTTAGTTAAAAGATTATTATTTCCACCACCAAATGTTCAGGGAAACCTTGTCAAAAATAACTTGACAATATAGGGAAGAATTTAGCTCTAGGCTTTTATTTAACTCCAATGGTTTATATATCTGCCTTTAGAATAGTACTACACTGTTTCAATTATTGTAGCTTTATATGGTTTGAAATCAGAAAATATATATCTTCTAGCTTTGTTCTTTTTCAAGATCGTTTTGGGTATCTAGAGTCCATATTCCATATTAGGATAGATTTTTTTTCTGAAATATAAATATATAAATATATGATAGTATTCTTTATTTTGAAAGAGGGTCCCACTAAGTTGCAAAGGGCGTCACTAAATATCTGAAGCTGGCTGCAAACCTTTGATCCTCCAGTCTCAACCTCCCAAGTACTGAGATTACAGGAGTGCACCACCATGCCCAGCTATATACAACCATATTCTTATCAAAATAAGGAAGGAATAATCAGAATTATTATAGTCCTTCCTCCTAAAAGCAGTTGCATGGCTGCATTACGTACCTAACTACCTTCTTCATTGTATACCCCCTTTATCTTCAGCACATGATTCAGCAGTTTGGAAAACCAGTCCAACCTGGTGACTCAAACATCATTTCAGAAGGTCTTACCCACTGGTACACATTAACACATAGCAGAATAAAATGCATACAAGTTTTCTTTTCTGGGGGATACCTTCCCCTCAAGAATGCTTAGTTAAGATATCACATGCATATATTTGACTTTTACATAAAGGACTCAGTCGTGTATATGCTATTGACAATAAGTTCTAGAAACGATTGAGTTAATTATAGTCCCCAATATCCAGTTCCATTTCTTACTATGGAGAACTTAAAAATATGGCCAAGTAAATACATGTCAATAAAAGTTATTAATTCTACAATCTAACAATAACCATGAATATGACAACATATTTTCTACTAACTTTATATGAACTCATGCATAAATATTTCCATAATTAAAATGCTATAAATAGATAAACATTTTACCCTATTTTTATTATAGTATATATTAATGTGGCCATATAAAATTAATATTTGGGGACAGAATGCCCAAATTCTTAATAATTTTCACAGACTAGCTTGCTGATTTATATAAAGCCCATATGAGTGATATATATTTAGAGTATAATGACCAACAAAAGTGCCGTTTTTATTCCTGCGAGGCTATTGGCCTCCAGACCTTGTGAACTCAAGCCATGTGGTAATTGTGCTTTGCCAAGTTCTTTACAACTCCAGTATAGAACAGTATGAATTTGTAAAGATTTGGAAGTATATTTATATTTAATAATATGTATTTTAAATATATATGCTTTTATTGATATACTGAAATGGTAAAACATTTGATAATAAAGCTTAGATGAGTTAGATAAAATAATATTTAAAGTTTTTTTCTATATTATGGGTACATTATTAATGATAATCATAGTATAATATTAAGTAATAATAGAATGATCTTTGTAACATATTCTAATACAGTAATTGGTGATCTGGTTCTATGTTCAGTCTGTTTAAATATTATTGTTTTAGTAGCTATCATAGATAAAATAGTTATTTTATAGATAAATGTGAATTTAGATGGAAGTCTGAAGTGGCAATATTTAGTAATCATGACACTGTTTAAGCCTGTTTTCAAATTATAAAATAATATAGATAAACTATAAATTTTCATTTAAAAAATACTTAGTTGTTCTTTTATTGATTGGCAGATTAGTTGTTTTTTAATATGTAAGGTTGAAGTATATTGCTAGAAGTGCTTATCACAGAAAATTATGTAAATTTGGAACACTTTTTTAAAAAAGAAAAATGTATGTTTCATTTGTAATGTCAAGAACTTTCTAAAGATCTTTACTGGAATAATCTATTTATTTGTGTGGCACAATTTCCATGGCTTCTCTAGATATTTTATACTAATTTCTTATGTTTTTTAGGGCAAAATCAAGATTTTGGTAGATTTATAATTATTGTTGTCAACAAATTCTAGAAATTTTATTTCAATTTATATTTCCAGGAGTAGGAATAAAATATTTTCTCTAATACTATACACTTATTATTTAAAAAACTACATTAACATGTGAAAATACCTTGTGTTTAATATTTTCACCTCTTTGTTTTAACAGAATTTTCTTGTTTTTTTCAGATATTTATTGATTAAGAGTTTTTATAAATTTAAAACTGACATTTTATTTTTCTTATATCCTGAGATAAGCCTCATTATCTTAATTATAAATGAAAATTACTCCTTCATATGTGTAGAAAAATAAAAAGAAATAGTAAGAAATAAAACACCAAAAGATAGCTATTAGAAACAATTTTATGTGAATCGCTGAATATATTTTCTATGTAATATTATATATCTGAAATCACAATCTATCTGTAATTTTGTATCATCTTTATTAATGAAATATCATGATTATATACTTTGTCTTTACAATCTCTTTGAACCTCTTCTTTTTCTATCATGAGGAAGCAGTATAATTTGTAAAATAGATCATTTTACAAGACTATGAATTTAAAACATCTCTTATGAATAGCACATTTGTCTATACATTGCTACATATCAAGCTTTTTATTTAGAAAGATGCTCACTTAATTTGCAAAGATGGTCACAATATTTAATTTTTATCTTTGCTTCAAGATAAAAATAATTTAATACTGAAAAAAATAAGAGAATGGAATTTTTCTCACTGTTAAAATTTATTACCATGATAAATCTTCCTATCAAAATTAAGAATTAATAATATTCATGAATTAGAATGTTCTGGACTTGGTCATATTTTGTGTTTGTTTTAAATTATCTCTTTCAAATAGATCACACTTTTCCTTCAAGAAAAGAATTTTCTTCTTCTTTGTGCATCTTTATATTCCAATATGTATGGTATATAAAAAGTAACCGGAAAATTTAATTCAATTCAGTTCTAATTTTAATCTTGTTATTATTGAGTTGCAAATTCAGTGACATGAATTATTTTCCACAGCTCAGCCTGATTGCCTCTTTATGTCATCTTGATAAATCATTAACTTTAAAATGTAAAGCAAGTAATCTACTAAATACTGCCATGTTTTCCCTTCCACTCGAACTCTGTCTCTGGAATACTGAAATTTTGAATAACTGCTACTCCAAACATTTTCTATGTATTGCTTTTTATTACGATTGCCTACAATTCAGAACGAAACCTTATCACTCAGCACATGTGGCCTTGAAATGATGCTGTTCCACCTGAGATGTGCTATGAGTCTAAAGTACAGACCTGTTTCTTTTTACCTTTTTGGGACACAGCTACTAGAAAAATTTTAATTGAATATGTGATTCATATATTTCCATTTGACTACATTGCTCTAGATGAACAAATTGATTTGAATAAAAAAAAAGCTAAGTGTATTTTAATAAACTAGACCTCGGTTCCAGCCAAGATAGCGGCAGCGATGGTTGGCAGTAGCCGAATAGGACATGCATTCCTCTGAGAAGCCTTGGACCACAGTTTTTGGTTTAATATCTGATTGGACAACATACAGAGATATTTCCAGCCATGACTTCCTATCTAAAATATAAGAGAGAGAGTAGAAAATGGCAGAATTAAAGGCAAGGTGGCACCATGGTACTCACTGCTGCAAGAAAGGTGATTTTTAGAATAATATCCCAGAAGAGATCAGAAAGTAAACTGCTCCTGCTGCACATACTCAGGAATTCTTAACAAAATACTCTGTAAGAAAAATGTTCGGGATGCATTGGAGGGAGCCCACCATGGCTGGGCTAGGATCACTGCGCCACGCATCTCGGGGGCCTTGGCACTCCTGGCCATTATGCTCCTCTGTGCGAGGTTGGGGGCCATGGTGTATTTGGAGCAGCAGATCCTGCTCTCCATGGTGAAGCTGTGGGCCTCAGCCCTCGGTGGGGAGATAAAATTTATTTCTGCTAAATACTTGGGCTCCCAGCTTCTGCAAAAGACATGTACTGTTTTCTTTCTCTAAAAAATATAGAAGAAGAAATGGAAACCTCTGTAGATGTCCTGCTCATGGTGTCAGGGACCGGAGCCTGCTGCATAATGAGGCTGGGACCAGGGCCTGCTCCACTGCATAGGGCCTGTGGGTCCCTGCAACCATATGGCTTCTATTAAAAATATTGGTTGTGAGTAGATCATCTAATCAAAGTTACTCACCTTCAGGCTTTCAGGATTATAGTAAGTGGGTATCAGTGCTGAAAAAAGGACTTCTAAGGCAGAAATAAGTTGTAATTTATTGGACGTGGAGAAGTAGAAATTCTAATACATTGTTGGTGTGATTGCAAATTAGTGCAACCACTTTGGAAAACAGTATGGAGGATCCTCAGAAGAATGAATACGAATTTACCATATGATCCAGCAATACCACTTCTGAGTATCTATCCAAAAGAATGAAAACCAAGCTACCAAACGAATGCATGCATATCTATCTATGTTCTTAGCCGCACAATTCATCATTACCAAACTATGGAACCAGCCAAGATGTCTATCAAAAGATGAGTAGATTACAAAACTCTGGAATACGTACACAAAGGAATTTTACTCCGACATAAAGGAGAACAAAATTATGTCATGTACAGGGAAATGTATGGAACTGGAAAACAGTATGCTAAGTGAGATTACTTAGTCACAAAAAGAAAGAAATTGGGATGCCCTTCCTATTATGCGGAAGCAAGGGAGAAAACGAATCATAGGAGGAACTCTAGAGGAAGGAGGAGAAACTACAGATGAGCAAGTAAGATGACCTAAGTGAAGGGAGTGGGGAGAAGGAAAATTCCCTAATGTACATGGTGTACATTAACAAGCATATCGAAGTTAATCACTAAGCCAAACATGGGAAGGAGGGCAGAGGGAGGGAGTGGGGTGGGAATTGGGTAAGGGCTAAATGTATGATGTGTGTATATATGCCTGTACCATTTTGTACTGCATTAAGATGTATGACTACAATGCACCAATAAAAAATTTAAAAAAAATAAACTAGACCTCTTTTTCTATATATGCATCCTGAAGAGGCATGCATGAAGTCTGGTGTTGGGTCCTGGTAGCTCAGCAGAAATTGAGGCAAAGCCTATTATAGAAATCTAGAGGCAGCTGCTGATTGTAGCAGCATGCACTTATTTCTCAGAGCAGCAATAAAGTTCTGGTTGACAATTTTCCCTGGAAGTTTCTGACAAATAGTACACACTGTTGTTTACATTTTTGTGATTTAACATCTCACTTAAATTACACAGGTGCACATAAATGTGTTCATTTGATCACGGTAATTCCACTGCCACTAACATTAGTAAGTAACTCAATACAAGAAACAAGTGGGTACTGAATTTATTACTCCCCTCCATGGATAATGTACTCAAATGACACTGTAGTGATTGGTAGTTACAGTTAATATCACAGTGCACTTTGGGAAGGAACAACAGCTGTACAGTGCTTCTTTAAATGGTTCTCTTTTACTTCTTGTTTTATTAATTTTTTCTATCTTCATATTTTTTACATTAAGTGCATTTCTAAATAACTACATTCAATAGTTATACATCTATTTATTTTTTCTGTTTTTTTAACAATATATCACAGAGGATAGTGCTATCCTTTCAAATGAACATCAGTTACTAATGAAAAAAGTTATGACACTGAATTTTTAAAATCATTATGGGGAAAACATATGAAAATATCAGAGAAGAAGCCCAAACTCTAATGTCTCTTTTCTACATGTACACACACCCACATATACATGCCTTACTGTGGCATTGTGAAATTAAAAACAAACACTATAAAAAGTGTTTATACCTTCCAAAATTAGTTTATGAATTACTAAAATGAAATCAAATATGTTAATTTTTTTACCTACACCGCAACACAAATGGAATATTAAAAGGAATGAAGGCAGGAATGAAGGCAGGAAGGTCATTAGAATGTCACGATCACTATATGTATTTATTAGTCTCTTATTTAATTTTTCCCAATATCCCTTCATTCTCATTTGACACATAGCAAAAGTAAAGTAAGGAAGTGAAGTAACTGGATTATGTTTCTATAGTCAGCAAAGTAAATGCCTGGCTACTGGATATTCAAATACTGCTTTTTTGTGTTCTGTAACCAAATGACATTTTGGGAATGGACTTTTACCAAATACTTACCAAATAAGTATACACAGGGAAAAAGACTCGAAAAAACAAAAGCCCTAATGATGAAGGCATATCCTGCAACTGGATAAAATCATTGATGAGAATAACATGGGAAAAGCTGGGTAATCCAATAGTATTTAAATCCAGGTTAGCTGGTATTTCAATACTTCTAAACATCAGTTATTTAATTCTAAAATAGTTTGTTCAATGCAGACACGTGGTCAAAGTCAGAGCAAAGAATTTCTGACTCCAATATTTGTTCTATAAGCCACTATGGTGTACTGTTTCCAAATAAGCCAGAAGATTTTTTTCATATTTTTCTAGCTATTTTATTGTTTTATTTCACTTTAAAGTTTGTAAATATGTTTTGACCTAATATTGGTAGAAGTTGTGGGGTTTAAAATGAGCTTTAGTTTTATTTATGGCTATCCAGTTTCTCAATCGCCATTAGTTCAAAAGTTTATCTTGCTTTCATTTAATTTCTTTTGCGCCTTTTTCAAATATCATTTGGGCACATTTGTGAGGGACCATTTCTGGGTTCTCAATTCTGTTCCATTGATATAAATTTTATTGATGCCTTCTCTAACACTCGACAGTCTTGACAAATACAGTTGTATGCAAGTTATGAGATCAGATACTTTTTACCATTTTTTCTTCTTAAAATTTGTTTTGGTAATTCTGTTTTCTTTGCCTTTCTAGGTAAGTTTTAGAAAAATCTAGCACAAATCTACAAAAAATGTGGGTATAAATTTTGTTGAACTTTTCTATCAACATAAGTAATACTGATATCTTTGCTTATTATGTCCTCCAATCCATAAATATGAAATATTTTCTATTATTTAGATTTTCTTTAATTTATATTATATGCACATTGTAGTTTACAGCATACACACACATACTGTAAAAGTTTTGTTAAATTTACGCATAGGTTTTTATGTTTTTTACCTATTATAAATGACACTTCATTTTTATTTTAGTGTTCCTGTATTTATGGTTTTTTTTTTTGCAGGTCTGGGGATGGAACTCAGAGGCATTTGACCTCTGAGCTACACCCCCTGCCCAATTTTTTATTCTTTATTTTGAAACAGGGTCTCACTGAATTATGAAGGGCCTCACTAAGTAGCTGAGGCTGTCCGCGAACCGTGATCTTCTGGTCTCAGCCTCCCAAATGCTGGGATTACAAGCATGCACCACCATGCCTGTCTTAGTGTGTTCCTGTATTTATTGCTAGCTTATAGAAAAAGAACTGACTTATATTTGTTTATATTTTATGTTCTAACATTGTTTTACTCATTAATTTTAAGAGGCTTCTTTTGCAGATTATTTGTAAGTTTCTACAGAGAAAATAATGTCACCTGCAATAAGGACGACTTTATTTTATAACTTGGATTTATATGACTTTATTTTATGTTTTTGCCGTATGTTATGAAAAGGAAATTCCAGCATTATGGAATTCAGTCTTTCATTATTGATGTTAGTCAAGGTATTTTGTGGATATTTTTATAAAGTTGAGGAAGGTCTTTAATCTCATTATGCTGTTTCTATTTCTGTATTATAAGAGGTATTAAGTAGCAGAATACAAAATCAATATATAAAATTCAATAGCATTTTTACACACCAATAATGAACCCACTAAGAAAGAAACCAGGGAAACAATTCTGCTCATAATAACTTCAAAAAATAAAATAAAACTAGAAATAAACCTAACCAAGGAGGTTAAATATTTTTATAATTAAAATTACAGAACACTGAAGAAAAGAAGTTGAAGAAGACAGTAGAATATGGAAAGATCTCCCATGTCATGAATCAATAGAGTCAATATTGTTATAAAGGCCATATTACCACACTATATCTATGAATTCAATGCAATCTTCATTAAAATACCAATTACATTTCTTCACAGAACTAAAGAAATAATATAAAAATGTTATGAATGCACAGAACACCTAGAATAGTTCAAGCAATCCTGAGCAAAAAGAACACTGCTGGAGGCATCACAATACTCAATTTCAAAACACATGTCAAAACCATGGTAGTTCAGCATAGTACTGACATAAAAACAGACTCAGAAACCAGGAAAATGAAACAGAGGGCACAGAAACAAACCCATGCAACTATAGCAACTTGATTCTTAAACCAAGTTGCCCAAAACACAGATTGGAGAAAAGACAGCCTTCTTAGCAAATGCTGCTAGGAAAACTAGAGATTCATTAGAAGACTAAAATTCATCCCTGTGTCTCATTTTGTGCAAAAATGAATTGAAACATAAAGACTTAAATATCAGATCTGAAAATTTTGAAACTGCTTAAAGAAAACATAGAGGCAGCACTTCAAGATATAATCAAAAGCTAGATATGGTGGTACACACCTATAAACCCAGCTACTCAGAGGCTGGGGCAGGAGAAACATAAGTTCAAGGCCAGCCTTGACAATTTAACAAGATCCTGTTTCAAAATAAAAAGTAAAAAGGGCTGGTGATGATGCAGCTTCATAAAATAAAATGAAAAATTATTTCTCCTCTTCTATTTTCTTGTCTTTTTTATTTTCCCTCCTTTTTCCTTTTTCTTTTGTTTTTCTTTTCTTTTTATTTTTCTGGTATCGGGATTGAATCTAGGGACATTCTAATCTTTGAGCAACATCCCTGGCCCTTTTTATTTTTTATTTTAAAACCATGGGTTTTTTTTTTTGTTGTTGTTGTTGTTGTTGTTCAAGTCAAGTACTGGGACTAAAGGCCATGAGCATTCTACCTCCAAGCCTCCAGAGTATCTCTATCACTTTCTATTTTGAAGCAGTGACTTTCTAGGTTGCTGAGAGACTTGCCAAATTGCTGAGACTATTCTTAAATCTGCAGTCCTCCTGTCTCAGCCTCCCAATATTAGGCCCATAGGCATGTACCCTCACACCAAGCGTTTTAGTACTTCTTTAAACATTTGATGGAAACTCCAGGAAAGCCATCTCTGGACTGACAGATTTTTATCTTGGGAATTCTGTGTTAGGAATTAAATTTAACTGCTAGTTATAGAGATATTACAATTGTCTCTTTTATTGAATGAGTTATGATAGTGTTTCTTTCAAGGACATGGTTAATTTTATCTGACTTTTCAAATTTAGCTAAGTAGAGTTATTCATAGTGTTCCATATTTAGCCTTCATATTTCCAGATTTTATAACAATATTCAGTATTTTTTCTTGATACTAAAATTTTGTATATTAATACTCTTCTTTGTCAGCAATCATCTTAGAGATTTGTCAATTTTATAGATATTTTCAAAGAACTTGCTATTTTCTCAGTGATAGTCTATAATGTTGCTCTATTTTTATCTCACATATTCCTTTTGTTATCTTTAGGAATCCATTCTAGTTTATTTTTATTTAATTCACTTTTCTTTTTTGTTGGTTTATTTTGGTGATACTGGGGTTCCTGGAAACCCTACCTCTGGGCTACACTCCCAGATCTATTTTTTATATTTTTATTTGGAAACAGGGTCTCCTAAGCCAGCAGGACTGGCTTCGAACAAGCACGATCTCCTGTCTCTGCCTCCAAACGCGGGGATTACAAGCGTGAGCCACCATGCCCGGCTTTTTTATTTACTTTTCTTGACCCTACGTTCTTGAAGTGGAAATCTAGATTAGTGAGCACATGTATTTAATGAAATGAACTCTCTTAGAACTATACCAGAAATCTTGAGATAATTAGCATTTGGTTAGGTTATGAGGGTTGGACCATTATGATAAAATTCATGTGGCCTTAGAAAAGAGGGAGTGACCTTCTCTATGTGTGCATTTGTGAAGGAAATGTGTTGTCCTTGTAAGTATACAGCGAGAAGGTAGCCATGAGAAGGCTAACAAGAGTCAAGCCATCTCCAGGTGATATATCTCCCAGTGTCTTTATCTTGGACTCGCCAGATTCCAAAACTATGAGAAAATAGTTTCTGTGGTTGAAGTTATTCAATCTGTAGTCTCATAGCGACTCTAGATACTAACATAGACCTTTTGTGTATAATTTTTCTGTCTTGCTGGACTTCCACATTCCTGTCTCCTGACTGGAAAAAGCAGGCTCTTGCTTGGTTTTATGTTTTGTTTTGCATCTTGCTGGATTCTCTATCACTAAGTCTAGGTCTATGAGACAAAAAGCAAACTGGGAAGGAAGTCATTATCCTGTAGCTTTGTGAGCTCTAGGATTTCTAGCTGGTCTTCCTTTGTTCTGAATTTTCACATTCTTACGTTTGTTTAATATAATTTCCATGGCCTTTAGTTGTACCTAAGGTGGGAAGGACTGCAAAAAGATCATCTTTTCAATCTTCCCTGAAGTTATTGCCAATAAAATAATTTTTTTGAAAAATTATAAATTTACAAATAAAACATGACTTTTAACTAGAATGCATAATAACTACAGCATTACATTTAATATTTTAGATAATGAGTTTATTAAATAATAAAAGCACGTTATTACTGAGTGACAAGGTAATATTAATTAATATTTAGTGAGTGTTCTCTGTGTAGGTAGTCTAATATGCTTTACAAGTATTGTTTAATTTACTTTGAGTAGCGCTGTGTGGCAGAAATATTTGTGTTTCTCATTTAAAGATTAAGAAGCGGAGGTTTATGGAGAGTAGTTAGACTTCTTAAAAATTTTTTTTTTTTTTAGGTAATCTAGAAAGAGAAAGAAACACTCTTTGAATCCAGATGGTCTATCTTCAGAGCTGGTGTTTCAAACTATATGTTCCCGCATCTTTGTTGCCTCTGCTGAGAAAGGTCAGTCTCCTGTTCTCCACTTTAAAAGCTGATCGTTACATGAGCCCACTTTAAAGCTCGTTTTAAAGCTTAGCTTAAATACTGTGTTCTTTTAATGAAATCTTTCTTAAAGCCATAGCTATTTCTTTTATCCTCGATTCTCCTACAACCCTTTATCCACGCCATTTTCTTTGTTCAGATATTTCCCTTTTCTTTTTGTTCTGCTTGTTTCTTCTATTTTCCTCTGGATTTGCTGATGGAAATCACTGCATCTTGTTCATCTTTTATACTCTTATTACTTTATAATATTGTAGTAGATACTCAATGATAATCTAATACTGCATAAGTAAATGGACAAGTAAATATATTTATCAATCAAACCTTAACAAGGTACACAATAGACTTGTGTTACAAGAAAGGAACTAGAAAAACTAGATATGAAAGTAGAAAAATAATGATTAGAATAAATTCACAATAATTTTTATGGTATGCTAAAAATTCTCAGTATAACTGAGAATTAAGATATTCAGTATATAAAATATAGTCTGTTCAGTGATTCTGAGATCCGCATGAGAAGTGTTGCAAGATGATGAAGAACACTGGGAAGTTTTCAAGTCAGAAATTTTTGGATTCAAATTCTGAATTCTCCTTACTCGAACTCTGTGAACTCAGCACAATCATTTCAAATCTCGGAGCTCCAAATTCTTTTTTCTGGAAAATGAGAATGATTTCCATTCCATTAACTATTAGGACTGAATAAGGTCATTGTGAAAATGATCCATTCAATTTAACTTATCTCATTCCTCACTGATGTTCTTCCAAATCTAAATTTTTAGGCCGACAGACATTTGCTCCAGATTTTTTCCCTGAAACCTTCTGACAACAACAGTTTGAGTAGAAAATAGTACTTGGGATGCTGAGACAGGAGAGTCTTAAGTTCAAAACCAGCCTCAACAACTTAGTGAAATTCTCAAGCAATCTAGCAAGAACCTGTTTCAAAATTAAAATAAGAATTAAAAAGGTATAGTTCAGAGATAAAATTTTCCTGAATCCAATCTCCAGTTACATCAAAAACAGAAGAAGAAGAAGAAGAAGAAGAAGAAGAAGAAGAAGAAGAAGAAGAAGAAGAAGAAGAAGAGGAGGAGGAGGAGGAGGAGGAGGAGGAGGAGGAGGAGGAGGAGGAGGAGGAGGAGGAGAAGGAAGAGGAGAAGGAGGAGGAGAAGAAAGAGGAGAAGGAGGAGGAGGAGAAGGAAGAGGAGAAGGAGGAGGAGGAGAAGGAAGAGGAGGAGGAGGAGGTGGAGGAGGAGGAGGACCCAGGGGTATTAATATTCCCTTCAAGAGCATGCCTCTAATGATCTCACTTCCTTCTACTAGGCCCTACCTCTTAAAATGTCCACTATCTCTTAATAGCACCATCACCTGGGGATCAGATTTTCAATTTGTGAGCCTCTGAGAGGCATTTAAGATCTAAACTTAACAGTACATTATTATCAATAAGAGTCACTATGTTGTATAATAGATCTCTCAAACTTATTCCTTCCATCAAACTGAAATTTTCTTTTGTGTGTGTGTGTGTGTGTGTGTGTGTGTGTGTGTGTGTGTGTGTGTGTGGTACTGAGGGTGGAACCCAGGGGCATTCTACCTCCTGGCTACACCCCTTCCCTATTTTTTATTCTTTATTTTAAAACAATGTTCTAGCCTTTCAGTGCCTGGTTTATTTCACTTAACATAATATTAAGTCAGAAGTTTTTAATTTTTCAAAAATTCTCTCTTAGAATTGTCCAGATTTACAGGATAAACCCCCAGAAAGAGGGAGCCTGGGAAGGCTAACATACAGGTGCAGAGCAGGTGCAGGGAGCTATTTGTACCCTCCTGGATTTTACTTATAAGAGTGATACCTTATCCTCTATAATGCTAATTGGCCTTTATGGTTCAAGCATCTCTGTTGACAGAGGAATTGCAGAAATACTATCACACAGCTGATTGCCATTGCTTTTGTATTGATTTCAGTAAGATTCTTTTTTCTAGAAGTGATCTTCCTGAATGGGCAATTACCACAGGAGATACAAAAGAGGAGAGGTCAGACTTTAAGAAATTTTATTAACATTATTCCCGTCCAAAATAAAACTGGTTTGAGTGATGACTAACCTATGCTTGTATGCTAGCAAATGGCAGAAGGGTCAGGAATAAAATAGCAGGTAGCACTTAAGTAAATAGAAATATATTTCCTAGAGCAATTTACAGGGTTAAAGGACAAATGAATTCAGACACTCAAGTAGTACTTTTATGTTTTCAAGAATGTATGTCTTATGGTTTACAATACTTTTGAAGATATAAATATAATGCAAAAATAAGAATTTCTTCCAGATACAAGTGTTCACAAAGCATTTCAAATATAACCTATATGATTCCAAACATACTTTGCATGTTATCTGTTCCTTTCCTGGGAATCTCTAAATTGTATGGATAAAATATTTGTGCCTCCCCACCAAGTTTATATGTGAAATCCTTACCTCCATGAGCCTTAGGAGGTGACTGGATCTCAAGGGTGGAGTTCTTCTGAATGGGATTAGCACCCCAGATGCAAGAATTGTGGCTAATAATGAGGAAGCCAACCCTAGACAGGTGCCAAATATGTAGGTATTACAATATTAAAATTCCTAGTTTCCAAAGCTGTGTGAAATTTCTATTGTCTATAGGTCATCTAATCTATGGTATTTTGCTATAGAAGCATTAATGGATTAAAGCATTATCTCACACAACAACATAAAATCATTTTCCAAGTCAGAAATATCAGATCAGATATAACTCTTTTTTTTGTAGGACTGGGAATGGAATCATGGAGCATTCTACCTCCGAGCTACAACCCCAGCCCTATTTGTTTTTTATTTTTTATTTTTAAACGTGGTCTCACTGAGTTGCAGAGGGCCTTACTAAGTAGTAGTTGAGGCTGTCTGTGAACCACGATCCTCCTGTCTCAGCCTCCCAAATGCTGGGATTATAAGTGTGTGCCGCAACACCCAGCTAGATATAACTCTTCATTATCTCACTGATATAGTTGTTTGCCAAGTCTGGTTAATTTCCTTTTTAAACATTTCAGTATTTCTACTGCCATCCTCTATCTGCAGAGTCAACTGCTGAGATCAGGCACTCAGGCACTTTCTCTTGGATTATTATGTTAATCTCTGCTTTAGGAGAGTTTCCCCCAATATCATTATTGGTTTTTTTTTTCTTTCTCAGCAATATATATACACCCTGTATTCTATCTGGATATATGGCTTGACAAAATAAAATTTGTACTTTCTAGCCTTTTTGTCAAGTAAACAAAACCCATATCTTGAAGCCAAAGTCTTGACTAATAAGAGTAATTAGAAATTGAGTGAGCAAATTTTGGACTTTGTTCTTAAAAGGGAGATGTTATGCCATTTTTTATCTTCTCCTCCTCTTCTTCTTTGTATTCTTCCTTTTCTCCTCCTTTCCTTTTTTCTTTCATCATCCTAGTTTTTTTCTAGAATACAAATATAAGAAATAAAATAGAACAACCATCTTAGATCATAACATAAATGCCCAAAAATGTCTAAGTCTTTCACAACTGAAGAACCTTTTGATAGTCCTAAACTGCAAATGTTTGCATTTTATTCCATTTAAATTACCATTGTTATCCATTTGCAGATAAATGGAAATAACCCCCACTTTCTCACCCTGCACAAAAATCAATTCAAGATGGATCAAAGACCTGTAAATTAGACCACAGACCTTCCAGAGATCTTGCAGGACATAAAACTAACACTCCAAACTAACACATGGGCATGGGTTCAAACCTTCTTCCAAAAGACCCCAAAAGCAAAAGAAATTAAAATTCAGATTAATCCATGGGATTGAATTAAACTGCAGAGCTTCTGTGCAGCAAAGAAAACTATCAAGTACCTCAAAAGAGAACCAATAGAATGTGAGAAGGTTTTTGCCAGCTACTCCTCTGATACAGGACTAATATCTAAACAGAGAACTCAAGAAACTCACTACCAAAAAAAATTAAAAATGGGCAAGTAAACTAAGGAAACACTTCAGAAAATAAGAAATAAAAGTGGCAAACAAGTGAATGAAAAATGTTCAGTATCATTAGATAACTCCAATTAGAAAGTCAACTATTAAAAACACAAACAACAACAAATGCTGGCAAGGATAGGGAGAAGTAGGAACTCTCGTTTGGGGGACTGCAAATTGGTGAAACCACTTTGGAAAACAATGTGGAGGATTCTCAAAAAAATGGAATAACCTACCATATGACCCACCTATATTACTCCTGGGTATCTACCCAAAAGAATGGAAACCAAACTATCAGAGTAATGCTTGTATATCCATGTTTATATCAGCACAATATATAATTGCCAAACTATGGAACTAACCAAGATGTCTATCAACAGATGAATGGATTATGAAATTATGAGATATGTACCCTATGGAATTTTACTCATCTATAAAGAAGAACAAAATTATGTCATTTGCAGGGAAGTATATGGACCTGAAGAAAATTTTCCAAAGTGAGATTTGTCAGTCACACAAAAAAGCAAGCAAACAAAAAATGAAAAGTTGGATGTTCTCCCAAATATGCTGAAGCTAGGGAGAACATAGGAAGGACTCCAGACAAAGGAGGAGAAACCTGAAATGAGTGAAGAAGGCAACCTAACTGTGGATGAGAGGGGGAAAGAAAAAAACATCTCAATAGACATGATGTACATACACAAACTCATCAAAGTCAATCAATGTGCTGAGTGTGGGAAGGAGAAGAGGGAGAAGGACTCGAGGAAACAGGGGGAGGGCTCAAAGAGAACTGTGCACAAGTATGCCTCTATCACCCTGAACTTCTACAATGCACCAATGAAAAAATTAGTATTGTGTTGTTTTCATTTGCAACAAAATCAATTCATAAAAATTTAAGGCTGTTTTCTTTACCTCACTTTTATTTCTTCTTAGGATAGAGAAATACAGTTGTAGATCACACTTTCTGAAATATAAACATCATAATGTTTTTGTTACCAAAGACACAGAAGTACATCATAATTTAATACTTAACTTTTTTGCCAGTCTAGGACACATTATAACACACTCATACCCTACCTTTTAGCCATTCTGAGCTTCTTGCTTTCTAAACAAACTGTGCTCTTAGACTTTTTTATTTGTGCATTGTAGTCATACATCTTAATGAATTTCAAGATGATAGAGGTATATATGCACACATCGCTTATTTAGCCCTTCTACAATTCCCACCCCATTCCCTCCCCTTCCCTTCTTCTCATGTTTAGCTTAGTGATTGACTTTGATATGTTCATGAAGGAATGGGCTACATTAGGGAGTTTCCCTCTTACCCCCTCCCATCCCCCCAGTTAAGTCTCCTTATTTGCTCATCTATGGTTTCTCTTCTTTTGTCTAGAGTTCCTCTTATGACCCTTTTTCTCCCTAGCTTTCACATATTAGGGAAAGCATCCAATTTCTTAAGTTTTGTGACTGAAAAATCTTACTTAGCATAATGTAAATTAACCATTTCATCCATTTACCTGTAAGTGATGTGATTTTGTTCTTCTTTATGGCTGAGTAAAATTTTATTGTGCACATATCCATTCACCTATTTATGGACATCTTGGCTGATTCCATAGTTTGACCATTATGAATTGTGTGGCAATGAACATAGGTATGCATGCATTAGTTTGGTAGTTTGGTTTTCATTCTTTTGGGTAGATACCCAGGAGTGGTATTGTTGGATCATATGGTAGATTCATTCCCATTCTTCTGAGACTCCTCCATACTGTTTTCCAAAGTGGTTCCAAAATTAGTGTTGCACTAATTTGCAATCCCACAAACAATGTATTAGAGTTGTTACGTTCTGTCACCCTTCAATCAGCACTGCCAGTGGCCTCACATTTGACTCAGAGTAAAAGTCAAACACACCTGTATTGTCTGATATTGATTTTCTTTGGTCAGCCGATCTAAAATTATGCTCTCCTCCCTGAACCAATTCAAACATTTATTTCACTTTTCTTCTTTAATTTTCCCAGCATGTATCACTTTATCATGCCATTTTTTTCATTACCTGTGTTATGATGATTCTCAACTCCACTAAATGTGATCCTGTTATGGAAAGGATACTTATCTCTTTGTTCAGAAATGCTTCTTCAACGTCTAGGAAAGGATCTGCCCTGCATTAAGTAGTAAAGGAGTATGCATTAATATTAGCTAAATTTTCCTATATTTATAATGTATAACAAGTAATAATGTATGCCAAGTAATAATGGTTTTCATGACTGGATATATATATATATATATATATATATATATATATATAGAGAGAGAGAGAGAGAGAGAGGAAGTACTTTAATTTTTATGCAATTTCTAATGAGATTTTTAATATACTCCACAATGCAGTTTCTTTTCAGGAAAGTAATATTCACAGCAGAGTCATGATTTTGGTTCACTATGGCTTTTGCTTCCCCACACCATTGAATGTGTATTTCACATCTGAAATTGAGCAAGGAGTTTTGTCTAGTGTTTTCTTCCATATATTGCCAGATACAGAAACCATGTACATATGAGAGTGCAAGCTGCCTTAGGATATTAACTATCTTCATTGACATTTATCATATTGTTTTGTAATTAGGTCTGTATCTTTATGTCTTCATATATATGTATACATGGTACACTATAATGCCCATTTTATCTAGCTATGATAACATATTGATCTGTTTGTTTGCTTACTGTCTAAGTTCCTTAGGAACAGTTTTTTCTAAATATCAGCAAAACATAGCAGAAAGTAAATGTATCAGGATGTGTGTGTGTGTGTGTGTGTGTGCGTGTGTGTGTTTGCATGTGTGTGGGTGGTACAAGAAATTGAATCCAATGCCCAATGGGCATTCTACCTTTGAGCTATACTCCAGCCCTTTTGTTTTTGTTTCTTTTGCTTTGAAGTAGGGTCTTGCTAGGTTACTGAGAGTCCTGCTAAATTGCCAAGGCTATCTTGAACTTGTGATTTTCCTATGAGCCTCAAAATACTAGTATTACAGGCATTTGCCACCATACCTGGTCAGTCAGGATCATTTTAGCTGTGACAAAAAACATAGATGCAAATTGACTTAACAAATAAAAGGTAGGGACTCCAGATGTATAATTTTCTGTAATTAAGTGACATCATCCAAAACCAAGGTGTTTTCCATCTATGTTGATTATATTAGGAATAGTTTTTGGTGTGTGTCTGTGTCTGGGGATGGAACCCAGGCCCTGCCCTATTTTTATTCTTTATTTTGAAACAGGGTCTCACAAAGTTGCAGAGGGCCTCACTAAGTAGCTGAGGCTGAACCGCGATCCTCTGGTCTCAGCCTCCCAAATGCTGGATTGCAAGTGTGCACCACCACGCCTGGCTAGGAATAGTTTTATACTGAATCAGGTTCATCTGGTAGTTGCAACACAACTTCCCTTAGCATTCAGACTGATGTGGCTCTTGCTCTTGTCCTGTTTGGAGAGAAGGAGAGAGCATTAGAGATGCTCATTTATGGAGAAATGAATATATATGTGTGTGTCAGTGTGTGCGTACACTTTCCTCCTTCCCCAGAAGTAAAAATAAACCTCTACTTTCATGTTGATTGATAAACTTACATCTTAATACTAGGTGTCTGGAATAAAAGAGGGATGCCATAATCTATTTGATCAATATATTTTCTATAGGTGGAGATGACATAACAACCTAAAGTAGTGGTATTCTTTGTGTGCGTGTTTGTGTGGGGGTATACTAGGACTTGAACCTGAGGACATTCTACCCCAAGTCTTGTTTTATTTTTTATTTTGAAACAGGGTCTCACTAAATTGCTGAGGGCCAGAGTTGCAGAGGCTGACTTCAAACTGGTGCTCCTCCTATCTGAGATTCTCAAGTACTGGCATTGCAGGCATGGACCACCATGACCGGGAAGACTGGTATTCTTATAAAAATGGAACAACAAAGAGTATTGGAATGATTAACTAAGTAATCAACCGCAGTCACTAAACACACAGCAATATTCAGTTCTGTTGGTTAGACAATTCTCAGTAAATGCTGGTTGTTCTCAAAAACTTATAGTCAATTTATGTTTTTGCAGAAATTTAAAAAGACAGTGTTGATATTGTACAATAACAGCTTTCAAAATGCTCTCTAATTTCCTTGTAAATACTCCCAGAGATTATTTTTTTGAAACTAACATAGGTTATTTTAATATTGTGTTACCTTTTCCCAATTATTTTTTCTTAGAGCTTATAGCATCCTAACTCCAAAGTAATGCTACCTTTTAAAATTTCATATTATAATTTTATCTCCTCCTTTTCTTAAAAATTTAAGTGATGGAATTTATCTGAAAATCCTGTCTTCCCTTAATCCCTGCATGGATTCTGGAATCACCCCTTGTTCCAGCAACTCTTCGCAGTGCCGTCTTCATAAAGGCCCTATTATACCATTGTTAATCTTTGGTAGCATCAGATTTGTATCATCTCACAATGACTCTCATCTCAAATCACCTAGAGAATCCATCTGGCACTCTTGGTGTTTGGTCTTGAATCACTGAATGGTCAATCCATTCTTTTCAGTCACATTTGCAATTAAAAGTAACTGCTGAAGCTGGGCATGGTGGCACACGCTTGTAATCCCCACGCTTGGGAGGATAAGACAGGAGGATCACACAGGTTTGAAGCCAGCCTCAGCTACTTAGCGAGGCTCTAGCAACTTATTGAGAACCTGTCTCCAAAAAATAAATATAAATAGGTCTGGGAGTATAGCCCGGAAGTAGAAAGCCCCTGGGTTCCACCCCCAGTACCACCAAAAAAAAAAGTAACTGCTGAGATTAAATTAGATGATCCTGTTAAGATTTATATTGCCTGTGGTGGGATGTGTTTGTACATGGGAGTACTGAATACTTGTAGTCAGAACTTGAGAGGCTGAGCTAGGAGGATTGTGGGTTCATGGCTAGCCTCAACTACTTAGTGAAGTCCTCTGCAACATAGTGAAACCCTGTTTTCAAAATAAACAGTTACAAAATAGGGCTGGAGGTGTAACTTAGAGGTAAAATGCCTCTGGGTTTAACCCACAGTACAAAATAAAAAATTAAAATAAAAATAAAAAATAAAAAATAAATAAATTAAAAATAAATAAAGAAAAATACAAAAAGAAAAAAAAGAAAAAGAAAAAAATAAAAGAAACAACCTATATGGATGTGGTTAAGCATACCTGTAATTCTAGTACTTAGGAGGCTGAGACAATAGGATCACAGATTCTGAGGACAGCCTTAGATATGTAGTGATACACTCAGTAACCTAGCAAGTTCCTATTTCAAAAAATATATAAAAAGATACCACTAAATAGAGATACCTTTATATATATTTATTTTTATATTTATATATAAACATATATAAATATAATATAATATATTTATAAATATAAAATATATAAATATAATATATTTAAATATATCAATATATAAATAAACATATAAAATAATTTATGAATTAACTTGGCTCCATAAAGACCTGGCACAGTGGTGCAGACCTGTAATTCCAATAATTGGGAGGCTGAGACAGCAGAATCAAGGATTGCAGATTTGCCTTAGCAATTTAACAAGATTACTAGCAACTTAGCAAGACCCTGCTTCAAAAAATAAATTTAAGGGCTGTAATATAGCTCAGAGATATAATCCTCTTGGTTTCAATCCCCAGTACAAAAGAAAAAAGAAAGAAAAGGAATGCATAAGAAAATATTATTATAATCAAGAGTTTATCAAGCTTTTCAGTATTTATCCAAGAAAAAGCAAATTATATTAGAGAAGCTTCTTTAGCAAAACAGTTTAAATCCTTATTACAGATGTCTTCCTATGGCATACTATGGAACTTTTTCTAGTCTAAGAGTAAAATTATAAAACAAATTATTTTTATTTTTAATTAAGTAATTAATTTTTTGTGGTCTTGGGGATTGAACCCAGGGCCTTCTACCTCTGAACTACACCCCCAGTACTATTTTAATTTTTATTTGAAACAGAGTCTGTCTCACTAAGTTGCAAAGGGCCTCAGTAAGTTGCTGAGGCTGGCTATGAACCTATGATCCTACTTTCTCAGCCTTCTAATTACTGGGATTATGAGTGCGTACCACTCTGCCTGACAGGCTCTTTTATTTTAAATGAAAATATCATGACTTCAACAATGGAAAATATTACTCAGTGTTTCAGAAGTCTTACAAAATGTACTTTTCCCTGAAAGCAATCCCTTCCTGAAGCTTTCAGAGCTTAGGTCAGTGGCAGAGCATGAAAAAAAAAAAAAGAAAGAAAGAAAGAAAGGAAGAAAGAAAGAAAGAAAGAAAGAAAGAAAAGAAAAGAAACTCCCCACAGACTAATGTTATATGTGGAAAAAAAAATTAAGACTAAGAACATACCAGACACAACCCATACTTTCTCATTCAGATGGTGATCCATCATCAAAAAGGAGCTTAGTGATTCAGCCTACAACTATGAATAACATAATAATGAGCCTTTCATGAGTAAAATTAGAAACAATTCCATCCATTTGGAGAGTATTGCTAATATCACCTGTTCGTTGAACTCCCTCTATATGCGAGGCACTTGATCAAGTCTTCATAGAAGGCTTCTATATAGCACCTGTAACCCAATCTCAGTGTCAACTCTTACCAATTTACAGAAGAGACTAAGAGAGACCTGGGAAGTTCAAGTGCATGTAGAGGTCCAATGAGTAGCTGATATTTGGCTGGGAATACATGGGTACTCATGACTGTACTCATGACTGTACTCTACTCTAGCAAGCCAGGAAAATGAAAGAAGCAACCAAGCCTCCTTGGTGATAAAGAGATAGGTGAGTCAAGATATTTGGATAAACTATCAAGTCAGGCCACATTTTTTATATATTGGTTATTTATATAATCTGTGCATAGAATCTTTTATTTGAAATTCGTGTGCTGCACAAAGATAACTTTCATACTGGAAAGTAAGCTGTTTTGCTTTAGATAAAACTTAAGATTAAAATAAATTATTTGCCCATGTGACCAAATTTTCTAACCTAAATCTTTTAAAGGAAATTATTAACTACAATGACAGGATGTGAGGGTGTATGCCTATATCCCAGTACTTGAGAAACTGATACAGGAGGATCGCAGGTTTGAGGATGGCCACAGCAATCTAGGGAAGCCCCCAGCCTTGAGAACCTGTTTCAGTCGGGCGTGGTGGCGCAAGCTTGTAATCCTCGAGCTTGGGAGGCAGAGACAGGAGGATTGCGCAGGTTGCAGGTTCGGAGCCAGCCGCGCTGGCTTAAGAGACCCTGTTTCCAAATAAAAATATAAAATAGGTCTGGGAGTGTAGCCTGGAGGTAGAAGGGCTGCCAGGAACCCCAGTACCACAGAGAGAGAGAGAGAGAGAGAGAGAGAGAGAGAGAGAGAGAGAGAGAGAGAGAGAGAGAGACCTGTTTCAAAATAAAAAAATATATATATAAAGGGCCACCGTGTAGCCTGGTAGAGATAGAAATACTTCTGGCTACAATCCCCAGTATTACACACACACACAATTTACTGATATATGAAACATAAAAGTTGTTTATATTAATGGGGAAGTATATCTAAACCAAGTTTTCTGTTTTATATACAGTTTTTCTGTGAGGGGTGTGTGTGTGTGTGTGTGTGTGTGTGTGTGTGTCTGTGGGTTGGTGTTTTAGTTTGATACAAAAGCAGATGAGTAGGGTGTTGTAGGATAGCATATCAGGAATAATTAATCAAGGATGCTTTATTTTTAGAGAAACCATGTTTGTTCAAAGGGAGTTATGAACAAATAATTGAGGAAAAAGGAAAACAGGGTAAAAATACATAGGATTAGCAGCACGAAGGACTAGGACAAGATAACAACAGAAACAAAAGCCACACAGGCATCAGTGGGACGAATTAAAGGTCTTTTCTTTCTTTCTCCCCTCTCTTCACACTGCTAATAAGCCATTAGTTTCTGTTCAAATTCAACAATCCCTCAAGAAACAAATAGTATTTTTCACATTTGCTTTTTATTCTTCTTTTTGCATTAAAATAGCACACATTCCTTTAATTCTTTTTTTTTTTTACTTCCTGGAACCGAGACCAAGGGTTGACATTTACAGCTATAAGTGATCCAAGCACTACATTAGCATCTATTTATTAAAGATGATCTTTCATGTACAGTGTAGCTGGGACATTTGGCCTAATTTACTATACTAACATTTCCAATTTGGCTCTGAGTAGGGAGTTGTGCCAACAGCTCTCTGTCCTATGGTGAAATACTGCCTAATCAGTATTTATGAATAGGGTTTTAGAAGTCACTAAAGAGCACAGGAAGAGACTTTACCTTCTTAAAGCACAAATATTGCTGAGCTCTGGGAATCCATAAGAACCATTAGGATGGAATAGCTTTCTTTTTTTTTTTTAAATTGCAGTTAAAAATGTGTAATGTAATACTGTCAGTAATTTAAATGGAGTGTACCTCTTTCTTTCAGACATTAATGCTATTTGTTAAACTTTGTAATTACTATGCAAATGAAGCGCTGTACTTAAAAAATGGCAGTGCCAAGAGGACAACAGAGAAAAACAGTTTGAAATTCAAACTAACACAGAGTAACCTTCCAGCCTTGTGGAACTCAAATATTATAATTTCCCCTCCCTTTGAATGCAGCGTTTGGGTGAAGGCAAGGAGGATTTCTCTTCGTTCTTAATATGTTGATAGCAAAAGGCTTAGAGCCAGAGATTTGAAAGCTTCCGAGACACATTAGCTTCCTGATCTTCACAACAGGTGGCTGGTATTTTTATGCCTCTTTTGGAGATGAAAAAATTGAGTCCCAGAGATGCTTAACTCGTGTGCTCCGATCACTTAAACACCCCAGTGCCAGCTAAGGGAGGATCTGAATATGCCTAAATTCAGGGCTGCCTTGAGGATCCCCAGACAGCAATCGCTTGAAAAGGACAGAATTTGTGGCTCAAAGTGTGGTTTCAGAATATTAAACACCAAAGGAGCCAGTGCACTGTACTTTTATTTCATGCCAGGTATCTATTTTAGAGGGCAATGAGGAAGTTTGGTTTCCTGAGAATTAGCTCCTGACAGGGAAATGTCTATGAGCTACTGAGCACCTCACACAGGTGTCATTAACAAAAAAACAGCAATTTCAGATTGGTTACTCAGTGCCTAGCACTGTGTCTAAAAGCTCAAGCACAGACATATACTTCCTAGACCAAAAAACTGAATGAGGTCCAGATGGGCCATGGTGGCACATGGCTCTAATCCAGTGTTTGGGAGACTGAGACAGGTGGATCACAAGTTCATGGACAGCCTCGGCAATGTAGTGAGACTCTCAGCAACCTAGTGAGACCCTGCTTCAAATTTAAAAATAAAAAACTAAGGGGGGTATAGCTCAGAGGTACAATGTCCCTGAGTTCCATCCCCAATTTCTTTTTTTTTTTTTTCTTTTTGCGGGTCTGGGGGTGGAACCCAGGGGCATTCGACCTCCAAGCTACACTCCCTGACCTATTTTTTATTCTTTACTTTGAAACCGGGTCTCACTGAGTTGCAGAGGGCCTCACTAAGTAGCTGAGGCTGACCAGGAACCGCGATCCTCTGGTCTCTGCCTCCTGAATGCTGGGATTACAAGCCTGCGCCACCACGCCCGGCTTCCATCCCCAATTTCACACACACTAAAAAATAATTGAGTGAATTTGAATGAATGCATGATCATCTGTCATCTAAGAACTTTGCCAGTGACATTCCTTTATCTTTCAGTCACTTTTCCTACCTTGACATCCCAGGTCTGCAAAATAAACAATCCAGCAAGGACAAAAACAGTTTTACTTCCCTTTAGACATTTTCTTGTCCAGATTTCCTTCTTTACACTTGAGCTGGAGACAACATGATTCTTTTTTTTTCTTCTATATCCCATCTTTAGCACTTCGATTTGCACTTGCAATAAACTTATAAAGCAGAAGGATCCTAAGGATGTGACCTAATGGTAGAAATTTGTTATCATATTTGGTTTGTTTTATTTGCATTTTAAAGGAAACCTAGACATCCCGAGGCCAAAGGAAAAAGAAACGCAGAAACCAAAGAAACGATGTTTATTTGGTCTTTCTTAGAGACAGTATAGAGCTGATAATGACAAGCATTTTTTTAGTGAAAATCAGTGACCCTGGATCTGTAATGAAAGAAGATCAGAGACTTCACATTCCAGTACCTGTTGTGGTCAGAGCACAGGTGTGTTCCATGGGCTCACCCAGTTAGTCTCCCTACCCTACTTCAACTTTAGTTAGGAAAAGCCAGACAAAGAAACAGAGGCAGCAAAAATCCCCTATTGGTGGAAGGCTTGGGTAAGAGAAGCAGCCGCTGAGTTTACCGGCATCAAAGGCAGCATGTCAAGCTGTTTAAGGGCGCTTGTCTCTCCTAGAAACAATGATTATAGGGCTGTGATCTCTCTTCTTTGATCCTTGGTTTCCAAGAGAAATATTTCAAATGGGAAATCACAAGTAGGGGCATATAAGAGATTTATTTAGGAAAGTGAGGGTATCATTTAAGAAAAAGCAATAATAGAAGGGTTACATTCCAGATAAAGGGTCTGGAATGGTCCATTTCCAGAAGTGGGAAATAGCAGTGAGCTCGCTCTCCATGTAGTGAGCTTTATTCAGTCAGAAAACCTTTATCGACTGTGTATCTATTTCGGTATCTCCATCTGTTTGTCATCAGAGTTTAGTGCATCTGTACTGCTTTTTGAATGTTGAAAACATTCCTGCAGGTGCCACTGGAGGCATGGACAAGGGGTCTAAAGTGACCATTGCAGCTGGCTAGGGAAATCTCCCTTTCTCTTATCTTTTTCCTATTCCTGTTTTTCCTCCTCTTCGTGTGTGTGTGTGTGTGTGTGTGTGTGTGTGTGTGTGTGTGTGTTACTGGTGATCGAACTCAGGGCCTAGTTCATGTCAGGCAAAAACTCCACCACTGAGCTATATCCCTGGCCCTCTCTACCTCTTCTCCTGAGTGCTGGCCAAATCCTCTCTCATTCCTTCCCCTTCCTCTGCTTGCTAATCTCTAACTACTTAACGCAAGTGGTAATGGCAGGATTTGCCAGCTCATTTTACCTCTAAACTATACCTATACCCCTTTTATACTTTATTTTTTTGTTTTGAAACAGAGACTCACTAAGTTGTTGAGGGTCTTGCTAAATTGTTGGGGTTGGCCTTGAACCTGCAATATTCCTGTCTGTCTCCCAAGTAGCGGGGTTGCAGGTGAGCTCCACAGTGCTTTGAAACTATTGGCTTATATTCTCAACTACCACAGCGATTTGGGCTAGATTCTAAGAGATGTTAAGACAAAAGCAGTATACAGAAAAGGAAATAAAAAGGAACCATGTGTGCTTTTAAGAAAGCAAGTAGGAACAATATATATATATATATATATATATATATTGTTTAGCATAGGCTAAACTTATCATGGACATTTACTGCTCACATTTGCCCAAAGACATGGGATTCGCAGTAAAATTTCTAGAAAGGAATTCTTATATGTAATACACTAGTATTATTTTTGTTACTTAAAGAAACAAAACAGGATACCAATATTTGCTGGTTTGATTAGGAAAACATGTATTCTTAAAGCACATCTAACTGACACATAGAAGCTGCAGAAGTCGAGGCCTGGGCCATTGAATCATTTCCACTAGTTACTCCAGAGACATGGAAGTGGTGCTTCCAATGTATAGGAGAAAGAGGTTTGATTGTTTTGCTGTGTTTTATGCCTAACACTGGTTACCCTGTTTTCTGAAATTGCGTGAGAGTGTGGAAGGCTCAGGGATTCTCTAGTGTCTAGGACTGTGTGCCACTGGGAGAGTCATTAACTCTTTCCAAGGACCTAACCTCCTCATGGCTAACATGGACATCATGCATTCTCCCTGGAGGTGTTGCAAGAGTCAAATGAGAGCATGCATACAAAGTTGAGTGCACCCATTCACTCTTTTTTAAAGTAGCTATACTTACAGAGTAGGATGTTCCCTCTACTTTCTATCCAGTAAAATGCATATTCATAGAGAATCGGGTCACATTATTTCTGCATGACAAGTTTCTTCAGGGTTTGCCAGATCTACCAGCTGTCCTCCTGTCTTCCAATTCCCATGAGGTTTCTGCCTATTTTCCCTGCCCTTTTCATAGCTCCCTGGTGGCAGGATCCCTCAGGGAGGAATCAGGGTGTAGGCGGATGCTCCATTAATTTTCCTGTTGGCATTTTACAGCCAGTGGTGTGGGTGACCCAGGGGCAGTCAGGAAGGGAAACAGCGAGACAGAGCCTGGAGGCTTCTATAGAATACTTCAGAACATAGTGAATGACAAACGTTAAACACTCCTGAGAGTTACAGGAAAAGCTTCCAGTGTGAATAGTAGTATTGGCTAAAACTATGGAATGGAAGAAAGAAAACATAATAGTCATGAAGGCTATCCATGGTAATACACATCTATAGTCTCATTACTTGGGAGGCTGAGACAAGAGGATCACAGTTTTGAGGGAAGCTTTAGCAATTTAATGAGATCCTGTTTTTTTAAAAAAAATGTAAAAATGGTGGTGTGGCTCAAAGGTAGAATGTCCCTGAGCTCAATGCCCAGTGTAAAAAAGAAAGAAAGAAGGAAAGAAGAAAGAAAGAAAGAAAGAAAGAAAGAAAGAAAGAAAGAAAGAAAGAAAGAAAGAAGTTAGAGCCAAGCATGGTAGCATAATATGCTTCTAATTCCAATACTGAGGAGACTGAAAGTGGAGGATTGTAGCAGATTTGCTGCCAGCATCAGTTACTTAGTGAGGCCCTCTGAGGTTAGTGAGACCCTGTTTCAAAATAAAGAATAAAATAGAGGTTTGGGTGTGTAATTCAGAGGTACAATGCCCATGGTTTCAATCCCCAGTACCACAATAGCAACAACAAATTAGGACATATCCCAGCAGGTTCTTAATGTGAATATTTATTTCTTTCATTATAAAATCCTTGTTTTGGGGCTTTGTAAAGATTAGAAATAATGTATTTTATTTTATTTTTAAATTTTTTCTTGGTAAATTATAGTCATACATCTTAATGGGATACAAGATGGTAGAGACATATATACACACATCAACCAATTAGCCCTTACCCAATTCTTGCCCCATTCCCCCCACCCCATCCTTCTCATGCTTGGCTTATTGACTGATTTTGATGTGTTTGTTAAAGTACATCATGTGTATTAGAGAATTTCCCTCTCCCCGCCTACCATCCCCTCAGGTCGTGTTATTTGCTCATCTACAGAATCTCCTTCTTCATCTAGAGTTCCTCCTATGACTTATTTCTTGCTGAGCATGGTAGTTTATACCTGTAATCCCAGTACTTAGGAGGTTGAATCAAGAGGATTGCAGATTAGAAGTCAGATTCAGCAATTTTGTGAGGCTGTCAGCAACTTAGAGATCTTGTTTTGAAATAAAAAACAAAATAGGGCTGGGGTATAGCTTAGAGGTAGAATGCCCCTGGGTTCCATCCCTAGCACCACAAAACAAAAATGCTTATTTGTAAAATATATGTCTATTATGTATAAAGTCAAATCCCAATAGCTGAATAAGTTGATTGTTTTCATATATTTATTATAAACAAATATAAAAGAATATTTTTTCATTGACCATCATATAGCCTCTCTTTGGGATAATTTCTTTAAGACAAATTTCTCAGAATAGTTTTAGTCCACCTAAGGGCAGGGATATTTTTAATCTATATTGAATATGACATAAAGAGATTATATTTATTTTTCTACATGTTCAATTTTCTTCTGAAATTCTTTGAAAATAAAAAGAAATCAAATGCCTCTCAAGTATTCTTTGGAGGTAAAGACAGAGCAAACATACAATATCTGTCTTTCACAAATGGAGAGAGCCCAGAATATTTAAGTGATTTGCTTGAAATGACACCTCTAAGTCATTCAGGGTAATGTTCCAAGGCCTATGCCAAGTGTCCATTAGTTTCAGATCACTTCCTTTGCCTTGGCCTGAAAGACAGCTTTGCAAACAGCTTACTTCCACTGCTCCCAAATCATTCACGGGACACTCACTGTAGTACCATCATGCACTGCAAAGTCTTCAGACTAAAGTCCTGTGTACTCTGGAAATATTCATAGCAGATTATGAGCTAAAACCACTCAACACTTTCTTGTTGGCTCCATAAATTATGAACTAATTAACAAGTAGAAAACCAAGAAAAATTCATCTAGACATGATTGTCATTTAGCAGCCCACATCTGGCAAGCCAATTCATATTTGTTTCAAATACAAAGTAACCCTTATCTTCTTGTCAAGGCATTAGCTTAAAATTGCAAGATGAGAAAAACAATTTAGGAATTAATAAAGGAACATGTTTTATGTTGGGCATGCTCTCAATTTGATCAATATCACAGATCATTTAAAAAATGTAACTGCTTCAGTTAATATCTTTCTTACTATCTGATAAAGACAGGCTCATTATTACAAATTTTAGTCCTTTGTGACCTTCATCAGCACCCCCTTCTGCCCTGTTTCAGTTTCTTCCTGAAACTTGCCACTGAAGATATTTTTAATATGAGAAGTGGATTTTTTCATTAAAAAGGAGTGCTTTTGAGCCAGGTGTGTTAGCACACACCTGTAATCCCAACACTTGGGAGACTGAGACAGGAGGATCATAGGCTCTAGGATGGCCCCAGCAACATAGAAAGACTCTCAGCAACCTAGTGAGACCCCATTTCAAAACAACAACAACAACAAAAAAAGGCTGGAGTGTAGCTTGGAAGTAGAATACCCCTGGATTCAATTGCCAGTATCAGAAAAAAAAATCTTTACAGGACTATGTCTGAGTTATAGAAACATACTCTATCTTAGAAAGGCTGAATTTCCAAATGGAAATGCGTTGCAACTGCAAAACTGCTGAGTTGCTTATCTTTAACTTCATATTTGAGGTGGTTTGCTATTTATTTACAGATACAGTCTCAATGAGCTCCTCTGGAATATATAAAATATTTTTATTTAGGGTACCAGGATGGTATTGAGTACTAAATTTCTGAAGATGTTTTACCTGGGGATGACACTGCAGTTATTATTCAAGAAAGAAAATCTTGGTGACTGATAAAAATTGGGTGCATATTTTTTTTTTCTAGAAGAGAAAGGACATATATTTTCTCTAATATGACCATTATGAATACAATAGGGACTCCAGATAATGGAGGAGAAACCTCAGCAAAGCAGAAATGGAAGGGCAGAAGACTAAGAAGGTGGGGTTGATTAAAGGAGGAGCTACATTCAAGTATGTGTAAAAGTATGAATGTAGCACGATCAACCTGGATACTCATTGTTGAGAGGAGGGAAGAGGAATTGGGGGTTGGAGAGGGCACTAGGCATAGTCTGAATGTATGCCATTTTCAATATAATTCACATAAAATTTAAAAAAATTTTAAAGTTAAATTTTTTTTCTGGGAATTTAAACAGTAATATCTTGTTCAGACCAACACCTGCACTTCCATTTTTGCCAAATATACTAGCCACAATATTTAAACATGGGTCATTTAGTCTCTATCATTTACTGACATATACAACTTATATTGACATTTACAATGGAGGTTCAGTGGCAGCTTGGTTAAGAAATTGTCTTTCATGGTAGTCCCTTATTCTACCCTTGATGTTGTGGGCTGGGAAATAGTCACTGAAGATATACACATCTCAGAACGTGTAAATATGTTGCCTTGTATGGCAAAAAGTATCCAGAGAAGGTGATTTAAGTTAAGAATCATGGTCTTCCTAAGAAAATGGAGAGATTAGCTGGACGTGGTGGCACACACTTGTAATCCCAGCTTGTGGGAGGCTGAGACAGGAGGAACGTGGTTTGTGGACAACGTCAGCTACTTAGTGAGGCCTTTTGCAACTAAGTGTGACCCTGTTTTAAAATAAAGAATAAAAAATAGGGCTGGGGGTACAGCTCAGAGTTAGAATGGCTCTGGGTTCCATCCCTAGTACTGCAAAAAAAAAAAGGGGGGGGAAAAAAAGAAAATGGAGAGATTATCCTGAGTTCCCTGAGTGAGCCCAATGCACTACATGTGTCCTTGTAAAAGAGAAGAAAGAGAGATAAGAGAGATGGCAACATGACAGATGAAGCTGAGGTTGAAGTTCTTGACCACAAGTCAACAAATGCCTGTATCCTCTAGAAACTGTGAGACATAAGAAATGCTTCTCCCCTGGAGCTTGCAGGAGAATTCAGCTTTGCTGACATTATGATTGTAGCCTTGGAAGACTCATTTTAGAATTGTGACCTGCAGAACTATAAAAGAATATATTTGTGTTGTGTTTAACTTCTAAGTGTGTGGCAATTTGTTATAGAAGCAGCAGAAGCAGGAAACTAATACAGTAGATTTCCAAGGAGTCTGGCCAGTAACTACTCAGTGCTGTTCTATCTTGCCTACTCTGAAAATACTTTACATGGATCATTGTTAAGTATATTTTGCTTAGTGTAGTAGTTAATTTGATATTTTTTAAGTTCTATAGCACTGTTCAAAAAAGGTTTTTTTATTGTTTAGGAAGAAGTAATACAGAACAATAAAGAATATAAATTAGAAATAATATTGCCATATTTCAGACCCCAGCTATTCTATATACTGTTCTGAAGTCTAGGTAAGTTACTTAACTTCTCTGTACCCATTTTATTCTGTTGAAACTAGTGGTAAGAGGTTTAGAATTGCTATGAAGATTAAATCAGTTGAAATCTGTATTAATGAAGTAAATTAGTGGGATAAAATAATTTAATCTAGCAAGTACTATATAAGGTTTGCTCTGTGATTACAATCTTATTTTTGATATCAGTGTTTACCAAATTTCCATACATTTGTTATATATTGTATGTGAGTGTTTGCCATAAAATTGTATTTTTAGTTATCTCACAGGCTGAAAAATTAGAATCCTCAAGACAAAAGCCAAGAAAGATATTTAATAAGTATCCACATATTTTCCATTATTAATGAAACTGAAGAAACACTGCTATGGTGCTAATTTTTATCCTTTGTTGTGCATAAATACCTTGCTAGGTACAGAAGACTATGCTGTTTTCTAAATACTACACATTAGCTTCCTCATATTACAGCTATAATGTAAATATAACTCATTTTCTAGATTGGGAAATCAATATTGGGGCACATAGAGATTTGCTAAAATTCATTTGGGGAACCAAATACAAATAGCAAGGGAAACTCATTCTAGGTTCAGAACTTTCCATTGTATCTTATTGGTTATCTTAGAATTATTTCTTTAGGACATGTGTTTAACCTTTTAGGGTTTAAGAAAGCACAGAAATAACACACCTTCTAAAAGACATAGTGGTTCTTCTTCTCATTTATATTGCATTTAGTTTATAAAAATGTCAGTAATTATATACTATGATGTACTTTAACAAACATATGAATGTCAATCACTATGCCAAACATGAGAAGTTGGGGGGGGGGGATTGGGGAAATGTGTAAGTGCTAATTGGGTGATGTGTGCATGTATGCCTCCAACACCTTTTACCCCATTAAGATGTATGACTACAACTCACCAATAAAAAATACAATCAGGCTGAGACAGAAGGATTGCAGGCTAGAGGACAGTCTCAACAATGTAGTAAGACTTTTAAAACAAAAATAAAAAAAACAGGCTGAGTTCAGTGGGAAATAAAGAATACTATTTATATTTGGCTCTCTGACACTAGTAGCAGTTTCACATATAGTGTGTATACAACACATAACCCAAGAATGAATAAACTAGATGGTCATTCATTTATTAAAAATATTTATTGTGTATCCATACTGTATTAGGTATTGGGAAGGAATAACACTATGGCTTGTGGGTTTAAAGATATAGAAGATAAGGATTCTTGAGAAAGAGTCCAATATGTATTCTCTTCCAGACTAGATTTTTTTCCAGAAGTTCATCGATGCTTATGAAATGACCTGTTTCCCACTGAAACTGAGGAGAAACTATCAAGCCATCTGTTGTGTACTCTGGCATTAATATCCAGAAAACAAGAGTCTTATAAGTATGGGTTTATGTAGTAGTATTATACCTTTATTATTTGCCTTGTTAATGTTAATACTGTTGCTATCATTTTCTCCACAATGTATTACAAGGCTTATACATAACTGCCTTCCTTCCTACTACTTCCTTTCCTTGACATAACAAATGTTACGAAGCCATGCCATATGCAAAGGCCTGGGTCATTTCCAATTCTATATCTGTAATGTCTACCACAACACCTGACATTTAAATATGTGATCGTCATTAGCATTGTTCAGTAATAATGATTCACTACTCCTTGTAAGACTAGAGCAAGCATGTGTTGAATAACTACTTCTCAGAAAAAGACCAGTGGAACCTTAGTGATCAAGAAAACAAAGTATCTCTGACCAGCTGCAGTAAGAGAATACTGCTCCATAGCGATCACAGTATACTGGGAGGGAAAAGACGAGGGGAATACTATAGAGTTAGAAGCTAAGCTGGATGATTTTAAGGTGCATCCTGCAGAAGAGGAGTTAGCTGAGATCTGGAGGAAGTTAGGGCATAATAGCTTTGGATTCATGGACATAACAGAGTGAAAATTTTGAAGGCTGTTTTCATAGTGAGCTGTTCTGATACATAATTTTTTTTATGTGACTAGCAATCTTGTTTTTCAAGCACAAATATTTCCTGCAACAGGTGAGAAATGTATTATTTTGCTTGTTTTTATATTGTTTAAAATAATAACAAGAAAATATGCCTAAACACATTGATAAGAAATCAGAGTTATTTCATTTCAGTGTTATTATACGTCAGACTCAGACCAGGTGACTTGCATTTGCCAATGAAATGGTAGTCAGGGTGACATGCATCGCTTCTGTATGAAAGTATCTCACATGTTGTAGCAATAGGCACAGTTTTATCCACCTGGGTCCTAGAGGAAAAGTGGCATGATATTACACAGAGGTCCTGGCCATCCTGTCACAAACATGTAACCTGTAAGGGAAATGCACCTTTTTATTATTTTAACTCAGAGAAATTAACATATCTGTTCCTGCAGCAAGACCAAGCCTATTCTGAACAGAACAGGTGCTAGGTGTAAGTCTGGTGAATATATATATATATATATATATATATATATATATATATATTAGACAAATATATATATATATATATATATATATTAGACAAATAGATGAACAAATGAATAAATGACTATTAGGTCATGTATTAAACACGAGCTCTTCTCAATTGTTCTATTTAGGTCTCATACAGATGTGCTCCATTTTAATAAACCCTGTCATATGAAGTCTGAACTTAAATATTAAATAAGGACATGATTATTAACATTCTCAAAATCTCTTCCCATTTGAATTTACTTAAAATAATAAATCTCTGACCTACCATTTACAGGTTTATGAATCCAACAAAGCAGAATTATATACAGATTTATCCCCTCTCCTGGCTTCATAAAAAATATGCTGCAAATATTTTGGAAAATTATTTTTTAGAAAAAAAATAACTTTATTTAATGACTATTGCTGCTATGTAGGACATAGTATTTTATAGATAAATATTTTAGGTAGTCCTTTGGGAGGGCAATTGAGGTAACTAATTCATTGATGATTAAGTTCAGAATAAGGAAAGCTACTATCTTTTTGCTTCTGGAATAGCAATCTCAACACTTATATGACACTCTAATATTGCAGAAAATTATCACCATAATTATGTACCTTGCTAATGTCTGTATAATTCTAAAGTGAATTAATGGGAGCACTACAGTGGAAGATTGAGTGAAAAATTCTGAGTGTTATTCATGTCTCTGCCAGCCTATTCTTTAGCTTTTCATGATATAAGTAGTACAATAGTTTGTCATCCATAATGGTTTGCTGAATAGCTAGGTACACCTTGTAATGAAAAGGAAAAGGTAGAAGAAAAGAAAAAGTATAGCAAGTGTAAAGGGAAGACGTCAGAATCATCTGTTATTGTGCTCAGTACGCATACTGTTTAGGACTCTTGTGTGGGCTGATTTGACTGAAAAAGAATGAGATCACATGAACTCATTTCTCTATAGTATTTCTGGCTTTCAAAAGCTATGACTCCTACATAAGTTTAATTTAATTCTTGGTGAGAAATGGTTATCAAGTAAACCAAAAAAAAATGCATCTATTATATAGCACAGTCCATTATTATGCCACCATCTCCCTTACCACATCTCCATAGCAAGCACCCCAAACCACACATTCCCATTCAAACATTTTGCTGTAGTTATAAAGGTGGTTATTAAAGACCTGAAAGGAATGGAGCCTATACCTTATTGCACACAAAATATGAGCTGGGGATTTTCTTATAGCCAAAATAAATTATACAAATGTAGACTTCTTGTGTAATTCACAGATATGTATGCCATGCATGCTTCCTGCTTTAAAACCTTAAATACCCATAAAAATTTGCCATGTGTAAAACGTGTACTTAAAAAATGTACTATGAGGGGCTTACCTTTTTCAGCACTCTTATATCTACTTTAAGTATGCCACATTAGCTGTGTAAGATACCTTAATTAACCTGCTTTCTAATAATTTGCTTTGAATTATGCACCTGTTAGGAGTTTTTAAGTCATGTAATTAGGGAAACATCCACTGACCTGTTTTTTTTTCCCCATATACTTCACTGATTCTGAATAAAATGCATTTTGTGACAGATAAAAACTGATAAATTAACTTGATTCATCCATTTAACATTCATTCTGCAGGTGAGAAAACAGAGATTTATTTGTTTTTATTTATTTGTGGCACTGGGGATTTAATCCAGAGGCATTCTACTTTCTAGCTATACCTGCATCCTGATTTTATTTCTTATTTGGAAGCAGTGTCTTGCTAGGTGATGAGATTTTCACTACTTGCAGAGTCTGTCCTCAAACCTACAATCCTCCTGCCTCTCATCCCAAGTACTGGGATTATAGGCATGCACCACAGTGCTCGGTGGAAACGGAGATTTAGAGACAGAATTACTTGAGGTTGCAGAGTTAGGTTTTGCTGTTTTAGCATCACCATATGTTGGCTTTAATTAAAATATTTTTGATTTTTCATATTCCTAATGGGACAATTTTCCAAGAAGTAGATATGGTTTGTATGTCAAATGTTATCACAATTCTGAGATGAAGATTTTTTTCTGTCAAATACTCAGTTACTTTGAATAAAGACCTCACCTGTGAAATCAGTTACCATGTTGTACACATACTTCTGCTTCTGCTTCTCTGTGCAAACTCTATACATGTCCTGAAATTAACCAAAAGATCTCTTAGCTCTTATACTTAGGAAGTATGTTTTTGTTTTGGGCTACTTTTTTTGCCTAGTGATTCGAAAGAGAGAGAGTTCAGATGTTCCCAGAGCATAAAACTAATTATAAGTCATCCCAATAAAAAGGAGGTGAAGTGCCTGTCTCCTGCTAGAGAATATACATTTAGACCCATCTTCTTTCACAGGGCTTAGGTAGTGCACTTACTAAAAGGGCAGATGAGCACTCCAAAATGGAGAAAAATGAGCTTTTGGTTCCATCTGTGAACTCATTCTTTTCTGTTCGGTTGTATGATGATGGTGGTAGTGATGGCAATGGAGTCATGTAAATCCTGCAATGAGTATCTCAGATGAGATTAGACAACTTCATAACTCCTTTTTATGAGTCATTTGTCATAATCTTCTGCTAGTCAATTTTAAATCAAGCAAGAAAGTAATGAAGATCTATAGTCTTCTTTTATTGGTACCTTGTAGTTGTACAATATAGTGAGATTCAAAGTTACACATTCATTTATGCCACAACATCTCTTAGTGTGTTTGCCTGCACACCCAGCACATTTTCCTCCTCCCCCCATGAATGCTATTGTGATCGCTAGTGATACTTTTATATAAAACATAGCATTATTTGGTCTGTTATCTACTTCAAGCCTCCATTTTTCACTATCTCTTCCCTTCCTCAGCACCTTTCATTATTGTACTAATCTCTTCTCTTATTTTTATGAAGCCCCATTTTTATTTTCTCTCTAGCTTCCATATATAAGTAGAAAATATGTAGCTCTTGATTTTTTGAATCAGACTGGTCTTATAATGTTCTCTAGTTTTACCCATTTTCCTGCAAATTTCATATTGTTCTTCTAAAGAATGACAATGCTATTACATTATCAAATAACATAATATTGTTCTTCTAAAGAATGGCTGAGTAGAAATATATTGTGTATACATATCATATTTTCTTTATTTATTCATTTGCTGAGGGACACTTAAATTGATTCTAAAACTTCGTTATTGTGAATTGTGCTGCTGTAAAAATGGGTATCCTCTGAGGCAATTTAGGCCAGAAATCAACTGGCATATTTTGAGAGACATAGCATATCCAGGTAAGCCTGTAAATTATAACAAACTGCCTACCATGGATTAAGGCCCCAGTGAAAATACCATAGCCTTCGAGAGGTCTCAAAAGGCTTTTGTTAAATATACCACCATGAGATGTAAGTTCCCTGAAGTAGCATTAGTTCTAAATGATAAATACCTCATCCAGTTTGCCCCAGACACTAAAATAACTCCTTGGCCTTTTATAACCAAGATCAGGATATAGAAGAAGAAGATAAAGAAGGAGGAAAGGCAGGTCCAACAATTGGCTTCTTTCAAGGTCTGAAATGCAACCCCAGGTTAATCCCCTGGGAGATTTCTCCAAGGAAGCTGCCAGCCACTGTGGGAATCTTGGACATTGGTAAAGTAAATGTCTGGAGGAGACAAAGGGCCCTGGACAAATTTCCAAGATCCCAGTTAACCCCTCTTGGAGGGCTCCGTTGACTATTCTGTACTTCAATAGCAATAAAGGTTCTTGGCATGTTTGGCTGGATCCATCATACTTAAGTTTAGCCATATACACCAAAGAAAATCCTGAACCTCAAAATCAGACCCAACCTGCAAGAATTTGCAAGCCCATAAAATGTTTTAAGGTTCCTTTTTCGAAGAAAACAGATAAGTACAATTTTTATGATTTCCTAGATCTACTCATCTTCCTCAAAACTAGAGCTCACTTTAATTTTGGCTAAACTAACTAATTAGCCACTCATGGACTTCCTTCTCTTCCCTTCGATCCTAGTCTCCTAAACTTGCTAATGGAAATTAGATTTTTCTCCAAAATCCAGGCCATCAACTAAAACTCAAACCAAAATATCAACACCTTTTTACAGTCAGCACATTAACAATGACTAGAGACCTCTAGACCAACCTGCCCTCCTGAAGCATCAGATCTAACAAGCTCCATCTGACAGAGAGCAAGAGCAGGTGGACCACATCTAGCAGCACATCTATTCAGCACAGAGAGGCTACAGAACATGGACCTTTAGCCCTATTTCCTGAAATAATTCAAGGCTACAAACTCTTGAAGGGGGAACTGTTAGGTTGTTATCTAGACATTAGCAGAAGGGGTCAGCTGGACAAACTGGAAGTTTACCTATAAAACCTTGCTCACTTTGATCCCCTCTCCTGCATGAAGGGGGCAGAGAAATAATGCAGTCATTAAGCTATGAAATGAAAAGGCAGTCAATCACCCAAATACTTTATATGTAAAAGGTATTCGAAGGGGATATCAAACCCAACACATGAACACTTGATACTGCTTTCCTTTCCCAGGAATGGACCACTCCAGATCCCATCCCTGGAGTGTAATGCCTTTGCCCCAGGCAGCCTCCTATTCCTGGAGATGGCTCAATACAGATTTTTTTTCCTGGAGTGTGACTAATTATCCCTCTCTTTAGGGCCTTTCTCATATAGTGCCTTCACTTTGTGTGTGTGTGTGTGTGTGTGTGTGTGTGTGTGTGTGTGTGTGTGTTTTGCTGGGGATTGATACATTCTACCTTCAAGCTACACATCCAGCACAAATTTTTATTCTTTATTTTGAAGCAAGATCTCACTAACTAAGTTGCAGAGGGGCTCACTAAGTAGCTGAGGCTGGGTGTGAACCCACATCCTCCTGTTTCAGCCTCCCAGGTACTGGGATTACAATGCACCACCACACCCAGCTGTGCCTTCACTTTTGTAAATAAATCTGTATTTTCCTCCCACACACAAAAAAAAATTAAAAATGGAGATGCATATATCACTATAGTATTATTTTGGCATACTTTCAGAATCATATATTCTTGACATCTAAAAGGTCTTACTATCTCTGAGACTAGAAAGAGGAATTAGGAAAAAAATCAGTTAAATCCTATACTGAAGTTTGCTCATTCAGTAAAATTGCATGATGAAAAGCCTTATGTATCTCATAAAATTTAACAAAGTAATGTGAGAGTCATGATTCTAGACATGCTTCATTAAAGACATTTTATTAAATAAAACTGTAGCAGCACTCTTCTGCAAAGTCAGGATTTTATCAAGAAAACAAGAAAATTAAAAATGTAGGGGGGCTAGATTTTATGTTTATCAGAGCAAACATTTTTAATTTGAATAAATAAAACCTTAAAAAATAATTGATTGACTAGACTTTTCAGGAGCATAGGCATGATTTCTTCTACTTGGTCTAGATATCGTAGCCTTCAGGGTTGAATCAGCCAGTCAATCCATCAATCAATCTATCTATCTATCATTATTTATCTGATGTAAATATGCATCTCCATGGTTCTGAGAAGCTCAGCATTAACCTTCTTCCCCTTTTCACAAATGACAGATGTATATTAACATGATCAATATTTCTAAATTTTACTTGGAACCTGGGACTGTAGAACTCAGGAATACTAATGTAAAAGTATGGGGGAGACAGAGAGACAGGAGAGAGAGAAAAAAAGAAAAAATAGGTAAATTGCATTATATAAAAATGTATTTATTTATTTATTTATTGTGGGAATTATTTATTATGTTTTGTAATCATACATCACTTTGGAATACAAGACTTGAGAGGATATCCAAGCACACATCATCCAATAAGCCCTCATCCAACCCCATCCCATTCCCTCCCCCTCCCTCGATCCCATGCTTAATTGGTGATGATCTTTGATATAATTGTTTATGCATTTCATGAGTTTTAAAGAGATTCCATCCTCCCCCACCCCCTCCCCTCTGATTGGTCACCTTAATTGCTTCTCAATAGGGCCCTTTCTACTACTTGACCTCCTCCGGTTACCCCTTTCCTCCTAGCTCTTGCTAATTAGGGGAAGAATCTGGATTTTTTTTTTTCTGTGCTGTTTCTCTGTGCATGCCGCATTGCAAGTTCCGATCCCACTCTTGACGGCCCCAGTAGTGGCCTGGCCACCCGGAGGATGCTGATCCTAACCTCGCTGGCTCCAGCACCGGCCTTGCCTCATGGGAGCCCCGATCCTGGACTTGCTGGCCCCCGCACCGAACTAACCTTTCGGCTGGCTCCTCTCCCGGTCTCAGAGGCCCCAGCACTGGCCTATCCTTATGACAGGCTCCGATCCCGGGCTCGCTGACCCTGGGACCAGCCTAAACCTTTGGCAGGCTCCTATCCTGGTCTTGCAAGTCTCAGCTCCATCCTTGCCTCACAGGAGTTTCCGATCCTGGCCTCGCTGGCCCCGGCACTGGCCTTACCCCTTGGCAGAGTCCGATCCCAGCCTCGTAGGTCCCACCTCTGGTCTTGCCTCACAGCAGGCTCCAATCCCAACCTTGCTGGCCCCAGCACCAGCCTAACCCCTCGGCTGGTGACGATTCCTGCCTCGGAGGCCTCAGTAGCAGCCTTGCCTCACAGCAGGCTCCGATCCCGGCCTCATTGGCCCCAGCACTGACCTCACCCCTTGGCAGGATCTGATTCCGGCCTCGGAGGCCCCAGCTCCAGCCATATCTCAAGGCAAGCTCCAATCCCGGCCTCACTGGCCCTGGGACTGGCCTAACCCCTTGGCAGGCTCCTATCCAGGCCTTGGAGGCCCCAGCACCGGTCTTGCCTCACAGCAGGCTCCAATCCCAGCCTCGATGGCCTCAGCACTGGCCTAACCCCTCGGCAGACTCTGATCCTGACCTTGGAGGCCTCAGCACCGGCCTTACATCAAGGCAGGTCGTCCCAAGTTCCCAAGGGTGCATGGTGGTAGTATTCTGCCTCTGAGGTAATTTCTTCAAAAGTTCCAGGTGTATTATGTCAGATCTCTGGCTCCCCTGAGTACTAGCTTCTGCTAAAGCAACTGCCTCCATCATTTCAAATCTTTCCCAAGCTCTTTGCCCAGACTGTATAATGTCCAGTGTTCCTAAGCATGTGCAACAGTAGCATTCGACCTTTGGGGAAATTTCTTCAGAGGATCAGGGTGGGTTGGATCAGATGTCTGCTTCTCCCAAATCCAAGTCTCCACCACCATCTCGGCAACTTCTGCTGCCACTGCATTCCTCCTAGGTCTCCGCTAGACTCTCTACTTACAGGTGATGTCCAGGATTCTTAACAATGTAGAGAAGCAGCAGTCCTCCTTCGTGGGGAATTTTTCCAAAAGTTCCAGTTCAGATGGATATGTTTTGTCTGCATCTCCAATATTCTAGCTGCCGCTGGGGCCATCTTAACCCCTCTCGAATATTTTTCTTTTCTCATTCCCCCCCCCCCTTTTTTTTTTTTTTAATAAGAGAAGAGAGTATGTTTAGTTTGGGGAGGAAGTGGGATCAGGCACTCGGTAGCGATGAAAATTTTTTTTCCGGGTTGGAGGGGGGTCTCCTAAGGGTGCGCCACCCACACCTGCCCACCTGTCTGGGGTCAGGCCTTGCTGCCCAGACCCGGGGGCCTTCCAGGTTGGGGAGGGGTTGCTTAAGGGTGCCCCGCCCACGCCCACCCACCCTCCCAGGGTCAGGGCCATGTGGCCCGGACCTCTGGGGCCTTCTGGGTGAGGGGATGTCACCTAAGGGAGCCCCGCCCATGCCTGCTCACCCACCCGGGATCGGGCCATGTGGGACAGATTTCAGGGGCTTTCAGGGTGGGGGGGCTGCCTAAAGGTGCCCTGGCTGCACCCATCCACACTCATGGAGTCGGGACCATGTGGCCGGGACCTCCTGGGCCTTCTGGGTGGGGGGGTCACCTAAGGGAGCCCCGCCCATGCTAGCCCACCCTCCCAGGGTCGGGGCCATGCAGCCCCTATATCAAAATTTAAAATTTGCTCATGGATAGGCAGAATAAATATCATCAAAATGGCCATGTTGTTAAAAGTTATCTACAGATTCAATACATTTCCTATCAAAATACCAATGACATCCTTCTTAGACCTCGAAAAATCAGTCATGAATTTTATATGGAGAAAGCTAAAGCAATTCTCAGCAAGAAGAACCAGGCAGGAGGCATCACAACCCTGGACTTCAGATTATACTATAGAGCAATAGCAGTAAAAACAGCATGGTATTGGCACAACAATAGGCAGACTGACCAGTGGAACAGAATAGAAGATACAGAAACAAATCCATACATCTATAGTCAATTGGTCTTTGACAAAGGGGCCAAACTCGTACGCTGGAGAAAAGACAGCCTTTTCAACAAATGGTGCTGCGAGAAATGGCTATACATTTGTAGAAAGTTGGATCTAAATCCTTACTTCTCACCATACACAGGAATCAACTAAAGATGGATCCAAGACTTAGAAATTAGACCAGAGACTGTGAAGTCACTGGAGAAAAACATAGGATCAATACTCCAACATATTGGCACAGGCAGTAACTTTCTCAATAAGACTTCCAAAGCACAGGAAATTAAAGCAAGAATTATTAAGTGGGATCTCATCAAACTAAAACGTTTCTTCTCATCAAAGGAAACCATCAAGAACCTAAAGAGGAAGCCTACAGAATGGGAGAAGATTTTTACCAGCCACCACTCTGATAGGGGGCTAATATCCAGAATATACAAAGAGCTCAAAAGATTCTACTCTAGCAAAACAAACAACCCAATCAAGAAATGGGTAACTGAACTGAATAGACACTTCACAAAAGAAGAGATACAAATGGCCAATAGATACATGAAAAGATGTTCAACATCACTAGCCATCAGGGAGATGCAAATCAAAACTATGCTGAGATTCCATCTAACCCCAATCAGAGTGGAAAGCATAAAGAAATCAAATAACAATTGCTGGTGAGGATGTGGGGAAAGAGGAATTCTTTTACACTGTTGGTGGGAGTGCAAAGTAGTTCAGCCACTATGGAGATCAGTGTGGAGATTCCTTGAAAACTGGGAATAAATCCACCATTTGATCCAGCTATACCACTCCTGGGTATCTTTCCAAAGGGGTTGAAATCAGAGAACTACATTAACATATGCATACCCATGTTCATAGCAGCATAGTTTGTAATAGCCAAAATATGGGACCAACCTAGATCTCCATCAACAGATTAATGGATTGCAAAATTATGGGAAATACACACAATGGAATTCTATTCAGCTATAAAGAAGAAAAAAATAATAGCATTTGAAAGAAGGTGGAAGGAACTGGAGAACATTATGTTAAGTGAGATTATTCAAGGAGAGAAAGAGAAGGGACAGATGTTTTCTCTAATAAGCCCAAGCTAGGGAGTAGTGGTAATACCAGAGGGACTCCAGATGATGGAGGGGAAATCTCAGCAAAGCTAAAATGGAAGGAGAGGAGAGGAAGAAAGCTGAGGTTGTTCAATGGAGGAGCAACTTTCAAATATGTGTAATAGTATAAATATAACATGGTTAACCTGGACACTCTTTTGGGAGGGAGGAAGGGAAATTGGGGGGGGGGACGAAGCACAATCTAAATGTTACACCATTTTTAATATGTTCCACTTATAAATAAAATAAAATATGGAAAAAATAAAAAAATAGAATAAAGTAATTTCAAGAAATAAAAAAATATATATTCTTTGGGTGGTCATGGTGGCACATGCTTGTTATCCCCACACTTGGAAGGCGAAGACAGGAGGATCACGCAGGTTCATAGTCACCCTCGCTGGCTTAAGAGACCCTGTTTCTAAATAAATAAAAAAGGTCTTGGAGTGTAGCCCGGAAGGAGAAGGGCTTCCAGGAACCCCAGTACCACACACACAAAAAATTCTTTGTCAGCAGACACAAGAGAGTGAAAAGGCAACCTAGAAGATGGATGAGCCTCTCACTAGTCATTGTTTTGATGATGGTTAATATACAGAATATATAAAGAACACTCATAACTCAACAACAGAACAAACAACCTGATTTTTAAATTGAGTCAAGGACTCGAGTAGACTTTTCTCCAAAAAAGATATATGAATGGCTGCCAAGCACAGGAAAAAATGTTCAACAAGATTTATCATTAAAAAAGCAGGAGTCACCGGGCGTGGTGGCGCATGCTTGGGAGGCAGAAACAGGAGGATCACGCAGGTTCGAAGCCAGCCGCGCTGGCTTAAGACACCCTGTTTTCAAATAAAATATAAAAAATAGGTCTGGGAGTATAGCTTGGAGATATAAGGGCTCCTAGGAGCCCCAATACCGCAAAAAAGACAGACAGACAGACAGACAGAAAGCAAGCAAGCAAGCAAGCAGAAGTCACGCTGGGCATGGTGGCGCACACTTGTAATCCCCTTGTTTGGGAGGCAGAGACAGGAGGATAGCACAAGTTCGTGCAGGTTCGAAGCCAGCTTGCTGGTTTAAGAGACCCTGTTTCCAAAAATAAAATAGATCTGGGAGTGTAGCTCAGAGGTAGAATGGCTTCCAGGAACCTCAGTACCACCAAAAGAAAGAAAGAAGAAAGGAAGAAAGGAAGAAAGAAAGAAAGAAAGAAAGAAAAAGAAAGAAAGAAAGAAAGAAAGAAAGAAAGAAAGAAAGAGAGAGAAAGAAGGAAAGAAAGAAAGAAAGAAAGAAAGGAAGAAAGAAAGAAAGAAAGAAAGAAAGAAAGAAGCAAGCAAGTAAGCAAGCAGGAGTCAAAACCACAAAGAGATATCATCTTTTAGGATTGCCCTTATAGAAAATCAGAAGAAGCTGGGCCCAGTGGTGCACGCTTGTAATCCCAGCATTCAGGAGACTGAGACCCGAGGATTGCATTTTGCGGACAGCCTCAGCAACTTAGTGAGGCCCTCCAAAACCTAGTGAGACCCTGTTATATTTATGTATTTATGTATTTATGTATTTATTTTATTTTATTTTGGTGGTACTGGGGTTCCTGGAAGCCCTTCTGCCTCCGGGCTACACTCCCAGACCTATTATATACTTTTTAATATTTGAAAACAGGATCTCTTAAGCCAGCGCAGCTGGCTTCGAACCTGCGTGATCCCCCTGTCTCCACCTCCCAAGCATGGGGATTACAAGCGTGTGCCACCATACCCGGCTTGAGACCCTGTTTTAAAATAAAGAATAAAAAATAAAAAATAAAGCAGGGCATGTAGCTCAGAGGTCAAATGTCCCTGGGTTCCATCCCCAGATGCCCATCACACCCACAAAAATCAGAAGATGATAAATGTTTACAAAAATGTAGAAAAATCATAACTCTTACACACTGTTGATGTGAATGTAAAATGACACAGTATAATAGTTCCTCAAAATTAAAAATTGAATAAATAATCCAACAGTTACTCTTTGGAATTTTTACTCAAAACAATTGAAAACAGGGTTTCAGGGAGATGTTTGTATATACCTAACCATAGCAGCAGCATTCACAGTAGCTTAAACATGAAAGCAATACAGATGTCCATTAACAGAAGAATAGATAAGCAGTATGTGATATATACATACAAGCCAACATGAGCCTTAAAAAGGAAGGAAATTCTGTCACATGCTACAACGTGAATGAAGCTTGAGGCCATTATGCAAAATAAAATTGCCCTACTCAAAAAGACAAATGCTGTGATTCCACTTATAAGAGGTACTTTTGCAAGATAAAGTATTTTAAATGTACTTAACACTATTCAACTATGAACCCAAAATAAAGATAGCAAATTTTTATTTTACAATTACCAATAAAAGTTTTAAAAGAGGAAAACTAAAATTATTTAGTAAAATAATTAAAAATGTGGATAACCTGTTTAATGGGATTTTGTTTTCTTTTTATTCTTTATAAATTTTGTACTTAGAGCTTGAGACCAACTTCAAATGAATATGTGGCCTAAAATGAGACCTCTCAGCATAATGTGTACAACAGTGCTTTCAAAGGAAAGGAATTAGAATTCTTTATTTATTTTTTTTTTAATGGTACTGAGGAGGAACCCAGGCGCATTCTACCTCCAAGCTACACCCCTAGCCCTATCCCTATTTTTTAGTTTTTTAGTTTTTGAAACAGGCTCTTACTGAGTTTTGAAGGGCTTCGCTAAGTAGCTGTGGCTGTCCATGAACAACAATTCTCTGCCTCCTGAATGTTGGGATTATAAGTGTGTGCTACCATGCCTGGTGGAATTAGCACTTCATAAATATAAATTGTTAAGATCCTCCACTTTTACCAAGATATTCTTTTTTTTTTTCAGGTTTGGATATTGAACCCAGGGACATTCTACCTCAAAGCTATACTCACAGCAGTATTTTTTTATTCTTTATTTTGAAACAGGGTCTCAGTAAGTAGCTGAGGCTGGGCTTCTTTACCAAGATAATCTTAATTTGTGAAGATTGAGGGATCTCCTTGTATTAATTTCCTATACTATAACAATTAAAACAGACTTGGTGACTCAGTCACATATTCTCTAGGCCAGAAATGTACATCCTCAGCAAAGTTGCCATCAATGTGTCAGCCAGGATTCAATTCTCATCCAGATGGTCATATGAAGCATACTGGTATTGGAAAATTCCTCCAAAATTATGTTAATTTCCAAAATATAAAAAGTAGTTAGAGTCTGGGTGCTACACAGGTACTCAGGCAGGAGGGGCAGCAGTTGTTACACTGCAGAGCTCCCCTCCTCTCTTTGCCCTTTGTTCTTAAGATTAACCTATAGTAAGAATGTAAAGGAAATTAGTGCCTTTAGCTTTAGAAGCCCTAAAGACAATCAAAATACACAGAGGCACTCAGTACCTCTTCTTTGTGATGTGGCCTGGGTATTGGAACAGTGAACTCCACATGCTGCTTCAAAGCACCCAAAGTTAATGGGCAAAAAATGCAACAGAGGTAAATACAGCCCAAAACAACAGAGGTAAAAGTAACATAGATTATTGATTCCTGCACTTAGTAAGTGTACTCTGAACTTACCTGTCAGAGTGTACTTACCTATCCAGAGATCATCTGTCCAAAAAATAAAAAAATAATAATTTACTAGCCCATTGTCTTGGATAAAAACATACCAATACAAAATTCTTATTTAAAGGCTAAAGATGGAGAAAGAGGCATGGTTCAAATTCTGGGCTCTCCAGTGTGCCTGTCAGTCTTCCTGTTTTGTTTTGTTTTTTCTCTTATATTTCTATTTTCTACTAATTTTGTTTTAAAAAATTTTTAAAGATTCACCAAGCTATTAGTTTTAGTTTCCGTATTCAACAAATTCTAATTGAATAGAGTAAAAGAGCCCACAGTGCAAATACAACCGTAACATGAAGGAAGATGTACTTCCAAGATCAAGTAATTTTATCCAGAATTAATTTCCTTGTAATCATAAAACTTAGGTCAGCTTTCCCCTTCCAAGCAAAAAGAACAAGTGACTAGCATTACAAAATCTTAGTGTGACTTAAAGAGGTAACTGATATTTTATTCACCTTTGCCACATTCTTTTTTTTTTTTTTTTTTTTTTTTTTTTTTTTTTTGTTGAACCCAGGGGCTTTCAACCTCCAGGCTATACTCCCAGACCAATTTTTATATTTTATTTGGAAATGGCATCTCACTAAGTTGCTGAGAGTCTCACTAAGTAGCTGAGGCTAGCTTCAAACATGTGTGATTCTCCTGTTTCAGCCTCCCAAGTGTGGGGATTACAAGCGTGTACCACACGCCCAGCACCTTTGACACATTCTGCTGTCAGGATGAGGTCACAGCATTATTTCCAATCAAGGAGAGAGGCTGATTTGAGAGCATGGACACCAGAAGTTGAAGATGTTATAAAGCGTGGAGCATTTCAATGGATAATACCTCTTAGATTAAAACATGACTAACGTTTGTATCTTGTTGATCTTGGGGATTTAAACATAGTCATTTCCTTGTTTCTATTTCCAGTGTTGTCATGGTTGGATATAGAATGTTTTCTGAGTAGCTCATGTATTAGTGTTCCTAGTTGATACAATTGGGTCATTTCGTAGATACATTACAGGCTGTCATTTCGTAGATACATTACAGTGGATTTATTTGAGTGGTAGCCTAGGCTGTTTGGTGTGGCTGGAGAAGTTGTGTCCCTGGGATGTGTCCTTAGGGATGGTGCTTGTGTCTTTGAACACCCTTGATTCTTGGCTCTTTCTGTTTCCTGCCTCCATGATGTGAGAAGCAGAGCCTGTGTGTTCTCCCTCTCCCTGCTCCCCACCACCAGGCCCTGCGCTCTGAAGACTTGGCTCGAAATAGATAAACTCTGAGATCCCCCAAAAGTGTAGGAAAATAAGTCATCCTTCTTCTAAATTGTGTGGTCAACCTTCAGATTATAGCAGAGATTGTGCAAGAAATAAATTGGCATTGGAAAAGTAGGATCACTCCGATATCTAAGTCTGACCATGTGAATCTTTGGAACTGGTTTTTGAGAGGAAGTTGGAAGGGTCAGAATGTGTCAAGAAAGGCTGATGGTAGAGATTGTGCTCAGATTTTGGAGGGCCAACAGGACTCCATAGGAAAATAAATTTGAGGCCATACTATTACATTCTGGCAAAAAATGTATTTTTTTTTTTTTTGCCAGTGTCTTGAAACTTGGTGTGCAGTCAAATTTAAAGATGAGAAACTGATTATGCTAACAGAGAAAATCTCAAAATAGTGAAATATTCAAACTTCATTACAGGTATTGTTAAGAGTTATACACCAAATTTTAGGAACAGAAAGCAAAGCAGAGGGACTTTATAGGCTTGCAGTTTGTCCAGAAAGGCATGTGTAATACTGGGCAGAAGATGGTACCATGAAAGAAAGATAGCTGAAGACAGTCCAATACCTTTATTAGAAGCAAAGAAAGGAAAGCAGTCAGGGAAGTTGAAAATTTGCATATAAAAGAAAGAAGGTCAGGGCAGTTTGTAATTATAAAAACAAGGATGATGATTTTGCAGTTAGGCACTCAGATTCTTTCCCTGTGGTCTTGATGGAGGCAAGCCAAACATCATTGATGATGGTGATGAACTCAGCTGTGGTCAAGATAGAAGTAGGCCCAATGACAATAATTAAAGAGGGCATGGCTACTTTTCATCCTGACCGTCAATCTCTGTGCTCATGTAATGTGGGCTTTGCTGAAAAAAAAAATAAAGAAAGAAAGATCATGGAGTCTTCCCTCCAAATTTCAAAGGAAAAGCTAATAAGCCAGGCTATGTAGGGCAGAATTGGAATCCCTGCAAGAAAACAGAAATGGGACACTTTGTAAAGCTGTGAGGGTGAAGCTGAGATTCCAAGAAAAGCCCTCATGATTAGAAATTCCAGATATGTGGAATAACCTTAGAAAAGGCTATAAGCTTTGAGCCATGGAGGCAGGCTGAAAGAGCCAGTACACCACTTTTTGCAATCAACCAGGCAACAGGGGCTGACAAGGAAATTTGGAGGTCTCATGACATTGCTGTGTGCCATGCCCTAGTTGCCAGAAATGGGGTAGCAGAATTAAATGCTTCTTTTCTATTATTGGTTTTGATACTATTTTCATCATATTATTTCTTTCTGCGGCTATACTTCTCACTTATAGAATGTATATGTTACTCTGCATCATTGTGCATTGGATGCATATTAACTTGATTTTTCTTTTTCTTTTCTTTTCTTTTTACAGGGCTCATAGGAGTTTACCTTGAGTCTAGAGAAGACATTGAACTTTGGGATTTTTGAGCAATGTTGGAACTATTAAGACTTTGGGAATTCTTAGAAATAGACTAAATGGATTTTGGATTCAGAATTTATTATGATCTCTTCAGTGACCAGGGACAGAATGCCATGGTTAGGAGTAAAATATCCCTTCAAGAGCTCATTTATTTACTAATACTCAGAGTTGATATAGTTAAATCATGAGAGCTATAATATCATTAATGGATAACACCATTGAATTTACCTGGTAACCTAGACAGTTAGGGTGTGGATGGCTGAGTCCCTGGGTGTGTGGCCTTAGGGATAACCTAGTGTCTTTGAATCCCCCAGCTTGTTTGATCTCCCTGTACCCAGCCTGTGTGATGTGAGAGCAGGGTCTGGTTCTCTCCCTCTGTTTCCTATTGGCAAGCTCTGAGCTCCAAAGACTGGTCGGACTTAAACTAAATTCTGAGATTGTCAAAAATTGTGAGTGAGTAAACCTTCCTTTCTCTAAATGTTGTGGCCAGTCGTTTGATGATAGCAATGAGAATGCTGAGACAAATATACAACTTTGTAAAACTCTCCTAAATTTAGGCCTTTCAAATGACACAATGTTCCTGCTTACTTTATTGCCAGGATATACTAAACTCTGATACTAGTTGCCAGAAACCTACTAGTCTTTTGCCCAAACTTTCAACTCCATATCAGATGACACATTAAACTCTTATAAGATGTTACATGAATTAAAAACTGGAATCAAATATTTTTAATTGTAATAATATTTTTTTCAAAATATTACTTTAGAATATTTCTTGTTGTAATGTATCATGGGTATCATTGGTATTTTTGTACCTCGGGATAGATTAGCACCCAAAAGTCTAGCGGGTTTTGTTTTATTTTAAATTCTGCTAGCCTAAGCTGGGCGGTGGCACACACTTGTAATCCCTGTGCTTGGGAGGCAGAGACAGGAGAATCGCGCTGTTTTGAAGCCAGCCGCGCTGGCTTAAGAGACTCTGTCTCCAAATAAAAATATAAAATAGGTCTGGGAGTATAGCCTGGAGGTAGAAGGGCTTCCAGGAACCCCAGTTTCACCAAAAAAAAAAAAAAAAAAAATTCTGCCAGCCTAGTCCTTCTGATGAAAACTTATACAATGGAAGAGAAGCCCTTTAATCAAAGTTACAAAAAGACCTATCATGTGTTAATAATTTTTCCTAATTCTTTGACCTTTCATCTATTGCTGAAGTCACCTAAACTTTTGTATAAGTCAGGTTTGAGTTCTCATTTAAAAAATATTCTAGCCCTAGGCGGCCCCCCTCTCCACCCAGAAGGACCCCGTGGTCCGGGCCCCTGGGCCCCCGACCCTGGGCAGGTAGGCAGGTGCTGGCGGGGCACCCGTAGGCGGCCCCCCTCTCCACTCGGAAGGACCCCATGGTCCCAGGTTCCTGGGCCCCCGACCCTGGGAGGGTGGGCAGGTGCTGGCGGGGCGCCCCTAGGCGACCCCCTCTCCACCCGGAAGGACCCCGGTACCCAACCCTGGTCGGGTGGGCAGGCGCTGGCGGGGCGCCCCTAGGAGACCCCCCTCTCCACCCGGAAGGACCCTGTAAAAAAGGAAAAGAAAAAGAAAAAAGGAAAATATCGGAGAGGGGTCAAGGAGGTGGCGGATGCCAGGATACTGGAGATGCAGACAAAACTTATCCAGATGAACTGGAATTATTTGAAAAATTCCCCTCTAAGGAGGACTGCTTCTTCTTTACATTGTTAAGAATCTTGGACATCACCTGTAAGGAGAGAGACTTTAGCAGAGACAAAGGAGGAAGGCAGTGCTGAAAGCGGTCTCCACATTGGCGGTGGAGAATTGTATTCAGGAGAAGCAGATATCAGAGCCTACCAACCTTATTTGTTTATTTATTTATTTTTGGAGAAATTACACCAAAGGTTGAATGCTACCGTCGTGCATGCTTAGGAAGATTGGACAATATTCAGAGTGAAAAGAGAGCTTGGGAAAGATTGGAAATGGTGGAGGCAGTGGCAGTGGCAGTGGCCAGTACTCAGGGGAGGCAGAGATCTGATACATTACACCTGGAACTTTTGAAGTAATGACCCCAGAGGCAGAATGCTACCACCACCACACACCTTCGAGAACGTGGGACAAATAGTTGGGCGAAGAGGGTGCTCAGATTAGAGCCTGCCAAGAGGTGAGGCCGGCGACGGACACAGCAAAGCTGGGATGGGAGCCTGCCGTGAGGCAAGGCCGGTGCTGGGGCCTTCGAGACTGGGATCAGAGCCTGCCAAGGTGTTAGGCCAGTGCTGGGGCCAACAGCCGGCATCGGAGCCTTCCGTGAGGCAAAGCCGTTATTGAGGCCTCCGAGGCCGGGATCAGAGCCTGCCGAGGTGTTAGGCCAGTGCTGGGGCCAGCGAGGCCATGATTGAAGCCTGCTGCGAGGCAAGGCTGATGCTGGGCTCTCTGAGGCCGGGATCAGAGCCTGCTGAGGGGTTAGGCTGGTGCCGGGGCCACTGGCCGGCATTGGAGCCTTTTGTGACGCAAAGCCACTATTGAGGCCTCTGAGGCCGGGATCGGAGCCTGCCAAGGTGTTAGGCCGGTGCTGGGGCCTCCAAGGCCGGGATCAGAGCCTGCCATGAGGCAAGGCCAGTGCTGGGGCCTCCGAGGCTGGGATCGGAGCCTGCCGAGGGGTTAGGCCGGTGCCGGGGCCAACAAGGCCGGGATGGGAACCTGCTGTGAGGCAAGGCCAGTGCTGGGGCCTCCAAGGCCTGGATCGGAGCCTGCCAAGGGGTTAGGCCGAAGCTGGGGCCATCGGCTAACATCGGAGCCTGCTGTTAGGCAAGGCCGGTGCTGGGGCCTCCGAGGCTGGGATCGGAGCCAGCTGAATGGAATTGGTATTTGCAACGCGGCATGCACAGAGAAATATCATAGAAAATTAAAACCAGATGCTTCCCCTAATCAGCAATAACTAGGAGGAAACGGGCAACAGGAAGTGGTCAAGCTACAGAAAGGGCCCTATAGTGAAGCAATTAAGGTGACCAACCAGAGGGTATGAAATAGGGAAGGATGGAGCCTCTTTAAAAAGCAGAAGGTACATAAACAAATGTATCAAAGTTAATCACCAAACAAGCATGGGATCGAGGGAGGGGGAGGGAATGGGATGGGGGCTGGATGAGGGCTAATTGGATGATGTGTGCTTGTATATCCTCTCAAGTCTTATATTCCAATGTGATGTATGATTACAATGCACCAATAAAAATAAATTTAAAAAAATAAAAAAATTAAAATATTCTATTAGCAAATTGCAATTATATATCATAATATCTTAATGTGGTTCACTGTGGTAAAAAAAAAACATGCACATAGCTTTTGGTGTACTGCCCTCCACCTTCCACTCTGCTACGCCCTTATTCCCTCAGTCAAAATCTATATTGCTACTTAGAAAAAAAAAGTGTATATTTATGAGAACTTTTTACTAATCTCAGGAAAAGTCTTTTTGCTTTTCACCAAATATTCTCAGTTAGTTTTCTGACAAAAATTTCCGCGTGTTCATTTCTTCTTTTTTACATTTCACTGCCAACTTCACCTCGCCGGACATTTGAGGATCATTGTAAATGCAGTGGTTAAGGTAATTTTCTATGTATCTTCTTGCAGCTCTAACTAAGAAAAATGATTCTGACATATTTGCTCTCCAATACAGAATACCTTTTTATAAAAGGATCATATCTCTTTCTAGTTAGAAGGTCACCAGAAACAATTTCATTTCTAACACCTTCAAATGACATGTAATAGGATTTTCGAGCAGAATTATGGAAGGAAGTTCACTTCATTGTCCCAACAACCAATACTGAAAACCACACTCTCAGGAGTAGTGAACCCCTTGTAAACTTCTTTTGATCAGAAATTAATCTCATTCTGTCCCCATGCATAATAATCAGGTGGCAATTTTGTAAATTTTGGAATCCTCTTTGTTTCTTAATTTCAAATGACATCTGATACATCTCTCTTTCTTTTATTTATTTATTTATTTATTATTTTTATTTTTTGGTGGTACTGGGGATGGAACCCTTCTACCTCCAGGCTACACTCCCAGACCTATTTTATATTTTATTTGGAAACAGGGTCTCTTAAGCCAATGAGGCTGGCTTCAAACCTGCACGATCCTCCTGTCTCTGCCTACCAAGCGTGGGGATTACAAGCGTGTGCCACCATGCCTGGCCTACATTTTCTACATAATGTTTGCCTCAGTTTTTAGTATAACTTTTAAAAAATAAGTGATTTTGTAAAAGTTAATATTAGCTATTATGCGGTGAGTGACTGCTAAAGGTCATTCTTGATATATACTACAGACATTTGTTTATTTCGTCTGAAGAGGTGAGTGGATTTCACAAAAAATATTTTATGGTTTTTTAATAAGTAGGGAAAGAAGCTCTGAAAACTTAGGGAAATTATACAAATGTATGTGACTATTTAGATAGTGGAGCTGAGATTTGAATCCAAATATATCCAACCTCATACACCAAACTTTTGTCATGACAAATCATAATGCTGTATCAAAATGATTCTCACCTTTCTATAATATGCAAACTCTATGCATTAAAATAAGATTCCACTCTTTTCAAAAAATGTACATAGGGAGTAAAATTTAGAATCATACTCCCATCTGAACAGCTGTGATGATTACTCTTTTATGCAAATTCATTATTAAATTTCATTTAAAAATTGTGTCAATCCTTTTTTAATGTTCTGAAGAAATGGTGGAATATTAATTTCTTCAGTGACATAATCTCTAGTCTTTAACTCAGTTTTTATAATTTTGAGTTAAATAATTAGAAAATGTTCTCAACCATTTAATTTATTTGGTATATTAATAAATGTAAGGGTTTTTATTTTATTTTTTATTTTTATTTATTTATTTATTTATTTTGCAGTACTGGGGATGGAACTTAGGGGCATTCTACCTCTGACCTACACCCCAGCCCTACTTTTATTTCTTATTTTGAAACAGGGTCTCACTGAGTTGCAAAGGGCCTCACTAAACAGCTGAGACTGTTCCAGAACTGTGATGCTCCTGAGATGCAGTCATTTGATTTCTATACCATCTCTTCTGGAGTCTGATATTAATTTTTTTTTTTTTGGTGGTGGTACTGGGGTTCCTGGAAACCCTTCTACATTGGGACTACACTCCCAGACCTATTTTATATTTTTATTTGGAAACAGGGTCTCTTAAGCCAATGAGGCTGGCTTCGAACCTGCACACACAATCCTCCTGTCTCCACCTCCCAAGTGTGTGCCACCACGCCTGGCCCTGATATTAATTTTTACTAGTCTATTGCATGTGTTAAATTTGGACTGAAGCTTCCTTCATACATTTTAAGTTTGGCTTAAATGTTTCTTCATGGATCGTGAACTGCAAGCTCGCTTGGTATAGGAAGAGATCTAAGTCTAAGTTCACTTGGTATAGGAAGAGATCTAAGCCTACTCTGGTAATAGGTCGCCATGTCTCTGCTAGTCACAACCTCACAAGCTGACAGCTGTTCAAATGGGACACTTGAGAGTCGTGGCCAGTTAGGCTGCCTCAGTCCCTTGCTTTTATTTTCCCTACGTCACTTCTTTTCTCCAACTATTCATATAACATGCCTATGTAGTAGAGCAGAGCATTCTGAACCAGTATTTTTCTGAGATAGTGCTCAATTCTAGAATTGTAAATAAAGCCAGTTAAAATCTGCAAAATTATATTTGTTGTAATTTTGTTTAAACAAACACACAACAACAAACTCAAAATAGTAGACTAGATAACTACCAACTTGCTTTGGAAATTATGATTGTGTGTGTGTGTGTGTGTGTGTGTGTGTGTGTGTGTTATTAAGGACTGAACCCAGGGGCATTCTACCTCTGAACTACAGCCCCACACCTATTTTTTTATTAGTTTAAATTTTATTTTATTTTATTTTATTGCAGTTCTGAAGATTTATCCCATTAGCCTTCTATCTCTGAGCTACACAGTTTTACCCCAAGACTTACTTTATTTTTTACTTTGAAACAGTCTTGCTAAGTTGCTGAGGGTCTCTCTAAGTTGCTCAAGCTGGCTTTGAACTTGAGATCCTCCTGTCTAAGCCTCCAAAGTACTAGGATTGCAGGTGTGGGCTACCCCACCAATAATGGATTTTTTTTTTTGTTCAAATGTATTCCCAAATTTAAAAAGGGGAGGCTGGGTTGTAACACAGAGGCAGAGTGCTTCTGGGTTTAATCCCTAGTATTCCCCCACCAACACACACATAATATATATATATATATATATATATATATATATATATATATATATATATATACACACATCGCTATTTAATTCCCCAAACAACTCTGTTCCTGTTCTATAAACAGGAACAAATGGAAGCCTAGTGAAGCCAAGTGATTATTGAACATCAAAGCAACAGTGGCAAAGCTAAAATTCAAATCCAATTTTTTAAATTCTAAAGTAACATTTTCTTTCTTCCACTGTGCTTAAGACAAAAGCAACCCTTATTACTATTGTGACTAGGACAAATGCAGACTCAATCTCTTCACTTACCCCTAATGCTTAAAATCTATTATCAGAGCATGGTGTAGTGGCACACCACTATAATCCCAGTACATAGGAGGCTAAGAAAGGAGGTTCATAGGTTCAAGGCCAGCCTCAGAGATTTAGTAAGCAGAATACCCCTGGGTTCAATCATTGGCACCAAATTTTTTAAAAAATTCTATTCTTAGACATCCAAATAGATGAACTACATTAAGTTTAACTTGATTAAAGCTTGGGTTCGATGTGATGCTAACTGAGGAAAAGGGAAGAATTAAAGAATCTAAAGAAGGGGAAAACAAATCATTTTGGAAAAAATATTTTCTTTTGCCCATGCATGTGCATTGGCCTATGACTAGGTAGACGAGAGGATGCATACGACACAAAGGACTAAGGGGTCAGAAGGTCTTTATAATTGTAAATGGCAGCCAAGAGCTCACTCAGCAGTCTTCAGGAATGCTGTTCCCCTCCTGAACCCCTGCAACAGAAGAGAGGTCACCTCAAGATTATCAACCAATTATAAACAGAGTGCTAGCATTTTTTAGGCATCACTACATGTAAAATCACAATTACTCAATCAGCAAAATCCATAATTGGATACACAAAAATCAAGGAAAGCAATTTGGAGATGTATGCATTAGATATGGTTTTCATAAGTTCAAACTAACTCTCAACTCTATCTTCTATGACTTCTGTTCACATGAATTTCAGCATGTTACATGTCTGTAATCTCAGTACTTGGGAGGCTGAGACAAGAGGATCACAAGTTAGAGCCTGCATCAGGAATATAATGAGACTCGTTTTCAAAAATAAAATAAAATAGGGCTGTGGGTTGTAGATCAGAGATAGAGTGCTTCTGGATTCAGTCCGCAGAGTCAATACATACATACATACATACATACCTATATACATACATACATACTTGCCAATTTAAGCTAATTTGACTTTCTTATATCTTAAGATGTGTGTCCATAGAGCACCTAAGAAGATGCAGCCACCCTTGGCCTGAGCGGCCCGCAGCCTAGGGAAAAACATTAAGTAAAGTGATTCAGCAGAAAATGGGCTAAAGATGGTGCCTGGAGGAAGCTACGAAGGCGTGGTTTCCCCATTCATTATGAGTAAGGAGACTGAGCAGTTTTTCCCTTTCTACCTTTAAAGGAGCTTTCTGCACACATGAATGGCTCATGTACTGGCCTGGGATTGGCTGTAAACTACGTGCTAGTGATCTTTATCCCGGATAGGCTAGGCTATTTCTCATGGGAATTCCCCTCGTGGTTTGGTGCTATATATATGATTGCTTGGAGAGAAATAAATGAGATCTTGCTTGACTTGACTCCCGGCTCGTGGGTTTGTGTTCGAGTCATCGGTACTCATCATCTCGTCAAGCCCCGCCAGCTGTCGGGCTGGATTTCCGACAGTCTGGTGCCCAGTGTGAGGCCCCCTCTTCACCCCCTAACAAAAGAAATCGCTGGCGAGTCAATCGGTCTTCCGGGTGAGTATCCCCCCATATGTTAATATGGGTATTAATATGGGGAAGTTCAGTTCTAAACCTGACCCTCCCCTAGAATTCCTTCGACTCGTTCTCAAGAGCCGAGGACTTAATCTCGCTGATAACCAAGCCACCCAGGCCTGGGGGTACCTTCTAAAAACTGCCCCATGGCTCCCCGAAAGCAATCTTTATGATTGGGATACCTGGGATCAAGTTGAGGGTCTGGTTAGGAGAGCCCAGACAGAGAAAGGGGAAATCCTCCCTCTTGTGGTTCTCCCCACCATCTCCGCACTTAAAAGTTGTTTTCCCCCGTGACCCTCAGATAAACTCGCTGACCATATCCCCAAGCCAGTGAAAAATGGGGCCACCGAGCATACACCCCCCTCTGGTCCTGAAGCCCCTAAAAAACCTCCCGATCCCTTTGGGGACACCAAGAACTCCCCACAGCCCCTTTCCCTGGCCAATTCATTCTCCGTACCCTCCCCTCTGCTGCCATATGCGGGCGAAGTGGGAACCGGAGGAACCCTAGTGGAAGGGCTGGCCCAGCAGGCTGCACCTCAAAGGCTGCCTAGTGGCTGCACATCCCTGCCAGAACCAGCCCCAGCCCCAGCCCCAGCTCGTAACAAGGCTGCGCGTCCTGCTGCCACCCTCACTTGGTGGCTGCTGATCCTGGGCTCTGCCTGTTGGCTGTTGTTTCTGGGCTCAGCCCTGCTCTGTGGGCGCGAAGGGGCCTCCGTGAATATTTATCCCATTTTCATAAAAGGTATGGATCCTCAGCCCCCCAAAACCATCTTCCAGCCTGTAAAAGGATCCTCCCAATTTAAAGAACCTTTTCCCATAGCCCTAGCCCTACAAGGATTTTTTGAGTCTATAAATTTATTGTCAGATAGTTTATATATGGTAAATTTGTTACCTACTTTAATAGATGCTTATATTAAATTAGATGCCAATCCCGCCATCCCCTTAAACTATGACATGCTTACGGGGATGGCTGAGCCGCATACCACTGGCCTACAACAGGCAGCTTTGCCCCCCCATACCAGGATCAGGTTAGGGCGGGTGCACTGGCAGCATGGAGAAAATTATACGCTGGGCCCACTGAGGCCCCTACTGCAGCAATCACTCAAAAACCCGGTGAGGATCTACCTACATTTATAGAGAGAGTATATAACAGCCTTAAGAGGAAGTTTCTGGCTGGTCCATTAAGAGACAAATTTGTCAGAATGCTAGTGTGGGATGATAAGCTGGCCTGCGCAGGGTTAAAGGAGCATACTTTAGAGAGATAGATCGTGGCCTCTTGGGATGTTGGCTCTATGAGCCATCAACTTCAAGCCATGACAGCTGCGGTAAAGGAAGGGCAACGGGAGGGCATACAGACTCTGATACAGACAATGCAACAGTCAAGGGTTGCTCCTCCCCCCATGTGTTTCAGATGCGGAAAGGAGGGCCATTTCTGCCAAAAATGTGCATCCCAGGCCACACCTCCTATGGGAGGAGGAAAAAAAGGGGAAACTCCCCGGACACCCTGCCCCAAATGCCTTAATGGCTTTCATTGGGCCCGGGACTGCCGGTCCAAATTTAACTTAAATAGGGGAGCTTTAACTGCCCAATGGGGCTTCCCCCAGCCCCCTTAAAAAGGGGGAATGGTTCCACCAAGATCCATTGGACAGAACCTCTGGTCACCCGGTTAAGACCAAAAATGGTCATCACAATTGGAGATAAAAACTCTAAATGTTTAATTGATACTAGAGCCGATCGAAAGGGAGTCGGGTTCAGATCCCCAAGTCTGAAGTGGAGGAGATGGTCGCTGCAAGGCGTCCAGTGCGGTAACGCAACCGATCCCAGAGAAGCCAGCGGGAGCCCCGGGTAGAATTCTCTTTTCTTTGTGAAATGCAGGGCGCCCTGGAATGGGTTTGTCACAAGAGAGGGGCCTGTGCTTTGGAAAGTGTCGAGGTTCCAGTGGCATCCGGTGAGCTCTCGCTGGCCCTTGAAAATCAGGGGAAGGCGGTGTAAATTTCATGCTGGGCCGCAGCAGTCTCCAAGGTAAACAGCCTCTGGCATGCTGGAACAAGAGCAGTCACACATGGAACAATAGGTCCTAAAGAGATGGGCAAGTGCCGTTCAAAAGGCTCAGGCATTCAGAAGGGACTGGCGATGACCTGCACAAAAGTTCAAGCCCTATCTGTAGAAGAGGCCATGGAGAGAGGATTAAAACACAAATATCCTCAAATCCCTACTAAGGATTTAAAAAATATTGTTCACACTTGTAAATCATGTCAACCCTTCTTTCAAATACCTCCCCTTCAATCGTCCGGAGTCATTCCGAGAGGCCTACGCCCCAATGGATTATGGCAAGTGGATGTAATTCATTTTCAACCATTTTGAAAACTTAAGTATATTTTTGTTTCCATAGATAACTATTCCAGGGCTGATTGGGCCTCAGCTCATTCGGGAAAAAAGACAAAACATGCTATAAGTTATTTTCTTCATTGTTTTGGTATTCTTGATATTCCTGAACAAATCAAAACTGATAATGGCCCTTGTTTTATTAGTCAACATTTTGCCTCCTTCCTTCAATTATGAAAAATTATTCACACTACAGGCATTCCATATTACCCAAAAGGACAAGCTTTAATAAAAAAATATAATGATATCCTAAAGGTTCAATTACAAAAACAAAAGGGGGAGTTACTACCCCCACATAATCAATTAAGAAAAGCATTATTAACCCTAAATATTTTAAATTTTTCAAAAGACTCCAACCTGTCCCCTTTTCATAGACATTGGACCACAGAGATTCCCTTTTCCTCCATCAAAGTAAAATGGAGAGATCCCCTGATGGGAATGTGGAGGGGCCCAGATCCCCTCATAACTGCAGGAAGGGGCTTTGGTTGTGTCTTCCCCTATGATGATAAAAGACCACTTTGGGTCCCAGCAAGAGATATCAAACACCTACCTACAATAACTGGTAATTATGATTCCAGGGAAGAGGAAATCCCTGAAATTAGTCCTTTGTTTTTTATTTTAAAAGAAGACAGTCATGAAAACCCTAATGTTCGTCATCCTGTCCCTGCAAATACGGTATAGTATGCCAGGCTTTGGAGACGCAGGTAAGGCAAGGGAAATATTAAATGCAGGCCTTTGCACCCTTGCCTCCCTGCTCTCCGATATAAATATTATCCTTGGGGAGAAATCAATGCCCATACCCCCTTTTTGATTGGGGAGGGCGAAAAAGAAGAGCAATACAAGCCATTCCGCTCTTAATCGGCCTGGAGATTACTGCCAGAACTGCCATGGGTGCGGCTGGCCTTGGGATGGCCTTTGAGTTACATAGGAGACTCCCTCCGAATAACTGATGGTGTTAAGTCTGTCTCAGAAATTGTCTGAGTAAGTCTGTCTCAGAAATTGTCTGAGTCTTACAAGCCCAATTAGATTCCCTAGCCTATGTGGTATCACAAAAAAGACGGGTATTGGATTTATTAACAGCTGAAAAGGGAGGCATCTGCTTATTTTTACAGGAACAAGATAAGATTAAGTAGCTCCAACATGATCTGGAGAGGTGGCAAGAAGATCTTCAGGAGAATCCGTTCTGGACAGGCTTTCATGGACTTTTGCCCTAGTTTCTTCCTTTGTTGGCCCCCTTGCTGTTTATCATAGTTTTGTGCATCATAGACCCCTGTAATTTTAATAGATTAGTCCAGTTTCTGTTAAAATCAACAAAATAGAAGTGCATTACCAAAGGCTTGCCAGCACAGAAAATAAATCTTAGGATTGGCGCTCTGAATATGACCACCCCTCTCCCGCTTTACAATTTCCCCAGATGGGAAAAATTACAGCATGTTGAGGAGCTGGTAGCCAATGACAGGTAAGATTCCCAGGGGCCATGGAAACCTAAGACAGGAAGTACAGCATCGATCTGTACTATCCAATGATGGGTAATCCCTGGTACTCGATGGGGACAACCTAAGATAGGCACATTCCTGATAAAATAAAAGAAAAAGGGGGATATGATGGGGTGTGTCCATACACGCCTAAGGAGATGCAGCCTTCCTTGGCCTGAGCGATCTACGGCCTAAGGCAAAACTTTAAGTAAAGTGATTCAGCAGAAAATGGGCTAAAGATGGCACCTGGAGGAAGCTACGAAGGCGTGGTTTTCCCATTCATTATGAGTGAGGAGACTGAGCAGTTTTTCCCTTTCTACCTTTAAAGGAGCTTTCTGCACACATGAATGGCTCATGTACTGGCCTGGGATTGGCTATAAACTACATGCTAGTGATCTTTATCCCGGATAGGCTAGGCTATTTCTCAGGAGAATTCCCCTCGTGGTTTGGTGCTATATATATGATTGCTTGGAGAGAAATAAATGAGATCTTGCTTGACTTGACTCCCGGCTCGTGGGTTTGTGTTCGAGTCATCGGTACTCATCATCTCGTCAAGCCCCGCCAGCCGTCGGGCTGGATTCCCGACGCTGTAAGACCTAATCATCACTCTATCAAGCCACTATAGCGGATGGAGAATACAGTCATTATTTATTTATTTATTTATTTTTACATTTTTAAATATATTTTTTATTGGTGCATTGTAGTCAAACATCACAATAGAATACAAGACTTGTTAGGATATCCAAGTATACATTATCCAATTATCCTTTATTCAATCCCCATCCCATTTCCTCCCCCTCCCTCAATCCCATGCTTGATTTAGTGATTAATTTTGATATATTTGTTTACATATATCATATGCTTTAAAGAGATTCCATATTCCCCCATCCCATTCCCTCTGATTGATCACCTTGATTGCTTCTCCATAGATCCCCTTCTTCTACTAGATTCCCTCCTATTACCCATTTCTTCCTAGTTCTGCATATTAGGGACAGCATCTGATTTTTTTTTTTTTTTTTGGTGATATTTCTCTGTGTATGCTGCATTGCAAGTTTTGCTCCCATTCTTGAAGGCCCTGGCACCGGCCTGGCCGCCTAGTAAACTCTGATCCCAGCCTCTCTGGCTCCAGAACCTGCCTTGCCTCACAGCAGGCTCTGATTCTGGCCTTGGAGGCCCTGGCACTGGCCTTGCCTTTAGGCAAGCTCCTATCCAGGCCTTGCAGTCTTCAGCTACATCCTCACCAAATGGCAGGCACCAATCCTGGCCTTGCTGACTCCAATACCTGCCTCACCACATGGCGGCTCCGATCCCAGCCTCCTTGGCTCCTGCAATGGCCTACCCCCCAGCAGGCTCCAGTCTCGGAGTCTGAGGCCTCGGCACTAGCCTTGCCTCACAGCAGACTCTGATCCCAGCCTCCGAAGCCCCAGCAACAGTCCTGCCTCATGGCAGGCTCTGATCCTGGCCTCCCTGGCCCCAATACAAGTCTCACCCCTTGGCTGGCTCCAATCCCAGCCTCAGAGGCCTCAGCACTGGCCTTGCCTCATGGCTGGCTCCGATCCCGGCCTCACTGGCCCTGGCACTGGGTTCATCCCTTGGCAGGCTACAATCCCGGGTTCCGAGACCCCAGCAACAATCCTGCCTCATGGCAGGCTCAGATCCCAGCCTCGCTGGCCCCTGCACCAGCATCACACCTCACCGGGCCACAATCCCGGGTTCTGAGGCCCCAGCAACAGTCCTGCCTCATGGCAGACTCCAATCCCAGCCTCGCTGGTCCCTGCATCAGCCTCACCCCTCTGCAGGCTCCGATCCTGGCCTTGGAGGCCCCAGTACCAGCCTTGCCTCACAGCAGACTCTGATCCCAAATTCACTGGCCCCGGCACTGGACTCACCCCTCAGCAGGCTCTGATCCAGGCCTCAGAGGCCCCAACACTAGTCTTGCCTCATGGCAGGCTTTGATCCTGGCCTCGCTGGCCCTGGCACCGGTCTCACCCCTCAGCAGGCTCTGATCCCGGCCCTGAAGTCCCCAGCACCAGCCTTGCCTCATGGTAGGCTTAGATCCTGGCCTCACTGGCACAGGCAATGGCCTTTCTTCACATCAGGCTCCGATACCAGCCTCGCTGGCCCTGATACTAGCCTCATACCTTGGCAGGCCTAATCCTGGCCTTGCTGACCCCTGCACTGGCCTCACCCCTAGGCAGACTCTGATCCAGGCCTTGGAGGCCCCAGTACTGGCCTTGCCTCAGGGGAGGGTCCGATCCAGGCCTCTCTGGCCACAGTACCAACCTTGCCTCAAGACAGGCTCTGATCCCAGCCTTGCAGGCCCTGACACCAGCCTCATCCCTCAGCAGGCTCCGATCCCAACCTCTGAGGCCCTAGAACCTGCCCTGACTCACGGCAGGCTCAGATCAATTCCTGCCTCACTGGACCCGGTACTGGCCTCACCTCTCATCAGGCTCACATCCTGGTATCTGAGGCCCCATAAAAGGTCTTGCCTCACAGCAGGCTCCAATCCTGGCCTCGCTGGCCCCAGCTCTGGCTTTATCCCTCAGCATGCTTCGATCCCGGCCTTGGAGACCAAGCACCGGCCTTGCCTCATGGCAGCATCCAATCCCAGCCTCACTGGCCACTGCACCGACCTAGCAGTTCTGCAGGCTTCTATCCTGGCCTCAGAAGCCCTGGCATTGGCCTTGCTGTCTTGCTGTGCATCAGGCTATGTTCTCTGCCACGATGAGCAGGTCATCTACCCTTGTTCCTTTTTTTCTTCCTTTTTTTATATTTTTATTTGGAAACAGGGTCTCTCAAGCCAGCAAGACTGGCCTCAAACCTGAACCTGTGCGATCCTCCTGTCTCCACCTCCCAAGTGCAGGGATTACAAGCTTTTTATTTTATTTTATTTTTTAAATATGAGAGAGCAGTACATGTCTCTTGTGAAAGCCAGGACCCCAAATACCTAGTGGCAATGAATTTTGTCTTCCCTCCAAAGGCAGAGGTCCACAGCTTCACTCTGGAGAGCAGGCTCTGCTGGTCCACAGGTACCCTGGCCTCCCGCTCTGTGCAGAGGAGTGCAGTGGCCATGAGGGCTGTTGACTCCCAGAACATGCAGTGTGGTGGCCCATCCAGGCCATGCGGGGCTCCCTCTGAAACCCCACAAACCCTTTTACCACTTAACATGTTGTCCAGAATTCCTGATCATGTGTGGCAGGAGCAGTCTACTTTTGGGGAGATTTCCTCAGAAGTTCACAGTGGACTGGACTGGATCTGACTGCCCCTCCAAACTCTGGTCACCACCACCACCACTGCTGCCACTGCCATCTCGGTTCTCTCCTGAACACCCTCCCGACACAGTTTGTTTTCCAGAATTCCCGAGCATATGCAGCAGCCCCTGTATACCTTTAAGGATATTTCTTTAAAATTATGATGTGAAGAGACCCTGTTTCCGAATAAAAATAGATATTAAAAACAAAAGAGTCAGATCTCCAGGAGTATAGCCCAGAGGTAGAGGGGTTTCTAGGAACCCCAGTACCACCAAAAAAAAAAAAAAAAGAAGAGAAAAAGTGAACATCTGTAGACAACCTGCTCATAAGGACAGAGACCAGAGCCCGATGCACAGCAAGGCCGGTGCTGGGGACTCTGAGGCCAGGATAGGAGTCTTCCAGGCAGATAGGCTGGTACCAGTGCCAGAGAGGCCGGGATTAGAGCCTTTCATGAGGCAAGGCCAGTGCTGAGGCCTCCATCAGAGACCAAGATCAGAACCCACCGGGGGGTGAGGCCGAAGCCAGGGCCAGTGAGGCCGGGATTGGAGCCTACCATGAGGCAAGGCCAGTGCTTGGGCCTCCAAGGCCAGGATCAGAGCCTGCTGAGGGGTTAGGCCAGTGCCGGGGGCACCAAGACCGGGATCATGGCCTATCATGAGGCAAGGACAGAGCTAGGGCCTCCGAGGCCAGGATGGGAGCCTACCGTGAGGCCAGGTGGGTGCTGGGGCCTACAAGGCCAGGATTGGAGCCAGCCTAGGGGTGGGGCTGGTGCCAGGACCAGCAAGGCTAGGATCGGAGTCTGCCATGAGGCAAGGCCAGTGCTGGACCTTCGAGGCAAGGAACAGAGCCTGCCATGATATAAGGCTGATACTGGGACAAGCAAGGCCAGGATCGGATCCTGCTGAAGGGTTTTAGCTAGTGCAGGAGCCAGCAAAGCCAGGATCAGAGCCTGCCATGAGGCAATGCTGGTGCTGGGGCCTCCAAGGCCAGGATCTGAGCCTGCCGTGGTGTGAGGCCATTACTGGGTCCAGCAAGGACAGGATCAGAGACCTCTGTGGGGCAAGGCTGGTGCTGGGGCCTCCGAGGCCAGAATCCGAGCCTGTCAATGGGTGAGGCCAGTACCGGGACCAGTAAAGCCGGGATCAGAGCCTGCCATGAGGCAAGGCTGCTGCCAGGGCCAGCGAGGTTGGATCTGGGCCTGCCATGAAGCAAGGCTGGCGCTGGGGTCTCCGAGGCAAGGATCAGAGCCTGCCGAGGGGAGAGGCCAGTGTTGGGGCCAGCAAGGCTAGGATCAGAGGCTGCCATGAGGCAAGGCTGGTGCTGGGGCCAGCAAGGTTGAATCGGAGCCTGCTGTGAGGCAAGGCCGGTGCTTGGGCCTCCAAGGCTGGGATAGGAGCCTCCTGAGGGGTGAGGCCAGTGCCGGGGCCAGCGAGGCTGGGATCAGAGTCTTCCATGAGGCAAGGCTGGTGCTGGGATCTCTGAGGCTGGGATAGGAGACTGCTTAGGGTTTTTGGCTGGTGCTGGAGCCATCGAGGCCGGGATTGGAGCCTACCATGAGACAAGGCCAGTGCTGGGGCCTCAGAGGCCAGAATCAGAGCCTGCCACGATGTGAGGCCAGTACGGAGCCAGCGAGGCCGGGATTGGAGCCCACCATGAGGCAAGACTGGTGCTGGAGCCAGCAAGGCTGGGATTGGAGGCTGCTGTGAGGCAAGGCTGGTGCTGGGGCCTCTGAGGCCGGGATTGGAGCCAGCCGAGGGGTGAGGCCAGTGCTGGAATCAGTGAGGTCGGGATTGCAGGCTGCCATGAGGCAAGGCCGGTGCCAGGGCCAGCGAGGTTGGATCAAAGCCTGCCGTAAGGCAAGGCCAGTGCTGGGGCCTCCGGGGCCAGGATAGAAGCCTGATGAGGGGTTTTGGCCGGTACCAGGGCCAGTGAGGCCGGGATTGGAGCCTCCCATGAGGCAAGGCTGGTGCTGGGGCCTTCAAGGCTGGGATCAGAGCCTGCCAAGAGGTTAGGCTGGTGCTGGGGACAGTGAGGCCTGAATAGGAGCCTTCCCTGAGGCAAGGCTGGTGCAGGGGCCTCCGAGGCCAGGATCAGAGCCTGCTGAGGGGTGAGGCCAGTGCTGGGGCCAGTGAGACTGGGATCAGGGCCTACCATGAGGAAATCCCGGAGATGGGGCCTCTGAGGCCAGGAACAGAGCCTGATGAGGGGTGAGGCCAGTGCTGGGGCCAGCCTGGCTGGGATTGGGGCCTGCCTTGAGGCAAGGCCGGTGTTGAGGCCTCTGTCCAAGACTGGGATCAGAGCCCACCAAGGGGAGAGGCTGATGCCAGGGCCAGTGAGGCCAGGATCGGGGCCTACCGTGTGGCACAGCCAGTGCTTGGGCCTCCGAGGCCAGGATCAGAGCCTGTCAAGAGGTTAGGCCAGTGCCAGGGCCACCAAGGCCAGGATTGGAGCCTGCCATGAGGTAAAGCCAGTGCAGGGGCCTCCGAGGTCGGAATCAGAGCCAGCTGAGGGGTGAGGCCAGTGCCAGGACCAGCAAGGCCAAGATTCGAACCTGCTGTGAGGCAAGGCAGATGCTGGGGCCTTCGAGGTCAGGATTGGAGCCTGCTGATGGGTGAGGCCAAAGTCCTGGCCAGCGAGGCTGGGATTGGAGCCTGCCGTGAGGCAAGGCCGGTTCTGGGGCCTCTGAGGCCAGGATTGGAGCCTGTCGAGGAGTGAGACCAGTGCTGGGGCCAGCAAGGCTGGGATCTGAGCCTGCCATGAGGCTATGCCAGTGCTGGGGCCAATGATGCCAGGATTGGAGACTGCCGGGTAGTCAGGCCAGTGCTGGGGCCTTCAAGTAGGATCGGAACTTGCAATGTGGCATACACAGAAAATATCACAGAAAATAAAAAAAAATATGCTTCCTCTAATATGCAAAAACTAGGAAGAAATAGGTAATAGGATGAGATCTAGTTGAAGAAAGGGCCCTATAGAGGAGAAATTAAGGTGACCAAACAGGAGGGGATGGGATGGGGGAGGATGGACTCTCTTTAAAATTTATGATGTACGTAAACAAATGTATCAAAGTTAATCACCAGTCAAGCATGGGATCAAGGGAGGGTTGAGGGAATGGGTTGGGGATTGGATAAAGGCTAATGGGTTGGGGATTGGATAAAGGCTAATTGGATGATGTGTGGTTGTATATCTTCACAAGTCTTGTATTCCATTGTGATGTATGACTACAATGCATATATATATAATATATATATATTATATATATAATTATATATAATATATATAATTATATATATTATATATAATTATATATATTATATATAATTTTATTATATATTATATATATATATATATACGCATAATAAAATAAAATTATGAGGTGGATTGAATTGAATCTCTGACTCTAGCAAATACTGACCACTGATGGCATTGCCACTGCCATCTCGGTTTTCTTCTGAGCACCCTATTCACATAGCATTTTGATTTCTTCAAAAGATCAAGGTGGATTGAATCGGATCCCTGTCTCTCCTGAATACTGGCCACTGCCATTGCCACTGCCTCCACCATCTCAATTCTCTCCCCAATACTTTTCCCACATTGCATGTTGTCCAGAATTCCTGAGCATGCACGACGGTAGCATTCCACCTTTGGGGCAATTTCTTCAGAAGATCAGTGTGGGTTGGATCAGAGCTCTGCCTCCCCCAAGTACTACCTTCCACCACCATCACCGCTGCTGCTGCCGCCACCGCCTTCTTCCTAGTTCTCAGCTGAGCTCCTTCCTTATAGATGATGTCCGGAATTCTTAAGCATGTGAGGAAGTAGCAGTCCCCCTTCATGGGGATTTTTCCCAAAGGTTCCAGGTGAAATGGATATGATTACTCTGCATCTCCCAACTCCTGGCTGCTGCCGCAGCCATCTTGACCCCTCTCCAATATTTTTTTTCTTTTTTTTTTTAAGAAGAGAACACCACATGTGTGTTTTAAAGAGATTATGAAATAGAGCACTCAGCAGCAATGAATTTTATCTCCCTTAGAAGAGCAGAGGTCCATAGCCTCATCACGTAGAGCAGGATCTGCTGTTCTGAGCACATCATGGGCCCCAGTGTAGCAGAGCGGCGCTGAGTTCCTCAGGACATGTGGCTCTGCTTCCCGCCAGGTGCCTGGCTTCCCAAGACGTGTGGCTCATTGTCCAGCTGGGCACAGGGCTTCCCGGGATGCATGGCTTGGTTTCCCACCCAGTGCTAGGCTTCCCAGGACATGGGGCTCGGCTTCCAGCCCTGCTGCTCAGCCCCTCCCACCATGCCTGGGTCGTTTTTATTACAAGGTATGTTGTTAAAAGTTCCCAGCATTTGCAGCTGATGCGGTCTTTTCTCTAATCTCTTCTGGGATGTTCTTCCAAAATCACTTTTCCTGTGTGGCATGTGCCTCCTTGTCATCTTGCTTCTAATTCCACCATTATCCACTCTCTCTCCTGTATTCTAGATAGGAAGCCATGGCTGGAAATGTCTCCTTAAGTTTTCACAGTCAGATATTAAAACAAACTCTGGTGTCCAGGGCTTCTCCAAGGAATGCATATTCTTTTCGGCGGCGGTGATCACCACTGTGAACGTGGCCGCCACCATCTTGGCCCACCTCCCTACATTTTTTTAAAATTTAACATATTTTTATTGGTGCATTGTAGTCAATCATCTCAATGGAATACAAGACTTGTGAGGATATACAAGCACACATGATCCAATTACCCTTTATTCAATCCCCATCCCATTTTATCCCCCTCCCTTGAGCTCATGATTGATTTAATGATTAACTTTGATATATTTGTGATGGGGTGTGTCCATACAGCTCCTAAGGAGATTCGGACTGAGAGGCCTACGGCCTAAGGCAAAACTTTAAGTAAAGTGATTCAGCAAAAAAGGGGCAAAGATGGCACCTGGAGGAAGCTAGGAAGGCGTGGTTTCCCCATTCATTATGGGTGGGGAGACTGAGCAGTTTTACCCTTTCTACCTTTAAAGGAGCTTTCTGCACACATGAATGGCTCATGTACTGGCCTGGGATTGGCTGTAAACTACTTGCTAGTGATCTTTATCCCGGATAGGCTAGGCTATTTCTCAGGGGAATTCCCCTCATGGCTTGGTGCTATATATAGGACTGCTTGGAGAGAAATAAATGAGATCTTGCTTGACTTGACTCCTGGCTCATGGGTTTGTGTTCGAGTCATCGGTACTCATCATCTCTCCAAGCCCCACCAGCTGTCGGGCTGGATTCGCGACAGTCTGGTGCCCCGTGTGAGGGCCCCCTCTTCACCCCCTAACAAAAGAAATAGTTGGCGAGCAATCGGTCTTCGGGTGAGTATCCCCCCATATATTAATATGGATATTAATATGGGGAAGTTCAGTTCTAAACCTGACCCTCCCCTAGAATCCATTTGACTCTTTCTCAAGAGCCGAGGACTTAATCTTGCTGATAACCAAGCCACCCAGGCCTGGGGGTACCTTTTAAAAACTGCCCCATAGCTCCCTGAAAGTAATCTTTATGATTGGGATACCTGGGATCAAGTTGAGGGGTTGGTTAGGTGAGCCCAGACAGAGAAAGGGGAGATCCCCCCGCTTGTGGTTCTCCCCACCGTCTCCGCACTTAAAAGTTGTTTTCCCCCGCGACCCTCAGATAAACTCGCTGACCATATCCCCAAGCCAGCTAAAAATGGGACTGCCGAGCATACACGCCCCTCTGGTCCTGAAGCCCCTAAAAAACCTCCCAATCCTTTTGAGGACGCCAAGGACTCCCCACAGCCCCTTTCCCTGGCCAGTGCATTCTCCGTACCCTCCCCTCCGCCCCCATATGCGGGGGAAGCGGGAGCCGGAGGAACCCTAGTGGAAGGGCTGGCCCAGCAGGCTGCACCTCAAAGGCTGCCTAGTGGCTGCACATCCCTGCCAGCACCAGCACCAGCCCCAGCCCCAGCTCGGAACAGGGCTGCACACCCTGCCACCACCCTTGCTTGGTGGCTGCTGATCCTGGGCTCTGCCTGTTGGCTGTTTCTTCTGGGCTCAGCCCTGCTCCGAGGGCGCGAAGGGGCCTCGGTGATTATTTATCCCACTTTTGTAGAGAGAGTGTATAACAGCCTTGGGAGGAGGTTTCCAGCCAGTCCACTGGGAGACAAGTTTGTCAAAATGCTAGTGTGGGACGAGATGACAGCCGATCATAAGCTGGCCTGCGTGGGGTTTAAGGGGCATACTTTAGAGAGATGGATCGTGGCCTCTTGGGATGTTGGCTCTATGAGCCATCAACTCCAAACTATGGCAGTTGCAGTAAAGGAAGGGCAACGGGAGGGCATACAGACTCTGATACAGACAATGCAACAGTCAAGGGTTGCCCCTGCCACGTGTTTCAGATGCGGAAAGGAGGGCCATTTCCACCAAAAATGTGCGTCCCAGGCCACGCCTCCTATGGGAGGAGGAAAGAAAGGGAAAACTCCCTGGACACCCTGCCCCAAATGTCTTAAGGGATTTCATTGGGGCCGGGACTGCCGGTCCAAACTTAACTTAAAAGGGGGAGCCTTTAACCTCCCAAGGGAGCTTCCCCCAGCCCCCTTAAAAAAGATGAACAGTTCCACCGAGATCCATTGGACGGTATCTCTGGTCACCGGGTTAGGACCCAAAATGGTGAACACAATTGGAGATAAAAATTCTAAATGTTTAACTGATACTAGAGCCGATCGAAAGGGAGTTGGGTTCAGATCCCCAAGTCCGAAGTGGAGGGGATGGTCGCCATAAGGCATCCAGTGTGGTAACGCGACCAATCCTGGGGAAGCCAGCGAGGGCCCCGGGGAGAGTTCTCTTTTCTTTGTGAAGGGCAGGGCGCCCTGGAATGGGTTCCTCCCAAGAAAGGGGCCTGTGCTTTGGAAAGTGTCGAGGTTCCAGCGACATCTGGTGAGCTCTCGCTGGCCCTTGAAAATCAGGGGAAAAGGGTGTAAATTTCATGCTGGGCTGCAGCAGGTCTCCAAGGTAAACAGCCTCTGGCATGCTAGAACAACAATAGTCGCACATGGGACAATAAGTCCTAAAGAGATGGGAGAGTACCGTTCAGAAGAGATGGGCGATGGCCTGCACAAAAGTTCAAGCCCTATCTATAGAAGAGGCCATGGAGAGAGGATTAAAACACAAATATCCTCAAATCCCTACTAAGGATTTAAAAAATATTGTTCACACTTGTAAATCATGTCAACCCTTCTTTCAAATACCTCCCCTTCAATCGTCCGGAGTCATTCCGAGAGGCCTACGCCCCAATGGATTATGGCAAGTGGATGTAATTCATTTTCAACCATTTTGAAAACTTAAGTATATTTTTGTTTTTATAGATAACTATTCCAGGGCTAATTGGGCCTCAGCTCATTCGGGAAAAAAGACAAAACATGCTATAAGTTATTTTCTTCATTGTTTTGGTATTCTCGATATTCCTGAACAAATCAAAACTGATAATGGCCCTTGTTTTATTAGTCAACATTTTGCCTCCTTCCTTCAATTATGAAAAATTATTCACACTACAGGCATTCCATATTACCCAAAAGGACAAGCTTTAATAAAAAAATATAATGATATCCTAAAGGTTCAATTACAAAAACAAAAGGGGGAGTTACTACCCCCACATAATCAATTAAGAAAAGCATTATTAACCCTAAATATTTTAAATTTTTCAAAAGACTCCAACCTGTCCCCTTTTCATAGACATTGGACCACAGAGATTCCCTTTTCCTCCATCAAAGTAAAATGGAGAGATCCCCTGATGGGAATGTGGAGGGGCCCAGATCCCCTCATAACTGCAGGAAGGGGCTTTGGTTGTGTCTTCCCCTATGATGATAAAAGACCACTTTGGGTCCCAGCAAGAGATATCAAACACCTACCTACAATAACTGGTAATTATGATTCCAGAGAAGAGGAAATCCCTGAAATTAGTCCTTTGTTTTTTATTTTAAAAGAAGACAGTCATGAAAACCCTAATGTTCGTCATCCTGTCCCTGCAAATACGGTATAGTATGCCAGGCTTTGGAGACGCAGGTAAGGCAAGGGAAATATTAAATGCAGGCCTTTGCACCCTTGCCTCCCTGCTCTCCGATATAAATATTATCCTTGGGGAGAAATCAATGCCCATACCCCCTTTTTGATTGGGGAGGGCGAAAAAGAAGAGCAATACAAGCCATTCCGCTCTTAATCGGCCTGGAGATTACTGCCAGAACTGCCATGGGTGCGGCTGGCCTTGGGATGGCCTTTGAGTTACATAGGAGACTCCCTCTGAATAATTGATGGTGTTAAGTCTGTCTCAGAAATTGTCTGAGTCTTACAAGCCCAATTAGATTCCCTAGCCTATGTGGTATCACAAGAAAGATGGGTATTGGATTTATTAACAGCCAAAAGGCAGGCATCTGCTTATTTTTGCAGGAACAAGATAAGATTAAGCAGCTCCAACATGATCTGGGGAGGTGGCAAGGAGATCTTCAGGAGAATCCGTTCTGGACAGGCTTTCATGGACTTTTGCCCTAGTTTCTTCCTTTGTTGGCCCCCTTGCTGTTTATCATAGTTTTGTGCATCGTAGACCCCTGTGTTTTTAATAGATTAGTCCAGTTTCTGTTAAAATCAACCAAATAGAAGTGCATTACCAAAGGCTTGCCAGCACAGAAAATAAATCTTAGGATTGGTGCTCTGAATATGACCACCCCTCTCCTGCCTTACAATTTCCCCAGATGGGAAAAATCAAAGCATGTTGAAGGGCTGGTAGCCAATGACGGGTAAGATTCCCAGGGGCTATGGGAACCTAAGACAGGAAGTACAGCATCGATCTGTACTATCCAATGATGGGCAATCCTTGTTACTCGATGGGGACAACCTAAGACAGTCCCAGTCCTGATAAAATAAAAGAAAAAGGGGGATATGAAGGGGTGTGTTCATACAGCGCCTAAGGAGATTCAGACTGAGAGGCCTATGGCCTAAGGCAAAACTTTAAGTAAAGTGATTCAGCAAAAAAGGGGCAAAGATGGCACCTGGAGGAAGCTACAAAGGTGTGGTTTCCCCATTCATTATGGGTGGAGAGACTGAGAGGTGTTTCCCTTTCTACCTTTAAAGGAGCTTTCTGCACACATGAATGGCTTATGTACTGGCCTTGGATTGACTGTAAACTATGTGCTAGTGATCTTTATCCCAGATAGGCTAGGCTATTTCTCATGGAAATTCCCCTCGTGGCTTGGTGCTATATATAGGACTGCTTGGAGAGAAATAAATGAGATCTTGCTTGACTTGACTCCCGGCTTGTGGGTTTGTGTTCGAGTTGTCGGAACTCATCATCTCGCCAAGCCCCGCCAGCTGTCGGGCTGGATTCCCGACATATTTTTTAAGTACATCATGAGCTTTAAAGAGATTCCGTCTTCCCCCATCCCATTCCCTCTGATAGGTCACCTTAATTGCTCCTCCATAGGGCCCTTTCTTCAACTAGATTTCTTCCTATTACCCATTTCTTCCTAGTTTTTGCATATTAGGTAAAGCATCTGATTTTTATTTTCTGTGATATTTCTCTGTGTATGACACATTGCAGGTTCTGATCCCACTCCCCAAGGCCCTGGCACCAGCCTCACCACCCAGCCGACTCTGATCCCCACCTTGGAGTCCCCAGAACTGGCCTTGTCTTAGGACAGGCTCCTATCCTGTCTTTGCTGGCTCCAGCAACGGCCTCACAGCATGGCAGGCTTTGATCTCGGCCTTTCTCACCCTAGCACCGGCTTTGCAACATGGCAGGCTCCGATCATGGCCTCAGAGGCCCCAGCACTGGCTTTGCCTCAGAGCAGGCTCCAATCCCGGCCTCACTGACCCCGGCCCCGGCCTCGCCCCTTGGCAGACTCAGGCCCCAGCCTCGGAGGCCCAAGCACTAGCCTTGCCTCACTGCAGGTTACAATCCTTGCCTTGCTGGCCCCAGCACCAGCTTCACCCCTTGGCAGGCTCTGGCCCTGGCCTCAGAGGCACAAGCACCGCCTTGCCTCATGGCAGGCCCCAATCCCAGCCTTGCTTGACCCAGCACTGGCCTAACCCCTCAGCAGGCTCCAGTCTTGGCCTCAGAGGCCCCAGCACCAGCCTTGCCTCATGGCAGGCTCCGATCCCAGCCTTGCTGGCCCCGGCACCGGCCTCACCTCTCAGCAGGCTCTGGCTGTGGCCTCAGGGGCCCAAGCACTAGCCTTGCTTCATAGCCGGCCCTGATCCTGGCCTCCACTGGCCCAGCACTGGCTTAACCCTCAGCAGGCTCCAGTCCAGGTCTCAGAGGCTCCAGCACTGGCCTTGCCTCATGGCAGGCTCCGATCTCGCCCTCGCTGGCCCCAGAACCGGCCTCACACCTTGGCAGGCTCCAGTACTGGCCTCAGAGGCCCCAGCACCGGCCTTGCCTCACAGCAGGCTTCAATCCTGGCCTCGCTGATCCTGGCACCAGCTTCACCCCTTGGCAGGCTCCCATCCTGGCCTCAGAGGCCCCAGCACCTGCCTTGCCTCACAGAAGGCTCTGATCCTGGCCTTGATTACCCTGGCACTGGCCTTACCTTAAGGCAGGCTCCTATCTCACCTTGCTGCCCCCAGCACAGACCTCACTGCATGCCAGGCTCAAAACCTGGCCTCACTGTCCCCGGCACTGGCCTTGCCACCTGGCAGGCTCCTATCCCGGCCTCACTGGCTCCAGCCCCAGCCTTGCCACCTAGCAGGCTCCTATCCTGGCCTCAGAAGCCCGGGCAGTGGTCTTGCTGTGAATCAGGCTCTGGTCTTTGTCACCATGAGCAGGTCATCTACAGATGCGCCCTCCTTTTTTCTTCCTTTCATTTTTCTTTGGTGGTACTGTGGTTCCTAGAAACACTTCTACTTCCAGGCTACACTACTGGAGACCTATTTTTAATATATTTTTATTTGCATGATCCTCCTGTCTCTGCCTCCCAAGTGCTGGGATTTCAAGTGTGGGCCACCATGCCCGGCATTCTTTCATTTTTTTTTTTTTAAATAGGAGAATGCAGTACATGTCTTTTGCAAAAGCTGGTACCCCAAATACCTAGTGGCAATAAATTATGTCTTCCCTCCAAAGGCAGAGGTCTATTGCTTCACTTCAGAGAGCAGGTTCTGCTGCTTCACGCACACCCTGGCCTCCTGCTATCCACAGAGGGGTGTGGTGGCCATGAGGGATGATGTCTCCCAAAACACGCTGTGTGGCAGCTCCTCACAGCTATGTGGGCCCCCCTCTGATGCCCCCAAACCCTTTTTTCACTTAGCTTGCTGTCCAGAATTTCTGAGCATGTGTGACAGGAGCAGTCTACTTTTGGGGATGTTTCCTCAGAAGTTCAAGATGGATTGGACTGGATCTGTTTGTCCCTCCAAATACTGGTCTCCACTATCGCCACTGCCACCACCACCATCCCAGTTCTCTTCGGAACACCTTTCCCACCCAGTATATTTTCCAGAATTCCCAAGTGTGTCCAGCAGTAGCAGTCTACCTTTGAGGACATTTCTTTAAAATTTTAAGATTGGTTGGATTGGATCTCTACCTCTAGCAAATATTGACTACCACTGCCGCTGCCACAGTCATCTCAGTTCTCTTTTGAGCACCTTATTCACACAGCATGTTGTCCCAAATTCCTGAGCATGTGGGGCAGTAGCATTCTACCTTTGGGGCAATTTCTTCAAAAGATCAAGGTGGATTGAATAAGATCTCTGCCTCTCCCGAATTCTGGCCGCTGCCATTGCTGCTGCCTCCACCATCTCAATTCGCTCCCAAACACTTTTCCCACACAGCATGTTGTCCAGAATTCCTGTGCATGCAGGGTGGTAGCATTCTACCTTTGTGGTGATTTGTTCAAAAGATCAAGGTAGACTGGATCAGGTCTCTGCCTCTCCCAAATACTAGCCTCTGCTGCTGCCGCCGCCGCCAGTGCCACACCACCACCACGGCTACCACAATCTCATTTCTCTCCCAAACACTCTTCCCACACAACAAGCTGTCCAGAATTCTTAAGCATGCATGGCCATAGCAGTATAAAGCCATGGAGCAGGATTGCTGTTCTAAGCATGCCATGGCCCCAAGTGCAGCATGCAGGAGTGCAGTGGCCAGGCATGCTGAGCTGCCTGGGAGGCACAGCTGGGCTTCCCGCCTGGCACTGCTAGGCTCCCTCCACCATGGCTGGATCATTTTTCTTACAAGGTATGTTATTAAGAGTTCCCCAGCATGCGAGGCTGAAGCGGTCTTTTTCTAATTTCTTTTGGGATGTTCTTCCAAAAATCACTTTGCTTGTGTGGTGGGCAACTCCTTGTCATCTTGCTTCTAATTCCACCATTATCCACTCTCTCTCCTGTCAAAAAGACTCATTATTTAGAACAACCAATTCTGACAACAACTCTCCCTATGTAAGGGACAGCTTGAAAAATGTCAGTCAATGGTGGTGAGTATTTTGTGTTTTAAGCCTATAGATTCATTTAAAAATTCCAACATTGTATTTCATATCAGATAAACAATTCCTTATGCATCATGGGGAAAAATGTGAATGTTCACAGAGGAAAAGGTGTGAAATTAAATTTTTGAGAGCTTACTGTTCAATAGAAACTTTACATACACCATAGCAATTAATTTCACACTGACTCTACAAAGCATTTAACATCAGCTCTGTTCTATAGAAAGTGATTCTGATATTTAAAGAAGTTAAGTATGTGTTCCAGGTCACAGAGGTAGTAAGTGGCATATCTGATTCCAAAACCCATTTGTACCCCTTTCCTCACAGATATTAACCATTTGTGGTGATCATATTTGCAATAGTCTCTCAAGTATTTTCATGATCTTCAAATTTTAGCAAAAGCGTTTTATTAAATTATTTTTCCGAATGTGCTGAAGGATTAATATAAAACACTATGTAAAATTAAATGTATATTTTCAAGGAGAGATTGCTCTATTTAGATTTACAAATCAGTATGCAATTTTTAACCTAATTAAAACATGGTTTCACACAACTAAGATAACATTTTTAATCATTTATTAATAATTAATATTTAATTCTTTACTTTTTTGCTCATGGAAATTGTGTTGCTAAGTAAGGACATGTTAAAGTTTTGAAACTTTAGATGCTCTTAAGAGATACATATGTAAAACTGGTACTCCCTAAGTGCCGCTGAGCTCCTACAATGAAAAGAGATGTCACTCCAGGATTATCAACGAGTTTTTTTCTGTGTGTGGTACCCAGGGGCTTTTCTACCTCTGTGCTATACTCCCAGACCTATTTTTGATTTATTTGGAAACAGTGTCTCACTAAGTTGTTGAGAGTCTCACTAAGTAGCTGAGACTGGCTTTGAACCTGTGTGATCCTCCTGTCTCAGCCTCCCAAGCACAGGGATTACAAACATGTAGCACCACACCTGGTGATTATCAATTCATTTAAGACACATCACTGGAAGATGGTGGCGACTGTGACCACAGTGGCAATGATTGGCAGCAGAAAAATAGGATATTTATTCCTCTGAGAAAACCAAGAAAACAGATTTTCCTTTAATAGCTGATTGGGACCACATACAGAGACATTTTCAGTCATGACTTTCTATATAAAATATAAGAGAGAGAGTAGAAAATGGCAGAGTTAGAGGCAAGATGGCAGTGTGGCACCTGCCCTGCAAGAAAAGTGATTTTTGGAAGAACATCCCAGAAAAGATCAGAAAGTAGACTGCTCCTGCCACATATGCTCAGGAATTCTTAACAATATACTCTGTAAGAAAAATATTCAGGGTGCATTGGAGGGAGCCTAGGATGGCCAGTGCTCCTAGCTGATTCTCTCCTCTACGCCACTCTGGGGGCCGTGGTGTGCTCAGAACAGCAGATCCTGCTCTCAGTGGTGAAACTGTGGGCCTCTGCTCTCAGTAGAGAGATAAAATCCATTGCTGCTAAGTACTTGGGTTCCCAACTTCTACAAAAGACACGTATTGTTTTCTTTTATTAAAAAAATATTGAAGAAGAGAGACCAAGATGGTGGTGGTGGTGGTGGCCAGTATTTGGAAGAGGCAAACAGATCCAATCCAATCCACCTTGAACTTTTGAAGAAATCTTCCCAAAAGTAGACTGCTTCTGCTAAACAGGCTCGGAAATTCTGGACAACATATTATATAAGAAAAATGTTTGGGAGAAAACCAAGATGGAGGTGGTGGCAGTGGCCAGTATTTGGGAGAGGCAGACAGATCCAATCCAGTCTACCATGGACTTTTGAAGAAATCTCCCTGGAAGTAGACTGCTTTTGCCTCTTATGCTCAGAAACTCTGGACAACACACTATGTAAGAAAAATGTTCCAGGAATGTCAGAGGGAGCCCTGTATAGCTGGGTTGGCTTGCATACCGGGTGTCCAGGGAGACAATGGCACTCATGGCTGCTGTGCTCCTCTACACAATGCTGGGGTTTGGTGTGCTCACAGAAGAGCAGATCCTTGCTCTTCATGTTGAAGCTCTGCCTTTGGATGGGAGACAAAATTTATTGCTACTAGGTATTCAGGCTCCCAGCTTTTGTAAAAGACATGTACTATTTTCTCCTATTTAAAAAAAAAAAAAAAAAATATATATATATATATATATATATATATATATATATATATATTCTTCCATATATATATATATATGGAAGAAAAAATGGGAACCTCTGTAGACAACCTGCCCACAGTGACAGAAACCATACCATGCCACACAGCAAGGCCAGTGCTGGGGCCCACGATGCTGGGATCGGGGCCTTCTGAGCAGTGAGGCAGTGCCAGGGCCTGTGAGGCTGGTGCCAGGGCCCGTGAGGCTGGTGCCAGGGTCTACTGAGTGACAAGGCCGAGACTGGGGCCTGCTGCACAGCAAAAGGCCAACAGGTCCCTGCAATCCTGCAGTCAGGAAGCACTTGAAGCTGCCGCTGCCTCACTCCATCTCTCAGCAGATCTCCAGATCCAAGTGACCTCTATTAAAAAATTGGATGTGAATGGATCATCTTTTCAAAGTCACTCACCTTTTGGCTGTCATGATTTCAGAAAATAGGAAATAGTGTGCAAAATAAAAGTAGGATGTCCAAGGTAGAGATAAACTGTAATTGATTGGTGTGGAGAAACAGAAACTAATACATTATTGGTGAGATTGCAAAGTAATGCAACCACTTTGAAAAACAGCATGAAGTATCCTTGTAAGAATGAAAACAAACTTAGCATATGACCAGCAATACCACCTATGGGTATCTACCCAAAAAAAGAAAACCAAAGTACCAAACCAATGCATGAGTATGTTCATAGACATACACTTTATTTATTTATTTATTTATTTATTTATTTATTTATTTTATGGTTTATAATCTTTTTAGTATATTTTTATTGGTTCATTGTAGTCAAATAACAAAATGGAATACAAGACTTGTGAGGATTTCCAAGCACACATCATCCAATTGGCCATTATCCAATCCCCATCCCACTCCCTCCCCTCCCTCAATTCCATACTTGATTTAGTGATTAACCTTGACATATTTATTTACATACATCCTGTGTTGTAAAGAGATTCCATCTTCCCCCATCCCATTCTCTCTGATTGGTCACCTTAATTGCCCCTCCATAGTGTCCCTTCCTCAAATCAGATTTCCTCCTATTACCCATTTCTTCCCAGCCTTTGCATATTAGGGAAAGCATCCGATTTTTTGTTGTTGTTGTTTTCTGTGATATTTCTCTGTGTATGCCCCATTGCAAGTTCTGATCCCACTCTTGAAGGCCCCAGCAGTGGCCTGGCCACCCAGCAGACTCTAATCCCAGCCTTGCTGGCTCCAGTACTGGCCTTGCCTCATGGCAGACTCCATCCTGGCCTCGGAGGCCCCAGCACAGGCCTTGCCTTAAGACAAGCACCTATCCCGGCCTCATTGGCTCCAGCCATGGCCTCACCACATGGCAGGCACCCATCCTGGCTTTGCTGGCCCTAGCACTGGCCTCACCCCTCAGCAGGCTCTGGTCTCTGCCTCTGATGCCCCAGCACTGGCCTTGCTTCACAACAGGCTCCGATCCCATCTTTGCTGGTCCAGACACCAGCCTTACCCCTTGGCAGTCTCTGTTCCCGACCTTGGAGGCCCCAGCACCAGCCTTGCCTTACTGCAGGCTCCGATCCTGGCCTCGCTGGCCCCAGCACTGGCCCACACCCCACGGCAGGCTCCGATCCCAGCCTCTGAAACCCAGCCCCGGCCTTGCCTCGCGGCATGTTCTGATCCCAACCTCGCTGGCCCCAGCACTGGCCTGCCTCAACACTTGGCAGGCTCCAATCCCAGCCTCAGAAGCCCCAACATCAGCCCTGCCTCATGGCAGGCTCTGATCGCAACCTCATAGGCCCCAGAACCGGTCTCAACCCTCGGCAGACTCCAATCGCGGCCTCGGAGGCCCCAGCAGCGGCCTTGACCCATGGAAGGCTTCGATCCCAGTCTCGGAGGCCCCAGCACCAGCCTCATCCCTCAGCAGGCTCTGATCCTGGCCTCGGAGGCCGCAGAGCTTACCTTGCCTCATGGCAGGCTCCAATCCCGGCCTCGGAGGCCCCAGCACTGGCCTCATCCCTCAGCAAGCTCTGATCCTGGCCTCAGAGGCCCCAGTGCCTCATGGCAGGCTCTGAATCTGGCCTCGTTGGCCCTGACACCATCCTCACCCCTCCTCAGGCTCTGATCCTGGCCTTGGAGACCCTATCACTGGCCTTGCCTCATGGCAGCCTCCGATCCCAGCCTCACTGGCCCTGGCAGTGGCCTCACCCCTTGGTAGGCTCCAATCCCTACCTTGGAGGCTCAAGCACTGGCCTTGCCTCATGGTAGGCTCCGATCCTGGCCTCTGAGGCCCCAGCGCCTAATGGCAGTCTCGAATCCTGACCTCGCTGGACCTGACACCATCCTTACCCCTCCTCATGCTCTGATCCCAGACTTGGAGGCCCCATCACTGGCCTTGCCTCATGGCAGCCTCCGATCCCGGCCTCACTGGCCCTGGCAATGGCCTCACCCCTCGGCAGGCTCCGATCCCACACTCGGAGGCCCCATTACTGGTGTTGCCTCATGGCAGGCTCTGATCCTGGCCTTGCTGGCCCCTGCACTGGCCTAGGCACCCGGTAGGCTCCTATCCCAGCCTTAGAGGCCCCGGTACTAGCCGTGCTGTCTATTGTGCTCTGGTCTGTGTAACTATGAGACTATGAGGAGGTCATCTACAGATATTCTCTTTTTCTACCTTTTTTTTTTTTGATGGTACTGGGGTTCCTGAATACTCTTCTACCCCTGGGCTACACTCCCAGAGACCTTTTTATTAAATATATTTTTATTTATTTATTTATTTTTTTTTTATTAATTTATTTTTTAAGTTGGTGCATTGTAGTCATATATCAATCACATTGGAGTACAAGACTTGAGAGGATATACAAGCACACATCATCCAATTAGCCCTCCTCCAGCCCCCATCCCATTCCCTCCCCCTCCCTCCATCGCGCTTCTTTGGTGATTTACTTTGATACATTTGTTTATGTACCTCCTGCGTTTTAAAGAGGCTCCGTCCTCCAGTATTACATACCCTCTGATTGGCCACATTAGTTGCTTCACTATAGGGCCCTTTCTATAGCTCAACATCTTCCTGTTGCCCTTTTCCTCCTAGTTATTGCTGATTAAGAGAAGCATCTGATTTATATTTTCTGTGATATTCCTCTGTGCATGCTGCGTTGCAAGTACCGATCCCACTCTTGATGGTCCCAGTAGTGGCCTGGCTACTCAGTGGACTGATCCAGACCTCGCTGGCTCAAGCAGTGGCCTTGCCTCATGGGAGGCCCCAGTTCTGGTCTCGCTGGCCCCTGCACCGGTCTAACCCCTAAGCTGGCTTTGGTCCCGGCCTTGGAGGCTGCAGGAGTGAACTTGCCTCACGCCAGGCTCCGATGCTGGCCATTGGCCCCTGCACTGGTCTAACCCCTTGGCAGGATTCTAATCCCGGCCTCGGAGGCCCCAGCACCGGCTTAGCCTCACGGCAGGCTCCAATGCCGGCCTCGTTGGCCCCAGCACCGGCCTAACCCCTCGGCAGGTTCCGTTTCAGGGTTAGGAGGCCCCAGCACTGGCCATGTATCACGGCAGGCTCCGATGCCGGCCTTGCTGGCCCCAGCACCGGTCTAGCCCTTTGGCAGGTTGTTATCCTGGCCTCGGAAGCCCCAGTACCGGCCTTGCCTCACGGCAGGCTCCTATGCCGGCCTCACTGGCCCCAGTAGCGGCCTAACCCCTCGGCAGGCTCCGATCCCAGCCTCAGAGACCCCAGCACTGGTCATGCCTCACGGCAGGCTCCAATGCAGCCTCGCTGGCCCCAGCACCGGCCTAACCACTCGGCAGGCTCTTATCCTGGCCTCAGAGGCCCCAGTACCGGCGTTGCCTCAAGGCAGGCTCCGATGCCAGCCTCGCTGGCCCGAGCACCGGCCTAACCCCTCAGCAGGCTCTTATCCTGACCTCGGAGGCCCCAGTACCGGTCTTGCCTCAAGGCAGGCTCCAATCCCAGCCTCGGAGGCCTCAGCACTTGCCTTGCCTCACGGCAGGCTCCAATGCCGGCCTTGCTGGCCCCAGCATCAGCCTCACCCCTCGGCAGGCTCCAATCCCGGGCTCGGAGGCCCCAGTACCAGCCTTGCCTCATGGCAGGCTCTGGTGCCGGCCTCGCTGGCCCCAGCACCGGCCTAACCCCTCAGCAGGCTCTTATCCTGGCCTAGGAGGCCCCAGTATCGGCCTTACTTCATGGCAGGCTCCAATCCCGGCCTCGCTGGCCCCAGCACCTTCCTAACCCCTCAGCAGGCTCTTATCCTGGCCTCGGAGGCCCCAGTATCGGCCTTACTTCATGGCAGGCTCCAATCCCGGCCTCGCTGGCCCCAGCACCTTCCTAACCCCTCAGCAGGCTCTTATCCTGGCCTCGGAGGCCCCAGTATCGGCCTTACTTCATGGCAGGCTCCAATCCCGGCCTCGCTGGCCCCAGCACCTTCCTAACCCCTCAGCAGGCTCTTATCCTGGCCTCGGAGGCCCCAGTACCGGCCCTGCCTCAAGGCAGGCTCCAATGCCGGCCTCGCTGGCCCCAGCACTGGCCTAAACCCTCGGCAGGCTCCGATCCCGGCCTCGGAGGCCCCAGCACTGGTCATGCCTCACGGCAGGCTCCGATGCCGGTCTCACTGGCCCCAGCACCGGCCTAACCCCTCAGCAGGCTCTTATCCTGGCCTCGGAGGCCCCAGTACCGGCCTTGCCTCAAGGCAGGCTCTGATGCCGGCCTCACTGGCCCCAGCACCGGCCTAACCCCTCGGCAGGCTTCGATCACGGCCTTGGAGGCCCCAGCACTGGTCATGCCTCAAGGCAGGCTCCGATGCCGGCCTCGCTGGCCCCAGCACCGGCCTAACCCCTCAGCAGGCTCTTATCCCGGCCTCGGATGCCCCAGTACCGGCCTTGCCTCAAGGCAGGCTGATGCCGGCCTCGGAGGCCCCAGCACCAGCCTTGCCTTATGGCAGGCTCCGATGCCGGCCTCGCTGGCCCCAGTACCGGCCTAACCCCTCAGCAGGCTCTGATCCTGGCCTCGGAGGCCCCAGTACCGGCCTTGCCTCGAGGCAGTCTCCGATGCCAGCCTCGCTGGCCAAAACACTGGCCTAACCCCTCGGCAGGCTCCAATCCCGGCCTTGGAGGCCCCAGCACTGGTCATACCTCATGGCAGGCTCCGATGCTGGCCTCGCTGGCCCCAGCACCGGCCTAACCCCTCAGCAGGCTCTTATCCTGGCCTCGGAGGCCCCAGTACCGGCCTTGCCTCAAGGCAGGCTCCGATCCCGGCCTCGGAGGCCCCAGCACCGGCCTTGCCTCACGGCAGGCTCCGATGCCAGCCTCGCTGGCCCCAGCACCGGCCTAACCCCTCGGCAGGCTCTTATCCCGGCCTCGGAGGCCCCATCACCGGCCTTGCCTCATGGCAGGCTCCGATGCCGGCCACACTGGCCCCAGCACCGGCCTAACCCCTGGGCAGGCTCTTATCCTGACCTCGGAGGCCCCAGTACTGGCCTTGCCTCATGGCAGGCTCTGATGCCAGCCTCGCTGGCCCCAGCACCGGCCTAACCCCTCAGCAGGCTCCTGTCCCGTCCTCGGGGCCCCCAGCACTGGCCTTGCCTCACGGCAGGCTCCAATGCTGGCCTCGCTGACCCCAGCAGGGTCTCTTAAGCCATCAAGGCTTGCCTCGAACCTGGTCGATCATCCTGTCTTCGCCTCCCAAGAGCGGGGATTAAAAACGTGCGCCACCTCGCCCGGAGTTCTTCTATTTTTATTTTTTTAAATATGAGAGAGCAGTATATGCCTTTTGTGAAAGCTATGACCCCAAATACCTAGTGTCAATGAATTTTGTCTTCCCTCCAAAGGCAGAGGTCCACAGCTTCACTTTGGAGAGCAGGCTCTGCTGTTCCACAGGCACCCTGGCCTCCCAGTATGCTCAGAGGAGCGTGGTGGCCATGAGGGCTGATGACTCCCAGAACATGCAGCATGGTGGCCCATCCCGACTACTTGGGACTCCCTCTGAAACTCTCCAAATACTTTTACCACTTAACATGTTGTCCAGAATTCCCAAGCATGTGTTGCATGAGCAGTCTACTTTTGGGGAGATTTTCTCAAAAGTTCAAGGTAGACAGGACTGGATCCGTCTGCCCCTCTAAATTCCAATTACCACCACTGCTGCTGCCTCCACTGCCATCTTGGTTCTCTCCTGAACACCTTTCCCACACAGTTTGCTTTCCAGACTTCCCGAGTATATGTGGTAGTAGCAGTATGCCTTTGAGGGTAATTCTTTAAACTTATGAGGCGGATTGGATTGAATCTCTGCCTCTACCCAACACTAACCACCGTTGCCACTGCCACAGCCTTCTAGGTTCTTTGCTGAACACCTTATTCACACAACATGTAGTCCCAAATTCCCCAGTGTGAGTGGTAGTAGCTGGGCTTCCTGCCTGAGTGGTGAACTCCCAGGATGTGCTGGAGGACTTCCCACCCATGCCCTGAGCTCCTTAGATGTGTGGGAGGGTGTCCCGCTGGGGTGCTGAGCTCCCAGGACACGCGGCTGGTCTTCCCCTGCCTGCACTGAGTCGCCCAGGACACACAGTTCCTGCCCGGGGATGCTGGGCACCCTCCACTGTTGGGATCCAGCCCGACATCTGGCGGGGCTTGACGAGATGATGAGTACCGACGACTCGAACACAAACCCACGAGCCGGGAGTCAAGTTAAACAAGATCTCATTTATTTCTCTCCAAACAATCCTATATATAGCACCAAGCCACGAGGGGAATTCCCCTGAGAAATAGCCTAGCCTATCCGAGATAAAGATCACTAGCACGTAGTTTACAGCCAATCCAAGGCCAGTACATGAGCCATTCATGTGTGCAGAAAGCTCCTTTAAAGGTAGAAAGCAAAAAACCACTCAGTCTCCCCACCCATAATGAATGGGGAAACCACGCCTTCATAGCTTCCTCCAGGCACCATCTTTAGCCCATTTTCTGCTGAATCACTTTACTTGAAGTTTTGCCTTAGGCCGTAGATCGCTCAGGCCCAGGAAGGCTGCATCTCCTTAGGCGTGTATGAACACACCCCATCATATCCCCCTTTTTCTTTTATTTTATCGGGACTGTGCCTATCTTAGGTTGTCCCCATCGAGTACCAGGGATTACCCGTTATTGGATAGTACAGATCGATGCTGTACTTCCTGTCTTAGGTTTCCATGGCCCCTGGGAATCTTACCCGTCATTGGCTACCAGCCCTTCAACATGCTGTGATTTTTCCCATCTGGGGAAATTGTAAGGCGGGAGAGGGGTGGTCATATTCAGAGCGCCAATCCTAAGATTTATTTTTTGTGCTGGCAAGCCTTTGGTAATGCACTTCTATTTGGTTGATTTTAACAGAAACTGGACTAATCTATTAAAATCACAGGGGTCTATGATGCACAAAAATGATAAACAGCAAGGGGCCCAACAAAGGAAGAAACTAGGGCAAAAGTCCATGAAAGCCGGTCCTGAATGGATTCTCCTGAAGAACTCCTCACCGCCTCTCCAGATCATGTTGGAGCTGCTTAATCTTATCTTGTTCCTATAAAAATAAGCAGATGCCTCCCTTTTCGGCTGTTAATAAATTCAATACCCATCTTTTTTGTGATACCACATAGGCTAGGGAATCTAATTGGGCTTGTAAGTCTCAGACAATTTCTGAGACAGACTTAACACCATCAATTATTCGGAGGGAGTCTCCTATGTAACTCAAAGGTCATCCCAATGCCAGCCGCACCCATGGCAGTTCTGGCAGTAATCTCAAGGCTGATTAAGAGCGGAATGGCTTATACTGCTCTCCTTGTTTGCCCTCCCCAATCAAAAGGGGGGGATGGGCATTGATTTCTCCCCAAGGATAATATTTATAACGGAGAGCAGGGAGTCAAGGGTGCAAAGGCCTGTCCATGATGGGGGCAAAGAACCATATGCAATGCTATCACCACAAACAATTAACCTGGGAGGGGGACAAAGATTTTGGGAGGGAGATTTAACAGTAATATTTATAGAGCAAAAACTTGAATCATCAACATTGGGTGCCCAGTAACAGGTATTATTTATTGATATTTTAAATGGCTGAACGGATAATGGGAAGGACATAGAGCAATTGGGGTGATCTAGTTTTGGGGACTCCTCTTTATTAATTAGGGCCAAGGGCTGAGGTGGTCTGGCTCGAAGATAAAGCCAACAATCTCTAGCTAATTTGATGGAGGAAAAGGGAAGCTCTGTGGTCCAATGCCTATGAAAAAGGGGAAAGGTTGGAGTCTTTTGAAAAACTTAAAATATTTAGGGTAAAAATGCATTTCTTAATTGATTATGTGGGGGTAATAACTCCCCCTTTTGTTTTTGTAGTTAAACCTTTAGGGTATGATTATTTTTTTTCTATTAAAGCTTGTTTTTTTGGGTAATATGGAATGACCATAGTGTGAATAATTTTCCATAATTGAAGGAAGGAGGCAAAATGTTGACTAATAAAACAAGGGCCATTATCAGTTTTGATTTGTTCAGGAATATCAAGAATACCAAAACAATGAAGAAAATAACTTATAGCATGTTTTGTCTTTTCACCCGAATGAGCTGAGGCCCAATCAGCCCTGGAATAGTTATCTACAAAAAAAAATATATATATATATACTTAAGTTTTTCAAATGGTTGAAAATGAGTTAATCCATTGTCCTTTCACAACGGTGCTCGCCCATCTCTTTAGGACCTGTTGTCTCATATTTAACTGCTGTTGTTCCAACATGCCAGAGGCTGTTTATCTTGGAGACCTGCTGAGGATATGGGTACGGCCCGGTGCGAGATTTATACCCTCTCCCCCAGATTTTCAAGAGCCAGCGAGAGCTCACTGGATGCCACCGGAACCGTGATGCTTTCCAAGGCACAGGCCCCTCTCTTGGGGTGAACCCATTCCAGGGCGCCCTGCCCTTTACAAAGAAAAGAGAACTCTCCCCAGGGCTCCCGCCGGCTTCTCCGGGATCGGTCGCATTACCGCACTGGATGCCTCGCGGTGACCATCACTGCCACTTCGGATTTGGGGATTTGAACCCGATTCGCTTTTGATCAGCTCTAGTATCAATTAAATATTTGGAATTTTTACCTCCAATTGTGACGACCATCTTGGGTCTTAACCCATTTTTTACCGGGGGTGGGGGAAGCCCCCTTGGGAGGTTAAAAGCTCCTCCTTTTAAGTTAAATTTGGACCGGCAGTCCTGGGCCCAATGAAAGCCCTTACGGCATTTGGGGCAGGGTGTCTGGGGGGTTTCCCCTTTCTTCCCTCCTTTCATAGGAGGCGTAGCCTGGGATGGACACTCTTGGTGGAAATGGCCCTCTTTTTTGCATTTGAAACACGTGGGAGGGGCAACCCTTGACTGCTGCATTGCCTGTATCAGAGTCTGTAGGCCCTCCCATTGCCCTTCCTTTACCGCAGCTGTCATGGCTTGAAGTTGATGGCTCATAGAGCCAACATCCCGAGAGGCCACGATCCATCTCTCTAAAGTATGCTCCTTTAACCCTGCACAGGCCAGCTTATCATCCCACACTAGCATTCTGACAAATTTGTCTCTTAATGGACCAGCCAGAAACTTCCTCTTAAGGCTGTTATACACTCTCTCTATAAATGTAGGTAGATCCTCACCGGGCTTTTGAGTGATTGCCGCAATAGGGGCCTCAGTGGGCCCATCGTCTAATTTCCTCCATGCCGCCAGTGCACCCGCCCTAACCTGATCCTGGTATGGGGGGTGCAAGGTTGCCTGTTGTAGGCCAGTGGTGTGCGGCTTGGCCGTCCCCGTAAGCATGCCATAGGTTAAGGGGATGGCGGGATCGGCATTCTGATTTCTTTCCCCCAAGATTCGGCATTCCTCCTAGTAATAGGCCATCCATTTCATAAAGAGCAGCCCAGGGAGAACTGTCTTGGTTAGGTCTCTCCAGTCCCGGGGGACTAAAGCCTGATGGGCCAGCCCTTCCACTAGGGTATCTGCCCAGGGGGAATTGGGACCATCCTCTGCCACTGCCTTTCGGAGCTCTTTGAGATCCTGCGGTTCCCAGGAGTACCAGGCAGCTGGATGGTTTGATCCCGGGTTGACGTTGACGGGAAAGAGGCCCACAGTTCCTCTGGCTCCCCCTATGTCAACATAGAGCGGTGGAGCAGAGGGTATGGAGAAGGAATTGGCCAGGGAAAGGGACTGTGGGGAGTCCTTGGCGTCCCCAAAGGGATCGGAGGGATCGGGAGGTTTTTTAGGGGCTTCGGGACCAGAGGGGGGTGTATGCTCGGCAGCCCCATTTTTCACTGGCTTGGGGATACGGTCAGCGAGTTTTTCCAGAAGTCGCGGGGGAAAACAACCTTTAAGCGCAGAGACAGTAGGGAGAACCACAAGGGGGGGAATCTCCCCTTGCTCTGTCTGGGCTCTCCTAACCAGCCCTTCAACTTGATCCCAGGTATCCCAATCATAAAGATAACTATCAGGGAGCCATGGGGCAGTTTTTAAAAGGTACCCCCAGGCCTGGGTGGCTTGGTTATCAGCAAGATTAAGTCCTCGGCTCTTGAGAACGAGTCGAAGGGATTCTAGGGCAGGGTCAGGTTTAGAACTGAACTTCCCCATATTAATACCCATATTAATATATGGGGGTATACTCACCCGGAAGACCGATTGACTCACCAGCGATTTCTTTTGTTAGGGGGTGAAGAGGGGGCCTCACACTGGGCACCAGACTGTTGGGAGTCCAGCCCGACAGCTGGCGGGGCTTGACGAGATGATGAGTACCGACCACTCGAACAAACCCATGAGCCGGGAGTCAAGTCAAACTAGATCTCATTTATTTCTCTCCAAGCAGTCCTATATATAGCACCAAGCCACGAGGGGAATTCCCCTGAGAAATAGCCTAGCCTATCCGGGATAAAGATCACTAGCACGTAGTTTACAGCCAATCCAAGGCCAGTACATGAGCCATTCGTGTGTGCAGAAAGCTCCTTTAAAGGTAGAAAGGGAAAAACTACTCAGTCTCCCCACCCATAATGAATGGGGAAACCAAGCCTTTGTAGCTTCCTCCAGGTGCCATCTTTAGCCCATTTTCTGCTGAATCACTTTACTTAAAGTTTTGCCTTAGGCTGTAGGCCGCTCAGGCTGAGGAAGGCTGCATCTCCTTAGGCGCTGTATGAACACACCCCATCACTCCACCATGCCAGGATTATTTTTCTTACAAGGTGTGCTGTTAAGAGTCCCCAGCATGTGTGGCTGAAGCTGGGGTGTTCTTTCAGATATCCCTTTTCTTGCGTGGCAGGCGCCTCATTGTCCTCTTGCTTCTAAATCCGCCATTATCCACTCTCTCTCCTGAATTCTAGGTAGAAAATCACGGCTGGAAATGTCTCCTTAAGTTGTCCCAATCAGGTATTAAACCAAAATCTGGTGTCCAGTGCTTCTCTGAGGAATGCATGTTCACTTCAGCGACCGCGGCCGCCGCCATCTTGCCCTGCCCTCCGACACACAATTTATTATTCCCAAACTATGGAACCAGCCAAGATGTCCATCAACAGATGAGTGGATTATAAAACTATAGAATATGTATGCAATGGAATTTTAATTAGCCATAAAGGAGAACAAAATTATGGCATGCACAGGGAAATGTCACAAAAAATAAGAAATCAGATTCTTTCCCTTAATATGTGAAAACTAGGGAGAAATAGATAATAGGAAGAACTCTAGTTGAAGAAGGTGCCCAGTAGAGGAGGAATTAAGGTAACCTATCTGAGGGAATGGGAGAGGGGGGAGATGGAAACTCTTTAAATCACATGATATACTTAAATACACATATCAAAGACAATCACTAAATAAAGCTAGAAGGAGGAAAAAATGGGATGGGGATTGGATAAAGGCTAATTGGGTGATATATGCATGTATATCTCCAGAAATTTTTTATTCCAATAAAACATTTGACTACAATGTACCAATAAAAATATATTTTAAAAACGACACATCACTGGTCATTTCAAACACCCAACCAAATATATTCAGTATTGCACGTACCCCTAAAATGCCCTTTTCTTTTCCAAAATAGAATCAAATTCTTGTTACCATAGTATCAGGCTTGTACCATGGTATCTGGGTGTAATGCCTCTGGATCTGAAGACCTGAGATACGTTATCTTCTTCTCTCCTCTCCAAGGCATCCAGTGTACAGTGGTGGCATAGAGACAGAATAACCATAGTAATTACTTCTATTGCAAATTGAGAAATAGGAAGTCCAAGAGCAATTAGAGGTCTATAAAATTTTTGAGACCCTTATGTACCTTTATTGCATAATTCTCCTACTGTGGGGACAGGCCAGGTTCTTTGACTGGATCTCATTTCAGCTAAGTCCCAGGTTCTCTATGGCTCTTCATTCTTGAGGAATTTTCACTCTCCATCACTCTCCTCAGTCAGTAAAAGAAGTAACAGAAAATATTTCTTGGTCCTTCTCCCTTCGAACTTTTTTTATCTCAAAAATTGTATAGTCCTTTAGTGAGGCAGGTGGCAACTTTGCCAGTACAACTCTTTTGAAATATTGAGTTTTGTACATATTTGATTCCGGTCAAATCCATGTGCCAAAAATTACTTCCAAAATTCCTTAAAAAATCATTTCTCTTTATCCTTAATTAATGGAAATTTGGATATATCTGAATCCTATGGGCTCATACATTTGCTAGAAGCCTTGTTCTTGGGTAAAAAGATCTACTAGATAACCTCAATTTTTCTAGGTGTTTTAACAAAAAAATGTCACAGCTACAGACTTGATCCTGTATTTGCTTTGAGGTCACTTATTGCTATAGGACTAAGATATCTACGGCTATTTTTTTTTTCTTTTTGTGGTATTAGGGATAGACCCAGGGGCATTCTACTTCCGAGTGACACCCCTGGCCCTATTTTTATTCTTTATTTTGAAACAGGGTCTCACTGAGTGGCAAAGGCCTCACTAAGTAGCTGAGGGTGGCTTCGAACCTACATGATCCTCCTGTCTCAGCCTCCTAAATGCACACCTCCATGCCCGGCTTATCCAGGGCTATATGTTAAGGGACTCTAAAAGAAAAAATTACAATAAATTGGAAAGCAACATGATTTATTTGTATGAAATCAGAGTGTTAAATGGAAAGAATTGTAAATATGCTCATCTATAGGTATATTGTTTTCAGCCAGCATTCTTATAGCTATAATCTAAAAGATTAACCACATAATTTAAAGAAAAGCAGATTTTTTTTTTATGGTTTCAGGTTCAGTCCATGTGAGGTCGGGGACCACAGATCTCAGGGCATGGCAGTAGGAAGAGGAGAGGACACAGCACATTGCTGTACTCCTCATGACATTGAGGCCAAAAACAAGAGAGAGAGGAGGAGGAACCACGTATACTCTCCAACACCACACTCCTAGAAACGTAGTTTCCCCAGCAACCTTCTACCACTGGATAAATCCATTGTAATGATGTAACAGAAAAAGTCATGCATGGTATCAAAAGCCTATAATCCCAGTATCAATCCCATATAATCCCTATATCAATCTTGATTATGAATAAATGAGCTCTTTAGGGGACAATTTATACCTATAACATGCATCATAATGAGATTCAGAATGATAGAAACATACATGCACACAGAATTTGGCATGTCGTGATTAGTGTTGAAAATTTTGAATATGTGCATGGCATTATTTGAACTGCTTTTTTTTTTTTTTTGCGGGTTTGGGGATGAAACCCAGGGGCATTCGACCTCTGAGCTATACCCCCTGCCCTATTTTTTATTATTTATTCTGAAACCAGGTCTCACTGTGTTGCAAAGGGCCTCACTACTCACTAAGTAGCTGAGGCTGACTGCGAACTGGGATCCTCTGGTCTCAGCCTCCTGAATGCTGGGATTACAAGCATGTACCACCATGCCCGGTTGAACTGCCTTTTTTTTTTTTTTATCAAATTTTCTCTCCCCATACTCTTTCTATAATTCCTTCCCATTATTTTACTAGTATCTCTCCTCATTTATCTAGTGTTTTTGGTTTCTCAATTTCTCTCTAACTTTCATATATAACCTTTGACTTTCAGAGACTATCAAAGATTTACACCCAAGTTAAATAGATCCAGAAGACTTTATTCAAGGGTATTGAAATAGAGGATAGATCAAACTCAGTTTCACTGAAACAAAAGTCCAAAATATTTCTAAGCACTAGTGTAAACTGTTAGAAAAGTACCAAAAGATATTGATCAATGAAGTATGTCATCCATTGAGTTGTTCCTGAGGTTTTTAGTGTTCCTGAATGTTTTATTTGTCAACTGTGAGATAGGTATACTATCTCCCCTAATTGTTATATTTCAAATGAATGGCTTCTAGTAATTTTTTAAGTTTTAAAATATGTATGTATGTATGTATGTATGTATGTATGTATTTGTAAGTATGTATGTATTTTGATACTGGGTATTGAACCTAGAGGCATGCTACTACTGAGCCATACATCTAGGTCTGTCTTTTTTGAAATGGGATTTCACAAAATTACCATTCTCTGGTATTAAATCTGTGATCCTGTCTCAGCCTTTCAAATACTTGGATTATAGGTATGCAGCTTTCGCAGGTCTTTAAAGAAGACATTTATACATTGCAGACCTGACAAAACTTTGGGGGAATATTAACATCTCAAAGGAGCAGACAGAGTGAGGCATGGTAGTACAAGCCTGTAAACCCACTACTTGGGAGGCTGAGACAAGATTATCACTGGTTGGCAGCCAGACTCAGCAAGTTAGTAAGCCTCTACAAATTAAAGAGACCTTGTTTCAAAATTTTAAAAATAAAATAGGGCTGGGGATACATCTCAAAAGTAGATTCCCATGCCGGACGTGGTGGCACAAGCTTGCAATCCCCGCGCTTGGGAGGCGGAGATAGGAGTATCGCACAGGTTCGAAGCCAGCCTCGCTGGTTTAAGAGACCCTGTTTCCAGGCCAGATGTGGTGGCGCACGCTTGTAATCCCAGCATTCGGGAGGCTGAGACCGGAGGATCGCGGTTCAAGGACAGCCTCAGCTACTTAGTGAGACCCTCTGCAACTCAGTGAGACCCGGTTTCAAAATAAAAGAATAAAAAATAGGGCAGGGACTGTAGCTCGGAGGTCAAATGATCCTGGGTTCCAACCCTAGACCCGCAAAATAAATAAATAAATAAATAAATAAATAAATAAATAAATAATATATAAATAAATAATAAATAAATAAAAGAGGAAGACCCTGTTTCCATAAAAAAAAAAGTATGAAATAGGTCTGGGAGTGTGGCCCGGAGGTAGAAGGGTTTCCAGGAATCCCTGTACCACCAAAAAAAAAAGTAGATGCCCCTGGGTTCAATACCTAATATCTTACACACACACACACACACACACACACACACACACACACACGCACACGTGCACGTGCATAAACACACACACACACACACACACACACACACACACACACACAGTAAAGAAAAAAGAAACCCATTCATAGAGTCACATTTTGCCTGAAAATTTTATAATGTTATTTTCTCTTGGTAAATAAACTATAATGAAAATGTACTGAATATCTTGCCCATATAGTTTAACATGGACCGTGTCTCAAGCTTCCTATGAGTTTCCTTGCTGCTTGCCAGTTAATCCCAGAGAAGATGGTACTTATTTCTTTTTTTCCACTTGTTTATTAGCATTTTGTTGTATGATATCACCACATCACTGATTTCTGCATTATTCATATTTAACTACCACAGAGATCTCAGTAGTGTATATAACATTAAGCATTTTTCTTGCCCATGATCTTTGGTCGCTCTGTGTTTTCAGCGCAGTGGTGTTAAGATGCCATAGGAGCTTTCTTATGGCAATGTCAGAAGCATAGAAGAAGCCATTTGCTGAAATATGCTTAGAACCTGTGCACTAGGCCACAGCTGTTCTGTTTGTTGAAGTAAGTCATAGGAACATGCCTAAAGTCAAGGGGAGAGGACGTCCATGCTGCCCACTATAAATAAGGAGTAAGGAAGTGAATGATGAAAATGAGCAATGAGTTCATCTGTACCAGCTAGTTTTGTTTTGTCTTTTCTTTTTACTTAATTCAGTTTTTGAATGGGAGAGAAATGAATATCACAGGCTGCTATGGGAATTACACAAAACAGCAGATATGAAATATCTAATAAAGACACTGACGTACTTGGAAGGTCCTTAGATATTAGGTTTTATTGCACCAAATTATATGTCACTTGAGGAAAATATGGAGATTTTGCATCTTGAATTTATGTATATAATAAATATATAATTATAAATATAATTAGTTTTCTTTAACTTGTATCTTCCCTTGCCCATTTATATTTTAGTTCACATTATTAAATGTGTCAAAAGTATTATCCTTTAGTCTCAAATGGTGTATAGGTTCTGTAGGCGAACAAAATTTTATTAGATATCTTCAGATATTTGAGTTATTTTAAATCAGTTGCAAGCTAAGATCCAGTTTGGGACAATTTTTTTCTCATAGGAACATGTTAAAGAAACAAACAGAAGAAGCAGGCTTTGTGGGTCACAGAGACAGGACAATCTTGAAAGATATTGCCACCAATAAATAATCCCTGGTTTACAGCATTAGAAAGATTACAGACAGGTCTTCAGTTTGGAAGACTTAATCATTTGAACTGAACCTTTTATAAGTTTATTAGTAGAGAAACAAGTAATTTCAGGCTGGTAGGCAGGCAGCCAGGTTTCCTCTGCTTACTACCTCCTCCTTTCCTCCCTGCCTCCATGCAATTTGCATCTCATGCCTCACAGGTGTTGTTAGGTATAGTCCCTGAAGGTGTTTAGGCTGTGTGTAGTGTGGTGCTTCACCCTTTTAGGGAGAAAATATTCTAGAAGAAAGAGATGACAATGTATTGTTCCTTCTGCAACCTCCTTTTGTCTGCCTTAGCAGGCTTTATCAGGCAACATTTGGCTCATCACCTTTTGTCATTCAAGAATGATTTGCTTGAAGCAGCAAAGGTTTATTTGAAATTAAATTTTATTTAAAATTAAATTAAATTTTAAATTAAATGAATGTGCTACATAATCCCTTTAGATGTTACTATCTTAATCAGTGTTGGAGTATATATAAATTCTTAGCTACACAATCATATAACTAAACACACAAAGTCCTAGCAATGTATAAGAGAGTATGGACTATGGATGTAGACTAAACTGGCTTGAATTCCAGATGTGTGACTCTGCAATTATTTGTTCTTTGTAAATTATAGGATATTTATATGTTATATGGGCTTAATTCTAGCACCTTCCTTGCATGGTTAACTCAAGCATTATGTGAAATAAGAAACATTGGATATATCGAATGGAAGAACTGAGTGAAAAAATACACATAACACATGTATAGTACTTAGCAATTAGTGAGGATTCAAAAAATTCTCATTCTACATAAATTCAGGAGAAAAACTAGTTTCCTTCTCCCCATCTAATCCTCAGCTGCGGCCTTGTAACAAAAAATAGATTAATGAGAGAAAACAAACAAAAGCATATTACAGTATCACAAATGCTATACATGTGAATAATCAGAGTAATCTGAATAGATAGCTTAGAACCCAGGCTTCGACAACAACAACAATAAAATAATACATTTGTAAAGAAATGAAAATACTTTTAGGCTTCCCAAGATAGAAAATTGCAAGAAGATAAATATATGGGAAAGTAAAGAAAGAAAAAGCCAAGCTGGTAAGGTGTGTTAAGTAGAATTCTCAGGTGTAGTCTTTAGACCCATAAGGGTCTAAAGTTGTCTCCAGTGAACTTGTACCATCCCATTAGAGAAAAGAGGAGGAACAGCTTTGAAAGTGTATATCCTGTTTTTAAGCATATAAGAGGAGGACCAGAGCTTTTCTTGTTTCTCTTTTCAGTCGTCTTTGGCTCAAAACAATTCTCATGCCTAAGTGGAATATTTTAAGATGACATGTTCTAGTTTCTTCCATTAAATATCAAGCATATCATATATGTGTAATGAATATGAAATATTTTATTTTTGAATAATTTGGTATAACTTTACACAAATAATATGAACACATATCATAATCCCTTACAATTAATAGCAAACATTAGATATAAACATTAATATTTAAACAATTACAATTTGAAAATTATGGATTAAAATAGGAATTGATAAACCTATCTATAAAGGTTCATACAGTAAATATTCTAGGGTTTGTGGGACATACGAGCTCTCTAAATAATGAACATGAACAATTATTATAATCTCCCACGGCTACATTTGTCTTTTTTTTTTTTTTTTTTTTGGACCGGTCTGGGGATGGAACACAGGGGCATTCGACCTCCGAGCTACAACCCCTGCCCTAATTTTTATTCTTTTATTTTGAAACCAGGTCTTACTGAGTTGCAGAGGGCCTCACTAAGTAGCTGGGGCTGTCTGGGAATCGGGATCCTCTGGGCTCAGCCTCCTGAATGCTGGGATTACAAGCGTGCGCCACCACATTGGGCAATTTTCCTTTTTTTTTTTTTTTTTTTTTTTTGGTGGTACTGGGTTTCCTGAAAGCCCTTCTACCTCCAGGCTACACCCCTAGACCTATTTTTTTATACTTCTTTTTAAAATTTGGAAACAGGGTCTCCGAACCTGCAGGGCTGGTTCGAACCTGAGCAATCATCGCCTCCCAAGCGCGGGGATTACAAGCATGTGCCACCACACCCGGCTTATATTTGTCATTAAAAAAAATATATTTATTGCTTTCGCTGTTGTGAAAGATAATACGCAAATAAATTGGTTTTGGCTGGAATTGAAGACAATTTTACTTATGAACACTGAAATTTAAATTTCATCTAATTTTTATGTGTTACAGAATATTAATGTCCCATATACCTTTTTGGCCATTTTAAGAGGTAGAACATTCTTAGATCAATAGTTACATAAAAATTGGTAGTGGGCCAGATTTGGCATAAGGGCTCCAGTTCTATAACTTTTGAGTAAAGATATTGTACCAGTGTGGGCACTTCTCTTCTCCTGTTTTTTTTTTTTTTTCTTTCACTTGAATTTTGCATTGTTTTGCTTAAGTTTTATTTTGTTTTATTTAATTTTATTACTAAAGAATTTCTCATAGAAAAAGTATATTGATCCTATTTACAAAATGGTTATTACATAGATTTTTCTGGACCCAGTATCAGAGAATCAGGTTGTAATAAGTCTGTTAAGAGATCAAGGAATCTATTTATCAATATCACTCAGTGTTTATGATGTGGATAATTCCTGGATGCATTAAAAGAACATTTTAGATGTTGTTACATTATTCTGCATTCCTTAGCTTAGATGTTACATCCTCCTAGGTCTTTTCTGACTTTTTTATCGTAACTTCTATACTATAAGGAATTAGCTTCAAATATCATTTAAGAATAGAAGGAAAAATGTCAAATAACATAAAAATGAACAAGCTGTGTGCCACATGGATAATCTTGATAATCTTTCCTGATAACATTTCGTCTATTTAGGCATCTGATAAGAGAGAGCCAATGGTTATATTATCTAATTATTGGGCTATATTTTTTCTAAGTTATCAAGGGGTGCTATTTATGTTTCTTTTATACTGTAGATTATAAATATTGTATACAATTCTGATTTCTTCATGAAGGCCTCATTTCCTTGAATAGAAGACCATGCCTCTGATCTTTGTCTCATTGTTTCGGTAGGTTTGATGAATATCAAGTGAATGAATTAACCCAATTTCATCAAAGAATTGAAAAACTTTTGTCTCACATAAACTCATGTTAAGAAGAAAGGTAACAATATGTGCCATAGGGCTTTTTGTATTTTGTTGTTGCTAAACCAACACATTAAATATTTTACATCAGCCAGGCTTGGTGGCACAAGCTCGTAATCCCAGTTCTTGAGAGATTGAGACAGGAGCATCACAGGTTTGAGGCCAATCTTAGCCACCTAGAGACACCCTGTTTTCAAAAAAAAAAAAAAATTAAAAGAGAGATCTGGGGTGTAGCTCGGAGATAAAATGCCCCTAGGTTCCATCCCCAGTACCACCATGTACTTAAACACAGCTTTTTTTTTGTCTAAAACATTCCACGAAGTCTGAGAATTTGAAAGCTTGATATTCATTTCTCTAATTAATTATGAAAAGATCATAGTGTTTTTTCTTTACAAAATACAAAATACAGAAAAAATGAAATCTATTTAAGAATCTTTTCTAAAAGGAAATTTTATCCAACAGGAAATTTCTAACTATGAAATTATATCATTTGGTGTATTTTCCCACTAACAGTTTCTTATAAAGCAAATCACTAGCTTTTATCCCATATCCTGTGCCTACCCTTTCAGAAAGTTCCCCAGAATTTATTTTATATTCTAATTCTAAAATATTCTTTAGCCAATTATTACCACATTAAATGGCACTTTTTTTTTCAATTTGTAGAATCTAGAAATATTTTCACCATTGGCTTAAAAACTCAGTGAATCAGGGCTTTAAAAGGGCAAAAAATGCACAGATGCACAATAAAAGTTTAAAGAGCAGGACCTGACATTTTCTGAATGCCCTTAGTGAATATTAAGGAGACTTCCAAAGTGAGAACTACTCTGGAGTGCACTGCTTCATTCTCTGGAGTGCCCGGCAACTGGGCAGATCTCATGGTGTCTTTCTGAGCAGAGCCACAATGTGATGCTATTGACATCTCCTCCTGTTTATGCTTTAAATATTTCAAATATTTAAAAGACTGACTTGGAATGCTGCGTACTCTGCATAGCCAAAGATTCAAAGATTAAGTAAATAAAGCCAAATATAGGAGGAAATGTTCTGTTTGAGCTTATAAACTGGTTGTAAAGCTAGGCTAGAGGAAGGTTGAAAGAACTGAACAAATTATATAGAGAGTTTTCATTACATACCAATAAAATAGCTTATACTTACACTAATATGCAAAGAATAAAACTTATGCCAAGTGTACTTAAACACGGCTTTCTTTTGTCTAAAACATTCCATGAAGTCAGAGAACTTGAAAGCTTGATATTCATTTCTCTAAATAATTATGAAAAGATCATAGTGTTTTGTCTTTACAAAATACAATATTTGTATAGGAACAACCAACCATCCTGGAACTTGTTTTCATATTTTCTGTAAAGACATTTCAAGTACAATATTTTTTAACTTAAACTTTCTACTCCAATATAAGGACTTTTGGGGAAAATTTCTTTTTATTATATCAGGAACACACACATTTAAAAAAATTTTATTTATGTACTTTTATCTAGTAGATCAGTCCATGGTCTCATGGAACCTATAAATCACACTAGAGTTTGTTTTATGCTTTTTTTTTTCATATTTGCTGCCAGAAATCTCAGAGACAAATTGGTGACTCATATCCATTCTGTGCATTGGATCTCAGTGAATAAGGATTTTTGCTTCCACTTCATTTCCAAAGAAAATGCTATAGGAAATACAGAAGTGAATCATACATATTTTTCTAAATTGTACACTTATAAGAACAGAGGTAAAAGCAGCCTCTTTCTAGGATATGAAGAAATGCTTTCTAAATTGCCTTTGCCTGGTGCTTTCCAGGGCTCTACTTGTAAACTTCCGGGGATCGTAAGTTTAGAATCGTAGAAAAAAAAAAAATCCTTCACTTCTTTTGGAAGAAAAATTTAACTCTTTTCTGCCCTTACACCACAGTTAGTTTTTGTGTTCACTTTGGTAAACTCAATGTGAGTTTTCATCACTTTTGTAGGTAAAGTTTGAGTCTGTGGAATTTCTCTTATTTTCTTTATAGTAAATAAAAATAACTGCTTTTGACACTTAAATGAAGATTTCTAAAGATAAGTTCAATAAGTTATGAAACATGTGTTTGCATATATGAACATCCAGATAGTTAAGAAGAGGAAAAATAAGTGTAACTTAAAATGCTTAGACAAGAAATTTGTGGATGAATTATCATTTCTGAAAGGAAAGGAAGATTATAGGAATAAATACCTACACGGAATAATGCAGAAGATTGTCACAATTCACACAGCTGAATTGTGTGAATTATATCAAGAGTACAGTTGAAGGAGAGCTAGTATATAAACCAGCATTGTTAAAATAAAACTTTAGGTGATACCTAATTTATGGTAAATCATTGGTGTATTTAGAAAGTTGAGTTCAACTGTTTCTTGGCTAAATAGTTGGTATTTGCAACATTTCCACATAGGCAGATGTGGTTTACAAAACAGAGCTAAGGAACTCATTAGTTTTTAAGGGCTTTATTTTCCTGATTTAGTAGATATACTTGGCATTCATACCTGAATAGGATGGTTATGTGTAAGAAACATAGTACTGGGTTCAAAGCCGAGAGATTTTCTTTGGCAAACAAAATCCTTCTGAATCTGACTGTCATTCTCTTTTTTTGTGCATCTCTAGGCAGTTAGTTCCTATTTTCCAGCTTAACTGACTCCCTTTCTGAGATTGGAGCAGAACAGACTCTGACTTCTTGAATATAGTTAAAGTTATATATTATATATATATATATATATATATATATATATATATATATATATATATGTGTGTGTGTGTGTGTGTGTGTGTGTCTAAAAAATTCAGTGACTAACAAATTCACACACTATTCCAAATATTTTCTTTTATCTGAGCATGTATCATCTATTTTTTATTTAATATTATTGTTAGTTATGTTCTCTCACATTTAATCTCCTCAATGTAAACTTAAAAATACTTACATTTTGAATAAAGTGTTATAGTGTGGTTTTATGAATGGGTATTGAACTCAGGGGCATTCTACCAATCTACTTCTGAGCCATACCTCTAGCTGTTTTGATCTTTTTTCTTTTTTTGAAACAGGGTTGTCTCCAAGTTGCTGAGGCTGGACTTGAATCTGCAATCTTCCTGTTTCAGTCTCTCAAGTACTGGAATTACAGGCATGCACCATCATACCTAGCTGAATATTTTTTTTTTTTCTGAAAAATGCCTGACATTTATATTTGGATTAGGCATGATTTGCCCTTTTTGCACTAGTATAAAGAATGCTGTGGCACTCTACCTCCATCATGATTATTAAATTAGCATGCTGCCTCCCTGGGGGAAGCCTTCAACCAATGACTCTTCCTCAGTAGGAGCAACAGCTCTGGCCCTTTGCTTCAACCTAGGGACCGTCTTATCTTTTCATTACAATTGTGCCACCATTGAACTTCCCCCTCTGCCTGACCTTGGTTCCTTCACTTCTTGTGCCCTATGTTTTCATGAACACTATCTTATTTTCTACAAATTGTCATCTCTAAGTCTATTTTTTCAGGGAGAAAAATAGAAGAAATGGATAAAATAGATTACTAATTTTCTTTATCAACACTCTACAACAAAACAAAGCAGATTTATTTGAAAAATTTAGGGCAATCTCCACCATCTGCTCAACCAGCATTCTTTCTCACGTGCTTACTGATTGAGAATAGTTCTTCAGCATTTCATATCACTTTCTATTAGCCAAATTCAAAATTTCCATAAACTCAGTCCAGGAGGGTTTACAACAGGTTTTTCCTGTCTCCTCCTTCCTTCCTTCCTCCTTCCTTTACTCCTCCTCCTCCTCCTCCTCCTCCTTCTTCTTTTTCTTCTTCTTCTCCTTCTTCTTCCTCCTCCTCCTCCTCCTCCTCCTCCTCCTTTTCCTCTTCTTCTTCTTCTTCTTCTTCTTCTTCTTCTTCTTCTTCTTCTTCTTCTTCTTCTTCTTCTTCTTCTTCTTCATTTCTCTGACACAATGTTGTGAATGGAAAACCTAGATGAAATTCCCCAAATACTTTTGACCTGATATTTACTTATTATTCTGAACTCCCTCTGTTTTGTCTCAGCATGGTCCTCTCAGCCTTTTGGAATCTCCCCTTATCTACTATTTGCCATAAGTAGACTTAGTACCTTCTTAAAATGGAATTTTTAGATTTAAAATGACATAGTTAGGTAACTGAGCAAGCATAGTTTCTCTGAAATACATTAGTTGTTCATTAAGAGATATTTAATTATCTGAAAGATGCTTTTGTCATAAGCATCATATTTAAGTGACTAACAAAATTTGACAATAAACATACATAGGAAAAGAGAGAATAAATACAAAATAGCAGAAAGTTAAATTAAGCTTACTTTTATTTTAAAAGATTTTTATCAAGAAATCCATTTTTAATGAATTGATGAAGAACATTTGAGAAAACGGAGAACATTAAGGATGTATTTTAAAAAATGATTAAGCCCAAGCCTAATGTGGTGTTACATGTTTGTGATCCCAGTACTTAGAATGCTGAATCTCATAGCTACCTAGTGAAACCTTGTTTTGAAACAAACAAACAAACAAACAAGTGCTGGGGGTATATCTCAGAGGTAAAATGTCCCTAGGGTCAGTCCCCAGTGTCACATAAAAAAATTAGATCCATAGTTATCCAAGTTATCCATAGTTATCCATAGTTATCCATTTAAAATGATACATAGTTAAATGTATCATTTTAAAAAAAAGGGTGGTAGTAAATCTCCCCCAAGTTTTTGGCTGCCAATCTTATTTTCTCATTATACTTTTTGTTGAGACCCATTGGCTATTTCATGTTTCATGTTCTCCTGATCAGAGACCATCCTGCTGGCTCGTCCTCTTTCTCTCCATGCTAATACTCAAACTCTGGTGGCTGTTGGCATTTTTTAATCCACTTTGTGGTAATTTAGGGTTCTTGGATGTATCTTTTTTCTTATTTTTTTATGAATATTGCCACATAGTTTTGTTGTTGAGGTTCAAGGATTCTAAGAAACACTCAAATGCATAACCAAAAAGTGGTTTTGCTAATTCCAAATTATATAGCCATTGTTTCCATTGATATCTAATTAAGGGAGGTATTGATGATAATTTTTAAAAATATGCAAAGTTTTACATACATAGGAATTTTAGAGATAACTGAGAAATTATCTAATTTTTTTAGTGGGAAATATACTACATAGAGGTGATGCTGCGTAGTTTACAGTGACAACCTCAATTTTTTTTTTTTTTTTTTTTTGGTGGTACTGGGGTTCCTAGAAACCCTTCTACCTCCGGATTACACTCCCAGACCTATTTTTGTATTTTTTATTTGGAAACAGGGTCTCTTCAGCCAGCGCGGCTGGCTTCGAACCTGCGCGATCCTCCTGTCTCTACCTCCCAGGCACGGGGATTACAAGCTTGCGCCACCACGCCCGGCTACAACCTCAATTTTTTTGCTTAACAAAGACAGGTTTCAAAATTGAAGCTATTGAGCACATAAAACAACAAATGTTAAACAATGAATTCTGGTCTTCCAATTCCTAACTACCAGTTTGTAGCTTTTGCAAATTATATCTTAATATACACTTTAAAAATTTGGCAACTAAAACTTGACATGAACACATTTAAAGCAGATTATCTTTGGAATTGAAAGAGGAAACAAGTATAAATATTTAATACACCTTTGAGCAGTTTTTATGGCATGGTTGCCATCTAAGAATGTACACACTAAAAAAATTAAGATATCCTGGGGAGATGCGATGAACAGAATATGTGGTAGGAGAGAACTTAATATAAAAATATTAACAAATGAAATACAACTGTACTTTCAGTTCCAAAATGATTGTGAAGGTCAATAAGTTTGAAACTGTAGCTTCTTTCTACTGTTTTTATAATCTAAAGGTCATAATCTATTTGTCTCCGGTTTTGCTAAGTAAATAGTCCTTTGGCTGTGTTTTTTGTTTTTCACAAAGGTAACAAAGCAGTGCTTTTAATTAGACTCAAGTAATAATAATAGTGGTTTGTACTTATGTGGGACTTGGTATTAGAGAAATGGGTGTAGAAAGAGTACAAATGCAATGCTAATAATATACATTATACAGTATTTGACTTTTCCAACAAAACCTAAAGAAACTGCTACCTAATCACCAATCCTGTTTCCTCTTTGTTCTAGACATTCAACTAGTCTACATTTTCTAGCCTTTCTTGCCATTACAACTCATCATATAGGCCACTAATAAGCAAAACGAATGTGGACTTCTACCAGCCTGCCTCATAAGAACCTCATATGCTGTCTGTCACAAACCTTTTTCTAATCTTGCTTGATACAGCTGATCAAAACACCCTTGGATGCCAGATATTAAAAATAGCAAAGCCTCAGGATGGAAACAGTGAAGATCCCTCAAACTTAGCAGGTTAGCTACCCCAATTTGGAAATTGATGCTGTTTGAGAAGTCAATTTCCTTTCTACTAAGCATCTGAAATTTGAGGACTTAATTGTTGTGCCAGCTAGTATTTGTTACTCCATCATTAATATCATCCCCATTTGAACAGCTATGAAAGCTAAACATTAGATCACAGATACTTTTCCTGCCTTGATAGAATCTATAGGTTTTTTCCTTGAACTAGAGTAAGAAATTGTCATACTTTTTTCCATTTCTTTTTCTTAAAAAAGTGAGGAATTGACTTATACTCTCTGTTAGCCCATCACTTTAAGTCTGTGTGTGTGTGTGTGTGTGTGTGTGTGTGTGTGTGTGTGAGAGAGAGAGAGAGAGAGAGAGAGAGAGAGAGAGAGAGAGAGAGAGAGAGAGAGATATTGTGGTCATTTATTTTGGCCAGTGTGCATTTATCATTGCCCATAACACAGTCATCATCTGCATCCAAGTATTGGGCTTTCTTTGGTATATTTTTCATGTTCATCTTTGATTTTTGTCAGTGCAAGTTTACTTTGTGAATTTTATCATTTTACCTCTCTCAACAAACTGATTATGTACAGTTTTATTTCTTTCCCCATTTTAATTCTTTGTCCACCATTTTAAATTCTTTTTAATGATATCTAGCAGTCATTGTTCAGAGATTATGAAGTTTTTATGAGTGGAAGGAATTAAAAATCTTAAAACCACTCTTGTGATATGGATATGTTTTTATAGGGTTAGGGAATAATGCAATTGCCTACAAAGTCTGAAAAAAAATTTTTGTCATTGATAGCCTGATATATTGGAAACAATGATGGAGAGTATATACAAGGAAGTGCCTTCATAAAATTATTTCACTTGACCATAATTTAGAACAGAAAGATAATAAAACTACCACACATACTCAATTTGTTTATTTATAAACTTTGCCCCATCAGCATTTTTCTCTATTCCATCAGTGGCATATCTACTTCCTGAGTTAGAAAACTGTAATGGATCTCTATATCATACAGAGTTTGGAGGACTTATTCATTTTTCCTGAAAAAGTTAAATAAAGTGCAAAACTTTCAGCCCATCAATCCTTTAGCAAGCTGTCCAAGGTGACATTTCATTAGCACATTTTGTCAGTGGATAAATTGTACAGCATGCTCTGAAGGGAAGGTGGAAAACATCTAGTCCTTTTTCATTAGATCCGTCTGAATTTGAACCATTGGAGATTACATACAAAAAGCACATGAGGCAGAAGAAGCGCTATCCTGTCTATAAACTGCATTAATCATTCATTCCCTTCAGAGTGTCTTAAGTCAGTGCCATGTCTTTGGTTAAGCCCCAAACTGGCTATTCAATTTTGAGTTGCATGACAGATACATTTCAAGGAAAATCAGAGACATAACGACTCCTGCCAGGCTTGATAAAGTCCTCATTCATCAATTAAGAGGTTCCAATAAGCTAAGATGGATAGAGAAAAATAAGAGAAATTGCATAACTGTTACTGATTTTCTCACCTCTTTCTAGTTTTGTTGAATTCCTCAAATTAGGTATTACAAAAGATTACCAAAAAGCCTGCATCCAGAGGAAAGCCCTGGTATCTAAGGAAGGAGATTCTTTTCTAACTATGCCTAGATCAGGCTGTTTCCGGAATCATTTGGTCCAAAAAATTTCCTGGGTAGCTTCTCAAATGAAGAAGTTTTAATTCAGCTGGGCGTGGTGGCGCACGCTTGTAATTCCAGCAGTCGGGAAGTTGAGAGCCGGAGAATTGTGGTTCGTGGACAGCCTCAGCTACTTAGTGAGGCCCTCTGCAACTCAGTGAGACCCGGTTTCAAAATAAAGAATAAAAAACAGGGCAGGGGGTGTAGCTCGGAGGTCGAATGCCCCTGGGTTCCATTCCCAGACCCGCAAAAAAAAAAAAAAAAAAAGTTTTAATTCATTTAGCAAAGCATTATCTCTTTCTTTCTCATTTGAACTTGAAAATCTGTGGGTAGAGTTTACCTCCTAGACTCATGTTTTCCATTTTGTTGGATCAAATTGGAGTGCTAGGAATGTTTCCCAGTTTTAAATAGCTATGGTGTCAAAATGTTTCTGAAGCATATGTTCAAATAGAAATTTTTGTCCTACAATACCATCCAGGATGTACTTCAACCAAGAATTTTTCATATATATAAAATGCAGAGAATGTATCTTTATAAAATATAGGATATTTTCATTAGGTAAATTATCAGAATGAATTAAAACTGACTGTAAATAGAGTTTGTGATTAAATAAACAACATCTGGTAAGTTTCAGAGTGTGTTGTAAGAAATGGCAGTACCACTAAGGAATATCTGACATTGCTGAGGTCAGAATTTTTAGAAGATAATACTAAATCCATTCAAACTTAAAAAAAAATACTGTTCTTATTGCTTATTTCTATAGAGCCATCAAGCTAATTAATCAAAAGATATAGCCAAGATCTCATTGTGCCAAAGGCAACATTTGGCAATGCTGTGGACTTTTATAAGTATTCAACTTTATTTCAAATTATTTAAAGTGTTTTGTTTTTGATAAATGAATGTTTTTCAAACTGTGCTCTTAAGAGCATCATGAGGCTTTCCCTCAGGTATTTCCATGGGTGGGTGTTTGTGAAGCTCACTCTAAGACCAACTGAAGCAACAGTATAACTCTATGTTTTACATACAGGACTTCATAGTTAATTTTTTTTTTTGACAAAAATCTGCAGCTAAGAAGCAGTAGAAAACCGTGATAATAATTAAAATTGAGGACATCTCTTTATTTTTTAAATCACTGTCATAAGACAATTTATTTTAAAATTATGACCAGACATTTCCATATCTGAATCTATGCCAACTACTGGCTCAGAAATTTTGGATGAAATATCTTTATTGCATTGATGGAATTACTGAAATTGGTCTGATGATCGTCAGCAGAGCCAACACCAACCCATTTATTAAAGTGATTAATCATGGCTTGCTATTAAGACAACTCTCCAGAAGTGTTTTTTCTCCCTTGACAATTTGTCTTACTTTATTAAATATGATTTAAAAGAAGTATAAATCATCTTTTTTGGTTGTTTGAGTAAGTAAATATATACTCATTTTTATCTCAGTTAAGGTTTCTTAAGACCTATAAGTTACCTTTGTTTGGTGCTTTATATTTCTTATAAAGTTATTTCATGGAATTTTTATTTGATTTTTATCACTGTGGTTTAGACAAAGCCTAGTCAAGCTTTAAAGATATATTGCCTAAGATCATTGGATCAATTAAGTGGTTGAATTAGAATTTGATCTAGACCATCTCCCTTCCAAATCTTATGTTTTCTTCTCTTTCACTCCCCATTCCTAAATAGGTCTATGTCTAGAATATTTGCAATAGGTACATATTATAAACTATGCTGTGCAGTCACAAAAATGTGCAGTGGAAAGAGTGAAAGAATAGTGGCCTCAAAGCTGAGTCCCCATCATATTTTAGCCTACTTCATAAAATCACTCATAATTATGACAACATAATTTGATATGAAAATTTTTTTATTTATGTCTTTAATGTGAAAAATCTAAGCATCTTTACTTGAAAGTTTAGGGAAAAAAATCCTTTTTAAGGTTTTTTAAAGTATTTTAAATGGATTTTCTTCATAAAGGCTTTAGAATATGTGTCTTCATATTTTTTTGCTGATTGCTACTTTATTTTTGTACTGGAGATTTCAACCAAGGATATTCTACCTCCAACCTGTACCCCCAGCCCTTTTTATTTTTTATTTTGAAACAAGGTCTTGCTATGTTGCTGAGGGTTTCCCAAAGTTTCTGAGTATGGTATGGAACCTATAATCCTTCTGTCTCAGCCTCCCATGTACCAGAATTAATCGCATGCACCACCATGCTACTGACTTGCTACTTTTATTTATTCATAATTTATGGAAATTAATTTGGTGGATATTAGTAAGAAAAAAAAGAGCTGGAATGACAGTATATGCCTATGCTACTGGGGAGGTTTAGGCAGGAGGATCACAAATTCAAGGCCAATTCAAGGAACTCATTTGAGGCACTGTGTTAAAAAGGAGTGGGGGGCAGACTGGGGTGTAGCTCGGCAGTAGAATACTTGCTGAGCATGTGGGAAGCCCTGGGTCTGATTCCTAACATTGTAAAAATATAAAAATAAAAACATCATATAAATTTTAGGGCAAGTTATTTGTATTCGTGAAGATAGCTTATTTTCATTTTTCTTATTTTGAATAGATGAATATCCTGCAATGGACTCAGTTAGGTACAATCAGAGAGAGGACACTTGTGCTGATTACCTATAGCAAGATGTCATGGATCATGACTCAGGCCCTGCTTGCCATTTCATTTCAGATAACTCAGGTCACTGAAAGTTTGCTTTAGGAAGGATATCTCACATTTACCTCAAGTATTCCTTTTAGCTTTTAATTCGTTTAAAAAAATTAAATTGAGCCGGGCGTGGTGGCGCACGCTTGTAATCCCCGCGTTTGGGAGGCGGAGACAAGGAGGATCGCGCAGGTTCGAAGCCAGCCGTGCTGGCGTAAGAGACCCTGTTTCAAAAATATAAAATAGGTCTGGGAGTGTAGCCCGGAGGAAGAAGGGCTTCCAGGAACCCCAGTACCACCAAATAAATAAATAAATTAATAATAATAATAATAATAAATAAAATAAAAATAAAAATAAAAAAATTAAATTGCTACACAAGTATTTTTCTATTAATTAATAAATATGAGGTTTCCACATACATGAGACCTAACATACTGACCGTTGAATATTAAGATTAGACAGAAAATCAGAATGTGCATCCCCTGTTCAGTGGTAGAGTTTGACTAATTCAATCTTGGGTTGATTATTTCACTTTTTTGGACCTTGGTGTATTTACCTATAATGTGAGTTGATTGTACTCAGTGGCATCCAAGTTAAAACTAAAACTTTTAAAATTATGTATAAAATTTGTAAAATCATACAAGAACACAAATCTCATATTAAGTCCCTCTACAATCTAGGCATTAATTTTTCCTTGACTATGCTAGCCTCTTACTATGTAAAATTATTACAGAAGCATAATGGCATCCTCTTCCTCTCAACACATTGCAAAGTTCTTCTCAAATCATAAAATATGGAAGAGCAGTAAATTAATTCTAAAGGAACACCATGAGTGATTTTTCGAAAAATATGTAGGAGTTGGTAAGAAATAAAGAATTTATGTTTGAAAACTTCAATTTGCTCTTAAAAAATATTTGATAAAACTATGCCTCTTTTTTATTAGGTAATAATTTAAGTCCCCCAAATATCAACAATTAAAAGTTCCTCTAATACGTGCATTTGGAGACAACATAATTGAAATATACTAAGTAATTTAGATACCAAGCTGTATCACTGGCAGATAATATTTTAAAGATCGTACTTTAAGAAACTTCTCTTTTACCAGATGATACTAAGTTTAGCTATTTAAGCAAATAATTTGATTTACATCCAAATAAGGAAAGGTCAAAAGTTAGAAAATATACTCAAAGGAACCTTCCCCTCCTTTTACTTTTCCTTTTTTCTCTATTTGAAGGATTTGGACATAAAAATACTATAATAGTGCACATAATAAACTTATCTATCATTATCTGCTGATGGCTTAGACTAATGAGAGAAGTCATTTGGTTGAAAAATAAAGCTCCCTAATCACTGAGATGGCCAACTGAAAATAGTAAGTGATGGCAGTTATTTAAAATGCTTCATTGCTGGCAACAAAACCAACCTTTGATTAAGCCAACTAGGCAAATCATTTTCAGAAGAAATATTTCACTGAACTGGTTTCTTCTCCTCTCTAGTTTCTCAACATTCTCCATATGGCAACATATTGCAGCTGTGGAATTTCAAGAACCTACATCAAAATTCCAGATATATATGCATAGGCACTCTAGTCGGTTTTAATACTCAATTCTAAAATACAGAAAAGTTTGAGAAGCTCAGCTTGAGACAAACGTCCAATTGGGAATATACAGTCAAATAGGCCATGGTGCTCTTTTATTTTTTCCTTTGACAGGAGGGAGTTACTGGAGACTGAACTCAGAGTAATTATACCTCTGAACTACACCCCTATCACTATTTATTTATTTATTTATTTATTTTGGTGGTACTGGGGTTCCTGGAAACACTTCTACCTCCGGGCTACACTCCCAGACCCATTTTTATATTTTTATTTGGAAACAGGGTCTCTTAAGCCAGCACTGCTGGTTTCGAAACTACACGATCCTCCTGTCAACACCTCCCAAGCACGGGGATTACAAGCGTGCGCCACCACGCCCAGCCTTATTTTTTAGTTTGAAACAAGGTCTTGCTAGGTTTCTCAGAATCTAGCTAAGTTGCGGAGGTTGGCCTGGAACCTGAAATCTACCTGTCTCAGCCTCCCAGGTACAGGTGTGCACTACCATAATCATTTTGTAAAACACTTAAATGTCTCCTAGAGGTTGGGTTCATTCTTTCAGTTGTGTGTGTGTGTGTGTGTGTGTGTGTGTGTGTGAATGAATGACAGAAAGCAGAACGAGGAAAAGAGAAATTATCGTTGTCTAAGTAAGCTAAGCAATATTGTCTAAAAATACCACGAACACCAAACGCCCTTAATTTATAAAAACATATTTACTACATGGCCATAAGCTTGTTTCATTCTTCTTATCCACATTTCCTAATGTGCTGTCTGGTCAGAGAAAAGGACAGGGCAGCTTGGGACTCAGGCAGGTGGCCGCGCCAAGCTTAGTGAGGAAGTCACAAGATACGATGGCAAAGTTTGTGAGTAAGTTAACCAAAGGGTACTGGTGAATCCTGAGGAAGCTATGCGACTGAAACTTGGAAATTGAAACAAGGTTCATAGCATTGACACTGGAGTATTGGATGAGCTACAAATAAATACAGCCTAGGAATAAGGCAAAAGGGCCAGGTGTTAAGTATTGCATGATTAGCTCAGCATTCATGGAAGAATTTAACAAACTAAATGTTGAACTGTAGGAGATCCACAGGAACCACCAACTTGAGAACATTCTTGTTGCAGAGTTGAGCGATGGCTGTAGGTAAATGAAACTAACACTGACTGCTCAGGCATCCATGGAATTAATGTCTTAACCTGTAAACCTGGATCATAATTCTCTAAGTTTATTTTTACTGCATAATTATACTTTGCTTATACATGTTGCAATAAAACTGTGGCAACTCTGCAGATGCCATTCTTTTGCAATCCTTTTTTGCTTCAATCGGCTATTACGGCTGGGTTTTGGGAAGATTTATTGTAATTGTAAATATGAACAAACTACAGTGGAGTTTTATGGAAGTAACTGTATTTTCACAATAATTTACTCTAAGAACCATACATCTCACTAAAATGCAATAAAAGTATAGTAAAACATAGCTTCTGCCTTTTTCTTAACAGTAGATATATGGCAAGTCATAGGCACATGGTATAAACAGAGGCTTCATTTCCAAAGATTTTCTAGACTCACTAAATTAAAAGGCTGTATTCAAGGTAAGGTTTAACCACAAAGTGGGTTTTATACAAAATATCGATGAACTATTAAGACAAGCTTTAGTAGAAAAAGTCTATTAAAAGAGGAGGAAAGAGGCACTCCTCTTTCAATTAACACATGCATATTGAGAGTCCTAACGCTGACTGCCGGGCAACGTACTCTTCCATTTCGCAGCTCTAATTTATAATATTTGCCCTTTGCTCTCCTAAAACCTCTATGCATTGTTTTAGGTAAATCCGTTGTCACTATAACAGACTGAGTAGTGTATAAATAATAGAAATTTACTGTTCACTATTCTGGGGGCCATGAAGCCCAAGATTATGGATGGAATCAGTAGATTCAGGGTCTGGTAAAAGCATCTTTTTATGATATTTTCATATGCTGGAAAAGGCAGAAGAGCAAAAACGATTGGGATGCTCCCTTCAACTTCTTTCATAAGAGCAGAAGTTGCCTTGATGAGGTTAGAATGATCAGAACTTTCCCAAAACACCTCCCCTCTTTATCCTACCACCTTGGACATTAAGTTTCAATGCACAAATTTGGGGAGGACACATACGTTCAAGCCATAGTAAGATGTTTTTCAAACAATGTAGAGGTATAAATGCTCCTAGATGCATATAGTAGAGTAGCAGAAAGTGCCCAATGTCAAAGGATAAAATTGAACCATAATCCTAAAATTTGCATTTTACCTGAAGATTTGGTGAGAAGAGAGTTAAATAATTTAACGAGTAAGCAAAATTAAACATTATTCTCTGAATAGGAAGAAAAATAATATTGAGTGGAAATTTTTCTGTTAGAGTAAAACCAGGGTTTTTAAAGAAATAGGAACTTAATGCAGAATTCCAAACTCCCTGGGAACATTCATATTACTTTCTTCTGACTTTTGCACCAATTTCATCACAATACTTTGAGAAGTTTTGTTTGTAGCATCCACTATACTTTATATTTTTCATATGTTTATGTTGCTGAAAGTCACAATGTGAGAAAAATTCAAACAAATGAATAAACATTCTTTACCATGCATTTATTTGAATGCTTAATTTCTGCTACTGTGTGTATGCTCAGGTGAAAACATATCCTTATCCAAAAGAAAGTTTCAGAATTAGTTTCCTGAATACTTGACTTCTAGTAAGCTGGGATAATCCCATGCCAAATATAAACCAAGATGGACAGTAAGCTTATAGTAAAGTAGATTTTAATAAGTAATATACTACTCCAATAGGTTAATGAGTCCAGTGTAAACTGAGCTCAATTTGATTTGTAGAGAGATAATGGAACACCATAGGTTCCAGGTCAGCCTCAACCACTTAGTGAGGCCTTCAATGACTTCGTGAGACTCTGTTTCAAATAATTATAAGATAGGGCTGTGAGCCAGGCGTGGTGGCACACCCTTGTAATCTCAGCGCTTGGGAGGCTGTGAGAGGAGGATTGCACAGGTTCAAAGCCAGCCTCAGCTACTTAGTGAGGCTCTCAGCAACTTAGTAAGACCCTGTTTTCTAATAGAGTATAAAATGGGTCTAAGACTATAGCCCGGAGGTAGAAAAGCCCCTGGGTTTCATCCCTTGTACCACCAAAAAATAAATAAATAAATAAATAAATAAAATAAAAAATAAAAAATGATAAGGCTGGGATGTAGTGCAAAGATAGACGGTCTCTGGGTACAATCCCCAAAACTACAAAAGCAAAAACAAAATGAAAAATGAAAGTAAAAGAACATATCCACTCTATCGTTTTTCAATGAATCTCCATCTTAATAGTTTTTGGAATCTCATAAAACTTTCTGATAGTTGTTCTTCACAATGAAGCTACTTATGTTTGTTTGTTTGTTTATTTAGTTTTTTGTGGGTCTAGGGATGGAACCCAGGGGCATTAGACCTCTGAGCTACACCCCCTTCCCTATTTTTATTCTTTATTTTGAAACCAGGTCTCACTGAGTTGCAGAGTGCCTCACTAAGTAGCCGAGGCTGTCCTCGAACCACGATCCTCTGGTCTCAGCCTCCCGAATTCTGGGATTACAAACGTGTGTCACCACGCCGGGCTCTGCTACTTAATGTTTAAATCATGATCTGAGCCCGGCATGGTTGCACATGCTTGTAATCTCAGCACTTGGGAGGCTGAGACAAGAGGATCACACAGATTTGAAGCCAGCCTCAGCTACTTAGTGAGGTGATCAGCAACATAGTGAGACCCTGTTTCCAAATAAAGTATAAAATAGGTCTGGGAGTATAGCCCGGAGGTAGAAAAGCTCCTGGGTTCCACCCCCCAGTGCCACACACACACATAAAAATCATGATCTGCTCCTTAAGTGCATGTATCCTTGATATCTAGATATCCTAAGACACTCATGTTCTTATTGCTATTAGATTGATAAAGATTTTACATTGATAATCATGAGGAATCTAACTCCCTTTTTTGTTTTATTTGTCGGTTTAGAGTAATAAAATTACACCATTATTTTTGTTGCCTTATTTTATTTTATTTGTTGCTGTACTAGGCATTGAACCCAGAGACACTCTAACTCCAAGCAACAGTCCTGGCCCTATTTTTTTTATTTTTGAAACAACGTCTCACTAAGATGCAGAGGGCCTCACTAAGTAGCTAAGGCTGGCTGTGAACCTGCTATGTGCCTGTCTCAGTCTCCCAAGCACTGGGATGACAAGTGTGCTCTACTATGCCTGGCTATTTCCTCTTTTTTTATTAGTTTCTGCTTTTATTTTGCCTTCCGTTCTTTCACTTATTTTGGGTTTCTATGCTTTGTTTCCTAGATTTTATTGTGGAATTTATTACAAAGACTATTCTCGCATAAAAACATGAAGTTAACATTTCTGGCTAAGTACATTTTGTAGCTGGATACTATCCTATAATTCTTGATATACTGGATTTTTATTCCCAGTTAGTTCAAAATAGGGTTAGAATTCTTTGAATTGGGTTAGTTATAAGTATGTAGTTTAATTCACAAATATTTGGGATTTTGTAAGTATATTATTGTTATTAAATTTAACAGTATTATGGTTAGAAAACCATGCTTATTTAAATTCACTGTAGATATATATAAAACTCACTGTAGTGAGTTTTAAAGCTACCATCTTACTATTTATTTTGTTTTTGTTCCATCTATTCTATATTCCTTGTTCTTTTTATTTTGCTGCTCTTGTTTTTGGTGTTGGAAATGGAACCCAGGGGCATTCTACCTCAAAGCTACACCCCCATACCTATATATATATATATCTTTTTGAAACAGGGTCTCAATGAGTTTCAAAGGGCCTCACTAAGTAGTTGAAGCTGTCCACTAACTGTGGTCCTGTCTCAGCCTCCCGAATGCTGGGCTTACAAGATTTCACCACCATGCCCAGCTTTTTTTCTGCCTTTTTGATTAACCACTTTTTTTTTTTTTTTTTTTTTTTGGTGGTGCTAGGGGTGAAACCCAGAGGCTTTCTACCTCCGGGCCATATATATATATATATATATATATATATATATATATATATATATATATATGTATGTATTTTATTTGGAAACAGGGTCTCACTAAGTTGCTAAGAGCCTCACTAAGTAGCTGAGGCTGGCTTCGAACCCGTGTGATCCTCCTGTCTCAGCCTCCCAAGCACAGGGATTACAAGCATGCGCCACCACGCCCAGCGATTAACCACTTTTTAAATCTTACTTGAGCTGGGAACAGTGGTATCCACCTGTAATTCCAGTACCTGGGAGGCTGAGATAGGAGCATTGCAGGTTTGAGACCATCCTCAGCAACTTAGACCCTCATCAGCTTAGCAAAACCCTATTTCAATATATATTTCAATAGGGGCAGAGCTCAGAGGTAGAATACCCTGGATTCTCAGGTCTGTGATCTCAAACTTGGAGTTATACTATTGGCTCCCCTGTTTCTCAGGGAGTAAATTCAGGCTAAATTATACAACCAGCTTTTCTGGTTCTTTAAAAGAAAATTTTTAAACATGCTTCCAAATTTACTTAGGTTTGTTTTGTGGTTTATCTTATCTTATTAAATATGCTATATGTGCTTCAGAAAAATGTATTATAAATTTGTTAGGTAAAATGTTCTATAAATATCAGTTAGCTCATGGTAAATAACAGCATTGTAGCCGGGCGTGGTGGCGCATGCTTGTAATCCCCACGCTTGGGAGGCAGAGACAGGAGGATCACACAGGTTCGAAGCCAGCCATGCATGCTGGCTTAAGAGACCCTGTTTCCAAATAAAAATATAAAATAGGTCTAGGAGTGTAGCCCGGAGGTAGAAGGGCTTCCAGGAACCCCAGTACCACAACAAAACAAAACAAAACAAAAACAGCATTGTTTAAATACTTTGAATTTCTACTGTAATTTTTTTAGACTATATTAATTTCAGGAAGAAAAAAGTTTTCTAGCATGATTGTTAGATTATCTATTCCTTTATTTCTATCAAATTTTTCTTTGTTCACTTTGAAATTATTTTATTAGGTAGAATTATAATGTCCTGTCTTTCTAATGATTGTCTTTTATTCATTGTATAACGTTTTTGCCATGAAGTTTATTTTATTTGTTATTAATACAGCCATTCCTTCTTCTAAAGCTTACCATTTCTATTTAGTTTCATCCATTTAGTTTCAATCTCTTTGTGTCTTTATGTTAAAAATGCATTTTTTGTGGACAGAATACAGTTAGATCTTATATTTGTATTTAGTTTTATGGGGCCTACGTTACATTGGTATGTTTGTCTGTTAGTATTTAATACAATATTGATGTGGCTTGATTCCATTCTATAAATTTTATTTTGTTCTTACCCTTTGTTTATTGTTTCTATTTTAACCTTTTTATTATTTGAGTAATTTTAGAATTCTAACTTACTTATCAATTAGATTTTTTGCTATATTTATTTGCATTAATTTTGTAGTACTTGCCTTAGGAAATTAATAGAACATTTTTAATTCTCCACAAAACTGTTTATAATTAATATTGTAGAACTTCATGTATACTGTAAAAACCTGGCAACTTTATGGCTCCATTCACCTCCACTTGACACTTCATGGGATGGTTGTCATTTGTGTCACATCTGCAGAGGTGTTAAGTCTCTCAAGGCAGCACTCAATTTTGTTTTTCATTCTGTGTTTTTTAAAGACATTAAGAGATATTCTTACTATTTTCTATATAGTTCCCATTTCCAAGGACATTTATTCACTACAAATAATCTATTTTTACATTTGTTATTTCCCTTTAATCTGGGAAAGTTAATTGTTGAAATTTGGCAACTGATTCTTAGTTCTTTTTTACCTGAAAATGTCTTTGCCTTTATTTTGAAACATATATTTCTACTTGATGCCTAATTCCATAATGACTGTTTATTGGCCTATTGTTTCTAATGAGAAGTCAGTCATCATAAAAAGCATATTTAATAGTTAATTTAGCTTCAGCTACCATGGCTTTTTTTTGTTTTGTTTTGTTTTGGTGGTACTGGGGTTCCTGGAAGCCCTTCTACCTCTGGGCTACACTCCCAGACCTATTTTTATACTTTTTTAAATTTGGAAACAGGGTCTCTTAAGCCAGACAGGCTGGCTTTGAACCTGCGCCATCCTCCTGTCTCCACCCCCGAAGCGCAGGGATTACAAGCGTGCGCCACCACGCCTGGCCAGCTACCATGTTTAGATTACTCACTTTAGGTCAAAACCCAATCAGATGAGGAGACAATGACTTAAAATTGTAATCGGGAAAAAAATCTAGAATGGCAAAGTAAAGCAATCCATGATAGTCTTCACAGAAAAAGAAAATCAAATTAACCGGTGAAACTTATGTATATGGAAAAAAAAAAACAATTATTCAAAGTCTCTGGGAGTTTTCGTAATGGCAAATATTCATGAAAATCTACTAAATATCAGAAGGAAAAGTGAGTGAATGGTATTTGGGCCACTGAATCCCATAACTGCTCTGTATTATAGAAATGCTACTTTGAGCGTGTATAGCCACAAAGGCCAGGGATATATGTTTCTCAAACTCTCAACCTGCAGCTATGACTTCATCCTGAAGGAACAAACTGCTTTGTTTTTCATTCTCATCAACCCAGTCTTCCACAGCTGTATTCCAGACAAACACAGCAGGTTCAGATGGGATTTCTCTTTCCCCATCCAGCCTCTCCTCAGAGAGCTAAAAGTTCATAGGTTCAACAGGCCAGGAGTGCTGAAAAAATTGGAGCTTTCATACACTGTTGGTGGGATTTCAAAATGGCACAATAATTCTAGAAAAGACTCTGGCTATTGTGAATACTTCTGTTAACAGTAATGTACAAGATTTGTAGGGATCTAGCATTTTGTTTTTTGGGGGTATGTGCTTCAGATTCAGCAGTTGCACCTCTAAGAAGATATCTAAGAGAAATGAAAAGAGACCTCTATAAAAATGCATGTATTAATTTTCATAGCAGCATTACAGCTGAAAAGCAGACACAACTGAAATGTGTGTCACCTAGTGAATAGATAACATAAAATATGGTATATCCATACAGTAGAATACTATTGGCAATACACATAAATTATACACACTATAATATCAATTAAATTTGAAAACATGCTAAATGAAAAAAGGCCCACACAAAGGCTGCATATTTTTATAATTTCATTTATGTGACATATTCAAAATAAGCAAATTTATATGAACAGACAGTAGATTAGTTGTTGTTTAAAACTGGTAGGGCTAGAGCATTTGAAAAAACTCAGGAATGACTGCTACCAATAAAAGATTGTTTATGAAAGATTCTAAATCTTTGATAATCATATTGTGGTTATAAATAGAATAGTAAAACATTGGATTTTACATTTTATATGGGAAGATTTTGTGATATATGAATTACATGTAAATAAATTCTTTAAAATTTATAAAAATATATCTTTTGAACAGGAAAAAGAAATAAAAGAAGAAAGCTGGCTGATAATTTACATCTCAGTATTCAACACAGATCCATTTTTTAGAGAGAGCCGGTGCTTATTAGTACAGGATGCCAAATATTAATCAGTGATTATCAAGCATCCAATCCTGTGTAAGTGCTGTATAGGATAAACGCAAATGTAGATGAGAACCAAAAATCTCAGCCCGCTATATGTTTTATCTAAATGATTGAAAATAACCAGATGGCAAAAGCTACTTCCGAAAATATAAATCCTTAGATAAAATCATTCTCCCCTTAAGTCTCTCCCTCCATTCTGTTCTGTCTGTCAACACTTCACACTGACGTCCAATTAACTGTGCTGCAAGTCCCATTTGGTAAGCAAGAATGTTGACTTCATTATGTTTTCATTACATTTTCGATAGTTTCTTCTGCAATGGAAATTTAGTTTATAGTATGATCAAAGATGTTAACACGCCACCTGTTCTATGTCATAATACTTACCCTGTTTAATGGGATAAGGGCTATGGTGGGAATTCTTTCAAAGAACCAAGGGAAGATATACACATTATGCTGCAGATTTAGAGATACCTTCCTTGCATATCTAGCCTTTTCTTTTTCTTTTTCGCTTCTATTTAAGTTACATAGCATGCGATTTTTATTAAAATATCATGTGAAGTATTTTAATGAAAGAATTTAACTAAAACATTTTAACAATTGCTTTGCTTAGAAACTGCTTCAGAAAAACGATGAAAGATACCTACATCCTTCAAATTATATTATCTCTTTCAAACATTTTGAAGACCTTATACAATAAATTTAATAAACTTACTCAGACTTAGCTTTCTTCTTACCTTATACTATAAGGTAAATTAAGTCTTAAGGTTCTCCTTTTTATAGTTTTTTTTTATCTTATAATGAATGGCTTTTAATTCAAATGATTGCTGGGTCCATCCTCCTGGAGACAAACTACGGGGCATAATATCTCATAGAGTGTGTTAATGGCTAGATTAGCTAATGCTTTTTAATTTCTTAGTCCAGTGTCTGCTATATGGTACCTGATAAATGTTGGTCAATTTTTACTCTATTCACATTAATGTATATATTTTAGCAACAGCTGATAAAGTTTATAGTAATCAAGTTTTGCTTTCTGAGTTGCAAACCCTGGCAGAGCTTGCAGGTGACTGTTTCCTGTACCACCACTCTTTTTTCTTACAACTCCAAACCATATCACTGATGAACTGTAGCTACTTGTCAGTGTGTGTCAAGTCAGGACATTATATCAAAATCCTCAATACTACAGCCACAAACAAGAGATCTGACTTGGCACATGAGGCTGAAAATTACTTGTTTCTGTGTTAAATTATAGAGAAAGACTTGCTAGCAATGAGGCAGGATGGATGATAGGGGTTTTGGTCATTAGAGGAAATCCATGGAACCACTCCTATTTTTCTATTTGTAACTATTTCCAGAATTTTAGAAAACTTTTTACTTAAGAAAAATTTTCATAGTGACCTCTGTGAACCATTTAAAAAGTAAATACCCAAGTCAGGCTCAGTGGCACATACCTGTAGTCCTAGTACTTTGGAGCCTGAGGCAGGAGGATCACAGGTTTACACCCACTCTTAGAAACCTTATGAGGCCCTCTGCAACTTAGTAAGACCCTGTATCAAAATAAAAATATAAAATAGGGCTGAGAGTGTATGCAGCTGAGAGGTAAGGTAGAATGTCCCTGGATTCAATCCCCGGTACCACCAAACAATAAACAAACAAACAAGAAAACAAATAGTCTATACATTTCTCTTGCTTTTACCCTGGACCTAGCCCATGCAAAGACACCTTCACTTATAGTGGAACTGAGAAACTAAACATTGTAGAAGAGTCAGGTGGACTGGAGGAGGGTCTCTCAATTCTATGGACAATTTGGTAAGGCTCCGTTTTTGTCCAGAGGAAGAGAAAATTCTTCTCACTCCCTACCAACAGAGCACAAGAAGCTAAAATAGATCTAACCTTAAGATGTTTTAGAAAACAGGAGGCTTCCATTCCTATTTTTCTTGCCTACAAAGGACTGATATTTGACTAGTAAGACAAAAAGGAAATAAGCCCCCCCCCAAAAAAAAAAACCTATGATTTAGAAAGGAACATCCAAAAATCTAACTGGAAGTGAATATCTCAAATCCTTCTATAATAAAACTTTAAAAGTATACATCTGTCATTAAAAACCTGAATGTTTTCAGGCAAATAGACTTTGTTTTGCTTCAGATCCAGGACTTCCCAAGCAGAATCAGAGCATGAGTATCAGCTATAAGCTTATGAGGAATGTCTAAAACCTCGCATTCCACAGGCTTTCCTTATAGTATTAGTTTTAGAAACCAATGTTTGCTGTCCCAAAGTTTATAAAAGAAAGTTTTAAAAATGAGTCTTGGAAATAGTACTTATACATATGTATATAGGTTATCCTACAATAATAGAATTCCAAATTGAATTGAGTTAGCTCCCAGCTCTGCCACTGACCACTCTTTCATCATTTTTACCTTTGCTTCCTATAGGTAAATAGATTCTCTATTTTCTTGTATTTTAGTCAGAGTTTTCCAGAGAGAAAGTATAAAAAAAACTTTAGAGAGTCAGAAACAAAGAGGCCATATTAAGGTAACTGACTCAATTTAGGCTGAGAAGTCTCATGCTAGGCAGATTGCAACCCAGAGATTGAGCAAAGCCCATGGTATGGCTTATTGAAGCCCAAAGTTCTTAGAACAAGCACAAGATAAACAAATAGCCTCAGAGCCTCATGGGCCACTGGTGCAAATTCCAGAATCCAAAGGCCAGAGAACCTGGAGTTGTGAGGTCCGATTGTAGGAGAAGAAGGAGTCCCAAATATGGATGAGGGAAATTTAATTCCCCCTTCTTTTACCTATTTGTTCCACCTGTGTTTCTCAGCTGACAGATAGTGGCTTTCTTCATTAAGAATAGACTTTCCCCACTTAGTTCACTAATTCAAATGACAATCTCTTTCCCAAACATCCTCAGACACACCTGTGGCAGCCTCACAAATAGCTATCATAGATACATCAAATGCCTGTTTTCTTTTCACCAGAAAAGGGACAATTCAGGACATATTGAAACACTGATAATAACTAATGCCTCTTCAGCTATCTGAGCAGCCTTTAACCCAATAGAAAGGTTAATACCCTAAACCAACCATGGAAAGTATCTTCTCAATAAAAAGTATGCTAATTCACCTTGGAAAACTAGACACCAATGTCTCTTGTGAACACAGATGTAAAAATACTTAATAAATCTGGGTGTGGTGGCACACGTTTGTAATCCCTGTGCTTGGGAGGCAGAGACAGAAGGATCACGCAGGTTCGGAGCCAGCCGATCTGGTTTAAGAGACCCTGTTTCCAAAAAATAAAAAAGGTTAAAAAAGGTCTGGGAGTGTAGCCCAGAGGTAGAAGGGCTTCCAGGAACCCTAGTACCACCACCACCAAAAAAAAAAAAAATTAATAAAATGTTTGTGAATTGAATCTGAAAATGCATAAATAGAAATATATATCACAACCAAGTGGGATATGTTCAGTTAACATAATTCAGTATTTTGGCAGACAAAATAAGAGGAATCTTGTGATAATATAAATTAATTCATGAAAATATTTGACAAAAATTCAGTACTCATTTATTATAGGTAAAGAGTTATTCAATATCTTTATTTGGAACCCTAAGATTGTATTACTTATGCATAAGCAATATCTTCCATTACTCCGAGGCTTTGTCACAGCATTAAATAAGGTCTCACTACCAGTTTCACTAACATGTAGGGGTTGGAGGGAACAGGGTGTGATCCAAAGGAAAATACACCAAGTGTTTTGTGCGTATATGTTTTTGTCACTTTGAAACTTTCTATGATGTATAATTCAATGTGGCAATAAAAAATGAATTAATGAAAAACATGAAACCTAAAAAAAGGAAATAAAAATGAATGGGAATGTGTTGAAAATGGTATTAAGTGGCTTTCAGCTTTTCTTAATCTTCTTTGACCTTACTCTGTTTCGACAGAAATAAGCCACAGGCTAAACTGTGGGAACTCAATATTGATCCCTCCTAATGATTTTATTCCAGAGCCTATAACTTAAGAAAGTTTAGTAGAATGATAACTTAAATGATGAGGTAACAAACGATAGTGGAATTATAACAAGAATGAGTTTTGAGCAGTCTTTTTCCTTGGTAAGTTTTACATCACTATTGTTTCATACTATTATTCCAGTTATTTTTGTACTATCTTTCTATAAAGAAAAACTTTTTATTCTTTTTTATAAGACCCGATTTTACTATTTTCACAAGTGTGGATTGCTTTGTCTAATTATTGCCAGGAGATCATTGATTATAAAAGTAATCATGACTTTTGTCAGCTGTTTACCAAATTTTGACTGCTTTATGGCTAATGATCTTTATATTTATAGAGCAAATAGAAGAATAAAAAAAAAATCCCGGTAGGATCGGACAAAGAGCCATACGCACTTGGTGACCTTTGAGGATGTAACTCATGGTGTAACAAATGGGTCTCATAACAATAATTATCATAGAATGTGTGATTAAACACTGGAAGGGAGCTAAGGAAATATATAACCCAAGCCCTGAAAAACAAACAACCTACATACCCAGTATTTGTGCACATTGTGGAAACCTTATCTCAGCAGGAAGGAGTTTTGTGGTAGCTCAGCTATTTCTGATAGAAGGTCTGATGAAACATCAGAGCCATGAATTTCCATCATATCCCCCTTGATATTACCTAATATATCATTTTACTAATTAGAAAACAGGATAGATTGAATATGTGTCTTGCCTATGCCAGAAAGCTAGTAGAAATCATCTATCTACAGGTTCTACTTGATGTTATTTTAGACTCATATGACCAGGAGCTGAAAACTCTGATGCTTTTGTTTCCTTTATTACTTTGTTTGTATGGGGCAGAGGGGTACTGGGGATTGACTCCAGGAACAATCTACCTCTGAACTACACTCCCAACCCTATTTTATTTTTTATTTTGAAATAGGGCGTCACTAAGTTGCTGAGGGCCTCATTAAGTTTCTGAGGCTGGCTTCAAACCTTCAGTTCTTCTGTCTCAGCCTCCCCTGTACTGAGATTACAGGCATATGCCATCATGCTAGGCTACTCTGAGGCCTTTAAATACATTGCCTCACATATGAGGTCAGGTTCTACCATGTATTTAAAAGAAGCTAGGTAAAAGCTGAACATACAAACTCCAAATCCTTGAATGGACTAGACTGTCATTTTGGCTTCTTCAAATGCTAGAAAGAATGTGTCTATTTAGAGGTCCTTTAAAGGCAGAGGAAGTAGCTCTTATTTGATAGCTGCATGAGTCTGAAACTAGGTCAGGCATTCCACATGTCTCAGATATCCCTCACAAAGCATTTAGAGGGCTGAGGATGCAGCTCAATGGTAGAGCACTTGCCCTGCATGTGTGAGGCCCTGGGTTCGATACTCAGCACTGAAAAATACATGCTGCGTGTGTGTGTGTGTGTGTGTGTGTGTGTGTGTGTGTGTGCCTGTTTATACATCTTTGATACTCTTAAGAGGGCAAGCCATTAGTAAAATGTGCATATGCAGGTGTTTATGGAGAGTTGGGAGCGTGGGAATCTGTCCTTTGTGCTTCCTTAGCTCACTAATCCTTCAGATAGACTTCACTGAAAAGGCTGTGTTCATCAATCCCATTCTTCCAGTAATAAAATTGGGCAGTTTGGATGATGAAATGTAGGGAGAGAGCTGGTCATGATGACACATGCTTGTAATCCCAGTATGTGGGAAGCTGAGATAGGAGGATCACAGATTCAAGGCCATCCTCGGCTACTTAGTGAGGTCCTCTGAAACTGTGAGACTCTGTTTCAAAATTGATAGGTTGGGTCCCTCCATTTCCCCATGGGATCCTGCAGCAAGGACAGGAGGCAGAACCCCAGAAGCCAGAAGCAGAGATATCACACCTACCGCAGCCAAACTGCTAGGGAACCCCCACTGGCATCACCTTACTTGGTTAAAAAGGCCTCCATTACAACAGCCTCTTGACAAAATCTCCTATACAGTGTTGGGGCCCACTCAGCACCATTTTTCTTGGCATAATTCTCTTTAATGCTTTTATTTTGGCAGGTCCACTTGTTTACATAGTGCGGTGCTCTCCCTTTCCGGATGCCAGACAGCCATAAGTATTAAACTATCTAAAATCCGTTACTGATGCTCCTGACCCAATAGCATGTTTTCCATTTGACCAGACTAACCCACACCCACTCACCGCAGAAAAGAGTGGCTTGTGTCTCTCTTAGGGAAATGTTGCTATCACATTAATGAATCTGGTCTAATGAAGAAAACTGAAAAGGGTGGTGTATCTCTCTTTCTCAGGAAAAATGCTGCTATTATATTAATAAATCTGGTCTAATGAAGGAAAATGTCTAAACTCTGACCACGTTAAGCAAAAATCTTAAACCATAATAGTGACAATCTAACTCATATCTGAAAGGGTTCCAATGGCCAATAGCTGCTGGGCTCCTTCCTTTCCAGGTAAGGGCCAGTAGCTGATGGGCTCCTTCCCCTCCTGGAACCCATTCTCCTGACTTGCCATTCTCACAATTTGCCTTTTCTTTTTATAGCTTCTCACCTGTTAAAGTTTATTCAAATGTGCATTACTGAGCTGTCCAGGGTAACTTCCAATCAGCTCCTGCTGCAGCCATATTCCCACTGCTCATTTCCCAAGGACTCGACCTCTCCTGGCCAAAGGGCTTCTATGACACGCCCTGTCAGCAGGAAGTAGTCATGGACTTGGTCTTTGCCCAATATCACCAAAAGCCGGGATGATAGCTTGAGTTCCTCCCTTCTCCAAAGGGACCCCACAGTGGTGACAGGAGGCAGAACCCCGGAATCCAGAAACAAAGATATCGTGAGAGTCCAGGTGCCTCAGGACTCCAAACATTGAAAGGCAGGCTCTAGAGATTGCGAGAATACAGATGTCATGAGAGGACTGGCATTCTAGCCCCACCCCAAGACCCGGCTATATAATACCCTGACTTCTCCATCACATGACTCTGCAGACTGACTGTGACCCTGATTGACCACATTGCTGCTCTGTCATTGGTCCCTTCTCCCACGGGTGGCAGACCTCACCTGAAGGTGCCAGGTTTGATTAAAGCAGCTTTTTTATTATTTTTTTTATTTTTATTTTTTCATGATGTATGATCTTTTATTTATTTTTTTATTTTTATTGGTGCACTGTATTCATACATCATAGTGAGATACAAACTTTTGTAGACATACATGCACACATAACCCAGTCAGCACCCACCCGATCCCCACCCCATTCTCTCCCCATCCCTCCCTCTCATGCTTGGTTTAGTGGTTGACATCTAGTATTATAGCAATTTATCCAAAATTAAAAATGATAATCTCACATAACAGCTTCATTTGTCTGATACCAAGCTTTTGATGACTTAAAGATAACATTTCAATATTTCTTTTTACTTTCTTTCTTACCAGAGAATATTTTTTTTCTATTTTTTTAGGTGAAACTATCATATATTTATATATTTATTTTTCAGAAAAAAAATCTATCCTAATATGGAATATGGACTCTAGATACCCAAAACGATCTTGAAAAAGAACAAAGCTAGAAGATCTATATTTTCTGATTTCAAACCATATAAAGCTACAATAATTGAAAGAGTGTAGTACTATTCTAAATGCAGATACATAAACCATTGGAGTTAAATACAAGCCTAGAGCTAAATTCTTCCCTATATTGTCAAGTTATTTTTGACAAGGTTTCCACGAACATTTGGATGGTGGAAATAATAATCTTTTAACTAAATATTGTTGAAAAATAATAATTACATGGAAAAGAATAAAATTGGACCCTTACCTAATCCCATATACAAATATTAACTCAAAATAGATAAAAGACCTAAATATAAATCTTAAGACGATAAACTTTTAGGAGAAAATCTGGGTCATAAAACCTCACAACATTGAAATTGGCAGTGATTTCTTAGATATGATTTCAATGGCACAGGCAACAGAAGAGTATACAAACTCCCTAAAAAAAAAAAAATTGTATATCCAAAGACAATGTAAACAGAGTTAAAAGTTACTAATAGAATGGGATAAAATATTTCCAAATGCTATATCTGAAGGTATATTAATATTCCAACTAGAAATTTTAAAAATTAACAACAATAAAGGCAAACAATACCATTTAGAGATAGGTAAAAGACTAACATAAATAATGAATCTCCAAAGATAACCAATCTTAGTTGTCTGTTGGATGGAAAATCTTGTTTCTCTGGTTCTGATGTGTGTTACCTATTTCTTCTTTGTAGTTAATCTCTTTGAGTATTTTCTCTAGTGCTGGTTTTGAAGACATAAATTCCTTCAGTTTCTGTTTGTCATGGAAGCTTCTTATTTCTCCATCTAATTTGATAGAAAGTTTTGCTGGGTAGGAAATTTTTGGCTGGAAGTTGTTTTCTTTCAGAGTTTGGAATATGTTACTCCAAGCCCTTCTGGCTCTCATAACTTGGTTTGGGAAGTCTGGAGTGATTCTAATTGGTTTGCCTCTGAATGTCACTTGGCCCTTTGCTTTTGTTGCCTTTAAGATTCTCTGCTTGGCTTCCACATTGGTCATATTGACAATTATGTGGCATGGGGATCCTCTTCTCCGATCGTGTCTAAAGGGAGTTCTATAAGTTTCCTGGACCTGTGTATCAACCTCTTGCTCTATGTTTGGAAAATTTTCTGCTATTACTTCCTTGAAGAGATTGTTGATCCCTTTGGTTTCACTTTCTTTTCCCTCCTCTATTCCAATTATTCTTAGGTTAGCTCTCTTAAAATGGGCCCATATTTCTTCAATATCAGATTCCTGCTGTCGGATATTTTTTTCTAGATTAGAAACTATGTGTTCATTTTTGGAATGATCATCTTCTAAGAACGAGATTCTGTTTTCCATGTGGTCTAATCGGTTGTTTGTGCTTTGAATTGAGGCCTTTACTTCATTAATTGCATCCTTTATCTCTTTTTGGCTCTCTCTGAGTTCTTTTCGAAGCACCTCTATTATTTCTACAGTTATTTTCCTGATTTGATCTTCTAGAAAACTTCCAAAATCATGGGAAAGAGTATAACACTGGAGCAATGAATGCCCACAACTCTTCAACATCTGAACCCGATTAAAAAAAAAAAAAGCAGCTTTTTAAAATAACCTGATTGGTGTTTGCCTCCTTCACGACCCCCCAGCTCATTGTCAATGTTACAAAAATAAAGAATAAAAAATAGGGTTAGGGATGTAGCTCAGACTGCCCCTGGGCTCATTCCCCAGTACCAAGAAAAAAAAAAGGGAAAAAAAAAGGACCCAGAGAATGGAGAGCGAGAGAGAGAGAGAGAGAGAGAGAGAGAGAGAGAGAGAGAGAGAGAGAGAGAGAGAGGAGAGAGAGAGTATGAATGAATTATAAACTTGCTTTCTTCCTTGGGTACCCTTTTTTTAACCACAGGGGGAGATATCTCCTAAGAGTAGAAGACTAAATCTTTGTTATGAACACCTTCCTTGAATTTCTCAATTATCTTTTTAGAAGAAAATTTTAAAAAGGGCTACCTTAAAATATGGAACAATACTTCACCTTTCTTTGGGCTTGGTTGTGATTTCCTTAATTTTGGGGGGGAGAAATTTTAAACACTTTACCTTTTGTGTTTTTCAGTTTTTATTTATTTTATTTTTTTTGGTGGTACTGGAGTTCCTGCAAACCCTTCTATCTCTGGGCTACACTACTAGACATATTTTTTTATATATTTTTTTATTTGGAAACAGGGTCTCTTAAGCCAGTGCACCTGGCTTCGAACCTGCGCGATCCTCCTGTCTCCACCTCCCAAGCATGGGGATTACAAGTCTTTGCTACCATGCCAGGCAAGTTTTGTGTTTTTTAAAAAACACAAAAAAAATGCATTTTGCCACAGGGTATGGTGGTCCTGCCTGTAATACCAGAATTTAGGAAGCTGGGACAAAAAATTTGTAAGTAGCTGGGCATGTTCGTGCATCCTTGTAATCTCAGCATTTGGGAAGCTGAGACTTGCCATTTGTGGTTCAAGAACAGCTGCAGCTAAGACTTAGTGATGCCCTTTGCAACTCAATGAGGCCCTGTTTCAAAATAAAGACTAAAAAATAAGGCTGGGGTTGTATCTCAGAGGTAGAATGCCCGTAGATTCCATCCCCAGTACAGAAAAAAAAAAAAAAAAGGATCATATGTTAGAGGCCAATTTCAGCAACTTAGCAAGGCCGTTAGTAAATTAACAATAACTTCTTTCAAAATTAAAAAAGGACTGGTTGTGTTGCTCAGAGATAGAATGCCTCTGGGTTCAACAATCAGTACCACACCCCAATAATTCTTCTTTAATTCTTTCTGGAATAATTATCATGAGTTAATAAGACTGGGATTTGATTAGACTTTGGCTTCTGAGTGTTTACATTCTGTAAACAAACAAACAAACAAACAAAAAAGAATGAAAAGAAAAGAAAGACACAGCCTGGGAAAGAAAGAGAGATAAGAGATTTTAAAGCTGGGTGTGATGGCACATGCTTGTAATCCCAGAATTGGGGAGGCTGAGACAGATGAATCAGTTTCCAGGACAACCTCAGCTAATTAGTGAGATCCTTTGCAACTCAGTGAGATCCTGTTTCAAAATAAAGAATAAAACATAGGGCTGCGGGGTTGGTGGGGGGGTAGCTCAGAGGTAGAATGCTCCTGGGTTCTAGCCCCAGGACTAAAAAAAAATAAAAAAGTTAAAAAAAAAAAAGAGAGAGATGTTAAATGGCTAGGCTTAGCAGAAGCAAGACTAGGAGAGCTACCAGAAATTCAGTATTGTAAGTCTGTTAAGAATATGCAGCGTATGTTTTGCTCCTTTTAACTTCAGAGATAAAACTATGGGTATGGGGTTTGATTGGAAAACTATTTGGCTGAGGTTAAGAGAAGCTAATAGCATATTTTTACCACTACTTTTAGACCTGTCTCCACAAACTTTTCCGATGGCTTTAGACTGCTGATTGTTAGCACTTTAGAGCCCTTGTGCTCCTAAACTCCCCAAGGATGGAGCAGGTAGATGTGAACACTTTGAAGACTGAGGTGTTTATTGATGAAACAGAAATGAGTGGTGCTATGTTGATAAAGAATTGGGTGGGCAGCTCCTAGAAAGAAGACCTCCAGGGTTCAGGTCCCTCCTTGATTTTTTTAAATAAATAAAACTTATTTTTAAACTGATTTTAGGTTCAAAGAAAAAGTGAATGGAAAGCAATAAGTTCCCATAACAACTCACTTCACTTTCTTTTCTAATATACTATTTACTACTAATAGAATTTGAAGGAAAAGAAAATATTCTAGAATAATTCACCATTGGAATTAATGGCTTTTTATCTCTACTTACACTATAATTATTTCTCATAGAATCAGTCAGAAAAGGAACAAAAGACTAAAGAAAATATAGGGAAATCAGTAAGTATTTGCTTTTTGCAAATAACAATCCAGGTATTATCTTGTTCAATCGTCATAACAAACACACAGGATTGGCATAATCACTCTCATTTTACAAAATAGAAAACTGAGATTCAGAGACAAGAAGTGACTGAGCTAAACTTACTCAGCCTAAATCCAGAACTTGCATACTGACTGAAAACATAGGAAACTTATTTTACCTGTTGCTGAGATAATCAAGGTGCTCAAACATTTGGAAGAACAAAAACCCAGAAGACACAAACTCAATAAAAGTGATTTGAGAGGCAGAGTCTTACCAAAGTTAGTTTATGCTATACTACATCCTGAATTCTACAAAGTCCTCCAAGTTTTATCTCTGACTGGATGACCATTTTTTTTTAGACCTAACAGTCCAAATCTGAGTTTTGCCATCCTGTCTTTCCTTTGGTAGGCACTGTTATTTATGTATGTACATGTTTGATATCAGAGTTGTTATTCTTCTAAGTTCCTCAGTGAAGTTACCACAAATAGAAACTCTTCATCCTGCTCAATGCCCTTTTCTTTCTCTGCTCTAAAATGTGTCTTTATTTTTATATTTTTCCATCTTCATAGATTCACTAAAACCCCAGTCATAGTATGACTGCTTCTCTTCCCAGGTAATCAACTCAAATAGTAAACTATGCTTTAAATAGAAAGGGATTTCAGAGTGCATACATTTTATTATATTGTCATAAGCTTTTCTGGCATATTTAACTCTTAGAATGTGTCTCTTATACATACATGTATATAAATTCTTACTGAGTTAAAAGTCTACAGGAGCCTCTGCTTCTTGGTTTGCATGTACCAAGTCAATTTAAGACGATTTCCTGCTGTCCGTTGCCCCTTACCTTTCTAAATTGAGCTACTAAGTGACAACTATCAATCTAAGTCTTTCCCCTGCTTTTACTCATGGTAAGGTCAACTTTAAAAAGAGACTTAAACCGGAAATATCATAGGGCCTTCAGTATTGAGTTAATGTTTTCTGATATTAATTTTAATTCATCCAAATACATACCTCTTTAAGTATAAACACCAAGTGTGATTTGTGTTTTGTACAACTAGCATTTTCTCTCCAAAATGCTATTGTAACAAGCTGTTGCCCTATGGATATTTTTCCTCTGTAACATATGTTAACAGCAGAGGGCGTAAAAATATGTATAAATGAATGTAGATGACATAAAACCAGACAGTAAATTGAAAAAGAGAGTCCACGCACGGTTCTCTCTTTTACTGTTGTTGTTGCTAGCTCAATAAATAATGATAATTTGACCCAATTTCTTGTCCTCATACTAAATAGTATTTGCCACTGCATTTTCAAAGAGTGAGGAGGTTTGGGAACCAGGATGCATGTGAAATTGCCATGGAAACTGCAGCCACATTCAGCCAATGAAAAGCTTCCAACACACTCCTTCAACTTTGCTCCACTTCCAAATTTAGTGATTTAAAACACCTGTTCTGTAGCACATGATTACTGTGATTTAATGGGGGTCTATTAGAGCCATAAATAGGATGGAGTTTTTTATGAAGATGTTGAATATTGGTGTGTATATCTATTTTTAAAAAGGATAAAAATTCTCTCCAACTGACATTTCTTTACCTATGAAATTATTTTTCTTTTATATGTGATAACTTTAATGGTAGAATGAGATAAAAAGCAACCTTAATCTTATCTGATTGATACATAAATAATAAATAAATAAGACTACTTCCAATGCTAAATTCCATTAAGAGGAAATATTTAGACTGAATCCCAGGTATACCTAATGCTTTAACTGTGTACAGGGCTCACATGCACAAAGGTGAGTTCAAAAATCTGCCAAGAGTTCATCCATTTTCAACCTCTGACCTTTACCTCTTTATCAGTGGCCAAAGATGTATATTTTCTTTGGTATTTCACGTACATTTAAAATTAGAACTTGCAACATACATTACATTTGCTCACTTTTGATATATTTGTTTGAATACTAAAGTCGTCCAAAGGTTAACTTATTAATTGTTTACAACTGTTTGCTTTACTTTACATAATTGAACAGTGCATGTATACATATATGCATTTTTATATCAGAAGCAAATTATATGCATAATTTGGTTTTAAATTTTTATGTTATTATTACATTGCAATTATACAGCATAGTAAGGTTTAATATGATAAAAAATATATATGCACACAGCTCTGGTTGTATTTCCCTGCCCCTCTTGCCAGCCCTCTCTTCCTCCCTCTCTACACGTGTCAGTCAGTGATTGGTAGTAATGCCTTCATTTATTTCCATATTATTTATGAACTAAATCCTTCGGTCATCCTTCTGCTCCACCCTAGCTTCCTCTCCAATCCCCTTCCACTTCTCTGTAGGTCTCTTTGGGCATTATGCTTTCTACTTTCTCTCTAACTTTCACACGTGAGAAGAAACATACAGCTCTTGAGCTTCTGAAACCAGCTGATCTCAGCATAATATTCTCTAGTTTCATCCATTTTTTCTGCAAATGGCATAATTTTTTTCTTTATTGCTGAGTAGAATTTCATTGTTTGTATATACCACATTTTCTTTATCTATTCATCTGTTGATAGACACCTGAGTTAGTTTTATAATTTGGCTATTATGAATTATGCTGCTCTAAATGTGGATATGCATGTATCACTATGGTATTCTGCCTTTAATTCTTTTGAAAAGATACTGAATGGTATAGCTGTGTGATATGGTGGTTTCAGTACTAGTTTTCGAAGAACCTCCAAAATGATCTCCATAATGGTTATACTAATTTACAATTACATCAACAGTGTGTATGAATTCCTAGGTTGTAATTTGTTTTCTATTTTATTTTCTGTTTGTGCATGCATGTATGTATTACATATGGGTATATATTTGAAAATTATTTTTAATAAATATTACCATTATGTGTAAAAATGAGTTCAAGGATGTAAATACATAAAACATTCTAAAATTAATTTTTTTATTTAAGCTGAATGATATTGGAAATATGCCCAGAAATGATGCCCAATATATGAGATATTTAATAGATGTTAAAGCAGTTCTCACTTTAATATTAAGAAGAACATAATTATTGTGATGTCTACAAAATATACAAAACCCCAAAACCAAGATAAATTACAAGAAGGTGTAGAAAATTAGAAAATAAAGTTTATAATAGTTACAATGCAATAAAAATAATTGTACTTATAATAGGACTTTTGAAACTAAAAAATTGTTTATGTGTTTATTAACAATTCACCCAGCAAATAAAATATGAATGTCTTTTATGTTGTTTCATTGGCAAGTTATAGTACAGAAATAATTAATTTTTATCGTATGGAAGAATTAAAGAGCTAGATGTTTATAAAAATGAATGAGTCAAAGCACTGAATTGTATTTATAAGTTTCATAAAATGTGAGGCCAGAATATTTTGTTTATTCAGATTTCTGGAGACAAAGCTAACCACATCTCATAAGAACATTGACTAAAACATTCTGTATTTTTCTTTGACATATGAAAAATATAGTAAGTCTTATAATCCATGACAAATACTTTTTTGGAACTCTCTTGCCAATTCTTGATAGGGAGGTACATATAAATTATTAGAATTTTCTATTACAACTAGCTTGTTCTTAAGAACAACAACCTAGTCAGGCGTGGTGGCGCACGCTTGTAATCCCCGCGCTTGGGAGGCAGAGACAGGACGATCGAGCAGGTTTGAAGCCAGCTGTGCTGGTTTAAGAGACCCTGTTTCCAAATAAAAAAGTATAAAAATAGGTCTGGGAGTGTAGCCCGAAGGTAGAAGGTTTTCCAGGAACCCCAATACCACCAAAAAAAAAAAAAAAAACAAGCTATTTATTTACTCATAATTGATACTCTTTCTCTTTTTGCAGTACTAGGGATTAAACTCAGGGACATTCTATCTTTGAGCTATTCCGCTAGCCTTATTTGTTTTATTCTCTATTTTGAAATAGGGTCTCACTAAGTTGCAGAGGACCTCACTAAGCAGCTTAGCTGAGGCTGGCAGCGAACCTGGATCCTCCTGTTTCAGCCTCCCAAGTACTAGGATTACAAGCATGTGCCACCACGCCCAGATTTCAAGATTGATATTGAAAGTCAGTTCATTTTAAATTTTAGTTTGCACTGGGAATCTAGAGAAAAATAAGTGTATTTTGAAAGGAAAATCTATGGCTATATATAATGAAAATTGAACATTAGTATGTATCCTATTGCCTAAGACTGTGGGTACTAGCTTTAAATGAGTTTCAGATATTATACATTTTAAGGAATACATTTTACATATAATCTAATACATGCATCAGCCAGGTATGTTGGTGCATGCCTATGATCTCAATACTTGAGAGGATGAGACAGAAGGATCACAGGTTCAAGACCAGATCCGCAACATAGTGAGACTTAATTTTGAAATATAAGATAAAAGAGGGGATAGGATATACTTCAGAAGTAGAATGTCTTGAAATTCAATCCCCTGCACTACACATTAAAAAACAATCTAATACAAACACAGATATATATCTACATGCATGTGTACATAAAAATATAAATATGTATATAAATAGTGTCAGAAACAAAAAATTCCAAAACAATGTTTACTCTTACTATGATAAATACAGGTATTTTCTATTCTAGACTATATGACAATTAATTAATATAAATAGTGGAGCCCGGCGTGGTGGTGCATGCTTGTAAATCCCATTACTTGAGAAGCTGAGACAGGAGGATCACGCAGGTCCAAAGCTAGCCTTGGCTACTTAAATGAGGCTCACAGCAACTTAGTGAGACCCTGTTTCCAAATAAAATATAAAATTGATCTGGGAGTGTAGCCCGGAGGTAGAAAGCTCCTGGGTCCTATGCCCAGTATCATCAAAAAATCAAAAAAATAAAAATAAAGAGACCCTATCAGGGGCAGCTGCAGTTCCAAGGGAGGTTTTGACAGCGAGATCCCTAGTGAGAAGAAAGCATACAGTGGTCACCGGTTACAGAAAAACCACAGCTTTATTTTACAGACCCTTACTTTATATAGAGTTCCAGGCAAAATGGCGCATGTCCCACCAGCATAAGGTGCGTATGTGTGTTGCATATTACTAACTCATACCTACATAATTATATACACATCTGCAGCTAAGCAGAAAGACTAGCCTAGTCATTGTTACATAACTAAGTGTTCATCTGTGGCTGTCCAGGACGAGTGGGATCATCTGTGGCTGCACAGGGTGAACTGAGTTGTGTCCTCACCAACTAACTCCCTGTACTTCCTCTGGGTCCCACACTCCACACCCTACGTTGTGGCAATGCATGACTCGACCCAGAGAACATTACATTGGACCCAAAGACCACAGTACTATAGAGGGTGCAACAAGAAACAATTAGTCTTTCATCCACATAGGTGAAGATAATCACTACCCATCTTCAGGAAAAGCCATGAGTTCCAAGGGGTTGTAAGCAGATCCTCCTTGTAAGGACAGAATAGCCTGTACCTCCAAATCCTAGCTTCTTGTATAACCACAGAGCTACTAACAAGGTCTCCAGGAGGAAGTCAGAGAGCTCAAACTTTTGTTAAAGCATCCACAGCAGCATTACGAAGGGCCTGCCAGGGCTTATGCCCTAGAAAATATGTACGGTAGTTTCTTTCCAAAAGCCCCATTTACACAGTCCTGCTGCACATCCTTGCCCTGCAATGGGTGGTGCTCCATCAACCAATCTTGTTGCTGCCCATCAAGGCAGCCACAAGGTTAACCCTCAGTAGACTTCTCAGCTGTTCGTACAGATACACAACAACCCAGTCTCCTTCATGAGAATAACTGGACCAAGCAGAGCATGGCCCATGGGCTGGAACCTCCAGCGCTGGTCTCATACTAAAAGGTTTTCATGATGGGCTATAAGGCCACAGCTGCCCACGTGGGCAGCTCCCCATGACAGAAGCCATCAGCATATCATGCTTCCACAGGTCTAGGGGCTCTCCCTTTCTCATATGGACTCGAGGCATCTCCTATATCTTTGGTGTTTTACTTTCCTTTAAGGGACTTGGGGAACATGGGTTCCTCAGAAATATACTGGCCCCAGGAGAATATGTATATTCAGACGAAGGGCTTTTTTTTTTTTTTTTTTTTGCAATACTAGGGATGGAAACCAGGGGCATTCTACCTTTGAGCTACACACCCAGCACTTTTTTTATTCTTTATTTTGAAACATGGTCTCCCTGAGTTGCAAAGGGTCTCGCTAAGTAGCTGAGGCTGCTTGTGAACTGTGATCCTCCTGTCTCAGCCTCCCAAATGCTAGGATCACAAGTATGCACCACCACACCTGGCTGACAAAGGGCTATTATAAAACTGCTCATTGCTTTAAATATGTGCCCCACTTAGTCAAATTTGTGCTACCACTGTCCAGGGAGGTGTGAATTCAGGAACTCAGCCAGCTTTTAAAAGGATAAGTGGTTTATGCCATCACTGCCTCAGTACCTGTACTAGGTTCTTAAGTGGGAAGCCTATATGGCTCCTGTTTCTCAATGAGAGAGTAGACACTTTTGCCACTTTTATAGATGTGACCATAATATAATTGGGATATTTCCAGCACCTTCTTCTTCCATAATATCTATCCCAAACCTGTGTCTTCCACTTGGACTGTTAGCAGGAAAGGAAAAGCAAGGTTTACCTACAGAGTTTTTGCCTGTACCACCACCCTCTTGGTGGCAGTAAATGCAGTTTCCATTTTGGGGATCCAATCCCAAATTAAGCCCTTACAGATAAGATGGTTTAAGGTGCCCATAAACCATAGCTAAATGGGGTATAAATATTTCCCCAAACCCCTAAATACCCAGATACATCTATAACTGATCTTTCAGGTCAAGGATACCCTCATGTCTTGTCTATTACTGCTTCAGGTATCACCTTTGTCTTACCTGACCAGACAACTTCCAAGAATTTGACAGAATACCCAGGTCCTTGGACCTTGTTCTCATTGACAGCCCACCCCATTCCTAGAGAGCAGCTCAGAGACTGTATGCAGCTGCTTCTAACTCTGCAAGGGGATCAGAGGTTAGCATAATATCATCAGTATAATGATATAACCATACAATCTCAGGCTTCCACCAGGAGCCCAAATCCTGTGCTCCAAGACCATGACACAAGGTGGGACTCCGAAGATATCCCCGGGGCAATACCAAAAATGTCCATTGCCACTCTTCCAAGGTAAAAGCAAATTATTGTTGGCTTTCTTGAGTAATGTCAATGGAGAATGAAACTGTCCTTCAGTTCTGAAATGTTAGATAATGCTACATGCAAGGGCAGTGTCACTTTATTTAACTTTGATAATCCTCTGTCATGTGCTAAGAACTGTCAGATTTCTGCATGGCCACAGGGGAAAGTTGAATGGACTATGATTTGAGTGAACTATACTTGCCTCTTCTAGTTTTATTATTATTATCTTGATTTCCTCAAGTTTCCCTGGCAACTTGTACTTCCATACATTCACAATGTTCCTGGCCTGGGGAATTGCAATGGTCTTTACCACAGGCACCATCATTGTCTGCAACTATTGTCAATTTCTGTAACATATCTACTGCAGGATATACTCAGTTATAGATTATATATATATATATATATATATATATATATATATATACACACACACACACACACACACACACATCATACTGTTTAGGAGGAAAACATGTGATTCCCAATGTCACCAGGATATGTCAAACTATAATGGCATCACCTCCATAACTCTTTATGGCAGATTTAGGTCCTGGGAATTTGTCCAAATTGCCAAAAATGAGGGTGCTGTCTGCTCCCATATCAATTAGTGCCAAGATACACTGTACATTTGTACATTGGAAGGGGACCATTAAATAGTCAATTCCCCATACAGCCTCAGATCAGCCAGTTCCTCCATCAATTGGGTACCAGGACTGAGTTCCTAGCCTGGCAGTAAGTCAGTCACATGTATCTCATGTCAGCCACATGTATCTTTTGGGGCAGCTGCAGGGATGACCTTCTGCTAAACCCAGCCCCACCTTTTTGCAGTCTTTGCTGTTATTCTCCTGGTCCTCCTCAGTCCTCCTGGGGATTGCAGTCCCTTTAGGCTGCCCAGCATGGGGTTGGACAAGGGGATAATGGGCTCTGCTCACACTGTCCACCTCTTCCATCCCTCAAGTCCCATTCTGATGATGCCAGGGTCTGGCTCTTGAGGCTCCAGTACTCTTAAAGCCTTCCAAATTTTTTCCAGCTGGGGACATACCTCATTCTTATACTCTGGCGGCGCCCACACCACCAATATTAAACTCCTGGGAGCCACAGGAAAGCTGGGTGCCACATTCTCCCCACCCTGAGTAGTTCCTCCTGGGGCTGCTCCTTTGGAGGGGTCCTGGGGGCATTCACCTCATCTTGAGACTACACCAATTGTTAGGGACCTGGTCAGGGGCTAACTTTGGTGGCAGGTAAGGTTTTGTTGGTGAGATTTCCAGTGAGAAGAAGGCATGCAGATTCACCATCTGGAGAACAACACTGCTTTATTTTATAGACACTTTCCTAATATAGGATTCCAGGCAAAATGGTGCACGTCACGCCAGTCTAACACGTCCATGTTAGACTTTGCATATTAACCTGGTCATGCTTATGTAACTATACACACATCCACAGCTGTACAGGATGACCTCCCTAGTCATCCTTACACAACTAAATGCTCATCTTTGGCTGTGTTGGATGAGTGGGGTCATTTGCATCTGTGTTGTGTGGGGTTTGAGGGTTCATCTCTTCACCTTTGGCCTGCACTTTCTCTGGGCCAAACAGATTCCCTAAGCCAAGTTAATGACCCAGTTAAACACACAGTGTGAAAGACATTGGTCTACAGTATGACTGCTAATGATCTCTTTTAATGTAAATTATAGGTGCAATCTATAATATAAGTTATAGGTTTTTCAACTTTTTAACATATTAGAATTGATCTTAGTATGATTTTCTACATGCATGCATACACATTTCTTTTTTGAACAATGGGTTTCTACTAATGGATATTTTTCACTAGAGAAAACATGGCTTTTTTATGCCTTTAATATCCTATTATTTACATTGGAAAAACTTTAATATGTAATTCCATGAATTCTACACTAATTGATCCCAACTATTGACCATTTAAACATTTAGAAATTTTAAAGATTATTTATTATAAGTGTGTGTGTGTGTGTGTGTGTGTGTGTGTATGTACTGGTTTTTATTCAATTTATATTTATTTATATGTTTAAAGAGAACTTTTGCTTCTTGGATTCCACTAAGAATTAAATTTAATAATGCACTGTTAGTAGAGTCTTGACTTTTTTTTCATTGACCCAAATATTACAAGCATGAATCTCAAAAAACAATAGAAGTGAGTTTTTGGTTGACTATAATGAAAAATGGTACAGCATGGAGTCTTCATGTTCTTAAACAATAAGTTGCACTTATTTTGAATATTCTTTAAACAGAAAGTAAATAGAATAAGTTTCTGTCTTCCTATTGTTGAATAAATATGCTACAAAAATATAGTTTGATCAGACACATAATATGTCTGATAATTTTCAAACAAAGATTTTTTTTTTTAGCTCAGCAGCTCTGACTGCAAGGAATGTGTGACCTTCTGGGAAAAGCTTAGTTAAAGTTCCTTTGACTATAAAAAGATATCCTGATCACTACCACCACCATGTTTCAAATCAATAAGTTCAAAGATGCAAATAGAAGAGTTATTAAAAATTAATCTCTACATTAAAATGCCTGTGTGACTAATAGCAAGTAAAAAATATATGGTGTCATAAATCTCTGTACTGGCACTAAACCCCTCTTCTCATAAAAACATTGTGATTTGTATGCACTGGTTATGCCTTGGAATTTATGAACAACAAATAGCAACTTGACAGGAAAAAATATCATACTATGAAAGAAAAATGGAGGAAGCAGAAGGAATTTAAATAGGCAAATTGGCTCAAAGAAGAAATGGACTAATGGTAGACCTTTGAGGCTCACAGGATTGTTACTCTTCTTGGGCAGTGCAGGAAAAAGATTATAGAGATGCTTACTAATTTCACTAATAAATGTGTCTGAGAGATGTTATGTACTTTTCCATTAATTCCTGCATAAGGGTGTTAGAAAAAGTCATTTTATTATTATTTTTTATTTATATTTATTATTTGGGACCAAAGCATGATTATTTTTAAAGAGAAAAAAATAAAATGGGTGGTGGTTGAATATCCTAGTTTCCCCATATACTGTTGTGTAGATATGACTTACTCTAAGTTATCTGTAATATTTTGAGTACCTTGTTAAGCATGTGTTAACTGCTTACTGTATAAGGGCAGAAGAGAGAAGGACCATTGAAAAAACTGTAGTTGTGTGTCTATTCCCTTGCCAGTGCAAACGTAAACACATGGAAGATTTACTTTTAATTTTTCTCTTCCTTTGTTCTAAGTAACAGTTGCATACAGCATAGTGGCCCACACTTGTAATCCCAGCACTTGGGAGGCTGAGAAAGGAAGATTGCACGGTTCAAAGCCAGCCTCAGCTACTTAGTGAGGCTCTCAGCAACTTAGTGAGACCCTGTTTCCAAAGAAAATACAAAATAGGTCTGGGAATATAGCCCAGAGGTAGAAGGCCCTTGGGTTCCATCCTTAGCACTGCAAAAATAAATAAATAAATAATAAAATTATTCCAAGGAGGACTCTAAGGTTTTTGTTTTAATGTATGAGTTTATAAGAGAAATATCTTATAAAGTACATAAAATCAGGATAACGTTTGTGTCACCAAATGATTTATAACACAATAGTCTTCTTAACATCATTTATTAGCATCCACTCATTTTCAGTAGACAGCATCTTTTCAATCACCTGTAAGCCCTTCCCAAACTAGATCCTTCTAATTTCTGTGACATCCCTTCTGCTCTGCTCTAGCTGCAGTGCTGCCAGACTGTTCCTTACATGCAGGCTCTCACTCAGGTCTTTGCCTAAAATGCCATCCTCTGGATGCTTGCATAGCTTTCTCTCTCTTCCCTTTCACATCTTTGTTCAAAGGTTACCTTCTCAAAAAGCTTTTCTTGGAACATTGAACCTCACTTCTGGAAATTTTATCCCTCTTTGTCTCCATCACTGCTATCTTATGCATTTTACTTATCTCTATTATTACCCTTCTGCTTCCATTAAATTATAGCTCCTCTAGGGCAAACATTTTTGTCTATTTGAAAAATAATGGATTTTCAGTGTCTAGACTAGTGCTTGAAAAAGTACTGAGGCTCAATAAATATGTAATTCAACTATATTGGTGATGTTTTATTTCAAATTTTGTCACAATCTAAGAAAGCTTATATAAGTTATCTTGTGTGTGTGTGTGTGTGTGTGTGTGTGTGTGTGTGTGTGTACATTTGTGTGTGTGCTTATGGTGCTAGGGATTGAACTTGGAGGCATTATACCTCCGAGCTGCACCCCCAACCCTATTTTATTTTTTATTTTGCCACAGGGTCTTAATAGTTTGCTAATGGCTTAACTCAGTTAATAAGGCTGACATCAAACTTGCAATCCTCCTGCCTCAGCCTCCCAAGTACAGAGATTATAGGTACATGCCACCAATACCTGGATACTGAAATATTTTAAGCTTATTTTATATGTTTAAATGGGATTCGCCGGGCGTGGTGGCACACAATTGTAATCCCTGCACTTGGGAGGTGGAGACAGGAATTTCACGCTGGTTTGAAGCCAGCCTCACTGGTTTAAGAGACCCTGTTTCCAAATAAAAAATATAAAACAGGTCTGCGAGTGTAGCCTGGAGATAGAAGGGTTTCCAGGAACCCCAGTACCACACAAAAAAATGGGATTCATATCTATTTTTTTGCATACATTTTAATGAGATATGTGTAAAGCTTGTTAGTGCAAAGGATAGGATGCCTAACAATATCAATTTACTCTCTTCTTTTTTTCTGTTTTATATCTATTCATAAAGAATTTCTTTTGGTTATTTAAATAATGACTGTTTTAGTTTGCTACAGTCCCCATAGGATTGTACTACAAACTTGGTGGTTTAAAACAATAAAAATATATTTGTTCATAGTTCTGACACTGGAAAGTCCTAAATAAAAGTGTCATCCAGTTGCCTTCTGAACTCTGAGAAAACGCTCCCTGCATTTCTCCTCACTTCCAGCAATAACCAGCAATCTTGGCCTTCCTTTCTAAGCTACACACTCAGCCCTTTTTATTTTGAAGGATCTTGCTAAGTTGCTGAGGCTGACCTTGAACCTAAAACCTTTCTGACTCATCCTCCCAAGTACTGGGATTTTAGGCATGCATCACCACTCCCGGCTATAAAATCACATTAAATTGACCATATATGCAAACTCGTTTCCAAATAAACACAAAGAATAGGACTTGCATGTATCTTTTTGAGTGATACAATTCAATCCACTACAGGACCTTTCCTTGTTCATCTCTGCTTCTGACTCTCTTAACACTCTCTGAGAGTGACCCTCCATATGACAAGGATGCTCAAACTAGAGAGTTGATAAGTGAAATCAGCTAGTTTCAGAAAGTCAAGGTTTATATATTTTTTCTCATGTGTAAAAGCTAGAAAAAAGTAGAGAACAGAAGGGTTTTCAGTCAACTGAGAAAAGAAAACAGAATAGAGGAATAGATTGGTAGAGGAGAATAGGGCAAGGAGGAAACAATGTAAGAAACAGTTCAAACAAGGTTATTTCCATACATGAGGTATCATTACCAATCTCATTAACATGCATGGAGAGGGAGGAAGGAGTTGGGATATGAAGGGAAAACATATCAAATAATGTTTGCATATATGTTTGTATCACTTTGAATCTCACTATGATGTATAATTACAACTCACCAATAGAAATATGAAATAAAATAAAATAATTCTTTTTTTTTTGCGGCACTGGGGATAGAACCCAGGGGCATTCTACTTTTGAGGTACACTCCCAGCCCTATTTTTTTATTCTTGAATTGGAAACAGGGTCTTACTGGGTTGCAAAGGGCCTCACAAGTCATAGCTGAGGCTTTCCTCCAACCACTAGCCTCCTGTCTCAGCCTCCCAAATGCTGGGAGTACAAGTGTGCACCACCATGCCTGGTAAATAAAATATTTTTTATCAAAGAAGATAGATAGGAGTAAATTTCTGACAGTGCTTCTAGAGTGCAGTAGAGTGACTATAAAAAATGATAATGCCCTGTATATTTCAAAACTCTAGAAGAAAGAAATTTTAATGTTTTAATCATAAAGAAATGATAAATGCTTGAGGTGATACATATGTTTAACATGAAAAACATTATGCAATATATGCATGTATTGAATACTGCATGATACACCATAAATACATATACTTTTTCTGTATCAGTTAATAAATTATAAAATTAAATTTAATAAAATTCTTAAAAATAATTTAATAATTCTTAAGAGAATTAATTTACAAGATTAGACCCATACTTAGGTATCACTATCCACAGCAACTTTTTTATATAGCTATTCAAGTATATTTTTATTAAGGAAAATATTTCAGCAATCATCTATAATTCTACCTGAATACTGAAACAAGCTAAATATTCCAATTGAACAGTTTGTGATTTTTGCACTGTATTTTGCAAACTTTTTCTTTCTGAAATTGGGCAATTCTTAGCACATAAGGCTAATGAAATTTGATGGGAGGACATCTTGTTTTGAGCACTCCTTCAAACTCATCTTCTGGTCTGGTGGCCAATCAGTTCAGTGGATGTCTTTTGATAACTTCATATTCATGCAACTTGTTTATCTAAGAAGCTGGTGCCTGTGTAGTCAAAGAAAAACAAATGCATTGGTCTTTAATATGTTATTTTATTCCTGGCCTCCTCACACAGCCCATAGCTTTGTTAATCGTTTTTAGTTATCAAAGCACAATACCAATATACACACACATATACATAAATTCAACTCAATCTTGAATTAAAGCTCTGGTCTTCCATTTAGTTTATATTTTCTCCCCAATATGAGACTAACTCAGGCTGTAGAAGAGAAGGGGTATGTGGTTGTATGATTTTCTTTTTTAATATTTTTAAATACTATTTTATCACTTGATCATTCCTTCTTTTCAGTTCAGTGTGCTACTTGATAGAAGTATCCTTGAGGATAGGGTGAGGAATAAGCAGGAAAGATCTTACTTGACTGGGTAGTTGTAATCTAGCAAGTCTAAACACTCTTTTTTTAGAGATTTTATTTCTATCTTTATTTTATTATTTGAATTATTTAATGATAATTTAATAAATTTAAAAAATTTTATTGGTGCATTGTAGTCATACGTCTTAATGGAATAAAAGTTGGTGGAGATGTACGTGCACACATCACCAAGTTAGCCCTTAGCCAATTCCCACCCCGATTCTTACCTTTCCTTCCTTCCCATGTATGGCTTAGTGACTGAATTTGATATGTTTAAGTACATCATGTGCTTTAGAAAATTTCCCTCTTCCCCCCTCTCATCCCCTCAGTTAGGTCACCTTATTTGATCATCTATAGAATCTCCTTCTTCATCTAGCTCAATAAACATTCTCTCTTATTGGTTTTTTTTAGCAGTACTGGGGGGTGAACCCAGGAGCATTCTACCTCCAAACTATACCCCAAGACCTGTTTTCATTCTTTATTTTGAAATAGGGTCTCACTGAATTACAGAGGGCTTCACTAAGTAGCTGAGGCTGGCCAAGAACCTGTGATTCTTCTGTCTCAGCCTCCCAAGTACTGAGATTACAAGCATGTGCCACCACACCTAGCTGATTCATGTTTATTTTTTCCAGAGAAATGATGTATATATATGCCACAATTATCAACTAAAACCATTACCTAATGGATGAGGGAGGATTTGTAATGAATTTATCAGACCAACAACATCCAAACCACTGATTAATCTCAACATCAAAACAAAACAAACAAAAAACAAGACCGCCAAAGTATGCAATGCCTTCAGATATACCAGTATAGAATACATAGTATCACAATTGTAGTACCATTAAAAAAAATTAGACTTGAATTTAATCCAGTTTTTTGTCTTAGCTTATTTTTTCTGTGGTAGAAACTTTAGAATCTTTAAATTCATCATTTTGACACACATTCTTAATTATTACCTTATTTTAGAAATTATGAGATTCTTTTATGCTATATATTTTCTTAGGGTATAAATTGTGGTTCACTATGTCATGTGTTTAGCCTAGGAAGAGATCCCAAGGTATTTTTTTCTTTTTTTTCTTTTCTTTTCTTTTTTTTTTTTTTTTTTTTGGTGGTACTGGGGTTCCTGGAAATCCTTCTACCTCTGGGCTACACTCCAAGACCCATGTTTATATTTTTATTTGGAAACAGGGTCTCTTAAGCCATTGCAGCTGGCTTTGAACCTGCACAATCCTCCTGCCTCCGCCTCCCAAGTGCTGGGATTACAAGCGTGTGCCACCAAGTCTGGCCCCAAGGTATTTCTGATGCATTTATGTAATGGACCTTATTTTGAGAAATGTGGTCTTAAGCATTCTCTATTAAATTATTTGTACTTGGCTAAATTGCTTTTCATTTTCTTTATTACATTTCCTCCTTTGAATTTGTACATTTTGTCTTAATGCTTATATTAACAGGCTCTAATGTTTCTCATCTCAAAATACCAAAAACCCAATATATTCTTCAGTTGCCATTTCTCTGAAGCCATTGAGAATTAGACCATCATCAGTCTGCTTTTTAATGCCTTTTAGAATATGGTAGAACATTAAGTTGTCCCCAGAGTCAAGTCAAACTATAGATTCAGGTTGTATTTGGTGTTTACTGTTACTTTTAAACCTCATCTCCAATTACTTTTACGTTTCATTGTCTTTAACAATGAATAAATTTCACATTACTGGTCTTTTGATGAATAAAAATGCATTTTTTAAGCTACTTATGTTTTAGAAAGCTGAGAATCTGTAAAGAACAAGTTTATTCTACTAGTAGAGGCACTGATAAAATACATACTGTGTATAGTTGCTGTTATTTTACCTATAAAATGTTTGTTTCTCTTCTTTTTCTGCAATAAAAATCATTGTTTATCAATTCAATTAATAAAAGCACCATAATAATCTGTGATGTTTCTAAATGCTTTATGGATTATACTTTAAAATTCTTGTAAGAATTTTTTTTATTTAATACTTGAAGCTCACTGGATGAGACAAACACAAAAGCATTTAGATTATTTAATTTTTTTAAACAAATTTTTTATTGAAAATAAATGGTATACATTTAAACTATATTTGGTGCCCTCTCCCCCCACCCCCTTTTTTCCTTCCCCCCTCCCACCAATGGTTGTCCAGGTTAACCATGTCATATTCATAATTTTACACATATTCAGATGTAGACCCTCATTAATCAAGATCAGCCTTCATCCTTTCCTATCTTTCCATTCAAACTTTGCTGATATTTTCCCTCCATTACCTGGAGTCCCACTGGTATCCTCTGTGTTTCCTAGTTTGGGCATATTAGAGGAAACATATGTACCTTCTCCTTCTGTACTTGGCTGATCTCACTTAACATAATGTTCTCCAGGGCTTTCCATCTTCTTGCAAATGATATAATTTTGTCTTTCTTTATGGCTGAATAGAATTCCATTGTGTGTATTTCCCACAGTTTTGCTATCCATTCATGTGTTGATGGAGATCTGGGTTGGTTCCATATTTTGGCTATTACGAATTGTGCTGCTATGAACATAGGTATGCATATGTTGCTGTAGTTCTCTGAATTCAACCCCTTTGGAAAGATACCCAGGAGTGGTATAGCTGGATCATATGGTGGATCTATTCCCATCTTTCTTAGGAATCTCCACACAGATCTCCATAGTGGCTGAACTAGTTTGCATTCCCACCAACAGTGTAAGAGAGTTCCTCTTTCCCCACATCCTCGCCAGCATTTGTTGTTATTTGATTTCTTTATACTTGCCCCTCTGACTGGGGTTAGATGGAATCTCAATGTAGTTTTGATTTGCATCGCCCTGATGGCCAGTGATGTAGAACATCTTTTCATGTATCTATTGGCCCTTTGTATCTCTTCTTTTGTGAAGTGTCTATTTAGTTCATTTGCCCATTTCTTGATTGGGTTGTTTGTTTTGCTAGTGTAGAGTCTTTTGAGCTCTTTATATATTCTGGATATTAGCCCCCTATCAGAATGGTGGCTGGTAAAGATCTTTTCCCATTCTGTAGGCTTCCTCTTTAGGTTATTTATAGTTTCCTTTGATGAGAAGAATCTTTTTAGTTTGGTGCTATCCACTTGTTTATTCTTGCTTTAATTTCCTGAGCTTTGGAGGTTTTGTTGAGAAAGTTACTGCCTGTGCCAATATGTTCTAGTGTTGAACCTATGCTCTCCTCTACTAACTTCACAGTCTCAGGTCTAATTTCTAAGTCTTTGATCCATCTTGAGTTGATTCCTGTGCATGGTGAGATATAGGGGTTTAGATTCATCTTTTTACAAATGGTTAGCTAGTTCTCCAAGCACCATTTGTTGAAAAGTCTGTCTTTTCTCCAGTGTATGAGTTTGGCCCCTTTGTCAAAGATTAATTGACTAAAGATGTGTGGGTTTGTTTCTGTATCTTCTATTCTAATCCACTGCATTTAAAATAACTTATAAGTACATCTTTAAGGTATTTAAACAAACTTTATGCATATTTATCATGCAGTTTTATTATGGTAAGATCAGAAGTTTTACTTTAACTAGAATTAAATATCCTTCAGACAATGTTGTAGTATAAATATTTTGTTTTTACTCAAGATGATAGGTTATTGTTGGAGTATTCAAATCCAATAGCTAGTTGGACCACTATCTAGGTCTGAGAAATTAACATTAATCAGTCCCTTATGGGGAATATCTAGAAATCTTTGATTTCTTAATTAATAAGTAAATACTACATAGGAAAATTAAACCAGCTTAATGTATATGCCATTTGATACTGATGAAATCATAACTGGCTTTTTAAGGGATTCTTACCCACTTAATTTTTCACTCCTTAATTATTTAGGTTGCAGAATTTTTTTTTATAAAAGTAATGATCATTTGATTTTGTTTAATGAACTTGATCTTCTTCCATAACATGCAACTTTCAACATTAAGAAAATTAATTAATTGATTTCTTTTATTTAAAATCTAGATATGTAATTTCTTTTTTATTTTGCCTTATGGATTTTGCTTCAAAATTTTATTTCAGGGAATCTGAGAGTCATATTAATCAGGTACCACAATACTCAAGTACTTGAGTAGAATATTTCTTTTCAGCCAAGCACTGTGTTCTGGTCAGCATTCTCACAGCCATAATCTCAAGACCTGACAATGTAATTTAGAGGAAAGAAGAATTATTTTCTTATGGTTTCAGGTTCAGTCTACAAGGTTTGAACTTGAAACCACAGATCTCAGGGCATGGCTGTGGGAGGTGGATGATGGGAGGGCACAAGGTTATTCTCTTTACATCATGGAGGGTGGAAACTAGAGAGAGGGCAGAAGGAGGAAGAACTATATATAATCCACAAGATCACACCCCCAGGGATCTATGCCCTCCAGCCACATGCAGATAAAACCATGACAATGGATTTACCCACTGCTGGGATTATAACCCTCACGACTCAATTATATCAACCCTGAATATTAATAAGTGAAGCCCAGCATGGTGGCGCACGCTTGTCCCCGTGCTTGGGAGGTGGAGACAGGAGGATCAAGCAGGATCAAAGCCAGCCTCACTGGTTTAAGAGACCCTGTTTCCAAATAAAAATATAAAGTAGGTCTGGGAGTATAGCCCAGAGATAGAAGGGCTTCCAGGAACCCCAGTACCACCAAAAAAAAAAAAAAAAAAAAGAAGTCTATACTTCTGTTTCCAGGGTATTTATATAGCCTGTTTGACTTTGTCTCTATTAATAATTCTCCTGTATGTTGTATACAACATTCATATTGTTTGCTTGTTTCGTAAATAGGTTTTATCATTCTCTGACTGGGAAACTTTCATTTCTGCCTGAAAACTTAGCGTTTAATTTTCCATGTTCATTAGAAAAGGTTGAAGGTCAAACTCTGTTTTCACCCCTCTAGATGAGTTTAAAGGGAGGGTAGGGAGGGTCCTAAGGATGAGGAACCTTGGACCACAATCAAGCTCTGCTCACTACCTTTCGATATTGACCACTGTCACAGATTCACTTTTTAAATTGTTATTAGTTCTTTCAGATATTTATGAAGTAGTACAGCTGAGGAAAGACAAACTCTTTAGGTTGTAAGTGTTAGGACATAAAAGTTGCAGGGCAAGGAGTCAGACAAGTAACAAACATCTTGGGAGGCTGAAAAACCTTAAGCTATTTAATCAGCTTTTCTCATCAGCAAGACTTTTACCTGCTTTCCTATTCTTCCAGGAAAAAATATTTCAGCCTAAACTGTTCCCCTAGCATCTGCTGCAAATGTACAGGCTTTTGTCTTTCTAAAGCACTATGGAGAAAAGACAAGAGCAGAAATTCAAAGTTCTTCCTTGTTATAGAATGAATGTCTGTCTCACCAACATTCATATGTTGAAGCAAGTCCAAAGCCCAGCATAATTTTGCGTAAAAATAAGTCTTTTCAAAAGCAATTAAGGTTAAATGAAGCCAGGTGCAGCAGGCACGTGTCTATAATACAAGTGCTTGCAAAGTTGAGACTAGAGAATCACAGGTTTGAAGCTAGCCTCAGCAACTTAACGAGGCCCTCAATAATTCAGTAAGGCCCTGATTCATAATTAAAAAATAAAAAGGTTCGGGTAGAATGCCCCTGGGCTCAACGACAGTACTATAATGAAAGAAAGAAAGAAAGAAAGAAAGAAAGAAAGAAAGAAAGAAAGAAAGAAAGAAAGAAAGAAAGAAAGAAAGGAATTCTAAGAGAGAGAGAGTCCTATTCAAATAAGATTAGTATCCTTATAAGAAGGGACACCAAAAGAATTCAGGAAGCAAGTTCTATCTTCTCTCTCTCTCTCTCTCTCTCTCTCACACACACACACACACACACACACACACACACACACACAGAGGAAAGGTCATATATACTGAGAAGAGAATCTTGTGCAAGTCAGGAAGAAAGTTCATGCTGGGAACTGAACCAGCTGGCACCTTGATCTTGGACTTTGTGGCCTCCCTAACTGTGAGAAATAAACTTTTGTCTTTTAAGCCACCTAGTCTATGGTATTTTGTTATGGAAGCATGAGCTGACTAATGCATCCCCTTTCCTGTCTTCTCACCCAGATTGCCACCAAAAGGAGCTCCTGGCAGCTTTTGATATTTCCAGTGGCTTTTTATTTTTTATGTTCCTTTCTCAAATCCATGATTCTCACTTGTATTTACAGCTTCTTTCTGTTCTGTTTGCAGGTGAGTTCCCTAACTTGCTGGTGCCCTTTGCCTTTCAACAGGTATAATGTAAAGGTCATATGGCCCTGATCAATTATTGAGGGCACTGATTAAATATGCTTCTGTTCCTGTCAGAGGCAAACAATCCAGCAACCCAAAGACTTTTGGGTGCTCTTAAAATCTCTGGCCAGCATTATTTTTCTACTTGGTCGTATTCTTATCCTGATTAGGGATGTAGTTCTTTTTTTCCTTCCTCAGGAAAAACATCTTATTTAAGAACCAACTATGAAAATATTAATTATTCCTCAAGAGTTATACATACAAGGAGACTGTAAGGTTTTACAACATAATGGCTACACTTATGATTGTGAAATGAAAGTTATGATATTAAATAGTAAAGTCCATCTGTCTCGTTTGCAAATTAAAGTCACCATACTATTTTCCATTCATGAAGAAAATATATTATTCCTTTAGAGTTCTAATTTCCCCATGCCTTGCACAAAGATCATTTGATAAGTATTTTCATTCCCATTTTTATATCTCCTAAAGCATACTTCAACATAATCTTTGTCTATTTTATTTGGATTAGAACTGCATGTACCTTTCTGGAGTTAAGTGAAGTAACATTTAAATCAATATAAATCAGAACATTCATGTTATTTGGATTTTAAAAGTTAACAATGTTTGGACCATTATTTGTGGGGATACAATAATCATAATTGCTATCATTGATGAACATATATCCACTGAAGATTTATCATTAAAGTTACAATACATTATACACTTTTGTAGTCAGTGTGTTGAATATGAAAATGTATAAGATATAGACTCTTGCCTTCCAAGATGATTAGAAGACCAATCACAAAGCAGAAAAGAAACCGACCCACCTTGCAGCAGTGGGCGCCACAGCAGCACCATCTTGCTTTACAGCACCCAACTCTAGAGATGAAAAGGAAAACAACCAAAGACCTCAAGTGAGCAGCTGCAGACCATCAGCAGTGTAAGTCATCAATTCTTCCTGCAAAAACACCTGCTACAACTTCCAGTAGTGGCGGCCAAACTCACCACACCCTCCAGGGATCCAGAGCATAGTTAAACACCAGAAAAGAAACCTGCCTGCTTCACAGCCATGGGTACCACAACCTCATCATTTTGCCTCACTGAACCTGACTCCAGGGATGATCAGACAAACAACAAGGAGTTGAAGTAAGCAGCTAAATTGTAAGTCATCATTTCCTTCTGTACAAATACCAGCTACAACTTGCAGCAGTGGCAGCTGAGCTCACCACACCCTTCAGAAATCCAGACTGGCGCACAACAAAACCATAAGTAAAGTCGCGGTTCCCTCAGGAGAACACACATCATGGTGTCTCCAGGGACTTTCTCAGCCTTGATAAACTCCTTGGGTTTGAGACTTTGCAGTTCAAATCTGCAAAGGAGGAGCTAGAGTCTACAACTTGCAGCAGTGGTGGCATATCATACCCTCCAGAGATCCAGAGCAGCGCTTGATAAAACCATAAGTAAAGCCATGGTCCCCATGGAGAATGCCCATCATGGCATCCCAAGAAACTCATACAGCCATGATAAACTCCTTGGATCTGAGACTTTGCAGTTCAACCTGGAGAAGGTGGGGATGAGTCTGGTGTTGGACATAGCAAAGGCTCAGACAGACTTAGACTCTGGTCAGTGAAAAGTATAGGGGGAGACCTATGCTTAACACTAGACCCAACTAGTAGGGTCTCCAGGATCACCACTGATCACACAACTGTGGCAAATGGGAGAAGTCAGAACAGCCTAGCCCTAGCTGTGGAGAACAGAGGCTCTTACATTGAGTTTTGTCTCAGAGGCACCACCTACGGAGGCAGGGAGAGAATGAGACTGTAAATCTGTGGAAAGCGTGGAGGGTGACCTGCACTTAACACTAGACCCAGTCCCATTGATACTGGCCATCTCCATAGACTGAGAAAGACTCAGAGAACCAAGTTTACAGCAGGAAAGGTGCTGGTGGCACGAGGTATCTACACAGACAGAGACTGCAGAGGCCCAGGCTGCTTAATATTTACTTATTTGTAGAGTTACATTAATTTGTTGTTGGAGTTGTTTTGATTTTTTGTTCTTTTTTTTGTGTGAGTGTGTATGCCTGTTTTTTTTACCCTCTTTTAAAACCATTTCCCAAGCTGCTTCCCTTGTACATATCTATTCTCTTCTCTCTATCCATTTTCTTTCTTTTTTATTTTTTCCCTCTCTTCAACTCTCTTCCTTGTCTTCTATTAAATCCACTTCTTATCACTATACAAGAAACTCTACATTGGTTTGTAAAATACTACTACATTTTCACTATCTCTAATATCTAATATATACTACCTCACTGAACTCATACTCTCATTCTATTCAATTCTATCTGAGGCTTTACCCCATTCTTCCATTTATGACTTCACTTCCTTCTTCATTTAACTTTCACTGTTGAATACAATACAACCTGCCCTTCAATACCAAGAGACAGAGAGAAATCTATCAAAAGTAATAGATGCAAACTTCTGAAATCATAAGATGGAATAACAAGGAAGCAATGAGTTCCCACAACATCACAATAACAGAAAGAGACAACACAAAATTGAAGATGACCTTAGAAGATGAAAAGATCTTCCATGTTTATGGACGGCAGAATAAAAATCATCAAAAACAGCCATACTTTCAAAAGTGATCTACAGATTCAATGCAATACTTATTACATTACATTACCAAGATCATTCCTCACAGACATAGAAAAATCATTCCTTAAATACATTTGAAACAACAAAAAACCCAGAATAGTCAAAGTAGTGCTCAGCAAAACAACAACAAATAAAAATAGTCCAATCAAAAATGGGCAAGTCAACTAAATAGACACTTCATGAAGAAAGAAATTCAAATGGCTAATAAATGCATGAAAAAATGTTCAACCTCATTGGCAAACAGAGAGGTGCAAATCAAAACTACCCTGAGATTTCGCCTAACTCCAACAAGAATGGCAATCATTCAAAACATAAACAACAACAAACACTGGTGAGGATATAGAGAAATGGGAACCCTAATACAGTGTTGGTGGGATTGCAAATTAGTACAACCATTTTGGAAAACAATATGGAGGATTCTCAAAAGAATGGGAATAAACTTACCATATGATCCACTTCTAAGTATCTACCCAAAAGAAAGGAAATAGAACTACCAAACCAATGCATGCATATCTATGTTCATAGCTGCACAATTCACCATTTTCAAAGTATGGACCAGCCAAGATGTTCAACAGATGGATTACAAAGCTATGGGATATGTACACAATGGAATTTTACTCAGCTTTAAAGAAAAACAAAATTATGTTTTTTACAGGGAAATGGATGGAACTGGAGGACATTATGCCAAGTGAGATTAGACAATCACAAAAAATATGAAATAGGATGCTTTCCATAATTTGTAAAAGCTAGGGAGAAATGGGTCATAGAAGGAACTCTAAAGGAAGAAGGAGATACTATAGATGACCAAATAAGGCTACTAACTGAGCAGATGGGAGGATGGAAGAGGGAAATTCTCTAATGCATATGATGTACATTAACAAACATATCAACATCAATCACTAAGCCAAACAAAAGAAGAAGAGAGGGGGAGGGAATGGGGTGGGAGTTGGGTAGGGGCTAATTGGGTGATGTGTGCATTTATGTCTCCACTATATTTTATCCCATTAAGACATATGACTATAATGCATCAATAAAAAATAAAATAAAAATGTAACTACGTAATGAAGTTTTAAGTGGATCCTGAAAATTACAAGGCATGAGGAAAACCATGTACCTGAAGTCATGGGATGTTCACGAGTAGAGCGGAAAGTTGGAAAGTAAAGTTTGTAAAAATTTCTTTAGAAAATGAACACAGAAACAGATTTTTGGAGGCTGAATATGTACTGTAAATGGCTTGGTACGTGGTATTTGTGACTCTTTGTTTTGCAATCAATTTAGACATAGTAAAGTGTAGGGTAGAATGTGCAATTTAAGTAACCAGCTGAGAAAATTATTCTAAAGATTGGTCAATTTATAGGATTCTTACAATAACATACATCTCAGTTTCAAGAATAAGCTCCAAAAGAATCTGCTTATCATTTTGAAAATGGAAACATTCTGTGTACATTTAACTAACCTCTAAAATACATGCCCACTCAATATATTTTTAATACTTTAAATACATTTTCACAATCTAGAAAACATCTTGAAAAATCAAGGACAAATTTGTTTACAACATATAAACTGAATACACACAATTAAAAATACTATTCAACTTAAAAACATTAACTTAGAACTGGTCTTCTCCTCCTTATCTAGTTTTTCAATGAAGTCTGGTGAGGACTTATGCATAGAATCCTATTTCTACATAGGTTTATGTTTTACTTCACTATCTAGCATCATCATTTATAAAATAAAATTGATAGTAATATCTGCTTGTAGAGTTGCCATAAGCATTACATACTCTGAGAAATGCCAAGAAATTCAAATTTGGCTTAACACATAGTATATGCCACTACTATGAAGTCTAACTACTTTTCACGTTTAAATATTTTTAAAATTGAATTATTTATCTCTCTCTGTCTTTTAGACACTAAGCTTGGGCTGAAAAACAAAGATTTGTTCCTGAAGAGCAGAGACTCTTGTGTAGGTTTCAGAAAGCCTGTTTTTCTATTTGCTGTCTCTGATTCCTGCCTCCTCCTTCATCTGAATTGAAGACTACCAGACTCAAACTGAAGGTAGATGTTACATTTAGACCTGAAATTTATCTTCCTGCTAAAAGTGATCTTTGTCTAATGACAAAATAAAATTTAATTCTTAAGTCAGTGGCCAGATGCACCTGAAAGTCTCTTTTGGTTCTTAAACAAGATTTGTTTCTCAAACTTTACAGTTCTAGAACAACTTACATCTTTCTGCCATCTGTGACAGATGAAAACCAGATCTGACCCTTTTGCTTCCCAAGCATAATTTTGAGAGGGCTCAATCTGCATACACCTCTTCTGTGTGTTATAAGAATTGTGCATATGCCACGTTATGTATTTACACTGTTGGCTAAATGGGTTAGGCACAATCTCACAATCATCAGGTATTTCTAAGCACTCTTGTCACCATCATCTGGATCACCACTCTATTCAAACATTTTTGTACATTGATCCTTATACATTTCAAAAAATTCATAAGATAAATTAAAAGGTTAACATTAGTGAGGCATGGTGGCACATGCCTGAACACCCAGTACTGGGGAGGCTGAGACAGGAGGATTGAAGGTTTGAAGCAAGCCTTAGTGGGACCCTCAGCAGTTTAACTAGACCCTGTTTAAAAATTTACAAAATAAAAATGTCTGGGGCACAGATTGTTAATAAAACACCCCTGAATTCAATCCCCAGTACCAAAAATAAAAACAAAACAAAAAAGTGTTTCCATCACAGAGAGTGTTTCAAACTGTCAATTGCCTTCAAAGAATGTGAATCAAGTTTTATTTATAATACTAATGGGTATTATCAATCTTCTAAGTTCTTGATAGGATTAAAATACCTTAAACTTTAATTAAGATAATTTACTGATCAGTTAAAAGAAATTAGCACATGGATGATAGGTAGATAGATAGATATAAATATGATTAAAATATACTAAAGACACACACACATACACACACACTGTCCTTTAGAAATTTAATATTTCTATATTATTGTCTAGAATGACAGCCACTCCAGAGTGATGGTACCACAGTAAAGTGCCCTGGGTAGGAGTTAAAGGGATGGGATCATTACTCCACAAAATGCAAGGGGCTATGCTACAGTCTTATGACATGTGTGCCTTTCAAAATCATGCCTTCAACCTGTGGAAGAAATGTGACCCATACTGTTCAGGCCCAAGCAGCTACCCAAGGTCCAATTAGGACCTTCTATCCCAGACCTCATGGCTCCAGGAGTGCAACTCATGGCTCCTGAGACATCTTCACATAACAGGACCACTCCCAGACATCTTGCCACCCCAGGATAAAGAGTTTATCCTGCAGGAAGTTAAAGGGATCCTTCTCTCACTTCTGGTCACAACTAGAGTTCCTCAAACCTTCCTGTTACCTTTAAAGTATGTGACATTTCTGTTCTTACCTTATCTAAGTGGGGCTGCCCAGTGCAGTGAAACTGATTATTTAAAAGTCTCACTGCCATGAGAACTTGTGCCCACCACTTCTTTCATAATGAAGGACAAGCCCTTCACTTTTTCTTTTAGGAGTCTGTTAAAGCATTCAATCATTCCAGTACCAGTAGGGAACATACAACTTCCAATGTAGTACATTGTCATTAGCCCAGATTTGTACCTTTTGGTCTATAAAATGAGTATCTCTATCACTTTTCACTACTAAGGGCCAACTATAGGCCACTGACAGTTGTTCAAGGACAGTTACAGTATATTTCTGATTGGCTTGTACCACAGAATAAGCAAAACACAAGGCAATAGCTATATAAACGATTGCCAGGATGCTTCAGAATCCTTGTTCTGTTGGCAGGTGTCCAATATAGCCAACATGCCTTTTCTGTAAAGGGAGACTACCTCAGATTACCTGTCCCAGGATCCTAGAAACCAAACTCTATGTCATTTTGGGTGGTGCATTACATACCAAGGACACTTTCATAGAGTCTTGCACTTGAGTGTAGTTAAGAGGCAATCCCCACCTGTAGGCTGTGAACCCCATGGTGTGGGCCCCTATGTGTCTTAGCTGCTTATGTTACCCTGTTGCTATCGATAAGGGTCCAGGGGTAGTGAGAGAGGCTGAACTTGTGCTATAGCATCAACAGCTTCATTACTGGAGGCCTGTAAAGACCTGTGCTCCAGAATGTGATGCATAGTAGCTCCTTCCCAGAGCCCCTGTTTCCATAGGTCCTCCCACATATCCTTGCCCCACTGTGGGCAGCGCCTAGTCAAGCACCAGTCTTGTGATGCCTCAAAGGTTAACCTCTGGTAGACTGCCCACCTGTCTAAAGACACATACAATGGCTCAGTCTTTTTTCATGAGAAATAACCAGACCACCCAAAGCTTGGAGGAAGTCTACTAGAATACTGGAGTGAGAAGTTGGAGTGGACTCCATATGAACACCCAAAGCTGCTAAATATTGTTCTGATTCCTATTGCCACTACTGCAGCTGGCGGACCTGCTGACATGCCACAGCATTGCCAGGAAAATCCAGATCACCTATCCTGCTGCCTCATGATGTGCCACTGGAACGTGAATCTTCAGCATTTTCTAAAACCTTCTGGACTTCTTCCAGCCGGGCATATACATCATTCCAGTCTTTCAGAGGGGTCCATAATGTCAAATAGGCTACTATGGGGAACCACATGGAGCCAGGGGGGCACATCTCCTCCACCCTGGGTTGTTCCTCCTAGGGGTACTCACCTCATCCTGCTGACTACATCAAGTGTCAGAGGCCAACTATGGTTGTAGGGAGGTCTTGGTGGTAAGATGCCCAAAGAAAAGAAGGTATTTGAACTCACGATTAGAAAAACAACAGCAGCTTTATTCTACAGACCTGTTCCTCATATAGTTCCGGGCAAATTGGTGCACATTTGTCCATGCAGCATGGACCTGTACAAGCAGATTGTGTTTTGCTCAGTCATGCTTATATCTAAGTGCACATCTTTGGCTGTGCAGGGTGAGTGGGGTAATGTCCTTACTGGCCTGTACTACCTCAGAAAATATTTTAATCTGTTTACTTTTTTAATCTTCAATATCCAGTACAGATTTTGCATATAGTATGAGATTCATGAATGTGGCTGGAGGAATTTGTTGAATGAATGCCCCCCGAAAATTAATAACAAGTAGGAAAGTGCAGAGGTGGACTAGGTTTTCATGTGGAAGTTAGTAGTTTTTTTTCTTTCTTTCTTTTTCCTTTTTATGTGTGTGGTACTGGATATTGAACTCAGAGGCATGTAACTCTGAGCTATACTCCCTATCACAATTTTAATTTTTTGTTTTGAAACAGGGTCTTACTAGGCTTCTGAGAGTCCCACTAGTTGCTGAAGCTCTCGTTGAACCTGAGATTCTCCTGTCTCAGCCTCCCAAGCACTGGGATTACAGGCATGTACTACCATTCTTAGTTTTAAGTTTTAAACATATGATATTCACACTGGTTTTTGTATACCCAGGTGGATTGTTGAATGGAATTTGTAGTTGTGAATCTGAGTATCAATAAAGAACACATGCAATAGCACCTTAATCCTTAATGTAATGGCCAATTTTAAAAACCTAAGGTATGGCCGGATGTGGTGGTGCACACTTGTAATCCCAGCATTTGGAAGGCTGAGGCAGGAGGATTACAGTTCGTGGACAGCCTCAGCTACTTAGTGAGGCCTTTTAAAAAATAGGGCTGGGGGCATAGCTCAGAGGTAGAATGCCCCTGTGTTCCATCCCCAGTACTAAAAAAAAAAATATAAGGTATGATAGCAAAGAAAAAGAGATACTATAAATCTATGGAATATTATGAGAAACTATAATTATTTTAAACATGTACTCATAATTAATTAGCATTATCTAGCAACATATAAAAGATAAAATTATCACAATTGAGATACAAAACTATTTAGATTTTATTTTATTGCTCATTAATAAAGCCCTAACCAAAATTATTCCCACCTTGGTGAACTTCTAATATGAAGAGATTGAATCATGGAACAAATATTTGGGGCAAACCAATATTTGTAAGTTGCCTAAACTTGCTTGGAAATAACAATCACATTTGTGAAAGACAATTATATTCACACAGAGTACCTTCTCAGCTTTTCTTAAAATCATTTTAGAACATTCATGTGTTCTATTTATTATTTAAACCAACAGTGGTAAGGTAAAAATTAAACACAGGGATAAATAATACTCTTAGTCTTTTCTACCACTATATTACTTTTACCAACATTTGTACATGTTTCTATTTTTAATGGCATTTATACTCTCCAATAAATTATTTTCAATTCAAAATATCTTAGGTCCGCTTGATTTGGAGCAATATCTTAAAAGCTTCATTTTATCTATGAAATATAAAACTTAGCATAAGAGGATATTTTCATGGAAAAATCACTTGGGTACATGCATGAAGTTAGCATAGGGTATTTTAAGGGGAAAAACATACAGAAGCCAACTCAGTGAAAGTCATTGTGAGCTTACTGCATTCTTTGAATTATGCCAAGCATTTTGCATACATCGGTTTTTTAATGACTTAAGACTCCAATAAATTATAAGTTTTAAATAAGAGAAAAAAGTCATAGAAAGGTTAAGTGGATTATAATATCACACACTTCTTAAATGATGCCTATAAAAAACAGACGCAGATATTCTGATTCCAATGCCTCTGCCTTGCGATCAATTCATTTGGAAGATTTTCTAAAAAAGTTCCTCGGATTTGAATTTAACAGGGATTGAAGGTTTATAACCAAAAGGAGAGCATTATTGCAGGCCAGTTCCTATTGACGAATACACAATGATATGATGAGTTAAAGTAAAACTCTCTGATTTTATATGTGTATTTTTCTAACATCTCTTACTTCTCTATCCCCTAAATAATATTAAGTTGAAATGTTATACATTGCTCTGCAATTGGAATGAAACATAGTTGATATTTTGGTAAATTCTCAATTCCCAAAGAAGGTTCATTTAATTCCAAATGGACAGATACCTGCACCTTCCCTAAATAAAACCTACAAATTTGGAACACACTGGGCAAGTCCCAGAACAGCTTGGAAGTTTTGCACAGAATCCAGGAAGTTCCTTTTGGCCTTTCTAAAAGATAAACACTTTGCTGAGAAGCTGTGCAGTGAGGGAAACTATCAAAAATCATTCTTGTAGAACAGCGAGGCAGTGAGGCAAACCCTACCTTCCTCGTGGTTTTATAGTCTGTAATAGAAATTAACAGTGCCATCTGCAGCCCGATTATGCACTTTAGGATTCCAGCATGGTTTATAGCATGCACTATGGTATACAGTAGAAATTTTTGCTAAGCTACTCACAGTAATATTCATTTTCCTAAAATTAAAAGATTCTAAGGATATAAAGAATAACAAGATGGAGGTTGGGGGAGAGGCCATATGATCCCTAAAAACAAAACCCTTCAACTAGACATATCTCCAAGCCACTATTATCAATTCTTTCTAGTCTTCTTACTATCTTTACTCTCCTTTAGAAATAAATTTTATGTGGCTAAATTATATTAACTGGTCCAGTGTTCTAAATTAGCAATTTATTCTGTATGTTCATCATCTTTGTGCAAAACAAAATCTCCAAAATTTTCTATTTGCCTTTTAGCTTGCTAATTATTGAAAATGACCAAGATACTCTGTCTAACAGGAATAAGGGGAAAGAGCTTGGTAATTCCATCAGTAATTCACATCATGACCCAGAGAAAAGAAGAAAAAAAAAGATTATCTTTTAATTCTAGTTTAAAAAGTATTAGTTAATTTAGTTAACAAATTGTCCCAGAAGATTTTTTTATACCCATGTTTATTTACAATATGGAATAATATAGGCATTTAGGAATAAAAGTAGAAATGGATATGTCTGAACACATTGCTACCTAGACAGAGACGTATCATAAAACATACATAAAATTCTAAAGCATGTTTTTCTTAACAGTTCTAGCTTAAAAGGTAAAATAAATATTCATTATAAATAATATAAATATGAAACAACATAGTTATTGAGAGTGGGTGAAAACTAACCTCTATTGGCTTCTCACCTTAATAGGCACCAGGCAGAGATTTTTAGTTTTTCTAAACACCATAATACTTTGAGTTAAAATTGTCAGCCTTTACTTTCAACTGAGTAAAAAAGAGACCCTAGAAATTTAGTAGTTTTTGTTATAATATTTATCAGCACGTGATAAATAGTGTGGTTTCCATTCTTTTAATTCAAATATCCCTACATACTGTCTACATTACAACTGTCCTGAAGTTTCAAACCCAGTGCAAAGGGATTATCTTCTTTGATGAAGATGACTTTTGGATAAGGGCATATAAATGCAAGCTGAGCGACACTTTAACATTTTTAAGTAATTTACCTAGGATAATATAATTAGCAAGGACTGGCTAAGATCCCGCATCAATTCACAAGCTGTATTAAGTAGAATAATCTTGAAGGTATAGACTAATAAAGACAATTTTTCTCTATACATGCAAAGAGGTATTAAAACTGTTATTTTATCTAGAAATGTACTATTAGTGGCAAGTCCCCAATTATTGAATTGTTAATTTCTACTTTAACTTTCCAACTCCCAGACTAACAATTCTAACACTTGTGTTTAAATATCTACTAAATGCTAAGCCAGGTGTGGTGGTGTACACTTGTAATCCCAGCATTCAGGAGACTGAGACTGGAGGATCGCGGTTCGTGGACAGCCTCAGCTACTCAGTAAGGCCCTCTGCAACTCAGTGAGACCCGATTTCAAAATAAATAATAATAATAATAAAACAGAAGAGGGGGTATAGCTTGGAGGTCTGAATGCCCCTGGGTTTCATCCCCAGACTTGCAAAAACAAAAAATCTACTAAATGTTAAATATCTTATAAATCTACTAAATGCCTAATAAAGCTACTAAATATCTAATAGAATTTTATAAAAATAAGCAGGGCATGGTGGTGCACGTTTGTAATCCCCGCGCTTGGAAGGCTGAGACAGGAGGATCACACAGGTTCAAAGCCAGCCTCAGCTACTTAGTGAGGCTCTCAGCAACTTAGTGAGACCCTGTTTCCAAATAAAATATAAAATGGGTCTGGGAGTATAGCCCGGAGGTAGAAAGCCTCTGGGTTCCACCCCTAGTACCACCAAAAAAAAAAAAGAATTTTATAAAAATAACAGATATACTGTTGCTGTTATATAATATTTTGTTATAGAAATGATTTTGATTAAAAACAACATTTTAAAATTATTAATCATTTTCCTAAAACAAGAAAACTGATATTCAAAAATAGCAAATAAATTGCCTAGACTCATACAAAGAGTAATAGGTAAACCTTGGACTTAAATTCTTGTAGGTTTGCTTCAAAAATCAGCTTTTGTTTTCATAATTCATCTACTTTCTAAACTTATTAATACAATTTTACTAAACTTTGCATAAGCTTTCTCTTTTTTATTGGGAGAATTAGTGTTAAGTATTCTTGAAGTATAAGAATCATATAACATGCTTTTCAATGATCCAGTTTTATTTTGTTTTAATATGAATTCATAGAAGTCTTTTGTAGTTTTATTTATTAAAACTATGAAAGTTTATTTTAAGTTAGGGAAAGATAAAAGACAAAAGCAGCTAACCCCCCAGAAAGGAGGTATTCCCAGAAAAAGAATAACCATCAAAGCTCTTGAAAAGTAAGCTTTTAAACCTTATTGAGGTTTCCTATCGGCTTTTTTATGATTGGTCAGAATTGTTTTGGGAACCAATAACATCTGCACAATTTTGATCCTTATGGTCAATTTTTATCTTGTGAGCTGGTGGTGATTTCCTGGTACCCACCAATCTCTTTTCTTCCTTGTTTACTTTCTCAACCTCACAGAAGGTGATAAGGTGGCTGTTTTAGTTTTTCCTGTTTACTGATGCTCTGCCCTGATGCATGTTCCCCTTTGATGAAGTGACCCTAACTGCTATTAGGAAAAGAGAGTGATGACCACTCTGTTTTGTGTAGTTTTATCTTTGTCTTTTAATATTAAATTTTAATAAAATAACTATTTCAAGTACTGAGAAAAGTATATTATTTCCTTCCTCAGTGGTTTCAAATGATCAGTACAGGAGAAAAAGAGAATAAAACTATGTTAAATAGAACAAACTGTTATTATTAATTTTGTATTATCTGCTCATTGTTTGTTCCTGCATGTTTGTTTTTTCCACTAAGGCAAGCTTTTAAATTTTTATGCACAAAAATCAATTTGTAAAACCATTCAGTAACACAATAGTTTTTCTTATTCTTTTTTCCTAAGGAATTCCATAATTCACACCCCTTCAAAGAAACAACATTTTGGATTTATGTCATATCAGGTTAGCCTGCTCACCACATAAATGGAAATCATACAGTATGTTAACACTCTATGTGTAGTTTCTTTCGCTCAACATAATATTTTCAGAATTTTCTTGTGTCAACAAATTGTCAATTTTTATTGTTGAATAGTTTTCCACTGCATGAATAAAATGCACCACAATTTTATTTGTTCTCCTATTGCTATTTCTGAGTTTGGGGTGCTATAAATAAATCTGCTATAAACAATTTTATACAAGTCATTTTGTAGACATAGGTTTGAATTTCTCAAGAAATGAAATTGCAATGTTATACAATATGTAAATGTTGAGCTTCAACAGAACAACCAGCATTCTCCAGAATAGTATTTTCATTTTCACATCAGTAATGTTTGAGAGTTGGAGTTGCATCAAATAAATGTCAATATTTGTAATTCTAATCTTTTGGAATTGAATGAATCTATTAGATATTTATTGGTATTTTATTATTATTTAAATTTGTATCCTCTTGATGACCAATGATAAATTTTAGGTGCTTATTTGCCATTTTTATATCTCATTTTTTATTGCACTGTTATCTTTTCATAACAGATTTGGAGGTGTTCTTTGCATCCTCTAAAAAAACACTTGTTATCAAATATATGTGTGTGTGTTATTTTTCTTACAAATATGACTTGATTATTCATGTTTTTAGTAATGCCTTTTTCCTTTAGGGTAGAAGTTTTTAATTTTGGTGCAAAATTAAAATAAAAGTGGTTTTTTTTCTTTTTATTTATAAAAGTGATCATGTTTGTTTACTATACATGTCTTTCGCTATATCTAATTTTGTATTTAGGTATGCTATGCACTTCAAATTAATATTTATTTTTGGTGTAAAATAGATACACATATTTGCCCCTTCCCAACTCATACACAGGACCATCCAGTTAATTCATATCATTGTTGTCCACTTGTATGACTTTTAAGATGGGATTGACATTCTCTTGTGACTTTATTTTTCCCTTTTTTGTTTTTTGGTACTAGAAATTGAATCCAGGCACATTCTCCCTCTGCACTGCATGTCTGACCTTTCTTATTTATTTTTAGGCAGGATGTCACTACATTGCTGAGTGTGGCCTTGAACCTATGAGCCTCTCCAGTACTAGGATTACAGGTGTTCCCCACCATTCCCAGCTTCTCTTGTGACTTTCTACAAGTCTAATTAGAAGCAGACATACTGACTTACTCAATTTTTATCCTACTCACCTTGAACTAACTAAGCATATGTTAAGTGTCTATTAAATAAGTAGTTTGAGTTTCCTGGTTGGTTTGAATGAATGAGCCCCCCCACACACACACACACACAAAAAAAAAACTTTTGAAATTTAAAAAAACTTTAAAAAATAAAGAAAATTTCATAAATTTACTTTCTTGATTGCATTAATCTTGAAAAATCTCATTAATCTAAAGAGAGTGGTTTTATTGTGATAAAACAATAGCAACAAACTCAGCAACTCACTCAGACACTTATGGGAGTAGAAACTTTTCTTTTTTTTGCTAAATTTGCATTGCAGGCCCACTGCTACTCTGCTCAATGTGTCCTCATATGGACCTAAAGGCAGATATATGGCAGAAAAATAAAAATTGAAATTGAATATGTCAGATTATGAGCTAGCATTTTCTGTTGTTGTTATTGTTGTTGTTGTTGAGGTACCGGTCATTAAACTCAGAGCCTCATACATGAACTCATACAAGAGCCTCATACCAGAGCTCCATTTCTGAGCTATATTCCCATCCTCCCCACCTATCTCTTTAGTTTTATTTTGAGATAGAGTCTTGCTAAATTGGCAAGACTGGTCTTGAATTTTCAATCTTCTTGTCTCAGCCTCCTTAGAAGCTGGGATTACAGGTTAGTGCTACTACATCTAGAAGAGCTAGCACTTTAAGGGCACTTACTATATATAAGCCATCGTTTTGTTCTTTTTTGGTACTGGGGATGGAATCTAGGGGCATTCTACCTCCAAGCTACACCTCCAGCCCTAGTTTTTATTCTTTATTTTGAAACAGAGTCTCATTTAGCTGCAAAGGGCCTCACTAAGTAGCTGAGGCTGTCCATGAACCCAGATCCTCCTGTTTCAGCCTCCCGAATGCTGGGATTACAAGTGTGCACCCCTGGCTTGCCATCCTTTTTTTTTTTTTTTTAAAGATTTCATAGTTAGAGAATGTTAAATGTTCAAAACAAAAACAAATGGCAGTTGGACAGAGAAATGTTTTCTTTCCCAGTGATAGGCAACAAGTATTCTTAAATCTGGCACTGAGTAGCCTGTAGCAGAGCAAGTTCAAACTCAGGATTCTGAATATTTTCCACACTAATGTAGGTGGAGCATTTTGAGTTAATGTGTATGAAGCTCAATAAAAGTATTCTTCTGCTGTCAATTTCTTAAATTTGTTTTCACTTTTATGAATACCCTTTAAAATATGCTAGTACAGTAAAACGTTGGATTAGTAGATATCAGTGAGTCTCATATTTATTTGTGTGGTGTGATTTTTCAAAGTGTATTTAGTGGTGTACTTCTTTTTATTACTATTGAACCTATTTTAAAGAAAGACAACCAACCTATCCCAACCTTACAATCCTGTATCTGCAATGTGGTTTCCATTACTTTGCCTTAACCTACCTTCCTCTTTCAGCCCTGCAGTGTCACCAGTTCAGAGCCTTGCACATGGCAGACAAGCTCTATCACATATCTTACATAAGTTATTTAAATTTTGATATCAGGTAATCATTTGGGATTTTAGTGTGAAATGTGCTTATTTTTATATGAATTTCAAATAATCACAGTGGTATTTGTATTTTAATTGCCTTTTTCAAATGAATTTTCAACAAAGTTGATTATTCTGAAATAACTAATAATTGGTCAGAAACATGTTTAAAATATATATATATATATATTTCAGCATATTAAAATATATTTATTTATTATATACTATATTTTATTATATATTATATTAATATATATAGATATATAAATATCTTTTGAAAACCTAATTTCAGAAAACAAAAATTAGACAGCCGGGCATGGTGGCACACGCTTGTAATTTCCCCCTTGGGAGGCAGAGACAGGAGGATCACACAGGTTCGAAGCCAGCCTTGCTGGCTTGAGAGACCCTGTTTCCAAATAAAAAAGTATAAAAATAGGTCTGGGAGTGTAGCTCAGAGGTAGAAGGGAATCCAGGAACCCCAGTACCACCACCAAAAAAAAAAAAAAATTAGAAAGGGCTGGGGGTATAGCTTAGAGGAAGAATGCTCCTGGGTTCAATCACCAATACCAGTACCAAATACACACACATATACATATATATATATTTATGTATATATAATTTATATATAACTTATATATTCACATATAATTTATATATAATATTTAAATAAATATATGAATATATATCACATATGTAATATATGATATATTTATAATTATATATTATAATATATACAATAATATATATACACACCAAATATATCAAATATATATATATTTGGTGTATATATACATATTATTGTATATAGTATATATTAAATTATATAAAATGTATATATGTGATGTATACATACATATTATTGTATATATATTTTATATATTATTATAATATAATAAAATATGTAGTATAATATTAGATATTGATGGGAGTCTTCTTAAATTGTATATATATTTGGTGTATATATAGTATTCTTATATATTATGTTATAATATATATTATATAATACATGTGATATATATTGTATATATTATATTATTATATTGCATATATATATATATATATATATATATATATATATATATATATATATTGGTACTGATGATTGATCCCAGAGGCATTCTACCTCTGAGCTATATCCTAGTCCTTTCTATTTTTTGTTTTTTGAAACAATGTTTTGTGAAGTTCCTGTGAATCTTCTTAAATTGCTGATGATATCCTCAAATGTACAATTTTACTGTTATAACCTCCCAAGTACTGGGATTACTGGTGTGAGCCACCACACCTGACTGTAATATACGTATATATTTCATATTAACTATTATATCTCTATGTACTATATAGTTTTATTATGTAATATATGTTATATAGTGCACACACACAGACATATATATATACACATTATAAAACAGCAACACTTTGTTGTTTAAACAATGCTATTAACAGCTGCTGACATCCACTCTTTCTTAGTATTTCAGGTATTTCATGACTAATATCTCTTCAACTATTTACCTGTGCTATGCAGCTGGTATTAGTTGAGGGACAGAATAGCCAAATATTGCTTTGTGTTTGGTGAATGACACCAACTTTATAGTCATAGTATGAGCATAACATGAACCCTTTATCATTTAATTCTATACTTCAAAAATTCATTTCAAAATGGATATAGAGTCAAAACATGAAACACAAGAACAGAAAATTTTAATTATATATTTTATATCTTCTATAATTGTTTTGAATACTTGGTCTGGATGAGTCTTAATACTACCAACCTCATATTAAGCTTGATTGATGTGCTAGGCTTTGTGCTAAGTAGTTTTATGTGATATTATATTTAAACTAACAAAATAATGAGTTAACTGCTTTCTTATCCCATTGTCTTTCATGTAGAGACACAATATCAAAGAGAGCATATTCCTCACCTGAGGTCACCCAGTACGTAGTAAAAGAGCAATTCAAACCCAAGTCATTCTGACAACAAAGTCTGTGCTTGTGCCAGTGCTTCAACGTGCCCACACATTATTCAGGAATCCTGTTGAGCTGATGATCTTGGATGGTCTAGAGGGCAACATGGATTTGTTTCTATCAACCTCTCAAGTGAGGTTGATGCTGCTAGTTTTCACAACCGTATATTTTTTAAAAATTTTCTTTTAATTCTCTCTCCTCTTTTCCTAGCATCCCTCTCTTTTTTCCCTCCATGCTTTAGCCCTTTGTCCCCTCATCCCTGCTTTTCTGAGGTGTAATACACATTATACACCTCAGACCACATTTTGAGTAGCAAGGCTAAACTCCCATACTTCTTCCAAATTTTTGTTAGCTCTCTGCACAGAGAAACAATTGGCTTACTAGGGGAAAATGAAGGAGTAAGAAATGCCTTTTTGTATAGCTTCTTAAAGTTCAGTTCTTCACCAAGCCTCAGCCTAAGGCTACCACCTCATATGCCATCTTTCAATCACTCAGCTCCAGTATCCCTAGAAGGCCATGGCTTATCTTAATATTTGCTATTTGTTTATTTTTCTCACAGCCCCCATTCATTCTCCCCTGCAAATACTTGTTCATCTATTTATGTTTGCATATTTAAAATGCAACTTAAGATGTCATACCCCAACTTCAACAAAACATATCTTATTTTTTTGAAAACAGATTTTCTTTATCAAAGGGAAAACTCCATTTTAATTATAAATGAATGGAATTGGGATTAGCAAATTAACTCTCCAAGTTATGTTAACATTTTTTTTTTTAGGAGACTTAAAACACAGTCTTAGGAGATTTGTCCTTGTTAGAGACGTAAGAAATGAGGTTAATCCAATAATTCTTAACTTACATCATGCGGGCTACCACCTGGCTCAACCCTGATCATACTTCATCCACAAAACAGATTTCCCTGAAAACCAATCACAAAAGAAATAATACGGAGAGGCGGGGATTTAAGCCATACTTTTAGGCTTTTAAAGGGTAGATATTAGCTAATCTGTTTAACTTCAAAAAGGCAGCTGTTTACCTGGCTTCTTGTTATTTCTTGTAGATTTCATCAACTTTATTTTCTTGTTTGTTCTCTAAGTCCTCATTAAACCCTTCCTTAACACAGATAAACTTTAATAAAATGCCTTAAGTAACGTTCTCTCTTCTTTTCCTGTTGGATGCTTGATGCTTTTTTTTTTTCTGTTTTCTCTTTTGATGGATTTTGCATGCATTGCATTTCTGATAAGCATTGTCTAAATCACTTTGCCCTCTCTCACAGTTGGCATTTTTTAAAGTCTGATAATTTTGTGTTGCTTCCTTTAGAACTTGGCCTCATGAGCATTTTAAATCTAATGATGTTATGATCACTCGATCTTAGATGCTCCCAATGTGAAGCTTATTTAACATACTTGGCACTCGTTCAGGGACTAATTCCAGAATTCATAGGAGTCATGTTGGCTGCTCAACAGACTATGGAGCAAAGCAATTCCACTATACAGGCCCCGAGGAAACTTGGAGTCCCTGCTTTCCCCAGTGCTGCCAAAGCTAGTTTCTCTAATAATACACCAGCAATGAAAATTCTCATGCAAGCCCTATTTTTAGTGTGATTCTTGGAATAAAACCCAGTTATCTTGTTCTAAAGTCTTGGGTGGAATTCCGATGAGGAAGCCAGTCCTTTGCGTCTGTTTCTTTATAACCATCTGTTGTTCTGGCTGGCTCAGTCCCTTTGATCTTCGTTTTATTTCTCTCAACTTTACAGAATTAACACTCCTGGACTCGAAACTTCTGATGTCCCTTGAACTGTTAAGTGGTCAAGTGCATGGATTTTCAAAAGTGGGGTTAGGGAAATATGCATGCAGTATATTGACTTCATTCCTCTGCAAACCCTCCAAATTGCAATGAATACACAGTCTCATTGGAGAAAGAACTGTTCATATACTTGTGCTTGTTCTAAAGTGGTATATTTTATTTATAAAGAAAAATATCAACATTCAAAATTTAGCAGGTGTACCCTGGCACAGTATGTAAAATTGTCTTTAAATTTTCCCATTTAGAAATAATGATGACATTTAGATATAATTTCTCCTTGACTTTTCTCTTACATCTGTTAATAAAATATTGTTATATATTGTATTTAGTATTAATTTATAACATAATTTTATCATTTCTGTCTTTAGAAAAATGTTATTGTTCTGCCATTCAAGCATTAATTTGAGCTCTCAATTGTAATTTTGCTTTATAACATTCTATAATCATTCTGAATCAATAACATTTATAATCAAGGGAACAGAGTTCTTGAGATTAGAAAGTAAGGCTTATATATAAAAATCAGAAAGATCTATTTTTTCCCTTAAACGAATGCAATTAAATTTTTTTTTTTTTTTGGCGGAGGAGTCCTGGGGTTTCTGGAAGTCCTTCTACCTCCGGGCTACACTCCAAGACCTATTTTATACTTTTTTTAAATTTTTGGAAACAGGGTCTCTTAAGCCAGCATGGCTGGCTTCCAACCTGCGAGATCCTCCTGTCTCTGCCTCCCAAGCGCGGGGATTACAAGCATGTGCCACAACGCCTGGCTGCAATTATAATTGTTAAAGAGAAGATGAAGGATAAATATTCTAATCAAATATTCTATCAAATACTTAAAAACCTTTTAATTATTTAAAACAGCCTATGAACTTATAGGTCACATATGCTAAGACATATTTATAAGGAATTTCTAACATATAGGTTATGTATTATGTTATTAATAGATTATATAATAAAGATGTTTCAAACTGTACTAGGATGACAAAATAAGGTCAATTTATAATCTTAAAAAACAGTGTGGTCGGGCATGGTGGCACATGCTTGTAATCCCTGTGCTTGGGAGCCTGAGACAGGAGGATCACACAGGTTCGAAGCCAGCCTAAGCTACTTAATGAGGCTCTCGGGAACTTAGTGAGACACTGTTTCCAAGTAAAGTATAAAATAGGTCGGGGAGTATACCCCAGAGGTAGAAAAACCCCTGGGTCCCACCCTCAGTACCAAAAATAAAAAATAAAAATACAGTGTGGACTTCTACCTCTAGACAACTGTAATGCAAGTCAATAGATTTATATTGCATCTTGAGTAAACAAACAACAACAACAAAAAGGAAAAAATACAAGAAATACCCACTGTTCTGATATTGGGCAAGGAGTAATAAAAGAATGTACTACATTATAATATGAAGAAAAAAATCAGTATCTATTTTAAAGATAACTAATATTTTAAGGGCTAAATAATAGTACATTTTCTGGAATGAAGGACAAAACAAACTTGTTTTTTTTTGTTTTGTTTTTGTTTTTGTTTTTGGTGGTACTGGGCTTCCTGGAAACCCTTCTACCTTTGGGCTACACTCTCAGACACCTATTTCCCAAGCATGGGGATTACAAGCATGTGCCACCATGCCCGGCAAAACACATTTTCTAAATGGGAAAAATGAACATATTGGATTTAAAGTGTTTATTTTATGCATAAAATATCATAATGTTAATTAAAGTTTGAGACACATTTACTACATATTTTATGTCATAAAACAAATATCTAAAATGAAGGCATAGCTAAAATATTAATGAAGGAGATAAAATAAAATATTACAAAATCAAAAAATTATGAAGATAATAAAAAAATAGGAAAAATCTAAACCAAATAGAAAAATGTGACAGCAATAGCCACATGAAATATAAATGGGTGAGTATACTAAAGAAATGGAAACGCTTTTAGGTTGGTATAAACCAGTAATATCATACTATATGCTATACTTTTAAATATAAGGACATAATAAGTTAAAAGTTAATACATGGGACTTCCGGGAAGATGGCGACCGAGAAAAGCAGGGCTTAAGAGCCCCGCTAACAACCAATCTCCATTACCACAAAATCAGCGCCTTTCATAGCCAGAAGACACCATCACCAAAGAAACAAAAAAATCACCAGGCTCCAGAGAGAAAGCGGACTGAGAACAGAGCTCAGAGCCACAGAGGAGATAACTGGCCTCACGCCCGAGGACGCAGCAGCAGCGCCATACTGCCATCGGTAGCAGCAAATTCACCAGACGGCTACAGCAAGCCGAGGTGAGATGTTGCGGAACAGCCAGGCGGGATTTCTCACCTCAGGTAAAATCTAAAGCTCCCAGTGGCTGAGCTCAGCACACACCGCAGGGATTCAGAGTGGAACTCAAAACCAAGAAGAAATGCTCCAGCCTCATGGCTGAGGGCGTGGCAGCGGTGCCAAATTACCACCGGCAGAAGCAGCAGAGAATTCACCAAATCCAGTACAGCTACATCTCCGTACTCAAGAACAGTGAGTCAAATTGCGGGCCACAGAGGAGAAATCCCAGTACTGTACTCCCTGGGACTTGACCCAGTGGGGGAGGGGCGGTGGCAGAGTTATCACAACATAGGAGAACGTGCAACCTGGCACCCCCCACAGTCTAAAGCAGCCTCGATTGACTCTCTGGGTCGGAGACTCTGTGATACAACCCAGTAAAGGAGTAGTGGGGTCTGAGATACTACTGACTCGAGATCCAGAACACCTTAAGTGAAGTCATAGTGACCCAAGGGAAGAACCCAGAGAAGGCACAAACTTCCGAAATCATGGGAAAGAGGAATAATACTGGAGCAATGAATGCCCACAACCCCACATCATCATCAGCAGGAATCTGACATTGAAGAAATATGGGCCCATTTTAAGAGACCTAACCTAAGAATAATTGGAATAGAGGAGGGAAAAGAAGGTGAAACCAAAGGGATCAACAATCTCTTCAAGGAAGTAATAGCAGAAAATTTTCCAAACATAGAGCAAGAGGTTGATACACAGGTTCAGGAAACTTATAGAACCCCCTTTAGACAGGATTGGAGAAGAGGATCCCCACACCACATAATTGTCAAAATGACCAATGTGGAAGCCAAGCAGAGAATCTTAAAGGCAACAAAAACAAAGGGCCAAGTGACATTCAGAGGCAAGCCAATTAGAATCACTCCAGACTTCCCAAACCAAGTCATGAGAGCCAGAAGGGCTTGGAGTAACATATTCCAAACTCTGAAAGAAAACAACTTCCAGCCAAAAATTTCCTACCCAGCAAAACTTTCTATCAAATTAGATGGGGAAATAAGAAGCTTCCATGACAAACAGAAACTGAAGGAATTTTTGTCTTCAAAACCAGCACTAGAGAAAATACTCAAAGAGATTAACTACAAAGAAGAAATAGGTAACACACACCAGAACCAGAGAAACAAGAGTTTCCATCCAACAGTCAACTAAGATTGGTTATCTGTGGAGATTCATTATTTATGTTAGTCTTTTACCTATCTCTAAATTTTATTGTTTGCCTTTATTGTTGCTATTTTTTAGGATTTCTATTTGGAATATTAATATACCTTCAGATATAGCATTTGGAAATATTTTATCCCATTCTATCAGTAACTTTTAACTCTGTTTACATTGTCTTTGGATATACAATATTTTTTTTTATTTTTTAGGGAGTTTGTATACTCTTCTGTTGCCTGTGCCATTGAAATCATATTCAAGAAATCACTGCCAATTGCAGTGTTGTGAGGTTTAATGACCCAGATTTTCTTCTAAAAGTTTATAGTCTTAATATTTATATTTAGGTCTTTTATCTATTTTGAGTTAATATTTGTATTTGGGATTAGGTAAGGGTCCAATTTTATTCTTTTCCATGTAATTATTATGTTTCAACAATATTTAGTTAAAATATTATTATTTCTACCACCAAATGTTCGTGGAAACCTTGTCAAAAATAACTTGACAATATATGGAAGAATTTATCTCTAGGCTTTTATTTAACTCCAATGGTTTATATATCTGCATTTAGACTAGTACTACACTGTTTCAATTATTATAGCTTTATATGGTTTGAAATCAGAAAATATATATCTTCTAGCTTTGTTCTTTTTCAAGATCGTTTTGGGTATCTAGAGTCCATATTCCATATTAGGATAGATTTTTTTTTCTGAAAAATAAATATATAAATATATGATAGTTTCACCTAAAAAAATAGAAAAAAAATATTTTCTGGTAAGAAAGAAAGTAAAAAGAAATATTGAAATGTTATCTTTAAGTCATCAAAAGCTTGGTATCAGACAAATGAAACTGTTATGTGAGATTATCATTTTTAATTTTGGATAAATTGCTATAATACTAGATGTCAACCACTAAGCCAAGCATGGGAGAGAGGGATGGGGAGAGAATGGGGTGGGGATCGGGTGGGGACTGACTGGGCGATGTGTGCATGTATGTCTACAAAAGTTTGTATCCCACTATGATGTATGAATATAGTGCACCAATAAAAAAATAAATAAATAAAATTTAAAAAAAAAAGAAATATGTGAGAAAAACCTGTGGTGATGTTTTAGACGATCTTAAAGGAGACTCTTATCAGGTTCTAATAGAAGACTGTATTCCAGTGCTGAAGAGGTAAGCCAAAGAAGGGAGAGTACTTTATTATGTGACTAATGATTTTACAACTGTTTCAATCTCCACATCTCCAGAAGAGTCCACATGGGAGTTTCTCAGACTGTTGACCTCTCAATGAAAGTATTGAAACAGAATGGGAAATATTTTACACTGGGGAACTGTGTCAGTTTGACAGAAGCCCTGTTGCTCTATGAAGAACAGCTTGGGCGCCTCTACTGCCCTGTGGAATTCTTGAAGGAGATCGTCTGTGTTCCTTCATATTTGGAATTTTGAGTATTTTACATTGTTTTGAAGAAAGCTTAGACTTGAAGAGGAATGTTGCCTAATCATTTGTGCTGCAGCTAACCTTTCCGGATCTTTACATGCTGTACATGACATCAAAACGAGTCAAGCAATTGATCGTGAATTCCTTAAAGTTTTCTGTCTTAATCCCAGTACTTGGAAGGCTGAAACAGGGGCATCATGGTTCACAGACAGCCTAAGCTACTTACTGAGGCCCTCTGCAACTTAGTGAGACCCTGATTCAAAATAAAGAATAAAAAATAGGGTTGGAGGTAGAATGCCCCTGGGTTCCATCCCTAGTACCGCAAATAAAATAAAATAATCAAATGGAAAAAAAAAGTTAATACATAAAAGAACATTTAATGTTAACTCTAATTAAAAGAAGGCTTGTAATGACTATTTTAGTTTAAGGTATTATCAGTTTCTGAGTGAAGAAAACTATCAGGACCAAAGGTACATTTCATAATATTAAAGGGTTTAACAAATTAAAAAGCCATGAGAATCCTCACTGTTTATTATTCTAATAGAGTTTCCTAAAAAATAAAATTGAAACCTAAAGAAACTAAAGAAGAAATAGGCAAATCCATAAGTATAATCTAATTTCTCCACAGAAGACCTTAATAATGATATAGATGTAATGGATATAATAAAAGTCATGAAACATAAAAAATGCTTGAATCACAGGAATTACTAACTTTTCTTATTGACATTTATAGAATATTTAACCCAACAGTAAGAGAACATGCATTTTTGCATTTTCTCAGGTTATCATGAGACATTTGTCTGCCAAAATAGGCCACATTTTGGGCAAATAAAAACAATGAGTCTAAAATGTTTTAAATCATATAAATTTTATTCTCTGCCTTCAGTAAAATTAAATAAAAACAATAAATGATAGAAATAAAAATTCAGATATTTGGAAACAAAACTATATATTTCTAAGTAATAAAGACAAAAACATCTTGAGATTCATCTTTATGAAAGTAAATATGAATTCTTTTGAAAATTGTTTTAAAGTTTCGCTAAATACCAAGCATATATTTCTTTGAGATGTAGTCATTCATTATTCCACTTCCAACTATTTACCCAAAAGAAACAAATGCAAATGCTACCTACGTGTTGTATATAAATGTTCACAGCAGCTTTATTTGTAAAAGCCAAAGAAGGCAAGAGCCTACATGCTCATCAACATGGAAATGTGTAAACAAATTATGAATTATGATATACATCATATATATGTAATGAAACTACTCATTAATAAATTTAATAAACAAACAATACTATAGGAAATGCCAGTTCCCTTTACCTCATATCATATCAAAGGCATATACTATTTCTGTGTATCCCTGTGTGTGTTAACCTTAGCCATTTCTTTGGGCTAGTGTTTGACAGAGCTCTTCACCTGAGTGTTCTTCCCTTTTCCCTTTTTTGTGCTATGCTCTTTGCAACAAAGTCACTGTGAACAGCCTAGATTGAGATGCAAGTTATGGTTCCGGGAAGATGACAACGGAGAAAAGTGGGGCTTAGGAGCCCCGCTAACAACCAATCTCTATTACTACAAAATCAGCGCCTTTCATAGTCAGAAAACACCATCAACAGAGAAACAAAAAATGTAATTACAAGGGACAGAGAAAAAGAGGGCTGGAAAAACAAGACACAGAAAGAAACCAGATTGTAGTGCTGTGGCTGGAGCCGCGGTGTGGAGCAGTGGGTACCATTTTCCCTTGCTGCACCAGACCCCAGAGAGAAGGGGAACTCAGAACGGAGCTCAGAGCCACAGAGGAGACACGCCGGCCTCACGCCTGAGGACAGCAGCAGCAGCGAATTCACCGAGTCCACTACAGCTCCATTGGAGCACTCAACAACAGTGAGTCAAATTGCGACCCCTAGAGAAGAAATCCCAGTACAGCACCCCCAGGGACTTGAACTAGTGGGGGAGTGGCGGTGGCAGAGATATCACACCATAGGAGAACACCAAACCTGGCACCCCCCATGGTCTAAAGTAGCCTCGATTGACTCCCTGGCTCTGAGACTCTGCGATACAACCCAGTAAAGGAGTAGTGGGGACTGAGATACCATAGGCTCGAGATCCAGAGCACTTTAAGTGAAGTCTTAGTGACCCAACGGAAGAACCCAGAGAAGGCACAAAATTCCGAACTCATGGGAAAGAAGAATAACAATGGAGCAATGAATACCCACAACCCCACAACATCAGATCCTGATAAAACAGAAATTCAGAGATTTCTAGAAGATGAAATCAGGAAAATGACTGTAGAAATAATAGAGGTGTTTCTAAAAGAATTTAGAGAGAGCCAAAAGGAGATAAAGGTTGCGATTGATGAAGTAAAGGCCTCAATTCAAAGTACAAACAACCGATTAGACCACATGGAGAATAGAATCTCGCTCTTAGAAGATGATCACTCCAAAAATGAATGCATAGTTTTTAAATTAGAAAAAAAAAAAATCCGAAAGCAGGAATCTGACATTGAAGAAATATGGGCCCATTTTAAGAGACCTAACCTAAGAATAATTGGAATAGAGGAGGGAAAAGAAGGTGAAACCAAAGGGATCAACAATCTCTTCAAGGAAGTAATAGCAGAAAATTTTCCAAACATAGAGCAAGAGGTTGATACACAGGTTCAGGAAACTTATAGAACCCCTTTAGACAGGATTGGAGAAGAGGATCCCCACACCACATAATTGTCAAAATGACCAATGTGGAAGCCAAGCAGAGAATCTTAAAGGCAACAAAAACAAAGGGCCAAGTGACATTCAGAGGCAAGCCAATTAGAATCACTCCAGACTTCCCAAACCAAGTCATGAGAGCCAGAAGGGCTTGGAGTAACATATTCCAAACTCTGAAAGAAAACAACTTCCAGCCAAAAATTTCCTACCCAGCAAAACTTTCTATCAAATTAGATGGGGAAATAAGAAGCTTCCATGACAAACAGAAACTGAAGGAATTTTTGTCTTCAAAACCAGCACTAGAGAAAATACTCAAAGAGATTAACTACAAAGAAGAAATAGGTAACACACACCAGAACCAGAGAAACAAGAGTTTCCATCCAACAGTCAACTAAGATTGGTTATCTGTGGAGATTCATTATTTATGTTAGTCTTTTACCTATCTCTAAATTTTATTGTTTGCCTTTATTGTTGCTATTTTTTAGGATTTCTATTTGGAATATTAATATACCTTCAGATATAGCATTTGGAAATATTTTATCCCATTCTATCAGTAACTTTTAACTCTGTTTACATTGTCTTTGGATATACAATATTTTTTTTTATTTTTTAGGGAGTTTGTATACTCTTCTGTTGACTGTGCCATTGAAATCATATTCAAGAAATCACTGCCAATTACAGTGTTGTGAGGTTTAATGACCCAGATTTTCTTCTAAAAGTTTATAGTCTTAAGATTTATATTTAGGTCTTTTATCTATTTTGAGTTAATATTTGTATATGGTGTTAGGTAAGAGTCCAATTTTATTCTTTTTCATGTAATTATTTTTTTCAACAATATTTAGTTAAAAGATTATTATTTCCTCCACCAAATGTTCGTGGAAACCTTGTCAAAAATAACTTGACAATATATGGAAGAATTTATCTCTAGGCTTTTATTTAACTCCAATGGTTTATATATCTGCATTTAGAATAGTACTACACTGTTTCAATTATTGTAGCTTTATATGGTTTGAAATCAGAAAATATACATCTTCTAGCTTTGTTCTTTTTTGAGAGCATTTTGGGTATCTAGAGTCCATATTCCATACTAGCATAGATTTTTTCTGAAAAATAAATAAATAAATGTATGATAGTTTTACCAAAAAAAAGATTCTCTGGTAAGAAAGAAAGCAAAAAGAAATATTGAAATGTTATCTTTAAGTCATCAAAAGCTTGGTATCAGACAAATGAAACTGTTCTGTGAGATTATCATTGTTAATTTTGGATAAATTGCTATAATATAGATGTCAACCACTAAGCCAAGCATGGGAAGGAGGGATGAGAGGGAACGGGATGGGGATTGGGTAGGGGCTAATTGGGCGATATGTGCATGTATGTCTACAAAAAGTGTTTTTTTTTTTAATTCCATTATGATATATGAATACAGTGCACCAATTAAAAATAAATTAAAAAAAGAGATGCAAGTTATGTTTTATCACCTTTGTAGAAAAAACCTACATAAATTATTTGTAGATATTTTGTTCAGTAGATTTGTACTTTCTCCTATAGGTGTCTTTACTCAATGATATATATCTGTATAAACTCATGGGTAGATATTTTATATTTTGAATTGTAATCCAATAATATTTTATTTTGTTGAGGAAATAATTACAGTTATGGCCATTGGGAGCTTTTAGTTGGCTTTTGTTCTCCTTTCATATACTACTATCATTGTGGTTTTATTGATTGATTTTTTTTTAGCACTTTCTTATTTTGGGGTACCATAGGGCACTCCAAGATCACCTTCCATATTTCCTGCTATACTACTAAAGTGAACTATTTCTCTAAGGAGCTCTGATATGTTATTGACGAGTGTTATTAGAAACCAAAATCTTTGCTTTAGGTTTGCTCATTATCACTGAGATACATTTGCTTCTAGGGCTTTTCAGAAGATAGAGCAAGAACACTCATGTGTGTATACTAATCTACATATTTATACACAAACATACTCATTGCACACACATTAATTATTACACAAAACATGAGTTCACAGTATTTACAACTCTCTAATCCATTACCACATAGATTTTTTAGCTTTCTTGCTTTATCTGTAAATTTCTATTATAGAAGTGACAAACCTGGCTTCCACCATCTAACATCCATTTATTTATTATTGCTTAATTCTAGTATATGTATATTATTATCAGAGTTGTCAAATTAAACCCCTATGGGAAACAAAACTATCAGTGTTACCACGTGCTTATGTGGGATTTCTTTTCTCTTTAGTCGAATACTCTACTCAGTCAAGGTTATCTAGGTCAACATCCATTTCCCTTCATTCTTATCAATGAGACTATTTCATATATTTGTAACAGTCTGTTGTACTATATTCTGTATTAAATCTATCAGCCTCCTAGATAAATTTATTCTTAGTTTACATACATTCAAGTTTGCTGAAGTTCTATAAACTTGACAAATGCATCGAATCATGAACCTTCTATTATAATACCAAAAAAATTATTGTCTCACTTTAGATAATCTCTAATATTTCACTTATTTGTGCCACCACCACAAACACAATTTGAAATTTCCTAACATAAAATGAGGGTGAGTATCATGCATATGTTTATTCTTCAAATGTATATTTTATTTAATGAGGTATCTATATCTTTTACCCACTTTTCAAATGGAGAATTTTTTCATTGATGATATTTAAGAATTATTCATACACTTTAGAAATGAGTCCCTTATAAAGTATGTATTTTCAAATAGTTTCTCCAGGTTTGTGGATTATCATTGCATTTCTTACTAATGTATTTCAAAGAGCAGAAGTTTTTAATTTTAATAAAGTTCAAATCATCATTTTATTTCTTAGTTGTGATTTTAGTGTTTAATCTAAGAACTCATTGCTATATCCAAGATCTCTATGCTTTTCTACTATATTTTCTTCTAGAAGGTTTATAGTTTTGCCTTTTACATTTAGATCTAGGAACTGCTTTGAGTCAATTCTTTGGATAGATATAAGGTCTGTGTCTAAGTTGATCTTTTTGCGTGTACATGTTCAATATTTCAAATGCTATTAGGTGAAGAGACTTTAGTTTCTCTATTAAATCTCTTTTGCTCCTGTGTCAAAGATCAGTTGCCTAAAACAGATACATAAAAATATGTTCTTAATCGAATTTTCTCATCCCTTATCATCATACTTAATCCTGATAGTATTAAAGAAAGGCAAATTACCTATAATCATTGATTTTATGAATTGTCTCTTGACTCTTAAATTATGGAGGTAACAAAGGTTGCCTTAAATATAAAAAGTAAGAAAGCATTTTTGCTGATAATTTTTTTTCATAAAAAGAGCCATTTTTATATTGCCAAACATCCCTATAATCATAGTACTCAAGAGGCTAAAGAGACTAAGATATCCGGGTGTGTTGGTGCATGCTTGTAATCCCTGCACTTGGAAGGCTGAGACAGGAGGATCGCACAGGTTCGAAGTTAGGCTCAGCTACTTAGTGAGGATCTCAGCAACTTAGTGAGACCCTGTTTCCAAATAAATTATAAAATAGGGCTGCAGTGTAGCCCAGAGGTAGTAAGTCCCTGGGTTCCACCCCTCCCCCCAGTGTCCCCCCCAAAAAAGGCTGAGGTAGGATTCCAGGTTCCAGACAAAGGTATATCAATTTAGCAAGATCCTATTTTATAATTAAAAACAAAAAGGAGCTGGGTGTGGTGGCACATGCGTGTAATCCTAGCATTCGGGAGGCTGAGACCAGAGGATCGTGGTTCGCGGACAGCCTCAGCTACCTAGTGAGGCCCTCTGCAACTCAGTGAAACCCAGTTTCAAAATAAAGAATAAAAAATAGGGCAGGGGGTACAGCTTGGAGGTCGAATGCCCTTGGGTTTCACCCCCAGACCCGAAAAAAAAAAAAAAAACGGGTATAGCTCAGTGCTTTAAAAGCCCAAGTACCATATAAAAACAGATACATCCATACATAAGTTCATGTATACATACATACATACATACATACATACATACATACATTTATAGCCTATATTCTTTATACAGTATTACACTAGTTTCATGCTTTTTTCCTTAACACATCATATACATAAAATTTCCTATAGAATTTCTATATAGCCTGTATATAATTATCTAGTATCTGTAGTCTAATGGATATTTCTTTGTCTACTATTATATTTCAGAAAAGAAAGAACCTTGTTGATGCATGGTAAAAAGTGGGAAATCATAGTAATACTAAATTTTGTATGGGCAAGTATAAATTAAAAACTAATGGTTATACTAAAAAATTCACAGAGTCTATAGGAAATCGACTTTACAAAGCAACTGCAAGTGTTAAAACTAAAGTGAGGACTACCCTACTCTGTCTTCATTACAGAGTAGTAAACCAACTCGTGACAACTAAAATAAGATCCATTTAGTGGGCACAGATACAAAGTGATGGTGCCTTTATCTTTCCACCAGGAATCGATGGAAGAGCAGTTGTTTCTGAGGTATTTTGTCAATGAAATTTAAATATCAAGCTTGAATATTAATTGCTTGAAGGAAAAGTTATTGCTTTGAAACAAGTACATTGAGAAAAATTTTTCAAAAATGATAAGCATACTGAAAAAATTTTATGTTCAGGAAAAAAAATTGCAGTTGAAATAGTATGTGAAGAACTTTTCCAGATTTGGGATCATACTGAATATCTTTTTTCTGATAAACCACATTTTCAAACATATTTTTCAGGCAATAAAAATATATATGTATATATAAGATCATATACATATGTATAATTTACATAATTATTTATATACAATACTTTTATACACAGAAATTTATGATGAGATGAGAACAGAAATTTTTGAATTCTCTACAATACACACTTCTTCAAGTAAAGGAAAATGATTAAACTTATCTTTCTAAAGTAGCATGTTCACACTAGCCCATACTCAATTGTATTTATTTACTTCTCAAGTTAGAATAAAATCCTAATTTAGAAGAGTTAATTTTCTAAGATATATAGCTATGAAAGTGAGTAGAGAAGGTGAAAAGACAAGAGCAGTTTCTGGGAAAAAAAAGACCTGGTCAACCCAATGGGATCCAGCAAGCAAAAGAACCCACTTATGTAGGCAGATCATCCAGATGAGACAGACAGGATGGGAAGAAGGGATCTGAAGGGAGAGAGTTAAGCTGTCTAGTGTAACTACAGTTATTTATCAAAAACCAGTTTAAAAGATTCATACTCCCATTGCAATAGATAAAGAATTAGCTGCTATAGATCCACTTGAAATAAATAGAGAAGAAAAAAAAAACATGACTGAAACAAAATACAAATTTAATGTTGACATAGAAGTAAATAAATAGGCATTCATTTTGTCACAAAAGTTAAAATCTTCAGAAATTCTGTGTGGGATCATAACTTCGTGTTGTACAACTACTTGTTTGCATGCAACTGAACCTTTACTATCTTTGTTGTCTTCTTTTCTTGTATGGGATAATAATTAATCCTTTAATATAAGCACATTTATTTTGTAATTCCCCTTTAGCCAAGTAAGGATTAGTGAATTAAATTATGAGCCATACTTTTAAAATCATAAAGTGAGAAAAAATAAAACTTGTATAGAATAAACCCTAATTCATATAAAAATTGATGCCTATTATATAGTGATTTGTCTGTACATTTTATTGCTTAACTTTTACTACATGCATAACTGTATAGGCAGGAACTATAGATTTAAAATGTTGGGGAAGTTCTATAGTTTCCAAACTATCATGTGTTCATCAATGCATTTATTCAACAGCTATTTACTGAATGCTTTCTAGAAGCCAGGCATTAGAAAAATCAATGAGAACAAAAAATAAAATAAAATAGTCTCTGTCCTATAAGAACTGAATAGTCTTTAATGATATTAATCAGAATGTAACAACAAAGAAAAAAATTTGAAGAAATATGAAAAGCTAATAAAAATTTATATAAATCCATGTGTTAGATATACCAATTGCTAGAAAGCAAGCCTTTCAAAGGCAAAACCTTTTTCCTTTTATTTACTGCTGAAAATCCTGTGCATCGAATGATATCTGGCACATTTAATTATATCAGCAAATTTGTTGAATTTAAAAATGTGAGTAAAAAAATGAAAAAAGGATATTATAGTAAGTAATGGTTAGTAATGAGAGAAGAATCAATTATAACAAAAATAATGATAATAATAATAAAACAAGGATGAATATATTTTATTATTCACCATATGCCAGGCCATAGTAACCATTTTATATATAGTTATTAATTCATTTCAAAGTCTCATAATAGAGTTATTGTTTGGATATCTACTTTATAAGTAAAGAAAACGAATGAGAAAGAGTATAAAATAAAATCTGCTCAAAGTCAAAGATATGGACCAGATTATTATCCCATACAGTCTCCAAATTTCTTGTTCTAAATTGCCAGCCAGATTACCTTGCTACTTGTAGAATAACTGAAACATAGGAGGATTGTTAAGGATGAATAGTAATAGGCCAGGTAGACTGAAACATGTAACTCATTCAGAGAACCACAGATGCATTAGGATACCAGAGATGTGTATATGTTCCCACATCTCATAGTGTGTGTATAAAAAGTTGTTGGGCTATGTCTGAAAATATAATTTAGCTAAATTATAAAATGTGTAAAGATTATGCTAAAGAGTCTGTGCCCATGCTATCCCAAAAGAGATGAAGAGCTGTGAATGCATGTGTTGGGGCGTACACAAGGAGAGTTTCATGTTTATTGATTATTCATTCTTTTACAATTCCTTCTATATTACAGTTGAATTACATGGCACATGTACATATAGACAGATCTTAACTAAGTTAGACAAATTTACTTGTCTTCAAATATAAATTTATTTCTCTCTTAGTTTACTCAAATATTAGTTATCATCAGACTTTAATGCAACAAACTCTGTACTTATTTCCAATGAGCAAGGATAACACAAATTAAATAATTTCTCACAGAACTAAGAATAAAGTTCAGAGAAACATAACTGAGTGCATGGTTACATGATATAATTCAGCTGGAGAATTCCTTGGTGATGTTGGATAGAATATTAAATTGAAACCCTCTATCAAACATCTACAATTCTGCAGTGAATGGAATATACTATTTAACCTCAGAGAAGGAGTGGACATCTTATGATGTGATTTTATAAAACTGTCAAGAACCTCCAGTGCTATGCAACAAATGCTATCTTGTAAATAGAAATAATTCATATAAATATCGAATATTCCATGGCCCTGCTCAATATCTAGGGCAACATAATTTTATAGAATTACTTTTGTTTTGGGACAGAATTTATAGATATAATGATGATGATAAGATACAAATTATCTACCTGCCTGAATTTTAATAGAAATGTACCCTTTAATGAAGTTTGGTTTTTTAGTTTTATTTCTATTGTTCCTTGAAAAGTTAAAAACTTTTAGAAGTTACCAATTTTAATGTGAATGACTGATGGAATTTTATATCAACTTTTTAAGCTGGAACTGCAGTACATTTCCCCAAATCTCCTTTCCTACATTGTTCCTCAGATTTGAGAGCAAAAAGGAAGAAGTAGCAGGCCTTGCTGCTGACACACAGAAGTGCTACAGATTCCAATTTGTTTTTATTTTCCAAGTCTTGTTCAGGCCCACTGACCCTGATGACCAACAAAAAGTACATTACAAGATGCCTCTGTACATACACACAAACTTCTCTTTCAGCCTTCTCTCCCATTTTCCCCTGTGTGGGTTCACTTGAGCTTTCAGATTTATTGGCTGTTGGCTTCCTTGGTCTTCATGGTGCCTCATATAGACTTTGGTTTCTTTAAGTTTTTTGTTTGTTTGTTTGCTTGTTTGTATTTCTTTATAGGAAGTTCAGTTCCTATAAATTCTTTATCTGAAAATTCATAATGTTTCTATTTCCCTAAATGAATATTGTTCACATAAAATCATTTTCTCCAGTGCCATAGTTGGGAAAAATGAGGAAAGAAAATAAGAACTTATTAAAATAAATATATAGGGATGAAAATAATGCATATACATAATGTAATGTAAAATATGTAAAATGAAATTTGTAACATTTTTACACATAAAATTATATTATTTAAAACTACTTTTCTAGCCTTATAGTTAAATTGTGCTCTTTGAATATCCTACAACAGCACCACTAATGGACCATGCTCTCTGGAGTAGCACTGTCTCTTAAGTGGTAGTGAAGGGATAGAGAGACAATCTCCTCTCCCTTCCTTTCCAGGAAGTTTTCTGGTGGCAGAGAACTGGTTGCCAATAAGCAACCAATTTCCTGAGCAGGAAATGCTATTAGCAGAATTAGGATATTAATTCTTGGATTTGATACAAAATAGAAAAGCTTACTTTGGCAAAAGCAAAATAAAAATCAAACACTTTCTAGAATAGAGCTTCCTCTATTTAATCCTACCATATTGACAAAGCCTGAGATCAAGCAATGGGTTCACAACCAAAGGCCACTGAGCACACCAGAAAGCAGAGACCCTGGGTGGGAGGCAGCTTACAGAGCAAATAACTGAATTTGGCCTTGAATGAAGGTAGATATCGAGATAATCAAGTACATAATACAGAACAATTATGTAAGAAATGTTTACCAAAAATCATAGAAACTGTAATGCAAAGGCATTAAAATTGAATATATATTTGAAAAATAATTATAAGCTAATAAGTAAATGAGAACTATCTAGATGAAACAAAAAGAAATCCTTAGAAATATTTTCAGTAGATATTTTAGCTTGCAGGGAATATATAACTGAAGAAGTGCATTGCTTACAAAATTGAACAATCTGAAAAAATATTACTCAGATTTAAGATCTCCCAGATAGAAAGAAGAAAGTTAGGCAAAAATCAGTGAGACATGGAGTACAGAACAAAATTTATTGATTTACAGGTCTTCAGGCCAGAGACTGTGAAGGTGTTAGAGGAGGGCATAGGTTCAACACTCCAACATATAGGCACAGATAGTAATTTCCCCAACATGACCTACAAAGAGCAGGAAATTAAAACAAGAATTAACAAGTGGAATGGTATCAAACTAAAAAAGCTTCTGCTCTTCAAAGGAAATCATAAAGAATCTAAAGAGAAAGCCTACAGAATGGGAGAAGATCTTTACCAAGCTACACCTCTGATAGAGGGTTAATATCCAGAATATACAGAGAGCCCAAAAGACTTTACACTAGTAAAACAAATAACCCAATCAAGAAATGGGCAACGAAGACACTTCACAAAAGAAGAGATACAAATGGCCGATAGATACATGAAAAAATGCTTAACATCATTAGCCATCAGGGAGATGCAAATCAAAATTACACTGACATTTCATCTAACCCCAATCTGAGTTGTAAGCTTAAAGAAGTCAAATAACAACAAATGCTTGTGAGGATTTGGGTAAATAGGAGCTCTTCTATACTGTTGGTGGGAGTAAAAACTAGTTCATCTGCCATGGAGATCAGTGTGGAGATTCCTTGGAAAACTGAGAATGAACCCATCATACAATCTGGCTATACCACTACTGGGTATATTTCAAAAGGGGTTGAAATCAGAAAACTACAGTAAGATATGCATATCCATTTCACAGCAGCACAATCTGCAATAGCCAAACCATGGAACCAACCTAGGAGTCCATGAACAGTTGAATGGATTACAAAGTTATGAGAAATATACACAATGAAATTCTACTCACCATAAAGAAAAACAAAATCATGTCACTCGTAAGAATATGGAAAGACCTGGAGAACATTATGTTAAGTGAGATTAGCTAAGCACAGAAAGTGAAGGGACATATGTTTTCTCTAGTATGCTCCAGCTAGGGAGTATTTGGGATACCAGAGCGACTCCAGATAACGGAGGAGAAACTTCAATGAAACGAAGTAGGAAGGGTAGGGGAGGAAGAAAGCTGAGGTTCATTAATGGAAAAGCTACATTCAACCATGTGTATACATGTGAATATGACATTGTTTACCTGGACACTCAATATTGGGAGAGAGAGAAATAGGAAAGTGAGGGTGGAGGGCACCAAATACTCTGTGGATATATATTCCATTGTAAATATAATCTACATTATGATCTGAGACTATAGTGCACCAATAAAAAATAAGTTAAAAAACAATTGAGAAAAACTGGCTACAAACTTTTCAGCACTGACAGCAATGCTTATATTAATTTTAAAATAAATATTTTCATTGTAACTAGGACAAATGAGAATTAATTTGGGCCCAAATGCTATATTAAAACTTAAAAGCTCTTAAAATGGACATAGGGAAAATCCAAATCAATTAGAAACAATTGGAAAGACAACATACTTTATCATCACAAATGATAAAAGATGAAACAGGAAACATTCTCATAGTAGTATGAGAAATAAATGCCAAGTTAGAACTGAGTATCTGTCAAAACTATTTTTCAAAAAAATATATGAATTAAACAAGGTACTATTTCATATTTACTTGACTAATTATTATAAGGAACCCTGACAATACCAAGATATAAGAATCCACATGAATGAAAATTTATTGATTGGGTAAATTGTATAACTTCTTTATAAAGCCTCATTATTACAATAATAAATATTCACATATCAACTTGCTCAGGAAGTTGTTTTTTTTTTGTTTTTCTTTCCGTGGTACTTGGGATGGAACCCAGAGGCTTTCTACCTCCAGTCTATACTCCCAGACCTATTTTATATTTTATTTGGAAACAGGGTCTCACTAAGTTGCTGAGAGCCTCACTGAGTAGCTAAGGCTGGCTTCGAATCTGTGTAATCTTCCTGTCTCAGCCTCCCAAGCACGGGGATTACAAGTGTGCACCACCACGCCCAGCTTCACTTGCTCAGCAATTATACATGCACACAAAATGATGAATGCAAAAGTATTTATAACAAGCTGGGCGTGGGTGCACATGCTTGTAATCCCAGCATTTGGGAGGCTGAGATGGGAGGATTATGGTTCGAGGAGCTACTACTTAGTGAGGCCATTTGAAATTCAGTGAGACCCTGCTTAAAAATAAAGAATAAAACATAGGACTGGGGGTGTAGCTCGGAGTTTGAATGCTCCTGGATTCAATCCCCAGTACCGAAAAATAAAAAAAAGAAAAATTTTAACAGTATTGTTAATTAAAAACAAGTAAAACTGACACTAATAATCACTCACGGGAGAATAGTTAGAGATTTGATGTGTCACAATAGACTCTTAAACTAGAGTGAAAATGACTGAACTTCAGCCATGTGAAACAAGACAAATAAACTTTTGAAATAAAATATCGAAGAAAAATACAAGGGCTTGAAAACTGTATATAATTTGATATATTTACAAATCACACAACACAAAGAAGTTCACTCTATATTGTTTATACTAACATGGATGGGTACTAAAGCCAAAGCAAAAATAAGATCGGAAAATAAGTGAAGCATAAAAACAAAATATAATATACTTGTTCTCTCTTGAGAGGAAACAAGGATATAATACAGGAGAACAGAACATGAGTGGGCCCAACTTATACGTAACAGCCCTATTCTTTGATTGACTGATGGATTTTAAGATGAAAAACATTTTCATTCAATTATTAAAACAATAAAATTAAAGTAGAATTAAATACATTATTTTAGTAAAATAAAATATATTGATAAGTACTTCCCTAATACTGGGTTATGAATTTTGTGGGTATGCCTAAGGAATTTACGTTTTTGAAATAAAACAACCCAGACATTTCTTACACACTTTGAAGTTAGAGAATTATTACTGAAAAAAACTGGACAAATGCACAATCAATTCATGTGGCCCTTGGTCGCTATTTATATTTTGATTCAGTGAGCTGAACTGGGATATGTGGAATACTCAAGGATCAACTTGAACTTCCTTCCTTTAATATATAGCAGGTACTATTTAGAATGAGATCTATTTTCCTTATGTAGAACTTTAAAATTAATTAGTATTCAGTAATAATATTATTTTTAATTAGCCAGGATATAGTAACAAAGCACTCCAAAAGTCAATCTAAAGGAAACTATCTTCTTGCTTCTGTTCCTGTCTTGAGTTCCAGTTGCGTCTTTTTGACCTTACATAAAATAAAGCATTACTATGTTGTATATACTGATTTCTATTGTGTGTTTATCTGTTTGTTGTTACTGTGAATTAAACTCAAGGCATTCTACCTTTGAGCCCCCAGCCCATTTTTATTTTTTATTTTTTTAATTTTGAAAGAGATCTTGCCAATTTTCTGAGGCTGGCCTCAAATCTGCTTTTCTCTTGTTTCAGCTTCCAAGTACTGGGATTACAGGCCTGTATCACCTTACTCACTATTTTAATATTTTGAGTATAAAAGAACAGGGACAAATTAGTGAAAAGACATTATTGTTTATTCATTTATAAAATTAAAATCAAATATTTCTAATTCTATGGTACATCTTGGTTGTTGCTCTATGGTAATTCCTTTATGTGTATAAGTTTTTATTCCCTCATTTTCCAAGGTAAATCAAGGTATTTGCATAGCACAGTGTATCTCTACAACTGTGGGCCTATGTCATTTGAATGTTATATGATACTTGGTAGAGAAGTAAAACTTATGTAAGTACTCATTGTGGTTTATGTAGACATACAGATTTCCAGTAACCACAAACCCTATGGCAAGCCTAGGGCAGAAATTAGGCATAAAGCCTATAAGTGGAGTAGATGAAGTATTTGGAACCTGTTAATCCACTGATGAGATAATATACCAGTTGATGTTCTGGTTTTTAAGTGTTTACACAGTTGTAGTTATACATGTTATCCGAGTCTACTCAGAAAAAAAAAAAAAAAAAAAAAAACAGCTTACCTTTCTTCTCAATGAGAAGCAAAATTCCTCCTTCAGTCCTTTCACCAAATGCTTATTTGTTAGAATCCATACAATGATAATAGTTTTCACTCATAATTTTACGTCAATTAAGTAACATTGAAACATCTGGGCATCAATTTTCTCATCTATAAAATAGTAATAAAATTGCCCTGCCAACATAATTAGAATATTATGAGGTTTTAAGTGAGCTATTAAAAAAACATGATGCATAGTCTGGCTTGATTTGTGATTATTAATGAATATATGTCACATTTATTGGGATGACTCAATGGATTATGGGCAACCAGGTAGCATAGCTCTTAATAGGTCATCGCCATGTTTATATCTCAACTCAAAATTTCTTCCGCATATTCAGTTAAGTCTCCTTCTACCCACAGCTCAGGGAAGATATGGATGGTCATCCTTTCAATGGAAATTTAGATCAAAATTAAAAGGGTAATTTCAAGAACTGAGGTACAAAACTAGACTCTTTCCCAAATATCTTCAGTTTGTATAGCACAAAAGAAACTGGCAAGAACCTCAATCTGTTTTTTAAATTTTGTTATTGGTGCATTATGGTCATACATCTTAATGGGGTACAAGATGGTGGAGGTATACATGCACACATCACCCAATTAGCCCTTCCCCAATTGCCTCCCCATTTCCTCTTCCTCCTTTCTTCTCATGCTTGGGATATCTACACAATGGAATTTTACTCAATCATAAAGGAAAACACAATTATGTCATTTACAGGGAAATGATGAAATTGGAATACATTATGCTAAGTGAGATTAGTCACAAAAAATTAAGAAATTGAATACTCTCCCAAATATGTGGAAGCCAGGGAGAAAATGGGTCATAGGAGGAACTCTAGATGAGGGAGGAGATACTACAGATGATCCATCAGTTTTATAGTGACTCCTTTGGGTTAAACATAGTATGACATGTGAGAAAGAAAACTTCAGTCAATAACTACCAATCTGGTTTATGCCAAGCTATAGGGTGATGAAAACAGACTTAAGCAGTGAATTTTTTTTATAATACATGCTCTCTTGAAATGCAGGGAAGTAATAAAAGTGCATTGTAAAGACTTTGAAGAAATGAAAGATCTGGATTCAAATTCTGGGCTCATTTTTTACAATATTGAGACTTTGAGCTAGAGACTTAACCTTTATGATTTGCATCCGTTGGAGAGGGAATGGTAACCATGCTGTCTCTTAGGTTTACTGTGAGGATAAATGAGAAAGAAGAAGTTATTTAATTAATTCTATACTTGGAATGTTGGAATTTAATGATAACAAGCACAGGTTTCAGAGCCAGAAGGCCTCTTTTTGAATCTTGGCATTGGCATTTACCAGATGTGTGGCCCTTGGCAATTTGCTCAATGTCTCTTTGGCTCAATTATTAAAACTGTAAAAATAGCAGAGTAATAATTGTACTTACTACATGAGAATTAAACTAGTTAATATTTCAGACTCCTTAAAACAGTACTTAGTACTCCAGCACATAGCAAGTACCATAATGAGTTATTTTTAAACAAAACAAATGCAATGAGAAATCCCTACTATTAGTGAAGCCAAGATAATAAATTTTGCATATTTACCCTAGTTCTTGGGGCCAATAGTTTAGGTTGTTTTGCTCATGGCATAGCTCCTACCCAGAAAATCAAATTGTTCAGATAATATTCTCTGAGAAATGAAGGGAGGAAGTTTCTGCAAAGCTGAAACCAAAGGCTGTGGTCTAGCTGTGAATAATCACAGCTGGCTCGCTTTAAAAGGTTAGCGGATTAGAATGTTAATAATTTTGTATTTCTTAAGCAAATATGTTCAAACATGCAATGTGCAGCTGTTTCCATGGAAGAATGAGCCAGTGACAAGTTTCATCTTTTAAAAGAAAAGCTATCTTTGATCAAATGAGAGTGCAGAAAAAGTGTTGTTAAAATGCTTTTTAATGACAGGAAACATAAATATTTTTTGCAGCAATTTAATTCTGAAAACAGCTTGTATAATTTTTTTCAAACTTGAGAAGAGTAGACAGAATGCTGATCTCAAAGCTCAGGACTATAAATTGTTAGAACTTTTTTGGAAAATAAAATTAGTTTGTAATAAGGTAGAGGTTGAGATCAATATATGTAAAAAGCACAGGATTGTTTGAAGCAAAGCTTTCCAATCTGTTTTTCTTTCCATAATCATCCTCTCTAACATTGGATTGAAATATGAATTTCAATGGGAGTGTCTGTGTCTGGCTTTGTATAAACCAAAGATTCATAAAACTTCAAGTAACCGTAGGCACCAAGTTTCTTTGTTAAGGTCATATGTTGTCAGCTTTATACTGTCGGGATTTATACCTAGCAATTCTGATTTACTTTCAAATTTCACAGAGAGTATTTGAATAACCAAGCTTGTAAGGCTGTCCTTTCTTCTTACAAACTTCTGTGATCAATGGCTTTAGGACAAGTATGGCAACCTTCATAGAAAAATTGACGTTTGGAAGATGAGTGACACTTATGAAATGCAGTTTCTTGTAGTAGACAAATGCCCAAAACTTGCTTTGTACAAATAGTTGAGAAAGCAGCCATATACTTATCACTTAGGAGGTATTAATTTAAAATTTTTTCCTGAACAAAAATTCCCATATATTTGGTAAATTAGTAATAGCAAATGAAATTGATATGTAGTAATCTGAGCAGTTGAAATATTTACTAAAACAATATTTAATAGAATACAGACTGAGAGTTTTGCTACACAGTGGCCTAAATACCATGAAGATATAAAGCAGCTGAACAATAAATACTGCAACGTGTAATAAACTGTTTAAATGTATTTAAAAAGCCAGGTACAGTAGCCCATGCTTTTAATCCCAATACTTGGGAGGCTGAGACAGGCAGATAGCAGGTTCATCACCAGCATCAGCTACTTAGCAAGGTCCCTCAACTTAGATCCTTACTAAGAATAAAAATTGGGCTGGGGATGTAGCTTGGAGGTAGATTGCTCTTGGGTTCAATCTCTAGTACTACAAAAAAAAAAAAAAAAGAAAATTCTCTTTATACTCAAATATAAAACAAAACAGGCCCCTCAAAATACCATGCATATCTTTAAATACCTTGATCTTATTTTATTTTAGTTGCTGGCAAGCAATGAGATAGCTGTGTATCTCTATCTACTTTAGTTTTAGAATATCCTCCATAAAATATCTACTGTGAAAATAATTTTAGGAGAAAATGTAACTGAATGCTACTTGATATTTTGCATCAATTAAACATGTTTACTCTTGTTTTGGTGAAAGAATTTTACACTGTGTTAGAATAACAACATACTGTGAAAGTTCAAAATGGTAATATCTCAGAAACATATTGCCAGATAGTATTTAAAAATAGTCCCAAGAAATAGAAGAACTTGAATATAAAAACTTGGGAAAATATTACTTCTCTTATTCACATATGGTGGGCATTAGGCATTATCATATATAACATATATTTAACATCTCAACAAAATCAAGTAATATATTGTTATTTTATGTCTTTGAGTACCCATAATCCATCTAGACAGCTCAAACACTGGATCAGGCTAGATTGTATAACTTCCTGGAAAAAATATTTGGGACACAGCCACCTCAGATGTCAAGCTGTTATAGTTCACTATCACAACAGTCAAATAGGAAAATAGATTTTTATCATCATGTACACCCCAAAATATTTATTTGCTTCCAATAGAATTGTATTGTCACAAGAAAATATGATAAAGCATATGCCAGTGAGAGACAGAGGTTTTATTTTAAAAAAAGTAAGGATACACATTCAAGGAAGAACATATAGAACCTTGAGACAGTGAGAGGTCCTTGGGGCTTTGCAACCTACCTTTTATAGGGAACTCAGAGAAAGGGTGGCTGGGTAAGGGACACATGGTTGGGTGAGGTAACAGGGGATGGCCAGTCTCCTTTTTTTGAATCCTCAGGTCCTTACTATTTCATTGGTGGGTGCTGAGTGATGATGAATGGTTTGGACAAAAGGTCAAAACTTGTTTGCAAAGCTTCCCAGGAAGTTGAGGCAGGAAGATAGGGTGTTGGGCTTTAGGAATGAAGATAGGGCATTATGATTAAAAAGTGCAGGCTTATTGAAGTCCTTAGCCAAAGAAAAAGGAAGAGCCAAATGGGCCAATATCACTAAAAAAGTATACGCAAGGCCTATTGAAGAACTTTCCCTAAAAAATGAACAGGCCTGATAGGCCATTATGTTTAAAAGTGTGTCCATTAAGTGCTTTTGCCTAAGAAAGAGCAGACCCTGTAAGGTGAAATTAAGGATTCTGAAGTTTCTGTTACGGATTGGGAGAGTATGGTTGTGGGGAAACCGTACCCCAGGGACCCCTACTAGGGTCCTGGACACACTTTCCCCCAACCTATAACAAAACCCAAAATGACCCCAAACAGAAGAAAAAAAACCGTGGATTCTTGTCCTAAGCTAAGAATAAATATACATAGCTTGGACCATTGCTGAAGATTTAAGGAAGTTTATTAAAAGATAGAAATACAGAAAATAGAAATACAGCCCCATGCCAAAATGGCATGAGGGGGTGACTCGAAATGAATACACCAAAGGGATTACACGTGGACCAGACTTTTTATACCCATGACCTACGTCTTATTCACGTAATCCTGTTGTAGTGAAAATCCCTGTAAGGTACCTCCCCTTACCCTGTAAGGTACTTCCCTCAGCAAGGTGTGGCAGGGTGTCTCCTTTCATGAAGGGCAAGGTCAAACCCTGCTCCATTCTCCCTAGATCATCATGTAGATCTGTCTTTATATAAAGACCTAGTTCTCCTCTCAAGATCTGTCTTTAGATAGAGAAAGGCCTAGTTCTCCTCTCCTATGGACTTGTTAATCACCTTTAGCTAGGTTAATTTACATTGGAATAGTTGCCTGCTTTTAGGCAGAAACCAAGTCCTTGCACAGATTTGCCCCTCACCCAATTTTTGAAATATATTAATAATCATAGCTTTCTCAAATTTTCCTAGGCCATTCCCAATACCGGTACAGTTTCTAGATTTAAAACTATATCCCATGCTCGTAGCAGCACAATTCGTAATAGCCAAAATATGGAACCAACCTAGGTCTCCATCAACAGATGAATGGATTGCAAAATTATGGGAAATACACACAATGGAATTCTACTCAGCTGAAAGAAGAACACAATCATGTCATTTGCAAGAAGATAGAAAGACCTGGAGAACATTGTGTTAGGTGAGATCAGCCAACCACATAAAGAGAAGGGACATATGTTTTTTCATATGCCCAAACTAGGGACTATTGGGAAAACCAGAGGAACTCCAGATAATAGAAGGGAAACCTCAGAAAATCAGGAATGGAAGGATAGGAAGAGGAAGAAGGCTGAGGTTGATTAATGGAGATGCTACATTCAAATATATGCAAAAGTATGAATGTAGCATGGTTAACCTGGACACTCATTGTTGGGAGTGGGAAAGAGGAAGTGGGAAGGAGAGGGCACCAAGCACACTTTGAATGTATGCCATTTTCAATATGTTCCACATAAAAAGACAATAAGAAAAAATAAATAAAGAAAGAAATAAAAAAAAAACCCAATATCCCTTTCCTTCCCAATTGTCTCCTTTCTACCTAATATTTTATTTCTTCTATCCTACCTCAGTATCTAGTATAGAATCCCATGGCACAGAAAGAAGACATTTTGGTTATGGCAACATTGATATGTGTACCAGTATTGGGAATGGCCTGGGAAGATTTGAGAAAGCTCTAATTATTAAGATATTTCAAAAATTGGGTGAGGGGCAAATCTGTGAAAGACTTGGTCTTGGTTTAGATCAGGAAGCAAACAGCTATTGAAACTTAGATTGACTTAGCTAAAAGTAATTAGCAAGTCCATAGGAGAAGAGAGCTAGGACTTCCTCTTTCTAAAGACAGATCTACATAATAATCTAGCTAGGATGGGAGGAGGGGATGGACCTTTGTGAAAGACACCTAGGCAGGAAATTACACCTTAGGGAGGGAGGTATCTTAGAGGGACATTTACTAAGTCAGAATTACCTGTACAAGATGGGGATCATGAGTATAAAAAGTCTGGTTCACATGTTGAATCTTTGGCGAATTTGTTCAATCCCCCCCCCATGCCCATGTAACTGTCTGCTGTATATCTATCTTTTTAATAAACTTCTTTAAACTTCTTTAAATCCTTAGCAAAAGTCCAGGCTAATGTGTACTTATACTTAGCTCAGGACAAGAACCCGGGCATTTTTATCTTTTTGTGTGTTTTTTTGTGGTTCGAGGGAAATTGTGGCCAGGACCCTAAAAGGGGTCCCCGGGGAGAGTTACCCCAAACCATAACAATATGGTATTGGAAATCAAAGTGACCCAATTAACTAACATGAAAATATTTATGCAATATTTTATAGAAATTCTTTTTTTTTTTTTTTTGGTCGTACTGGGGTTCCTGGAAACCCTTCTACCTCTGGGCTACACTCCCAGACCTATTTTATACTTTTTAAATTTGGAAACAGAGTCTCCTAAGCCAGCACAGCTGGCTTTGAACCTACGAGATCCTCCTTTCTCTGCCTCCCAAGAGCAGGCATTACAAGCATGTGCCACCACGCTCAGCTATAGAAATTCTTAATCAGATTTTAATGAATATAAATAACATATAATACATAAAAATGTTTGCCTAAATATTTATGTATTTATAATAAAAATGGGTTATTTCAATCTAACTATATATTAAAGAATTAAAGTCACTACTAACTTTAAGAATTTTTTTATTTTAAAAACAAACTGATTTTCTTTAAGTGGTGATACTGATGTATTGTTTTTGATAGGGGATTAACCCACTAAAGTACATTTAGACTGTTATCTCATGATCTTAAATATATTTTTGATTAATATAAAATTATTTAAAATTAATTTTAAGAACTTCTTATGTACCCTGATATTTTATTCATCCGAAAACTACTCCTAAACATATGCTGCATTGATTATACAAACTCTAGTATAATAATTTAATAAAGATTAAAAAAAACACTGCTTATCAAAACAAGGAAAAATTTGTGACATTTCCATCCTGTGTACTTTTTAGAAACATAGTATTTTAGAGGTAGATGATATTTTTCCATTATCTGATAAAATTTCTTTCTATGGATAAAGAAAACATTTAGAAAATTAAGTGTTCTTGAACAAGGGTAGATAGATATTAACAGAGATCCAACAAGAACTACTATTTATTACTGAGGCTGATGTTTTTCATCACAAATTTTTTTCCTTATAACATTTCATACCGAGTTTTAAACCACATGAAAGTGACTTCCTTAAAGTTACTTAAATAAAATAAAATCATTTTCATATTGTCCTTTATTCCTTCAAACTACACATTGATATTAGGTCCTTAAATGTAACAAACAAAAAAGCTAAAAATTAGCAAAAAAAAAAAATAGAACAAGTTTTGTCTTTTTTTATTATGCTTCCAGTTACTGTCTGAAAATTACTTATATTTTCTGGAAAAGTTAGAGTAGGTTTTGCAGTAAGATATTTCTCAATTTTACCTGAGAAAATTGACCTTAATTAGCATGTCTGTGCCTTAATAAAAACATCCCTAAGCATAAGCTAAAAAAGTAAGTAATAACTAAAATTACATTGTATTTTACTGTTTTGAAGTCTTTCCATGTACAATGTGAAGTTCCAGCTAGATGATTTATTTTTATAGCATTATTGAGGTATAATTTTAGAAGGCGTCAACTATTCTTTCTCTTTATTTTTTTCTATTTGTCTGTTTTCTCGTTTCAAATTATAGATATATAGCATACTTGATGTCCTTGTACAGATTTATGTTTGATCATTTAAATTATAGTTTTAGATATATCTATCATCTATCATTTATCAGGTTGCATAATTTATAATAATCCACTGATAATGCTACTTTGTATGAGTATCAACCACGGTTCCAAATTGGTGAAATCCTCAAACTTTCCATAGGGGTTATTGTGAACATGACCTATTCCAGTATGGTAACCTCCTTTCCTTCCACACTGGGAAAAATATGGGTGAGACTTCAAATAAGATGGACAAAGACTCTCACCATTCTTATTCGTGTCAGATTAAAAAAAAAATACCACATATTGTTAAATATTGGCTTGATTTTGAAAGTGTTACATACTTACTTTTGTCTGTTGGTATTGGAAGGGAAACTTAAATTTCTTTTTTTTCTTAACATGTAGAAATCAATTATAACTGTTTAATGTCTGCATCTGTTTTATTTATTTCTATTTTTAACATTTCTTTTTTTAATTTTTGGTATCTGTTAGTTTTTTTTTTTTTTTTTTTGGTGGTACTGGGGTTCCTGGAAACCCTTCTACCTCCGGGCTACACTCCCAGACCTATTTTATACATTTTTTTTTTTAAATTTTAAAACAGGGTCTTTTAAGCCAGCAAGGCTGGCTTCAAACCTGAGTGATCCTCCTGTCTCCCCCTCCCAAGTGCGGGGATTATAAGCGTGTGCCACCAAGTCCGGCATTATCTGTTAGTTTTAATATCTGGACTAGCTTCAGTTGACTAAAATTTCTTATTATTTTCAAGCTTTTTGTGTTCCTGATAATTCTTTTTTTTATCAGACATTAAAAACTTTATCTATTTGAGGGCTATATATATCTTAATTCCAATTAATATAATTGAGCTTTGATTGGTAAGTAGTTATTTGGAAGCAATTTTATCTTTCAGATTTTAATATTGTTTTAAAATTAAATGTTTTAAATAGTTAATATACTCTGAGGTGACCTACACAAATCATATAAGTAGAATATTTTTCCATTCTAAATTGTGGGAGTAAATAGGTATTATTTCTAGGCCAATGTAAGAGCCAGGTGCTTTTGCTTCATTGGTTGTGATGACTGCTAGACTTCAGTTCATTCACCTACGTTTGCTGATCAACACTCTGCTGAGGCAGTCCTTTTGCACATACAGAGTTATTTCAGTACTCTGAATCGCTGTTTCATCTCTAAGACTCTTTCCTGTGATCTTTTATCATTTTCCCAGGCTCTCAGGTCTGTCTCTTTAACTAGGAAGTTTGCTGAGCTCCATGTAGGCTTCCTCCATGTACCCAGGCTTGAATACTGTCAGAGCAGTGTACTGGGGCAACTCTAGATCTCACATTATTCCTTCTTCCCACTAAGGATCTGCGCTTTGTTGTCCAATGTGCAGAATCTGGAAACAGAGCTTTTCATATATTTGGATTGGTGTTTTTGTTTGTCTCAGACAGGAGGGTACTTGCAGTTCTTGTTACCTCATCATGTATGGAAGAATGTAAATCTCTAACTAGTTATTTAAGGTAGAACAAAATCCTTATTAGCTTGAACAAGTTTACGCTAAGGGAGAAGACAGCTCCCACCACTGTGGCCAGGATATGAAATTAGAATGTAAAGTGTGATCTCCCATTAAATTTGATACCAATGAACAAAAAAGAAATCAGCAGAGCAGCAGATGGTATTGTTTGCAGCTTTGGGAGAGACTTGAGGCTCATAGTCACCATCTGCCTGCACAGCATTTTCTCAAACTTAGTATTTAGCAAAGTTTATTGCTACTAAGCTTATGAGCATTATGAGACAGATTACCAAATTTCTGCATTCTACCATGATTTAATTAACAGAAGTATATGTCATGCTTTAGATGGTTATAGAAGCTATGTGAAACATAACTATGCCTGCTTATTAATCTTCTTAATAGCCTCTTCTTTTTTAATTCAATACCTTTATATTATTTCCCCAAAAGATATATTCACTAAGTTATGAAACATACCCTTAAGACATCGCTGGGATCCATCATGGGGCTTTGTTTCAATTCTTACATAAATCCTTCATCTGAATATCTTTATTATATCTGACTCTGTATGATTAATCAAGTTCTCTTGAATGTAATTTGTGTTTCCTTTTACAGATTATAAAATGCTGAGTTATATATTTCATATTCCTAGAAACACATGTACAATAAATTTCTAGGGCATCTCTTGGCTAAAAGCATTGCAGTTACACACACTGAAAGTTAGTTAATCCAAAGAAATTTGGTCAGATATACTATTAATATCTATCAACCATTGGATAGAGTTGAAAGAATTGCCTCTAAATCTACTACTATATTTTATAGTTTGTGTAATCTCCACTCAAAAACTTAGATTGAAATATATAAAAGTGATGGTTGTAGGCCAAAATTATTCAAATGGCAACCTGGTACAGTTCAGACTATGACATAAGGCAACTCTGATTGCTGTCTATCTCAACTGAAGCAATAGTTCTGCTAATGATTTCTTTTTTTTTTAAATTTTTATTGGTGCATTGCAGTCATACATCTTAATGGGATAAAAGACTTGTGGAGCCGGGCATGGTGGCCCACGCTTGTAATCCCTGCACTTGGGAGGCGGAGACAGGAGGATCGCGGAGGTTTGAAGCCAGCTGCGCTGGTTTAGGAGATCCTGTTTCCAAATAAAAATATAAAAAGTAGGTCTGGGAGTGTAGCCCAGAAGTAGAAGGGTTTCCAGGAACCCTAGTACCACCAAAACAAAAACAAAAACAAAAACAAACAGACTTGTGGAGACATACATGCATATATCGCCCAATAGCCCTTACCTGATCCCTACCTCATTCCCTCCCCATCCCTCCTACCCATGCTTGGCTTAGTGACTGACTTTGATATGTTTAAGTATATCATGTGCTTTAGAGAGTTTCCCTCTTATCCCTCACATCCCCTCAGTTAGGGCACCTTACTTGTTCTTCAATAGGATCTCCTTCTTCATCTAGAGTTCCTCCTGTTACCCATTTCTCCCTAGCTTTTGCATATTAGGGAAAGCATCTGATTACATTTTTGTGGCTAATCTCACTGAGCATAATGTCCCCCAGTTCCATCCATTTTCCTGTAAATGATATAATTGTTTTTCTTTATGGCTGAGTAAAATTCCATTGTGTACATACCCCACAGTTCTGTAATCCATTCATCTGTTGATGGAAATCTTGGCTGGTTCCATAATTTTGCAGTGGTGAATTGTGCAGCTATGAACATAGATGTGCATGCATTAGTTTGGTATTTGGTTTCCTTTCTTTTGGGTAGATACCCAGAAAGAGGTATACTTTTACTATCTTTTTCTTTTAATGTGAAAATGCACAGTGAGTGAATATCTGATCAACTAATGTCTTAGTTTTATAAGATTTCTATTTTAAAATTATAACATTTTCTACTATAAAATTGTACTGTTCAATGAATTTTTAAAAATCTATATAATTTATTTTATTGGTACTGAGGATTGACCACAGAGGAACTCTAACACAGAGTTACATCACTAGGTCTTTTTATTTTTTTTTTTTTTTGAGAGAGTGTTTCACCTAGTTGCTGAGGCTGGCCTTGCACTTCCTATCCTCCTACCTCAGCCTCCTGAGTCGTTGAAATGATTGGTGCAACCAGCTATAACTATCAACCTATTTTTTAATTTTTTAATTTTTTGGGGGGGACTGTGATGGAACCCAGGGGCATTGGACCTCCGAGCTACACCCCCTGCTCTATTTTTTATTCTTTATTTTGAAACAGTGTCTCACTAAATTGCAGAGGGCCTCACTAAGTACGTGAGGCTGTATGTGAACCGAGATCCTCTGGTCTCTGCCTCCCAAATGCTAGGATTACAAGCGTGCGCCACCACGCCTGGCCAACCTATTTTTTTAATACCAGGAATTGAAGCCAGGGGAACCCTACCAACATAATTTAGTACAGGTCATTATTTTTATGTGGACAAATAATACTGAAAAATTTCAGAGTCACATTTTCTACATTGAAGAAAATTAGATCAATAAAAATGTTTTCTATTCCCTGTTTATGTATTATACACATATTTTTTCCTTTATTTAGTTTTTGAATGAATATCAGTCTGGATTTTTAAATGATGTTTGTAAATATATAAACTGAGACAGACTGGTTATGGGAAAAATAGCTTGTTTTAGACAATAGCCAATTTTATTATCTAATTTACAGGATCCATAACAGCTTCTATTTCCTACATAAAGCAATCAGGATCTTGGCCACTTTACTAAATAAGTAATACAATAGCTTATTTTAAAAATTAAATTAACAAATTTAATATGCTTCCTGTGCAAAATCAGCACAATTCTTACCTTACAGATGTGCTTAAAGTATTTTAGAAGAAATATCATAAATCTCAAAGGAAATACTTTAAAGGAAACATAAGACCATTTCAGTTAAATCAAGCTAGAAATATTCATTCTTTTTAAAGTAATATTTATGATTTACTTCATTCCTTCTTCCATATAATAACCTTTAAGGAGCTATGATAATCCATTTTTCTGGTAATTTTAATTCCTATAGTCAATCTGCCCCCATTATTTTAGATATAATGTGAGTATTTGCATATTGCTATTACTTCTCTCATATATACAAAGGTATAAATGTGAGATAATACTATACAATCCCACTTTTATGTCACTAAATAGTTCTATGTGTTTGAGTGAACACTTTTTAGTCCCAATATAGGTGAGGCAAACATTTTCCAATATATTTTTGTGTACTCTGACTTCTGAATTTCTGAATTATAGATTAGAATAAGTTTACAGAGTCATTCTGGTATTTTAAGGCTGCTTTCTGAAAATTTTGAAATATTCAAAGGTTATATCCAAACAGGGAAACAAAAGAGTAGTAGTTGATGATTATTATATAATCTATGAATAAATAAGCAAATTAATATATAAATATGCTTGTATTTTCACTTTAGGGAATTTATTCTATCAAAGTAGAGATCATGAATAAAGTAGGTATCTGTGGATATTTTTATGCTTGCAAATAATTAAAACAATATATGGTTGTTGTGTATGGCCAAGGAGAAATTTAAAAATAATTATACATTCCTGTTGTAATACTAAAAATAATAGTATATAAATGTATTGATAGGTAATTGTAATTTAAAAAATAGAGCCAAGATGGTTTGCACACTAAATACTAAGAGAGAGAAATAAACAGAGACGTAGAGATTATTAAATTTGTTAAGACATAAAGGTTATCAGTAGTTATTCCTTTGCATGGTGGGAATACATATGACTTCATTCTCATTTTTGTGCTTTTTGTGTTGCATGTATTCTCTTATAAAAATGCTCCTACAGAAAATGATATGTATTTTTTTCTAAATTAACCACAGAAAACAACTAAAATGAATTTGATGCATAAGTCTCATCATATATTATTATGAGCCCTTAATATGTAAGATATTAAACCATATAGTTGCAATTGCTCAATCTTTAGGTACTAGTCTTGAATGGCTAATGAAGGAGAAATCAGGGGCCAAATGTCAGTAGTAATATCCTCTGTCTCTGTCTCTCTCACATACTTATGCATACACACACACACACACACACACACACACACACACACACAAATACACACAGAATCTATGAAGTTTATTCTGAAGTTAATCTATGAAGTTAATCCAGATAGAAATTGTCTGTTTTATAGTTGCTGAAATCTGCAGTTGATCTCCAATGTATCTTTACAAGGAAAGTGAATTATTTTTGAGCATCCTGAATTTACATCCCAACTGGTACTTCATCTAAAATCATCTATGTTAAACAAATAAAGCTACTCTTAAATATAGAATGGGATTTATTTTCTGATTTGTGCAATGTCCTAAGTTGTAAGGGTTAGATAAACAATTTTATGAAGGAATAGATAGTAAATTTTTAAGGTTTGGCAGCAATTGTCAACCTACCATCATAGCACAAAAATAACCATAAATCATATGTAAGTAAGTAATATGACTGTGTCCCAATAAAACTTTTTTAATAAAATGAGCAGCAAGTGATCTTTGATGTATAGAATACAGATTACTAATTTAATCTAGAAAATTGACATATGCTTATATATTTAGTTCTGTACTAACAGCAAAGATGCCTAGATACACAGCTAAGAGGTTATAAACTTAAAATCAGAATCAAGAATCATAGTTTTATAAAAACATAGATGTCCATTCACAATTCTCTTAAATTTGATAAAGACTTGGATTGCCAATTAGAAATAATTTGCTGAAGACTGTCTTTCCTCCCCAAGACAAAGCCAACACACTTATTATACAGTATGAAAGATTCTTTAATGCCTGCCATGCATCAAAGGTATAATTTTTATTTTAATTGGCATAATAATTCTGATATATATACACACACATATATATGAGAATATATATACACACATATATATTGCTCTTATCTTTTTGATGAATAAATTAAGGTTCAATGAGGTAACTCATAATATGACAAAAGAATCCTAGGTTGACTCTCAGGTTCAATCTATGTTTGGGTCTTAACTTTGATATATTAAATGTCCAACTTTATACAGCTGATAAATAATAGTATGCTTAAACACATCACACATATTAATTAAGAATATTAAAAACTTGCCTGGCCAACTTGATCATTAAATGAATACCTACAAGTAGCTGTAAACAACTTGGAATACAACTTTATTCTTAGCTCAGAGAACAGTCTTATATTTCATATGTGGGTGTGTTAGAAAAACGGTGCTTTCACTGAATTTTTAGAATGAATTTAATGATATAGGTATTGTCTCTCTAAACTTTTTGCTTTGGGTTTATCTCTGCCGTTCTTTTACTCAGCTCTTTCCCAAGTAAACTAGTTAAAAAGTGCAAGCAGCATAAAACTTAAATGTTAGAATGAGTGCGTACTCATTCTAAATAATTAGCAGTGCAACAAAACTATAGCTCAGTGACATTTTGCATTAAATAAGTTTTAGGGAACATTCCCTGAAGAAGGTAAATGCCATTTATAATAATTTTTCCTTTAAAAAATGAAATATACCCAGCTCTTACATTAACTTAGGCTTTTGTTTGCTTATTATCATGCCATATAATTTATTGAGTCCCTTATTTTGGTTAGGTACTATATCTTAGTCTATTTTTACATAGAAACATGGTAAGTTAATTAGGAATTTTCAAATGATGAAATGTAAAGAAGAAAAAGAACTTTAATTTAGACTGATTATCAGGGATAATTTCTCAGAACAATGGTAACTGGGAGTTCTCTGAATCAGTGACTATATTAGCTAGGTAGAATAAGTGGAAAATAGGGAAAGGAAATGGGAAACAGTAGAATGGACACTAATTTATCAGGTTTTTACATGTTCTCTGAAAACAGAAATGTGGACCCTGCTGCAGATGCACTAGAAAAGGCGCTTTCAGGGCAATAGCAATAGGGTGGGTGATTCTGTAGCAGATACAAAGGTAGCCTGAAATTCTGGTTATATAATGAACAGGATTTGAAAAAGAACTTCTGCCTCTTCTGCCAGAAAAGTAGAAAGTTCTGGAAAAACATGTACTCAGTGGTTGAGAACTTTCCCCCATATGCGTATAAAGGATGTCAGATTTCAACTTGGCTTCCATTGAAGGATCAAGTCATTTTGTCCTGATATCATGCAAAGCTTCATAGTGTGGTCTCTGGTTCTGATGCCACTTCTAGTTCCCTTGGAGTGACAGTTGCATTTCCTAAACTCTCTTGCTCCTCATTCATAGACGTTTGAGTGTAGATTTCTCTAGAAGCAAACCCTCCACAATAGCAATGTCGCAGTTCATTTGGAGGGCATGTCATTTGAGGATTATTTTTCCAAGATGCTCTTGCGGAAGATTGAAGAGTAAAGAAAAACAAAACAAAGCAAAAACAGAACAAATAATTTCTTTTAAAGTTTAGATTTCCAATGTCCTTAAGAGAGTTAGGAGATGGTACAGATCATGCCACCGCTTATTTTCTTACCCAAGGAGTGAAGTTACAACTACCAGTTCCTGTGAGTCCTTAATGAGACCTGTTCTTCTGGAGTATGAATTCAAGTGTATCAATCTTTATGGGGGGCCTCATAACTCATTGTGATATATCTAGCTAGATGCTGACTTACAGGAAGCTTTCTATCATGTAAAATGAGCATAAAAGAAGAGAGAAAAGAGGACAAGGCATGGTATTGGATTTTAGGAAAACAATAAAGATTAAGGTCAATGACTGGTTTCCAGTAAAATGAAGTTTAATCAGAACTTGAACTACAGGTCAGGTTTTAGTGAACATGTATACAGGGCATTCCTGTGACCCTAGATGTAACAGAGTTCTCATGTCATTACTCAGTAGTCTCACCATGTATACACCAATAGTGAATTAAGGAAAGAATTGGTAGTTTCAAGTTCTACCATTTCTAGTGAAAATCTGCTATGTTATCTTTCTGAGGAGGGAATTAGTTAAAGTCTTTTGTGAACCTAAGCTAATAATTCGGAGGCCTTAGTTTTTCCAGCTGAGGGTTGGAGAAGCAGAAATTAATATCCCCTATAATACTGAATCTAAAAAGTCTATCTTCTATTTTTTTTTTTTTTACAGTACTAGGGATTGAACCCAGGGGCACTGTACCTCATAACTACATCCCCAGCCCTGTTTTTTTAATCGTTATTTTGAAACAGGGTCTCACTTAGTTTCAGAGTGCCTCAGTAAGTAGCCGAGGCTGTCCTTGAATTTCAATCATCCTGTCTCAGCCTCCCAAGTACTGGGAGTACAAGCTTGCACCACCACACTGGGCTTCTATTCTATTTTTAATAGAGACTTACTTTTAATAAATTCAAATTCAGAACAATTGTGATCTTAATTAACACTTATTTTAAAATAGGCTATCGTGGACTGCAAAATCTGAGAAGAGTGGGTCGATATTGCAACCACTCTAATCTAGTTTAAATTATTTTTGACAGAAGGAAAAACTAAGGACTGAATAATTTCATTTATCCTGTTGTAGCAGCACACGTGCAGTCTGGGTAAAGATAATTTTAAAAGGTTTTGCTTTTCTGCAGAAACATTAGGATCTGCTACTTTTATATATTTTATTTTCATGCTTCTAGGGTTTGCTAGAGAACTTTAATGTTCGTGCTTTGGTTTCAGAGGATTAAATATTAAACAATATAACTAACTAGATATGGTACATTTACTTTCCAAGTAATTGGATTGTGGATGAACCTGCTGCTACTGTTCATTAGTCTGTAACTTCACAAGATTTAACTCTATTCTTTTACAACAGTGCAATTTGGAAACTTTCCATAGAGCTGAGAGCAGCTGAAAATAGTTAGATATGGCCTAGCATTGCCTTTGGGATTTTGGTATCATGCTCATCAACAAAGGTGTCATGTCATCAGTGTGATATGGCAATCAAAGCTTGACAATTCATTTACTTTCCTCATCTAAACACACATGCCACAATTAAGGACTTAAGACTAGTTTAAGTGTCTTCTAAAAATTGCATTTTGCCTTATTTGTAAAGTCATGTGTGCTTTTTGTAGATGATGTGAAAAAATTGAAGAAAATGAAGGATCCCCCATAATTCTACGCAGAGATAATCATTACTAAATTTTCTTACATATATGTGCATTTTTTATAATTTCATAACTATAAAACATGTTCTAATTTCTCTTTAATATTATAATATGAGCATTATTCATATCTTTAAAATTCCTCATAAGTCAATTTTATAATGGCTGACTATTTTTATAGATGCATCATGATGTAATTATTCATTGCAGGACATTTGAGCTGCTTCCAGTTGTTTGCTGCCATAAATAATAGCAAGATAAAAATCTCTGTACATAAATCTTTGTCCTCATTTCTGATAATTTCTTTAGGAGAGATTCCCAGAAATGGAACTTATGGGTCAAAGAGAATGGATATGTGGAAAGTTTTCTATATCCTTCCAAATTTGCTTTCAAAAATGGTTTTATGAATTTGTATATCCACTCTGAGTTTGTAACCAGGCCTGTTTCATTACATCTTATCAGATTTATGTTTTCAAAAGTATTTAAATTAATTGCCTAGTAGTAGTCTAGTATTTGATTAAGTTATATGCCATCACTAGATGAAATAATATGCATTTCATTAAAATTACTCATATTATGTTGCACCATTAAACTTATTGATGATATGTTATTAAGTAAAACACATGAAATAAAAATTGAATATACTCCATCATAGCAAATATGCAAAATATGTGTGCATACAGCAATTATTGAACAAAGATGACAACCAATAAAAATAAAACCTAACAATAATGAATTACCTTAATAACTAACAGATTACAGTGCAGTTAATAAAAGCATAGCACCAAGTGCTTAAAATTCATTATCATTTCACTTTATAATAACCATGTAAAGGATATTTCGAAGCTTGATGATTTTTATATAAAGAACTTATAATCATACAGAATGACAATATGGTTCTAGAATTTAATCCCAGGTAGCAGGGCCCAAATCCATATTTCCAATAATAAGCTCACACTTGAATCTCTAAAAATTTGTCTATTTACTAAATTTCACAAAATACTAAATGCATATTCTTTAGGACAGAAGAATGCAAAAAGTTATATGTTATATGTAAAAGAAGCCACAATGAATGAACTTACGGTTTCTTAAAAAACAGACAATAACCAAATAAAGGGTCAATATATACACTACACTGAATGTTGGGAAAACAATAAAAAATATCTAACATCTTCCTAGGCGTGGTGGTGCACACTTGTAATCCCATCATTTGGGAGGCTGAGATCAGAGGATCGTGGTTCACAGACAGCCTCAGCTACTTACTGAGGCACTCCACAACTTAGTGAGACCCTGTTTCAGGATAAAGAATAAAAAATAGGGCAGGGGGTGTAGCTCAGAGGTCAAATGCCCCCTGGGTTTTATCTAACCATTACCCAGAAGAACCCAAACAAAATAATAAAACAGTATTCATTCAAACAAATCTGTGGATGAAGACTCACTGAATATTGCCCAGGATGCATTATTTATATTTTCTCACTAAAATTCTCATATAGAAACAGGATGATCTGCTGGGTGTGGTGGTGCATGCTTGTAATCCCAGCATTCTGGAGGCTGAGACAGGAGGATTGGGTTCCTGGTCCTCAGCTACTTAGTAAGGCTCTTTGCACCTCAGTGAGACCCTGTTTCAAAATAAAGAATAAAAAATAAGTGCTGGTTGTATAGCTCAGAGGTAAAATACCCATGAGTTCCATCCCCAATACCACACACAAAAAAAAGAGAAAGAAACAGGATAATCACAGGTTCAAAGCCAGAATATGATAATTTAATGAAAATCTGTTTCAAAATAATAAGTAAAATAGGTCTGGAGTATAGATTAGAGGTAGAATGGCCCCCGATTCAATTTTCAATACCACCACCATCACCAAAAAAACGAAGATTCTAATATAAATGATAATTTTTAAAACTAATTATGTATTTTATTGTCAGGAATAAAATATAAATTATCATAAAGAATTAGGCCACCTCAGCCGGGCGTGGTGGCTCAGTTTGTAATCCCTGTGCTTGGGAGGCAGAGACAGGAGGATCACACCGGTTCGAAGCCAGTCTCACTGGCTTAAGAGGCCCTGTTTCCAAGTAAAAATATAAAATAGGTCTGGGAGTGTAGTCCAGAGGTAGAAGGGCTTCCAGGAACCCCAGTACCACCAAAAAAAAAAAAAAAAAAATGCCACCTCTACACCTAACTTTGTAATTTCTTTTTCTTTTTCTTTTTTCTTTTTTGCAGCACTGGGGATGGAACCCAGGGGCATTCTAACGCTGAGCTATTACACCCTGAGCCCTATTTTTATCCTTTATTTTGAAACAGGGTTGCACTGAGTTGAAAAGGGCCTAAGTAACTGAGGCTGGCTGTGATCCTCCTGTCTCAGCCTCCCAAATGGTGGGATTACAAGTGTGTGCCACTACACCCGGCATCCTTTTTCTTAAACATTTGGTAAGCTTAACATTTTTCCATTAAAATTGAAATGATAGAAATTATTATTTGATTCATTCAGGTATTACTTCCTGAATGTCTGTCAAATTCTAAGTACTATTGCAGAAACAATTAAAATATGACCATTTCCTTTTTTTTAATTTTCTTTTTCTTTTTCTGTTTTTTTGTGACAGTGGGGATGGAATCCAGGGGCATTCTGCCTCCAAGCAACATTCCCAGCCTTAGTTTTTATTCTTTATTTTGAAACAGGGTCTTACTAAGTTGCAGAGGGCCTCACTAAGTAGCTGAGACTGGTTGCAAACCTGTGATCCTCCTGTTTAAGCCTCCCAAGTACTGGGATTACAAGAATGTACAATCATGCCTAGCTTAAAATATGACCATTTTAAACATACAAATTTCCTGCCCTCTTCTGTCTTATATTCTAATATGGAATGCAGATCATAAGCACAGGAAATCATTAAGGTATGTTTTATTATATTTTGATAACTGTTTAAAAAAAGGCAGAAAAGGAAGATATGAAATGTTGAAGTAGAAATATTAAAATTTTAGATAGTATAGCTAAAAAGGGATCATTAAAAATGCCTTTGAAGTATAGAAATAAATACACCATGGGAAAATTGTGTAAAGAATACCAGGTAGGGGGAAACAATATCTGCAAAGACCCCATGATGGAGGGTTATTAGTTGGATAAAAGAAGAGCAGAAAGGCTTATTTAACTATAATATAAAAAGGCTTATTTAACTATAATAGTATAATTAGGGGAAAACAATAGGAGTAGATCAGAGAAGTAATGGGGGCCAATAAGATTTCATAATCAATGGCACCATACACGTAGGTTATGCCTATTTTTTCTGGTATGATTATTAGTAAAGATCTTTTCACTCAAGTGTCCTTGCTTGTATTAAAAATTATCATGACTGCAGTAAGGAGTTTCACTTTTACACTGACAGGGTTGGCGGGTAGAAGATTTGAATGGGTAAATGGTCTGATCTGTCATGTGCTTTTTATGAACAGGGATAAGAGTTGAGGTGGAGAGACTATGAAGGAGTTTATTGAAATAATCCAAGAAAAGATGATAGAGGTATGAATTAATGATAGAGGGAGGGATTGAGACAAGTGGCTAAAATTGTGATTTACTTAGAGAAGTAGAAATAATATGCTGACAGACTGAACAGAAAGAAGAGTCACTGATTTTACCAAGGCACATTTGAATAATTTTGAAATAATTTCAGATTCATATCAAGCTTTCAAAAATAGTACAAGGAATACTATACAGTTTTCATCAAGATTTACTAAATATTATCTTATCACATTTGCATTATCATTCTTTGTCTTGAAATATGTGTGTGTGCCTGCATGTGTATGTGTGAATGCATATTTTGTTATTATTTTATCACTATTTGGAAATATCAGAGGAAAAGCTTCAGTCATTCACCCTTAAATACTTCAAACAATAAGTACTTTTTGAACAAAAAAGACATTTTCTTAACAAATCATAACATAATCATATAAAAAGGACATTAAACTTGCTATCATGCTATTATCCTTTTTATAGATCTTATCATTTGAATGTATCCAAATTTAAAATTTTATTTTAAAGCAATAAAAAATGTTTGGCCAGAAATTGCCGGAGCCAGCTGGCAAGAGTACAGGTTCTGAAGTGAGGCGTGAGGATGGAGTATTTTAAATTCTAACGCGGGGGAGCTGCCAGTCTCTACTGGTCGACTCCTGTATGTGGGTCAATATTTCCTACGGGTCAACGACTATGCCTAGGTCAGTATTCTCTGTTGCGCTGACTCCTGGCCAACGCAACTTCTGGGTCAATCTCATCTTTATTGTGCCAATGCCGACTTTGTTTTTCCAGAGGTATTTATACACAGCTACAGGTCAATCAAAATTCTCATGCTACCACCACCGGAATACAATACAGACCAATACAAAACACATCATTACAGATAGGCCTATCAGTACCCTCGTATCATCACCACCTGATCCTCTCTCAGACCTCTTTGAACTTTCCATAACCCCAAACCTTGTTGACTCTGGGCGAAGGACAATCAGCTGAGTCAGAGACACCAATCTAGGGGAAGGCCTCAATGGCTCCCAATAAGAAATTATAGGTGATATTTAGTTGTCATGTATTTTTAGTCCCTTTCAATTTGGAACAATTTGTTTCTCTTTTGTCTTTTATAACTGATATTTTAGATTACAGAGCAGTTATTGTGAAGGATGCACCTCACATTGAACTTAGATGATATTCCCCTTTGTTTATAAGTGATATTGTGTTATTCTCAGCATTTCATGTCAGTATGTCAGAATGTCATTTTGTCCAATTACTGATTCTATTTTGGTCACTTGGTCATGGTTGTAAGTTATTCTTTTTCCTTTGTCACTAATAAGTATTTTAGCATCCAATCATTTAGAGTCTATAGGTTAGTTTTGACTCAATTATTATAATCATGACATAAATTTTTCAATTTTGTCAATATTTTTATGAAAAATATTTTATTGTAAGAAAATGCTTTTTAGTCTTTCTCTTTTTTATTTATTCAAAGTACCATGTCCTCATCAATTTACATTCTGATAAAAAAGGGGGGGGCTAAGCCTTTAAAATAGCTCAAATAGATTTGGCCAGTAGAAATTCTTTCTGTGTGTTCTTTACAGGGGTACCCGCCGTTCTTTGACATTTCTTTTCATTGACAATATAAGATAAGGATTTCATCATGTAATTTTCTGGGGCATGACACTGTGGTCCTAGATTTAGGCACATGCATACACGTGTGCACCCCAAACACACACTTAACAAATGTTGGGAGCCATTGGATTTTATAATCAAAATAGAGAGGGGAATGGTAAACTTAGAGATTGAAATACTAAGTATGTGAATAGGCTGCCTCCCATACATGGGGGCTGAAGTGACTTCCCTCGCTGTGTGTGAAAAGAGAAAAATTCAGTCAGTCATCTGGATATTTGGGGTCTCTTTCTGCCAAACGTCTGGCTTTTTGGAGGCTTGTTCCAAGCAAAAAGTGCTGCTTGCTTCATTCATCTCTGACTCCATGCCAGCAAAGACAGATTTGAGTTTCAGAATCATAGTCAGAAGCTGTGCTTTCTGTTTTTTGTTTTTTTTTCCTTATCCTGGCAAGATGTTCTAATGCTCTCTGCTCCTCTGTATGTTCCTCCACGATGCTCCTCCAAACTCTTGCCTTCAAGATATTCTCAAGACCTTTGTGAGGCTGTCTTTAAGAAGTGGCTTTCTGCTTTACATAGTAACTTTTGAACAGATGCTATTTCTAAGATGTGGAGAAAACACACTTGCATATTATTTTTGAGGGGGAAATTAAAGATTATTAATATTGCTAATTAAGCTTAGCAAAAAAAGTATTACTTTTTCTATGTTTGCTAAATAATAATTGCTATCCCAGGAGTGTAAAATGAATTCAAGCAGAAAATAATTTACATTTTTGTAAACAAAAATTTCTTTTTTGCCAATACTGAAAATTGGTTTCTCTCATGCTAATCTTTTCAAAACTTTAAACTGATTATACTTTTTTGCCCATCAAATCCAGATTTCAATGGCTAATCATGCTATTTTTAAATTTCTGGAAGCTTAGTAAATTTGTAAATTTCAAGAATTAAAGAAGTGAGCTTGTAGGTTCTATTGCCTGTGACTTTCTAAAAGTGCACTCATCTGGAAAGTAATTTTTTATATTATGAAAGAAAACATTTCATATTGAAAATCAATGATGGAAGACTGAGCAAGATACATTTAGTAACATAGACTAAAAATTAGAGCTGAATTAAATTCATTTTAACTTTGATGAAAAATAAATTTAAAGAAGAGCCATATTCACTTATGGAAAATCAAGACTATTTCTTTCAACATGCATATATCAAATCAGAGAGCAATAGATCATGTATTAAAAATGGTAATGAGAATTTCTGTTGATGCTTGGAAGAGATTTTTGTATTGTGATAAAACTCTAGTTAGATAGAAACTGTGTGTGTAAATAAACATAGGCATATTTGCATATTAATATGTTATATGCATTTTAATGAGTGCACACATTTAATTTTATACCTCCATATATGAATTACCAAATAATATTACATAAAACTAGTTAACAAGCCTCTGTTTCTGTAACATGGAATCATCTCTTATTTATACCTTAAAAGCTCGTCAACACCCTAAAATCACATTCTTTTATGCACAGAAATCACAATGAATAACTGCATTGATTCTTCAGTCTAAAAAAATAATGTCTTGGCACAGTCAGAAAATTAAGAAAGAATGTTTAAGACTGGTCAAATGATAAAAGTGATCTATTTTCTTCCCTCTTTTCTGAGGCCATTAATCAATCTGTCATGATACTGCCTAGGATATTTATGTTTGCCTAGAAACAATAAAAGTTCACTTTTTGTTTTTCCAAAAAGTTGCTAGACAATGTTGACATTTTCACCCTGGAGTAAAGCCACATTGCACTGAGCATATGCTACAAAATGGTTCACTTATGTTAATTCTGCATAGATGTGCTATTCACAGTGTTCAAAAATAGCATCATGATGATATATTGCGATCATATGTATGGCCCACACAAAGAGTTAAAATGCAAATAGATTTTAAGGAAAAATAGATTCCATTAATATTATTATTATTGTTATAAACATTTATTTATACCCTGGCATGTCTTTCCAACTTATATATATTTATAGGAACAAACTTAACTAATTTGTCTTTTTAGCCATGTATGTTTTGAACCTGTGGCCCACACCATGTTGGACCTTCAACAAATATTTGTGCTTTAAGGTCGAAATTATAAAGATATATATAATATTATCAATATTATTTAAGGTATGTCTTGTAAGCTACATGTGGATTTTTTTGTCTTAAATGAAATATGAGTGTTTTTGCTTTAATTTATAGAGTTACTGATGTATTTAAGTTTAAATCTCTATAATGCTATTAGTTTTCACTTGGTATCACCAAATCTGTATTTTCCTTCCTTTCTTATCTTCCTTAACTTTTTAAAATTAATTTTTATATATTCCACTTACTTCTACATTAGACAATATTATGTTATATTATATTACATATCTGTTTCTTACTGTTAACACTACATTTTATACAATAGATTTTTAGACTATTATAATTTAATATAAATTTCCACTTAACAATTATTGAAAACATCTTACAAATACTAAATATATTTAATATATCTGCAGTGCCACAATAATATTGGCTTATATGCAATTGTATATGTGTGTGTGCATATAGTATAACATAATAAATATACCTCTAAGTTTGAACATTTGATGGCTTCTTTTTATACATACAATTTTCACTGAGATTTTCCTACACGATTACCATTTTGAGAGCTCTTTGTTTCATCTTGTTGCTATTTTTTTCTTTTGATATATCAAATATATCATCCTATGATCTTTTGGCCTCCAAAATTTCTGATGAGAAATCTGATAATCTTGTGGACAATCCCTTGTCTATTATGTATCACTCCTCTCTTGAGGCTTTAAAGTTCTTTCAATTGTATGATTGTAATGTGTCAGTGTGGGTCTCTTTGAGTTCAACATACTTGAAGTTCATTGACTTTCTTGGATGTTGATATTCATGTCTTTCATCAGATGTAGGGACATTGGAATTATTTCTTTAAATAGTCTTTCCATTTCTTTCTCTTTCATTTCTATTTCTAGAATTTCCACGATGTATATGTTTGTCTGCTTGATGGTGACCCATGGATTCTAATATTCTGCTACTTTTCTTAAATTATTTTTCTGTTTCTTAGACTCCATAATTTCACTTGTCTACCTTCAAGCTCACTTATTCTTCTTCTGTTTGCCAACTCTTCCTTTGAATCTCTCTAGTGAAGTTTTTATTTCAGTTATGCATTTGTCAATTCCAACATTTATTTTTAGTTCCTTATACATTTCTTATCTTTTTATATTTACATTTTGTTCATACATTATTTATATTATTTTACTTCTTTAACATCTTCTGTTAGCTGTCTTAGCATATGGTCTTTCTCAGTGGCAGTTGTGTTAGTTTATTTTTTGTATAGGCTATATTACCTGTTTATTTGTATGCCTTATGATTTTGTCATAATTGTTATTACTAAAAACTAGACATTTGATTATATACTCCTCAATCCCAGAGTTTGCAAATTTATTTTATTGTTACAGCTTGTGTTTGTTCATGATCAACCTAAGGTATAAACATAAGATCTTCCAGTGTTTGTTTAGGCCCAAGCCTTTTCCTGGACATACAATATGACTGCTTAAATTCCCTGTATATATGGTGGGGTTTTTTTTTTGGGGGGGGTAAGGATGGAACCAAGGGGCAGTTGACCTTCGAGCTACACTCACTGCCCTAGTTTTTATTCCTTAATTTGAAACAGGGTCTCACTAAGTTGCCAAGGGCCTCACTAAGTAGCTGAGGCTGTCTGAGAACAGTGATCCTCCAATCTCAGCCTCCTGAATGCTGGAATTACAAGCGTGCACCACCACGCACGGCTTCAATGGTAGTTTTTTAATGTCATAAAATTTAAATGTGTGAGTCCCTTATAGGAAAAAAAAAGGAAAATGAATCAGGCTATACCTTAAATTCCCTAGAAGTTGATTTAGATGGAAGTGGAGGAGTTTGTGATAATCAAGGGGAGATCCAATGGTGGCCGCCTGCTTATGTATCTGAATGTCTCAAATGAAAAATAGAAATCTGCTACCCAAACACAAATCTACAATTTCTAGAGGAGAGTGTCCTTATTGCTGACCCTAATTTCAAAAGTTTGTAGTATCATGTACATGGTCACCTGCCTTGGTAAGGAAAAATGAGTAACTGATATCGAAAAAAATTAATTGTATTTTTTCTATCCATGACTTCTGATAGTTGATCATTTTCAAAGAGGCAACAGAAGCTGGGCATGGCAATGCATGTCTGTAATTGTAGTACTTGGGAGGCTACAACAGGATTGTAGGTTTGAGGCCAGCTTCATAAACTTACTGAGGCCCTCAGTAACTTAGTGAGACACTGTTTCAAAAATATAAAATGAAATAAAAATGAAAAGGTCTGGAGTTGTAGCTTGAATAATCCGTAATAACAGCAATAATCTTCATTAACAGCCATAAAAATAAGCTACAAAGTTCCAAAACAGTTACATCAGATAGATTCTCCCAGTGTAATTATTATTTCCATGTTTGACTTTATTCAAATAAAGCTCCTATGAATATCCATGTATATCCTATATATGAATGTGTGTTTGTAATACTTTCTCAAACGTTTATTGATATCTGGAATAACTGTTGATATTAAAGTTCATAGACTACAAGTATCTTCAGATTTCATGATACTATAGAGACTCTCTCCCAGAATTTCTGCAGTTGTAAGAGAATATATTTTTGTGGAACCTGGAAATGAACTCAAGGGCATTCTACCTCTAAACCACAACCTAGCCCTATTTTAATATTTATGTCCAAACAAGGTCTAAGTTGCTAAGACTGGCCTGGAACCTGTCATCTTCCCATCTCAGCTTCTCAAGTTTTTGGTTTACAGGTATGTTCTACCACACCTATTTCTCATAAATTTTATGTATGTTATAAAAGCCACCATGCATTGTTAGTGTTTTTATTTTTAAAAAATCAAATCAATTAGGGTGTTTTTTTTTGTTTTTTTTTTTTTTTTTTGGTGGTACTGGGGATGGAACCCTTCAACCTGAGGGCTACACTCCCAGACCTATTATATATATATATTTTTTTTTATTTGGAAACAGGGTCTCTTAAGCCAACGAGGCAGGCTTCAAACCTGCGCGATCCTCCCGTCTCGCCTCCCAAGCGCGGGGATTACAACCGCCACAACACCCAGCCTGCTACCATTTTTAAATATATAAAACATATTTATAATAGATGGCCATATCTTTATAGTGTCATTTCAGGTTATTTCCCCCTTGATTAATGTCTCTTCTTGTTGCAGGTAATATCTTATGTTGTATACTGAGTATATTTTTTATTTTTGATTATCAGACATTATCAATTTTATACCGATTTTTTCCCCTTACGATTTTAGTATTTTCTGCATGTTCTGTGTTAAGTAAATCTTCAGTTCTCGCTCTCTCCTACCATAGGTTTCTTCTCTCTACCACTTTGCTTCAGAAATACTAGCTCTCTTAACATTTCCAGGTTATGATCTCTTCTTCTCAAGAAGACTACTTGTTTTGGTTTTTTTCTCTGCATGATGTTCTGAAAGCTCTGTGCAGCCTCTAAACTCAATGGTACCAAGGCTGACCTTCTGTTTCCCTTACCTCAGTAATCATGGCCTTCTACTGCTTGTGATCCAATATTGTAGTTTTCCATATATCATTTTGTTTTATTTATTTATTTTTCATAGTCAAAGACAGAGGTTTATTTTTAAAAAGTAGGAGATACACATTCAAGGGAGATGTGGGCCATCTAAAGTGGGAGAGAGCTTCTTTTAGGGTCTTATAGTTTTTCTTTTATAGGAGATGCCCATGAGCGGGTAGATAGGGTCACAGAGCAGGGTGGAGGTCTGGACTTTCTCAGACTCCTCAGTGGGTTGTCAGATCTTCCTATGGATCCTTTGTTTACCAATCATCTCAGGAATCTCAGATGGCGAGGGGGCCATTATGATTAAAAGTGTGCACTATTGGAGATTTTTGCCTAAGAAACAAACATTGCCTGTAGGGTAATGATAAGAATTATGAATTTTCTCCTTCTTTTCCAGTTTTTCTCCTTTCTACCTATTTTTATTTTTTCCCATCCTTCCTCATTTCCCCCTCCTGTGAACTGGATCCTATAATTGTAAGGGTTGATGAAGGGTGGAAGTACATCTTTTGTAGCTTCTTCAATGCTGACAAGGACAAAAGCACTAACTAGCTAGGGATCAGAGATCTCGTCTTAACTGACCTAACAAATTCAGAGATACTCTGGCTTCGGTATTGTGTCATTTACAGTCAGGGCAGAAGCTAACATTACTGGAGGACATGGTCCTAGGAACATGAAGATCAGTAGGTTGCATTTACTTATGTGCCTGAAGGTTTGGTTCTGCTCATTGTGACAACCCTGCCATCACAGCTGCTGAAGTCAATTTTCATAAGTCTGATTATTTGGTCAACAAAGTCATTCATCTGCTTTTCAATGGTATTGCAATTACTATGAGGATGCACATGAAAAATTGATGTTAATGGATTGGACAATAACCCAGATACACCTTAATCCACTGATTAGCATTTCAAACTGGAAGATATATACACATACATACACACATACATATATATATTTACATATACATATATTTACATATACATATGTATATATTTTGTGATTGATTGTAGATGTGTGTTCATTTGAGGACTAAATATGCTATGCATCTGAGGTTTATCTAAATTTTTTATAGAAGCTTATAAAGTTAGATATATGGGTTTTATGCACATACAAGATAACCAATAAATAATATACTTATGCAATGTGCATTATATCTGAAGCTTAATCATAAATAATGTTTAGTGAAGTTATTGGAACTTCTATCTATATGTCTAATACCTTTACCATATAAAATGTTAACATAATTATTGAAACTTTTGCCATCTATGCTAAGTACCACTCAAAAGCCCATAATTTAGTCCAGCATGGTGGCACATGGTTGTAATCCTAGCATTCAGGAGGCTGAGACAGGAGGCTCATGGTTTGTGGACAGCTTCAGCTACTTAGTGAGGCCCTTTGCAACTCAGTGAGACCCTGTTTCAAAATAAAGAATAAAAAATAGGGCTGAGGGTAAAGCTCAGAGGTAGAATGCCTCTGGGTTTCATCCCCAGTACCACAAAAACAAGACAAAAAAAATCCCATAATTTAATATCTGGTTTAGATCTATTTTCTTTCACTGAATATTTTATTATTGTATAAAACTACAACTGTCAGTCAGATAATAAGCCTAATTCTGATTATTATTACTGGGCTCTAAACTTTTAAAAAATCTAGAGCCCTTCTCTGATTTTTGTCAATACTGTTTATTTATACAACTTGTAATTAGAGTTTTCTTACTGAGCCATAAATTCTAATTTTCCTCCAAAAGTAAAGGTTAAGTTAATCTATATGTTAAGCTTTATGTAGCTATAAAGTTATTACTTGCTACTTTGTGAAAGTTAAATATATTAAAATTTCCTAAGTATTTTTTAAAATACAAAGCTGAAGAGAACACATTAAAAACTGGTGTCCTCTTAACAAAGAAATAACTGTTAATAGTGAAATACTATTTTAATGTTTACATTTACTTGTTATTAAATTGTATCTAATCATTTTTAACAAAAATAATTGGCATTCCAATTTTTGCCACTGTGATTAAAATGGGTATTAATAGTAATTATATAAAGTCAAATTTAATGGGGGTTTATATCATCAAATATTATTGGAATCATTAATCAAAATGAACTTGTTTTTTCTTAATATTTTTGTTCCATATCTTTTTATTTTATTGGTGCATTATAATCATACATCATGATAAAGTTCAGGGTGTGGAGGCATACATACACTCAGCACTCATTTAGCCCTCCCCCAGTTCCAGCCCTATTCCCTTCCCCTTCCCTTTCCTTCTTGTGCTCAGCACAGTGGTTGACTTTCAGAAGGCTGTGTGTGTACATCATGTCCATTGAAGTGTTTCCCTCTTCTCCCTTCCCATCTTCCTGTTATGTCACCTTCTTCAGTCATCTGAGGTTTCTTCTCCTTTGTCTGAAGTTCTCCTACGTTTTATTTTCTCCCTAGCTCCCTTATATAAGGGAGAACTTTTGATTTTTGACCTTTTGTGACTGACTAATCTTGCTTAGCATAATGCTCTCTAATTCCATCTATTTCCATGCAAATCGCATCATTTTGTTTTTCTTTATGCTGAGTAAAATTCCATTGTGTACATATACCATAGTTTTGTAATCCATTCATCAGTTGATGGACATCTCCACGGTTCCATAGGGTGACAATTGTGAATTGTGCAACTATAAACATAAATATGCATGCATTACTCTCATAGTTTGGTTTTCATTTTTTAAGGTAGATACCCAAAAGTGGTATTGCTGGGTCATATGGTAGATTCATTCCATTGGCATATTTCAAGTTTCTGCTCATTGGTCAGAGCAAAAAGTAGAAGTCTGCCATTTTTATTCTTTTACTAAATATATTGAGTCAATTTTATAAGAGAGAAATTATTAGTAATCCTTTAAATATTTTATCTGTGCCATTTTTCTTTATAATTAATTATATGCTTTTAGATTTTAAGATGATGTTCTATATGTATCACACTCATATCTCTATTTTTATTTTTATATTACTGATTTCATTTGGATATTTTCTACTTATCTAACCTCTAATTAACTAATTTTCTCTTTATCTGTATATAATCTGCTATTAAACTTATCCATCAAATTTTAATTTTAGACTTCATCTTTTATTTTATACAATTCTATTATTTGACACCTTTTTATAGTTTCCAGGTCTCAGCCAAACTTATCTTTAACATTTAAATTCCTGTGCAAATCAATTATAAATATTTTAAATTTTGCTTCAGCTAATATTATTTAAATTTCTGTGGGTTGTTTAACTGTCATTTGAATTCCTGTGTTTTTTTCTTCTATTTTCTTTTCTTTTTATTTGTGAAGTTTTACTTTTTTTGTATGCCAGGACATTTATTGATCTAGTGTTGGGCATTACATGTGAAAAACTATAATATAAGCCCAGTAACTGAATTATGTTTTACTTATCAAGACAACATTTACTTTTGTTTCTGACAAGGAGTTAGGTTCATGTAGATTATCTTTTAAAAAATGTGAAATTGGTCAAGTGAAAGATGCATTTTGGACACTCTGAGGTCTTTGCTCCCTTTACTCAAGTATACAGGGTTAAACACTTTCCACTAAGAGCCTGAGGCATTTCAGAAAGCCCTCCTGTATAATCACCTGAATTTTATGCTTTTTTTTTTCTCCCCTTGACCCTGTATGACTGAGTATAAAGCTCCATCTCTCAGCCATCACTTAAAAAATTTAGGGAAAATGTACTGAATGTGATGTTTGGGTCATCTAGGAATCACATACACACAAAGATAAAACTAGACATTAAACAGATTTATTGACTAGAATGTTTATGAAGAAAAGGAGGTTATGGACCTCCTTTTTATGAAGAAAAGGAGGTGAGGAGATTCTTTCAGGTAAGAATTGGAAAACGGTGAAGAGTTGTATAGAGGTGACATCAGACTGTATCATAGAGATAAAAATACAGATACTTCTCAATGTAATAAACACATTGTAGGTTCACAATGTTATTTAAGTTTGAAATGGTTTAACACACATAACTTAACACTAGTAAGATTCCCAAATTGGGCCATACTGCATTGGGAATGCAGTAATGATGTTGGAGGAGCAGTAGTAACCTCTGGTGCAACTGGGAGACATTCAAATATCCCTCTTGTCATAAAAACTATAGAAGACAATCAAAGATATTTAATTTTCAAATGACAAACACATCTTCAGATATTATTTATTGTATCATGTGATCTAGGCATGGTGGCATACACCTGTAATTCCATTACATAGGAGGCTGAGACAGGAGAATCATAGGTTTTAGGACAGTCTCAGCAAGTAGTAATACTCTGAGCAACCTAATGAGACCCATTTTCAAAATTTAAAAAATGAAATAAAATAGAAGTGAGGATATAACTAAGTGAGTTCAAGGCCCCTGGATTCAATCTTGAGTAACACACAGTATGTAATATGACAATATTTAAATTTTATAGTTAAACCCAAGTGTGAAAATTTAAATGAATATGTATCCACATATATTTATTTAATATATTTTAAAGCTCTAATTAATATATAATTATTATTCATATTTATGGGGCTTAGTGTAATATTTTATATATGTATATAATATGTATTGGTCAGACCAAGGTACTTGGCATATACATAACCTCATAAGTTTGTTAATTCTTTGTGTTGAGAATATTCAAAATTATCTCTATTAGCTATTTTGAAAATTTTAGTTGTTGACTGTAGTTTTCCTACTGTGATATAGAACTTCAGAAGTTATTCTGTCTATTCAATGGCCACTGGCCACCTTCCAGGCACTAATCATTCTCTGTCCAGCCTCATTCCAACCACCTTTCCAGCCTCTGGTAACCAATATTCTAGGAAGATATATTTTTAATAAAAAAGGATAATTTTTTTAAAAGATATAAGCAATTTTTTCAATCTTGTATTACATAGCTGAGTAGGTAATTAGTTTAACCAGATGCTAAATAGTCATGCATAAAGATAATGAGAAGGAATGCTACCTTTCTTAGAAAATGAATTTGAAATTGGTGGCCTTTAAAGAACAAAGGATCTTTCTATTGTGAGATTTTTTTAGATCCAGTCCCTTCTAACATTTAATACAAGATTATTTTGTGGTATTTTTCTTCAACAATGTATTTGCTAAGCATTTGTTTAGATCCTGACATGGTGATGGTGACTATGTAGTTTACTAATATTGCAGTGACATAGCTACAAATGTCACTGAAGTGTCTTGCCCCACTTATATGTTCTCGGTCTTTCCCTTTTTTATATTCCTTCACCCCTTCTTCCTTTTCCTAACCTTAACATGTTATATGAACCACTGTAACTACACAGTATGATTCATAGGTTTAATATGTAGAAATATTTTATATTGTATATATCATTAAAGAATACTTGAGAAAAGGGTTATAAAATAACAGAACAAGACAAAAATTCTGAGATATTTTTTCTCATGCCACAAAGCTATCTTCAAAAATCCTCAAAATGTGTGTTATTTTCTCTCTCTGATATAGGTTTTTCAAATTAATATATCTGGTTATTTTAATAATAAATGTCTAGAAAGACTTCAATCTCTCTGTATTCCTTCATATTTCAATTATTAACATTTGTGCTTGAATTCTTAATTTTCTGTTTTTAATTTTTACAAAATTTAATTGGAATTTTTTATAGTTTTTATTGCCTTCTTAAAGTAGTTCACAGACTTATTTTCAAACAAGAATAGGTTTTTGATTCTAATTTCTCTTTTGTGTGTTGAAGCAAACTAAATTAGCTCTCCTCTTTGCATGGCTTCTAATCTTTACAATAAAACACTTCTTGATACATAGTTTTTATCATTGTTCCTTTGATAATATTGAATTTCAATTTTAATGGTTTTTCTTTTGGCAGTAATGAATTAGTTATTGATAGAGTCATTGTCAGTTTTATTTTTAATACTTAGCCCAAGACTAATAATTCAGTTCTTAAAACACTGTAATTTCTTTCTCTCAGTTATCCTTTCTGAATAAAGTATTTCTTATTCTGATAATTTCTGATGTGATTAATAGTAAATGTACTTCAGTATGCTTAGAAAAATTCTTATATTGAAGTACTTCTTCTCATACCATGAGTTACCTGTCTGTGATTTCAACAAAATCCCTGAAAAAAACAACAACAAATTCATTGTGGAAAGGTTTATTTTTGGCTCATAAATTCAGGGATTTTAGTCCATGGTCAGTTAATTCTATGGCTTTTAGTCCTGAGTTGAACAAGAAACATCGTGTCAGAAGGCATAGAGAAAAACATCTGACTTTATGGCAGCCAAAAATGAGAGGGGTTGGAGAAGAGAGAGAAAGAGTGAGAGAGAGAAAATATACTTTTAGCACACCCCCTCCATGGTCCATTTTTTCCAATTGGCTATATTTTCTACCATCTCCCAATAGTTCATTGAACTATTAGCCCATCAGTGGATTAACTCTTTGATAAGGTCAGAGCCATCATGATCTAATCACTTCCCCAAAGTGGATCTCTGAACATTACTGCATTGGGGACCCAGCCTTTAACACATTATCTTTGAGGGACATTTTAGATCTATAATATAATACCTGGAATCTAGCTCTCACATGTGGTATTAACTGATATTTCCAAGTAAATATTGCTTGTTATTTTGAATGTTGGAGGACTTCTCTAATTTTGATATAAACTTTTTGTAATGTGCTTTTATTGGTGTATTATAGTCGCACATAATGTAAATCATGTTGGCAATGACATATATGCACATAGCACTTGGTGCATTCCCACTCCCCATTTCTTCCCAACTCAATACAAAGTACTGACACTGGCATTGCTATATTCACATATATACAATGGTTTGTTTAACATTTATTTTGAGTCAAGAAACACACTTATCTTAATTTTTCAGGATTTTTTCCCCAGTGGCCTGAAAATGATTGATTTGCTCTTAAACATTTTCAACAAGCAATCTTAACTTCTTTGAAAACATCTCTATTGGAAAAAAAATCCTAAAATTCTACATGTCGGTAATAGAGAAATCAAATTTTCATTCCCATTCCAATTATATGCCAGGTCAGGCACTTTAAAATTTTCAGAGAAGACATTAGATTTACCAAGGTTGAGAAGTGATGTTCACGTCTTAATTATATGGAAGGATGATTTTGAAATAAAACCTTTCTTCTTTACTCCTGCCATTCTTCACACTGTTTTCTTTTCTTTTCTTATATATATATATATATATATATATATATATATATATATATATATATATATATATTTTTAGTACTGGGACTTGAATTCAGGGTCAACCTACTTCTGAGGTATACGCCCAGCGTTTTTTATTTAACATTTGAAAAAGGGTCTTGCTAGGTCACTCAGGGTGGAACTAAATTGATGAAGCTGTCCTAAAACCTATGATCCCCATGTCTCATCTTCCCAAGTTCTAGGATTTTATCTGTATGCCATCATACCTGGGTACCACTAAACTTTCAAGTGATGCAAGATGTATCATTCTTTTTGATTTCTGTATTTACTTCTCATTCTCTAGCTAGTCAAGCTGCTCTTGTCTAGAGCATAAACACACTATAATGTCTTTGCAGAGGAATGGGTTTGATTCTCTGTAGTGATCTGAGGATGCTATGGCTTTCTGTCTTTGTTCTTCAAGCCTTTTGTTCCATGTTAATACATCATATGTCATAATCTTGGCTACATTTGAAGTCATTGAAGCTATACACAATTTTTCTAGCAATGTTATCTCAAGGATATCACTGTATTTGTCATGTAACAGTTTAGGATCATAAAAATGCATGATTTTTTATAGAGTATTTGGAAGGGTTGATAATATATCCAATGCTAAGATTAAGAATAATTCTTTCCTCATATGTATTTGTATCTTTTATTTTACTACTTTTATTGTGGAATGAATGATTGCTAATCAAGAAAAACAGAAAGCCAAGGATTTCAACTAAGTAGCTGACTTTCTACATCTTTTCAGTATTAGATGGTAACCTAAAGAAAAATTTCTGAGCTGATTATTTTTAAAACAATATTACATTTGTGATATTTTGATATCTATTGTACAGACATGTTGTCATCACAAAGGCTGATTAGGTGGCCTTTCACCATGAAGTCACTTTAAATCTCCATGAAGAAAAGAAATAAAAAGACATTGTCTGTGAAAATGGAGGAAGGCCACTCGCAGTGTGACAGGTAGGTACCTCATGAAAACAGACTGACAGAGTCAGGTACACTTACCAAGTGTAAACTGCCAACAAACTGTCAACTGCCAAATTGAATTAGACTCTCATACCAAGGAAGCCTCACATCTTAAATGTTTAAACATTAAGAAACTTTACAAAGATATCTAGTCATGCTATGTTTCCATGGGTACCCCTGCCACATGTTTAGTGCTATCCCAAAGTGAATAAAAATAAAGACATATTTTTTATCTTGCATGAATATTTTTTCAATATGCTCCTGCCAGAGAAGAGAAAGACATGAAAGAGAGAGAGAGAGAGAGAGAGAGAGACAGAGAGAGAGAGAGACAGAGAGAGAGAGAGAGAGAGAGAGAGAGAGAGAGAGAGAGAGAGAGAGAGAGAGAGAGAGGATACCCTGGAAGACTGTCAAATATTATAGAATGATATTCAGTTTCATGTATAATACTCTGTATTTCCAACCTTTTCATTTTCAAAGCATATATATCTTTGGTGATAGATCCTATTTTGTTCCCAATACCATTACCATAATACATATACTGCACACACCTATACACACTTGTTTGTCTTACTTAGGGTTAATTCTGAACCTAATATTTGAGTACATTAAATTGATTCCTAGAATATTTTCCTTCTTTTCCTCCCTCAGCTCCATAATCATATCTCTATTGGTGATAAAAATAATAATGGTAATGACTATGATAAGAATAATAACAATAATGACAATGTCTTAGATCTCAAAATGATGACCATTTTCTTTCTATCTTTTGATCTGTCTTATATTTTCTTTCCTTTATTTCTCTCCTTTATTATTGTACTATTTACTGAAAAGAGCGATGTGTCAGACATTCACTTGTGGAGTAAGCAAGTAGTCTGAATTTTCTTTCTCTATTGAAAATCATCTAAATAGACTAATTGGGAAAATAGCCTCCATCTTTTCTTTTTAACTATATAGAAATAAAACGTATGGGTTCTTGCCAAACATCTGGTGAAGAAAAGATGTTCATTCATAAGCCTGAGGTGGTTCTTTTGCCATTGTTAAAATGATGAATAGAAATAATATGTCCTCTTACACTTGCCACTTAAGTCTTGTGGCACTTTGATTTTCTTTTCAGTGTTGTCACAGGGACATTCTGTCATCTAAAGCATTGGAAGGCTTTAGGTCCTTTCTTTGGCCACACATTTGGATTATTCAGAGATCCTTTATTCCCCCTCAGTGCTTTCTTTAAAGTGATAAAGAATATGTTGTAGTATTGTTCAGTACTTGAATTAGCTTCAATATTTTGGATTTCATCTGCATTATGGCTACTCAAAAGAATGACACTATAAAGGAGGTAGGATATAACATTTTAAGTTTGTAATCACATAACTAGCCAGGCATGGCTAAAAGTTTCATTATGTTGTCATGTTTTTTTTTTTTATTACTTTGGTGGTAGACTTCTTATTCCATGATGGAGTTTCCCACTGGTTTTCACTAAGGGTCTGTGGCCCTGTCGTACTTTCTTTTTTTATTAACCTAATATGGCTGACATGGTGTAGTCTATCTATAGTACATCTATGAGTTGTCATAAATACTCTATATTTATTATTATATTAAATAGATATTCATATACTTCCATTTCATTTTTTTCTCCCTTGATTATAAACTATTTGATGATAAAAATATGTACTTATTCTTAAATATACATAAATACCATATAAAAGTTCTCAATAATAAACATTTGATTATTGAATGAGTTTATTGTGTATTGGTATCTAAAGAAATTTGAGATTTTAGAAAAGGTTAGATTCAGTTAATGCTGCATTTTTTAGTCAGCCTCAGATATTCTAATAAAAATCTATCTATCAATCTATCATCTATCTTGAAAGTAGAGATTAAACTGGGAGCATTCTACTTCTGAACTACATCTCCAGCTCTGTTTTCTTTTTTATTTTAAAACAGTGTCTCACTAAGTTACCACATGCTACCATTGAACCTACAAACTTTCTGTCTTAGCCTTCCAAGCACTACAATTATAGGTGTACATCATCATACTTGGATTAAAGTTCGCTTCATAAAAATTATAAAATACATTGTTGGTATTTTTCTTAGCACAAAATAAGAACTCAATAAATATTTTTAAAAGATAAAACTATGCTATTTATTTTTCAGGTAATTATTCCACAAATTCCTTAGTTTCCTTTTTATAACACATGTTTTTATTTCTTCTTTTTTATTTACCTCTTTATTGAATACTGTACATTATTTAATTCTTAATCATGACCCTAATAACTTCTTCATCTTTTTCATTACCACTAGTAAGAAAGCTCTTGTTAGGAGAGTACCAGAGATAGTAAATGGATTTAATAAATGAATAGAACAAACTCCCAAAGAAGTAAGTTTTTTTTTTTTTCTTTTCAGAAAAAAGTAAGAAGTATGTGATGGCTTGGTAATTGTCCCTAAAGTCCCACATGTTAAAGGCAATATTGGGAGTTGATGGAACAATTAGGAATGGGGCCCAATGAAAGAAAGTTAGGTCAGTAGGACTGTGCCCCAGAAGTGGATTATGAGACACCCTGTCTCCCTCTCCCTTTTATTTCTGGTAAACATGAGGTGAGCAGTTTTGTGCCACCATGTGCTCCCTGCTATTATGCACTGCCTTGTCACAGGACCAAAATGACGAGGCCAAGCAACCATCGGCTAAAAACTCTGAAACTCTGAGTAAAAATAAGTTGATTATTTGAAATATTTTGTCATTGAAATCAAAGGATAACTAATACAGGTGGCTAGAAATAGGAGAAAAAAGGTAAAAATTCATTTATGAAAGAAAAAATTTTCTTGCAGGTTTGGGGATGGAACCCAGGGACATTTGGCCTCTGAGCTACACCCCTGCTCTATTTTTTATTCTTTATTTTGGAACAGGGTCTCACTAAGTTACAGAGGTCCTCACTAAGTAGCTGAGGCTGTCCGCGAATCCTGATCTTCTGGTCTCACCCTCCTGAATGGTGGGATTACAAGTGTGCACCACCACGCCCAGCTTAAAATTTTCTTAAAAAGTTAAATTTAATTAAATTTTAAGATTTACATTAGAGGATTTTTACTTTGTTTTGCTTTTAGAAAAGAAAAATCCATACTCCAGAAAGAACAAGAGATCTCTGATATCTCTATGAATTCAAGGTTGACAGAAAATGGAAATGAGCTAACATGTTGTGGTTCTAGATACTATCATTATCCTGCATAGTATAATGCTTACTAAATAACTTATATTTCATCAACTGATGGATAAAGTTGTCATCTACCTTCTTATTTTCTTACACAAGAAGTGGCACACTCATTATTTTAAATTCCCCCTCCCCCAGTATACTTAACTAGCCAAATAATATCTTTGAGATCTGTCAAAGTAGATAGAATTGAAGATAAATACATATGTAACTCTATTTTTAAGGATAAATAGAATTAAACACATAGCAAGCAACCAAGCAAAAGATTTATGTGCAGCATGTGTTCATTTTCAGCCTCAACACACAGTCTTCAACTGAGAGAAAACTCTCAAATGCCAAGGGGAGTCAGGGGCAAAGAATCTATCTAATTCTATGGCAAAGTGTCCTGAGAGAAAATACCTTAATTCAGACTTTAATTGGGGAACTTTAATTTCCTTGAATTTATGATGCTCAAAGCAAAAGGTGTATTAAATAAAGACTAAAGCAATTAGAACCAAGCCTTTCAAAAAAACAAATAATTCCTCATAAAATATGCATACATACATGCATATATATGTTTATATATACATATATACATATATACATATTATATATAGTCCAATATATAAATTACTATGAATGCCATTTAGAAACACTGATTAATATTTGATTAATGAATGAGTACACTGTGTTTTGAAATCTATATAATTTTGTTTTTACTTTAAATTTTTTATTGGTGCATTGTAGTCATACACCTTAATGGGATGAAGGACTTGTGGAGACATACATGCACACATCACCCAATTAGCTCTTACCTGACCCCCATCCCATTCTCTCCCCATCCCTACTTTCCTTGCTTAGCTTAGTGATTGACTTTGATATGTTTAAGTGCATCATGTGCTTTAAAGAGTTTCCCTCTTGCCCCTCTAATCCCCTCAGTTAGGTTGCCTTATTTGCTCCTCTGTAGGATCTCCTTCTTCATCTAGAGTTCCTCCTATTACCCATTTCTCCCTCACTTTTGAATATTAGGAAGGAATTTGATTTCTTTTTTTGTGACTAACTAATCTCACTTAGCAAAATGTCATCCAGTTCCATCCATTTAAAAAAAGGTTTGGCTCAATTATTTCCAATTCCTTCCATTTCCTCATAAATGCTGTAATTTTGTTCTTTTTATTGCTTGAGTAAAGTCCATTGTATATATTCACAATTCTATAGTTTTCTCCCTAATATACAGCATCTAGAAAGAGAAAAGGCCATAGGAGGAACTCTAGATGAAAGAGAATCCATATACAAGCAAATAAGAAAACGTAACTGAGGGGGATGAGCCAGGAGAAAGGAAATTCACTAATGCACAGGATGTACATTCACAAACATATCAAAGTCAGTCACTAAGCCAAACATAAGAAGGATGGAGGGGAGGGAATAGGATGAGTATTGGGGAATGGCTAAATGAGTGGTGTGTGCATGTATGCCTCTACCATCTCATACTTCATTAAGATGTATGACTACAATGGACCAATAAAAAATAAAAATAATAGAGTACACTAACAGAAAGTCCAATAACTCAATATAAAATACTATAAGACACTCTGACAGAGAAAAGTATAAATGCTAAACTTCTAAAGACTTTCTCAGGCTGTGAGTGTAGCTCAGTTGTAGATTATTTACTTAGCATGTACAAGGCATAGATTGTTTCAACACCACCAAATATATATTACATATGAATATATATATATATATATATTCATATATATGTATATATACATATATATGAATATATATGTATATATACATATATATTCATATATATTTCTGCTGAATTTAGGAGAAATAAAGAATCTGATGCTTCTTATGGTGGTTGGTCCTGGACAGAATAGCAGTGAAGTTCATTAAGGAGTGCCAGAGACTGTTTAAGGGTTTCCTGCAAATGCCTGGAGTATGGGTGGGATGAACACATGCTGATGAGTGGCTTTCAGTAAATTGAGTGCTGCAGAGTTGAAAATGGAACAAAGCAACAAGATGTCAAATGGTAGTGGGACCTTGGAGTATTCAGTCAAACATGAAGAGATACCTTTAGTCCCTCATTAATGCTTCAGACATCCATATTACACATGGAAAAAGTAAAGTTCCAAAAATAAAGACTACATTGTAGAATAAGATTCATTCTTGACTCTATTAAATGAATTTAAAATAAAACCTGTTAGGACCAAAGAAAAACTAGGGTTTGGATAGCTATTAAATTCAAACTAAAGGGTCTTGAAATCTTCTTGGAATTTTCAGAGATTCCTAACCTGGCAAAAGATCAAATTTGCTCTAGTGACAAGTAATCCACTGGGAAAAGAACAACTACTAAATCCAAAGTCTTCACAAAACAGTAAAAGAATAAATGAGTGCTATAATATACAATAAGATATGATCTATGTTCATGAAAATAAGTTACTATTAATTTATCCAAAACTGGCCAAATGTTGGATTTAAAAGTCAAAGATTCATTTTCTTTCCTTTGCTTAATCTCACTGTTGCTCTGGGCAATAGATTAGACATCTAGGGACGGGTGCTTCAGTAAGTAGGCCCAAGGAGTGATAAGACATGGCATATTAAATGCAAAAAATTATATTTTGGACAACAGGTTTTGTTTCCTGGCCCTTTTTCTGTGAGACATCTGGTCACTTATCTAGATGGACAATGGTTTAGGGATCTGATAATCTCTCTCCTCTCAAGAAGTTGCATTTGGCACTTTCAAAAAGGGTCATGGCAGAGAGCTGAGAATAGTCTCTGCTGCCTGTGCCACATGGTGTTGCCTATTTTTGGATAGAGTTATAGAGTGAGTTCTTTCTGTAGGGTTGTCAACAACTCTCAGTCCTTTTGATAATACCATATTGAATACCTAAAGCTGCAAATAAAATACTAGTACTTTCAGGCTAAATGAACTACCATCACTTGTCCTCTCCATCAAAAATTAAAGACAGAGTTTGTGAAAAAATGGCAACTGTGGGACATAGCACATCTCAGTAGCTGTAAAAAAATAAAAAACCAAGAAGGCAGATTCTTGACAAGAAAAACAAATCAGCTAAGACACATATGAATGAAAACACAAAAAAAGGGAAATGTCGCAGAATAAAATTCAGTAGTCAGAACATGAGATAGCAAAAAGCCTGAGGATAAGACTGACCTGGTGAATGTCACCACTATGGAAGCCCACACCATCTTGAGCTGCCTGCCTGAGCCATGTCTGCTGGCTCTGTTATTCTAAGAAATCTTTGGCAAGGAAGCATAGGACTTGAAGTAAAGTAAGAAGTGGCAGAACTCCAACATCTTAAGTGACCAGCACCATGCATCAGTGACAAAAAAATTAAATTGCCCATGTACTCACCAGAATCATGCACCTGCAGCAGTGCATTGTGCCATTCAGAGACCTGGGCTAACATGACCGTAAAGTAACTGCATTTCTCAGTGAATGACCACCCCAAGCAAACCCAGGGACCCAAGTGGTTTAAGATTTGGTGATCTACCCCTAAGGTAGTCTGGTAATAACATAAAGAGACAAAGAAGAGGCTTGAAGTGTGGGTGACAGTTGGAACCTTCTCTCCCAACAGTGATATGGAAAAGCACTTATCAACAATGATTCACAAACAAAGAAAAAGAAGATGCTAGACAACTGCAACATAAACCTGAGAATTCTGAAAATATGAGATCAAGGAAAAATGAGAAAATAAATAATCCCCACAACTCAAAAGAAAAATCACAAATACTGACCTACAAGAAATGCAAGAAGGAGAATTTCAAATTTTGATCTTCAATATGATGAAAGATCTCACAATTAGTGTACAGAAAATGAAAGAGGAAATTGAGGCATTAAGAAAGAATCAGAAAGAGGCCTGGAATGAAATAAAGAGATGAATAAATAAAATAAAAGCAACCCCAGAAAGAAATTTTGGAAGTTTAGATGAAATAAAAAACAGAATATTATTGTTAGAGGAAAGTCCATTCAAAACTGAAAGCACATTTAACAGTATACAAAAGACATTAAAACAACAGAACCTAAACACCCAACAACTATGGGACAATATGAAATATCCTAACTTATGAATAAAAGGCATTGAAGAAGGAACAGAAGCACAGAACAAGGGTATCTGTAATCTCTTTAGGGAAATAATTTCAGAAAATTTTACAAATATGTAAAAAGTTTTGGACTTCCATGTATAGGAGACACACAGAACACTGTTAAGTCAAGATCAAAGAACAAGTTCCCCACACCACATAATGATCAAAATGACCAACATAGAGGCTAAGAAAAAAATCTTAAAAGCAGTGAAAAAAAGGAATGGGTGACATTCAGGGACAAAACAATAAAAATCACTCCAGACTTCAAAACACAAGTCATGAGTGCTAGGAGGGATTTGTATGAAGTAATTCAGGTCCTGGAAGAAAACAACTTTTAACCAAGACTGCAATATCCTGAAAAGTTATAATAAAAAAAATTAATGAAGAAATTAAAATGTTTTAAGATAAGAAGAATTTTAAAAATTCATGAATACTAAGCCAGCACTAAAGAATATACTTAAAAATTAATCATAAAGAAGAAGAAAGAAGCAAAGTTTAGAATCAGAAAAAAGATAAATTAAACAGAGGGGCAAATAGGTAAAGAAAAATAATACTTCATCAAGCAGAATATAGAACACAAAATAACAGGAAACAAAAATCATATCTCAATAATAGCACTGAATGTCAAAGGAGTTAACTCACCAATTAAAAGACATAAACTGGCAATATGGATTTAAAAATCACCCAAATACATGCTGCTTTCAAATAACTCACTTTCAGCCAAAATTTTTCATACATTAAAAATGAAAGGATGGAAAAAGATATATCATGCTAATGGAGACAGAAAACAAGTAGGAGTAGCAATGCTGATATCTAATAAAATAGACTTTAAGCTAAAACACATCAGAAGAGACAAAGCAGGGAACTTCTTATTAATAAAGGGAATAATACAGTAAAAAGACATAATGATAATAATTGTTCATGCCCCAACTGTGGGTGGCCCTACATTTGTAAAACAAACACTTTAGGACATCAGGTCACAAATAGACACATCTCACAGAACTAGAAAAACTTCAAAAGTCAAATCCAAAAGCCAGTAGAAGGTAGGAAATAATTAAAATCAGAGGAGCAGAAATAAATAAAGAATAAAAAAAATCAACAAAACAAAAAGCTAGTTCTTTGAAAAGATTAATAAGATTGACAAAGCCCTATCCAACCTAACCAAAAGAAAATGAGAATCAATTCAAATAATTAAAATCAGAAATGTAAAAAAGGCATCACCAAAGACAGTGAAGAAATTCAAGGAATTACCAGAAACTATTTTGAAAATTTGCACTCCACTAGACTGAAAAACCTGAAAGAAACTGACAGACTTCTAAGCCCATATAATCTACCTAAACTGAACCAAGAAAACATAGAAAGCCTAAACCAATCAATAGCAGGCAAAGAAATAGAAAGAGAAATAAAAATTCTGCCATCAAAAAAAGGCTCAGGCCCTGGTAGGTTTCTTGCTGAATTCAACAAAATTTCAGAGAAGAACTAAACTCAGAATTCCACAACTTGTTCTAGGAAATCAAAAGAGATAGAATTCTTCCAAACTCTTTCTATGAGGCCAGTATTACATAAATGCCAAAGCCAAATAAAGATACCTCAAGAAAAAAAATTTATAGACTAATAGCTTTGATGAACATATATGCAAAAATTCTAAACAAAATACTAACTATGTATTCAAACCATATCAAGAGAATTGTACAACAGGACCAAGTTAATTTCATTTCAGGAAAGCAAGGCTGGTTCAACATAATAAAATAAATACATGTTATTCACCATATAAATAGAATAGAACAAAAATCACATGATCACATAAATAATGCTGAAAAAAATCTTTGACAAAACTCAACATCCATTTATGTTAAAAACACTGCAGACAATTGGAATAGAAAGAATGTATCTCAACATCATTAAGGCAATATACAATAAATTCAGAGCCAACATCATAATGAATGGGAAATAGTGCAATAGTTCTCTCTAAAATCAGTAACAAGACAAGAATGCCCACTATCACCAATCCTCTTCAATATAGTCTTGGAGACTCTTGCAAAAGCAATAAGACAAGAGAATTATATCAAAGGAGTTCAAATAGAAAAAGAAGATAATTAAAGATAATTATATTAATTATAATTAATAATTTTAACTAAAATTAAAATTATTTTTGTTTGAAGATGACATGATCTAGAAGACCCAAAAAACTCAACCAAAAGACTATTGGAGCTGATTAACCAATTCAGCAAAATAGGTAGCTACAAAATTAACCTATGAAAATCAGTAGCTGTTCTAAATGCCAACAATGAATCCATAAAGAAAAAAATCAGAAAACAATTCAATTTTTAATGATCTCCAAACCAATAAAATACCTAGAAATAAATTTAACAAAAGATGTAAAAGACTTCCTCAATAATAATTTTAGAACATTAAAGAAATAAAATAAAAAAGGCCTTAGAAGATGAAAATATCTCCTTTGCTCATGGATAAGCAGAATAAATATCATCCTAATGGCCACTATTGCAAAACTGAACTAAAAAATCAATGCAAAACATATCAAAATACCAATGACATTCTTCCTTGACCTAGAAAAATCAGTCATGAATTTATTTTATAAAAGTCTTTATTGGCTCATTGTAGTCATATCTCATTTGGATACAAAATGGTGGAGACATACATGCGCACATCATCCAATTAGCCCTTACAAAATTTCTATCCCATTTTTCCCCTCCCCCTTCTCATGTTTGGCTTAGAGATTGATATTGATGTTTGTTAATGCACACATCATGTGCATTAGAGAATTTTCCTCTTTCCCCTTCCATCTCTTGGTTTGGAAAGTCTGGAGTGATTCTAATTGGTTTGCCTCTGAATGTCACTTGGCCTTTTATTTTTGTTCCCTTTAAGATTCTCCTCTTGGCTTTTACATTGTTCAGATTGACTATTATGTGGCATGGTGAACCTTTTCTCTGAGTTTGTCTAAAGAGGGTTCTGTAAGTTTCCTGTACTTGTGTATTGACCTCTTACTCTATGTTTGGAAATTTTTCTGATATTACTTCTTTGAAAAGATTGTAGATCCCTCTGGTTTCAACTTATTTTCCCCTCTTTTATGCCAATTATTATTAGGTTAGCTCTTTTAAAATAGGCCACATGTCTTCAATGTCCAATTCATGCTGTCAAATTGTTTTTTCTAAGTTATATACGATGTGTTTGTTTTTGGAGTGATCATTTCCTAGGAGTGAGATTCTATTCTCCTTATGATCTAATCAATTGTTTGTAGTTTAAATTGATGCCTTCACTTCGATGATTGCATCTTTTATTTTCTTCAGACTCTTTCTAAATTATTTTCAGAAGTCCTTTATTATTTTTACAGTTACATTCCTGAATTGACCTTCTGGAGATCTTTGAAATTCTGTGTTGTCAGGTTCTATTATTGTGCTGTTGTAGGAGCTCATTGATACAATATTATTCATCCTTCTCATGATTTCAGAAGTTTTTATCTGTTGCTTTTGATAGATTTCTCTCTAGGTGTCAGCTGGTATATCCAAGGGCAAGTTGTATTGTATTCAACAGTGTAAGTTGAGCGAGGAGGGCATCAAAGTCATAAATGCAAGAATAAGGTAAAGCTTAAGATAGGATTTAATAGAATGAGAGTATGAATTTGGTAAGATAGTATATATTATAGAGATAGTAAATATGTAGTAATATTCTAGTAACCAATGTAGAGTTTTTTGTATAGCGATATGAAGTGAATTTAATACAAGACAAGGAAGAGAGAAAAAGGAAAAAAAGAAAAAGAGATAGGGAGAAGAAAGTGAGTATGTGCAAGTGAAGAAGCTTGGGAAAGGGTAGACAGGAATATACACTCACACAAACAAAAAAGAACAAAAAGCAAAATAATCCCCCAAAATAATTAATGCGACTCTACAAGTAAATAAATATTCAGCAGTCTGGGCCTCTACCATATCTCTGTGAAGACACAGAGTGCCACTGGAACCTTTGCTGTCTGGTTCTCTGAATCTTTCTCAGTCTATGCAGATGGATGGTATCAGTGGGGCAGGTCACTATCCATGCTTTGAACAGAGTCTTGATCTCTTCCTTCCTCCATAGGTGGCAGATGCCTCTGAGACAAATCCAATGTTAAGAGTCTCTGTTCTCCACAGTTAGGGCTGGGCTGGTCTGACTTCTCTCCATTCAACACAATTGGGTGGTCTGAGGTGATCCCAGAGATCCTACTAGTTGGGTCTAGTGTTAAGCATAGGTATCTCCCTTCACACTTTCAAGTGATGCAGAGCTTGAGTCTATCTGAGCCTCTGCTATGTCCAATAGCATACTCTACTCCCACCAACCATAGTCTCAGACCCAGGGAGTTTATTGCAGCTGCATGATTCTCTGGGGGCACTTACAGTGTTGTTGAGCATCACCCTGGATTACTGGAGGGCATGGTAAGCTCAGTCACCAGTGCTACAATTTGTAGACTCCATTCCCAACTTTGCCAGGCTCCACCATAAAGTCTCAGACCTAGAACATTTATCGCAGCTGCATGGGTCCCTGGGGGTGGTGCACTGGGTATTTTCCTGCAGGAACCACGGCTTCACTTATGGTGTTATTGAACTTTGGTCTTGATCCCTGAAAGAGGTGGTGAGCTCATCCACCACTTTTGCAAGTAGTAGCCAGTGTTTGCTCTGGAGGAACTGATGACTTACATTGCTGATGATCTACATCTGCTTACTTCAGGTCCTCGGTTATTTTCCTTTTTGTCTCTGAAGTCAGTTGCAGTGAGGCAAGATGGTGCTGCTATGATGCCCACAGTTACAAGGTGGGTGGGTTTCCCTTCTGATATTGTTGAGCACCACTCATGTTCCCTGGAGGGTGTGATGAGCTCGGCTGCCACTACTGGAAGTTGTAGCCAGTATTTCCACAGGAAGAACTGATGGTTTACAACTCTGATGATTTGCAGCTGCTCACTTCAGGTCCTTGGTTGTTTTCCTGTTCATTTCTGGAACTGAGTGCAGTGAGACAAGATGGCACAGATGCAGTGCCTGCCACTGTATGGCAGGCAAGTTTCTTTTCTGCTCTGTTATTGGTCTTCTAACCTTTTTCCCCCTACCACCTTGTACCTTTCATGTTATTTCTCTACTGGTAATGTCCTTTTTCATCTAGAGTTTTTCCTAAGATCCATTTCCTCTCTAGTGTCCACATATTAGGGAGAGCATCCAATTTCATATTTTTTTGTGACTAACCAATCTCACATAGTATAATGTCCTCCAGTTCCATGCATTTCTCTGTAAACGACATAATTGTGTTCTTTAAGACTGAGTAAAATTTCATTGTGTATATATGCCATAGTTTTGTAGTCCATTCATATGTTGATGATGAGATCTTAGCTGGTTTCATAGTTTGACAATGGTGAATTTTGCAGGTATGAACATAGATATGCATGCATTAGTTTGGTAGTTTGGTTTCCATTCTTTTGGATAGATACCTAGAACTGGTACTGCTGTATTATACTGTAAGTTTGTTCCCATTCTTCTGACAATCCTCCATACTGTTTTCCAAAGTGGTTACACTAATTTGTAGTTCCACCAACAATGTATTGGAGTTCCCACTTCTCCACATCCTTACTAGTATTTATTTTTGTTTGTGATTTGAATGATTGCCATTATAGTTGAAGTTAGGTAAAATCTTAGAGTAGTTTTGATTTGCATCTCTCTTATTGCTAATGATGTTGAGCTTTTTTCATGCATTTATTGTCCATTTGAATTTCTTCTTTCATGAAGTGTCTATATAGTTCACTTGCCCATTTTTTGATTGGGTTATTTGTTTTCTTAAAGCTGAAGAAAAGAAATGGCACTATGTGGAAGGGAAGGAATAAGGAAAAACTTCAGAAAAAGGGGAAACTAAATGAGTGATGTGTACATGCATGCCTCTACCATTTTGTACTGCATTAAAATGTATGACCACAATGCACCAATAAAAAAATTAAAAAGGCAGATATATGCATAATATTTGTTTATCATTTTAATAATTGTTTAAAACAAATTATGACATGTATAACAATACATAAATGAAGTACAAAGCTGTTTGAAATTATGAAAATGGCATTTTCTGACTGTCAAGTTATATTTATGAATTGTGAATTGAGATAGATGAAATGGGAACATGAGAGTATGAGTGTTATTATAGCCATAGCAGTTCTCATAATTAGGCTTTTGGGGCTCATTTTAGAATAATTATTTTGAAAGCTTTAGAATAAAATTATTATACCTCTAAATATCTGTACATTATCATAGGTTCTAGAGTCAGATTGCTGAAATCAAATAATCTTTCTACTAGCGATAAATGAACTATCTTCATATAAATTATGATATTTATTAATTTTTTTGGTGGGATTGGGGTTCCTGGAAGCCCTTCTACCTCTGGGCTACACTGCCAGACCTATATTATACTTTTTATTTGGAAACAGGGTCTCTTAAGCCAGCGCGGCTGGCTTCAAACCTGCATGGTCATCCTGTCTCCGCCTCCCAAGAGCGGGGATTACAAGCGTGCGCCACCAGGCCTGGCCTCTTTTTTTTTTTTTTTTTTTTTTTAAAGTGAAGACAAAAAAAGCACATACACGATAAAGTTATTGTGAAGATTAAATTAAAAATATGCACTAAATTTCTTTCTCTATGTAATAAATTTTTGGCAAAGCATGTTCATTTTTATTATCTATTTTCTTTATAATTATGAGCAAAATACAGACAAATGTTTATTGATCATTTACTGTAAAGCTGGGAATTGAAGCATTTTAAGCTGACCCAATTGTGCTTTAAGCACACATGAATGCCTCACTATTGAACTCACTAGTATGTACAATCATAATGTACTAATGAACATTTAAAAAATTAATGTTAGTAAAATATTTTTATCATAAAATCTTTATGAAATAGACAGAGTAACTGTGCTTAGACCAATGTATTGAAATATTAAAAGGTTTCCAGGCCTATTTAATATGTCAAATAGGAATAAAATTTAAAACTGCTGGATTATGAAATCATTATATATTTTACTTTTAAGAATAAATGAGGTCTGGGAGTGTATTCCGGAGGTAGAAGGGCTTCCAGGGACCCCAGTACCACCAAGAAAAATAAAAGAATAAATCAGTGCATATGCTATAAAAAAAAAACAGCTCCAAAAGTGTACAATTATATATTGAACTGTAGAATATCAGTCAAACTGAACTTAAACATTTTTACCTAAGAAATTTTGTGTTTCTTCAGCAATATGTTGTTTTATTTTTTTTAAACTTTAGATCCTGACATTTTCAGGGGAGCTTTAATGTAAAACATACCTTTCTCTTGGCCTCACAATCACAAGCACAGGAAAAGTCAACATCTAAACTTCTAAACATAATCCAATTTATCTGTGTTACGCATTGTTACAGAAAAATAACAGCAAAGCAGCAATAATCTTTTATTAGGTTATGCTCTATGTTTTGGGTTATAACATCTGTTTCCTCTTCAAAAGAAAAAAGATATGACTTGAATCAAAATATGACACTATGATACCAAATATTTTTGTAATGTTTAGAAAACATAAAACAAAAATGATTATGAGCCTGCAGTGACACCATAGTCTTATATCCCCAATACTTGGGAGGCTAAGACAGGAGGGTTGCTGTTTCAAGGCCAGTCTCAGCACCTCAGTACGACCCTCAGCAACTTAGCAAGGCCCTGTTTCAAAATCAAAATTTAAAAAAATTAAAAAGAAGCTTGGTTATATAGCTCAAAGGAAAAATGTCCTTGGGTTCAATCCCCAGAAACAAAACAAAACAATAAAGATCATAAGAATTTTAGTGTCTTGCTCATATCACTCATACTGTATATGGCATATTTACTTGCTATGAAACAAAGGTAACCATGGTGAGGGAAAGGTACTCAAGCAGTTTTTGTATCCCCATCAGCTCTCTCTCTTTCCTCAAGTAATGCCCTCAAATTCCAAAGTTGCTACATTTCCTGAGGACTTTTAGGAAGATATGTCTTTATAATAAGATTTAAGTTTAATATAATCATATGGGATTTGTATATAACATGGGCATTTCAGAAACGTATTTCCCCCAAACATTGGTACATCAAGTTGTTTTCAATTAGCCAGCAATCTTTTGAGAAAAAAAGGGAAAAAAAATCTAAGATCCATTTTAAGAATTCATTCAGACATTAAAAAGAACACTTAAGAAGTCATAAAGTATATATCTCAATGATTTAATCTTTTTAAGAAGTAAATCTTTCTCAGTAAGACCCCAATGTTTATAGCAGCACAACTCACAAGCCAAATTATGAAACCAGCCTACATGTCTAAAATCAGATGAATGGATAAAGAGAATGTGGTATGTACACACAATGGAATTTTACTAACCAGAAGGAACAAAATTGTCATTTGCAGAAAAAAAGATGGAACTAGAGAATATTATGCTGAGATCAGCCAGTCTCAGCAAGTCAAAGGTAATAAGTTTTCTGATGTGTGGAAGCTAGAAAGAAAATAAGTAACAAAAGGGATTTCAGAAAAATGAGGAAAGAGACCAGCAGAATAGTGAAAGGGGGCTGGGGAATTGAGGAGGGGGAAGGCAAAAAAAGCCTTGATGAAGGAAACAATTTAATTTAAAAATATGTCTGTATATGAAGTTACTTTTACTAATCTCACTAAAACATATGGGGACTGGGTGTGGAGGAAATGGAATCCAATGAAAATCATACCAAGTGCTGTATGCATGTATGTTCACGTCATGTTGACCTTCACTGTGGTATATCATTCCAATGCATCAATAAATGTACATCAAAAATAAAAATAAAAACTGGAAAATAAGATAATAACATACTAATTTTAGAAAAGGAGTAATGTGTTTACAAGTTTGGTCAGTGCTGCATTCAAGTCACTCTTATTTATGTCAGGAATAATTGTGATGCATCAGTGTTTGGGATTTTACAATTTAGAACTAGTACTTATTCTACTTATCCCCAATCTCTAGTCTCTTAAATCCACCTATATTTTCCATTTCAATATGGAGCAACAACAACAACAAAAATAAATTAGAATAGGGATTTTCTATTTAGATCCATATAAAAATGTGTGCCTTTCTTATCCTTATTGGTTCAGGCTTTCCATAGTCAACCCTGTTACCTTCACATTCTAAGAAACAATGGGGTTAATGTAGGAGGTGGCAGTCTGAACAGACATGGAGTAAATAATGATGGTTTATTGGTTTAAAATGAAGTAATTATCAGTAACATTGGGAAATAAAAATAAAAATTAAGTGTTGTTTTGTACCACTTCTGGCATACAAGGCTCATGATTTGTCTGGCACAGCCAATCTTGAGCTTGCATACACAGTATTGCTCATTTCAAAGCTTTGATAATCACATTCTCATATTTTATGGACACATCCTCCTGTCTGTGGATCAGACATAAACATGCAGCTGCTATGCAGAGTTCAGTCTGGTGCATTGCCTCAGCAAATCATGAGCCTTCGAATTAGGCATTCAGGAGTATAAGCAGAAATCAGAGAGGAAATTTGTTTTTCAAATATATGCTTTCAAACTGCCTCTTTTAATGTCCACATTTTGTTCGCTGATTCCAGGAAGGTACAAGGAAAGTTGGTCACTGCACAGCAGAGAAACATATTAAGATGACATTTTTAAAGTTATGGAAAAGAAACAGCTTGTAGGAAAGAAAATCATCAAGCCTGTTCTCAGTTTATTCTTGTTCAGAGTTGACTCTAGCACAATTGCATATCTAGACCTTCCCTATATTCCACCCGTGATATTCACAGTCACTCTCACACCTTTTGAGAGCGTTCATGCTTTCCACAGTCAAGCAAAGACTGCATGTCAGGGTCATATATCTAGTTGCCATTTATTGGAAGCTTTCTCTATGTCAGGCAGAGCTAAATGCTGGTGATAAAAGAGTGGATAAGTCATTTTGTTGATTTAAAGAAACTCACCTTCTAGTAAACCATATTTTATTCTGCAGTTAATCTGATAGAGGTGAAAAATTATGGTGCTATTTTATTTAAATTCAGGATAATAATATAAACTAGGAGTAGATTTAAAAATAAATCTGTATATATAGATACAATTCCTAAACTAACTCAGAAAAGTAGTTGATTGAAGCAACATTTTTAGCTAGATATAGCTAGATATGTTTTTGTAAGGTGATAGTATAGAGTTTGCTTGGCTTTGCCAGTAACAGAAAAATAAAAAAGCTACATTAAGTGTTAATTATGCATCTATTACTGAAAGAAATGCACTTTTGCTTCACATCAAACTAAAAGGAGAAAAAAGAAAGTTACAAAGGAAGCTACTTTTCTATATCACTCTCAAGATAACATGTTTTTTTTTTACCTTTATTTCTCTGCTTTGTTTTACTTCTATATGCTTATTACTGGCCTTTCTGTTCCATTTTGTACTGAGTAGAAAAGTATAGTCTCAACTCATAAAATATGCTATTCTTCATTTTCAGCAAAAATGAGCCAAACATAAAAACTTCTATTCTTGCACCTCTCTTTTCAATTTCCAAAGGCAAGAATATGATTGGCATCAGGGTCCACATCTTCCCCAATTTTGATGGTAGTGATATAGAGTCTAGGCTTTCTCTCTAGTATATACTGAGTAAAGTTGAATCTTGTTAGAGAGGATCTAGCACAGAGCACAGCAAAGAGCCTGCCGAGGGGTGAGGCCGGTGATGGATACAGCAAAGCTGGGGTTGGAGTCTGTTGTGAGGCAAGGCCAGTGCTGGAGCCTCCGAGGCTGGGATAGGAGCCTGCCGAGGGGTTAGGCCAATACCGGGGCCAGCGGCCGGCATCGGAGCCTGCCGTGATGCAAGGCCGCTACTTGGGCCTCCAAGGCCAGGATCAGAGCCTGCCGAGGTGTTAGGCTGGTGCTGGGGCCAGCGAGGCTGGCATCGGAGCCTGCTGTGAGATAAGGCCAGTGCAGGGGCCTTCGAGGCCGGGATCGGAGCCAGCTGAGGGGTTAGGCCAGTGTTGGAGCCAGCGAGACCAAAATCGGGGCCTCCCATGAGGCAAGGCCGCTGCTTGAGCCAGCGAGGTCTGGATCAGTCCACCGGGTAGCCAGGCCACAACTGGGGCCATCAAGAGTGGGATCGGTACTTGCAACGTGGCATGCACAGAGAAATATCGCAGAAAATTAAAACCAGATGCTTCCCCTAATCAGCAATAACTAGGAGGAAAGGGGCAACAGGAAGTGGTGGAGCTATAGAAAGGGCCCTATAGTGAAGCAATTAAGGTGACCAATCAGAGAGTATGGAATAGGGGACGATGGAGCCTCTTTAAAGCAGGAGGTACATAAACATATGTATCAAAGTTAATCACCAAACAAGCTTGGGATCGAGGGAGGGGGAGGGAATGGGATGGGGACTGGATGAGGGCTAATTGGATGATGTGTGCTTGTATATCTTCTCAAGTCTTGTATTCCAATGTGATGTATGATTACAATGCACCAATAAAAATAAATAAAAAAAACCAAAATTAATGAGGATGTAATCAGGTTAATAAAATACCATGAAAGAAGTGCCACAGAGGGGTGGATGTGAAGGATAAAATTAGCTATTATGGCGAATGGCATCATTAGCAAAGATGCACATACTTCTGAGGCCTTATTCTATATGCTTTACTTTGTTTCCTTAAAAAGCTTATTGTGAATTTTTCTATTCAGAAATGCTCTTATTTTGAGTGTTTTAAGAGTCCAGATAATAGTCTGTAACCACAGAGACATGCAGATTCTGCACATGAAATAGTATGAAGTTTTATCAAGAGCACAGCATGAACCAAACATACCACTACCCTGGAGCCATCCCTCCTGTCTCCTCCTAGTCACTGCTCCCCAATCATCATCTAAGATTAGCGATGTCTGTCTTTGAACTTTATGTAGATGGAATCATGCAGAATATCCTTTTTTGGTCTAACAATTTTTTGTTTAATATTATGTTTTTGAGAGTCACTCATGCTCGTTTGTGTAGTAGTAGTTTTGAATTTTTTTTGCTGTCTCAAATTTCCTTGAATGAATATACCACAGTTTGTGTGGCCATTACACGCTGATAGACATTTGGATCATATCTACTTTGGAGTGGCATACTAAGTGCCATGATTAATACTGTTGTGCATATTGTTTTTAATATAAAGCATGTATGCTTTTCAGCTCATTTTCTGTAACTATGATGGGTGTTTAGTTGTATCTGGTGCTTGTTTTGGTTGTATTTCCATATGACTAGTGACTTGAGGTTATTGAACTACTTGGGGATCTTTTTGGATAAGGTAACAAATTTTTTATTTTAAAAATGAATTGGTGGTATTTTTCTCCTCCTTTTCTGCGAATTTCATTAAGTTAAAACCTTCTATTTACCAAACGACACAACTGAGACATTACAAACAAAAACACCTCAGTTTTAAACGTATAAAGTTTTTTACAAAAATGTGATCCTCATTCAAATCTCCAGTAAGTTGTCTATTATATGAATTAAGAATGCGTCTATTTAAGACATTCAGTCCTCAACATGACAGTAGCATCAAAATATTCTACAGAAGATTTGGCTCAAACACCTTCTTTTATTTTACATAAGAAATTAATATTGGTAAAAGCAGTCCACAGGGTATAAGTTATCATTTCTCTTGTTTTGATTTCAGTAGTCAAAATGTTAGAAAAATAGTGTATTATTCTGCCTCTCCCTCATCATTTATCAATTTGACAAGTCACAAGAAAAGCTTCCTTCAAGTCTCAGAATTAGAAATATCTGTGTTGGGCAACCAATTTCACTTTCTCCTATGAGGTAATATGGCTTCTATAACTGGCTGTCATCCTCTTTCCCTTCTGCCAGCACATGTTAATTCCATATTTGCAAACAACAAGGTACTCTATGCATACATTATCCCATACTCATTCTATCCCTACTTTTATGTTGCTATTTCCTTCATATTTCTATTAAAATTTTATATAAAATATATAATCTATATAATAGTACAAAACAAACCTAACAGACACATATAAGTGTCTCTCTGCATAAATAGTCTATATATTTAACAGTCTAGGTATTTATACATTAAAATATGTACTAAATTAGACACCTAGAAACTAAATAATATATTCTGAATAACTGTGTTTGTATATAAATGTTATACAAGTACACACTCGTACACATATATGACAAATGCATATTTTTAATCTCATTAAGTTACTTATATTTTGAAAGAATAAAATAAATAATCTAATAGTTAGTGTCCTTGTTATATCTTTCTATTCTATGTCTCTTGGTATAAGAATATTTTGCTGTAGTCTCTGGCTGTATGCATGCTTACCTTTAGTTTCATGCTACAATGTTCAATTTAACAATCGGTTTCAAGGGGCCTAAAGTATTCTGCATAGCATCTTATTTGTTTGCAAAGTTCCTGAACTATGAATAAGGATAAAATTTAAAGCCAAAGCATGAGGGAAAAAAGACTGGAGAAAAGTGTTTTTATGCTAATGGCCATAGCAATGATTATAAAGCAGAGCGCATACCGAATGCACCATGGAGATGCTAAATAATATTTATGGAGCATATGGGTCTTGCAGTGGAGAAGCAGAAATGTTCTTTTCTTCAAATTCTGTTTGCCAAATTACTTTGGACATTAAGGAAAATGCTGAAGTTTCATTTGAACTGTGGACCAAAAAACCTGACCAGAAACGGTGCTGGGATTTGTGTGCTATCGTTTTATTCACCATGACATCAAATAGAACTGAGACATGCTAGAATGATGCTGGATAAATTGTCTTTTGCTTGCTCGATAGAAGAAAGCTCAGAGGAAGAAAAAATGGTACAAGGAATAACAATATGTTTCAGAAAACTTTGAAGAGAAGTTTATGAGATTCTTAACGAAGTGAGTATTATTCCAAGGGATAAACAATTGCTTTTTAAATGCAAATTTATTTCTACCAATCTTATTACAATAATCTGATGTATCAATGAATATTTTGGGAGCTTGAGAACGAGTTTTTAAATTTGAAAAATACATAATCATTTTGTTGTTCATTCTTATGCCTAAAGATAGTGAATCTTCATGGATTGCTGGTAAGTCACTGGTGATATTCTCTTTATTTACTCAAATAATAATGATAATAAATATCCAATAGAGTCAGGTGCCCTACACACTTTTACCTCTAGCATTGCAAGGCAGATTTTATTTTACTAGTTTTATGATGAGACATTTGAGATTTAGAAAAGTCTAGAAAGCTTTTTTAAAGTCACAAAGAGTAGTAAGTCTTGGATTCAGATCTGCCTGACTAAAGGCCCTGTCCTTTTGAATATACCTTTGCCTTGTAAAAACCAAAACAAAAATATACAACAAAACATATCAGTCTCAGTACAAAACAAGTATTATAACAAAAAGGCAAAGAACTGTTTTTTTGTGTGTGATACTGGGGTTCCTGGAAACCCTTCTACCTCCAGGCTACACTCCCAGACACCTATTTTTTATATTTTTTATTTGGAAACAGGGTCTCTTAAGCCAGCGCAGCTGGCTTTGAACCTGTGTGATCCTCCTGTCTCTGCCTCCCAAACGCGGGATTACAAGCGTGCCCCACCATGCCCGGCCAAAGAACTATTTTTTTTTTTTTTTTTTGGTGGTACTGGGGTTCCTGGAAGCCCTTCTACCTCCGGGCTACACTCCCAAACCTATTTTTTTTTTTTTTTTTTGAAACAGAGTCTCGTAAACCAGCGCGGCTGGCTTCGAACCTACACGATCCTCCTGTCTCCGCCTCCCAAGTGCGGGGATTACAAGCGTGCGCCACCACGCCCGGCATAAAGAACTATTTTTTAAATGACATCAAGGAGAAATCAAATGAGCACTAATTCATATTCTGTTCAAAAGTGAAACTTTTCAGGACAATTTTAAGATAATTTAAGTCAGTTCTTAAATATCCTTGCATATTTCTGAAAATTCTGTCTTTTTTTAAAACTATGGATATTGTGAAACTGTAAGTTGAACCCTGAACAGCTTCTTTTAGGCCTCTAGCCTAAAATTAGCCACAGGAACTTTTACTAACATCTGTTTTTCATGTAGTTGTCTACCAAACCACCATGAATGACTATGAACCAAGATAATCTGGGTCTGTCAGCCCTCTAGTTACAGATAGTTATGAGAACAACACCTCAAATGAAGAATTTCTTTTTCTATGAGCCTCTAGATCATCTGCCCGTATAAGACTCTAACTACAAATCTCCAAACTGCCCCCTACCAGACCAAAGGACTTAGAGCAGTTGTTGCCCCATTTTCCCAACAGCAGTTAGGACCATTTCATACAAAGGAAACAGGAGGCAAGTCAGAGGACCTGGGGACAAGTGTGATTTAGAAAGACCTTCTGTGAGGTGGGAGAGATGATCAGGGAGGTGAGAGACTGGTGAGCGCCAAGAGACCAGGGCCCACCAACATGTGATATAACAGTTCAAATTAAGAATTGAAATTAATCAGAAGACATTGGTTTCCCCTAACCAAATTCTCAACAATCATAAAAAAGCAGATTGGAAGTGTCAGTAAGGTTTAAAAGACCATCTTTCAAAAATTTGGACAGTTTACTCTTTCAAAGTTCCTCTCTCCATGTTTGGGGAGGCTGTTTTTTATCATTCTTTGACTTAAACTTTCATATTTTTATACACTTCACCAGTCCTTGGATTTAATTCATAAAAATCCATTGGACAAGAACACTATAGGTGGAGACACCCCACATTTCCATGGAATGTCTCTGGGTTCAATCCCCAGTGACACAGTAAATAAATAAATAAATAATTTGTTTGAGGTCAACACATACTTTTGTCATTCTTTCATTGATAATGTGTATAAAATATATAGTCAATATTTTTCAATTAATAGTGTTGTTAATATACTATGTGGAAAATACCTTATCATAATTAATTTTTGTCTTATTAAAAACTTTATAATAGCCGGGCATGGTGGCGCACGCTTTTAATCCCTGTGCTTGGGAGGCGGAGACAGGAGGATCGCGCAGGTTCGAAGTCAGCCATGCTGGCTTAAGAGACCCTGTTTCCAAATAAAAATGTATAAAATATGTCTGTGAGTGTAGCCTGGAGGTAGAAGCATTTCCAGGAACCCAGTACAACCAAAAAAAAAAAAAATTATAATAAAATATGCTTTTTCCAACCTACTTCCTCTGTTACTACCAAGAGAGTGAAAACATGATTTACTTGGAGAAATGCACCTACATTGATTTTTTTCTGTACATTTTTCTATCACAGCTATTGGCCTAACTTTACACAAAATGTGCATGCTTTCTATGAATTCATTTCTAATAAAGAAAACTTTGGACACAAGCAGTTCATCTTTGTAGTAAAGCTTTCAAATTGAACAAAATTAATGCCTGCATGAGAATGAAACATATTTATGTAGAAAAAGAATGGGAAGAGCATTATTTTACTAATCTTGAAGAAGAGAAATGGGTCAATTTGTCCAATGGTGGAGGAAATTTTCACCTTATATAGGCAATGGCAGCAGAGAACTTAATCCCAAAATTGATTATAAAGGGGAGAAGAGAGATACTTCCACTATCCCTTAAAGTGACCACTTTTGCTTCTTTTATTTTTGAGGTACTGAGAATTGAACTCCAGAACATATTACCGCTATGCTACAGCTCTATTAATTTTTATTTTGATACAAGTTTAGTTGCTAATGCTGGCCTTGACGTTGCAATTTCCTTGTCTCATCTTCTTGGGTAGCTGGAATTACAATTATGCACCACCATGCCTAGCTCTCTTCTATTTTTAATAATGGCACAGCAAGAGAACAAAAAATATTCTATATAAGATGCAATTAGAAATTACTCCAGACATATGTAAAATTCTCTCTGGAAAAGTTTATGTCATACCTAACTTTACAGTTTATTTTTACTTTATTCCTTGGTAATATTTCTATAGTGCCTTCAACACAGTTTTAGACACATTTTTAAAGTTTATTTTTAGCTGGGTGTGGTGGTGCACACTTGTAATCCCAGCATTTGGGAGGCTGAGATAAGAGGATCATGGTTAGAGGATAGACTCAGCCACTTAGGGAGGACCTTTACAATGCAATGAGACCCTGTTTCAAAATAAAGAATAAAAAATAGAACTGGGGGTGTAGCTCAAATGTAGAATGTCCCTGGGTTTCAACCCCAATATCTCAAAAAATGATTTTTAAGGAAACAAAATACCAGAGCAACACAAAAGTGATAGAAAACTAAACAACAAAATTTATGACTAAAATTTATAAGGATAAACAGGAAATAACAATTACCATAGTATTTGAACATATATAAGTTAAGGCTATCTTCTTTTTAAAAATGAAGTCAGCTGAGGCTGGAGGAGTGCAGTTTTGACACCCAGGCTGGTGTACGGTAACTTAGCCATATACTCCTTCACAATAAAAATAGGGCTGGGGTGTAGATCTGAGCCCCTTTGTTAAATCCTTATTATCCTACCAAAAGAAAAGATGATGTGAAAGTGAAAGAAAAAAAAAGAAAAGAAATTAGGATCTAATTAATATTTGCTATGAGCCAGGAATTGCACCAGAGACTTTGGGTATATGTTTTCATCTAATCCTCCTCAAATCTGTCAAACTTGGTATAGTTTTTTCCACTTAAGAGAAAAGTAAACTAAAATTCTATGAATAAGTTAGTAAAATTTACAAAATTAATCAAGAAGATAATTATTTTCTTCTAACCTGAAAGCCATGACATCTTTAACTTTTACCTAGTAGGATATCCTTTCTAGGAATAACCACCTGTTATACACAGCTATATAGACATACATTTAAACATTTTTTTATGTTTTCATGTATATAAGACAGGCCACACTAGTCTACAGTACCCAAACTAACCAACTAATAATTTTACATAGATCTAATAACAGAAAACTCTAGGAAGATCTAGACAAATTAAGTATCATATTGTTTGTACACTCTGAAAATGCCATTTAGAATACAAAACATTTTTTATTGAAACTTCTAAGGTTTGAGAAACTGTGTCACAGGTTGCTTTTCAATCAAGTATATATCCTTAACACCTTAAACCAACAAAACAATTGCATCATTTGCTTCTATATGATACCAATTTCCCAGGTATTAAAAATAATTTAATATTTTATTCTCTACTGGAATAGTGATCCCTTATTTCTATTCTCCTCCCAACTGACAGTTTGATTCTTTCCACTGCTGTTTTTCTTCATTTAGGAGGAAGATGTTGTATCATTATGTTAGAAAACAACAGAGTATCTGTCAACCTTTAGTTGCACATTATTATAAAATTTAGAAAGATTTTAATAATGCCAGAAGAAGGACTCCTTATCCAGAGACTGATTTATTTTGAGATGCAACCTGGTTGGGAAAAACTTGAGTAAAAGAGAAATTATAGTATTTATAACTAGAAATGTTTCTCTTCTGTGTGACTTTGAGCAATTATGTAGCCTCTGTTAAATCTCTTATTCTTTTGCTTGTTTAACAACAAATACTATTAAATATTTAATATGTGGTAAAGCATTGTGCCTATCAAAGGGAATGAACAGAAATAAGACATAATTGTAACTTTCAGGTGTTAAGAAGATCATCATCAAATAATGACAAAATTGGAGTGTATTAAAATTTGGATGAGTGGTATAAAAAGGATCATATTTTTATGCAGTTCAATCAGACCTACAAAAACTAATTTGGCTTAGTTTGTATTGTAGAGAAAAAGAGTTTGTTGTAATTTCAGAAACAAAATGGCATTATGACCAGGAAAAAGAAGATTCTGAGACTGAATCATAGATTTTTATAAGAAATAAAGGACCTTCTTTTAGCCTCCTCATGAAAATACTTTTTAAAATTATTTGAAATTTGAAGTGATGGAGGTTCTGGGGCCAAATATTTTCCACAAAAGCACCTGAGGTGAAGAGCAATGGTGTTGTCGGCCGTGTCCTCCACTCCAAGAAGGCTTTCCAATGTACATCCCGTGCAGGATGCATGCCAGACTTGGAGGATAGGACAGCTGCTATCATTTGGAACCTCACTTTGTTTACTGGCCTTCCACCTTCAGAAGAAAACAAGATGAAGGAAATGCCTCTTCCAGAAAAAGAAACTCTTCACACTAAGGGAAATTTTCTTGACATCCAGAAAAATGGCTCAATAATTAGTAGCTCTTTGGCTTCACTTTGGAAAAATAAGAGTTTTAAAGACAAAATGCATCCAAAGGAGTGCCACACCAACTCTAACATGTACGTCCATCTTGTTAAACAGCAGGTTCTGATTTTCTAGTTCTACAGTGGAGCCTGAGACTGTATATTTAGCAAATTCTCAGTTGAAGCCAATATTGTTTAACAGTGGACTGAGGTTTGAGTAGCAAAAGTGTGCTCATTAATATGCTCCTCGATTTGACCATTAAATACCACTTGGGAGTTAGAAAGAGTGCATGGCACAATTATCATAAGTGTTACCTGAGAATAAACTGCTTTCTGCCTGAGTTTAACCCGTGTCTTCTCTGAAAAATCTTTGAAGTAATGATAGAAACATCCATCTTCCCTAAGGTAGACATGCCTAAACATTCATCGTTTTACTTTGGTCATTTAATTTATTGGTTCAGTGGTAATATAATATCCTCAGTACACCAAACTGTTTTCAGATATTTTGACACACTGTCTGCCTACCATCTTCTGTGTCTTGACCATTGACTCAGTACACTGACCATACCAATGATCACCAGTTTTTCAATGCAATCCAAAAACTGTATTGATTAATGTGTCTAATGATCAAATTACGTGGCTAAAAATCTATATTATGTTTTTAATATTCCACAGAAATACTGCTTACTCCTCAACTCTGGAAAGAAAGGAGACTAAAGGAATCACATTTTTGTATGTAAAAATTTTGCCATATGCAGAGTGAATCAATAAATTAATGATTTTTATTTGATATATAATATAGTAAATATTCTCAGTATTATAATAATCTGCTCTATTGCAAAAGTAGCACTTCCTGAAAGGCCACACTTAGTTTAAATCTGAAATTCTAAATTAAGAAAGCAAACAGACTTGGTAGAATTGGCATGGATGCAATCATGAAATATTAGAAGAAGAACTGATTTTTGAAAATACTTAGCTATTCTCTATAGTTCAAAGCTCAGAAATTAAGACAATGAAAATTTTTAAAAATCTATGACTAGAATAACTTGCTAATAACAGAGCTGGTGTACCTATCAATTATAAAACTTTCAGTGACTTGTGGCTAGAAATTCAGATGCCAGGGTTCTGGTCATAGATTCATACAAAATGACTGGACTTTAAGAATCTTGTTTTCCTCAACTGAAACCTAAACTATAATTTCTGTAATCTATAATTTGGAATGAACATGTTCTGGATGCTAATAGATGAATATTAGAAGATACATGTAGCATTTTTATACATATATTATACAACCTGAATAAATAATTTTGATGTTGAATAGTATGAATTAATTATTATATGCATACCATGGATTCATTTTTAATTTTGTAATTAGCTCAAATGAAAATGATACCAAGTTTTCATAAACTATATCATATCCCACTAGATATGATAGATATCAGATGAGCAAAAAATATATTACCTAAAATTACTATATTCTAACTAGTAAAATAGAGTTTTATATATTTTTATATTTAAAAAGGTTAAATATTTTTGAACTCTCTATGATAGCTATATTAATAATATACAGCAGATGATAATTTAATATTACAGCACCTGAAAATTTCATTTAATTTTGTAGTACACTATGATTAGGTCTACATACAGAACTCTGTGTGTGTGTGTGTGTGTGTGTGTGTGTGTGTGTGTGTGTGTGTGTGTTGTATAGAAAATATAGTTTAGGAAGGCAGCATTTTTGTTATTAGATGACACAATCTGTTTTATACTAAATGAAAACATTGGGGAATTTACCAACACCGCAATTATACATTTTATTCCAAATGAAATATTTAGGTTGCAAATGAGAATACAAAGAATATACTTTCTCCTTAATCCTCTGGACAAGTAAGAAATGTTGAAAAAAATTTCCAGTGAGGTGAAATGCTCAAGAAAGTATTACCCAGTGTCAATCTCAAGACATGTAATCTGCACAAATAGACTCTTCCTTGGTTTGCCTCTTTAGCTTTATACTGGGGGATAATTGGTCTTCTTGGAGGTATAAAAACAATACTGGTGTCTCATTTTCATCCCAGGAGGGGATCAGAAATTGTTAACCAAGGAGCATGTCTGGAACAATTTTTAACATCCCTAAGTTTGTAATGTCTCATATATCTTGTCTGTTTCCCTACAAAAGAAATGTCTTGAGGATTTGGTTCCATGGGCAGCAAGGGAGACTGGAAAGACTGTCTCTCTACACAGCTAAACATGAAGCATAACTCACAGGGGGAAAGACTGGTAGTAAGAACAGTAACTTAAGGAAAAAAGGCAGCTGGGATTATTGGGCTTTCAGAAAAGCTTAAGTAGCCAGCTGCATGACTCTATAGAAGTTACATGCCATATTTCATCCCCAATGTAGTAACTGAAATTAATGTAATGTTATTTCGGAAAGGGTGTGGGGGACTTAAATGATAGATAATTGCTTACCTGTCCAGACTCACTAGGGAATTTCTACACTTCCCTTCACCTGACATCAACGTGGCATCATTAAAAAGCAACTATGTCCTATCTAATCCCTCTGAAGCAATCAGTTCAAACTTGATCAGTTGGAAAATAATGATAAAAGCATTTTTCCAGGAGAGGAGTGATGGAAATCCTACCACTGTCTGGTGGCATCATCTGTTAGATAAAAGCACCAGTGTGAAAAGAAACCTCATAGTCTGTCTTTGCACATTTACAAAGTGGAGACAATTTACAAAATCTTACAACTTGCAGAGATGAAAGCTGTGTCAGTGCCCAGAATGCTTTGTTGTTGTCATTGTTTTATTTTTGTTTCTGTGTTGTTGTGACTCTGGGAATTATGATCATCAAGGGAGGTGACCTAATCAGGAGAAGAGACCTCAGCTTGCTAGAATGAAGTAGATACCAGCTGTCAAAGCACAGTTCATGGAGAGAAACACATCATTTGTGTGGAGGCTGCATGCTGTTTGATAATTGTCCTGTTCTTTCCAGGTTAGTCACCATTCTGCTTTCATCCCTGTTAGTCCCCTTTTCAAAACATATTCAATCAGTTGATGGTATTTATCAGACACTTGAAGAACCTGAATGAAGGCTGTGGCATGTGTTTTGCATACTGATTCATAAGAGATTGCCATTTTAATCAACGGAGAATGTTCAGTAAGTATGATCCCCATGGAATTCCAAGTGAATAGACAGTCACAGTGCATGAATCGTGTTTTCTTTCCAGAGTTTTCCATTTTGACTATTAAATCTCTGTCTTTAGTCTGTGTGAATGTGTATGTCTTTTTGTGTCTCGAGTCTTTCTTTCTGTCTCTTAAACTTTCAGTATTTCTTATACCATGCTTGGCAAAGAAGCTATAAAAATAGTACACAGTAAATTTTAAAAATATAAGGATAAAAATTGCTTGAAATATCAGTAATAGTAAAGGCATTTGCTAGCATGCATATCAATTTCCATTTAAATTTTCTTTCATGCATAGTTTTTATGCATAATTTCTCCCAAGATAATTATCATTGTGTCATATACACAGTTGTATATTTTACTTTATTTCACTTAACCAAGCTAAATATTAGAAAAAATTATCAAAAACTAAATTAAAAAATACTGAAATTATAACATAAGGTTGCATATATTATATCAGCTAAATACAATGAACACATAAGATATTGTATAAGATATTTGAAACACATACAAACTATTGAGCAAATGTAGAATATTCTATAAAATCAAGACAAAGGTGATATCAGAAAAATGGGCATATTATATTCAGAGAGGAGAAAAAATATCAATAGTCAATTAATATAATGTAAAATGCTAAATTAAACTAGATGAAAACATTTTAAAGCGTGTACAATGATAAAATAATTTCACATTATGATAGTCACAAAACTACTGAACTCTGAAAGTGACAAGTACTGGGTCTTGATGAAGATGCTGGGTAATGGGAAAGCAAAAGCTAAATGTAGCTATTAGAAGTGCAAATTTTCTCTACTACATTAGAGAGCAACTGTTTATTACCTAGGAATATAAAATAGGTGAATATTATAAGACTCAGCATTTCCATTCTTATGGGGTTATGCTGTATAAGATTTTGAGCCATGAGGAAAAATCTCATATAAAGAATCTTTATAGCAGCAATGTCCTCACAGCATCAAATTAAAGGTAATGTCAATGTTTATTAACATGAAAAACAGTAATCATATTGTGATACTTTCAAATATTACAGTATTCAAATATAGGGAAATGAATTAATTAAAGTCATATATATCAAGTTAATAGATCTTATAAGTGTATTATGATATTGAAAGGAAATGTTAATAAGCGCAGTATGGGGACATTTAATAATAGATGTAAGACCTGCTAATGAGATGCTATGCTGCCTGAACTTCTCCTATCTACCTATCTATACATCCACCTATATTAGTATACATGCATATATAGGTATATGTCATTGTGTATGTGTTTGTGTGTATGTGTCTATATGTGGAATGTGTGTGTCCATTTATATGTGTATCTTATGTATCATTCCTCTGAATATATGGGTTCATATCTACATATAATAGATATATTAAGATATGTATGAGAAATGATAACACTCAATTAAGATTATATTCGGAATGGAAGAAGTATGATGTGTTCGTAGAAGGAAATTATATTTGTGAAGTTTTATTTCTAGAGTGAGAATAATAAATACCTACAGATGTCAGGCACACATCTAAATGTTTTACATATGCTAATATATTTATTCTTTCCAATAATTCTATGGCTTAGATTTTAATTTTAACCTCTATTTTGCACATGAAAGGACTGAGGCATAGAGAAGTTGCCCAGAGTCTCAAAGCTAATTCTGGCAATCCAGCCCTAGACCTCAAGCTTTCTATACTGCATTAGTCTCCTCAGTCTCGAATGTTTGGTAGCACAGGTGACACATGCAAATATGCTTATTAGATCCCTCAGTACTTCCCATATGTTTAACAGTCTCATAATGTAAAATATCAATAGAAGAAACTAAGATACAAGCCTGAATTGTTTAAGTTGAGGCCTTCAAAATTCTGTCCAGACCCATAAAGAAGACAGCATTCTAAACAGGCAGGGATGCTGGCTGAAGGTGACCGGTACTTTTATGCCTGACTTGAGAACACGAGACTAGACATAAGATTAGACGGTTTAATAGTTCTGCAAGAAGTATAATTACTAGAATAGCTGCCTGGCTCATATCCTAGGAAATTCTGTATAATTTAAGAATAAAAGAGAGCTAAAAATGCCTTTGATGAACCCAGGAAACAAAATCCACTTATAGGCAAGGGTCAGAAATTTATTCAGCTTTCTCCCATTTGATTCAGTCCGCATTTCTCTTTGCCATTTGCTTCAACTACATTTACTAAGAGTCATCTTGTTATAACCTGCATCGTGGTAGCACACGATTTACTCAAATGTTTACTGAATTGCTTATTCTAATTTCCTTGTTTGGCTTTCAAGTGTGTACTGCTTGACGGGAACCTTTACTTTCACATAAACGTGATTCTTTATGAATCTTTCACTGCAATGTATAATGTCAATTAAGTGTTCAGGAAAATTAAAGCATTTGTGAGATTTGCATAAGAAGGGAATGCATGTACTTGCATACAAATGCTCTTTCTTTTCTTTTAGGAAACATTTTTATAAATCAGAAAATATGTTTTGCTGATTTCCTCTAAAATTTTGAATTAATTCCTTACAACCACTTGCATGATCTTTTATTTAAAACATTATTAAAGATTTTTAATGCTGAGACTGATTTAATTTTTTTAATTAAAAGTGGACTTGAATAAAAAAGCTACATATCATATTTAAAACCTATGACTATTCAACTAGATGAATCATTAGCAATATTTTTAATTGCATGCATAATATGTACCAAAATGATTTAAAATATTTCCAGACATCACTTGAATTATTTCTTTTTTGTTATTCTGTGAAAATGACCATGATCTGGTTGAAGATATTATTATTGAATATGGGAGCTACATTATTTAAGTAGAGCATACATAACAGAATTAGGATAAGGTTTGAGATTATTATCATTAGAATCTGAAATGATTTAAGAATTACTGAAAGAAGCTTGTTTTATGCAAGGAGATCCTTCCCTTAAAGATTGTTTGGCTATTTTCTTAGTGAGACCAAGATGATCTCTGGCACTCATGACATAGCTAATATAGGACTGAAATTTTTTTTCTCTCTTGTACCCATCCTCATAAGTTGCTATTAGCAGTCTGAGATACTCTTGAGAAAGATTGTGCATGCTGGAGTCATGCTACTCTGATAGTTGTGGAACATTCGCCATGACCATTGGGACAAGGAGCAGAAGCATCCATGATACATATTTGTTCTGTCTCAACCAAATATCTGCAGACTCATTATGGAAGTTTTTTTTGGAAAAAGATAATCCTTTTCTCAACATGGAGGCACAAGCTTACCCACCTGTCATAAGAAGATAAAAGGTCAGGATAAGTCAACACTCAGAGAAGTCAGCAGCTGACACATTCATTCTGCTTGCTAGATACAACCCTAGTATTGCATGTGAATAATAGGAAGTATCTCAACTGGGAAGCTTTTGGGCGGATTTCACTTTTCTCCTTTTTAGAAATTTTTCAGGCAGTATGTGATTTCCCATTGGGGAGTGAATATTCTTAAGAGTCAATCCAAGGATTTGGTTTACAGGAGTATAGATACTTTTTAATTAAAAATTGACATTGTTTTATGAATTTGTGATTTTCTTTAGTGAGAACCAGCTTTCCAAAGGCTGACCACTTCAAAAGTATCAATATAATGAAGTTTTTCAACTGGAAAATCTAGGCATGACTCTATTTCAATGATTTTCATTAGGGATATACATTAAGATGTAGTTGCTGCCTCCTCCTCCCTTTACCTTTTCATAACTGCAGCATATTAATTTATTTTTTCAAGTCAAAGTATTATGATTATATGAGGAATTCAGTGTGATCATACAGAAAATAAGAAGGATTAAATGCTTCCTATCAACGAAATTTAGGTAATAGGCCATCATTGATTATACAAATTCAAATCAATTGGGGAAACTCTCAATGTGTTATGATAGCACATAAAGATTCATCTACTGTGGTACAATAAAACAAGATTTTTTATAAAATACCTGTAACCATTTTATATAATAAAAGACTACTAAATGTAACATCTCTCTTGAACTCATTTTATGTTTCTCATGATGTTTAGTTATGCATGCGTTTATCTGAACTTTTGTTCTTTTGTTTGGTACTGAATCTTGATATTCACAAATATCAATTTGCACCCTTGGAGATTTGTAATAATTCTGTTAAGGACCCTCCTTTGTCTAGCCTAACCCTCTGGAAACATTTGAGAAGCAAAATTCCGTGACTAGACACTTCTGTGCTTTAATTTGTACCAACACATGCTATCAAAGATCATGAAAACAATGTTTTCATCCAATTAAACTTGCTAGAAGCTAATGAAAACTGCCCAGAGAATTTCCCTTTGTAAATTAAAGATACACAACAAGGATTGTCACTCAACTTGCTTTCAATTGGCTTTGTATGGCACTGATAATTTCAGTTCACAATAACTGTGAGGAGTTCATATCTGTGAAGGGCAAATCACAGAGGACATAGAGATTAGCCCAAATTCATCTAAGCTGCTACCAAAGTTTCAGTGTTTATTCCAATCATCTTCAAACTCATTAGGTCTACAAAACTGAGTTGCAAATCTCTAGAGCACATGCTTTATTAAGAGATGGCTGGAGTTTCCCTTTTCCAGTTGGGAAGATGCCATCCCTGCAAGACTTCATTTTTTTACCCCAAAAGAATGTTGGCACATCTGTCAATAGCTCAAGCCAGAATAAAGAAGTGCATCTGAGTGTGAAAGAATCTACTATTAAAATATTGTTTTTAGACTTATTGGCTGGGAAATTCTTTAATAATTTAATATATGCATCTACCTTAAGATATCTCTCATTAGTAGAACTCTCTAGGCAAAAGATCGAGTCACCTGGCTGAGTCTACTTTTGAATATAAATGCCAAATTTCTCCCTGGATCTTATATTTTCCATTTTAGCTCATTGTTCCCTCACAATAAAAAACATCTTTTAGTAGTTGTGCCTTTATTGGCACAAAACAGCTACTAGGAAGAGGTATATGGTTTTTGTTTTGTTTTGTTTTGCTTTTTCCTTCCCATATTTTGTCTTTCAAAGGGTTAAGACCAAAAAAATTTCCAGAAAATGCTAGCTTCTCACATCTTGGCTTCCAGAGAGTTAAGACAGACGGAGAGGTCCAGAAAATACTAGATTGGGAGGACAAAGTCCCTGAAGCAGATAGGCTTAGAGCCATGGAGTCCAAGTCCAAGGCAGGTCAGATGCCAGGATTTCAAAGGTCATGTAAAGATCAGCCAAAAACAAATTCCAATAGAAGCCAGTTCAGGTGTCAGCAGATTTCTCACAGAAAGAACTGGGAATGCTTTATTCTATGTGCTTGTGTCAGACTTATTCACGTTAAAGGGGGAAAAAAAAGACCAAAAAGCTGATTGTGTGATATAGCTCCAGTATATGATGAAACATATGGGTATTTTCTAAAATTTTAATTTCATAAGATTTGAAGGTGGGAGTAAGACTTAGAGATACTTATTGCAAAAAAAAATAAACAATTTATTTGAAAACAAAAGTAACTCATGATAAAACAATTATATACCAAACCATTTATGTAGCAATTTATCTATGGGCATATAGTTTCACTGATGTTGTTTATAAATTCACTGTTTTTGTTATTAGGGAACTTAGAGTTATGTAAATAAATTTTCACTTGAAAGAAATCTACTCCAATGAAAAAAATGGATATAGCTTTATGAAATTTTCTATAAATCTATACTCTTTAACTCAATGTCCTAGGGACATGGTTATTTTGAACTATGAAAGTTACTAGTAGGACCAAACAAAGCATAGAGGAAAAAGGACTTTGCAATATGAAATATAAAAATAAAAAAATGATGTCAAGTGGAATGAAAATGGCAGGAAGATTTTGTGCTAATGACATAAACTTTTTAGATATTGATTTTGCTATTTCAAGAAAAACTCTAAGCTGGGCATGGTGGCTCACACTTGTAATCCCAGCATTTGGGAGGCTAAGACAGGATTACAGTTCGCAACCAGCCTCAGCTACTTAGTGAGGCCTTCTGCAACTTAGTGAGACCCTGTTTCCAAAATAAAGAATAAAGAATTAGAGCTAGGGGTGTATCTCAGAGGTATAATGCCCCTGGGTTTCATCTCCAGTGCTGAAAAAAAAGAAAAAGAAAAAAATCTAGGTAGTTCTAGATTGCTCCGAATTATTTATCAGTGTTGCTATATTCATAAAATGGAACTGGAAAAAGTTTTATTTGTTGGCTCCTAATTTTGTTCTACCCACATTCCCTATTTTAAACACTAGTACAATGTATAATATCATTTCATGGACTAATACAGAACTAAAATTGTTTGTTCTCCCATAAATACTACACAGACTGGGAATTTTCTAGATGGAGTAAGCTTGTCCTTACTTACTTGTCCTCAAATCACATAACTTGTGATTTGAAATCTTTAAATTTTCTTTTATATTCAGTGACCTCGGAATTTATTTGGTATGGTCCTGTCACAACAATTTTATGATTCTTTTATTTGTGAAGACCAATGGAATCTTAACTATATAATTAAAAATCTGACAAGAACAAACAATAAATCGTGGCAAAAAATGAACTCATTTACCAAAGGCATAAACAGACAGAAATGTGTGCCTCAGGACAAGAAAACAAAAGCCATTAATGAACATTCCATACAAAGCAAATTATAATTTGCAGAAGGTATGCAGAGTAGTTGCATTCTTTATCTCCTGACAGCAGAGTCAGGAGCAGAAAGAGTTCTGCAAGACTGGAGTACTGACACTGTCTGCCTAAACCTAGCTCTGCAATGTCAGTTTCCAACAGAGTCCCTCTATCCCAGTCATGAGGGTTCTGAATCTAACATATTTTGGGGGAGCAAATAGCAGAAGCCTCTGATCAAACTTTGAGAATATTTTAAAAACATATTTAACTTCTAAAAGAGGTCTTTGAGTAACCTGATATTTTATGTCATATCTTGTATTTAACATATGGGTGATCTAAATATAAAACTAGTCGATTCATTTTACTTAAGTTTTTAAAATATATTTTTATTTGTCCACTGTAATCAGATATCATTGTGAGGTTCAAAGTGACACCAGATGCTTTATCTAATATGCGAAAGCTAGGGAGAAATGGGTAACAGGAGGAACTCTAGATGGGGAAGGAGATCCTATAGAAGAACAAATAAGGCGACCTAACTGAGGGGATGGGAGAGAGAAAGAGGGAAACTCTCTAAAGTATATGATGCACTTAAACAAACATATCAAAGTCAATCTCTAAGTCAAGCATGGGAAGGAGAGATGGGGAGAGATGGGGTAGGAATTGGGTAAGGGCTAATTGGGTGATGTGTGCATGTATGTCTACACAAGTCCTTTATCCCATTAAGATATATGACTACAATGCACCAATAAAAAAATAAAAATATAAAAAAACAAAGTGACACAAACATACATGCATACAGCACAAGGTGCTTTCTCCTCTGGATCTTACCCTGTTCCCTGCCCATAAACATGTCAGTAAGATTGGTAGTGATTGCTTTATATGTAAACATAACATTATCTGAACTGTATCTTTCACCAATTCTTTTTCCCTTCCTTATTCCCTCCCACAACGTCCTTTCACGATTCTATTGGTTTCTTTCTTTATTAATATGTACTTCCTGTTGTTTCTTATTTTCTCTGTAGCTTCCACATGAGAGAAAATACAGGATCTTTGACTTTTTGAGGTAGTTTAACACCATCAAAATGTAATGAGCCACTGCTCCACACATTATGGAAATAGAGAGGGATATGAAAGGGATATGGAATTTTTCATTTCAGAATCACTCAGAGATACATTTATTATTCTCATTATTATGCCAATAATTATATAAAGTAGGTGTTTATTCTTATGCTACAGATAATTAAATTGGATCTCCTAAGACAGTCTAGTAATTAGCATGTCACATAACTTGAAATAGTTGCACAGACAGATTTTTAGCCTAGGTAGGAATCCAAACTCTTTTGTCTTTCTAGGACCATCATAATCTGAAAAGCCAAAAACAATTCCCAAACATTTTGTAGTAATGACAACATGGAGTTTCCTTTTTGGCAACCTTGGCTAAATCCTTTAAAACAAACCTTCTTTCCAACAATAGGTTATGAGTTGGCTTTTATTGTTCAAACACAATTAACTCTAAAATCATAATTACTACAATAAAGCCAGCTGGAGGAGAGAGAAGACTTAAACTTATTCAAAATCACTAAGTATAAGCAATTAACAATTTTCTCCTTGTTCTCTCTCTCTCTCTCTCTCTCTCTCTCTCTCTCTCTCTCTCTCTCTCTCCTGCTCTCTCTTGCTCTCACTCTCTCTCTCTTTGTCAAGTTTCTACGAAGATTTCTAAGTGACATATGAAAGAAATGCCTGTATATAAAGAGCATAGTTAAATAAAATGACACATTTCTAATATAGAAAGCAATTCAAAATAACAGGCTTGATGAAAACATGACAACATGGATACATTAAAAAAGACAACTCAATATCCAGTAAATAATATAAAACAAAAGTCGCTATGTGAAAGGTAAATTAAACATGCATACCCATCTTTCTAGGAATACATTTTAATTCAAGGATTCACATTCACATACCTCAGCCATTGCCTATATGGATACAGATAGGAGTGAAGGAAATGGAAAAAGGAGAGAAATGAATAACTAAAACTTGAAAGAAAACTTACCCAGGCCAATGCTGTTGGGATACTGTGAATATAAGTCTTCATAAATTCAAGCCTCTTCACTTTAGGTCCAAATTTTCTAAAAAAATAAATGAAGCCATAATTTTCATTTGATATCAGAGGAGTGTAAAGATTGTATGTGCTTCCCCAAAAGCCTTAAGATGAGCAGAGTTTACACCATTAGAAAATACTACAAATCAACTTAAAAATTATATGTGACATGTATATATCACATGCATATACACTTATAAAAATAAATTAACACAACATTATATATATATATAGAAACACAGAACATAGTTTCTAATGCAAAAACTCAAAAAAATCACATCGTGTAGCCAATTTGAATAATGTGTAAAAGCATAAAGATTTATTTCTGACATTGGATATTAAGGTTTTGTATTATCAAATACATTTGAATTATCAAATAAAATTACATATATGTAGAGTCCTAGCATGACACGAAAAGAATCATATCTAATAGTGTAGTCAGTTATCTCCAAGTTGGAATGATTTAAGATATAATTACTGAGCATTTAAAAAATGGTGAATTGTTAGCTGGGCCTGGTGGCACACACTTGTAATCCCAGCATTTGGGAGGCTTTGACAGCAGGATCTTGGATCGAGGACAGCCTCAGCTACTGAGTGAGGCCCTCCTCAACTCAGTGAGATCCTATTTCAAAATAAGGAATAAAAAATAGGGCTGTGGGTGTAGCTCAGAGGTAGAATGTCTCTGGGTTTCATCCCCAGTATGGAAAAAAAAGGTGAGTTGTTAATATATTTTCCTCTTTTCTTTGGGTAATTTTCATTTTTGTTTTTTTAATATATGTGAATTTTCATTTCTTTGTGATTGTGTATATGTCTAGATATTTGTGTGCATTTTTATAGTAGAAAGTATTGTTTTAAAATTGGTTCTCCTAATTTGTAGAATTCAAGAACATTCCAATTTCTTAATTCTTTTATAAAATATACATATTAAAATAAAAGTTTTTATAATCATAAAAAATTGAAAAGAAACACCATACAATGAAATTAATAGCAGCCACATTTCAAATTTATCATTAGAAGTATGTAAATTATAATTGAAAATATCAGAAAGTTTAGAACTTTATATGATTATTTACCTAATAATATCATTAATGTAAAACATATAAAAATTAACCATTTTCTACATTTGCATTTTATTTGTCTGTATTTTCCCTAGAGAGATATAATCAGAATATTAAAAGAGAAAAACTCAATATTTTAATAATACAACTGATTTGTTTATCCACTTTCCATTCATTGAAATAGTCATATAACTAAGATTTTACCATGTTCCTACTTTAAATATTTTAATATCCTTGTACTTTAAATAAAACTTAAATCACTTAGTTTTAATTTCAAAGCCCAGAAAATCTAGTCCCTATCAGTGTCTCCAAACTAATCCCATGCTCTCTCCCTCGATCATGACCTATAAATGTACTATTTCTGTCAGTTTCTCAACAAGTGAATGACAAGATCTTTCCTTCCTCAGGGCCCTCACATGTCTTATTATCTTGGCTAAAAGTGGTTTTCATTTTGTCCTCACTATATTGAATTCATGTCATAATTAGGATTATTACTTGAAGAATCCTTCTGATATTATTCAAATAAATAGACTTGCTCTCTGCCAACCTTATACAAATAACCTTTTCTCCACAGTGGATGCTGTAGCTGACCAGCAAGACTTCCCTTTGTATTGAACCACTTCTTACCTCAACAGTTCAGTAAGTTGCGGTTGAGTGTTCTTAGCTTCATTCATGTTTTGAGAATTCCTGACCTTGGCCTAGGAGATCTGCTTCACCCAAGGTCATTGTCAACTGAAGGCAGGTGACATTCAATGACTAGGTAACTGGCAGGTAAGAAAGCCAAGGTGCAGGGCTCCATTTAAGGACTATGCCAGGATATCTCAGTTCTGAAGATCATCATGGGATCGAATAATGTCTTTCTTGTGACTGCATCACAGCTCAGTGTTTTCTAATGCCAGTGGTCCCCTCAACTCCACCCCAAGTACGGGTTTCAAGAATATTCTCTGAGAACTTTTTATACAAAAACTGTTATTAAATACATTTCTTGTGTTTCAAGTTAAATCAACACATATTTGACTTTTTAGAATTTCTGTTTTATTTTTCATCTTTCTGCTCATTTTGATACATTTTTCATGTTTTATCTTACTTGAACTTACTAATGTAATTTGTCAGTATTTGGTAGAAGCAGAGATTCAATCCAATCCACCTCATAATTTTAAAGAAATGTCCTTAAAGTTATACTGCTATTGCCACACATGCTTGGGAATTCGGGAAAACAAACTATGTGGGAAAGGTGTTCAGGAGAGAAACGAGATGGCAGTGGCAGCAGTGGTGGTGGTGGTGACCAGAATTTGGAGGGACAGACAGATCCAGTCCAGTCCACCATGAGTCTTGGAAGAAATCTCCCCAAAAGTAGACTGTCTGCTCCTGCCACACATGCTCAAGAATTCTGGACGACATGCAAAGTGGCAAAGGGGTTTGGGGGGTATTAGAGGGAGCCCCACATAGCCAGGATGGGCCTACATGCTGCATGGTCTGGGAGTCAACAGCCCTCATGGCCACCACACTCCTCTCCGCAGAGTGGGAGGCCAGGGTGCACGTGGAACAGCAGAGCCTGCTTTCTGAAGTGAAGCTGTGGACCTCTGCCTTTGGAAGGAGGACAAAATTTATTGCCAGTAGGTATTTGGGGTCCCAGCTTTTGCAAAAGCCATGTACTGCTTTCTCATATTAAAAAAAAAAAAAAAGGAAGAACGCAGGGCATGGTGGCACATGCTTGTAATCCCTGCACTTGGGAAGCAGAGACAGGAGGATCACACTGGTTCAAAGCAAACCTCACTGGTTTAAGAGACCCCGTTCCAAAAAAACAAAAAACAAAAAACAAAAAGTAACAAAAAAAAAACCAAAAAGTATATATATATATATATATATATATATATATATATATATATATGCATATATATATGGAGAGAAGAGAGAGAGAGAGAGAGAGAGAGAGAGAGAGAGAGAGAGAGAGAGAGAGATCTCCAGAAGTGTAGCCTGGAGGTAGAAGGGTTTCCAGGAACCCCAGTGCCACCAAAAAAAAAAAAAGGGAATATCTGTAGACAACGTGCTCATAGTGACAGAGACCAGAGCCCGATGCACAGCAAGGCCAGTGCCAGGTACTCTGAGGCCAGGATAGGAGCCTTCCAGGTGGCTAGGCAGGTGCTGGGGACTCAGAGGCTGAGATCAGAGCTTGCCAAGGGGTGAGGCCAATGCCAGGGCCAGCAAGGCTGGGATTGGAGCCTTCCATGAGGCAAGGCCGATGTTGGGGTCAGTGAGGCCAGGATCGAAGCCTGCCTTGAGGCAAGGCCAGTGCTGGGGCTTCTGAGGCCGGGATCATAGTCTGCCATGTGGTGAGGCCTTAGGTGGATCCAGTGAGGCCAGAATAGGAGCTTGCCTTAAGGCAATGTCAGTGCTGGGACCTCAGAGGCCATGATTAGAGCCTGCCATGAGGCAAGGCCAGTGCTGGAGCCAGCAAGGCTGGGATCAGAGTCTGCTGGGTGGCCAGGCCAGTGTTGGGGCCTTCAAGAGTGGGATCGGAACTTGCAATGCAGTGTACACAGAGAAATATCACAGAAAATAAAAAATCAGATGCTTTCCCTAATATGCAAAAACTAGGACAAATGGGTAATAGGAGGAGATCTCATTGAAGAAAGGGCCCTATGAAGGAGAAATTAGGGTGACCAGACGGGATGGGATGGGGGAAGATGGAATCTCTTTAAAACACATGATATATATAAACAAATATATCAAAGTTAATCACCAAATCAAGCATGGGGTTGAGGGAGGGGGAGGGAATGGGATGGAGATTGGATAAAGGCTAATTGGATGATGTGTGCTTGTACATCCTCACAAGTCTTGTATTCCATTGTAATGTTTGACTACAATGTACCAATAAAATATATATTAAAAATAAACTATACTACAAAGCCATTGTAATAAAAACAGCATGGTACTGGCATACAGATACATAGACTAATGTAACAGAATAGAATACTCAGAAACAAATCCACACACTTACAGCCAATTGATTTTTGACAGAGGAGCCAAAAACATACACTTAAAAAAGATAGCCTGTTCAACAAGTGGTGTTGGTAAAACTTGCTAACCATATACAGAAAAATGGAAATAAATTTCACTTTCTCAACCTTCACAAGAGTCAATTCAAGATGGATCAAAAACTTGGAAACTAGAACAGAGATCTTGAGGCTCCCTGAAGATGACCTAGGTCCAACACTGAAACATTTTGTAAAAATATTCTCAACATGATCCCCAAAGCACAAGAAACTAAAAGGCAAATCAATATGTGGGATTGCATTAAAATGAATAGATTACATAATTATGGGATTATACGTACACAATGAAATTCTACTCAGCAATCAAGAGGGACAAAGTAATGTCATTTGCAGAAAAATGGATGGACCTGGACAACAAAATACTAAGTGAGATTTGCCAGTCACAGAAAGTGAAGGGTCATATGTTTTCTCTAATATGTGAAAGCTGGGGAGTAATCAAGATAACAAAGACTTCAGTTAATGAGACTAGCTTTGAACTCACTTTATCCTTCAATGGTATGGCATTCTTGTTAGAATTGTCAAGGTAAACCTTAGCAAAGAGGACTGTGTATCTTCAGTCTTCCTTCACAGATTCCATAGTGTGTGTGCATGTGTGTGTGTGTGTGTGTGTGTGTGTGTGTGTGTGTGTACTCTCTTTCTGAGAGTGTTTTTTCTTGGGGTGTAGGTATTATGAATACCTTGCATTTGAACAAATCATTCTGGTAGAGTTCCATATTCTGTTTTGTTCTTACTTTAAACATAGACTTAAATACACACATATAGGCCTTAACCTGCCACAATTATCATCAGAAAACTTTAGAGTAATCCCCAGCTACATAATTTCTTTTGATTCTTACCATCTAGGATTTTCATAATATTCAAGAGATTAGACACATATTCAAATAATACATTTATATCTTGCTTTCCAGGTGGTTTTCTCAAAATAAAAGAGTGAAATTTAATATTAATTTTTATCCCTTATTGCCAAATAGCTACCTATCAATCTTTTATTAATAGAATTCACATCTTACGATTCAATAAAGAACGGTCATTTTGTCAGAAAGATTTAACATGGAAAAAGTATATTTGCCTGGATTGATTCAATATTCATAACACACTTTACTGTGGGATTGTAAAATAATCAATACTCTGTGATTTTGTGCTGTATGAATGGTTTTCCACTGATATGGGCAATTTATATTTAATGTGAGCATTTACATTGCATCAGCATTTTAGAATATGACCTCAAACTGATGACTATAAACTGAGAATAATGTTAGTTCCCAAAATAGATTATGACATTTTAGTTTTTCCTCAAATAAATTGATGGTGAAAAAATATATTTCACAAACTTTTGAGAAAATAATATGGCTCTCAATTTTTCTTGTATTAATATTGATATAATTTGTCTCTAGTTAAAACAGTCTGAAATACAGTATAATCATTCTGAGTGATATAAGTGTCAGGCAAAATTATAATAAGAACTTCTTGAATCTTAATAATAGAACCTGAGTGGATTCTATATTATGTTGTCATGAATAAGCAATTAATTGTAGTAACTACCATGTACTGACCATTTAAAATATGTTGGTCATTGTGCTGGACACTGAATAGACATTTAAAAATTACTGCATTTCTTGCAATAGAAACATGTCATTTTATATATAGGAAAAACTATAGTTTACAAATTTAGCACATAACCGTGCCATGCAATGCTCACAAATTCTACAAACTCAAGGGGAAAACACTTTGCTGAAAGAATTGATACATAACCACACTAAATACATTAACAGATACATTTTTTTATTCTATCTTAGAAATTTCTCCCTCGTATAATTTGTATTTTTAATATTTATTGTCTTATTTCATCACCATTTTTAGGTTACAAATTATTACTTTTTATTGTTAGGAAAATGGTGTAATGTTATGGATTCAATTGTGAATTTTATAATATGATTGCCTTAGAGTAAATCCTCCAATCTTACTTATAGCTGTGTGACTTGGGGAAAATTAGAAGATTTTTCTGTTTCTCAGGCTCATCATCTACAAAATCGTAATAAATAGTATTTATGTTCTGTTTCTGATTTGGTAACGTTATGAATGGATGGGTGCAAACCACCTCAGAAAATAAGTGCCAAGTAGTACTCAATATGAATTCATATAGAGAATTTATAAAATTACCTCCAGCAATTATTTCTATATTATTAATATAATCTGAACTAGAAATTCTATTTTGTTTTTTAGACAGAATATTAATGTATGGCTTTTTCAAGATATGTTTTCATGGCTAGATAGATATTTTACTTATTTCTGTTGCTTTCAGTATTTCAATAACTGAAAATGACTAATTTGTGAGTTCTGGGTGAGTAAATTAATTGTGTATTAAAAATTTTGCCTTTGAAAAACCCTTCCTTTTATTAAAATGAAGAATTTATAAAACTGAAAAGAAGTTTGGTTTGCAGCCACTGTTGAATGTATCATTCTATATAGTCTTAGGAGCTACAGAAAGTAGGGCTATCCACCAAGGCTGAGAAAAGAGGGTGGCCAGTTCCAAACTCTCCCATCTCACCATCACACATTGATAGTTGAGATGAATGACATAATACACTGGTTGAGAAATTCACTAGATGTCAATAATTACAGATTTAGTATTGAGGAGACTTTTTTATTTGTTTTATACAGAACTCTTTCAAAAACTCCTGGTAACTTCCTTTGTTTTATGTTTTATGTAGCATCCTGGATCAATAGGCCTTGGGGATCACTGTGAGTTTATTTATCATTCAGTGATTTGCTGTTTTGCTATTTCTTAATTTATATTTTGAATGCATTTTTGAGACTAAGCCTATTAACTTCCTCCCAATTATAGTATAAAGTATCATTTGGTACTATAAATAATATAGTATAAAATATAAAAATTTTAAAGAATGTAATGCAAACAATTGCACCTTATTTTCCTCAGTTGTTTCTAAAATTTAGGTGAAATAATATATATTCAGTGCTCAGAGTGGTGTCTCAGTTACAGCAAACACTGTCAGCAATTCACATTTTAATTATGGTTATGAAAAGAATGAAGAAATTTAACTTAATAACTTGAAAGACATCAAAATGTGTTTCTTTCCAAGTCTACTGAACTTGGGTCTTATATGTTTTTCCTAAGTAGGAGTAAGATTGTAGATCTCAAAGCACATGTTCTATTTGGGATAAAGCCAATCAAAAAATTATGCTAATGGTATATAATGGTATATTATTTCTCTCAAAAGTAGGAGACTCTCACATCTTCAGTGAATAAAAAAAAATTAAACCAAATACCATGAATGTTAAAAAAGCAACAGTAAACACAAATTAAAGAATATTTGCATGTAACAAGGTTGATTCTAGCAAATACTAAAATTTGGTGGCATTTTGATTTCTTTTTTTTTTTTTTTTTTTTTTTTTGGTGGTACTGGGGTTCCTGGAAGCCCTTCTACCTTTGGGCTACACTGCCAGACCTATTTTATACTTTTTATTTGGAAACAGGGTCTCTTAAGCCAGCATGCTGGCTCTGAACCTGCGTGATCTTCCTGTCTTTGCCTCCCAAGCATGAGGATTACAAGCACGCACCACCACGGCCGGCCAGCATTTTGATTTTTAATTCTTGCAATGTCTGTGCTCATTTTTAGAAAATTAAATTTGTTAATGATATTTCTGAATTACATTTAAATTCATCCATGATGCTGAGAATAATTCTTATGTGAAACTCTAGCTTGTTAATCTTACCAACTCATCCAGAGAGTCTAAAGATCTATGCTGGAAGAAAGGAATGATAATTTCATTTATTTTTCTACTTGTATTTTCACATATAGAAAGTGAGTTGTTTTAAAAATTAATTTTATACTTCATTTTTACAAGTGAAACTATCTTTGAGACCATTTTTGCAAGCAAAATCTGAAAATTAATTGGATCCAAAGGGGTAACTACTCTCAGAGAAAACTGCAATATAAATTTTTCCAGGTAAGGAGCTGAGTAGAAAGCATTTGAAAGACATTTGTTTATTTTTAAATCAGCCTTCTAACATCATTCATTCAATAAGTGCTTATCACATATCTACCATGCTACAAGAACTTTTGGTATAATAATGGATAACAATCCTTTTCCTTCTCAAAGATCTCACTGGAGATGTGATGCATCTTTGATAAGTAATGCAAACTATGAGAGAATAAAATTGAAAGCAAAATATAAGAATTATAAGAAAAGTTCAAAAAGGTGTTCTAAAACTCAGAGAAAATAAAAAGCAATTTTACTGAGTAAAATTAGGAAATACTCTATTAAGGAGAATATATTTGATACAGATATTGAGCAAAGGTACTATTTTTCACAGGTAGAGGCAAGGCATCTGGGGTAGAGAATCTCAGGAAAGCGAAAGACATGAATACAGATCTAGAAACAAAGCATCTAGAATTGAATCAACAGTCAGACAACTGGAAACAGGTGATGGTTCCATAGTTAAAGAGGTTCAGGTAAACAAAACAGGAAGAACAAAACAACCACACTGGCTAGTTTTTCACCCTTAATTTTGAATTGGTCTGAAAGTGACAGACTCATTTTTTTGATACTGCTTTTAATTTTTTATGAATTAAAAATACAAGAATGAGCTGGGTGTGGTGGCTCATACTTATAATCGCAGCATTTAGGATGCTGAGACAGGAGGATGGTGGTTCGCTGACAGCCTCAGCTACTTAGTGAGGCCCTTTGCAACTCTGTGAGACCCTGTTTCAAAATAAAAAATAAAAAAATAGGGCAAGAGGTGTAACTTGGAGGTAGAATGCCCCTGGGTTCCATCCCCAGTACCTCAAAGAAAAAAAAAATACAAGTATGAGACAAGTAATATATTACACCATTGTCACATCTTTTAAAAAGATTTATTGGTGAATTGTAGATATACATTTTAATGGAGTACAAGATGGTAGAGACATACATGTACACATCACACAATTAGCCAATTAGCACTCCATTCCCTCCTCATCCCTTATTCTCATGTTTGGCTTAGTGATTGACTTTGATATTTTTGTGAATGTACATTAGGGAATTTCTCTCTTCTCCCCTCCCATCCCCCTCAGGACACCTTACTGGTTTGTATATGATTTCTCCAAAGACCCCTTTTCTCCCAAGCTTCCATTTATTAGGGAGAACATCCGTTTTTTTACTTTTTGTGAATGATTAATCTCACTTAGCATAATGTTCTCCAGTTCCATTCATTTTCTGGCAAATGACTTAATTTGTTCTTTTTTATGGAAAGTAGAGAAAATAGTCAAATGTGAACTATACTTAATTTTGATTTGTACAAAAGTGGCTGAATGTTATGTAAGGAAAATTGAAGAGGCAAGCAGGACATAAGTGCAGGGAATGAAGTAAAAAATCATAATAGTTAAAATCAATATAAATGTAGTTAGGATGCCGGGCATGGTGGCATACGCTTGTAATCTCCGCACTTCAGAGACAGAGACAGGATGATTGCACAGGTTTGAAGCCAGCCGCTCTGGCTTAGGAGACCCTGTTTCCAAATAAAAATATAAAATAGTTCTGGGAGTGTAGCCCAGAGGTAGAAAGGCTTCCAGGAACTCTGGTACCACACACACACACAAAAAAAAAATGTAGTTAGGATAACTGTGTATGCTAGCTGGCAATTATTAAAATTAGTATTCTGTTGTCCCACAGACACTGGGAGACATAAATATTATCTTCACGTGTTGGCGGGAACAAACAGAAAGTAAATATTTTTGACAGCCTTCACTTTTCCTCCTCTCTTCCTCACTCCCTTCTTTTTCCTTCCTTCCTTTCTTCCATCTTTCTTGGTAGTAGGTATTGAACTCAAAGATGTTCTACCACTAAGCTATACTCTTAGCCCATTTTATTTTATGTTTTAAATTTTGAAATAAGATTTTGCTAAGTCAGCACATACTGGCCTAGAATTTGCAACCTTCTTATCTCAGTCTGTCAAGGGAAGGGGTTAAAGGATGTACCATTGTGCTCAGCTCAGGCTTTAGTTTTCTTGGGAAGCAACTCTGGTGGCAGTGGGAAGGGTGAGGGTCATTTTAGGATGCAGCCTTGAGCTGTTAGATACTATGCTAGTGTTAGTATATATTCAGGGATTTGGATACTAAAATTTAGGCATTGAAAAAAAAGGCCCAGAGAAACCTGATGAAAGTGTACTCCAGGAAAATAGCAATGAGTATGCAGAAGACAATCATTGTATCATTACAGATTGTACACTTCTTTTTTTTTTAACTTCACATCTACTTGTAATGTAACCAAAATTTACAAAGATAAATGTTTATCTATGAAATACAAAAGGTGTATTTCCTTTCCAAATTATGTACCTAATAAAACAGATTTGATTAGAAATGGGTAATAAATTCAGATGCCTAAGTTTAAAACTTATCACACATACATTTCTACACAAAAGCTTAAACCAAAGCATATATTTAAAAGGGGGGGGGCTTACACTGACCACAATGGAATGATTTTTAGCAGACTCATGCTTTTACTGAGATCTAAAAAAAGCTGAATGAAATATAAAAGAAAAAATCACTCTCTAGGTCTTCGTGCACTCTAAAGTCAGCCAGACTGAAGAGGAAAATAATCCTGGGGGGAAAAAGGTCATTGAGCCAAATTCAATATTGCATTTGCCACTTTCCCCTCAGATCATTTGCTAAATCTTGGTCTAAGTGCAAAGCCAGGCTAAGATGCCTTGCACAGGGTGGCTGCCAACAGAAACCACCAGAGCTTTAGACAATCTCACAGAGGTAGGTAGGGAAGAATCAAGTTCCAGTCTGTGATAGCAGCCAGGAATTGCAGGAATGCCCTAAAGAGAAGAGGGACTGGGAATCTGGCCTTGTTCCAGTTTTTTTCTAAAACTATTAGTTATTCATAAAATGCACAAAGAATTGAATGAGAACTACCCATGTGACACTTAAAAGTAACCAGATCTTACCATAAAAACACTGCTACAAACAAGGAAGAAATTTTGGGTAGTTTTTAAAAAAATGATATTTTCTTCACAGTAAATAATTTGGGGAAATATTTCATGATCTCAAAATAAGTACCATATTATTTGTGTTTATATAGAAAAAACTTGAAGATTAACAAAAAGGAGGATATTTTGTATATGTAATTTTGCTAAGTATATTCGTGTTCATTATTAATATATTATTACATGCAAATACATATTATAAATATACATTGCTGTTTGCAACAGACAAAAATTTTAGGACAGTAAAAAATTTAGGAAATAGCCGGGCGTGGTGGCGCACACTTGTAAACCCTGCGCTTGGGAGGCAGAGACAGGAGGATCGCGCAGGTTCGAAGCCAGCCTTGCACGCTGGCTTAGGAGACCCTGTTTCAAAAAGTGAAAATGTAAAAATAGGTCTGGGAGTGTAGCCCGGAGGTAGAAGGGCTTCCAGGAACCTCAGTACCACCCAAAAAAAAAAAAAAATTTAGGAAATAAAAGTGATTCAGGTGTTTTTTGTTTCATTGCTTTAATATTTGAAAAAAAAGTATTTGGAATGTGTGGACAGATTTACTCCTGACAACTTTTAGGAAAAACAACATATAGAAATATGACCTAAATATTTCTTTTTTTTTTTTTTGGTGGTACTAGGGGTGGAACCCAGAGGCTTTCTACCTCTGGGCTATACTCCCAGACCTCTTTTATATTTTATTTGGAAACAGGGTCTCACTAAGTTGCTGAGAGCCTCACTAAGTAGCTGAGGCTGGCTTTGAACCTGTGCGATCCTCCTGTCTCAGCCTCCCAAGTGTTGGGATTACAAGCGTGCGCCACCATGTACGGCTAACCTAAATATTTCTTTCTGAAATCTCATGTTTAGTATAAATACAACATGGAGACATTTTATTGAATGTTTATCCAATGCTGCTTGGCCACACACACACACACACACACACACACACACACACTCCCAAACAGAAGTATTATTTAATGATACTAAGAGTATATAAAGTAAGGTAGATAGAAGAGAGATTTCCATCAAGAAAAGATCCTGAACAAATACCACAGAGGCAGCATGTTCAGTAGAAAAGTGTTAAAAATGAGAATATTTGGTATCACAAATGAAGACCAACTTTAAATTCAAATCTAAGGAGATAACAAAAAAGAAAACTCAAACAAAATAAAATAATTATATGTTTACTATTAATTTCACAGAGTGATATTAATAATATAAGTAGAGAGAGAGAACATCCTGGTAATATAGACTAAATTTAAGTCTGTTAAATATTGTTTGAAGTCCTAGACAGTTTGGGTGTTACCTTTAGATCACATTTGGATTCTTTACATTACATTTCTTCCCCTCTCATTCTTTACTTCAAGTAATAAGCTGTCAAACTTTCTCATAACTAGCTCTTTGATCAATAATGTTGTAGGGGGCAGGCATGGTGGTGCACACTTGTAATTCTAACATTTAGGAGGCTGAGACAGCAGGATCTTGGTTCGAGGACAGCCTCAGTTACTGAGTGAGGCCCTTTGCAAGTCAGTGAGACCCTGTTTCAAAATAAAGAATAAAAAATAGGGCTGGGGGTGTAGCTGAGAGTTAGAATGCCCCTGGGTTTCGTCCCCAGTACCTCAAAAAATGTGGTAGGCCCTTTCTGTGATGAGGGCCCACATGTTTTGAAGAATGAAAAGTAGAGAGTTGGGTGTTCTATTTCATTATCTTGCACACAGTTACTGACTAAAAGTGATTCTTTTATTTTGTAGTCAAAATATATATTGTAAAGTCTTCTATTTAACCAATACTTTTACAAATATTCTTCAAAAATTAACGTTTTTAATGACTACTTTTGGAAGTATGTGGATTCTAGGCATGGTGACATATGCTTGTAACCTCAGTCCTTGGACAGCGGACACAGGAGGACTGCAGATTCCAACACAGCCTCAGCAACTTAGATTCTCAGCAACCTAGCAAGATCCTGTTTCAAAATAAGCAAACAAGTAAAGAAATAAAACTCAGAGGTAGAATGTCTCTGGGTTCGATTTCTGTGCACACACACACACACACACACACACACACACACACACACATACACACACACAAAGTTAGTGAGCTGAAAAGATGAAATGTTTGGGAATGAGAAGTATTTGGTAACTGGATTCAGAATGTGTACCAGGAGCCAGTTGGCTTCATTAGATAGTAGAGTTGTGGACATATAGTGAAAGAAGATAAATTAAAAGTGACTCAGACTGAATTATAAAATTGGAAGGCAGACATATCTTTTCATGAAGTCTGAATTTTTTTAATTGGCACATTGTAATCATACGTCTTAATGAGGTACAATGGTAGAGGCATACATGCTCATATCACTCATTTAGTCCTTCCCCACTTTCTACCCTATTACCTACCCCCTGCTTTTTTTATGTTCAGCTTAATGGTTGATTTTGATATGTTTGTGAATGCACAGATGTGCTTTATGAAGTCTGATTTCTGACATGGCACAAATGATAATTTTTTCTAATTGAGAACAAAGTTTTAGAAATATTTTATATTGCCACATATATTTTCCACACCTAAAACATAACATTTCCCATACCTAAAATTGAAAGTACAAATGATTCAAAAACATAAAAGTGTGTGTGTGTGTGTGTGTGTGTGTGTGTGTGTGTGTGTGTGGTACTGGGGATGAAACCCAGGGGTGTTCTACCTCTGGGCTACATGTCAAAACCTATTTTATATTTTATTTGGAAACAGGGTCTCGCCAAGTTGCTGAGAACCTCACTAAGTAGCTGAGGCTGGCTTCGAACCTACGTTATTCTCTCATCTCAGCCTCCCAAATACTAGGATTACAAGTTGCACCACTACACTCAGCCCAAAGACATAGAATTTTAACCAAAATCAATCTTATATTCTGACAAAGACAGTTTTACATTTGTCACAAAACTAATGGTTATAGAAAAATAATTTCTTATTATTGGAGTTTGGTCAGTTAAAAGTTATGTTTGTTGGGTACTTTTTTTTTTTTTACTATTTAGCATATGTTCCCTCTTTCTATTATAACTATACCTATTTTTCTCTGGGGAACACCTCCTCTCTAATTTTGGCCATTTCTACCCACACATTAGTAATAGAAAAGTTGGATGTGCATGGTCCCATCTGAGTTTTATATTAATTGTTCACCAAAGGAAATATTTGAGTTCATCAATACAAAAAAAAAAAAAACAAACAAAAAAAACAAAAAAACAAACAAACAAAAAAAACAACCCCCAAAACCAAAGTAATACTGTTGATGGAACTCCTGGGAAAGAAACTTGCCTTCTACCACCTAATTCAAAACGAGTTTTGCCAGATTCAAAGCGAGTATCAGTGACTTATAAAGACAAGGAAAACCTTACTGAATATAGAATACATTGGGAGAAAGGTGTACCTGAGAAAGATAGCGAAGGGAGGAAGATACTGCAGCCATGAGACATTTCATCTCGCTTGCTCTTAAGCTAATTTTGCACTTAATGTTACCTTCACATCAAACAATTTTCTCCCAAGCTAGTTTGTTCTGAATTCTGGGCCAGTTATAAGCCTGTGTGCTGACATATCAACTGAACTTATTGGTAAAAAATTAACCATTAACATTAATTCAAATAAAGAATTACTGATCTCTTTCTTTACAACAGTGACTCAACATAAAAAGTCACTAACATCAGTTTCAGTAAGATTGCAGATCGCTTTTCATGAGAGCTGGAAGATCTACTACATCATATGAAGAATGGGATCCTGGTGAATGATATTATTGAAATATAGGAAGAACAGTCGGGAAAACAGAAATTACATTTTTTCCATTGTATGGAAAACCAGCAGGCCTTTCTCACAATATTTACTGAAAAGCTTTTAGACAAAAATTTGGCACATGATTAGTGCTCTTAGGGTTTATGATTTAGTTTTCTGGAGAAACTTTTTAGTTTTTATTTATTTCTCCTATAAGATATCTTCATATGTATTTAAACAAATAATATATTTATAAAATGTAGTGGTAACATATCATTCTGATTTTCTCTTTGAAATATATAGTCAAAAACATTGATTTTAATAATAAATCTCATCAATAGCTCAACTTCTTGGCTCAAAATTTATTTAACTCATTGTACTAGTCAATGCAAAAATTGGCTAAAACTTATTTCCATCACTATTGCTTCTTAATCTACTCTAGCCAAACTTATAGTCCATTATTTCCTGAATTGACAGTAGGTATTTTTATGGCTATAACCTTGCCATATTTGAATGTTTCTGGTTCCTATTTGATCATATCTACATTTTCAGATTATTAGAATATTTTCAAGACAAAAATTAAAATTGTATTTCTATTGTAAAACTTTCCTTTATTATTTCATTTAGAAATAATTTTCTGTTTCTCTGAACATTCCTTTTCTTCACATGTGATTCAGAATCCAGAAGAGTGGCACAAATGTAAATACAAAAAATTAGTAAATGGCTGAGAGTTTTAAAGTTAGATATTGAAACAATAAAAATTCTTATTTTTTCATATTCCTGAATATAGCAGATACTACTTGTATATTTAGCAGACACTACTTGTATATGTAGTGGACACTACTTATTCCATGTTCTAGCCATTGAAAGCTGCTGCTGAAAACTGACACTGATTAGAAGTCTCTCACATAAAATGGCTCTCAATCAAAATAATTAGTCTTATAGAAAATTATTATTATTATAACTATTAGAGACCTGGGGTGAAGGATTGGAGAGAAGTCCAAAATGGTGTTTGCTTCTTTTCAATTATTCCTTTTTGTTGAGGATTTAAACAAAACATTTCTAAAAATTAGTAAATGGCAGAGCAGTCACAAGCTTAAGGTAGCAGGCTAGGAAGAGCCAGGCATGGGTCAGGTTTAGGGAGAGGCAAGGTAAACATTTTTGGGAGAATAGGAGGTCATCAAAGTCTATCTAGTGGTCCCATCTGGTCTAAGGAAGCTTGTCTGCTTGTGGACAATTTCCACTTAGCTTATCTACGTATCTAGCTGAGCTGTTCCGAAATGTTGACCTCATCTTGTGGGCTAAGATGGCTCCTAACACCTGAAGGCAATTTGTGTAAAGAATTTAGTGTTCCAATCTTAATTTTTTTATATGAACCTATAGTAGGTTTTCAAAACCTACTATATTAGTTTGATCTCAAGAATACTAGGGGATAAAGGGAATAAAATATGTATAATGTACATGTATAAATATATCACAATGAATTCCACTGTTGTATGTAATTATAATGCACCAACAAAGTTTAATTAAAATAGTTGAAAAAGTATAGTATAACAATATTTTATAAACCTTGAATTAAAAACTATAAAATTTTATTTTATGTGAAAATAGATTTTTTGTATGTATCATTTAGTATTTCTAATTCAGGTTAGGCAGTTTTTAATAAGAATTTTTGTACATCTGCTCTATGTATTCTGCTTAATTCAATTATTCCATCTGACTATAGAGTACAGAAGCAAATAAATATTTACTATTTTGAGGAGTCCCCATCATGGTCCTAATGAAATCAAACTGCATTCCTTAAAAACAAAATTAGTTCAAGAATTTTAGAGGTATTGAAGATACATAATCAAAAGAGACATTTGGCCTAGATAATTTGGATCTTAAAATTTACTTTTGACTGAAATTACTCAGACCAATTTTGGTTCTTTATTTTACTTTATGTGTATGGGCATAGTTTAAATGATTTGCCCTAAACATACTTAACTAGGCATTAAATTGAAATTTAATAGGATCATTACTGAGGTTAAATAGACACTCTAATGATTTCTTAAAAGACACTTATTCCTGTACAGAACAAGATACCCACTATGTAGTTATAAATCTTCAACAAATACCTTGTATTAATAATAATCATATTTATTCAATATAATTCAATGTCAGAAAGTTCTAGGTATTATAGACATGATCTATCATTAAATGATCATTATTAAAACATATATAAAAGCCTGAACTGTGTACCCAGTAAATATTGACATGCTTATCAAATCAATTCTCTGTAATGAGTATTATTTGAATATAAACTAAATGCTGTAAAAAACTTAAACTAATTCATTTTAAATTAAAAGTAATTCATTTTAAGTTAATATTATTTGAACTATTTTTGTAGTATCTACTTACATTGACATCATCTATTATACATAACAAACTTGGATTTCTCACTGAATTTTTGATTGTTCTGTTATAGCATTCTGAATGAGTTAGGATGTATCTTCAGGATAGACTATTTAAAAATTGTACAAGCAAAGAACACTAATAATTGTGTAAATAAACAAAAACACATAAATTAATACCTGAAAATCTCTAAAAATTGCTAAAAATTCAGAAACTAAGTAACATACCTATTAAATAATTAGTGTGCTAAAGATGGAATCAAAAGGCAAATTAGAGAATAAATTGAACTAATTAAAAATGTAAGTGCAACAAATAATTTATGGAATGTAGTTTCAACATAAAATGCTGAAAATATTATTGACAATGGCCAACAATTTTAAAGTAAATCATTAAATTAGAAAAAACACTACATCATTAATCTTATATTTTACCTTATGAGATTAGACAAAATAAATTTAAATTAAACATAAATTTACATAATAGAAATATCAGGAATCAATGAAATGAAAAACAAAAAAATAGGAAAAAAAGGCAAAACTAAAACCTTGTTTATTGAGATCAACTTAATTGATAACAACCTAGTTAGAGTAATCAATACAGTATCAAGAATATACAAAGTATAAAAATCAGAAGTGATAGAGATGATATAATTACAGAATTTAAGATAATTATAAAGATAATAAGAAAACTTACACTGAAAAAAGATCTGCTCTGTGATCACCTGATATGAGCCAAGTGGGTGAGAGGAGTAACAAGAGGACCCATTGGGGTATGCAGAACTTTTGAGGCTGGTGACTCTAATTATCTTGTTATAATTTTTCAGTCCAATCCATGTATGAAATGTATTAACTTACATATTTTTAATGTGCATAGTTGGGTTTGTGTTAATTCTATTTCAATAAATATGTTTTAAACATTAAGAAATGTAGATGTGAGTTTATGAAAACATACAATGGAAAAAGATAGCCTCTTCAACAAATGGTGTTTGAAAAACTGGTTAACCATATGCAGAAAAATGGAAATAAACTCCGTATTTTCACCCAACACAAGAGTCAATTCAAGATAAATAAAAGACTTGGAAATCAGACCAGAGACCTTACAGCTCCTTGTAGAAGGCATAGGTCCTATACTTCAACACATAGACACAAGTAAATCTCTCTCAATAATACATCAAAGGCACAAGGCCCAGGGCCCTATGATGGCCTCTCTTTAGGGCTCCAGGCACCAGGCACAAGCTGGCCCATCAGAGGAAGCCAGCATATAGCAATGGACTTGAGCAAGTGCCTGGGAGTTCTGCCTCAGGATGTAATGAGGCTCCCACTAGAAGCTTGTACCACCTGAGATTTTAATCACTGAAGTACTGTTTCTTAATAAAACATTACGTGAATTAGCAGCAAAGGAATACAGCTCCTTGCCCTGCTTGCTGGTGGGCCACACTGGTGTGTAAAAGGCCTTCTGTGTCTTTCTTGTAAATATCAGAGGCTGTAACTCATAGGAGTTTCAACAAAGTGATTAGTTAGTCTTCCTTAACTCACAAAAACGAAAGCAATCAATTGGAATTTATTTGTCTTTTTCCGGATTTTTATTTTCTTACCATTTAACCTCTTTTAGCAGGATCCTGAGCCAAAGGTTGAATGTGAAGGCGGGGTGTATATATGTATATGTGTGTTTGTACAGACCTCCATGATGTTTGCCAAATTTGGACACCAAAACTTGGAAAATGTGACAAATAAAAATAGTGATACAAATTAGAAAAAAAAAACATGAAGGATCCATTTGTGGGATTGCATTAAACTGAATAACTTCTATACAATAAGGAAACTATCAAGAACCTCAACAGAGAGCCAACAGAATGGGAGAAAATTTTTGCCAACTACTTCTTTGATAGAGGACTAAAATCTAGAATATACAGAGAACTCAAGAATCTCACCTTTAAGAAAATAAATAACCCAGTCAAAAATGTGAAAGTTAACTAAACAGACAACTCACAAAGACAGAAATTTAAATGGCTAATAAATGTATAAAAAATCAGAGAGATGCAAATTAAAACTGTTCATAGATTTCACCTAGCTCCAATTAGAATGACAATCATTAAAACCAAACAACAAGAAATGCTGGCAAGGATGTGGAGAAGTGGGAACTCTAATACATTGTTGGTGAGATTGCAAATTAGTGAAACCACCTTTCTTTCTTTCTTTCTTTCTTTCTTTCTTTCTTTCTTTCTTTCTTTCTTTCTTTCTTTTTTTTTTTTTTTGGTGGTACTGGGGTTCCTGGAAGCCCTTTTACCGGCAGGCTACACTCCCTGACCTATTTTATACTTTTTATTTTTTTATTTGGAAACAGGGTCTCTTAAGCCAGTGTGGCTGGCTTTGAATCTGCATGATCCTCCTGTTTCCACCTCCCAAAGGCAGGGATTACAAGGGTGCCCCACCACGCCAGGCAGGAAACCACTTTTGAAAGCAGTATGAAAGATCCTCAGAAGAATAGGAACAAAGCTTCCATATGATCCAGCAATACCAATACTTTTGGGTATCTACCTCCCAAAAATGAAAACCCAAACACCAAACTAATATATGTATATCTATGTTAATAGCTGCACAATTCACAATTGCCAAACTATGATACCAGCCAAGATGACCATCTACAGATGAATGGGTTACAAAACTACGGGATATTTACACAATAAAATTTTACTTAGCCATAAAGTAAAACAAAATTATGTCATTTTCAGGGAAATGGATAGAAACAAAGAACATTATTCTAAGTAAGTTAAGTCAGTTATACAAAGTTAAAAATCAGATGTTCTCCCTAATATGTGAAAGCTAGGAAGAAAAAGGGTCATAAGAGGAACTCTAGATGAAAACAGAGAAATGATAGGTGAACAAATAAGGTGACCTAACTGAGGGAAATGAGAGGGAGGAAGAAAGAAATTTTCTAATATACATGATGCACATTCATAAACCTATCAAAATCAATCACCAAACCAAACATGAGAAGGAGGGAGGCGGAAAGAAATGGGGTGGAAATTGGGGAAGGGCTAAATGAGTGATGTATGTATGTATGCCTCTACCATCTTGTACTCCATTAAGATGTATGACTACAGTACACCAATAAAAAAGAAAAATAAAGAAATAATATAAATTTAAAAAATTCAAAAGGGAATTGGCATGAGGTGACATAAAGAACACTGCTGAAAGTTATAGATTTGGAGTAAAAGTTAAGGAATGAATAAACAATACAAGAATGCCAGTAACAAATGTACTCATCATGGCAAATTTGCTGTTTGTGAAAAAAATGTATAAAATTTTTAAAAATAATTTTTATAAAGCTCATTTTTTGCAGTACTGGAGATGGAACTCAGGGTCATTCTACCTTTGAGCTACACCCCCAGCCCTAATATTTATTCTTTATTTTGAAACAGGGTCTCACTGACTTGAAAAGGGCCTCACTAAGTAGCTGAGGCTGTATGTGAGCCGTGATCCTACTGACTCAGCCTCCCAAATGCAGAGATTACAAGCATGTGCCACCACACCCAGTAAAAAGTTAATTTTATTTATATCTGAATAATCTATAGTTTTCATTTTGTTACTGATTGTGGCATGTGGAAATAGAGCTATATAGCACATGATTGATATTTCTCTCATCATTTGACTTATCTAAACTAGGATATAAGACTTTAGTTTTTAAATGTTTTATTGGTACATTGTAGTCATATGTCTTAATGGGGTACAAGATGGTAGAGGCATACATGCACACATCATCCAATTAGCCCTTACCCAATTCCTGCCCCATTCCTTCCCCATTCCTCTTTCTCACGTTTGGCTAAATGATTGACTTTGATATGTTTGTGAATGTCCATCATGTACATTAGAGAATTTCCTTCCCCTGCCCTCCCATTCCCTCAGTTAGGTCACCTTATTTGCTCATCTATAATATCTCCTCCAGTCTGGAGTATTTCCCAGTCTGGAGTATTCTGTTAGAGCAGCAGAAAATAGACAAAGACATATGCTTTAATCTTTTAAACAATTGAGACTTATTTTATGTCTCAGAGTATGGAGTATCTTGGCAAATGTCTCATATTACTTTGAATTAGAATTTTGCTGTTAATGTTAGTCTACCTACCATTACTATAAATAGCAATTTACTTAATTTGTTTATGTAAATAATCAAATATCCTATATCTTTACTGATTTTCTACTTGTCTATTATTAAGAGAAGGGTATTAAATTTTTATGTATGCCTATGGATTTGGCTTTTTCCTTTTAGTTTTATTAGTTTTTGCTTCTTGTGTTTTGAAGCTCTATATTATGGACATAAATCTCTGGTACTATTATAACTTCAAAAATGATTAATTTATTACCATTAATGGTTATATCTGGTAATATTCTTTTCACTGTAATTTACTTGTCTAATGTTAATGTAACTACATCAACCGTTTTATGATAAAAATTAATGTTATATATTTTAATAGACACATTCCTTTACTATATTTGTTTGTTTCTATTTAAAATGCATTTATTAAAGGTAGCATATAAGGAGATCTTTTGCTTTATTCAATATATCATCTTACTAATAAGTGACACTTTTAGAGTTGTCTCTTGGTATCCCTAGGGGATTGTTTCTGGGGTGCCCCTTAAGATACTAAAACCAAGGATGCTCAAGTTCCCTATATAAAGTGTCAGAGTATTTGCATAGAACATGCACACACATCATTCTGTATATTTTAAATCACTTCTAACTCACCTATTATATCTAAAATAACGTAAACATCAGCCAGATATTTTTATATTGTAGTATTTAGAAAATAATGAAATAAAAATAGTCTATATATGATTATTAAAGATATAAGTTTTAGAGTTACTATATATAATTATACTGCATTGTAATTATCCATCATACTGGGGCGTTCAAAGTGATACAAATATATGTGGCATCCCATCCAAGTCCCCTTTTCTCCCTGTACATTTAAGATTGGTAGTAATATCTTTGAACTGTTTTCTTCATCAAGCCTCCTGTTTTTTCTTTTACATTTCTCTCCCTCATACCCGTCCACATTTAATTTATCATTTGTCATCTGAAGTTTCTTGTTTCCTATTTTCGCTGTAACTTCCACATATGAGAGAAATATACAAACCTTGAATTTTTAAAACTGACTGATATCACATAGAATATTTTCTATTCCATCTATTTTCCTACAAATGTCATAATTTTGTTCATTTTATATTTGTGTATGTCTAAGTAAAATCCCATTGTGTGTGTGTGTGTGTGTGTGTGTGTGTGTGTGTGTGTGCTTGTATGCCATATTTTATTTTGTATTTTTAAATTTTATACCTTTTTGGATGCATTGAAATTATATATCACAGTGATATTCAAAGTCATACAAAAAACATGCACACAGGTCTTAACGTGTTTCCTTTAAGGTTCTATCTCACTACCTACCTCTTTCCATACATGAGTGAGATTGATCGTGATACATTCATACATGGGCATAGTATAATTTTGATCTCTTTCATCAGTTCTTTCATTTCTCCTCCCCATCTCTGTCTTCTATTCTACATTTTATTTTTCCACTTGTCTGTTGATAGATGACTAATTTAAAAATAATTTTGATCCATAGTTGGTTGAATCTGTATCTCAGTGTCAATGTATTTACTTTTAATGCAGTTATTAGCATTTTGCCTTTAAATCTATCAATATTTTTACTCTTTGTTAATAATGTGATTTTAAAAATTAAATAAACCTTTCTTAAATATATATAGAGAGCAGGATAATGAATCTATGTGCTCATCACTCAATTTTAACTACTGTTATTATATAGGCTATTCCACTACGACTCCTGCTGATTTTATGTTGATATAATTTATAGCAAATGTTAGATATAATTTCACCCAAAAACACTTAAAAAACTCTTGCTTAATTTTTCTATCACAGTTTATTTCATGCCATTGACTTCTAAGCCTACTTCAGTAAAGCTGGTTTTCATGGACATCAATAACTAATCAAAATTTTTTATAAATTTTGTTTTACTAATTTAATGAAGCATTGAAGATAATTGTACTTTCTTCCTTTTATTCTCATATCTGTGAATAAAACTTTTAATTTGTCAACAGTTTATGCAAAGGGAAAAACAAAGTAAAAGTACTACACAAAAATGACCAAACCATGCAAATATATAATTAATCTGAAAATTAAAACAACTTATAGGCACATTTCAAGAATATATTATTGAAACATTTAGTAACATATTACATATATGAACTAAAATTTGTATTTAGCAAACAAAAACATTACTATTTTATTGCTTTCTTTATTTTTTAGCTATTCCTATTGTTTTTTATTTTTGTAGAACTGAGGATGAAACTCAGGGGCATTTTACTTCTGAGCTATACCCCCAGTCCTATTTATTTTATGTTTTATTTTGAAACAGGGTCTTACTAAGTTGCTGAGAGACTCACTAAGTAGGTGAGGCTGGCCAAAATCCTCCTGTCTCAGCCTCCCAAGTTCTGAGATTATAAGCCTGTGTCACCAGGCCCTGCAATTTATTTTTTTTAATTGTAGTAAAAACATATAACATTTATATAATATTACATCCCTTCCACACCTATCTCATGAGAACTATAGTTCAGATGACCATATATACATGAATTATTTCTGGGTTCTCTTATCTTGTTCCACTGGGCTATATTTCTATCGTTTTTTTTTGCCGGTCTGGGGATGAAACCCAGGGGCATTTGACCACCAAGCTACACCCCCTGCCCTATTTTTTATTCTTCATTTTGAAACAGGGTATTACTAAGTTGCAGAGGGCCTCACTAAGTAGCTGAGACTGTCCACAAACGCTGATCCTCCTGTTTCAACCTCCCAAATGATAGGATTACAAGCATGTGCCACCATGCCTGGCTTATATTTCTGTCTTTATGCTAATGCCATAATGTTTTAATTATTTTTATTATGTTTTTAATTCAATGCCATATGAAAAATAGAGTATCACTAAAAGAAATTATTTGGGTAATTATAAAAGAAAGTATAGTTATATATTTCTAACTCCTCTTCAATGATTTAAAAAATAAATAAGTCAATATGTATATAATCATCTTACTAAACTTTGTGTATATTTTATAGTGTATAGTTATGTGGAGAGGTCTGTATGTGCTCGTGTGTGTGTGTGTGTGTGTGTGTGTGTGTGTGCATTGTAAGCACATGATATACAATAGCAGCATAAAAGAAGTAGGTGGGAATAAAATTGTATTAGAATAAAAGTAAAGAACAGTGGAAATGAAAATACTTAAATTGAAGAGAATCTAAACTCTATCCATGCTTGATCCTGTGCTTTTCTGAGCTCTAGAGTTTATTTGAAGATATTGTGGTACACATTGGTTGTTAAGATTGCTTTTGTAGGGGAAAAGAGCCAGGGCTCCTATTTCACCTGCTGTGTCATTGTTGCATCTGTCCAGGGTCTTTTTTGGTTCTGCTTTATTTTCATTAGATTCTATCTAAAACTATTTGTTATTTTAGTAGTTGGTTTTTATAGGATTTGTAACATATTAAGTATTAATATCACCTACTTTTAAGTGAGTTTATATTGCTCAGTGTATATTATATGAAATTTACAATACTTTTCGTACATTTCTCTTCTTTCAACCCTGTGCTGTGGCTGTCATGTACTTACTTTCACATATAATGTAATACTTACCATGATTTTCTATTGTATTCATTTTAACTTGTTGCTATAATGAAAATTGGTGGCCCACGACAACATATATTTATCATTTTATATTTCCTTATGTCAGGCTACAACAGTTCTTACTAGGCAAAGAAGTTTCCCATATTTTTGGATTTTACTTACAGAACAAGCCAACTCATTCTGTTTAGCACAGTAAAATAGTAATGTTTACATCTCTGAAGTTTATTTTCCACTTTTATTTGTAGTTTTATATTATAATTAAAACTTGAGAAAATATTACATGATACAAATGTATGTATATAATTAATACAGTGTATGTATACAATTAATACAGAGGAGTAACTATTTAAAATAGATATTTCACTATTTGACATCTTAAATCCTTATAGAAATTAAGGTAGACTATTAATATGTTTTAAAAGTTATAGAAATATTTTCTATTAGCCAGGCATGGTGGAGTACAGTTTTAATCACAGTACTTGGGAGGCTGAGACAGGAGTACCTCAGATTTATATCCATTTTCAGCTACATAGTGAGGCCCTCTGAAATTTAGTGAAGCCCTGTTTTAAAATAAAATATAAAAACATAATAGAGCTGGGGTATAGCTCAGAGGTAGAATGCTCCTAGGTTCTATCCCTAAAACTACAAAAAAAATGTTTTCTACTTAAACAGTTGTACAAAATGAGGACACATTATATGGTAAAATATAAGTTTACATATAGTATATGTATTTAAATATTGAAACTAAACTTTAGTCTTTCTGAGCATATGCCTATGTTATTTTATGTACCTATAGATAGAAAATTTCAAATATCTTCTCACTGAATTAAATAGAATCGATCATTTATCTATCATAATTGAATGCAAAGTACATATTATTCATGTATTCACATTTGGATGAAATCTATGTAATATAGCTCATATGAGAGTTCTTAATGGTTACTTCGATGTTCATAACTGATTTTGGAATTAAAGTAGTTATCCACAACAATCCTGAAATGGTATGACATAGCAATTTAGGATTGCAAAGAAGATATAGCCTTATAAATATATATACAGGTACACACTCTATTTAAAGGTGGCACTACAACAAATTGACTAAATAGAATCTCTGATTTATGTAGGTATCTTAGATTAGAAGTAGATATGGCCATTGATGGCTGCCCCCGCATACATTCTCTGTTTGTTAGAATTGATTGAGGATATGGAAAAATTTAGAACAGTAAGAAAGAGGAAGAAAAGGGGGAAATGAGAAGAAGGAAAAGAAGGAGAAAGACATAGATAGGCTTGAGAATCCTTCCCATTCTCATCTTTGAGCATATGACTACCCATTGCCATTGAGAACCTTCCCATTCTCATCTTTGAGCATATGACTACCCATTGCCATTGAGAACCAGCTGACCCCTTTAGACATCAATGCATTTGCTTCCTCTCCATAAGTATAGACTATGTGGTGTCATTTGTATTCACCTCGGGCAGACACACAGCCTCTGCTCATTTTATCAAAGAACTATTTATGAGGCTGTAAAAAAGATGAGTTTCTCCGAATAGTCTCCAAATTAAACTTTTTAAAGTTTAATGTTGGCACACAAGAATAATTACAGTTATAAACCATTAAACATTTAGAAGAAATTTATAGGATTGGAGGGAGAAAATTTACAGCTATGGCCTAATACAATAAATTTCCTCTGTAAAAGCAGAACTGCAGAAACATTTCTATTCAGGACTGCAGAAAGTGCTTTATTAACATTACCCAAACATGCAGGCATTATATTCGGACATTATTTATATAGAAAGATGAATACCTTTTAAGACACAGTTAATTAACCTTACAAGCAAAAGTCAATATTTTTTGTTTTATTTGTTTCATCAGTAAATATAGTACACTAAATGAATGTTTAGAATTAGGCTGTATATGCTCTTTTATCCTATAAGATAGTTAAATGCCTTAGAGCATTTTTAGTGTTTTTTTTTTAATGATACTACAGTTATTACATGCCTGTGTGGGTTGTTAGTGATGGTGGAGCAATTGTATGATGATTTTGTTTGTTATTAAGTCCTACAAATGCAGTTCAGTTTCTAGGAAAACTTAATCTGAAGTTCTACTGTGCCTTTGTGCTAGTAAGAAGAATATGCATATTTCTGACTGAACTTACCTTAGAATGTTCTGCATCCTAGAGGCCTATTGATGTGATGAAAAAGACTTATTGGGCTATTGTTAAGTCTTAGTGAGAAAATATATGGTCAGCCCAAGGGATTGGATATTCAGGTAACCAATCATCTATGCCTCAGACCTCAATTTTACCTGCCTTCCAACTTTGGCCAATACAACCATGACTTTATGTCTTCTCGCTTTTCTTTTGTGACCTTTGGCAGCATTTAAAGTTATTTTTCATATAGATCTTGTATGTTTTCTATTAGTTCTTAAATATTTTTTTGCTTGTATAAACAGTTGTTTCAATAATTTTATTACTTCACTGGTTTTTATTTCTCATCTCTTTATTGAATTATCATTTGATTTAAAATTTTAATTAATTCTCTTAGGTTTTCAATGTACAAAATAATACTATCTATAAATGAGTATAATTTTACTTCCCCTTGTTTAATTTTCACCCTCATTGTTTTTTGCATAGGTTTGGAATAATTATGTTGATAAATGAAGTCTTTATTTTGTTACTTAACTTCATTAGAGAAGCTTTCTTTTTTTTTTTTTTTTTTTTTTTTTTTTTTTTTAACAATTTTTTTTATTGAACATAAATAGTATACATTTACACTATATTTGGTGCCCTCTCCCCCCGCCCCCGTTTTCTCCCCCCCCCCACCAATGGTTGGCCAGGTTAACCATGTCTTATTCATAATTTTACACATGTTCAGGTGAAGATGCTCCTTAATCAAGATCGGCCTTTCTCCTCTCCTATCTTTCCATTAAAACTTAGCTAGTATTTCCCCTCTAATATCTGGGGTCCTACTGGTATCCTTTGTGTTTTCTAGTTTGGGCATATTAGAGGAAACATGTGTATCTTCTCCTTCTGTGCTTGGCTGATCTCACTTAACATGATGCTTTCCAGGGCTTTCCATCTTCTTGCAAATGATAAAATTTTGTTCTTCTTTATGGCTGAATAGAATTCCATTGTGTGTATTTCCCACAGTTTTGCTATCCATTCATCTGTTGATGGTGATCTGGGTTGGATCCATATTTTGGCTATTACAAATTGTGCTGCTATGAACATAGGTATGCATATGTTGCTGTATTTCTCTGAATTCAACCCTTTTGGAAAGATACCCAGGAGTGGTATAGCTGGATCATATGGTGGATCTATTCCCACCTTTCTTAGGAATCTCCACACAGATCTCCATAGTGGCTGAACTAGTTTGCACTCCCACCAACAGTGTAAAAGAGTTCCTCTTTCCCCACATCCTCGCCAGCATTTGTTGTTGTTTGATTTCTTTATGCTTGCTACTCTCACTGGGGTTAGATGGAATCTCAGTGTAGTTTTGATTTGCATCTCCCTGATGGCCAGTGATGAAGAACATCTTTTCATGTATCTATTAGCCCTTTGTATCTCTTCTTTTGTGAAGTGTCTATTTAGTTCATTTGCCCATTTCTTGATTGGGTTGTTTGTTTTGTTGGTGTAGAGCCTTTTGAGCTCTTTGTATACTCTGGATATTAGCCCCCTATCAGAATGGTGGCTGGTAAAGATCCTTTCCCATTCTGTAGGCTTCCTCTTTAGGTTATTGATAGTTTCCTTTGATGAGAAGAAACTTTTTAGTTTAATGTTATCCCACTTGTTTATTCTTGCTTTAATTTCCTGAGCTTTGGAGGTTTTGTTGAGAAAGTTACTGCCTGTGCCAATATGTTGTAGTGTTGAACCTATGTTCTCCTCTACTAACTTCACCGTCTCAGGTCTAATTTCTAAGTCTTTGATCCATCTTGAGTTGATTCCTGTGTTAGGTGAGATATAGGGGTTTAGCTTCATCTTTTTACAAATGGCTAGCCAGTTCTCCCAGCACCACTTGTTGAAAAGGCTGTCTTTTCTCCAGCGTATGTGTTTGGCCCCTTTGTCAAAGATTAATTGACTAAAGATGTGTGGGTTTGTTTCTGTATCTTCTATTCTAATCCACTGGTCAGTATATCTGTTTTTGTGCCAGTACCATGCTGTTTTTACTACTATTGCTCTATAGTATAGTTTGAAGTCTGGGATTGTAATGCCTCCTGCGTGTTTCTTGTTATTGAGAATTGCTTTGGCTATTCTAGGTCTTTTCTTTCTCCATATGAAGTTCATGATTGATTTTTCTAGGTCTCTGAAGAATGTCACTGGTATTTTAATGGGAATTGCATTGAACCTATAGATCAGTTTTGGCAGAATGGCCATTTTGATGATATTTATTCTGCCTATCCATGAGCACGGGAGATCTTTCCATCTTCCAAGGTCTTCTTCTATTTCTTTTTTTAATGTTTTATAGTTTTTGTTGTAGAGGTCTTTTACATCTTGGGTTAGGTTTATTCCTAGGTATTTTATTGGTTTTGAGGTTATAGTGAATGGAATTGTTGTTTTTGTTTCCTTCATTGTGGATTCGTTGTTGGCATAAAGAAAGGCCACTGATTTCTTTAGGTTGATTTTGTAACCTGCGACTTTGCCGAATTTGTCGATCAGCTCCAGAAGTCTTTTGGTTGAGTTCTTTGGGTCTTCCAGGTAAAGGATCATGTCATCTGCGAATAAGGATAATTTCACTTCCTCTCTTCCTATGTGGATTCCTTTGATTTCCTTCTCTTGTCTGATTGCTGCAGCAAGAGTCTCAAGGACTATATTGAAAAGGAGAGGTGAAAGTGGGCATCCTTGTCTTGTTCCTGACTGTAGCGGAAATTCTTGCAGTTTTTCCCCATTCAATATAATGTTGGCTTTGGGTTTGCAGTATATTGCCTTGATGATGTTGAAGTACTTTCCTTCTATCCCAATTTTTTGCAGTGTTTTTAACATAAATGGGTGTTGGATTTTGTCGAATGCTTTTTCAGCATCTATTGCTATGATGATGTGGTTTTTGTTCTTGGTTCTATTTATGTGGTGAATAACATGTATTGATTTGCGTATGTTGAACCAGCCTTGTTTTTCTGGGATGAAACCGACTTGGTCGTGATGAATTATTCTCTTGATATAGTTTTGAATGCGTATAGCTAGTATTTTGTTTAGAATTTTTGCATCTATGTTCATTAAGGATATTGGTCTGTAGTTTTCCTTTCTTGAGGTATCTTTATTTGGTTTGGGGATTAATGTGATACTGGCCTCATAGAAGGAATTTGGAAGAGTTCCATCTCTTTCAATTTCCCGGAACGTGTTATGAAGTATTGGTATTAGTTGTTCACTGAAGGTTTTGTAGAATTCAGCTGGGAACCCATCTGGGCCTGGGCTTTTCTTTGGTGGAAGAATTTTTATTGCCGTTTCTATTTCTTTGGTTGTTATTGGTTGGTTTAGGCTTGCTATGTCCTCTTGGTTGAGTGTAGGAAGGTTAACTGTGTTTAGAAATCTGTCAATTTCATCCAGGTTTTCAAATCTATTGGAGTATAAATTTTTAAAGTAGTTTCTGATAATGTTTTGAATTTCTTCACTATCAGTGGTGATATCTCCTTTTTCATTTCTAATTTTGGTAATTTGAGTTGATTCTCTTTTTCTTTTGGTTAGGTTGGCCAGGGGTTTATCAATTCTATTAATCTTTTCAAAGAACCAACTTTTTGTTTTATTGATTCTTTGAATTGTTTTTTTGTTCTCTATTTCATTTATTTCTGCTCTAATTTTGATGATTTCTCGTCTTCTGCTGGCTTTGGGAATGGATTGTTGCAGAATTTCTAGATCCTTGAGTTGTTTCATTAGGTTCTTTACTTGGTGGTTCTCCATCCTTTTTATGTGGGCACTCAATGCGATAAACTTTCCTCTTAGTACTGCCTTCATGGTGTCCCATAGGTTTTGGTGGGTTGTGTCTCTGTTTTCGTTTGTTTCCATAAATTTCTTTATTTCTTCCCTAATTTCTGCTCTTACCCATTCGTCATTTAGTAGTGTATCATTCATTCTCCATGAATTTGAATACTTTCTTTCGAGTTTCCTGTTGTTGATTTCTACTTTTATTCCATTGTGGTCTGAAAAGATGCATGGGATTATATTACATTTTTTGAATTTGCTGGTATTTTCTTTGTGTCCCAGGATGTGATCTATTTTGGAGAAGGTTCCATGGGCTGCTGAGAAGAAAGTGTATTCTGTAGTTCCTGGTTGAAATACTCTGAAAACGTCTATTAGGTCCATTTGGTTTATGGTTTCCTTTAGTTCTAAAGCATCTTTACTCATCTTTTGCCTCGAAGATCGATCCAGTGGTGTGAGAGGCGTATTAAAGTCTCCCAGAATTATTGTATTTGGGTCTACTTGGGATCTTATGTCCAGAAGGGTTTGTTTTACGAATGTGGTTGCACCCACATTTGGGGCATAAATATTTACTATCATTATATCTTCTTGGTGTATTGTTCCTTTTAATAAAAGGAAGTGCCCTGATTTGTCTCTTTTGATGTGTTTTATTTTAAAGTCTGTTTTGTTGGATATCAGGGTTGCTACCCCTGCTCTTTTTCGGTCACTGGTGGCATGGTATATCTTTTTCCATCCTTTCACCTTCAACCTGTGAATGTCTTTGGCTGTGAGGTGAGTTTCTTGCAGACAGCATATGTTTGGATTATGTTTCCTAATCCACATTGCCAGTCTATGTCTTTTGATTGGTGAGTTAAGTCCTTTGACATTAAGTGATATTATTGAAATATGCTTTTTGTTTTCTGCCATTTTGTGTTCTGTCTACTCTTGGGTGTTGTGATCTTTCTTCTTTACTTAAATGGCCCACTTATTAACTTCCTCGCTTCTCTGATTCTGGAGTCTGCTTCTTTTTTCTTCCTTATGATTTATTTCTTTAAGAATTTTCTCTAGTGTTGGCTTTGAATTCATGAATTTTTTGAGATTCTGTTTATCCTGAAAGACTTTGACTTCCCCATTGATCTTGAATAGTAGTTTTGCTGGGTAGATTAATTTGGGCTGGAAGTTATGTTCTTCCAGGGTCTGAATCACGTCATACCAGTCTCTCCTAGCATTCCTGACCTGGGTTGTATAGTCTGGGGTGATTCTTATTGTTTTGCCTCTATATGTCACCTGTCCTTTTGTTCTCACTGCTTTTAAGATTCCTTCCTTGGCCTCTATGCTGGTCAATTTGGTTATTATGTGGCGTGGAGTGGTTTTTCTTTGGTCCTGTCTCAGTGGAGTTCTGTATGCCTCCTGTACTTGAAGATTCAAGTCTCTTTCCATATTTGGAAAATTCTCTGAGATTATTTCCTTGAAGATATTACATATGCCCTTGGTCTGTACCTCTATCCCTTCCTCAATGCCTATTATCCGTAAATTAGGGCGCTTCATATTATCCCATAATTGCTGGATGTTTAGGTTTTGTTGCTGTAAAGATTTCTGTATATCGCTGACTGTGTTTTCGGTTTGGGATGTACTGTCTTCTAATATTGATATTCTGTTTTCCATTTCATCTAATCTTCCAGAGTTTCTTTCTATTGCTGTCTTCATTTCACTTATTGCCTCTTTCATTTCATTCCAGACCTCTTTCTGATTCTTTTTTAGTGTTTCTATTTCACCTTTAACCTCCTCTATACTTGTTTTAAAACCTTTCATCATATTGAACAACAAGATTCTGAACTCCCCTTCTTGCATTTCTAGTAGGTCAGTATTCGTGATTTCTGCTGTCTCTTCATAACTCCTGGTTCTCATATTTATAGTGTTCTCTGTCCTGTTTTTCTGATTTCTACCCATCGTTCGTGAGTAATGTGTTTAGTCAAATCTTAATATTAGGAGTTTAGGAGTATCGGCCAGTCAGCAGAGCCTTTCCAGTGTTGAAAGTGGGTGATGTGGGAGGAGCTGGGGTGATGGGTAAAGGAGTCAGATTAGGTGGAGGATATGTTAGGTTGAGAAGGACTTTAAGTATGATAAAGTAATAACTTGCTATGAATGAGAGAGAGTTAACTACTAGGACTCTTGTTGTTAGTAGAGTAGTTATGGATATAAAAAATACTTTGAGTTTTAAACCATGAGGTATATTATGGGGAAAAGTTTTGGGGGAGAAATGTATGTAGGTTAGTGTGGGAAGGTTTGTAAATAGGGATGCTGGTAGGAGCAGACAGACATAAAAAAAAAAAAAAAAAAAAAAAAAGAATCCCCTCAAGATACCAAGACTATTATGTAATCCAAGAAAAAGGAAGGTAAACCAATCAAAGGAGGAGAATGAAAGAAAAGGAAGGAAAAGGGAAGAAAGAGGAAAAAGGAAGAGGAATAAAATAAAAGGAACTAGCAGCCGTGTGAAATAAAAAAATAAGGCAAACTATCCAATGTATATATATATAAAACAACAAGTTAAAGTAAGAGAAGTTTGGGTTAAAAGAAGAAAAAAAAAGAAAAAAAAAGAAAACAGCAATAACCATACTAAAACAAAAGCACTTTAAAAGCAAAAGAAAACATAACATCCACATTAAAAGTAAAACAAACAGTCCTACTTATTTACGCATATGGGGTCAGGTCCATATAATATGTGTGTATCTGATTGCTTGGTAGCTTTCAGGATACCGTCCAATGTCTCTTAGTTTTCTTTGTACTCTATTTTTATCTTCTTAAGTCACTCTGGGTGTTTGGACACCTTTTTCTCCTTTAGCTGCTTTAGGTTTATGTGTCCGGGTGTCTGGTTTCACTGTTATTTGATTCTGTACAGTTCACAGATTCTGCGAAATTCTAACCTGTGGTCAGCACATCTGCACTCACCACCCTCGCCTCCAGCCTGTGCTTCCCTACAGCAGGGGTGGAGAGTGACTAAAGTGTAATTGGCACTTCCCCCTGAGGTCCTGAGCAGATTTTGTGGCCCGATGGATTTTCTTGTGTCTCTGGAAATTCCAGCTGGGCTAGCCAGGTGTGGTCCCAAGATGTGCCCTGGGCAAATGAATGCTGGTTCCTGGGTGGCCACACTTACTGCCAGAGCTCTGCCTATTCCAAGAGTGCAGGCTGGATGCCCTGTTAATACTGGACCCTAGTGAGAGTGGGTGCAGCTGTCTATTGCTGCTGGTATGTTCTTCCAAGGTGTATTGAGCTGTGTTCTCACTTAGAACTAAGCATCTGGCTACCAGGAGGTTGGGAATACCCCGCGGTGGGCCAGGGGTGCAGGGTAGGTGCTCAAGGGTCCAGTGTGCGGTGTCCAGCAATGGTCTCTGCGTCCCGCGGGACGTAGAGGCTGGGGGTGCCCCAAGGAGATTTCCGGGTCTCCCAGTGCTTTTGCAGCCTGGAGGGTAGGCTCTGGCAAGGTGGCAGGGGTTAGCCACAGAAGCAGGCTCCAATTTAGGAGGGCAGTGTACAGGCACTGATTACTAGTAGGGGACAGGCAGGATGCGCGAGGAGAGTGCTCTGAGGCTTGAGCCCGTGGTGGGGGTTTGAGACTGCGACTCCGCACACGCTAGGACCCCAGTTACTAGGGCGCCCTCAGGTACCTGTCTTGGTGCAGGAATCCGTGTGAGTCTCTGTGCCGATGTGATCCGGTCGCTGGTGGGCAGACAGAGTTCTGGTGGGTGCTGCTCGCTGCTTAGGATGCGGTCCTAAGTCCGTTTTTATTCCCGGATTATCTTGCCGTGGAAATATCGGGCAGGCAGCTCCTTGGACAGCTGCCAAAGCAGCCCGCGGCTCAGCGTTCCGGTCCGCGGTCAGATTGTATCTGAGCAGGTCCCGTGTCCGATCTTTGTTCTTCTTGTTCAAGTTCAGGGTTCCGCCGAGGTACAGGATGTGTTTTGGTTCCTGGTATGTATTTGTTTTGTTGATTTAGACACTGCTTTCTCAGTATTTAAACTTTATTTACTTCAGCTACTGAGAGGTGCTGTGTCCCTCAGTCGCCATTTTTCGCAGATTCTAGAGAAGCTTTCATATCTTACTCACTAGATATGGTTCCAATGCTTATGCTGGTTGAAATAATGGGTAAACAAATAGATAAATCAAATCATGATTATGAAAAAGTACAACCTTTTATTGCAGCCCTGAAGATAAAACTCAGGACCTTGTACCTGCTAGGCAAGTGCTCTACTACTAAGATCCATCTCATGCATGACATAATTTTTGAGGAAGTATTTTTAATGAGACATGGCAAGTTTTCTGTCTTACTGCTGCTGTTTAAAATCTAAAGAGATAATCACACTTTTTATTTTAATCTATTTCAATGGTGAATTATGTAGGTAGATATATTAATAAACTAAATACTTACATTCCTGGAATGAGCCCTACTTTGCCCTGTGATATTATAATTTGGATATGCAAGTGGGTTGTTTGATAAAATTGTATAAAAATATAATTTTTTTCTATTCTAGGAGTAGTGATTCAGTAATGAATCATGAAAACTTTAATGATAGAAATAAGGCAAATATTAAAACATTTATTCTTGGTTACACTTAACATTGGAGGTAGAACTAAATAACTAATTAATTAAATAACCCATTTATTTTTATTCTTTAAAGCCTAAAATAATCATTGAAGGTAAATATAAGTTTCTACTATGTGACTATCTATTTTACTATGTTTTTGAATAATATAATAATCTAATATAATTTTTATAAATCATTCAACTTTATGATGAATAAAGTAATGAAGTTTTACTAATAAAAACAAAACCAAAGGCTACATTTCTGATATAAACCATATCTGTACAATAAATAATAAAGGCTTTCAGTTTAAAAGTGACTGACAGCAGACATTATATACAAATTAAAATAAAGAGTGCTACTAAAATGAATTATATAGGTAGCTATAGCAGAAGCTAGGGAGAAAAAGGGTCATAGAAGGAACTCTAGAAAAAGAAGGAAAAAGTAGTTCAGCCACTATGGAGATCAGTATGGAGATTCCTTAGAAAACTGGGAATAGATTCACCATTTGATCTGGCTATACCACTTCTGGGTATCTTTCCAAAGGGGTTGAAATCAGAGAACTACATTAACATATGCATACCCATGTTCATAGCGGCACAGTTTGTAATAGCCAAAATATGGAACCAACCTAGATCTTCATCAACAGATGAGTGGATTGCAAAATTATGGGAAATACACACAATGGAATTCTATTCAGCAAAAAGAAAAATAAAATAAAATAATAGCATTTGCAAGAAGATGGAGAACATTATGTTAAGTGAGATTAGTTAAGAACAGAAAGAGAAGGGACATATGTTTTCTCGAATATGTTCAAACTAGGGAGTAGTGGTAATACCAGAGGGACTCCAGATGATGGAGGGGAAATCTCAGCAAAGCTTGAACAGAAGGATAGGAGAGGAAGAAAGGTGAGGTTGTTTAATGGAGGAGCTACATACGAATATGTGTAATAGCATAAATACAACATGATTGACCTGGACACTCTCTATGGGGGGAGGGAAATGGAGGGGGAAGGGTATGAAGCACAATGTAAATGTACACCACTCTCAATATGTTCCACCTATGAAAAATAAAAATTAATTAAAAAATTAAATTAAATTAAAAAAAGAAAAAGAAGGAGAAAACATAGATGATCAAATAAGGTGACCTAACTGAGAGGGATGGGAGGTAGGAAAAAGAACCATTTCTTAATGTATATGATGTATATTCATAAACACATCAAAGTAAATCAGTAAGCCAAACATGAGAAGGAGGGAGGGGAGAGAAAATGAGGTGGGAAGTGAGGAAGAGCTAAATGAGTGAGGTCTACATGTATGACTCTACCATCTTGTACCCCAATAAGATGTTTGGTTACAATGCACCAATAAAAGAAATAAATAATCCAAATTAAAGAGACAGTATAATTATATTTTTCTCTTCATTATCAAAAATAAAAATTGAATAAAATACATATATAATGACATTATTGGATTTACTTTGTGTTTGTATCTGTGTGTGTGTGTGAGTGTGTGTGTCTATGTATGTGTGTGTATGATATAGTAGAGAATAATGGAATCTGTTTGAAACAAGGCTATACTCAAGTAGAAAGAATGAATTATGGTACAAATCTATAGGAAGAAACGAGATTCAGCTGGGCGTGGTGGCACAAGCTTGTAATCCCAGCATTCGGGAGGCTGAGACCAGAGGATCATGGTTCGCGGATAACCTCAGCTACTTAGTGAGGCCTCTGCAACGCAGTGAGACCCGGTTTCAAAATAAAGAATAAAAAATTGGGCAGGGGGTGTAGTTTGGAGGGCGAATGTCCCTGGGTTCCATCCCCAGACCCGCAAAAAAAAAAAAAAAAAAAAAAAAAAAGAAAGAAAAAAAGAAAAAGAAATGAGATTCAAAACTGGGATAACAAAAATGTTCTGTGTTAGTTTTGGTATAGTTGCACAGCTTTGTGAATTTACTAAAAATAATTAATTTTTTCACTTTAAAATGGTTTCTGTAAACTGGGCATGGTGGTGTACACCTGTAATCCCTGTACTTGGGAGGCTAAGACAGAAGGATCTCAGGTTCAAGGATAGCCGCAGCAAATAGTGAGACTGTCATCAATCTAGTGAGACTCTGTTCTTAAATAAGAAATAAAATTGGGTTGGGAGTGTAACTTGAAGGCATAATATCTCTGGGTTCAACCCCCATAACACAATTGAAAAGGTTTCTGTATACCTTAAAATGTCATTTAAAATATATTAGTAGATTATGAGTTGGATCGGTATTTGCAACACGGCATGCACAGAGAAATATCGCAGAAAATAAAAATCAGATGCTTCCCCAGTCAGCAAAACCTAGGAGGAAATTGGCAACAGGAAGAGGTCGAGCTATAGAAAGAGCCCTATAGTGAAGAACTAAGGTGGCCAATCAGAGGGTATGGAATAGGGGAGGATGGAGGCTCTTTAAAACGCAGGAGGTACATAAACAAATGTATCAAAGTTAATCACCAAACAAGCATGGAATCCAGGGAGGGGGAGGGAAGGGGATGGGGGCAGGATGAGGGCTAATTGGATGATGTATGCTTGTATATCCTCTCAAGTCTTGTATTCCAATGTGATATGATTACGATGCACCAAGAAAAAAATAAAATTAAATATATTAGTAGAAGAGATTTTTAGCATAGAGAATTTAATACACAAGACATGGAACATCACATTTAATTCCAAGATACTTATTAAAATGTATTTGTCTAATGGGCTTTTAATCTGGGAAAACAAAATATGTTTATATATAGTTTATTAGATTTATTTATTTATTTATTTATTTATTTATTTATTTATTTATAGTACTGGGGATGGAATCCAGGGGCATTCTAACTCTGAGCTACATTTCCAGCCCTATTTTTTTTTTTTTTGTAAACAGTGTCTCAGTGAGTTAAAGGGCTTCACTAAGTAGTTAAGGCTGTCCTTGAACCATGATCCTTCTTATTAGTTTATTCCACCAACATTTATTTAGCATATCTTAAGTAAAAGCATTTGTTTTGTGTTGACCTTGCAAGAATTTTAAGCTTTGCTGAGAGGATAAAAACAGTAGTGATACTAAGGTTACAGCTGAGATGAAAAAATAGCATTTGATGAATTGTCCATCAAGAATTCACCATAAATTATCAGAATAGGCTTCAGTAGAGAATTGTTGAACCAAAATGTATGGATTAAGACATAGGAGATAAAACATAAGCACTGAGGAAAGAAATCCTGTCTACACCATACACTGAGAATACTTAGTGTTCCAGTAAGGGAAAAACATAACTTAGTCAAGATAAAGTACCCCAAAAAAGGGAAAGGATAAAAAGATGGAAAAAAAAGTAGAGAAGTATGTTTCTACTCAAAATCATATTCATAATAATATTTATAAACAGCATGACATTACATGAGAGCAGGATTTTTTAGAAGACTCTTGTTGATTCTGCTCTTAAGAAATAGCCCATTAATGGGTACTTTGAAAATCATATTTATTTTTATGATTCCATTTGTGTTTCAAACAATGAAAATGAAAGAAGAAAGATAGTAGAAGATTGAAATGGTAAGAACCAAAGGAAAAAAATCCCTTCATCTATGAAGTGGGTTCCTTCTTTTGCTGTCGTCCTGCCCAGGATTTGTTGACTGGTGTAATCAAGTGAAGGAGCAGTGGTGATGGATGTCAGATGATTATAATTTGTGTTGTGGTTCCAGCCATCACAAGTCTGAAATATTTTCAGAATTGCTGCAGCTGCAACTGATGCCATTTCTGAGCAATGATCATAACAATTTGCAAATACACATGGATTAGTGTGGTACTAATGTGAGCCTTGGAAACCAGTTACACTGTGCAGCTGCTCATTTTCAGTATATAAATGTCCAGTCTTTCAGGAACAGTGACTTTATACCAGAATGAAGCTATCCAATGGCTTTTAGAGTGGCACAGGTATAAATTACAAATTAACTCTATACTTGGAAGGCACATTATTTCTAAATAAAATTAGAGGTTTATTTTTATCTATGGACTAGTTTTGTCTGTTAAAAAATTAAGTTTGTCCATGAAATTCTGGATTGACCAATTAGCTGCTGGTTGAGTTAAACTAAAAGTAATGATCAGATATTTTTTATCATGTTTAAGTTAAAAAGTTTTAGAGAAACTGGTTTTCTAAAATTTAATTTTTATCTCAGAACTTCACATATGCATGTAGTCATTTTAGACAGTTTTCTCTGAAGAAATTATGATAATAATTTGTTACTTTTACCTATAGGGAAGCAACAAAGAAACAAAATGCTTCAAAATTTCTCCCTCATTACATTTATTATAATTTTCCATTTTAATGCCAAAATTAATATTCAAGGAGGAAAAGTGATATATAATATTTTTAGTTCTTTTTATATAGGTATATATAATGAGTTGAAATTAATTTGCAATTTTTTATGTAAAGGATTTTCTTTATTATACAAGGTAGATTTTAAAATATATCAATTAAATCATCAGAAAGGTGTTTAGCAGTATACCTCATTTTCTTTTGGGCATATGTTAAATGCCCACAGAAGAAGCATATGTGAATATAAAAATCAATATACTTTGCTAATAATATCTTTTAACTAGTCAAAGTATTCTAAAATTGTTTAATAAATTTTGAAATATTTTTTGTTGACCATTGATATTAAAGTAAGGTGAAAAGTAATGCTTGTCTAGCATTGCTAGTTAGAAATCCAAATTCAAACTCAGTTGTTATATCTATAGAGTGAATAAAAATTAATGAAGCTCGCTTAAAAATGTCCTGAAGCTCACTCCCTCATTTACACATCTGGGGAATTTCAGAGGAGTCTTCATTTTATCAATCTTCTTGGCAATATCTAACATTCACAAGTGAATTGTACTATGATAACAAAATGCACTACTACAAGATTCAAACAAATTCATTTTATTAAAAAACTGAATAAAGTGAAACAATGCTTATCACTTGCTATATACATAATACAATGCCTGAGACCCTTAGAGATGAATAATAGCCAATGTTATGGATATTAATCTAGAGGAAGTACTGGGATATGTTGGGAAGAAATTAAAAATATGCACACTGAATAAATGTAAAAGGAATAACCAATTAAATAAGCAATATTTATTGAGAGACATTAATTTTTGGTAGGCTATAACCCCTGCTTTTTCTTTTAGGTAGGATATTACTAATTTGCTGAGGTTGGCCTTGAAACTATGATCCTCCTCTCTTAGTCTCTTAAGTATTAGAGTACTGGGATTACAGGTGTGTGTCACCATTTCCAGCTTCTAATGTTAATATTTTTTTGGGAAAATTACTGAAAAGCCAGAATTATATGATAATTTTTTATAAAGAAGATAAAAGGCCAGGCATGGTGGCACACGCTTGTAATCCCAGAATTTGGGAGACTGAGACCAAAGGATCGTGGTTCACAGACAGCCTCAGCTACTTAGTGAGGCCATATCCAACTCAGTGAGACTCGGTTTCAAAATAAAGAATAAAACATAGGGCAGGGGGTATAGCTCAGAGGTTGAATGCCCCTGGGTTCCATCCCCCCCCCCCAAAAAAAAGGATTATAATACTGAGAGGTGAGCCAATAAGGGTCTTTGTTGGAGCCGTAGATTCACAAGTTATGGAACTATTATGAGATTAGAATACACTTACACATTTAAGAGAATTGAGAAAATGCACTGATTAAATGGTATGACATCAAATTATAAAAAAAAGAAAAACTTGGAAATGAGGCAGAGAAGCATTCCACACTGATTACTGTAAAATGTTATCTCTTATAATCAGTAGATGCAGAGCATTTCATGTGATCTGAAAGATTCTGATAAAATTTGAATAAATATATGAATGAAACACTGTTGTATAAAATCAAGAATGCGAACATTATATTTTAAAAAGACTAATATTGGGAAAGATGGTGACCAAGAAAAGCAGCACATATCAGTCCTGCTAAAATCCAGAATCCATTGCCATAAAAACACATTCTTACAAAACAAAGAGAGCACCATAACTATGAAAAGAACACGATAAGTGAAAGGTGACAGAAAAAAAAAAAAAAACCCTAGAAGGTTGATCAGAGAGCAGAATGGACCCTGCCAGCCTCCAATGGCTGTGGCCACATGTGCCACAACAGCTGGTGCCATCTGGTATAACTGCAGGCAAGTGCTGGAGACTCACAGAAAAACAACTGACTTGAAATGAAGTAAGCAGCTATAGTTCATTAGAATTGTAAAACATCATTTTCTCCTACATAAACACTAACTATGACACTTGTAGCAAGGTAGCTGAGCTCAACATGCCCTCCAGAGATCCGGAGTGGTGCTCAACAACACCCTAAGTGAATGCTAAATCCCTGCAGAAGAACACCCAGTGTGATGCCCCCATGAACTCACAAAGCCACAAAAAATTCCTGGGTATGAGACTTTGTGGTTCAACTCAACAAAGATGGGGTTGAGTCTGCTGTTGGACATAGCAGAGGCTCAGACAGACACAGACTCTGCATTGTTCGAAATCATGGAGGGAAACCTATGCTTAATTCTGTATCCAACTAGTATGATCTCAAAGAATACCACAGACCACACAATTGTGGAAAATGGAAAGAATTCAGACCAATTGAGCCCTAGCAGTGAAGAAAAGAAACTTACATATATGCTGGGTTGAGTCACAGAGGCAGCAGCCACCTGCACATGCAGGTAGAGACTCAGGCTCCACATTTGTGGAAAGTATAGAAGGAGACCTACACTTATCACTAGATCCAGCTCCATTAAAACTGGCCATCTACAAAGACTGAGACTCAAAGAACCAGGATTGCATTAGGAAAGGCATAAGTGGCACTTGGCATCTGCACAGAGAGAGACTGCAGAGGCCAAGTCTGCTAAACATTTGTATATTTAAAGGGTTGGATTATTTGGTTGTTCTTTTTTTATATGTGTGTATGCTTGTCTATTTGCTCTCTTCCCCACCCCTTTCCCAAGCCTCTTACTTTGTTCATACCTACTCTCTTTTCTCCATCAATTTTCTTTGTCTTTTTTCTGTCTTATTTTCTCTTTGTCTTATATTAAATCCACTTCATATCATTATACTAATTACTCTATATTTGTTAATACTACATATTCACTATCTCTAATATATACTACCTTACTAAACATATTCCATTTGATCCTATTTGTGGCTTTACCCTATACTTGCATTATGATATCACTTACCTCCTCACTTAGTCTGAAACATTGAATACAACATAATTTTCCCTTACATATACCAGTTGACACCTGCAGAGTGAGAGTAATCTGTCAAAGCAACAGATACAAACTTCTTAAATCATGGGAGGGAAAAATAACAAGGAAGCAAAAAGCTCCCATAATCCCACAATAACAGAAACAGACAATATAGAATGCAGAGATCACCAGAAGGAAAAATCAGAAATTAAACATTAGAAATTATACAGGATTTCCAAAGAGAATTTAAAGAAAGTCTGAAAGAAATAAAAAATACAATTATTGAAGTGAAGTTATCAATTCAAACTATAAACAATAAATTATACCACATGAAGAATAGAATCTTGTACTTAGAAGATATTCATTCCAAAAATTAATGCATAGTATATAATTAAAATAAAATTGATGGAATAAATTGAACATTGAAGAGATATAGGCCCATCTTAAAAGAGCTAATTAAAGAATAATGGCAGAGAAGATAAAATACAATGCAAAATCAAAGGGATCAACAATCTTTTCAAAGAAGTAATATCAGAAAAATTTTCAAATGTAGAACAAGAGGTCAATACACAGGTACTGGAAACTTATAGAACTTCACTTAGAGAAGATCAGTGAAAAAGTTCACCATATCACATAATTGTCAAACTGACCAACATGGAAGCCAAGGAGAGAATCTTAAAGGCAAAAAAAAACAAAAGAGCAAGTGATATTCAGAGGGAAACCAATTAGAATCACTCCAGATTTCCCAACATAATTGGAGTAACATATTCCAAACTCTGAAAGAAAACAATTTGCAGCCAAAAATTTTTTCTCAGAAAAAATCAAATTAGATAGGGAAATAAAAATCATCTATGACAAACAGAAACTGAAAGAATTTGTCTTTTTAATAAGCATGAATGAAAATACTTAAAGAGATAACTGCAAGGAAGAAATAAGTAATACAATCACAAACCAGAGAAACAAGAATTTCCATCAAGAAAACAACTAAACAAAGAACAACACTACCTTAAACAGAAGTTAAAGCTCAATATGTTAGGAATTAAAAATCATCTCTCAATAATCACATGGAGAGGGACAATTCAAAATGGTGACTGCAGGACACAGCTCATCTCAGTAGCTGGAACAAATAAAGTTCAACTACCTGGAAGGAAGCATTTTTACAAACAAAATAAAGCAGCAGAAGATATGAGCCAAAACACAAATGGGAACCATGGTGGAAGGAATCCAGTATTCTGAATGTAAGATGCATTGAAAAATGCCCGAGCACATGAAAGACCTAGTGAGGCCTCAAAAGCCATCTTCACCTGCTGGCTCAAACCATGAGTGCCAGCTTTGGCCAACTCTGGCACTACCGGTCCAATAAATCTCAAAAAATAATTCAAGAACTTGAAGTGTAGAAAGAGACCACAGAACTCCAATGTCTTAAGTGATCAGCACCATGTTTCAGGGATGCAAAAAAAGGTCCTAAATCCAGTGCACTCACCAGTAGCTGCACCTTGTGGTGCACCTTTCCCTCCAGAAATCTGGGCTGTAGGACTGCAAGATAACAGCTTGTATTACTTGGTACTTGTTGGAGGCAGAAGACAACACAGAGCAGCTGTGGGACCCTGGGAGGCTAAGATTAGGCAGCCCCTCCCAGTGGTAGTTCAGTTAGAACCTCCAGAGAAACAGGAAAGGTTCTCAAGGCACAGTACAGCACAGGATCACAGGAGGTTACTGCAAGACAACACTGGATGCCCTTTGCTGGTGTGATGCCCTGACACCTAAACACAAAGTTGTCAGAGGTGAGAGAGGGGAGCAAACACTCATAAAGTGGGTAAAGCGCAAATGAGAGACATTGGAATATACTGCAGTATCTTCCACAGTGAACAGACATACAGATAGTATCTGGGCCTGGGCCCTATATACATTAATTATATACATTAATAAGCAGGACTGCTGTTTTTTGTTTTATTTTGTTTTGTTTAATTTGTCTTTCTCTCACACTGTTGCTAGTTCTTTCTGTTATTTTTGGCCTTTCTTTTTTTCTTTCTTATTCCTTTTTTTCTTTTGTTTTTTGTTGTCTTTGATTTATAATTATTAGTTTTTGTAACTTGTTCTGCAACATTATTTGTGTTTGTTTGCTCCTTCCCTCCCATTCCTTTTACAAACTTTCTTACTCTAACCTATCTAATCTTTGCTCTCAAAACATTTTCTTTACTGTATGTCCTTGTTTTATATTTAAACTATTTCATAGCTCCATACTTAAATACTCGACTAACTAAAATAATAATTTTACTATATAACTTAAATACTAATACTTAAACATACACACACACACACACACACACACACACACACACACACACACACATATATATATATATATATATATATATATATATATATATATATATATATATATATTTGGGACTGGGGATGGAACCCAGGGGCATTCGACCTCTGAGCTACACCCACTGCCCTATTTTTTTTTCTTTATTTTGAAACGGAGTCTCACTGAGTTGCAGCGGGCCTCACTAAGTAGCTGAGGGTGTCCACGAACCATGATCCTCTGGTCTCAGCCTCCCGAATGCTGGGATTACAAGCTTGCGCCACCATGCCCAGCATATTTAAATATTTAAATACTAATCATATCCTCTACTTTACTCAACTCTTGTCATCATCACCCCAGCTACTCCCCCCTTACCCAACCCTCATCATTAAAAAAGTACCCCTTATTCATGCATGAACCTGCTGACATCTCTAAATTACTACTACTAAAATTGGATCGGACAGATTCCCAAATAATCATACTCAAAAGAAAGATGCCAAGATATCAGAAAAACAAGCCCAAGAACCCTGAAAATATGAAAACAAAGAAGAGTGAGAAAATAGGAGAAATCACAAATTCTGACCTATGAGAAATGCAAGACGAAGAATTTCAAATCCTCATCTTTTATGTAATGAAAGGCCTCATAGCAAGTGTACATAAAATGAAAGAGAAAATTAAAAAGGAAATAAAGACATTAAGAAGGAATCAGAAAGAGGACTGGATTGAAATGAAAGAGTCAATTAATGAAATGTAGATAGCAATAGAAAAAAATCTGGACGATTAGATGAAATGAAAAATAGAATATAACTGTTGGAAGACAGTTCATTCAAAACCAAAAGCAGAGTAAACAGCATACAGAAGTCATTACAGCAACAAAACCTAAACATCCAATAATTATGGGACAACATAAAATGTCCTAACTTATGGATAAAAGGCATTGAAGAAGGGATAGAGGTACAGACCAAGGGTATTCATAATTTCTTTACAGAAATTATTTCAGACAATTTTCCAAAAACTGAGAGAGACTTAGACTCACATGTTCAAGAGACATACAGAACATCATCAAGACAAGGTCAAAGAAGGACCTATACAATCCATGCAACAATCAAAATAACATAGATGCCAAGGAAAACAATCTTAAAAGCAGTGAGAACAAAAGAACAGGTGACATAGAGGGGGAAAACAATAAAAATCACCCCAGACTTTACAACCCAAGTTATAAATGCCAGGAGAGACTAGTATGTTGTGATCCAGACCCTGGAAGAAAACAACTATCAACTATACTGCTATATCTATCAAGGTTATTATTCAAAATTTATGGAGAAACAAAAGTGTTTCAAGATGAGCAGAATATAAAAAAAATTCAGGAATACAAAGTCAATACTAGAGAAAATACTTAAAGAAATAAACCATAAAAAATAAAAAGAAAGCAAATTTTAGAACCAGAGAAGAGATGAAGTTGATCACTGGGGCAATTAAGCAAAGAAGAAATAACATTATATTAAACAAAAGAGAGAACACAAAATGACAGAAAACGAAAATCATATTTCAATAATAACCCTGAATGTAAAAGGACTTAATTCACCAATTAAAAGACACAGACTGGCAATGTGGATTGAAAAACACAATCCAAATATATGCTGCTTGCAAGGCACTCATCTTACAGCCAAAGACATTCATAGACTGAAAGTGAAAGGATGAAAAAAACATATATCATGCTAATGAAGACCAAAAATGGGCAGAGGTAACAATACTGATATTCATCAAAACAGACTTTAAGCCAGGTGTAGTGGTGTATGCTTGTAATCCCCATATTTAGGGGGCTGAGACAGGAGGATCGCACAGTTTGAAGCCAGCCTCAGCTACTTAGTGAGGCTCTCAGCAACTTAGTGAGAACCTGTTTCCAAATAAAATACAAAATAGGTCTTGGAGTATAGCCCAGAGGTAGAAAGCTCATGGGTTTCACCCCCAGTGCCACCAAAAGGGAAAAAAAACAAAAGGAAAAAGAAAGAAAAGAAAAAAAAGAAACAGACTTTAAGTTAAAATGTTAAAATACATCAAAAGAGACAAAGCAGGGTGCTTCCTCTTATTAAAAGAAAAAATTCACCAAGAAGATATAGTGATAGTAAATGTTTATGACCCAAATGTGGGTGCATCCACATTTGTAAAATAAATCCTTCAGGACATCAGATCTCAAATAGACCCAAATGCAATAATATTGGGAGGCTTCCACACACCTTTCACATCATCCAATCTTCAATGCAAAAGATGAGTAAATATTCTTTAGAACTAATTAAACTATTAGAACTAAGCCAAATGGACCTAAGAGATATATACAGAATATTTCAACCAGAAACAGTAGACTATACATTCTTTTCATCAGCCCATAGAATCTTCTCCAAAATAGATCACATCCTGGGCCACAAAGCAAACACCAGCAAATTCCAAAGATGTAATATGTTTCCCTGCATATTTTCAGGCCACAATGGAATGAAAGTAGAAATCAACAACAGGAAAACCAAATTAAACTATTTATTCACATCAAGATTTAATGATATACTACTGAATGATGAGTGGGTAAGATCAGAAATAAGGAGAGAAATTAAAATTTCTGGAATTAAATGAAAAGAGAGACACAACTTACTAAAATATATAGGATACTTTGAAGGCAAAGTTTATAGCATTGAGTGACCACATGAGAAGAACAGAAAGTCGCCAAGTAATGACACAACATAATGACACATCTCAAGGACTTAAAAAGACTGTGACAGTCTAATCCCAAAGCCATCAGAAGACAAAAAATTCTTAAAATCAGATAAAAAATAAATAAAATAGAGAACAAAATAACAATTCAAAGAATCAACAAAACAAAAGGCTGGTTCTTTGAAAAGATCAATAAGATTGAAAACCCCTGGCCAACCTAACCAAAAGAAAGAGAGAATTAACTCAAATTATTAACATCAGTAATAAAAAGGTGACATCACTGCAGACAGCGGGAAAATTCAAAGGATTATCAGACACTATTTTGAAAATTTATACTCCCATAGACTAGAAAACATGGAAGAAATAGATTTCTAAGCACATATAACCTACATAAACTGAACTAAGAGGACATAGCAAACCAAAACCAACCAATAGCAAGAAAACAGCAGTAAAATTATGCCATCAAAGAAAAGCCCAGGCCTTGATGGGGTTCCAGCTGAATTCTACAACACCTTTAGTGAAGAACTAACCCCAAAACTTCATAACTTGTTCTGGGAAATTGAAAGAGATTGAATTCTCCCAAATTCCTTCTATGAGGTCAGTATCATATTAATCCCAAAACCAAATAAAGATACCTCAAGGAAAGAAAAACAGACCAATATGTTTGATGAACATAGATACAAAATTTCTTAACACTAGCTATACGTATTCAAAAATATATCAAGAAAATTGTGCACCACAGCCAAGTTAGTTTCATCCCAGAAAAGCAAGGATGGTTCAACATATGCAAATCAATACATGTTATTCACCACATAAATAGAACTGAGTACAAAAAGCACATGATCATATGGCTCATAGACACTGAAAAACATTTGATAAAATCCAACAGCCATTCATATTAAAAACCCTGAAGAAAATTAGAATAAAACAACATATTTCAACATCATTAAGGTAGTATACAATAAAACCAAAGCAAACATCATATTGAATAGGGAAAAACAGCAAGAACCTTCTCTAAAATTAGGAACAAGACAAGGATGTCCACTATCCTCACTCCTTTTCAGTATAGTCCTTGAGACTCTTGCCATAGAAATACATAAAGAGAAGAATATCAAAGAAATTCAAATAAAAAAGGAATTAAAATTATCTTTGTTTGCAGATGACATGATCCTTTACTTAGAAGACCCAAAGAACTCAACCAAAAGACTACTGGAGCTGATTAACCAATTCAGCAAAGTTGCAGGATACAAAATCAATCTAAAGAAATCAGTTGCTTTTCTATATGCCAACAATAAATACACAATGAAAGAAATAAAAAAAATTCAATCACAATAACTTCAAAACCAATAAAATACCTAGAAATAAACTTAACCAAAAATGTAAAAGAGCTCTATAATAAAAACTTTAAGACATTTAAAAAATGAAATTGAAGAAAACCTTGAAAAATGGGAAGATCTCCCTTGCTCATGGATAGACAGAATAAATATCATCAAAATGGCCATTTTGCAAAAAGTGATCTACAGATTCAATGCAATTCCTATCTAAGTACCAATGAGATTATTCACAGACCTAGAAAAATCAATCATAAGTTTCATATGGAGAAAGAAAAGACCCAGAATAGCCAAAGCAATTCTCAGAAATAAGAACCATGCAGGAAGCTTCACAATCCCTGACTTCAAATTATACTATAGAGCAATAGTAGTAAAAAGCAGCATGGTATTGGCACAACAACAGGAATACAGACCAATGGAACAGAATAGAAGATACAGAAACAAACCTATAATAAACTGATTTTTTACAAAGGGGTCAAACTCATACACTGGAGAAAAGATAGCATTTTCAACAAATGGTGCTGGGAAAACTGGCTATCCATTTGTAGAAATATGAAAATAAATTCTTACCTCTCACCATGCACAGGAATCAACTTGAGATGAATCAAAGCCTTAGACATTAAACAAGAGACTGTGAAGTTATTAGAGGATGGCATAGCCTCAACATTTCAACATATGTGCACAGGCAATACTTTATAAACAAGACCTCCAAAGCACAGGAAATTAAAGTGGAAAGGCATCAAATTAAAACTTTTCCTTAGTTTGGTTCAAGGAAAACCATCAATAGCCTAAAGAGAAAGCCTACAGAATGGGAGAAAATCTTTACCAGCCATCTCTGATAGAGGGATAATATCCAGAATATACAAAGAGTTCAAAAGACTCTATAATAGCAAAAAAAAATAATAATAATCCAATCAAGAAATCAGCAACTGAATTGAATAGACACTTCAAAAATAAGAGATAAAATGGCCAATAGATAAGCAAACAAAAAAAAATGTTTGACATCGTTAGTCATCAGGGAGGTACAAATCAAAACTATTTTGAGATTTAATCTTTATGAAGACTTTAGAGTCGCAAGCATAAAGAAGTCAAATAAATGCTGGTGAGGATCTGGGGAAAGAGGAAACTTTTTACACAGTTGGTGGGAGTGCAAACTAGTTCAGCCACTATATAGATCAGTGTAGAGATTCCTTAGAAAACTTGAAATGGATCCACCATATGATCTGGTTATATCACTCCTGGGTATCTTTCCAAATGGGTTGAAATCAGAGAACTACAGTTACATATGTTTACCCATGTTCATAGCAGCACAATTCATAATAGCCAAAATATAGAACAAACCTAGGTCTCCATCAACAGATGAATAGATTACAAAATTATGGGAAATACACACAATTGAATTCTACTCAACAATAAAGAAGAACAAAATCATGCCATTCTCAAGAAGAAAGACTTGGAGGATATTATGTTAAGTGAGATCAGCCAAGCACAGAAAGAGAAGAAAGATAAGTTTTCTCTAATATGCCCAAATTAGGAAGTATAAGGATACCATAGGGACTCTAGATAATGGAGGGGAAACCTCAGCAAAGCTAGAAAGGAAGGGTAGGAGAGGAAGAAGACTGAGGTTAATTAATGAAGGAGCTACATTTGTCTATGTAAATAAGTATGAATGCAGCATGGTCAACATGGACACTCATGGTTGGGAGGAAGGGAAAAGGGAAGCTGCGAGTGGGAGGGAGTACACCAAGCACTGTGTGAATGTATGCCATTTTCAATATAAGTTAATTAAAAAAATAAATAGAAACAAAAAATCACATCAACTCCCCAATAAAAATACATTACATGGCAAAATGGATTAATAATCAGAATCCATATATCTTCAGCCTGCAAGAAACACACCTTATAAGATAGGAACAAACTAAAGGTAAAGGGCTAGAGCAAGGTAATCCATGCCAACAGAACTTAAAGACAAGCAGGAGTAGCAAATATGATATCAAACAAGTAAGACTTCAAGTCCAAGCTTATTAGAAGAAACAAAGAAGGTAATTTTTTATTGGTAAAAGGAACAATCCAGAAAGAGAAAATAATGATAGTCCACATTTATGCCCCAAACATAGGTGCACCTACATTCATAAAACAACTCTTTGTGACATTAAGTCATGTACACAAGTCCCTATACAATAATACTGAAAGACTTCAATACCCCTCTCACATCATTAAACTGAGCTTCTAGACAAAAGGTCAGTAAAGATGATTGAGACCTAAAGAACAAACCAAATGGACCTATTAGACACTTATAAAATATTCCACCTGGCAACAGTAGAGTTCACATTTTTCTCAGCTGCTCATGGAAACTTTTCCAAAATAGACCACATTTTGGGATACAATGTGAGCACTAGCAAATTCAAAAAATGTGACATATTTCCATGTGTCTTTTCAGATTATAATGGAATGAAACTAAAAATCAACTATATGAAGACCCAAATAAACCACATAAACATGTCAAGATTGAACACCACACTGCTGAATGAAGAATGGGTCATAGAAGAAGTAAGAAGTAAAATTTAAAAAATTCTAAAAACAAAAAAAAATTAGAGTTACAACATATGAAAACCTCTGGGACTCTTTGAAATCTGTATTAAGAGGAAAATTTATAGCACTGAGTGCCCACATAAGAACAGAAAATCATCAAATAAATAACCTAATGGCATACCCCAAAGCCCTTGAAAAACAGGAATAATCTAACTCCAAAGCCAGTAGAAGAAAGGAAATTATTAAAATAAGAGCAGAACTCAATGAACTAGAGAATAAAAAATACAGAATATCAACAAAACAAAAACCTGGTATCTTGAAAAAATTAACAAGATAGACAAACTACTAGCCAACATAAAAAAAAGAGAATCATCAACCCAAATTACAAAGATAAGAGATAAAAAAGGAGATAGTTCCACTAACAGTTTTGAAATCCAAAGGATTATCAGAAACTATTTTGAAAAACTAACTATACTCCAACAAAATGAAAAATCTGGAAGAAATTGACAACTTTCTAGATAAATACAATGTCCCTAATCTGTATAAAAAGATATAGAAAAATATTTTTTTGCAGTACTTGGGATGGAATCCAGGGGCATTCTACCTATGAGTGACACTCCCAGCCCTATTTTTTATTATTTTGGAACAATTGTCTCAGTGAGTTGCAAAGGGCCTCACTAAGCAGCTGAGGCTGTCCCCAACCGCAATACTCCCATCTCAGCTTCCCAAATGCTGGGATTACAAATGTGCACCACCATGCCCAGTTTAGAAAATTTAAACCAACCAATAGCAGTCAAAGAGAATGAAGCAGAATTAGAGTCTGCCATCAAAGAAAACACCAGCACTAGATAATTTTCCTTGTGAATTTTATAAAAAACTTTATAGAAGAGTTAAATTCAATACTCCTCAATTTTGTGGAATAGAAAAACATGGGACTCTTTAAATACATTCTATAAAGCCAACATCACATTAAGACCAAAATCAAATACCATCATCTCAAGAAAAAAAAAAGCTATAGGCTTATATAATTGATGAACTTGGATGCAAAACTAAACAAAATAATAGCAACATACATTAAAAACCACATCAAGAATATCATATACCATGACCAAGTAGGGTTCATCCTAGGGATGCAAGCCTGGTTCAACATATGACAATCAATCTATGTATTTTATCACAAAAATAGAACCAAAAACAAAGACAAAAACCACATGATCATTGCAATAAATGCTTAAAAAGCATTTGATGAAATTCAACAGTCATTCATGCTAAAAGCGCTTTGGAGAATCTGAATAGAGGGAACATACCTCAACAACTGTAAAGGCAGTCTACACTAGGCCCACAACCAACATCAGATTTAATGAAAAACATAACTCCAAGAGCTCCCCATAAAACAGGAACAAGACAAGGATGTTCATTATCACCACTCCTTTTCAATATAGTACTTGAAACTCTAGCCAGAGCAATAATGCAAGAAAAGAAAATAAAAGAAATGCAAAGAGGAAGAGAAGAGCTAAAACTTTCACTATTGCAGATGACATGATACTGTACTTAGAAAACCTAACAAACTCAACCAAAAGGCTTACTGAATTGATCAACAAATTCAGCAAATTGTTTGGATACAAACCAATCTTATGAAAATCAGAAAATTTTCTATATACCAACCATAAACCAACTGAGAAAGAAATCCAGAAAACACTTCCATTCAGGATATCCCACAAGAAATAAGGTTAGGTACTTAGGAATAAACTTAATTAAGGAGGTAAAAGATCTCTAAAAAGTAAATTATAAAATATTGAAAAAAGAAATCAATGAAGACCTTACAAGATGGAAAGATTTTTCCACATTTATGAGTAGGCAAAATAAATATCAAATGGCCATTCCTTCCAAAGTGATCTATAGATTCAATGCAATGCCCATTAAATTACCAAGGTCATAACTCAAAGAAAACCAGTTTAGCCAAAGTAGTTCTCAGCAAAAAACAAATAAAGAAACAAAGAAAATAAAAAATGTAGGAGGAATCACAATGTCTGACTTTCAACTATACTGCAAATCCATAGTAATAAAACAGCATGGTACTGACACAAAAACAGATACATAGACCAATGGAGCAGAATAGAAGACTCAGAAACAAATATACATACTTACAGCCAATTTATTTTTGACAAAGGGGTCAAAATCCTACACTGGAAATCAATAGCCTGTTCAAAAATGTTGTTGGCAAAACTGTTTAACCAATGCAGAAAATTGAAAATAAACCCTACCTTCTCACACTTCACAAGAGTCAATTCAAGATAGATCAAAGACTTGGGAATTAGACCAAAGACCTTGAGCCTCCTTGAAGAGGACATAAGTCCAACACTGCAACACATAGGCGCAGGTAAAACCTTTCTTAACAAGACTCCAAAGGCACAGTAAACTAAAAGGCAAGCAATATGTGGGATTACATGAAACTGAAGAGCTTCTGTACAGCAAAGGGAACTATCAAGAAACTCAACTGAGAGCCAACAGAATTAAATTTTTGCCACCTACTTTTCTAATATAGGACTAATATCTAAAATATCCAGAGAACTCGAGAAACTCAGCATTATGAAAATAAATAAATAATTGTCAAGTGAACTAAAAAGACACTTCACAAAATAAGAAATTCAAAAGGGCAAAAAATGCATGAAAAAATGCTCAATATTACTTGCAATCAGAGATGCAAATCAAAGCTATGCTGAAATTTCACCTAACTCCAACTAGAATTGCAATCATTCAAAACACAAACAATAACAAATTTTGGCAAGAATGTAAAGTGGGAACTCTAATATATTGTTGATAGGATTGCAAATTATGCAACCAACATTGAAAAATAGTATGGAGGATCTCAGAAGAATGGAAACTAACCTATCATATGATCCAGCAATACCACTTTTGGGTATGTTCCCCCCAAAAATGGAAACCAAACTATCAAACTAATGCATGCATATCTATGTTTATAATTCCAGAATTCACCATTGCCAAACTATGAAATCAGCTAGTATTTGTCTTTGTGTTTTGAATGATTGCCATTCTAGTGGGAGTTAGGTGAAATCTCAGGATGGTTTTGATTTTCATCTTTCTGCTAATGATATTGAATATTTTTAATATATTCATTGACCATTTGAATTTCTTCTTTTGTGAAGTGTCTATTTAGTTTACTTGCCTATTTTTGATAGGGTTATTTGTTTTCTTAGTGCTGAGTTTCTTGAGTTCTCTGTATATTCTAGATATTAGTCCTCTATCAGAGGAATAGTTGGCAAATAGTTTCTCCAATTCTGTCAGCTCTCTGTTGAGGTTCTTGATAGTTAACTTTGCTGTAAGGAAGCTCTTCAGTTCAATGTAATCTCCTGTATTGATCCTCTTTTTAGTTTCTTATGCCTTTGGGGGTCTTGTTGACAAAGTTTTTACCTGTGCCTATGTGTTAAAGTTTTGGACCTACAAGGTATTGAAAGGTCTCCGGTTTGATTTTCAAGATCCTAATTCATCTCAAATTGACTCTTGTTGGGGAAAGAAAGTGTTTTAAGTGTTTTTTTTTTCATTTTTATGCAAATGGTTAACCAGTATTGTCAACAACATTTACATCTATAGTTGTTGATATTATTGTTTGATTTTTTCTTCTATAGCTTGTTGGTATAATGGGTTATATAAATTGATTTTTCAAGTGCTAACCCAGTTTTGTCTATATGAAATATATCTCACTTATTCATAATATAGATTTTTATATATTATTGGATTAATTTGCTAATATTTTGTTAAGTAGTTTGAATTTGTGTTCATGAGAGCATTTGTTTGTTTCTATAGTATGTTTTTCCTAAATGCCTTTGTTCAATTTGGTATTAGGGTAATTTCAGCCTCATAGAGTGATTTGGTGGTATTTTTTCTGATTATAATTTCTGCTACAGATTGTAGGGAATTGATAATTTTTCTTTTATTTGCTGGAATTTACTGATAACCCATTTGGGCCCTATTCATTGTGCTTTGCTAAAAAACTCTTGATTCGTATTTTCAGTACCTATAGGACAATTCAGGTCATCTTTTCTTCCCTGAGTTTTGGCAAATTGCTAATTTCAAGGAATTTGTCTAATTGATGTCATCAATCAGGTCTGAAGGCATGCTTTTTTATTATCTTTTATTACCCTTTAATGTCCATGGGCATCATCAGTTATGATGATGCCTCTTTTGTTTTGGTCTGATACTAGTGTGTCTTCTCTGCTTTTTTTCTTAACTAAACCCGGCTAAAGTTTGATTGTTTTTGTTGACCCTTCCTAAGGATTAGCTTTTGGTTTTAGTTAGTTTTCTTTATTGATTTAATGTTTCAAATTTTTTAAATTTATGTTCTCACTTTTTATTATTTATTTTTTATTTTACACAGTAAAAAGTTATAATTTTTACATTTCCTTATTTTGCTATCATTTTCTCTGAAATATTTCCAGTATATTTTTACTTCTACTTCAGAAGTTTTTAACATAAAATTTTAATTATATATATCTATATATCTATCTATCTATATCTATCTATATATCTATATATCTATATATCTATATATCTATATATCTATATATCTATATATATATATATATATATATATATATTTGTTGTTGTTGTTTTTATTTTGTTTTAGCAGTACTGAGGATGGAACCCAGGGGCAGTCTACCTGCAAGTGACACCCCCAGCTCTATTTTTTATTCTTTATTTTAAAACTGGGACTCACTGAGTTGCAAAGGGCCTAAGTTGCTAAGGCTGTTTGCAAACCGCAAGCCTTCTGTCTCCACCTCCCAAATGCTCAGATTACAAGCGAGTGCCACTACACCGGCTTGTATATGTTTTTATAGGAAGTTTTCTGTCATTCTTACTTTCAGTTTTTTCAAAGCAAGGTACTCTCTTGCAGAGTTTAAGAAATATTCTTTCTCTTTTTGATATTTTTAGTTTGATTATTATTGTATAAATATGTTTTCTTTGTTGTTCTGTTAAGTCATTTTGGTTCATTTTGGCTCTGGATAAGGTGTGATTTATCAGTTTTGAAATATTCTAAGGTATTGCCTTAAATATTTTTCTGATTACACATCCATTAGATATTTTCATTATCCTATACCTGTTTAGTATGCTATTTTTTATTTTCCACTAATTTTTTTCATTATATAATTTTTATTCCTATCTTGTGTTAACATTTTGATAAATTTATATTTGAAATTATTTTATTTACTATGGTAATCTTTGTCTTCATATATATATAAATTACCATACATATACATATATATTAATTAAAAGTACAAATACAGTTTAAAAAAAAACGTGAAAATGAAATAAACATCAGCAATTTTAGATAATAAAGCCAGGTGTGATGGTGCACACTTATAATCAATTACTTGGGAGGCTGAAACAGAAGCATTGCAAGTTTGTGGCCAGCCACAGCAACTGAGTGATACCTTGTTTGAAAATAAAGAATAAAAAACAGGGCTGAAGTGTAACTTGGAAATAGAATGCCCTTTGGTTCCACCCCCAGTTCTGCAAAAAAAAAAAAATTCATATTATATATTGAAACTATTATGAAATATAGTAACATGATAATTATAGTAACTTATAAATTAATATATTATAATAAGTTAATAACTTCCAAGTTACTAACTTATACTTTAGAAGTTGTTATATAAGAATATACTATAAACAGTGGGACATTTATTGATTTTTGGATTAATGACTATATCTGGGTGATGGGAACATGGTCTTTTCAATAAATGGTTTTAGTTCAATTAATCATATATACATTTTTAAAGGAAAATGATGAGCTTTGACTAATACCATATAAAAAGCCAATTACACATACATGATAGAGTTAAAAGATAAAAATAAGATAATTAAGCTTTAACATAAAAACATACTTATTTGTGACCAATGCACAGGCAAGCTTTTCTTTAACAGCATACAATGTGAAAGGATGTTCAATAAATTAAACTCCACTAAGAAGTAGCATTAACAATGAGTGTCGTGTGCATGTATACCTCTATCTTCCTGAACTTCATCAAGATGTACGATCACAATGCACCAATAAAATGTAGTAGCATTAAATTAAGCCATTAAGAAAATTAAATTCAAACCAAATAATATGAGAAGATATCTACAATGACTTATCTAGCAAAGACCTGTACCTATACCAATTAATAAATCCTCACAAAATTTAGGAAAAAAGATTTACTCAATAAAAATGGGTAAAGAATATGTAGGCTTTTCACAAATGAGAATTTCCCAATGGTCAATATCCATGTAAGAGTATTCAATTACTTACTCATTAAAGAAATTAAAATCAACTGCTGCCACACAGCTAATAGAATTAGTAAAATAAAATTGGCAAGCAATGCCAAGGTTTATTGCATATGTAGATAAATGGAATTTCTATGCCTTTCTGTTGGTACTGTAAAAGTCAGTTGAAGGGATTGTACTGCAATACCTAATAAAACAGATCATGAGCCGGGCGTAGTGGCGCACGCTTGTTATCCATGCACTTGGGAGGTTGAGACAGGAGGATCACACAGGTTCAAAGCCAGCCTCAGCTACTTAGTGAGGGTCTCAGCAATTAGTGATATCCTGTTTCCAAACAAATATAAAATAGGTCTGGGAGTATAGCCTGCAGGTAGAAAGCCCCTGGGTTCCACTCCCAGTACCACCAAGAAATAAAAAATAAAATAAATAAAATAAAACAGATCAGGCATCGTTAACCCATGTCTTAGTATATATGTCCCAGTACAAATATTATAAATCATGAATCTATGTTAAAGGAATAGAAGACATATAAAGGAGCCACATCAAGTATTTTGCTGAACACAAAGATGATCTAGGCATGATGTTTTTTATTTTAAATGTGAGGTTTATAAGAATGGGTAAAAAATTGCTTAGTTCCTGTGCAAGTGTTTATTTGACTTTATAAACTGGTGCGTGTCAATTATGCATCAATCGACACTAAAGAGAGATGCTATGTAATGAATTTTAAATTGCAGGACACTAGCCAGGCATGGTGTCACACACTTGTATTTCCAACATCTGGGAGGCTGAGACAGGAGGATTATGATTTGCAGACAGCCTCAGCTACTCAGTGAGGCCCTGCGCAACTCAGTGAGACCCTGTTTCAAAATAATGAATTTAAAAAAAAATAGGGTATGGGGTGTAGGTAAGAAGTAGAATGCTCCTGGGTCCCATTCCCAATACCACCACCAAAAACAAGGACACTAATAAAATTAGATTTTTAACACAAAAATATATTATAGGGAATATTTATACACTTAATCAGAATTTTAAAAGCTAGGGATAACAAGTTAATAATTGTGAAAACTAATAGAGTATCCAAATAAATGTCACTATTTTTATTAATTGATATTTAATTTGCTGTAGCCTGCCTTGGTAAATGTTAATTAAATGCCAGAAAATTTCTTATAATTTTAACATATTAATAATCTTATAATTATGCCTTTATTGCTTACATAATTATGAGTTAATTACACAGCTACTAGATTTACTGTACCCTTTATAGAGAACTCAAAAATATCCATTTTTCTTCACAGGTCAATAAATTTGATTGCCTGATAATAAGTAAAAGAGCATCAAAATCTGTGTGACTATGTGTACATTTCCAAGCAACACAATAAACATTAGGAAATTAGAAAAAATGAAGTAATAGAAATCAGTCATTATTCCTGTGTTAATTTATTATTAATCTATTTGTTTCAAAACATATAGCAATTTAGATGAAAACAGAAAAATTGTTTATTTTTCATACTTTTCTAAAATGGTATGAGTGCTTTCTTTTAAAGTGCTATCAAAGTGTATTTTAATTTTATATTTACAATAACCTCATAAAATGTAATTATCATCATTATACTAATGAAGAATCTGGTTTAAAAATTAAGTAACTTTAGCGGAGGATAGCACAGGTTCAAAGCCAGCCTCAGCTACTTAGTGAGGCTCTCAGCAACTTAGTGAGACCCTGTTTCCAAATAAAAAATATAAAAATAGGCCTGAGAGTATAGCCTGGAGGTAGAAGGCCTCTGGGTTCTACCCCTAGTACCACCACAAAAAAAAAAAAAAAAAAAAAAAAATTAAGTAACTTTTCAGTGGAATGCCATTTTGTTTTTCCCTATATATACACTGGTATTTTGTCTTACTTTCCATATTTGTACCTCACTCTCTACCATCAGCCTTCACAGGTAGGTAAATTATTGCTGTTTTTATTTTCTTCTGGTAGATAACTAAACATTATATGAAGAAAAACAATGCAAACACGGCAATTTGTCTTTAACAAACCCTGTTTTCCAGCTCAACTTTCCACCAACTACTCATGCTTGCAGACAAAAATCTTTTTTATCTTTGCATTTCTTAATTATTTGTTATAGAACATGCAATATTTGACAAGAGCAAAAATAAATGGAAAACTCTTAGTGACTCTGGGAAATGATCACATGCTAGGCAAGCACTCTACCACAGAGCTATATTCTCATCACCAAATTCAAAACTATTAATCAGTCATTTCCTTATTTATCCTAGTGGTTAAAAGAGACCACAATTCTCCTCAAGCCTTATATTTTAAGGCCATCATTTACCATGAAGAGAAACTATTCAGAATGAGCCCCCAATATTTTTCATCCTCAAGTTTTAAGACTTTCTCTACTTATACTTTTTTACTTCAGAAGAGATCAACGCCGGGCGTGGTGGCGCACCCTTGTAATACCCACGCTTGGGAGGCGGAGACAAGAGGATTACGCAGGTTGCCTGCCGCGCTGGCTTAAGAGACCCTGTTTCCAAAAATAAAAAAATAGGTCTGGAAGTGTAGCCTGGAGGTAAAAGGGCTTCCAGGAACCCCAGTACCACAAAAAAAAAAAAAAAAAAAAAAAAAAAAAAAGAAGTGATCATATTTATTTTTCAGAGTAAATTCTCCATCTCCATTCTTGAGTGGTTGTATTTACATCTAGTATTTATCGCTTACCTTAAGTTTAATTTACTTTTTTAAAAGCTAGGCATTGTGCCTTGTTGTAGCCTTTTTAATGTATTCTCTTTAGCTTCTTCCAATATGTTTACATATTTAAATGATTTTCTTTCATTGTTAAAATCAATTGATATGTGCATGCATGCACACAGTTTTACATTTGGAAAATAGACAAGTAATCTTATTTTTTCATATCGTAGAATTGCTATACAAGCCACACGATTTCTTTTTTCTGTAATCCAATCAAAACATAATTAATGAAACTAATTATTGGCAGATAGAGATCAATTTATTATAAGCTAGGAAGCATAGTTTTTCATTATATCTCCTATTGTACATGTTACAATATAAATCTTGTGTATATAATAAATGTCTTAGTTTAATATGCAAAAATGTAAAGCAATCTTTAGTACTATTTATTTAATGATGAATTCTAAACTAAAGGGAGCCTACACTAAGAATAGTTCTCTATATTCATTTTTATTTAAATGAAGCAAATCACCTTACAAGCAGAATATAGAAAATGCAAAAAAATTTTAAAGGTTTTAGTTTCTTGAGATACATATTGTCCCTGGTTTCAGGGACAGGAACCTTCTACCAAAAGTGCACATCATAAGTTCTGATGTTTGGTATTCAGTGAATATTACAGCTGCATATATGTGAAAATGTTCCTTCAAGGTTGTTTTATTTCCTATTTGCCACACTTCATACTACAGAGTAGAACCTAAAAGTTAAATGCATTTTCTTGAAATGAGCCACATGATAAAACAGTGCATAAGAAGAAGGCAATAGGGTGCAGTGCAAGTATACTGTGAAAATGAGTAAACCAGATGTCAGCCATGCCTGCGCTCAGTTGTGGATGTGTGAATTTTTCCCTAGATCTGCTTAGGAAGCTGGCAGGCAGAATCCCTTGCCTCACAGATCAGGGAAATAGCTAAAAGAAGCCTCAGAGGCAGAAAATGCAATAGATAGGGGAAATTCATTGAAGTCTATTTTTTTAAGAGCAAGTGCGATAATATTTTAGCAGATTTGGTGTTGTTTGCATATAAGCAGACTCTACTATTAATAGCTCTGAGATATAAGCATACTGGAATTAAACAGAATAGGATTTGTTGAACTCTAGGTTATCTGAATGAACTAATCTACTCGTGGTCTCTGTTGAAATAACAAAATAAAATTCTACTTTTTCTAAAGTACATTTTTATTTTTATTATTAAGGGGTTGCAATAAATTCTAATTATCTAAGTAAATAATTTTACAAATGTATAATTTTAAAACTTCTTAAATGAAGTTAGTGATTATTGTCTGAGTTTATGGCAAAACTACTATTTCATTCTACATGTCCTTAAGTGTGAATCTATTTAAACTTAAACAAAATAATCTTTAAATTAAAGTCTAAGTGCCCTCAAATGGTGGGGTGTTGTATGCTTTCTCTTTCTTCCAATATGCCATCAAGAATATAAATGTAGTAGCTGAAAAGCTGGAGGCCAAACTGAAACGCCTTTTTTTTTTTTAAACTTAAGGCTTTGAAATCAAGAAACTTATAGCCCTGACAATGGGAGCATCATAGGAGCTCTGTCACCTACAGCGGACTGTCCCATGAGAGTAGGACAGACTACTGTTTTGGTTAAGTCATTGTGACTTTAGATTTCTTCTTCTTTCTTTTTTTTTTTTTCTTTTTTTGGTGGTACTGGGGTTCCTGGAAACCCTTCTACTACTTTCAGGGTACACACACGTGTGTGTGTGTGTGTGTGTGTGTGTGTGTGTGTGTGTGTGTGTATATATATATATATATATATATATATATATATATATATATTCAGTCTAAAATCAAAGTAAATTGTCGTACACATTCCAAATGGAAGAATGGCTGGGGTGATGATTCAGTAACCTCTCTAATCAGAACTTATGATGTGCACTTTTGGTAGAAGGTTCTGAAACCAGGAACAATATTGGTATCTAAAGAAACTAAAACCTTAATTTTTTTTTGCATTTTCTATATTCTGCTTGTAAGATTATTTGCTCCATTTAAATAAAAATTAATATAGAGAACTATATATATATATATATATATATATATATATATATATATATATATTTTGAAACAGGGTCTCTTAAGACAGCACGGATGGTTTTGAACCTGTGCATCCTCCTGTCTCCGCCTCCCAAGCACGGGGATTACAAGTGTGCGCCACCACGCCCGGCTGTGACTTTAGATTCCCAGTTGTCAGCTAACCTATATTCTTACTTATTTCAGTTTCTATTATGTGCTAGAGGCTGTTGCAGAAAGAAGAAAGGGAGGGATTTCCTACTCTCAGGATGCTTACATTCTGGTGCTGCTGACATAAAAAAAAAGGGGGGGGACTGAAGAATGAAGATTCAAAATGGAGGTTTTTTTCTATTATATAAAAAGCCAACTAAGGTGGCATACATCTAAACTTTAAAAAAGTCTAGAAATGAATCATTCAGACACCTAAGGGGGAAAAAATAAAAGACATAATGTCCAGAGGTAGGATCTCATTTTCTTTAGAAGGTGGAGGATCAGAAAGCAATCCGGCCTGCCAGAAACAAACTGAGTGGTAGAGAGAGTGATGGAAACATTAAGACCTGGTAGGCCACCAATAGAGTGGTATTTTGAGATTAAAAATAAAAACATTGGAAAATTTTGCACAGAGAAGAAACCTGAGCTTATTAGGGTCATTCTGATAACTCTGTCTGCCTGATCAAAAGCAAGATATAGTCTTGCCAAACAGTAAAAGAATAAAAATGATTATTTATTTTTACAAAATATATAAATATTTTTACAAAAATAAATTTTATTTATTAATTTTTACAAAATAAAATTTTGTAATGAAATATAAGAACAAGAAATGTGACATTTTCTGAAAAATCCTTGAGTCATATACACACAAATTGTTAGAATCCATATACAAAACGTTTATTTTGCAATGTGTGTATTTAGGACATTCAGTCTTCACAAAAATACTAACCTATTTTGATTATTCATGGATATGAGGACAGAAAATTGTATATAGAATAATTAGTAGAGTCAGTTTTCCTTTTTTTTTTCTTCTTTATTTTTGTTGATACAGGAGATAAAACTCAGGGGCCATTACCTCTGGGTTACACTCCCAGACTTATTTTATATTTTATTTGGAAACAGGGTCTCACTAAGTTGTTGAGTTACTTGTGCAATAGTCCTGTCTCAGCATCTCAAGTACTGGGATTACAAGCATGCACCACCACACTCAGCTGTAGAGTCCATTTTCAAACTTGGAAAATCTGAGTCCTGATCAGCCTTCCCATTTTGGGGTATTATCTTAACAATTATACAATATTGACTTTAAATTAGATTACCCTACAGCATGTTTAAAGACATAAAACATTATGGCATAACTTTTTAATCAAAAAGTAAAGAAATCATATCATGCAATACACAGAGCATATGAAATGATATACACTTTTACTCTAATGTATTTTTGTCACCAGAATAACTATAGGTATATTTTATTATTTGATTTTGTTTAAACCCATGAAAAGTAAATGGAGTAGTGCAAAAGAGTCCAAAAATCATAGTAAGTTAATAAAAGCTCTTTTGGGATTTATTTATATCTAACTGATGGAGAATTAATTTGTTATGCCCTAGGGAGTGCCAAGCATCAATTAACACCCTATGTGTGGTTAGCACATTTGTAATGGATTGACTGAATTGTATGATAGAATCAAGAGGCTCAGCCTTTATTTAATAGATGATGGGTCCAGTTTCTCTTCCTCTGGTTAAGCCAGGGGAAGATACAGAAGATGCAGCTAGTAGATGATTAGAGAGGTTACTGAATCATCACCCCAGCCATTCTTCCATTTGGAATGTGTACAACAATTTACTTTGATTTTAGACTATCTCCAATAAGCTACTACTAATTACAAACAGTAGATAAAACTTTCTTTGTCCTGAAGATCTAAAGAAATTCAAATTCTTAGTGCACAAAGTTTATAATATTTACAAACAAAATAGTTTCATCTAATTACTAGTAAATTTAATTTAAAAAACAACCAAATTATAAATAACTATTTTTATGAGTCAGTCATATTTTAAAATACATTTGATTGTTTGCATCTTATTTTGTTATTGTTTATTAGTCATGTGCTATTCAAAAAATATTTTATATAAGCTCTTTGAATTAAACAATTTTTATTTATGTTGTTGAAAGATAGAATTTTAATTTTGAACTGTAGCTAAAGAAATAAAATACGAGGCCTTTTTTAACTACAAATTTGTTTTAGTAATTTTAAGTTCTTCTGTATTCTACACTTTATATATGTTTGTAACTTAGACTAAATTTTTAAAAATGATGTAGAAAATAAGATATAGTACATGAGGTATTAATAAAATACAGAAAAATGATAAGAATGACATGGAAGATTCAGTGGAGTATTAGTAAAATTAAAATTATTCCAAGTGCAATAATTGTCATTTCATGCCATAATTACCTCTTAGCATTAATTAAAACTCAGTAATTTTTTTTTTTTTTTTTTTTGGTGGTACTGGGGTTCCTGGAAGCCCTTCTACCTCCGGGCTACACTCCCAGACCTATTTTATATTTTTTTGAAACAGGGTCTCTTACGCCAGCGCCAGCGCGGCTGGCTTCGAACCTGCGCGATCCTCCTGTCTCTGCCTCCCAAGCGCGGGGATTACAAGTGTGCGCCACCACGCCCGGCTTAACTCAGTAAATTTTCTATGGAACTATGAGGACAGGGTGGAAAACTAGTACACTATGCTGTAGGAACATTCATTTATAGGAATTTTATTTTATTTAATCTGATTAAATGCATGCAAGTCTATTTAGAAGAGGGATTGAAATTTTAGTGATTTTGCCAATAGGCACCATTGAAAATTAAGAATGAATCATTAGCTTATGGTATGGGTTATCATCTTATTACTTATTTTATTTCGCCAGGCCTTAGGTGATCATACCTACTTACCAGCAGTTTTTATTTTTCTGTACCCCCTGGTTTTTCTCTCAATCAGTCCTGACTTAAGGGTCCTATAGATATGCTTACAATTTCATGTCTCCTTGGAACCATATTTTGACTAAAAGCCTGAGGATAAAGAATAAGAATAGAAACCTCTCTTCCCTGTGTGCTTTGGTGCACAGATTCTATTTTCAGGAGACTAGAAAATAGTCATTCTTCCAGCTAACATGGTTTACTCTGTGAAAAAGATGGGTAAATGAAGAAACAAGAGAAAAGACGAAGAAAGCAGAGAGAGGGAATGAAAGTACACCAAGCTTTCTTTCTTGCCTTTATTTCAACAAACAATACCACATCACTTATGGCTACCATGAAGCAAGTGGTCACCTTTGTTTGATATACTTATTCATTTTTGTTTTTGAAAGAGTTAAAGACATTCATGAAACCTTTTATATTTAAAAGCACCCATTACAGAAAGAAACAAAATACTAACTGTGAGATCCCAAATAAAACCTTTTATTAAATAATGAAAGAAGGATGATATCAATATGTTTTTTTTTTCATCTGGTCAAGAAATTTCTCCATAACTGTGTTTTGGTGCCTAGAGTTCTAATGGGTTTATGATTACTAATGGCTTTTTAATCTCATCGTCTGTAATGTTAGAGTTTTAAATCTATTTACTTCAATTTCCTGACATGCATCAGAGACAAAGAGGATATTTACCGGCTTTGTGGGCTTTCTGTTACATTTTTTATTACATTAAAGGGTGCCCAGACTCTTGCATCAGCAAGTTGACTGGATAGTTGTAGGGAAAACAAAAAGAGCAAAGTCATCAAATATAATTTTAAAACCACCACCATAAGTGATAGAACATTCATGTTAGACTCACATCATTGTAAAAGCAAATTTTGTCAATACTGGTAGTCTGTGAGTTTGGAAAAGGTCAGACAGAAGGAATATAGTTCTCAATACTTTTTGTATTAAAACATATTTACATTATTTAGTATCTAAAATCCTTCATACTTCAGGGTCTTTCTTTGTTTTGACCTGGTTTGTTTCCTGTATCGAGATATAAAATATTTATATTTTCTTCCAGTTTAATGACAATGGAGGAAAACGCTTGGGTTATCATGAACAACTAACTGAGTTTCTCTTGTTCTGTCTCCTCAAATGTTAAAAGGTTAGTGTATATTCTGAACCTCAAAGCTTTTTAAAAGTATATTATGTATCTCACAGTTTCTTTGTAAATTTTTACATTTTAAGAAAATCCAAAGCATAGTCTACACTAGTAGGATGAGAAAGAAAAGGAAAATATAACTAAAGAGTAATAAATGCCAATAAAAATCATACATTAAAAAGTAAATTATTTAATTCATCAGTGCATTTTGTCAAAAACAATAACATAAAACAGTAACAAAATAAATCCTTGAACATATATCATTTATCTGCAAAATATCAAGAGACTACAGTCCAATTTTCACAGAAACAAATAAAAATTATACTCAAATAAAGGTATATAAATTTTTTAAAAATAATAATTATTAGCTCACTTATTGAGCCACTTACCATTGAACAAATGTTTTCTCTCCTCTGACCTGTCACTATACTATTATGGTATTTAATATGCTGTTTTAAAAATATATTATTGGATAACATAGTATTAATAATGTTTCTTATTTTTCTCTCATTAAGTAGAAATTTAATCATAATACCTAACTTTCCTGGTTACCTTTGGCAACTGAGACTCTTTCCCTGTTGAATTTAGAAGGATAAGTAAGTATAACAAAAATTAGCTAAATTTTCTTTGGAGAATATATTATTGAAGTAAATAATTCAGATATATTTATCACAGATGTCTCATTTCAATATATAATTCTAGCACATATGTGTAAAGAAATGCTAAATAAAATAATAGCAAGTCCATTAGTAAGGATGGAATGCAGTATGCTAAGATTGCCCTAAAATCTCAAAGTTCATACTTCAGTGACCATAACTAGTGTAAAGGACCAAATCAAGCCGGACGTGGGGGCGCTTGTAATCCCAGCATTCGGGAGGCTGAGACTGGAGGAAAGTGGTTTGTGGATAGCCTCAGCTACTTAGTGAGGCCCTCTGCAACTTAGTGAGACCTGTTTCAAAATAAAGAATAAAAAATAGGGTAGGGGGTATAGCTTGGAGGTAGAATGCCCCTGGGTTCCATCCTCAAACCCTCCAAAAAAAAAAAAAAAAAAAAAAAAAAAAGGACCTGCTCATCTACAAGGAGTAAAGGGGTTTTATGAAAGCAAGTAGAAGTTCAGTCAATATTAAATGTAGCTGGGTGTGGTGGCACATGCATATAATCCCAGTACTTGGGAGGCTGAGTCAGAAGGATTGCAGTATCAAGACTTGGGGAGGCTGTCATCCACTTAGTGAGGCCTTGTTTCAAAATAAAAAGCACTGAAGGTATAGCTCAGAGGTAAAATTCCCCAGTACCACAAACAAACAAACAACATTCAATATTTTTTGCCATAGGAAAAAAGAATATGGTGAAAACATTCCAGAAGCTTCCAAAAGTTAAAGTTACTGGGAATGGATGATTACCTTAAGCCAAGACATTTTCTAGAAAACAAAGAAATATTAGTACCCAACCTGCTGGCCCAGCTTTAGTATGTAAACAAATATAAAGAAAATTATTTAAATATGCTATAAACCAAAGGACACAGCCATGATTGAGCTTCATAAACAGATGAGTGATGACAAATATTTGTTATTCATAGCAAATTATTCTTGTAAGTGGTACAGTATTAGAAACACTGACAGTGAAGCCAGAATGGAAGGGTTAGTCCCAGTTTCACAATCTTCTATTTGTGATTTAGAGAAAAACATGTAACTTATCAGTAATGATCTTCTGTAATTGCAAAAATTAAATGTAGCTAACTCAAAAACTCTAATAAGAACTGAAAAAATGGATAATTACAGAGATCTTAATGTTTTATGTATAAAAATGTTAAGGTTTGCAAGAAATTAAAACATTTTCTTAAAAACGTACCAAAATCTTGACATACTCTAAGTAGTTTTGATGAGGAACTCTAAAAATTAAGTGATAATGTGTCTGTTTAAAAAACGAATTCCAAAGCCAGTTGTGGTGGTGCACACTTGTAATCCCAACATTTGGGAGGCTGAGACAGGAGGATCACAGTTTGTGGACAGCCTCAGCTACTTACTGAGGCCCTTTGCAACTCAGATCATGATTCAAAGTAAAGAATAAACTATAGAGCCGGGGGTGTAGCTCAGAGGTACCACACACAAAAGCAACAACAACAACAACAGCAACAACAACAACAACACTAACCCCAAAGATAAAATATTGAGGATCTGAGAAACATTATAATTGAAGGCATTACTCATCCTATCTCACTGCCCTTTTACCAACTTATCTTACAAACAATTCTTTATCCAAATGCATCATACTTTGTGCCAATAGCAGACCCAGATTAAATTGAAATTATTCAGAATTTTTGAGTCATAGGTTAGAAGGCTTTTAGATAGGGAATAAAATAATAAATAAAATAAAAATTAAAAATAAAGTAACAAATAAGAAGATGAATAATATGCATCCAAATAAGCATTACCAAAGAAATCAGAATAAATATTAATATAGATGTCTTTGAGTTTTCAAAGAAATAAAGCAAAAATATTCAGAAAAAAGAGATATAATTATTTAAAATAGTATTAAGAGGAAGCATGATAGTGACTTAGAGTCTCTTAGGAGTCAAGAGTGGTGAGATTCACAAGTCAAACACCAGAAAGATTGCTTCTCAACAAGAGAAGAAAAGCAGTAAAAAGCTAACAAAAAACTAAAGCTAAAAAGTGACAGAACTAGAACCAGAAATAGAGACTTGTGAAATGTTCTATGCATTCTGCCTAGCGAACAGAGACTGGAGACAGGTGCTGTCCCATCTGAGTCAGGCTGCACCACAGGAGCTTGTGGCTGGTACTGCAGCTGCAAGAGATCTCCTGAAAAACAAACAAACAAACAAACAAAGAAACCAAAAACAAGCAAACAAACAAACAACAACAAAAAAAAAAACCCAAGTAAAACCCCTGTGGTTTGTTTTGAGACTTAAAACTACAGACCATCCGTGAAAGCAGTTGGCATTTTGCCCCACACTCAACAGGCATCCAGCAGAACAGACAATACAGCCGGACACTACAGTGGCAGTTGAACTCATATCTTCTGGTAGCAATCTGTAGCAGCATCCATCAACAATCTAAGTTAAACCATTAAAGCAAGACAAGCCACAGGAACTTATGTGGCAAGGAAACAAACTCAAAGAGGGGCTGAGACTTTGGGGGCTTATTATCAAACACAGCAGGAAAATGAATTGGTAAATAATTCCTAGAGATAGATGGGAGAGAACTACAACCTAGAGTTTGAGGAGCCATTGTAGGGACTGTAGGGGTCACCATGGGATAATGACTAATGATACCAGGGAGAAATAGCTCAGCCAACCAAGTTGCAGCTCTGAAAGCAGTGAACTTGTGCCTGGGCTTGTCTGAGCACCACAAAACATCAGCATCAGAGGCCAGAAAGAGCATCTGGGAGTGCAGCCACCTAAGACAGGAGTGGTGTCCCTGCAGCTAAGGAATGGAGGCACTGAAGCCTTCAGCTTTGAACCATGCATTCTCTTACTGCCAGACCTTGGGCCTTGGGCAGAGTACAGCAAAAGCACCATATTGGCCAGACTATACCAATAGGCCAGAGCACTACTTGATCACAGCCAAAAGCTTGAAATTCAATACTCTCTCTACCAACAGTTTGTATCTGGCATGCATATAAGCTAGTGACAGAAAGTACCTCATGTGACCATAACAAGCAGATTTGGAGTGGTGTCACAGGGGCCATCAAAGCTCAGTGAGACAGACCAATAGTTCTGGACATAGCAATGGCAGGCTTTGTTGAGCCTGTGCCCACTGGCCACATAACATTGTACAGTATCACTGGCTTTAAATTAGCAGAGAAATGGTGGTCTCTGAGATGTATGAGGACTGAAACAGTAGGTAGCAGGCCTTGAATAAAGCATCATAGTTTCTGGTTTCTGGCCTTGCAGAGTTTGGGCCAGGAAAGCACTGTAATCATAATCAGAAACTCCTTCTTATCTATACTATGAACGATATCTAATTAAAGAGGCTCTGGGGGACAAATTTAAAAGTTTGAGTATTTGAGTCAGACTGGTAGGGGTGAATATATAACCTAAGCAAAGAACTTATTATTAAGGGATAGTGAATAAACACAGGACTGACACACAAAGAGGAAGATGTCAAAACAATGAAAATACAAACCAAAAAACTCTGAAAATATGAGAATGAGGAACCGTATCAAAAGCCACAACTCAACAACAACAACAACAACAATAAGACAAGAGAAAGATATTAAAAGAATTCAAATAGAAAAAAATTAAAATTATTAAAATATTTTAATTAATAATTTAATTTTTAATAATTTAAATTTTAAATTTCAAAATTTTGAAAATTTAAATTTTAAGAATTTAATTTTTAAGTTAATAATTTAATTTTTAATAATTTAATTATTAAACATATTTAATAATTTAATATTTTAATATTGAAATATTAAAAATATTAAAATTTGTTTACAGAAGGCATAAGCCTATATCTAGAAGATACAATAAAAGTTCAACAAAAAATTACTAGAGCTGATTACCAATTTAAAAAAGTAGTGAGATAAAAAATATCAACCTAAAGAAATCATTAGCTTTGTTATTTTTCAAACAGGAATCCACAGAGAAAGAAATACAGAAAATATTACCATTCACAATAACCTCAAAACTAACAAAATACTTAGGAATGACCCTAAACAAAGAGGTAAAAGACATCTACAATAAAAATTATAAAACAATAAAAAAATTGAAGACAACCTTGGAAAATGGAAAAATCTCCCTTGCTCTTAGATAGGCAGTATAAATATTATAAAAATTGCCATTCTACCAAAAGTGAATACAGAATCATTGCAATTCCTAACAAAACACCAATGAAATTCTTCACAGACTTAGAAAAATCAGTCATAAATTTTATATGAAGAAGCAAAAGACACAGAATAGACAAAGCAATTCTCATCAATAAGAACCATGAAAGAAACATCACAATTTTTTACTTCAAATTATACTACAGAGCTATAGTCATTAAAACACCATGGTATGGGCACATAAATAGGAACACAAAATAATAGAACAGAATAGAAGTTATATAAACTAATTTACACATTTATATTTAATTGATCTTAAACAAAGAGGCCAAAAACATAGGCTTGAGAAATAACAGCCTTTTCAACAAATGATGCTAGCAAAATTGGCTATAGTTTTGTAAAAAAAAAAAAATGGAACTAAATCCTTACCTCTCACCCTGCACAGGAATCAAACTCAGATGGATTAAAGACCTGAAATTTATACCAGAGACTATAAAGGTATTAGAGGAGGGCATAGGTTCAACACTCCAACATATAGGAACAGGTAGAAACTTTCTCTACAAAACCCCCAAAGCTCAGAAAATAGAAACAAGAATTAATAAGTGGGATAGCATCAAACTAAAATGTTTCTGCTCATCAAAATAAATCTTCAAGAGTCTTAAGAGAAAGCCTAAAGAATAGGGGAAGGTCTTTATACTAGCTATCTCTCTGATAGAGGTCTAATATCTAAAATATACAAAGAACTTAAAATATCTAGAATATAAAAAATCTTAAAAGAGTTTCCACTAGAAAAACAAATAATCCAATCAAGAAATGGGCAACAGAATTGAATAAATACTTCACAGAAGAAGAGATTCAAATGGCCAATAAATATATGAAAAAATATTCAACATTATTAGCAATCAGGGAGATGAAAATCAAAACTACACTGAGTTTTCATCCAACTCCAATGAGAATTGCAATTACAAAGAAATCAAATAACAGTAAATGCTGGTGAAGATGTGGCGCAATAGGCACTCTTCTACCATGTTGGTGAGATTGCATACTATTCCAGTCACTATGGAGACCAGTGTGGAGAGTTCTTAAAAACTTGAGAATAGTTCCACAATGTGATCTATCTATACCACTACTGGGTATGTTTCTAAATCTATTGAAACCAAAGAACTAGAGTAATATATGCATACTTATGTTCATAGCAGCACAATTTACAATAGCCAAATTATATAACCAAGCTAGGTGTTGGTTCTATATAATCAACAGATGAGGGGATTACAAAATTATGAGAAATGCACAGAATAGAATTCTACTCCCTAACCCAGAAGAATAAAATTATCACTTGTACAAAAAAAAAATAGAAGGGGTGGAGAACATCATGGTAAGTGAGATTAGCCAATCAAAGAAAGTGAAGATTTATATGTCTTCTCCAAAAGTACAGGATACAGAGTAATTTGGATACAAAAGGGACTCTAAATAGTGAATAAAAGATTTCAGTGGGTTCAGGGAGGAGATCTAAGGGTAGGGAAGGAGGAGGACTGAGGTTCGTTAATAGAAATACTACCATCGACTATATGTTGTGAATATACCAATGTCAATTTGCGTACTCTATTGGGATGGAAGGAAATGGGAAGGTGGAGGGCATCAAATGCTGTGTGCATTAATCTCATTGTCAACATGATTTATATTATGATGTGAGACTATAATGTGTCAATTAAAGCACAAAAATAATGTGATTCATTATTAGAGTTCTTCTAGAGAGATATAAGAACTTTGTATATTAACTGGATAGATTAGATGAGAAGTTTAAATTCCTGTTGTTTTTATCTAACTATATTCAAATGACTTAACACTAAATTTTAAATTAAAAAAACATGCTCAAAGCATAGCTCATGATATAAATGAGTTGTATGGCTGAAAACACGTATCAAAAAAAATCATTTAACCATCTGACCAAAAAGAAAATGTTAGCATTATCTAATATGAATTAATGCCACAGGTGGATCATCTCAAATTCTACCAGACTGCCAGCACAGCAATTGTTAAGTACCAGAAAAAAGTTATGTTTTTGCTCAAACTTTCTATTTAAAAAAAGTAAAAAGTTCTATCAGATAAAAATAGGAGATAAATTGAAATTATATGGTGAACATGTTATAGAAGTACAAAAATAAATTAGAAAAAAGCCAAAAATAGCATTAATAGTAGAAAGGTAAAACTTTAAAAGATCACCCTAAACAAAAGAGAAAGGTAAGGATAATAAAGAGAATATAATAGATAACATAAAATCTTTAAACACAATAAGCTTTATTTAGGAGAAAACTTTAAAAATATAAGTAGAGAAAATATATTAAAATAATAAAAGCCCTGAATCTGTGGCTTGTTTTTTTAAATATTTATTGTTATGACAACTTGTCTTATTTTTGTGGTTTTAATTTGAGTACAGTTAATATGTTTTAACTCTACTTCCATATCTTTTTTTTTAACATGAGATGATGACTATATACTAATGAACTTACCTCAAACTTAAAGATCCTTTTTGGGTTTAATTAAGTATAAAGTATAAATAGATATTTACCTGCAGAATTTTCTCATTTTGAACACTATTTATTCTACTTTATTGTTAATGAGAATAAAATGTACAATAAACTTTGCCTTAGTGATGCAAAGATTTATAAGGGTTGAAGAATAAGAGCACACAGCAAAACAAAAATCGGGATGGGAAGTAAAATCAGCATTTATAGTTATTCCTGTTGCAAATACAAGTTATAAACTCTAGACAAAATAAGCATTCAAATAATAATAATCTCAAGAAAAGCAAGTTGTCTTTGGAAGGGAGTCAAAATTTAAAAGCAACTTGTACTAGTGGCTTCTTCATTATTTTAATGTGTAACCAAAGGGCACAGTAGTTAGAGGTAAACCTGCTTTCTTTCACAAATCAGAACAAGTAGATTCAGAAAAATCAGACATGTTAAAAGCTAAGCAGGAAACTCTAGAAAACATAATCACAAAAGGGAGACACTGATTGTTAGTTTAGATTCTGCTCCAATTTTTGACAAACTGCTAAACTAAACACAGTACACCGAACAAAAATCTTTAAAGGGCTAAACTGAGAATGTCAGGTTTTGTGATGGCTATAGTTTCAAAATAACAAAGGTAACTAATGACTAAAATAAAAACACCAATACATGTCAGAAGAATGTAATTGAATCCTGATCTTATAAAAAAACCAATACCTACATTGTCTAGAATAAAGTAAAAAATTACTAGACTCCACAAATGCTAAGAAAATATAACACTTTCCCAAAGAAAAAGAAAATTAACACTTGATAATATATGAAAGAGTATAAATAAGGTATAGAAAAAAAACTTCAGAAATCTGTCTATGACAATCTACAATGGCATCAAAATTTCTGCTCAAAATTATAGAAAATACAATTGATTAATGTGGCGAGCCCCACCCTTGTTTGCTGACGGACTTTTCTAAGATGGCGCTGAACGGAAGTACGGAGAGGCACCAAAGTTGTAAACAAGTCATGCGCAGTTCAACGACTAGAGCGTGGTGTGCACGGGAACAGGTCATGCCATCGGCATCCGGCCAATGGGTGGTTAGAGAATCAGGCGATGTCCGCGTGATCGCCGTCATGATTGGCTGATGGGTGCTTATAAGCGGGGCGCGAAGGGCTTGGGGGGAAGAAGATGTAACAGCTTGGGGCAATAAAGAGCTTGAAGAAGATCGTCTCGAGTGTCGTGCATTACAGGGCGTCCGACATTTGGTGGCCCGTACGGGGATTCGAAGCAGCTTTCGTTTTGCAGACGATCAGAACTTCCGCTCTCCCAAGGCAGCCGGCTGGTAAGTACTCCCGGGATTTGGGAGGCTCTGGAGAACAGAGGATTATAAAGGTAAAAATATTATTTCCCCAACTCCGTACGGACAAAGGGGAGCTCCAAAAGGAGGTTGTACTAGATTCTCAGGCTGGTCCTGAGCGTCGCTATGGGGAATAACCCTTCACACCCGATACAGAAGGCTTTAAAAGCCCTATTAAATGGAAAGGGATTAAAACTGAGAGACAAGACCATTCAAAACTTTCTAAGCCAAGTAGATGAGGCAGCTCCCTGGTTTGCGGTTTCGGGAAATTTAACCCTGTCGAGCTGGGATAAACTAGGTAAGGACATAGAACGGGCAGAGAAGGACAATCTGGTATCAGGAGGAACCTACCCTTTGTGGCGCCTCATACGAGCGTGCCTAGAACGAAAATGCTATAAACCATTAGTACAGGAGGGGCAAGCTGCCCTAGATCAGCTAAAAGAGGAACGATCTATTTCCTCTCACCCCACTAGCGAACAGGGCTCGGATGGGGAGGGAGAATCGGATGAGGAACTTGTTGCCATAGAAAAGGAAGTCAGCAAAATGACCGTGGATACATATTCCTCCCAGGGGTCCCTTCCTCCTCCCTATAATCCTTCGGCCCCCGAGCGTTTAAGACTGACCGGGGGTCGTTCCTTTCATGAAAAGGTATGGAGGGAGCCGGAGGTGTTGATGGCTAGACAAGCTTTTCCCGTATTTCAGCCGCAGGGCGGAGGGCCTCGTTACCATGAGCCTTTAGATTACAAACTAGTAAAACATATTGCTGAGTCAGTGCGAACATACGGCACAAATGCTGCGTATACTGTGGCTACCCTGGAAAGTATTCACAGATATGCCATGACTCCTGGAGATTGGCAAAATTTGGCCCGAGCGGCCCTGACTCCAGGACAGTACTTGGATTGGAAGGCTTTCTTGATCGAGTTTGCAACTGAACAGGCGGCAGCCAATCAAGCCGCTGGGCAGCCTGCCTGGAATGTAGACATGCTCTTGGGGCAGGGACAGTTCGCAAATAACCAAACATGTTTTCCTCAACAGATATACGAACAAATAAATAATTTAGCCATTAGAGCCTGGAAAGGGCTTCCTAATAAAGGGGAGGTATCGGGCAATCTTACCAAAATAATTCAGGGGCCTAATGAGCCTTTTGCTGATTTTGTGGCCAGAATAATAGAGGCTGCTGGACGAATATTTGGAGATGTCGATGCAGCCATGCCTCTTGTTAAACAACTTATTTTTGAACAATGCAATTCAGAATGCAGACAGGCCATAAACCCCTATAAAAATAGAGGCTTAGAGGTGTGGATGAAACTGTGCAGAGAACTTGGTGGGCCTTTAACAAATTCAGGGTTAGCCGCTGCGATCTTGCAGGCCTCTGGTCGGCAAAAGAACAACAATAATACCCGGTTGGGCAATTGTTTTTCCTGCGGGGCGACGGGACACCTAAAGAGGGATTGCCCTAAACGTGCTGCCCTGCCACAGCAAGCTCCGCCAGATTTATGTAAACGCTGCAGGAAAGGCAGGCATCCCACCGCAGAGTGTCGATCTGTGAAGGATATCGATGGCAATGTTTTATCTTCTCATGCTTTGCCAGAACAGGGCCGTCAACCGCCAAAAAACGGGAAACGGGGCCCTTCCCCTCAGGGCCCTTACAAGTATGGGGGCCAACAAATGTACAGTGCTATGGAGACGGACCAGACACCCCCATGGCCCAATCTGCACCAACCCAAGGAATCAGGAGAGCCACTCCCGGTTCAGCGGGATTGGACCTCTGTGCCACCACCCGGTTGGTATTAACCCCTCGAATGGGAATTCAAGTCATGCCAACCGATATGTCTGGTCCATTACCCCCAGAAACCGTGGGCCTGGTTTTGGGACGATCATCATCCACCTTAAAAGGCCTCGTTACCCATCCCGGGGTTATTGATCAAGATTATGAGGGGATTATAAAAGTTATGATTTCTGCCCCCCGGGGAATTGTGGCCATCTCTCCCGGTGATAGAATAGCCCAGTTACTAGTGTTACCCAGTTTACATTCTTTGTTCCCCTCTAAGCAAAATCAACGGGGGGAAAAGGGGTTTGGTTCCTCTGGTACTAACATTATATCACTTGCGTTTGATATGGGGAAGCGACCCTTAATTACCTTAAAAGTGGAAGGAAAATCTATTCTAGGGTTACTTGATACAGGAGCAGATACAAGTGTGATAGCTTCCAAAGATTGGCCGCCTGCTTGGCCTATAAAAAGGGCTGACACACAGCTTAGAGGGCTGGGATACGTCCAAACTCCTGATGTCAGTGCAAGGCCTCTCCACTGGGAGGATCAGGAAAGGCACTCTGGCACTTTTACACCATATAAGTTGGAAATTCCGGTCTCCTTGTGGGGATGAGATTTACTTTCGGATATGGGTTTTCATTTACAAAATGACTACTCCCCCCAAGCACAACAAATGCTTATAAAACAGGGCTTTCACCCGTCATACGGGCTGGGCGAACATCTTCAAGGGCGCAAGAGCCCCGTTCCTAATGAAGGACAAAATGATGCCCGGGGCCTGGGTTTTGGGAAGTAGCCACTGGGAAGACAATTCCCATTACTTGGAAAACGGGGGATCCAATATGGGTTTCCCAGTGGCCCCTCCCCCGGCAAAAAGTAGAAGCGGCTCAGGAGTTAGTCAAAGAACAGTTAGCATTAGGCCATATCCAGCCCTCCACGTCCCCCTGGAACACGCCCATATTTGTAATAAAAAAGAAATCAGGAAAATGGAGATTATTGCATGATCTTCGAGCTATTAATGATCAAATGCAAAGTATGGGACCTGTTCAACATGGTCTTCCTCTTCTTTCGGCTATCCCACAATTTTGGCCTGTTATAGTAGTAGATATAAAAGATTGCTTCTTCTCTATACCTCTTCATGTTCAGGATACCCCACGCTTTGCCTTTACAGTGCCCTCTGTGAATCACAAACAAATTGATCAGAGATATGAGTGGAAAGTGCTTCCTCAGGGTATGGCCAACAGCCCTACTCTATGTCAATTGTATGTGGATGTTGCTTTGCAACCTGTTAAAGAGGAATTTCCGTGCGTACGGTGCTGCCATTATATGGATGATATTTTGATAGCCTGTGGAGAGGAAAAACAACTAGAAGAGGCATTTTGCATGCTTGTCAAGACTCTAGAGAGTAGGAATCTGATAATAGCATCTGAAAAGATACAAAAGGGCACTGTCATTCAATTTTTAGGAAATGTTCTTTATCCCCGTTTTATTAGGCCCCAAAAGGTTATTATACGCACAGACCAATTGCATACATTGAATGATTTTCAAAAATTACTAGGGGATATCAATTGGGTTCGACCTGCTTTAAGAATTCCCAATCATATGTTGAAGCCCTTATACACGATCCTGATGGGGGATTCTTCATTGACTTCCCCGCGAACACTGACACCTGAAGCTCGGAGTGCCTTAACATTAATTGAACAGGCTTTGACTAAGGCCTCCCTTAAACGTGTATCACCAGAGGATCCCATTTGGGCATGTATATTAGCTACTAAGTTACAACCTACTGGAGTTTTGTGGCAGCAAGGACCTCTGTTGTGGATTCATCCTAAAATTTCCCCTCAAAGGATTATAGAACATTACCCCTCTATGGTAGCTAAGGTTGCTACTATGGCTATCCAGCAATGCATTCAACACTTTGGCCAAAACCCCGATAAGCTTATTATTCCTTATAGTAAACATCAAATATTAACATTACAGACGACCATAGATGAGTGGGCCATATTACGCTACACATTTGTAGGGGAGATAGATAATCATTTGCCTTCAGACCCTATATTGCATTTTGTGGAAAAGCATCCTATAATCTTCCCCATCGTAACCAAAGATAAGCCGATACCCCATGCTCCTAATATATTTACAGACGGATCCAAAACAGGGTTAGGAGCCTTTGTAATTGAAGGCCAAGACCCCATAGTCATACAATATGAGCATAGATCACCTCAGCTAGTTGAATTACATATTATTTTAGAGGTATTTAAAACATATACATTTTCTTTTAATTTGCTGTCAGATTCCTCGTATGCTGTAGAATTAGTTAAAAGTTTGAAATGCGCGGGACAAATATCTACGCAGACCCCAATCCATTGTTTGGCCTCGGACATTCAACACTTAATTTGGAAAAGAAATAATCCCTTTTATATACAACATGTTAGGGCACATACGGGTCTGCCTGGACCGGTTACCCATGGTAATGATATTGTGGACAAACTCACTAAGTTGCCTATGATCTTCTTTCTTACACCGCTACAACGGGCAAAGGAGTTTCATCACCAATTCCATGTAAATGCTAAAACTTTGCAGCTTAAATTTGCTATCCCTCGTAGCCAAGCCCGTGAAATTGTTAAGACTTGCGGTGCTTGTGCACCGTTTATACCTTCCCCGGTTGTTGGTGTTTGCCCGCGAGGCCTACTTCCATTACATTTATGGCAGATGGATGTGACTCACATACCTGAGTTTGGCACTGTTAAATATGTGCATGTGTCCATTGATACGGCCTCTGGGATTATATATGCTTCCGCTCATGCAGGAGAAAGGGCCTATGATGTTATTGCACATTGCCTTGAGGCTTGGGCAGCATGGAATGCGCCTAAAGAGATTAAAACCGATAACGGCCCGGCTTACACCTCACAAAAATTTACATCTTTCTGCAAGCAGATGGGAATACTGCTTAAACATGGTCTCCCTTATAATCCTCAGGGCCAAGGCGTTGTTGAACGTGCACATCGCACATTGAAAGAATGTTTAATAAAACAAAAAGGGGGAATAGGGGCGGATCTCAAACCAAAACAGCGATTATCATTGGCACTTTTTACTCTAAATTTTTTAAATCTGGATGTCAATGGTAAATCGGCTGCAGACCGGCACTTTGGATCCACTGCGATTCCTCAGGAGATGGCAAAATGGAAGGATGTACTCACAGGTCAGTGGAAGGGCCCTGATCCAGTGCTCACATGGGCCCGAGGCTCTGTCTGTGTGTTCCCACAGGACGGAACAGATCCACTCTGGGTACCGGAAAGGCTGACACGTCGGATTCCACAAGATGGCATCAGGGACATGGATATACCTCCTCATTATGACAATCGGCCTACAACCAGCATGGAGTAATCTTATAATATACAGCTTCCTGGAGCTTTATGTTTTACGCTTCAATCCCCTGATGATTCCAGGCCGTGTATATTTTTGTCCCCTCAGGCTGCAGGATGGTTTATGACACCTAATGTTTCTAGCGATGGTATTGCTAATGCTTCTGCATATTGGATACAGGGTTTGTGGCCTGTACAGTTCTTAAATTCTTCTGATACCCCAAGGGCTCAGCCACGATGGGCTCCACGTTGTCGAGGCAGTCTTTAGCGCCCCCTTGGACAGGCTGCCAGGCCCGCCTTTTGCAATGGGCCTCCCCCCATTTTACCTTTTCTCCCCGCATTGGTACCTTTGTTAATTCCACCTTTAGAGGTTATAATTTCACTTATCAAAATCCAACTCAATCTATCTTTAGTAATCCCTTTGATATATGGCTACTATAGCAATGGCTCTATTCAAGAAGGTAGACTTAGGTGTGCTAATGCTACTTGCGCTTATTCTTTGTGCTGGAATGCTACTACTGCTAATCTATCTCGAGAGTTGTCTTCTCATCTTACAGGAAATTGGAGTAAGGAATTTGATATGCTTACTGAACAGCTACATGCGGAGATCGTCAAGGTCAACACCACCCGAATCGATCCTGAAGTCGCCCAGACGTTGGCCTCCTGGATACAAAGAGCGGCATTCCATCTTAAGGAATGGACTGGGTTGGGGGCTCTGGGATTTTGTTTAGTCTTCCTGTGCATTCTATGTCTCTGTTGTCTGCGACGGCTATTTACACAAAGAGCCAAAGATCAGATACTTCTAGCCCAGGCCTTTGTGGCCGTTGAGGCGGGTCAGTCGCCCACCGTCTGGCTGGCAGTAATGGAAAAGGCATAATGCGCTCAGGATGACAAGCAAAGCATTGCACTTGAGATACGCGGCCTGCAGATAGCGATCTCAAGAAGAGCATGTCTGATTGCACGCGGGTAGATACCCCAAATCCCGCCTCTGAGAAAAAGGGTATCGGACGGGTCTGGCTCTCATCAAGGGAAACACACCTGGATGGGAGACAGTACAATGTCCTAGCTTCCAGCATCAGAGATCAGACCTCTACTCTTGCCTGTTGCGCTTTTAAAACAAAAAGGGGGAGCTGTGGCGAGCCCCACCCTTGTTTGCTGACGGACTTTTCTAAGATGGCGCTGAACGGAAGTACGGAGAGGCACCAAAGTTGTAAACAAGTCATGCGCAGTTCAACGACTAGAGCGTGGTGTGCACGGGAACAGGTCATGCCATCGGCATCCGGCCAATGGGTGGTTAGAGAATCAGGCGATGTCCGCGTGATCGCCGTCATGATTGGCTGATGGGTGCTTATAAGCGGGGCGCGAAGGGCTTGGGGGGAAGAAGATGTAACAGCTTGGGGCAATAAAGAGCTTGAAGAAGATCGTCTCGAGTGTCGTGCATTACAGGGCGTCCGACAGATTAATATCAAAATAATATTAAGAAATTTTAACTAATTTCTCTAAAGTTAGAAGAGGAGTAGATAACCTGGGTAATTTATTTATAACTGTGTGTGTGTTTGTGTGTTTTCTGACAAAAGATATATAATTTGACTCTATAAAAAGAGAGTCAAATTATGAAACAGATAATCCTCTTTTCAGTTCTTCATACTCTTAAAAATTATATTGTTCATAAAACAATTTCACTTTAAATAAGTAGAATATGATTTCAGAGAAAAATACAGATATCATAAATATATATGTATGTACATTCATATATAATCATTCATCTTTTTATGTTACCAATATGTACATTTAAAATTTGTATTTTGTATAGGCCCTGTCCCCTAAAATACAGACTACTTATTAAAGTTGTTATAAAATTGCATGGCTCAAATCTAAATAATATTTTTAAATCAGAGAATGTAAGTATATTCTTCTAGTACTCATTCAATTAGTCTAGTCTTTCTATTTTCAGAAACTTTTCACAAGGCATCTCACTGTAATTAACATAAATCCTTGTGCTTCTCTACTTCTCAGCAGTCAACTCCTGCCTAGACCCTGGAGATCCTGAAAAAGTCTCCTTTGTGCTTTGTAGAGCAGTAGTTTATTAGAACAGGCAGAGTTAATAATTTATATAGTAATATATTATTGAGAAATGACAAATACTAAATTTGCTGATTGTATATTAATGATAAACCATTTAAATCTCCATTGCTATAACCTTGGGAGCTTTCTCATAAATCTAATTTACATTAGAGAGAAATGAAATTTAGAAAGTGACTTGATCATTTTTCTTCTATAATATTTGACTTATTTTTTCATTATGACTGATTTTTCAGTGCTGATGCAAACAGTTTTGTTCCTTCCCACACTTACACTGATATTTCATACCTATTTTTAGCAAAATGGCTAAAATTCTAAGCTGTTGAATATAGAAATGAATTCAGTTTTTAATGTGGGAGCTTGAACAAATAACAATTACCTTGAGCTTTACATCCTTCATCTGTGAAATGGAAATCAGAGTCTGCATTTAGGGGCTCACAGTAGATGCTAATTAAATATTAGTCATTACTATTATTGACTACTGTATAACATTTACTGCCAAAAAAGTCCCAGTCCCAGTCCATTTGACAAATTGAAAATCAATAACCTTAAAACTACAACAGTAATGGAAATGTTCTATAGTCTTCTGTTTGTATACCTACTGCTTTCCCATCTGCCCGTAATAATCTCATGGTTCCAAATGCTGGCATTTTAATGCCTATTTGAATGCAAGTTATTTTGTTCTGTTGAATTTCTGCCATAATATCTGATTTTATGTCCAATATCTTTCTGCAATTGTGGAAAATTCCCTAAACAATGGAGATTGCAATTAGCAAGTGTCACAACTGAACTAATCTGAGAACATTTTATCAACCCTGATACCTCAGGGTGAAAAGAGCCACGCCAAAGAAGTCTCTGAAGAATACTTGACATTGTTTCAAATTAAATTCACTAGTTTCTTCTCAAAAGTTAAGAAGTTAAATCATTTCTAATGAAAATGTTTGCCTGTTGATTTATACATTCAGATGTCTTTACTGATTCCTACTTAACATAAAGTGCTTTCACCACTGTCCGTTAAAATTTCCAAAATAAAAAATTGAATTATTATAAATTGTCAGTAGGCTAGGAAAACTTTAAAAACTCTGTGTAAAGAAATTATCATTAAAGTGCATTACTGTGCCTGCCATTCCTTTGAAATTCCTTAGAGAGAGTATATGTTTAAGCACTGCTTTTATTTAACCTACCCTATAGTTAAATATTAAGTTTAATTATTTGTTTGTATTTTATAGTTTCTCAGAGATTCCCACTTAATACTTTTGATAAAATTATTTTGTTAACTCCTTATATTTTTCTGGAGGCATATTTGGGACAAAACTAAGTAGAAATGCCAAGGTTTAACTGATGTGGCCTTGCAGTTCTCTGGATGAGTTACAAGATAACTGTCAGGCATTTTGTGAGTTGTTCAATAAATTCTCCATTGAATTTTAAGAGCCAGTATGTTGAAGTCCTCTTGAAAATGATTTACCATATCCTGATTTCCTTCCCCACAATTTGAAGAGTGAAATTCATAGACATTTTTTTCTGGTTTGTAAAGTAAAACAGGACTTTAAAATAAAATTTAAATGACTTAAAACATTCTTTTAGAAAAGAGTAAACAGAGAATGGTGAAATTAACAATCAGGCAATTCAAAGTTTAGACACACTTCCATTTTCAAGCAGATACAGTGAAAAACAAAGTAACCTGTTTTGTCAAGAAATTAAAACCAAGTCGGGCATGGTGGCGCACGCTTGTAATCCCCGCGCTTGGGAGGCTGAGACAGGAGGATCACACAGGTTCAAAGCCAGCCTCAGCTACTTAGTGAGGCTCTTACCAACTTAGTGAGACCCTGTTTCCAAATAAAATATAAAAAAGGTCTGGGAGTATAGCCCGGAGGTAGAAAGCCTCTGGGTTCCACCTCCAGTACCACACACACACACACACACACACAAAGAAATTAAAACCAAGTGATAACCACTACAGAATAGTGTTTCCTTTTTCTTTTAATACATGTACTTTTGCAAACATCTATTTTTTAGTTTAGTGTTGAATTAAGAAAAAAAGAGTGAAAACATCAACACTAATAAAGTCATCATACACAACAGTTAGTTTTAAGACTTTTCTAGCCTACAGTCTTAAAAAATCATAATCCTTTTATCTCATGAATAAAAATATACATATTGTTGGGTTTTCCTTTGTATAGGGCATAGAAATATGTTGGGAACCAGAGTGGGATTATTTTTAAGCTTATTGAGCCTAAATAACAAGTTACCCATTTAGTATGTGGAGGCCACGGAAAGATGATTGAGGTCAGAGCCGATTAAACACAAACACTGAACAGTTTCCAGCTGGTGAGTATATTATAAAACACAGACTAGTTTTATCAATAGCATTTTTCTATTTCATTAGCTTTTATTTATCCAGAAGCCTGTAAAGAGTTTCCACAGACCTCTTCATCATTACTCTATGTTTATCAAGCTGTGAAGAAAATGGCAAGGAAACTTCATTTATCCCTAAAAGGCAACTACAAGCAGACCCACTTCTTTCTGAGTTTTCCTTCTGCACTCTCTATGATACGTGGTATACATTCATGAAAACCCATTAATGTAAATGTCCCCTCACTCTCCTTCTATTGCATCTCTAAGAGCTATTTACCTGACTTTGGAATCTAGTAGACAAAAGTTAGGTTCTGTCTCCAATCAGAGGCAACTAGATCAGTTGATTACTTAATGTAGAGAATACCTGGAAATGTCACCTGGGTCTACCATAAAGCCATATATTTAGAAAAAATTTTGCTACTTTATAAACAAAAATACTGGCACAGACCTTACTTAATATCCTCAGACTAACAGTGTGTGGAGAGAAATTCTAAGTACCCAGCCTAATTCTCCAGGTTTTTATCTAAGATTTTAGATAACTTGTGCTTCTCAGAATAACTCATTAAAATATAGTATACTTTTTTTATTCCAGAACCGAGGATTGGGCCATTCTACCTCTGAGCTACACTTCAAGACCTATTTGTGTGTGTGTGGTACTGGGAATGGAACCCAGGAGCATTCTACCTCAAAGCTACTCCCCCAGCCCTGTATTTTAGTCTTTTATTTTTTGAAACAGGGTCTCACTTAGTTGTGAAGGGCCTAAGTAGCTGAGGCTGACTATGAACCGCAAAATCCCAGTCTCTCTGTGATTACAAGTGTGTACTACCACGACCAGCCTCTCAGCCCGGTTTTTTTTTTATCTTTTATTTTGAAACAGGGTCTCATTAAGTTTCTGAAGGCATCACTAAGTAGCTGAGGCTGTCTGAGAACCTGTGATCCTCCTATCTCAGCCTCCTAAATACTGGGATTACATGTGTATGCCACCACATCTGGCTAAAAAAAATAGCATACTCTTCTATTCTTAATCAACTTCTTTAATTCTTTATCAACTTCTTCACATTTCTTGGTCCTTTCTTCCCTTTTCTGGTGTGTGTGTGTGTGTGTGTGTGTGTGTGTGTGTGTGTGTGTGTGTGTCTGGTAGTACTGAATATTGAACCCAGGGGGTCTTTTACCTCTGAGCTACACTTCCAGTGATAATTCATTTAAAAAAAAAATTGAAACAGTGTCTTGCTAAGTTGCTGAGGTCCTCACTAGGCTGAAGCTGGCTTCAGAACTGTACTCCTCCTGTCTCAACCTCCCAAGTGCTGGGATCATAGATGCACACCTCCATTTCTGGATCCATTTTTACATTTCTTAATTGGTTGTATCTTTTTTGGGGGGGTCTAGGGATGGAACCCAGGGGCATTTGACCTCCGAGCTACACCCCTTGCCCTATTTTTTATTTTTTATTTTTAAACAGGGTCTCACTAAGTTGTAGAGAGCCTTAATAAGTAGCTGAGGATGTCCTTGAACCACAATCCTCTGGTCTCAGCCTCCCAAATGGCTGGGATTACAAGCCTGTGCTGCCACGTCAGGCTTGGTTGTATCTTAATAAATACTGAAACTTACTTCTCTGACTCTGGCATACTCGTTTTTTTTTTTAAATTTCTTACAAGTTTACATTGTTTTAAAAAATTTATCATAACCATCTTTGAATCTTTTCCTTACCTAACCATCTACTACATTTAAGGGTGTATGCATTCAGAGAATTGTCTAAACATTAGATAGATCTTGATGAGGTTGTTTAGGTGTGGAGCCTTAAATAAAATACAAAATTGTTTTTCTTCTTTTGAGAAATCATAGCATTTATTTTCTTATTCTTCCTGTAAAAAGAAGTCAGAATCATAATCCCAATTGGTCATCTGTAATCCTAAGCACCAACATTCATGAGAGGTTGCTGTTTGTCTGGGAAAGCATCAATCATTACACTTTTAGAAATCAACAGCATAAAATCTCCCTATTGCATGCTTTCAAAGAGGTCACAGTTTCTTCCTCAGGCCTTTTCTTCTTTCTATTTGACAAAATAGTAACAACACTGGGAGTCGAAAGACATCTTTTAAGTTTCAGTATCTTTTTAGTCTTTCCTGGTTTCTCTTGCTCCTTGGGGACCGAATCTGAGAGACATTTGGAAAAAAAAAAAACAACTTGCAGTTTCAAAGAATGGCTGTATTCTAGTCAATTTTGTTTGAAAAAACTTAAATATAGAATTTTTCACTGAAGAGATTTAAGTTGTTATGTTACAAATAACTCAAGAACAGCCCCTGAGAATGAGGCAGCCAGTTATGTAGGGTACAAAAATATAATGGGATATTGAGGGTAGGGCCATTTATTGGAAATCATCGAGCAAGTAGCAAACCTCAAACCTAACAGATCTGCTGTGTGCTTTAGATCAGCCCCTGCGCATGTGGGAATCTCAGAAACATTGGATGAGCCTTTAAGTTTCTTGCTCAAGTTAGTTATGGTGAGAAGACCTAATTTAATAAAGAACTAGTCCAGTATGTTAATCCAACATCAAAAAATTCATAATGCAGGCAGGGACAGAGAAAATTATTATACCAGAGAGGGTAGAAGATCGAGGGTAAGAGGCCAGATGAGAGTAAAACTTGCAGTTTCAAAGGTCACCAAGGGGAAAAGTGCACTGCAAAATTATTTCACAGTGTGTCCAAATCAACTGGATTTATAAAAAACAAAAAGTTATTACTCACTTGCTTTCACCCATCTATCTAAACATTATTTCCACTAACATACAGGTAACTCAATAGAACTTTATATTTCTCAATTTTAGGAAGTTATAATTGGATATCATTTAAATGTTTCATTTCATTTTATAAAAGCATAATTTACTAAATCAAAAATTAGAGATAAATTAACAGGGAAAAGTGGCATATTCATGGGTCCCTTGGAAAAGATAATTTTAAAAGTAGACCAATAACTGAATATTAACTACAATATGGTTTCTTTATCCAGTTTATATTTAGTCCTGATCGAATCATTTTGTTACTTTGAGTCTTAGTCAGTTTTTTACTTCCAGTGAAATACATCTGATTCTGAGCTAAAGATAGTTCTGAAAATTCTGACTTGATTCTCTGGTATTGTGTGAAAGTTGTCTAAGCCATGCAATGTCAGCTCAGATCCCAGGATCAAGTCTTGGTTCTCTGAAGGATTAGCTATTAATAATACCTGTTACAGCACTTTCCATAAATATTTTGGACTAATCTGTGGTGAAGCTCAGTTTCTATATTATAACTTATAAGACATTTTTAGGCAAATATTAAAACATTACAGGAAATTAGGAACTCGTGTGTGTGTGTGTGTGTGTGTGTGTGTGTGTGTGTGGTACTAGGGGTGGAACCAATGGGCTTTTCTACCTTTGGGCTACACTCCCAGACCTATTTTATACTTTATTTGTTTTTTCTTTTTTCTTTTTTTTTCGTTTTGGAAAGAGGGTCTCACTATGTTACTGTATGCCTCATTAAGTAGGTGAGGCTGGCTTTGAACCTGTGCAATCATTCGGTCTCAACCTCCCAAGCGCTGGGGTTACAAGCGTGCACCACCACGACCGGGATAAAAGTAGGAACTTTTTTTGAGGTGCAAAATATAGAAGTCAGGGAGGGTCCTATTCATGCTAGGAAAGCAATCTGTCACTGAGTTATACCTCAGCATTGCTGGAAACTATCCTTTATGGAAAGTTGAATAAATGTGATTAATTTATTATAGTAGCTAATATTATTAGAAAGGAAAACACTAAAATTCATCTTTGCAGTATAATAAAGTATTTTTTAAAGACTCGAGCAATTTTTTTTTCCCTTGAGCATATAAAAAAACATGTTGGAGGGTTAAGAACATAAAACAACCTTGAGTGTTATTCCATAAAATGGATAGATTTTAAACTTATCTAGATTGGTAGTTTTCTTAAACATAAATATATATCAACTATTATATCCATTGTCCTCTTTCTAGGTAAGCTCTAAATTTGAGTGCAAGAAATGCTGGGTGTTGTCATTCCCAATGTACTTACCACCCTTTTCAGCTCTATTTAATTATCCTGGTGATTGACAGATAGCCTTAAATGACCCAAGAATTTTCTTCTGAATTTTTTAACTTGTCACAGTGTCAATAACAGACTACTAGTGTGATATTATCAGTGCATAAAACTTGTTATAAGTACTATAACGAGTAATTACTATATCCATTACTATCTTCTGTATCATGTGAATAAATCCTATAAGCACTGAGATAAAATTATTAAATAAATTATAAAATAAAACCAAGTTATACAGAGATAGGATGTAAGTCTTTAATATCCGTGTCTGTTGAGGCAATGTAGGTGTTCTATCCTCAGTCACACAGCAAATAAGTAGAAACAATTCTAAAATAGAGGTATTCTCAGTACTTTTTTCACCATTCTATGAATGGAAAAAATGGTAAATGCACTTTTTGTCAAAAAAAATTGTTCATTTTCACTACTCTGTCTTTCATGAGTAGGACACCATGAATGTCCAATAAATATATTTTTAGTAAGTGAGTATGTCACTCTCTACTTATATTATCAACCAAACTTAATTTTTTTTCACTTGAAGCTCTGAGGGTAACTACGCAAGCCGACATAGACATGTGGGGATTTTCTTGGCTTAAAAGTTAAAAAGTTAGCCAGACATGGTGGTGCATGCTTATAATCCCCGCGCATGGGAGGTGTACAGGTTCAAAGCCAGCCTCACACGCTGGCTTAGGAGACCCTGTTTCTAAATAAAAATATAAAATAGGTCTGGGAGTATAGCCCGGAGATAGAAGGGCTTCCAGGAATCCCAGTACCACAAAAAAAAAAAAAATAGAATATACAAAAACTAACCCACATACTTTTAGCAAATTGATCTTTGACAATGAAGTCAAATTTATACCCTGGAGACATAAATTCCTTCAGTTTCTGTTTGTCATGGAAGCTTCTTATTTCTCCATCTAATTTGATAGAAAGTATGGCTGGGTAGGAAATTTTGGGCTGGAAGTTGTTTTCTTTCAGAGTTTGGAATATGTTACTCCAAGCCCTTCTGGCTCTCATGACTTGGTTTGGGAAGTCTGGAGTGATTCTAATTGGTTTGCCTCTGAATGTCACTTGGCCCTTTGTTTTTGTTGCCTTTAAGATTCTCTGCTTGGCTTCCACATTGGTCATTTTGACAATTATTATGTGGCATGGGGATCCTCTTCTCCGATCCTGTCTAAAGGGAGTTCTATAAGTTTCCTGGACCTGTGTATCAACCTCTTGCTCTATGTTTGGAAAATTTTCTGCTATTACTTCCTTGAAGAGATTGTTGATCCCTTTGGTTTCACTTTCTTTTCCATCCTCTATTCCAATTATTCTTAGGTTAGCTCTCTTAAAATGGGCCCATATTTCTTCAATATCAGATTCCTGCTGTCGGATATTTTTTTCTAGATTAGAAACTATGTGTTCATTTTTGGAATGATCATCTTCTAAGAGCGAGATTCTATTCTCCATGTGGTCTAACCGGTTGTTTGTGCTTTGAATTGAGGCCTTTACTTCATTAATTGCATCCTTTATCTCTTTTTGGCTCTCTCTGAGTTCTTTTCAAAGCATCTCTATTATTTCTACAGTTATTTTCCTGATTTGATCTTCTAGAAATCTCTGATTTTCTGTTTTATCGGGTTCTGATGTTGTGGGGTTGTGGGCATTCATTGCTCTAGTATTATTCCTCTTTCCCATGATTTAGGAAGTTTGTGCCTTCTCTGGGTTCTTCCCTTGGGTCACTATGACTTCACTTAAGGTGTTCTGGATCTCGAGTCTGTAGTATCTCAGACCCCACTACTTCTTTACTGGGTTGTATCACAGAGTCTCCGACCCAGAGATTCGATAGAGGCTGCTTTAGACTATGGGGGGTGCCAGGTTGCACGTTCTCCTATGGTGTGATATCTCTGCCACCGTCACTCCCCCACTGGGTCAAGTCCCAGGGAGTACAGTACTGGGATTTCTCCTCTGTGGCCCGCAATTTGACTCACTGTTCTTGAGTACGCAGATGTAGCCGTACTGGACTTGGTGAATTCACTGCTGCTGCCGCCGGTGGCAATATGGCGCCGCTGCCACACTAGAGAAAATACTCAAAGAGATTAACTACAAAGAAGAAATGTGTAACACACACCAGAACCAGAGAAATAAGATTTTCCATCCAACAGACAACTAAGATTGGTTATCTGTGGAGATTCATTATTTATGTTAGTCTTTTACCTATCTCTAAATTGTATTGTTTGCCTTTATTGTTAATTTTTAGGATTTCTAGTTGGAATATTAATATACCTTCAGATATAGCATTTGGAAATATTTTATCCCATTCTATTAGTAACTTTTAACTCTGTTTACATTGTCTTTGGATATACAATATATATTTTTTTATTTTTTAGGGAGTTTGTATAAGCTTCTGTTGCCTGTGCCATTGAAATCATAACCAAGAAATCACTGCCAATGTCAGTGTTGTGAGGTTTTATGACCTAGATTTTCTTCTAAAAGTTTATAGTCTTAAGATTTATATTTAGGTCTTTTATCTATTATGAGTTAATATTTGTATATGGGATTAGGTAAGGGTCCAATTTTATTCTTTTCCATGTAATTATTATTTTTAAACAATATTTAGTTAAAAGATTATTATTTCCACTACCAAATGTTCGTGGAAACCTTGTCAAAAATAACTTGACAATATAGGGAAGAGTTTAGCTCTAGGCTTGTATTTAATTCCAATGGTTTATATATCTGCCTTTAGAACAGTACTACACTGTTTCAATTATTGTAGCTTTATATGGTTTGAAATCAGAAAATATATATCTTCTAGCTTTGCTCTTTTTCAAGATCATTGTGGGTATCTAGAGTCCATATTCCATATTAGGATAGATTTTTTTCTGAAAAATAAATATATAAATATATGATAGTTTCACCAAAAAAATAGAAAAAAAATTCTCTAGTAAGAAAGAAAGTAAAAAGAAATATTGAAGTGTTATCTTTAAGTCATCAAAAGCTTGGTATCAGACAAATGAAACTGTTATGTGAGATTATCATTTTTAAGTTTGGATAAATTGCTATAATACTAGATGTCAACCACTAAGCCAAGAATGGGAGGGAGGGATGGGGAGAAAATGGGGTGGGGATCAGGTGGGGGCTGACTGGGCGATGTGTGCATGTATGTCTACAAAAGTTTATATCCCACTATGATGTATGAATACAGTGCACCAATAAAAAATTAAAAATAAATAAATAAATAAAAAGAGGCCAAAGGAAAACAAAAAAAAAATTTTATACCCTGGAGAAAAGACAGCCTTTTCAATATATAATGCTGGAAAAACTGGCTATCTACTTGTAGTAGAATGAAACTGAATTCTTACTTCTCACCCTGCACAGAAATCAACTCAAGATGGATCAAAGACCTGGCAGTTGGAACAGAATCTATAAAGCTGTTGAGGAGGGCATAGGTTCAACACTCTAACATATAGACACAAGTAGAAATTTTTTCAATAAGACCCCCAAAGCTCAGAAAATTAAATCAAGAATTAATTAAATGGGATGGCATCAAATTAAAAAGTTTCTGCTCATCAAAAAAAAAAAAGATCATCAAGAATCTAAATAGACTACAGAATGGGAGATCTTTACCAGCTATCCCTCCGGCAGAGGTCTAATATTTAGAATATGCAAACAACTTAAAAGACTTTACACTAAAAAAAAATGACCCAATCAAGAAATGGGCAACTGAATTGAATAGGCAGTGCACAAAAGAGGAGATACAAATGGTCAGTAGCTATATGAAAAAAATGTTCAACATCATTAGCAAGCAGGGAGTTGAAAATAAAACTGACTGAGATTCCATCTAACCCCCCCCTAAAAATGGCAATAACAAAGACATCAAATAGCAATAAATGTTGGTGAGGCTGTGAGAAAATAGGCATTCTTCTACATTGTCGGTGGGATTGCAAACTAGTCTAGTCACTATGGAGTTCAGTGTGGAGAGTGCTTAGAAAACTGGGAATGGATCAACCATAAGATCAGGGTATACCACTATCGGTTATCATTACAAAGGCGTTAAACCAGGAAACTACAATAATATATGCTTCCTCATGTTAATAGCAGCACAATTCCCAATAGCCAAACTATGTTATTAGCATGGGTGTCTATCAACAGTTGAATGGATTACAAAATTATGGGAAATACACACAATGGAATTCTACTCCTCAATCAAGAAAAACAAAATTACATCATTTGCAAGAACATGGAACGGCCCAGAGAACATTATATTAAGTAATATTACCTAATCACAGAGAGGAAGGGTAATACGTTTTCTTTAACTTGTGAAGGATAGTGAGTAATTGGGATATAACAAGACTCCAGATGATGAGGAAAAACCTCAGGGGAGTCAGGGTAGGGGTGGAGGAAAATTTAGGTTCATTAATAAAAATACCATAGACTGTGTGCACACATGTGAATATATACCATTGTCCATCTGGTTACTCTGTATTGGGAGGAGAAAAATGGGAAGGGGAGGCACCAAGAGCCTGTGCATATCATTGTCAACAAGATTTATGTTATGATCTGACACTATATGTACCAATAAAAGCACAAAAAATAAATTCAGAGAGTAAAAAAATTAAAATGTTTTAAAGTTGTAGGATTACTAATGTTTTCAACTACTTTGATATTCAATAATTCACTCTTAAGTCTTTGATTAACTTACTAGTGAAGATATATAACTACATAGTAGAAATTAATAAAGTGTAATTGAACACATGCAAAGAAACAAAAACAGCAAAAAAAAAAAAAAGAGAATGGACAAAGTCAAGGAAACAAAACTCTGAAAAGGTCAAAAAGGAAAGGTAAATTTTCAGTCAAGGGACCACAATTATTTTGATAATAAATCATTCGGGAATATTTAGGAGCTTCCTTTAAATTTTTGAAAAATAATAACTATTGATTTTAAACTATGTATTATACTAAATGATAATTTGAAAAGTAGAAAATAAATGTATGTTCAATAATATGCCTGTCATTTAAAACAAAGCAATTCATTATAAATAAACCCAGTACATTGGATAATCCATGACTTGGAGGAAAGCACAGAACATACACAAGAATTTTTATCTACATTTGGTATTATTTTTAAAACAGTTGTTGAAGATCAGTAATTGCCATGTGATTCCATATTACTTTTTGTTTGAAAAACTTCCTCAGAATTTAAAACCTCATTATAATATCCATTTCTTTGATATTATAGATAAATGTAAAGAAAAAATTGGAGACTATAATACTTGCATTTAAACAATTTGATATATTAATACCAAAAGGTATATACCAAAATTAATATATAATTGACATTGACTTTACTTATCCATTGCTTTGTAAAATGTGTACATAACTTCTCATAATCTATTCATCTACATCTCTTTAATTTTATATAAAAATATAGCATATATCTAATCAAACACTTGTTTATATTTTATAAAACAAATATATATGTTTATTTATTTATGTATCATTATTATATTTTTAACCAAGCATAAAAATTACTCAGAAAACAAAAGCAAAATTAATAAAATAATTCAAGGAGTTAAAATTAAGGTTGTAACTTCTAAGAAAGTATTTTTAATGCTTGGTCTTCTGCCCCTGCTTCTTTGGTCATAAAGGATCTATTGAATCAGACACATAATTAGCATCTACTAATATGAGGTTACCCTACATAAAGCCAAGATCGTAATTTCATCAAACATGAACTAATGAAAAATAAAAGTAGGCAGAATGGAAGCCTATTGATTTTGATATTGTATGGAAAAGGGAAAAATCTAATACGTAAAGAAAAATTTTATCTATAAGGAGTACTTATCAGGGTGGCACCACAGTAAAACTCAGGTAAAAATTGAGTTTCATCAACAACAAAAGTAAAATAAATCCTCTCTGAAACAAATACACTGTTAGCAAAGGTCTCAAAATATATACAAAGAAAATTCAAAGCATAATGAATGTATGATCAAAAATTCCAAGACAGCTGAGGACTCAGGATACCTTATCTGTGATGAGTTAAAATAAAGGTATAATAAATTAAACATTGTAATCCTTTATTGTGTTTAGTGTCATGCACTCAAAGTTTTAAAAGAAGATAGAATGTGAGAATTTTCTCCCAAGTACAGTTGTCATTCCTCTGAGAACTCAGTAGATCTTCCCCCTAGACAATCTAATGTTACAGTTTGTGGACTTTGAGTTTCCAATTCAAGACCAAGAATTTGACCTGATTCTGTCTTGTTATAAATGGAATCTCCAAGAGTTCAGGTCCACCTGAACATAGCTGAGCATATTACTTATAATGATAAAACTTTTCAATTAGTGTAGTTTAGGTCCCATTTCCTAGTTAGTGACTTGCTGGGTAATTTAACAGTGTGATCAACAAAATAAAAGATATACTTTTGACCGAGATGGCACCTTCCCAAGTAGCATTCATATTTTCTAAGAGCTATTTCCCATAGGCACACACTGAAAAACAGAAATGGATGGGTACAAGAACACTCCTGGTGGTTTTGCAGATGCCCTCTCCTGGGACCCTGCACCTAGCCCCCCACATCTGGGAGCACTGTCTACTTACTAATAACTCACAGGTTTCCCCTTATGTGAATAGCCCAGGACTTAGTGGCGCCTCTTTCCCTCAAAGTGTACAGTAAATTATGCTCTCCTACAGGGCAGTAAAAGCCTTGTCTTAAGGTATGATAGTTTTATGATGGCCTTTATTTTCTTGCATATCGCATGGAATTTGAGCCCACTTTTTTGTGGCAGTGTTGGTGATTGGAACAGGGTCATCATATGGGCTAGGCATTCTACCATCATGCTATATCTCCATTCCTAAGCTCACATTTTTGCTTGTTTTTTTTTTCCCCTTACATTACTACTTCTGTCACTTCCTTATATGTTTTACTTGAGAGCACTCCCTCACTATATCACTTTCACAAGAATCATCATCTCAAATTCTGTATCTAAGTAACCCACACTAAGAAAAAATGTTATATGGAATTGTTTATTTTTTATGGTAAACTGTTTACAGCCAAACATTTGGGAGTTACTCATGCAAAACTGACAAAATAAGGTACTGTTACCTTCACCTCCTCAAGATACATTCCATTATGTTAAGAGGATACAGTCCATGATATGAGTGTATACATGTAAATTTATACAAATCTTTATATAATGTGTTTATACAGGACTAAGTATTAATAAACCAAATGTATTCATCTTTGAAACTTCAAGTGGAATGATCCTTCATACTTGAACATTTCCAAGAAATATTATTTACTTTGTCAAAATAAAATAGCTCCCTTTGAAATTTTACATGCAAAAACTTCATCACACACGTGTGTGTGTGTGTGTGTGTGTGTGTGTATTTGTGTGTGTGTGTTTGTGTGTTTGTGCTGTCTTCAGTTACAGACTGGGTATTTAAGAGCATTTGGGTCTGACTATTTTGAATATCTTGCTATTTTACAATTCACACTATGAATACAATAGTTGAGACATTTTAGGATGAAAACTCAGATTGATTTCATAAGGTTGAGATTATAGAAAAAATCAACATTTCATAGGTAGATATTTTCAAGCAGGCATTTCTTTAGTTATGAACTGCAGGATAAAATAATTAAGACTTTCCTTTTAAATAAAACTTTATTTAGTTCACTAGTTCTTCCTTCTGAAGGACTTGCACATTTTTTACACTAATCTTAACTCTGCAAATGCTTTTTACTAGTTTCTTTTAACCAGTGCATTTTCTTTTAATGCCCAAGGAAAAACTTTCTTGATGAAAAGCCCTTAGTGCTTCTGTCAGAGTTGGGCTGGTGTTCGGCCTCCTCTTCAGCATGGGCTTGGGCTCTGGGAAGGCAGCCAGTGTAATAGAGGAAGAAACATGCCTTGGGCCAAATAGTTGCATTTATGAAGCTGAAGGGACTTCTATGCTAGCTAGTTAGCCTTTTATGCATACATTCATGCGTTCATACATTCAATAAGCCTTCCTTCAAAATTTAATATGTAACACAGAAAAATATGAGAATCTCAGGATATTAATGAGAGGCAAGGCACATTTTATGTCATAAAGGAGCTGGCTATATAGACCTGAAATTCATACATGCAGTAATATATTGCAAAGCAGAGGTGGCCAGGAGGCACGGAATCAGCACAAACAAGGTCCAGGCACTTTAGATTGGAGAACAAAATGGAAATTTGTTTAAAGAGGAAAGGAGTCTTAACTTGTGTATGTTCTGGTCCATCAGTAATGAAGAAACCTCTTACTTTAAAAGCATACATTTAGCATTTGCTATAAAGACCTCCTAAAATCACACACAGCCCAATAGATGTGTGTGTGTGTGTGTGTGTGTGTGTGTGTGTGTGTGTGTGTGTGTGTAGGAAAAGCTAAACTCATTCAGTTAAAAAGAGACAGAAAAGATTGCCTGGACTATTTTTATGGGCCACCAAGTTTCTGTATCTCATCATACTTTGAGGCAGCCATGTCAAAGACAGAACAAATGCTGTCAGAATTTTGTTCAATTTCATTTCAAAGCTTTCAAAATGAATTTTTGAATAGACTTGAAAACCTTTAATAGTATTTTTCTAATCTGTTACACTTCAGCCCTGAGACTAAGGGTGTAGGATTTACAGATAAAAACTGCAACTTGCCAAAAGCCCATTTTTTTTCTATTTATCACATTTCCAATGTGTTCTCTGGATGCTTACATGGTTGAGTACCTTTTACTATTTGCCATTTGGATCTTTCATTCCCATTTAAATTTAATTATATATATAACATTATATGTTAATATATACACACAAGTTTGTTTCTGAAAAAATAAAATTTTGGGGAGCAGAACAATATTTATCTTTACAATTCTGAGGTAAGAAAGCACATGTTTAAAAATCTTTTAGAACTAAAAATATAGATGTTTCTTATTTATAATTTTATGCTTTTTATATTATGATCGGGTATGACAAACAAAATATTAGTATGCATGGTATTATCTTTATGAATGTTTTGGGATCAAACAGGATATGATCATAAAACTGGAGATTTAGATTGTTACTTGGAATTATAAATGGATATTTTTATTATTGTTTGTCATCATTACATACTCACATACAAATGAACAAATCTGAATAGCTAAATAAAGTACATTTATTACTATCTCTATATTTTATTATCCTACATGAAATGAAGATGATCCTTACTGTCCAAAATACTCCTTTCATAACTCAAGCATATACCTAAGTAAAAATTCAACTCAGCATATTTAAAACTGCATTTCTCAAGTCCTTATAAAATTAATCACCAGGAAATATGAAACTACAGAGACTGGAACATAAATGAGAAATTATAGTTTCCTAAATCATAAAAGAAAAATGCACAAAGGGATAACATTTTCATTTCTGATTTGTAAACAACTCATATGTTAATCATGCTTGAATTGCTGCCTTTTGTCTACATTATTTCCAGCGATAAATTAATCTAGGTTATATTACGTAGTCTAATATGTAGTGATAGTATAGCTCTATTTTTAAAATTCATTTGGAATGTGTAAGAGAATGTAACTACTTTGAAATATCTGCTGATTCTAATAGAGTAGTTGATTCTTATAGCTCCAGTGATTTTTCCTCATAATCTGAGTCTTTTACATTTTCATCTATATCAAATTCACCTTTATTCACCTAGTGCAAATCCTCCTTTTAATATTTATGTCAAGTGCTGGTCCTAAGCACCAATGGAACTGCCCCTAATTACCTTTCCAATTATTGAGATAATCCCACCAGCTGATTTATGTGTATCTGCTTTCAAGTGTTACTTCAGAACAGCTATATACTTGGTATAACTTTTGAAAAAAGATCTTCAGTGTTATGATAAGCAATCCAAAACAAGCATTTAAAATATTTACAATAAACCCTATTTACTGGACTATTTATTAGATGCTCTGGTCTTAAAATTCTAGCCTGTCCATAAATATGATAATTTTAACATTTGCCATCTACTTCCTTCCCAGAAGTAATACTCTCAGCAGGCTCACCACTTCTGACATTTTATTTCGTTTTACAGAGATAAGTGGCATCCTGGAAACATCTTCCCTACTCCCCATTGCATTAGCATTCATAATATTAATTGCCAAAAATTACCAGCTGCAAGAAGTTTTATCTAACAAAGCTGCTCTACAGCTTTCTCAAGACAATTTAGTACCATTTATGTCCCAAGCAAACACTTAGATATGTAAATAGGAAGAAGCCTACAGTATAATTAATATTTAAAAGGTAAAATGTCAGACTTAGCTAAGCAATTTTTAACATTCTTCAGCTCTACACCCCTTTTACTTTAACCACATATTCTTTCTAGAGATGAGCACTGGGATTTTACTGAGAAATCTACAACTGATGTCAGCTAAGTGTTTTGCTATAAAGTGCCAACAATTTCCCAGGCATGTAGTGCTGAATTCAGGTTTGGAAATAAATATATTTAACTCTGAATTTTCTCTCACTCATGTAAATACCTCCACTGAAAAATGTATATAACCTGAGAAAGCAAATTAATTGAATTAAGTTTGTACAACATGACATAAATCAAGGTAATGCAAATCAGAAGCAACTGGAAAGAAATTCTTTACAGTTTTGTATATATTGATTCATTCCTTCCCAATAAAATACTATATATTAAATCCATCTCAGTGGAATCAAATTACCTCTATTAACCAAGAAGTCATCTTTATTCAAATCTGCTGTTGGTTTATCAATTTCTGTCACTCTTAAAAAATAACTCACTGAAGTTACAGGGTCTCTTTCTCTAAGTTAAAAAATATGATTAAGTCAGGTGGGTTAAATCTCAAGTGCTCCTCCCCAAATTATTAATAACAATGAATACATTCAACTGTCTGAAATATTTATTTATTAGTAAAAAGGGGGCATTGAGACTTATTTGTAATTTATTTTAAATAAAAAACTCAAGCTTTTTTATTGAATAACTTCTTGCTCTTTGTAGGTTCTAAAAATTTAATTAAGTGGACTAGAATAATGTAAATGTAAATGACAACAGGTGAATAAACCAGAAAAAATAATTAGGTATGACTGACCTATCCATTTTTATTTTTTATTTTTTGTGGAGAGTAGTGGGGGTTGAATTTAGGAGGATTGTTATTTCTCATCTATATCTCAGACTTTTATATTTTTATTTGAAACAGTCATCCCACTTGCTGAGATCCTCCTGTCTCACCCTCCCGAGTATTGGATTTACAGGCATGCAATACCATGTCTGGCTTGGCTTATCTTTAACAAAATTAAATAAAATATTGCCTTTTTGATATTGATTTATGTTGCTTCTATTCCAATTCTCTGCAGTGCTTTAGCATTGCTTTTTCAGTATCTATTAAAATGATCATGCAATTTTTGTCTTTGATAATGTTTATGTGACAAATTACATGAATTGTTTTCCATATGTTGAACCACGCTTGCATCCCTGGGATTAACCCTTATTTGTCATAGTGTATTTTTGATGTGGTTTTTAATGCATGTTGCTAATGTTTTGTTTAGCAGTTTTGTGTCTAAGTTTATCAACAATATAGTCCTATAGTTTTCTTTCCTTGAGCTGTCTGTATTTGGTTTTGGTATTAATATAATGTTAGCTTTATAGAATGTATTTGGAAGAGTTCCATTTATAGTTCACAGGATAGATTGAGGAGTATTGGGATTAGCTCTTCTATAAAATATGAAAACATTATAAATTTTTAAAATTTTATAAAATTTCCTTGGGAACTTGGGTCCTAGACTTTTGTTTGATGGTAGGCTCTTTATTTCTGCCTTAATCTCTTTGATTGCTTTAAATTTTCTCTATCTTCTTGTTTCAATTTAGAAAGGTTGTATTTGTCTAAAAAACTGTCAATTTCTTCTAAGTTTTTCACTTTGTACCAAAATAATGCATGTGTATCTATATTCACAGCTGCACAATTCACAATTGCCAAACTATGGAATCAGCCAAGATGTCCATCAGCAGATGAATGGATTACAAAACTATGAGATATGTACACAATGGAATTGTACTCAGACATAAAGAAGAACAAAATTATGTCATTTGCAGGGAAGTGGATGGAACTGGA